>NC_134105.1:34547500-36043750 GCF_040939455.1 Microcebus murinus | reverse complement strand
GCTGGGCGTCAGGAAGCCTGGCTTCTCATCCCAGCTCTGCCACAAGCCCGTGGTGTGACCTCGGGCAAGCCTGTGCCACTCTCTGGGCTGTTGTTTACTTGTTCCTGGGCACAGAAAGTTGAGAGATGGCAGGAGGAACGCTGTGAAGACCTCTAAGCCTGGGAGTAACTCAGAGTGCCTGGGGCTAAGAGTGGCAGGTGCAGGGGGCAGGGCTGGCAAGATTCCAGGAGGGATGTGACCACCAGCAGGTAGCCCTTCCCCAGGGTTAAAGCCTTGCCTTGCACTCGTCTTGCTCGCTTTGCAACTGGTTCAGTGTTGGGGGCCTGTGCAGTGATCCCTCCCAAACGTGTACGTCCGCATTCTCTCATGTGCATGCCAGAGAGACCAAGTGCTGAGGGCACGGGGAGGGAGAAAGACAGGAAGAGAGGGAAAAGAGAGGGAGAGAAGGAGGCAGAGAGATGGGGGAGACACGTGGCGTCAGGCATGAAGGATGTGAAATGTGGGTTTCCCATCAGAAGTGGAGGCACAGCTATGGGATGCTGGGGGCCGGGGTGCCTGCCTGAGATGGGGTAGGTGGTGATACTCCCTAAGAACCCCAACCAGAAACAGGCCCAAAGACAGAGACCGAGCTGGGGGAACCTTCATACCTGCCTGTTCAGCCATCTGACTGCCACTCCGCTCGCCATCCCAGCTGCCAGTGTCCCGGCAGGGCCTGCTCCTCGGAGAAGCTGGTTCTCATTGCTCCTCACACCGTAGTGTTCCCCAAGTCTTGGATCCTTTTTAAAAAGAAGGAAAGGAATGGAGTTTACACTTGGCCACTGTTTATTGAGAACGTGCTGCCCTCCAGGCATGAGCCGGGCACTCACACTATTGCCTCATTCAGTACCTTTCCTCAAGGACACCTTGCCGCTGAGTCACCGCTTTGGCAGTCAAGATCTCAGGTATTTGTGCAGTCTCCCCTCCTCCCCTTTGACTGTGAGCTCCTCGAGGGCAGGCTCAGCCTTTCGTCTACCTTTGCGTCCTCCACACGAAGCCCAGGCTCTGGGCTCAACATGTTGACTGGTTTCTGTTGAATTGGAGTCTGTTAAATTGAATCTGATTAATTTACAGCGAAGCTTACTGAATATAATTTAAGTGATTTGCAGCTTTAGGAGTCAGCTATGTCGGGAGAGAAGGCGGAGGAAACTATATTTTGGAAGCAGAGTGAGTGTATAATAGACGGAGGGCAGTGCTCTGATGGTGGGATTTCTGGCATGGAGGCAGGGATGATGGGGAGGGATTTGGGGGCACCCTGGCAGAGGGAAGGGCAGGGATGGGCATTGGAAGTGAGTCTTCAACTGGTCTGTGGGTCAACACAGCTTTCCAGGCCTGTGCTGTGCTGGGCTGGAGGAGAGAAAGGGGACAGCCCAGTCTCTCCTTGGGAACGAGGGTCCTCTTCTGAAGACGAGACTCTCTCGGTGAACAGAGAGGACCTGGGCACTTGGTTAGTGGACTTTGTGCACAGCTTCATGTTTCTCTCCACTGCTGTCGTGCAGTAATGTGGTTTCCAGTGGGGGCTGGGGATCTGCTCAGTGAGAGTTGTCCCAGAATGGGAGAGAACTAATGATACAGGTGTCTTTACCTACAGAACAAGACCTAAACTGCTCATCTCCCCTGTCTGCTTCCTAATCCCTGTGCTTCCCCCATCCTGGCTGTCCTCACCCTGCTCTCATCCCTTAAGGGCCTCCCAGGCCCTGAACCATGACCACATTCTTCTCACCCATCTTCAAGGTTAGATTCAGATCCCTCCTTGTGGAAGAAGCCCTCCCTCCCTACCCCTCTATAAATAGCCTGTTGGATTCTTCTGCAGGCTCATGAAATTTTATGCTCAAGTTAGGTTTTAGGGGAATGTGCCTATCTCTCTTCTTCCCTAGAATGAGCTCTTTAAGGGAGCCCCGGTGGTGGATTTGTCCCGCAAGGTCTAGCCCAGAGGTGTGCTCGTGGGTGTGGGCCGAGGGAGAGTGCCCCGGAGCAGGAGGCAGAAGCAGGAGAGAGACCTGACCCAGCCTGACCAAAGGAGGCAGGCGGATCCTGGAGCCCAGCCTGGCCCAGCCTCTGGCACTCCGAGGGTTAATTAGGGTTACATGTGATCAATAAATATTTACTGGGTGTTAAGTTTTCGGCCTAATGCAGGATTTAGCAGCCATTCTCATTTATGGTAATGAGAGGCATGGGGACCCTGGGGGATTTAGAGAGGGAGCTCCCTCCACCTGCCTGCGGACCCCACCCCCTCGCAGACTCCAGCTGCCCCGGCTGCCTTCTGCTTGCTGGAGTCCCAGCTCCTGACTCTGGCCCCAGCAGTTCCTGTGCTTCCCTCCCTCTCTCCTCCCAGAATCTGTACCCCATCTCTGCGCTGGCTCTGTGCTGGGCACTGGGGACACAGATATGATGCAGACAAAACTCCTCCCCCCCCACCAGGAGCCCCAGCCCTGAGAAATGATTTCAGCTGTTTTTCTTACTACCTCAACAGCTGGGTCACCAAGACCCTGAGGCTCAGCTGGGGAGGAGGAGAGGCACAGCTGGGTCTCTGTGGAAGGCAGGAATAGGGGGTGTGGGAAAGCCCCCAGGCATAGGGGTGTGCAGGAGCCCCCAGGCGTAGCGATGTGTAGGATCCCCCAGACGTAGGGTGTGCAGGAGCCCCCAGGCGTAGCGATGTGTAGGATCCCCCAGACGTAGGGTGTGCAGGAGCCCCCCAGGCATGTGGACGCACACCCTCAGAGGGCGTCCTCCCACAGACGTCACTGTCTAGAAGCCGGAAAGGGACACATAAATAGGCAACACCACACACAGCGGGCGCTGCGACCAGGGGAAGCACACGCGCTGGGTGGGCAGGAGGAGGCGTTGCTCGCAGCCTGGGGAAGGCACCTCAAGGAGGTGAATCTTAGGTGTATTCCAAAGCCCAGAGGCATGGAAGCATCTGGCATGTTTGAGAGACCAGGATGAGCTTGTGGCTAGACCTGTGCAGTCCATTTTGGTGGCCACTGGCCACATGTAGCTATTCAAATTTAAGTTAATTAAAGCTAAACAAAATTAAAGCTCTGCTCTCCAGTCTCAGCAGCCACATGTGACAGATGTGCTGTAGAGCTCCCGTCGTCACAGGAAGTGGAACTGTCCAGCGCTGGCCCTCAGTATAGAGCGGCGGAGGGAGCCGAAGGCCTGCTGAGGACCGGGATCCTTCCCGTGGGCAGGGCCTCAGTTCTTCTCTGGACCTCATTTGCCCACCTGTTTGGCAGCCACTTGGGAACAGGAGGCTGCTGTTCATAACACCACTTTATGAACCTCATTCTGTGTCCGAGACCCTGGTTTACAGACAGGCACACACGGGAGGACCGGGTTTCTGGGGGAGGATGGGAAGCCTCCTCAGTAATCCTGAGGCTGAGAGAGTCCAAGGATCCTGTGAGAACGCAGCAAGCACAGCACCTGTCGCCAAGTAAACTCTTGGTGAAGACCAGTCAGGGCCAGCAAGGGAAGACACAGCTGGTGGGGGGGCCTGGAGGAAGGTGTTCAGTGGTTCAAGAACAACAGGCGCCAGGGCAGCCGTGGGGAACGGGCTGGCAAAGGTGATGCTGGGGGAGTGGGTGGAAGAACCGGGAGGAGGAGGCTTAGTGGGGAGAGGGGCTGCCTGTTCCTAGGGCACCCTGTGCCTCCTTGCCCCACAGATCAGCGTCTCCCTCTCCCATACTCAGTTCCAGGATTACCTCCTCTATGAAGCCTTCCATGATTGGTCAGGGAGCCCCAACTGCCTCTCATCCTGGATTTTCACATGGCACTTGTCTGGCAGACTGCCACCACGTCTGTGTCCCCAACCAGCCCCTGGGTTCTTTGAGCGCACACATCTTCCTGTTAATGCACTGCTCAACTAGCCTGAACTGCTCTTCCTGAGAGGATGCCCCGGGGCTGTGGTCCCTCTGTGCTGGCATCGCCTGCCGGGGTGTCTGTCTCTCCCATTAGACCGTGAGCTCCCCGAGTGCAGGGGCCGTGATCGCTCAGCTCTCTACATATCTGGCAAATGAGCGAAGTCAGGAAGGTGGAGGCTGTTGTACAGCAGCCAGGCCAGAGGCAGAGCACTTGTGTGCAGACAGGATCAGGAAGGGGCTGGGAAGGGCTCCTGCTGAGCCGTGCTGATTGAGCAAGATCCTGTCCCCTGGGTCCTACCTGAGCAGCCTCCTGAGGAGGGGAGCCCCTGTATGCCTCTTGTGGGCTCCGTGTTTTCTCTGTGAGGTGGGCTCTTTCCCCCTGCAGATTGCTGCAGAGAAGATAATGGCAGATCCCTTTATTTCTTGGGCCGGCTTCCAGGCAGAAGGACTTGCTCAAAGTGCCACTTGGTGACTCTTGCAAATTGTTCCTGACAGCCCTGCAGAAGGGCAGGCCATCTGTCTTGCCCTTTCGCGGGGCGGAAGGGGCTGAGAGGAGAGATATTAGGTTTCCACTTTAGCCAATACTTTGATGTTCAAAGCTGTTTAATATTCATTAAACCAGCCCTTCAGTTGTAATTGCAGTCATTACCTTCCCTTTTATGATTGTCTGTAAATGTTATGGGACAGACGGGCACAGCTATCCTAATGACAGAGGGTTTTGATGATGGATAAAAAGGTTGAATAGGACCCCTTCAAATCCTTCTCCTTACTCCTTGGCGCCCCCTCCTACCCCTTTCTGCCTTCTTTCTCTCTTAAAAGATGGTCTTTGGCCTGAGAGAGCAGGATGGCTCCAGGAGTGTCATGGTGAGTTAATTTTACCGAGACAAAAATGCTACCCCATGGTCTCAGACTGAACCCCAAATCCCACACAGCCCTGGGCCTCAGCCTCAGGTCAGGCATGAAGCCCTGACCCCTGGCCATCATCTGAGCTCTTAGCTAGCACCAAGAAAAGAAAACTAGGTTTTTACTTACTCCCTTTAGAGAACATAGAGTTTTTAAACAGGTTGGCCCTCAGAGATCACAGTGCCTTTGTTCTGTGGTGGCTTGGCGGCTGCCTTGGGGGACCTGCACAGGCTGGTGCACTTGGTGTCAGACTTGCTTCCAATGCCAGGTACTGCCACCTCCTAGCTGCAGGACCTGGCAATTACTGGACCTCCCCAGTGTTTGGTTTCTTCATCTGTTAAGAACAAGTTATTGTCCTATGTGGGAACTTGAGGCAGAAAAAAAAGAAAGAATAAGGAATTGTAAGACCTATAGGTGGCATCATCATGATGGTCCCACTAAGTAACAGGTACAAAGTGCCTAGGAGAGTGTCTGCAAGCATCACATGCTTGGCTTGTGCCAGCTGGTAGCTCTGGCACTCTCCCCTGGGCCCCTGTGTGAGTAGACTGGCCCTGTGTTGGGTACCACAAGCCTGAGAGGGGAGAGGGTCACTGTGGACTGCCAGGTCCTGTCACTTGAAGGGCATGGAGGCCTTTGTCTGCCTCTCCAGCTCTGTCTCCAACAGTCCCCTCATGCATCTCTTCTGAGCCTCCCCAGTGTCACAGGTGAGTTCTCCAGAAGCAGACTCCAGGCAGTTCCACGTGCATGTTTATCAGGGGGTGGAGAGAGGAAGCAGATGGGCAGAGGGAGAGGTCAAGTTGAGCTGCAGGTTCTGGTGCTTTCCCATGGGGAGACTTGGATCTGAAATAGCCAGCTAGATCTTTATACACCTGCCTTGATCCATCACTGGATACGGGTCCCACTGGATGTAGGTCAGTCATGGAAGGGTTGGACCTTAAGCAGGGCAGCCCTGCAGCTAAGGCAAACCCTGAAGGGACTGACCGTTGAAGGCTGCGTTCCAACAGCACTGCCACTTGGAGCTGGGGCAAGTCCTTCCCTGACATGGGATCTGGGGGCTGCATCACTCTGCCCACCACCACCAGGACTCGTCATTGTTCCCAAGCCCTTCCCTGGAACGCTGTATCTGCCCACTCACCCCTGCCACTACCACCACACAAACACACAAGGCTTAGCAAAATCCTTTTCTTTCTTCAAAATATGCTAATATTGGCCTGGCATGGTGGCTCACGCCTGTCATCCTAGCACTCTGGGAGGCTGAGGCTGGCGGATCGCTCAAGGGCAGGAGTTCAAAACCAGCCTGAGCAAGAGCAAAACCCTGTCTCTACTAAAAATAAAAAGAAATTAATTGGCCAACTAAAAATATATAGAAAAAATTATCCAGGCATGGTGGCACATGCCTGTAGTCCCAGCTACTTGGGAGGCTGAGACAGAACGATTGCTTGAGCCCGGGAATTTGAAGTTTGCTGTGAGCTAGGCTGATGCCATGGCACTCTAGGTCAGACAACAGAGTGAGACTCTGTCTCAAAAAAAAAAAATGCTAATATTATTAACTCCTCCAGAAAGCCCTCCCTGGTTTCCCCCCATTAGAACAGATTGCATCTCTCACTGTTCCCAACATTCATGGGAAGATTTCCAGAAAGTTGGATACCCTCTTCTCAGATAGCAGATTTCCTGAGCAGCACTGTTTGCAATGGAGTGGGTCTCAGCTGTGTCCAGGTGGCCTTGGCAGGGTGTTGGTTGAGGGGAAAGGGTTGTTTAAAACGGTCTGAACCAGAAGTGCCGGCAGGTCCTTTTTGCCCTACAGGTCTGTGATTCGCCAGGTCCCACTCTGGGTGGCCTCCTGCTCCAGGTGTGCACGGACACCTTAGAGAACAGGCGGCCTTCTCCATGTCTGTAGGAGGTCCTTGAGGGCGCTTGACTTGTTGAGACCCAGGTGCATGCCAGGCTCTGTGGGGCAAGCAGAAGAAGGTTCTATCCTGTGCACATAGGAACCCTGGCCTGGAACAGAAGTCAGATGGAAACGGAGGACCATAGCCCAGTGGACAAGTGCAGAGACAGAGGATGTGCAAGATGAGCCCTTCTGGGCCCAGTTCAGGGCCTTACAATCCAGCAAGGCTCAGTGGGCACTTGCTGATGAATGAGTGGATAACCAGGGCCTTTGCTAATAGCAGAGGGATAAATGTAGGTGATGAAGGCAGTGAAGACTTGCTGAATGAATGAATGAATGAATGAATGAATGAGTGAATGAAGGAACATGCAATTTAAAGAAATCTGCAGCTGAGTAAAGTAGATCCCCAATCCCTTATCCCAAACCCTTGAACCCACATTTATTTCAGAATCCAGAATGTTTTGGCTGTTGGAGGGTAAGATATGGTACATATCCGTATATCATTTAATGCCTAGTTGGAGCCTAGAGCAGCATCTGTAACCAAAGACATTAACATTTGTGCAGCAAAACATGAACATTCACAAAAAGTAGGATAGATCAAGATCATATATGGGCTCTTGCAGGTTCAGGTAAAGTTACCAAAGACCTGTGGCTCTTGATAACTTCCTGGCTTTCAGAATTGTGGGTGAGGGAGTAAGAGCCTGTGTTACTAGCAAGGTTCTTTCTGGCTTCAAACAAGACCCCTTGAAGGTGCGGGATACCCAGCTCACTCCTGACTGTGCTGCCTGGTGCCCACCCCCCCCACCACCCCCCGGCTTTCTCTGCAGACCCTAAGCGGGGCCTCAGCTCCCTGGTGTCTCCTTCCTCCGTGTGTTTTTCTTTTCCTGCCTCCAGCCTGAACCTCTGCCATCCTGGGGTCAGTCAAATGGGAGGCTCAGAGCAGGTCTAATCACACATCATTAGTCCTAATGGCACCTAAGTGAGAGGGTAGTGACTTTTATCAGAGGACAGCCAGAGCAGCCTGGCTCAAAGATCGGGGGCAGCCACCTGGGGAATAGGGGAGGTTGCTTCTGTTTTTCTGGTCATCATTAGGGGTCAGGGCCCCCGCGCAGTCACAGCCCCCTGACTGGCAAGCTGCCTCCTCCGCATTCCTCACCAGGCTGACCTGTCTGATGTAGGAGGCTGCCCGCTTTTATACACGGATTCTTTCTTTGCTGCAATTGCTAATTCATCCGTTCATTCGGCAGAAACATTCTGAGCATGTCCTATGTGCCAGCCCTGCTGTGTGTGTGTTGGAGTGAATATCCAGTGAATTGGGATAGTGTAGATACGGAAGGAAGACTCCCATAGAATTAAAGTAAACTTCAATTACGTTTTTCTTGTATCAAGCCAATATCTAACGCTCCTGTTTATATAGGATGCCATGGTTTGCAAAGCACTTCTGCACATGTTAGTTTAACCCTTACCAACAACCAGCTCCATGAAGAAGACATGGTTACCCCCATCTTAAGAGTGCAGACAGGCTCAGAGAGTCAGAATAAGTTGGCTGCAGTAGTTGGTGCATTGGGTTCCTGCTCTCGCTGGGCAGAGAAACAGGCCAGACGTGTGTGTGCGCACATGTGTGTGCACGTGTGCGTGTGCATGTGTGTTGTGCAAGTGAACGGGGCACGCAGGACCCTGATTGAGCTGGGATGAGTACAGGTTTGTACCTGCAAACAAAAGCAGTGAAGGCGGGTCTGAGATGCGGTGGGCCCACCTTGCCTAAAAGAAGAGCAATTTCTTCCTCAAACCCAATTCATCAGTTACCAACACTTACATCAGAAACCCTCCTTCCATCCTGCCAGCCTCCCCCCACGAGACTCTACCTGTGGAAGAGCCTATTTTTTAGACACGTCTGTGAGCCTGCCTGCTGCTTGGCTCTGTGAACTCCTCATCCATCGAGGGACATCCTCAGGTCACTCCTTCTATGGCCACCTAAGGAACAGCTGCACAGTGGACTGCAAGGCCCAGAATGACGTGCTGCCGCAGCTCTCTCCCTTTCTGATCATCTAGTACCTCTGTGCCGGCCGCACTGGCTTCCGTGCAGTCTCTGGGGCAGGCCAGGCATGGACTTGCCTTAGGACCTTTGCTCTAGCTGTTTCTCATGCCTTGAACGCACTTTTCTCAGGAAGCAGCATGGCCAACTCCCTTATCTCCTGCATGTCCTCATTCCAGTGTCATCTGACCACTCGATTTAAAACTGCAGCCCCAGTGCTCTGGTCCCCAGTCCCCTGTTCCTGCTCCACTTTCTCTTTTTCCCATAACACTTCCCACTGTCTAACATATTATATAAATTACTTGCTATGTCTTTTGCTCATTGTCTGTCTTACCCCTTCACATACAACACACTGTAAGACCCAGGAGAGCAGGGATTGGGTCTGCTGTGTGCCGAACATCCCAAGTGCCAAGAACAGGGCCCAGCACATAGTAGGGGCTCAGTATATATTGTTCTGATGTCTCAGGAACTTTACTTAGTACCTTTCTCCTCTGTGTTTGCAGTAGTGTATGTACGTGTGTGTGTGTGTGTGTGTTTAAACTTTCTTTTCAATCTTGCTAATTAGACTAAGAGCTCTGAGAGCTGAGTTAAATATCACAGTTTATATAAAGTCCCGATACATGGGAGAATGTAAGGAAAGAAAACTAGCACTGAGTACCTACTATGTGCAGCTACATTTATGGGCACTAGCTTGTTTAATCCTCATGACAAGTCTTTTAAATGAGTTGCCATGATCCATACTTTTCAGATGAGGAAACTAATGCCAAGGGAGATGGATCTCTTGCCCAAGAAGTGGTAGTACCAGAATCAGAAGCCAAGCCTGTCTGAATGTCGACTGTGTTCCCCAGGCTGAGAGGTGGAGGCACCTCAGAGAAGGTGAACTAGCCAGTGGGCAGGACACAGACAGGCTGGCAAGCCCAGGTCCCCAAGCCCACCCGATTTCAGTGGACCCACAGCTGGGCCTCTAAGCCCACTCTCACTACAGCGTATTTGGGAAGCAGATCCTACCATCTGAGACTTCTTCCATCCCCACTTCCCCACTAGGATGCCTGCTTGCATTCCAAAGGGAGGTTTGGACAGTGTAGACATGGCATTAGTGCCAGGCTGGAAACAGCCATGCCCAGGGTCACACTCAGAGGGAGCCCTGGCCTGTTCCAGCAGGGTGGAGGGGGCTGCATGGCTCGGTTGAACCCAGAGTTTCTTTGTCAGCCTTGAGCCTCCACAGCCCCCGTCCCTGCCTCCCTTAACCCACCCTCCTGTCTGTAACCCCAGAGCCCTGTGCTCCCCATCATCTCTTCCCTCTGGGCCCCGGGCCAAGCCTCCATCAGCTTCCCTCTGCCAGCCTGTGAATGTCCCTTTGTGCAGCAGCCCTGACGTGAGGTCCTTCTTGGGGAGGTGTTATTTTAATATATGAAGGGCAGTCATTGCATTTCATAAAGATAGCTTGTTTGGAGGGGCCGGCAGGACCGAGAGAGATCACACTTGATAGATGCAGGGACAGCCTGTGGTTTAGAGGCTGGGGATCACAACATGCGCCTGTGCGGCCCAGTGCTGGGCACTGTGCCCCCGACAGCCATTGCTGGAATGAGTCCTGCCATCTGGGGCCAAGGCACACAAGACGTTGTCCCTGCTTCGCTGGTGGGACAAGCCCCAGTGGGGGCTATGAGCAGGCCTGGGAGGAAGGCAAACACTGGCACAAGGAGGTGGGCCTGGAAGCTCTGTGGGGGGCACAGGACCTGTGCCATCTCCATCCTTGCCCCTCCTCCCCAGCGTGGGACCTCAGGAAATCTCTGCTGTATGTGTCCCCACCCCATCAGCCGGAGGATCACCCAAGGGCTTTCTGGCACCATCATTCCAAGAGACTTTTAATCCAACCTGCTCAACTTTTAATCCAGCCTGCCCAGTGGGGATGTTGAAAATAAATGAGGAGTGAACTCTGTCTCGGGCCACCTTGGGCCCTGCAGCCAAGCCAGGGTGATGGACGGGGTGACAAAGTCTGAACAGGGTTGGTTCCAGGACAGCTCTGATTTGCTGCCGAGCAAAACACCTGGCCTCTGGGTAAGCCAGACATGGAGGCAGCCTTACCAGCTCCTCTCCTCAACAAGGAGCCTTTCTCTAACTGTGGTGGGCGGGGGCAGTGGGGTCCAGGGCTGGGCAGTCCCAGGGCACCCACTGCCAGGCATCAAGGTTGTTGAACTTGGAAACATGCGTGCCTCCCTCTGCTCGGTGCGGCAGCCCACTGCTCGCTCAGCGCTCACTCGGAGCGACCAGATACAGGCTGTGCTTTATGGTGACCGTGGGGAGAAGCGACCCCCACTCCCAGCGGGGAATGGGGCGAGTGGGCTGCCAGAGGCCATGCGCATTCCCCAGGCTCACCCTCTGTGTCCAGGGTGGGGCTTAGGCTTCCTCCTGACACTCAGGTCTTCCTCCCCTGTGGCCCTCTGCTGGGGAATCCCCTCGGTGAGTGGCAAATCTACAGCCTTGGGGTGAGGCAGGGACTGCAGGACCTGACTTTGTCCTGAGGGTGTGTTGAGTATCTCCCACCCTTGGAGATGCACTGTTACTGCTTCCTGCAGGAAGCTGAGCGAGAACAGCCATGGTGAGTAGGAAGGCAGGAAGCTAGGAGCCTCCCTCCTGTCCTCCTGCTGCCCGAGCTCCTTTTCCTGAGCTCCTCCTACCTGGCATTCTGGTTGTCTGCGGTCCTGTCTGGCCATTTCCCCGAGGGCAGAAGCATCATGCGAACCATGTCTGTGTCCCTAGCACATGTCCTGGGGCATGCACTGAGTTGCCCCAAGTTCTTTGCGGAACGAGTACCTACTTCTACATCCATATACTTTGCTCCTGATTTGTCCATTCCCCTGCTGGAAATGTCCTGCCTCACAACTGGAATCTCACATGCTGCTGGTGAGGTGCAGAGAGACACAGCTGCTTCAGAAAACCAGCAGGCTCTGCTAAAACTGAGCCTACGCATACCCTACGACCTGAGAGTTTCACTCTCGGTGGAAAAAAACTGACATATATTCCACCAAAAAAACATACCAGAATGTTCTTAACATCATTATTCCTAATAGCTGAGAATGGAAACTACCCAAATGCCCATCAGTAGTACTGTAGAATGGATAAATAAATTCTGTATGTTCTCACAGTGGAATATGATACAGTAACGAGAACAAATGAGCTACAGTTACGTGCAAACTATGAAAGAATCACTAACATAACATTGAGTTTGTTTTTTTAAAAAAGGAAGCCAAATATAAAAGAATACACATTGTATGATTCCATTCCTATGAAGTTTATTTTATTTTATTTTTAGAGACAGAGTCTCTCTGTTGCCCAGGCTTGAGTGTAGTGGTGTGATCATAAGGACTCACTGCAGCCTGAACTGGGCTCAAGGGATCCTCCCACCTCAGCCTCTCCAGTAGCTGGGACTACAGGAGTGTGCCACCACACCTAGCTATTCCTTTGTAATACTACTTTTTGTATATGCTGGGTCTCACTATGTTGTCCAAGCTGGTCTCGAACTTTGTTTTCCCAAAGTTTGACCTCAAGCAATCTTCCCACCTTGGTCTCCCAAAGTGCTGGGATTACAGGCGTGAGCAACCATGCCCAGCCACGTGAAGTTTGAAAACAGGAAAACTAATCAGTAGCTTTAGACTTTGGGATAGTGATCGCCTGAGGGAAGACGGGCTTACTTCCGGGGACTGATAAGTTCTGTTTCTTGATCTGGTCGCTGGTTTAATGTTTTCATCCAGCTGTAACTTATGATTTCTCATATACGTTACTCATTTATGAAATGTTTATAAAAAGTATGGATTTAAGAGAGAAACCACAAATTGTAAAATACATGGAACTTGAGTTTGCCCTTCCCCTGAAATTAAGCGGGTTGATTTCAGTGGTCGGTGCACAGCAGCCTTCCATCATGGCTTATGTCACAGCTTTGTGTGACTTGTACAAACAGCACTCTCCTTCAGGGCAGCGGTACACTGACCACACTCTCCCACCTGTGCCCCTCACCTGTTCTCGCCTGCAGTGCAGTGCTCAGCCTGCACCTCTTGGCTCGAGAGCGTTTTCTGTGTGCGGAAGTCAGGTCTCCTGAACGCTGTCGCAGGCTGCACGTGCCAGGGGATTGACTGCCCCAGGAAGCAGCCCCCAAGCAACGACTGAGGGGACGTGGTGAGCCAGTACCCCAGCTCTCTGGCCCCTGAGTGTAAGATAACTGCCAGGCTCCTGTGCTCTGTGGCTCCCCGAGTTCTCAGTGAGACCCTGCTGCTCCCCACCTGGCAACTTGCTGCGTCACAGATTCTTTATTGTCTGTTTCCCTTCCCTGCCTGAGCTCTTCACTGGTGCTCTTGGGAGTCTCTCCCGCATTAGCTCTTTGACCTTGAGTCCTGATTACAGAGTCTGTTTGGGGGAAACCAAAGCGAGGCAGACTAGACTCCTGTGTACATCGCTCATGTTGTCTCCTCTCAGCAGGTACCAAGGACGATTTGTTAACTTACTAGAACGTGCCCCCTTTTTCAACTCTCCATATCCCATCTTCTCTCCCTGAAGAGCTGCCGTGGGAGAGGCCACCTGCCTGCCTCAGTGCCCTTTCTACGCACAGGCGCTGCTTGTCTGCAGGGCCCAAGTAGGTCACGTGACTCGAGTGAAGCCAGAACTTCTGTATTCCCAGTCGTGAGCCCCTCCCTGGAGCCTGACTCCTAAGGGAATTTCCTACGTCCCACAGGCATTGTGCTGTGTTAACAGAACCTCAGAATCCCATGAAAAGGGGAGCAGCCCCTTTCACCCCAGTGTTGTCAGTTATCATTAAGTGATGCATGGCTATAATAATGACAGCCACTCACGTGAGGCTTTCATAGCTCACAGAGAAGCACTTTCCCATATGCTTCTCTGCTAATATTTTTTTTTAACCTGGTCACGAATGTGTATAGCAGCTTCATACTCTTCCCAAACTGGAAATAATCCAAATGCCTTCCAACCAGCAAACACCATGGAACACTACTCAGCAATAAACACTTAAAAAATGCATTTCAAATGCATTTTGTGAAGTGGAAGAAGTCAGACTCAGAAGGCCACATCCCATATGATTTCGTGTATTTGACTTTCTGGAGGACTATAGGGTCAGAAAACTGGTTCATGGTTGCTGAGGTTGGGGGAGGGATCACTAGCAAGGGGCATGAGGGGAATTTTGGGGAGTGATGTTGGCTCAGGTGAGGTAGGAGCCAGAGAACAGGAACATGGGGAGGACAGAGTGGGCTGGGAATAACGGACCTGTCCCAAATCCCACCCATCCGCGCCAGTGCTCTGCAGAGTTTGAGAAAAGGATTGTGGGGGAAATAGGAGGGAGGCCTGCCTCCCACGGGGGATGGGCTCACGGCCTGGTACCCGCACTTGCAGTTCCTCTGCCCAGACCACTCGTTCCCCTGGCAGCCACACAGCTCGGTCCTGTGTGGTCAGAAATCTGTTTACCACTCTGCTTAATTATCCCCTCCTCAGAGAAGCCCTCCTGACTGCCTTATCCCAAACAGCACACCTGGTCACACTCTATTCCTGCATCTCGCTCTGTTGTTCTCTGCGCGCTTCCTGCTACCAGGTATTAGGTAGCTCCTCATTGAGGTGCTCCTTGTCGTCTCCCCACGGGGCTGTGACCCCTGTGAGGAAAGGCTCTTTGCTGTGTTCATTGCTACAAGAACAGCACGAACTTACTGAGCATGTGCCAGCACTGTTCAAAGCATTTTATGTGATTAACTTATTTAATCCTCCCAAACCCAGTGACCACAATACTCTTTTATCTAGAAACTGAGGCACAGAGAAGTTCGGTCACTTGCCCAAGGTCATGCTATCCAGTGTCAGGGCCAGGACGTGAACCAAGGCGGTTTGGCTCTCAGGTCCAGGGTCCCGAGGATTCTTGCTCCGTGTCTGTAGCCCCCCCCCCCCCGCCCCACACTGCTGTCACTGTACCCCCAGCCTACACACCAGTGCCCACTGTGCTGAGCATGCAATGATACGATTCAGATTATTGAAGAAAAAAAGAATACGCGTGAGTGAATCTATGCTGAGACTGTCACCACGCTCACAGAGTACAGTCACTTCTCAGAGGGTGGAACCCCAGCAGCTATTTGGGAGGGTTGGGGTAGGAGAGACCTGCCCTCAACTATGGCGATGATGCCATGCCTGGAAAGCTATCATCTCAAAAAATTCACTTTTTGGAGACCCCATTACACAAACCAGGATCCTGGAGCCACCAGACAAGTTGAGCCCACATGGAATCCAAGTCTGCCCCTCCGATGAATCCAGGCAGTTCACAGACGTGGCTGAGCCCCTCCTCTGGCAAGCTGTGGATGGGGAACTTTCTCGTACCTCCTCTTTAGTCCCTGGAACAACGCCAGGAAGGTGGCGACTATGCGTATATTCAGCAACTGTGCATTAGTGACACGTGGTCAAACACAGGTGCTCCCCTCAAGGAGCGTCCCGCAGACTGTCAACAGCTCACGGGTATGGAAATGCAGGACAAGAAGTGCTGGGAGCGCGGCTGAACAGGGGAACCTGCACCAGCCTGGAGGAAGGGTGCACATGAGTGGGGCTTCCCTGAAAAGAGGACGCCCAGGAAAATCAAGTTATTTGTCCACCGTGCCCTGGCTTGACAGTGTGGAGTGAGGCTTCTCCGCAAGCCCAATGTCGGACTGTGTTCTTCCTATACACTCCCTCCCCTCACCCCTGGGACGTCCTGGGGAGCACTCTCGTGTTGCATGGCAGTCAGGGTGGGGAGGACAGCAAGTCCTAGAAAGCAAATCAGACGTTTTAGATATTTGAAAATTGTATGTAGAATCAGCTGAAACAGAAAACAATAAAGAAGGCAATAGCTTCATCCACTCCTTTTGGTAACCCAGGGGAGGTGAGACCTGTCCATTGTCGGAGAAGCCATCTGGCCAGATGACATTGCGTCTGGACACTGACCTCACAGTGGCTTCTGCAGGGTGCTGGAGCCCTCGGCACCATTCGTGCAGTTCTGCAGTGTGCGTAAATCAGCCCCACCCGCTTACCGTTTCCCCCTCCTACTCCTCTCATAAAATTTTAAAAGCTTTGCGTGTCATACTGCATTTCCCAAGGCCCTAAAACTGGAGACTATGTCTGTACCTGCTGCTCCGTGGTCCGCATCCTGTTGGTGGCTTCCATTTCCTCCCCATCCGCCGTCCACCCTGCAGTTGTCATCACCGCCCGCGAGCGCGCACACGCATGGATTCCGCGGTCATCTCCCAGACCTGATCTTCCTCAGCTGTGGATCAGCACACCCTCCATCCTGAGGCACCTCGCTCAGCTCTCCTCCTGCATCTTGGGCCGCTCCTCAGTCCCCGAGTGGGTTCCTTCTCACCTCCTTGACCTCCAAACTTTGGAGGGTCCCAGGGCCCCATCCTCAGCCCTCTTCTTTTGCTCGTCTCCATTCTTGCTCTCTGCCAAGGAGGTCTACATTCCGTCTTCAGCCCGAACTCTCCCTTCGTATGAACTCTCTGGCTCCCACGTCCCCCTGTGACAGAACCTCCACGTGGATGGCAGCAACTCCCAGGAGAGCAGGTCCCACGGGGCCTGGCACCAGAGAGGAGGCCGGTGTCACTTGAGCAAGTGACAACCTCTACCACCTCTGCTGACACCAGCTTATCGAAGCTGCCACTTCAATGTAACTGCCACTGTCACTTCTGGGACACGGTAAGACGGGGTCATCCTTACTGCTTTTGCATCTGTCACAGCCACTGCTATTGCCAGCTGACTCCAATCCTGTGACCACTGCTACTGATGTCACTATTACAACAGTTGATTGTTGTTGTTATTATTACTGACAACTCACGCATGTAGCACATTCTGTAGTCCGCAAAGCAGACAGACATTTGTGCTTGCTTCAGTGGTCACAGCAGGTTGGTGAGGCAGGCAGGGCATCCTGTACAGATGAGAAAAAGGACATTCAGCCAAAGACAGTCAGCACCTGTCAGCAATGCCATGCAGGTCATAAGAATCTCAGAGAACAAAGGGAGCTAATAATTTGCTTTGTGGGGGCCACCTCCATATCAGAGGCTATGCTAGGCTCATGCACAAATGCTGACCCTTAATCTACACCGCAGCTTTAAGGTGTGAATATCATCTTCCTTGCCTATAACATGGGTTAGCTGAGGCCCAGAGAGGGTAAAGGCCAAGCCCCCAGTGCCCAGCTGGTCAGCAGCAAGATACCAGCTGGCTGCAGAGCCCAGGTCTCCAGCATCAGGGCAGGGGTATGGAGGTGGAAATGCCCTAGTCGGGGGTTCTGGAGACCTGGGAAGTAATCCTGCCACCAAATACATAGTCACCAGGGTTCTCAGCAGCTGTGCTTCTTTGACTTAGTAGCTAACCCTCTCTGGGTCTTATTCGGACCACCTCCTGGTGACATCTGCCTTACCGCCCTCACAGCTGGCTACAGACAGAGTCAGCACTGGCCCAGGTCATTTCTGGAGTCTCACCCACCTATCTGTTCTAAGATTCAGGTACCTGCCATCAACATTACATGAGCACCCCAAGCCATGCACTGAACTTGGCAATTCCATGGGCTCTTTGTTCTTTATTTCCACCAAACCCAGAGAAGTGAGAACATTCTGTTTCAGTGGGCAAATAGGGAGAACTGAGGCTTAGAGAAGAGATGCAAAATGACTGAGGGTACTCAGCTCCTGTGAGGCTGGGTGGAGCTGGGCTCTAAATCAGGCTTCCGACCCCATGTTCTAGGCAGCTGCCACAGGGCTAAGGGGTGTCCTGGGTCTTGGGGGGATTCAGCCAGTCATCCAATAGTTGTTCTTTGGATTCTTTCTGTGTGTGCCAGGTGCTGTGTTAGGCTCACACCTTCAGTGGTGAAAGAGAGAAACCATCTCTACCCTCGGGGAGGACACTGTGTCGTGGGAGAGACAGGTGTCATACAAATTACCTCAGAGAGTGAAGCAATATCAAGGGTGCTGAGTACAACCGAGAAGTGCAGGGCTGGGCAGTGTAGACACTTCGGTCTACACTGTGGTCACCCTAGACCTACACCCCAGACCAAACCTAGGGTCACACTAACTGCTGTGAGGACAAGCTCCCTATTTCAGTGGCTTCCCTGTCCCACTGAGGGTATTCCCAGCGGGCCAGGGAAAACTCAGGGCCCCAAGTGGACAGAGGCCCTTGCCTGGGCAGAGACACCCAGTCAGCATCTGTAGGAAGGGACGAGAATCGCACCGGGGAGGGTCTGAGGGGCCAGGCCTGGAAGGGGCCTCACGTTCCATGGGCCAGAATGAGTCACGTGGTTGGGTCAACCTGCAGGGGAGGCTGGGAAAGGCAGTCATGCCGTGTGCCCAGGAAGAAGAGGATGTGGGTCTGGTGAGCAGATGGCAGTCACTGTCACTCCCAGTTTGGAGGTGGTCAAGAGCAATTTTCCTGAAGAGGCAACATTTCAGAAGAGACTTTCAGAGGGGATGGGAAGTAGGAACGACAGGGACTGATGCTCTTTTGACCAAGGGACCACAGGCTCAGCCTCTCTCCGGGCAGCACCCAGCCCTGCGTGGGCAAACAGCCTGAGCCTCCGCTCCCCTCCCAGGCCCCAAGCGCACTGCACCTGCAGACGAGAACCTGCCCTCAGACCCAAAGCCCGTCCAAACAATCTATTTTCAGTCTGTGCGAGGGAATCCTGCAAGGCTGTCTCTAGAGGGAACCCAGATGATCCTCTCTGAGGGTTTTAACGCTCCTTTGCTGCTGGAAGCTGCCTTTCGGGCCCGTCAGGCTAAAGATTTTAACCCAAGATTTAAAAGGACCAGAGATCAAAAGCAGATGCTCCTGGAAGACACTTTAGCCTTCCCAGCCGTCTGGGGACACAGCTACGGAGAAGAAGACAATTCATCACGAAACCATGCAAGCCCCCGTTCAATAATAAACAGATGTATTACAGGGGGAAAGAAAGGGATGGGTGTCAGCCCTTGATTCATTTGTCTCCCTCGCGAAGTCACCTTCATCCCGGGCTCCAGAGGGCAGGCACGGGCGCTTTGAAGCAGAGACATCATGTCAGGGAAATGGAAACATTTCACGTTGTAAATCCTCAGGGTTGTCAGAGAAATCCTAATGAGAGAGGAAGCTGTCGGGGGTGGCGGGGAGCACCTAAGACTGGTTTGGAGGGAGCTGGGGGAAGAGGCCTAAAGGCGGTTGGGAGACAGGAACCTGGCCTCGTCCTCGCCTGATTTACTCCCTTCCTCCGCTGCTCTCCAGCGCTGATGGGAAGCAGGCCGACTTCCCCAGGTGCCCCTGTCTGCAGTGATACTGTTTGCTGGGAGCCCTCGGCCTGATCCGGGCTCTGCTCAGGTTAAGGCCGTTCCTCCGCTTTCTCACGTAATCAGGCCCCCAGGGCTTTCACACCCTTCACTTACAGTGAAGACCCTGAAAATATTTTGGCAAGTTGGAGATTTAAGTGCCATTACCTTGAAATACAGGTTATCTCTTGTTCCCTACTTAGGGGAAACTGAGTCATCACTCCCTAGCCCCACTCCACTCAAAGCCACAGATAAAGACATTAGTCATAATAAGTGCACCCCCCACGGACTGAGACAGCTAGTAGAATGTTAAAGTTAAGATCAAGGGCTGTGGGGTCGATTACAGTATACAACTCCGTGTATGGAGTTCCAGTTCTACACTTACAGTTGTGTGAACTTGGGCAAGCCACTTAGCCTCTCTGAGCCTCAGTTTCCATGTTGCAAAATGAGAATAGTGGTAATAGGACCCGCTGCCTGCCCTTGATTGTTGGGAGGATTGTGTTAATACCTGTAATGTGCTTGGTCTGTTCAGAAGTGGTTCCTATGGTTACTTCCAGATCTGCCTCCAAGGTAGACCTGCACTCAAGGTGCAGATCATCAGCCCACTTTACATTTGAAGAAACTGAGGCTTACAAAGGGAGATGCTTATCCAAGTTCTCATCGGGAGCTAAGCAGCCCTCCTGGCCTCCATGCTTTCTCTATCTTCCCTCCCTCCCACTTTCACAGTCTCAAAACCGCTGCCCAGATGTGATAATGATGGTGTGGAGTTGGGGACGGCTGGAGGCAGGGCCTTGGGGATGTACAAGAGAAAAACAATGTGAACACCAAGTAGAAGGTAAAATCCCCACTGGACAACTTCTGGCTGATCTGCCATTGTCTGTCCCCAGCCCCGAGCATAGGGCCTGGCAGCGAGTAAGCAGATAGTACATTTTTTTTGTTGTTATCACTGTTGAAGGAATAGAAGAATGAAGGAAGGAAGGGACAGTTGAAAGAGGCAGAGGGAGGACTCCCGGATGACTTCCAGGTGTGTGGCTTGTCATATTCGCTGAGACAGAGAGCACAGGGACAAGAGCAAAATTCAGGGAGCGATTTATAATATTCAGATAACTTTTGAACTTCCTTTGTGCACAGGGTCCCAAGGTTATAAATTCAATTCTGTCCATCAAATGGACATTCCCTAACACCAGCTAGGTGTCCAGCAGTAGGAGAGGTAGAGAGAAATAAAAAGCAGGCTCTGCCTGCCCCAGGGGAGCCCACAGTCCAGTGGAATGGGCAGGACCTGCAGGGGTAAAGTTCGCTACTGGTGCAGAACAGCACGTGTGCTCCCCGTGGTGGCAGAGAGCAGGTACAGCTTAAAGGAGAGGAGATCCATGGGGGCTGGGTGGTCACAGAGGGCTCCCTGGAGGAGGTGATTTAGATGATGAATCAGATTTGAACTGATGGGTTTGGGTGAGGATGGAAGCATCTTAGGGCAAAGGTTTGGACCTGAGGATGGGTCCTGGGTGTGAAAGAACTAGTTCATATCTATCCTGGCATCTCTGATGTCTGGTGGAGGACCTGGCATTGAGCAAGCAAAAGTGAACTTCAAAGTGTCTTTATCTCACTTCCTATGTTCTTGTCCCATAGCTGCATAACAGAGATTCTCTTCGGCCATATGCCTGAAGGTTGAAGGCATTCCAGACCCATAAATATTATTTCCAAAACCAACTGATGCATAAAACTAGACTTTGATTAAATATTATAACCAGCATTTGGTAATGGAGCATGAGACTGTCATTTATCAGCAAGAAATGTGGATATAATAATTCATTAAGCTCCTTTGAGCTCTATCTCGGCTGAGCACTCAGGACAGAGGGAGCCTGGAGAGGTTATGTTTTTCTTCGGCTGTTTGCAGGTCTCCTTTCCTAACTGCTCCTGAAAACCATTAGCCCCCCAGGAGGCCCCAGGCTGCTGCCCTCCAAGTGTCCTGGCCACTGAGCCACTTGAAAGGCCTCCATTTATCACCATGAACTCCCTGCCTGCCCGCTTCAGGCCAGAGATTTGGGGGGAGGGCACATACAGAAGCTGCCCCTGCTTCGTTAAGCCACTGCCCTGCCCCCCGTCAGAGACCCTGTGCGTGGAGGGGCTCACCACCTATTCATGCATAATGCCTGACAGTTCCCACAGGGCGCGTGCTGCCATGGGCACCAGAGACAGCACGGAGACCAAGCCCTTGCTCTTGAGTCCACGGTGTACAAGGAGGGGCTGCAGGTAAACAGAAAGTAGACAGTGATACAGACTGCAAGAGTGGACACACCTACCCTGATCTGCGAGTCAGGGAGGGCTTCCTGGAGGAGGTGGAAGCTAAGCTGAGGCACAAAGGATGTGTAGGAGTTGGTTGAGTGAGGGGGACAGGGAAGAGTGTTTTAGGTATAGGGACCATCATGTATAAAGTTCTGGAGGTGAGAGAAAGCATGGCCCCTTGAGTGAAATCATTTTGGTCTGAAGGGGGCTGAGAGTATGAAGCAAGACGTGGTGAGAGCAGAGGCTAGAGGGAGGGGCTGGGCAAGGTCTATGAAGTCGTTGGACCTTATACTTCGTGGTTTTGGGTAGCCAGGGAGGGGTGTGCTGCGATCAGGCTTTGAGTGGCTGGGTGCTCCACGTGGGGAGGGGTGGGTGCCGTGATCGGGTTTCTGTCTTACAAAGAGGACCCTGGCTGCTGTGTGGAGAATGGACTGTAGGGCCAGAGGCTGACACCACTGGACGAGTTGGGAGAACCAGATGCCTTTCGCCTGTGCCTCTGGGGACCACCAGTTGTGGGCGGTTATCGTTAGGATAGCTAGACTGTGCTGCTGGAACGAGCAACTCTAAAACTCTTAGCAGCTTCAAACAAAAAAGATTTATGTCTCTTCTATACTACGTGACCATCACAAATCAGCTGGGGGCCTCAGAGCAGCCACTGTGCAGATACAGAGAGGGAAAGAGGTCAGGCAGATTTCACACCGGCTCTTAAAGCTGCTGCCCAGAAGTGTCAGGCACCATTTCCATTCACATTTCATTGATTGAAGCAAATCCCATGGCCACTGCTGCTCTCAAAGAGGGGAGGAAAGAGCCACCCTACAGGGCTCCGGGAAGATTGGAGAACCAGACTCTTTATGGACTACCCTAACGACCAGCGCTGCGAGTCTTTCCCATTATATCACCATCACAGTGTTGATCCAGTGCTTTGAGAGTGTATTTCCATGCACCTGGCCACATTTCATCCTCCTACCAGCCTGGGATCTGGGCACAGTCATCCCTTTCAAGCCACCAGGCTCAGCTTCCTAAAATCTCCGTGGAAAGAGAATTCATGGCTCGGGAATTTCAGAGCTTCTGGGAAAGTCGAGTAGGCATGGACCTCCCAAATGGTTTGTGCATATTTTTTTACTTTCACTAAAATGAGCAATAAAAGCAACTTGCTAACTAAAGAGAAAGCCAGTGGCATTTACACATCTAAGTGAGACATCATGGAGACTGAACAGTGTGTTTGCATTTGCCATCCTCTGACCATCTGCCTCCCTGTAGTTGGAACGAGAAGTTTGTAAATGTGTTTTGCTTTGGTGCAGAACGCTACATATGCCCTGGGGCGTTCATTTATTCTGGGCCCGGCTAGCCGTCCAGATGTCCTGTTTGTGTGACACAGCTGAGGGCTTCAGGCTCCCGGTCCCTCTAGGATCTCAGAGAAGCAGCCCCAAGCCCTGTGTTGGGCTCCCAAATCCAGGGCCATGCTCACCTCCATCACGGAGTCTCCTCCAGCTCGGCCTTGTCCCAGCCTCCCTTTTCTACTTCCTACCCCTAGTTATGTCTCTGTCTTGTTGCCAGTAGGGACGAGTTTCAGTGAATTAAAACTCTCAAGGACTGAACATGAACTTGAACATCAAGCCCAGAATACCAGTATTTCGAGCTAGCGACCTGAGCCAAAGTCAAGAGCAGGGCTCTGGGAGAAGCCTGACTTGGGATTAAATCCCGACTCTGCTGCTTAGCCCGGGTGTGGCCTTGGACAAGACACTTAACATCTCTGAACCCCCATTTCTCGCCTGCAACCTGGGGGCGTGGAGGCAGAGAGCTTACAGGGTGTTGTGAGCCGTGAGCGGGTGAAGACATCAGGCACTCAGCACTGTTTCTTAAAAAGTGAGAGCTACCAGAGTGGCAATTATCATTTGTAAGTTTTTAAAGGAAAGCGCACACTTGGAGAAAGATCGCTGTGTTATTAAGAGACTTGCTCCAGGTCACGTTGTTAGCACACGGTGTGGGGACCTGCCAGGTGTTCTGAGCATGAGCAGCCTCTCCAGGGCTCCTCTCAATCCCTGACGCCGCTGACTCCCTCCAGGTGCCTCTTGCTCACTCTTACCTTCCTCTTCCTCAAAATAAAAACCCACAAACTACCAAGTGTTCCCCATAATCTACCAAGTTGTGTCTGTTCCCAGACGACCTGGTTTGGAGGTCTGTGGGATCCCTGCTCCCCCGGGTAGCTGCGAGGCGTTTCAGCCTTCACTGACTCTCTCGCGGTGAAGCCAGACTGCAACCCAGGCCTCGGGAGCCGTGGCAGGGCTGTCTGCTTCGGCGCGCGCAGGTGCTCTCTGTGTGAGACACAAGGTGACTGCAGCACGCACAGACACCCCAGGGGCATGGCAGTCAGCAGCCTGTCTGAACCAAACATTGGACGGACCTGCGTTTTCGAAGCTTCTCTTTCACCCCAACAGGAGGCTGTACCACTGGATGGAGCTGGGCGCAGGGACCCCCTCTCTGAGACTTTTGCAGGGGTCCAGGCTGCAGCTGGCAAAGCCAGAGCCGGGGGAGATGCCACAGGGTGGAGAGGAAGGATTCTGGGGGAGACGCAGTGGCGGAATGGAGAAGCTCCGCGTGGCGGGCGATCAGGCACACACGTGCGGTTACCGCAGTGAAGTCCCCAGGCCTGGCAGCACAGGGGGCACAAGGCGGGACATGCTTCTGCCTTTGCAGCCCTGTGTTGCTGGTGTTTACATAGGGAGTGGAATTAATTAAATGCCACAGGGCCTCCTCAGATGCTGAAAATAAACCCAGTCAGGCCCCCAGCAGTGCCGCCTGCCTGCCTGCCTGCCTGCCTGCCTGCCTGCCTGCCGCGGAGCAGGGTGTCTGTTGGATTTCTCCCAGCTTCTGAAGGCAGGAGGCACACACAGCTCGCATGGCGGGGATTAATGTTGCAGTCACCCTCTCCCGAAAGGCAGCATGTCAGAGCCAGATGTGGCTCTGAGTCCCGCCCACACCCCATGGGTGTGTGCAGATGCACAGACACATAGAGGCAGCCAGAGACACACAGACACATTGATTCATACAAATGTGCACGGGCCACCAGGATGCACACAGCTATGCATGGACATACAGACACAGATAGATGCCATGAGCCATGCAAACACACGGTGCCTACAAGCACATAGAGAAATAAGGATAGCCTGGTCACATGGGTTCAGAAAAACCTGGTTCATAGGCATTCAGGACCCATGAGAAGACCCAGGCACATGGTCACATACCCACCGACTCACAAGGAAAAGTGTGGACAGGGTGGGAATCAGAAAGCCTCAGTCTGCTCCTGACCACCTTTTGCTAAAAGTATGACCTTGGGTTTGCTTCTTAACCTCTTTGAGCCTCAGTTTCCTCAACTGTAAAGTGGGATAACTGAAAGTGGGATAAGTGAATCTCAAGGTGTCATGATGAGGATAAAAATGTGAAAATGAACATGAAGTTTTTAATAGATTTCCTGGTGCATACTAAGCACGCTATACACGTTCACTGATGCTATCCTCTCTTAACACCCTCACAAGTTAAGAGCTTACATGCAAACATAGGACACTCAAATATATTCAGACACACAAAGAAACATATGTACCGCCAGATGACATGTGGGAACATGGGGAGACAACAGATCTGTAGACACGGGCTTGCAGCAAGCCTGCATAGACCTGCACCCCATAATCCTGTGCTTGCATACATGCTCGCTGGCCCACCACCACCGCAACCCAAGAACCCAAATTGATCACAGGTATACGACCAAACTGTGCAGAGTTAAGGGAATCCGAAGGCATTTTTGGCCAAGGAGGCACATGCCCTGTGGCATGATTTCTATCCACAAAGACACACAGACTCTCTGTGGCTTTCCATGGCCTGTGTCTAACTTCTCCAGCCTGAACTCGTGGACTTCCACACTGAGCCCTCTGTCTCCCTCCCCACTTCTCCCCCGCCGTATTGCTCCCACACCGCTCCAAGGCAGCCCCCAAATAGCAGTACCCTCCAGTTTTCAACAATCGAGAAATAAAAAGAAATAATAGCAAGTGGGGGCCCAAACAGAAAGTTGATTACTAAGAGAGTTCAGGTTGGCCCTCATGGCTTATTGCGAGAGGCAAAGAAGCCCTCCAGCTGGATCCCAGAACTGGGCAGACACAAGGAAGTCCCAGGTCCCAGGCGGTGCTGGGGGGCAGGCCTGCGGCACGGAGGGGCGGAGGAGAGCCTGTCCACACCCGTGCTTCCACAGCACTCCCCATGGCACCGCCTCCTGGAAGCCCCTCTTGATGTCCAAAAACTAGCTTCTCCCTCCTCTGTTCTCCCATAGCCCTTACTCCGACCTTGTATCAGTGACCTGTGCTGTGTAACAATAGGACCACAAACAAAATTGATTGTCTCACAGTCTCTGTGTAATTGTTTCCTGATTCAAAAAGTAAAAATAAAAACGTTCGGCCAAAAGGAATTGACTGAATGGTCAATTGGCTCGATTGATCCATTCATTTCATTATTTACGTCTTTAAGGAGCCTCCCTTCTCCCAGATGCAGAGGGTGGGAAAGGGGGGAAGCACTTGTTACTCTGGACAAGGAATCGACACGGATGGCTGAAATGGGAGGTAGAAAGCGCAAGAGAGGAGTTCAGCCCGGAGCAGGGTGGCCGGTGGCCCCACTATGCTCGCATCAGTAACAGCCGCGCCCCTGCACCAACCTCCCGGGCTGTGGGGTCTCCCACTCCCCCTCCTGGCCCCTCTTGGCTTCTCCGCCTCTAGAACGAGTTATAGGTGCCATTTGAATTGGCCTTCTCTTTTGAAACAACTCCTTGTTCTAGTTGTAAAACACATTTGTTGTAGAAATAGAAAAGTGCAAGTAATATAAAAATCATACTGAAATGATTATTGCCATTTCAGGTATTGCTCTCTTGTCTGTTTTCGATAGGCATATAGTCCTGTGCCACTTCACAGCAGGGATACGCTCTGAGAAATGCGTCATTAGGTGACTCTGTTGCTGTGGGAACACCACAGTGCACTTACGGACCTAGAGGCACAGCCCAGGCGCACGGGGGCTGTGTGGCCCAGCCGTGGCTGGCAGGCCACACGCCTGTGCGGCTTGTTGCCGTGCTGATGCTGCAGGCACTTGTGACACAGAGGTAAGGATGTGTGCGTCTAACGTATCTAAACGTAGAAAAGGTACAGTGAAAATACAGCATTATGGTCTTATAGAACTACTGTTGTATATGTGGCCCATCATTGGTGGAAATGTCACTTTCTTGGTACATGATTGTATATTTACGTGTGTGTTGTTTTTTTTTTTGTTTGTTTGTTTGTTTTCTTTTGGCATATTATGGGGGTACAGATTTTAAGGTTTCAATAAATGCCCATTTCCCCCCCTCCCCCCAAAAGTCTGAGTCTCCATCATGACCATCCCCCAGATGGTGCACATCTCACTCATTATGTATGTATATACCTGCCCCCCTCCCCCTCCCACCTCCCCAATACCCTATTACTGTAGCACCTGTGTGTCCACTGTGTTGTTTTTTTAAATAAAATTGAGGCCAGGCCATATACAACTGAATATGTATTACCATAATGCTTCCTACATGCTATCATCACTGGTCTATGCATAACCTTATTTGATTTTTTGTTTGCTTATTTGTTTTATTTGTAAATAACCTAATAAATGACTATGAACCTACCACTCACCCCGAGATTTAAAATCTTACCACTAATTCACATCTGTCTGTGTGCTCTGGGCCCTCCTTCTCCAGAGATGACTCAGTCTTGAATTTTGTGTTTCTTATTTCTTTATTTTTTTTTAAGACAATGTCGAGCTGTGTCATATAAATGCTATGTTGTTTGTGCCTGCTTTTCTCGCTTCATTAAGAAGAGAATGATGTCGTGTGTAGACTTCTAGGACTTGCTGCTTTTTCACTCACTGTCACGTCACTGAAAATCTTGCCTGCCGCTGCCTGTCTCGGCGTTTGTCGTGGCTGCCGCGTGACGCTGCCCTGGGTGGATCCACCACAGCGTGCTTCCTCGTGTCTATGCACATGGTGTTATTTCATGATAACCTACTCTCAGAAAACATTTTACAGATGTGTTCTTAATAGCTGCATAATGTTTTATTTAGGAAGACTTTATGTTTTTAAAATCACTCCCCTGTGATTGACTTTTAGATTCCTTATAACTTTATAAATGGTGCTACCACAAACATCCCTTCGGGTAATTTTTGCATGCCTCCAAAGTGAGTTTTTCTTCAAGTGAGTTCTGAGCTGTGGAACTGCTGTTCAAAAAGTGTGAACACTTTCGATAGGGATGGCAAAATACCCCCAGAACGTTTCCACTAATTCACAACACCTGCCAATACAGGCTGCTATCCTTTATTAAACGGAGCGGGGAGGGAAGGAAGGGCAGACACATGTATCTGTCTCTTTCAAAGGACCCAGAGCCTTTGTTGTTTGAAAGCTGCACATGGTCTCAGAGTCCTGCTTGGCCACCCTCTCCCTTCCCTCTGTTCCAGCCACACTGGCCTTCTGTGAGTCTTTAAACACACCAAGGTCTGTCTTCCAAGTGGCCTTAGCAGGCTGTTCCTTCTGCCCAAAACACTCTCCAGACCATCCCCCACCCCCACTGTCACAGTGTACACGTAGCTGAGTTCCTCTAGTCCGTGGGGCTGATGCTTATATTTCACCAACTCAAAGAGTCCTTTGCACATGTCCCTCTCTAATTCATTTCCCCTTGCCTGTCCCCAACATTATTTTCTATCCCCAGTCTGATCTCTTCATGTTACTAATCGCAATTTGCAACATATATTTCTTTGTCTCTCTTCCCTAGCTGACTGTAAGCTTAATGTGAACGGGGCCACGGGTGACTTAGTCCCTATTAGATCTGCAGGGCCTAGCACAGTGCCTGACACACAGGAAGAACTCAACAAACACTTGTTGAAGAAATGATGAATGAATAAAGAGTGAATGACCTAGCAGGCAGCCCAGGGCCTGGCACACAGGTGGTGCTTAGTATGTGCACAGGTAATGAGCAAGCAGGGAAAGGAATGAGTGCTGCTGTCAGCACTCTCTGGGTGGGGGCAGCACTCACTCACCCCTGGGCCCCTCCCAGCCCTGCTGGGCGCCATGGGCCCGTGCTGGGCCGGGGTGTTTCCAGCATGTTTGCAGGGGGCTTCTGGGGAGCAGGGCTGTGGCCTCCTTCCACGTGAACCTCCTCCTCCAGAGAGCTCTGAATCCTGGGGGCCCGGGGATTTTCCAGCCCCCGCCCCACCACACACCCCACTTCCATGTGCTGAGCCCATCTCCCAGAGGGAGGCCGCCCGACCCTTTGACTTGATGACGAATGCTCCAGAGATGGGGTTGGCTGACTAAGCCAGAGGCTGTGCCCTGGGCCAGGGGTCAGAGGTCCCCACACTGGATCCCTACTTTGTTCTCTCACAGTCACAGCCACAGCGATGTCACATCGCCCTGACTTAGGACTGCATGGCTCTTTCCTGTGGGGTGTTCTGTCTCACTCTTCCAGCACCCCATGATCTCTTCCCACTTGAGGCGGCAGAACTGAGGCTCACGGAGAGTGACTCGCTTGTTCAAGGCTCCGCAGCTCAGGGGCAAGTCAGGCTTGTCGAGTCCAGACACTCCTTTCATCACCGATACTGCAGGACTGGTGATGGGGACCTTCTGGGGGCCTGGGACCCCTACTGGGTGGGAGGGGACACCATTTCCTTTTGGTTTTCCCTAAGTCCTAGTTCTTGGCTATGGAAAGCCTGTCCGTCTGTCTTGGATTTCTTTGCGACATTATTCTTTCACATGTTCATTTCGTAAATATGTATTGAGTGCCGATGCAGCACAGAGCACTGTGGAAGGGTCAGTGGGAAACACAGGTATGAGTAGATGTGAATGAATGGAGAGGCTGTGGCCAGAGTCACCGTGCGCTGGGACTGGGTTCAGAGCTCAGCGGGGAGATGGATCAGAACTCTCAGGGGACCTGGGACATTAAGGAAGTATAGTGACCTTTCATGGACAGAATGAGTCACTTTGTCCTTCTCAGCTGAAGAGAAAACTTACTGGCATCTAGAACCTTAAAGCTTTGTGGGCAGTATATCCAGAGCTCCGTGTGTGTGTGTGTGTGTGTGTGTGTGTGTGTGTGTGTGTGTGTGCGAGAGAGAGAGAGAGAGAGAGAGAGAGAGAGAGAGAGAGAAAGAAAATATTAAAGCACTCCCCAGCCCGCATTGCAGTAGGAAATTTTCAGGCTTCCACTGTACTCGAGAAGAAGTCTCCATGGAGTGCTAACATGCTTTTAACAACTTGGAACAGACTGTTTCCTATCTGGGAGGGGCCGATCTCCTTTTAACACCTAAGGCTCAGTCTGCCCTGGAGACATATTCCAAGCCTCTCAGTCTGAGCCCGTGAGCCCTACAGCACTGATTTTGTCTCAGTGTACAAAACCCTAAGTGAAAGCTCTGAATTTGTCACCAAAACCCGGGCAGGGCCTGGAAGCCACTATGAGCAAATACCTGAGGAGAGACTGGGTTGAGGAGCTCCTGGACTCAGAAGCAGTAAGGAGATAAGAATAACTTACTTCTGATTTCTGGGCCTCAGTCATCTCTTCTCTAAAATGGGAGGGCAAGGAGTAGGATTGAGTTACTTTATCTCTTCCAGCTCTGGTCTTCCCTCACTCCTTGTCTCACTGGACTCTGAATAGCGAGAGGAGTGTAGGCATTGTCCCTGTCTCCTGTTTTCCTTGGTGTTCCTCTCTGCTCTCTTCTTTTTTCTGCAAAAGGCCCTATGAGCTATGCCATGTGGGGGTGATAGGGGTAAGGAAAGAAACTTTTATTCCCACTTTCTGGTTGCAAAACCAGGTTGGTGTCCCACTGCACCTTGCAGCTCCTTGCACGGCAGCTGGGTGCGGTGTTAGGCTGCTGGCCACGTTGTCCGGGCTCCAAGGGCTCCCTCGGCACCAGTGTGAAGCATCCAGGCTCCAAGGGCTCCTTCGGCACCAGTCCGTGCTCCAGGGGCTCCCTCGGCACCAGTCCAGGCTCCAGGGGCTCCCTCGGCACCAGTGTGAAGCATCCAGAAGGCAGGTACCTGCCCAGAGACTCTGTGTCTTAGTCTCAGTCCAGCCAAGCATTAGGCCCAGGAGGTTTTCATTGAGGTGCACATTGATTTGCAAATGGGCCTGAGGTCTCAGGGCTTCCACAAGGGCTGCATTCCCACAGAAGGAAAGTTAGACGAAGCCCCTGGTCTGCTTCCAGCCTCCTTCCTCTTTGCACTGGGCACACCAGCCATCCCTGTGACGCCTCTTTCCTCCAAAGCTCACACTTGCCCCTCCCCCGCTTTGGTTCCGCCATTCCCTTGGTCTAGGACCTCCCTTCTCCCTCACGCCTGCTGGGAAACTCCTGTTGCCTTTTCCAGTGTGGTTCAAAAGTCAGCTTCCCCTAACCTTTGGCTGAATGAGTTGCCAGGTTGCCCACTCATCGGCACATTTTGTCCTTTGGGAATTCACCCCCTAGCCCGCTGCCTGGCACTAGACAGGGGCTGTCTTTGCAAGTGTCTAGTTTTACAAGTTGTGCACTCTGTCTTGACCTCCGCTAGGCAGGCAAGTCTTTCTCTAAGACAAGGTCACAGCCTGACCATGGTCTGCTCAGAGGTATGTGACAGCAAGTTCTCCAATCACATTTCCCCCCAGAATCTGTCTTCTCATTTCCACGTTCTCACATAGCAATCCAGTGTTTTATCTTTAAAAAAGAAAAATGTGAACACCTATTTTATTTAGTGTCAGAATGGCCCCCAAGCTCACTCTTGGTGTTCAGCCCCTTGTGTTAATTCATGCAGGTTCTGAACTAGTAAAGTAGTGTGCTGGGCAGTGTTCTAGCCCCGAGGGCCCGGCCCACAGCAGATGTGTGGCCTTCTCTTGGGCTCTACAGGGCCACCGAGGCTGTGCGTGTCCTGACACATGTTCAGACCTTCTCCACTGGGAGTGGAAAATCAGTTGCATGGTCTAGACAGGAAAATCTGGTGGTGTAGACACATTTGGAAGCTAATGCTGTGTTATGAAGCAGGCAATGCCCTGCTTCCCTCGCTCTGGCCCCGGGAGCTTGCTGTGTGTAGCAGAGCCTCTACCCTGCCACGTGCCGTCTGCCACCCTTGCTGCCTTTTAGTTGTAAAGAGCGTGTGTTTGGCACTCTCTAGACAGTGAGCCAGAAATGGATGTATCCACCCCATAAATCTCGTACAGAATGGCAAATAAAGACTGTGTATCTGGCATCGACATTGTGGACACGGTGGGAAAGCTCGCTTCATGGTGCTTGGGCGGGCTGCCCACCAACCTCACCCCTGTCCCAAGTCCTGGGCTCCAAGCATGGGAGGTGCTATGGTCTGAATCCATATGTGGAAATCTTAACCCCCAAGGTGATAGATAGTGTGGGGAGAGTGGGGCCTTTGGGAAGTGGTTAGGTCATAAGGGCTCTGTCCTCGTGACGGGATTTGTGTCCTTATAAAAGAGACCCCAGAGAGCAAGCTAGCTCCTTCCATCATAGGGGACACAGCCGGAAAATGCCATTTATGAACCAGGAAACAGGCCCTCACCAAACACCAGCCCTGACAATACCTTGGTCTTAGACTTCTCAGCCCCTAGAACTGTGAGAAATAAATTTATATTGTTTGTAAATTACCTAGCCTAGGGTATTTTGTTATGGGAGCCCAAAGGGACTAAGACCGGAGGCATCATTGTCTGGCAGGGACAGGAGCCCTGAGGGCCCCAAAGGCAGCAGCCGCCCCCAGGTCAGACCTCAAACTCCCAGCTCTCTCCTACCTCCTTCCTTCCACCAGTCTTCAGTCTTCCCGGGGGACTCTCTGAGCCCTGAGAGAACCAGATTCTCCCCAAGCCTCGCCCGTTCCTTTAAGATGAAAGAACACTATTTACCACTGAGCATTAAATGCCTGTGGTATTACAGGACGAATGCTGGAGGGTAGGAGGCTGTGGGCAGCCTGGCACCCCACAGCCAGGGGAGTGCAGACACTTTTAGGGCTCCCTGGAATGCTTGCTAGGGATGGCTCACAGGCAACCGGGTCCCCCCTGACAGTAGCCAGTAGGGAGGGCTCCTGGGAAAGGCAAGGCTGAGTGGCAGGTGGGACCTGCTCAGCAAATGGGAATGACAGCTGTGGCCAAGAGGTGACTCTCAGAGGCGCAGAATTTAATGCTCAGCTTTCTATAATTAATAAAGAGAGCTAATGCTCATAAGGCACTGTGTGCCAGGCTGTGTCTTAAGTTCTTTAAAGTATATCAACACCTTTAACCTCATAAAACCTTGTAAGGTAGGCAGCCATACCATACCCAATTTATTTAGATGAAGAAACGGAGGCGCAGAGAGGTCAAGGAACCTGCTGGTCACTGGCTAGTGAGTGAATGTGGGTGGTCTGGCTGGGCCCGATACTAACAGCTGGTCTGTATAGCTTTACAAGAACATGCTTAGTGACAGTGCAGTCCCTCTCTCACTCCCTGGGCTTGGCCTAGGCCCCAGACCTCCCTCGCCCCATCTTCCATTCTCAGCCCATCTTAAACGACTGCCCCCAGGGCCAGTAGGAATTGATACAAGAGAAGTGAGTAAGTGCAGGACCTGGGCTGGGGTTGGGGCCCTTGGGTACTGGCCCTGTTGCTGCCCCTGCTCCTCATGGGGCCTGACATTCATCTCTTCATCCATCTGTCCATTCCTCCATCCATTGATCCTATCCAATCTCCCTGGGGTGGTGGGGAGGGTGGCAGCCTATGGGGTCTGTTAGGCCAAGGGACAGAGCAGCCTGGTCAAGGTCATCTGAAACCACAACAGCCTGACCAAGAACCTGAGCCATGCCCCAGAAAGCGCCAGACGCAGGTCCAGTGGGGCTGGAGCTAGTTAGACAGTAGATAGCAAAATAGACATGAGCCACTGGACATAGGGTCCCCAGAGAGGCTGGGAATAGCACTGCAGTGACCCGTTGCAGGCTGTGGGCTGCTCTCCTCCTGATGGGTATGTCAGGCTGACACAGCACACATGACCCATCCTGACCATGGAGCTGCCCTGCCTTCCAGGAGCCCGCAGTCCAGTAGTTCATGAATAGACACATGTCCCCCCAGGGGCAGAGGTGGGATGACTTAGAACACGGCAGTGCACAGAGGCACAGGCACCTCTTGGCCCACTTGGTCCTTCCCCTTCACAAAGAAGCCCCAGTCACTGTAGAGGCCATTTGGCCTTTGTACCCGGACCCAGGACTGGTGCAGAGAGCTAGTGGCTTTCAGGGGGCCAGGAGGAATGGATGAACATGTTAAAGAGGAGCATTGGAACAGCGGTCAGAGGACCAGGATCCTGAGCAGGCTTTGCCTCTAACCAGCTTGAGATGAAGGGGAGCCATTGCCTTCTCCCAACCTTGTTGTTCCTGTCTGCGAAGTGGGCAGAACCAGCGCCCTCTGACACATCTTCCCACTTGTCCCGACCATCTCCAGCTCCAGGTGTCTGTGCAGCAAGTGTGAGCCCTGCCAGAACCAGCCCGCCCAGGACGAGAGGGCCCTGCTCCCTGAGCGTCCACGCGTGCACTCGGGCCTCCAAGTCATTCTATTCAGCGGCCATCTGTGTGCTGGAGGTGGGAGGGGGTGTTTTCTTTAAACAACAATATAATTTTCTTGGAAGTGAATGAAATTCGTTGCTGGCTCCAAGCCCACTTGCCTCTTATCAGATTTCAAACCCACATCCAAGTCTGGTCTGGGTTAGTGCAGGGATAGAAGGAGGGGCCACTCCCAAGGGCAGGTTGCTGGAGCTTCCTGGGTCCTGTGCACTTCACACGCCCCACTCCCCTGCTCCTGCCACCTCTGTAGCTTCTTCCCCAGTAACTCTCAGGCTCTTACTACAATACTTATATATCCTTGGGCAAGCGACTGTACCTCAGCTTCCTGAACTATAATATGGGAATAATACCATCTACCTCCTAGGCTTGTTTGTGCAGAAGAGTTAACACATGCAAAGCACTTAGAATACAACCTGGCACAAAGAAAACAAGATATAAAATATGTAAGTGTAGCTATCATTACTATTGCAGTTATGGTTATTTTTATGCTGTGTGCTCTAACCCTAAGGAACATCCCTGCAGTCCTGGCTCTGTATAAAATTCCATGCCTCCACAGTGTTGCTGCTCTCTCTGCCTAAATGCCTTCCTTGTCTGATCTGCCCAGAGAATCCCTCCGCATCCTTCAAGGTTGAGCTCAGGCTGACTTGTCCTTCCTGACACACAAATCGGGAGAACTGGTCGTGTCCCAGTTGGGCTTCCTGCTGCACTTTGTTCCCATTTAACATAGTCACAGTGTCTCGTGATTCATCTCCTTACGTGTCTGTCTCCTGCGCTAGGCCCTGAGCCATTTGAGGGCAGGGACCATAACTTTTTCATCCTTGCCATCTAACATAAGCACAGGACCCAGGGCAGGGGATGTGAGCACTGCGTGTTTCCCTCCTGAAGCGTGAGCTGGAAGACAGGAGGCACACGAGCATGAGTAATTCTGATGTGTGGTGATGACACCATAGTAGAGAGATAGACAGACATAGCTGGGTACCCAGGAGAGGGATTCATTCTGATTGAGTTTGGGGGAGAGGGGAGTCGGGTATTGAGGAAGACGAGTGTGTGAGCTTTTGGCTGGCTATGAAAATGCTTTACAGGTGTAAACTGTTCTGCAAATACCGCCAGTACAGAGTTCCCACTGGTTTTCTCTGTGTAATGCAAGGACATCATCATGCTGTGTTGTTTGCTGTCATCAAAGCTGGGTTCGGCTCTGCATCTCCAGTGGGGAGTGCCCCATCCAGTGACCCCCGAGGCCTTTCCCTAGCACCCATCTCTACCCCATGCTGACATGAAGGCCTGCTTCTCCCTTGCGGTTCCAGGGGGGATGGGAATACTAGAGACACCAGCTCACATATTGGTTAGTGAAATGTTAAATTTTTACCTGCAGGTTTCCTGGAAAAGGAAAATTAGGCAAAGGCAATCATCATTCAAGGTGAGAAATGGGGATCTTTAGTCCCCATTTCTTGGGACACTGGGTGTGCCAGTTACTACCTGCTCAAATTACTGTGTGATTTCCTGATTGGACTGGCTGATACCCTGGGGCTCCCACTTTCTTGTTGGTCTGGTGGGTTAGGCCTGCAGAGAGTCTCCCCCTCCACAGCCCCTGCACCCCCCTTCCCTAGTGTGGCTGCTGGAACCCAGCTCTGGCTGCCCCCATGGCCTCCAAGTGTGCTTTGGTTGTGATTTGCCTTGATTTCCCAAACCGTGTGTGATCGGGAGAGAATGTGTGCCATGTGTTTCTGATTGAATTCTCCTGTGCTCAAAAGCAAAGTGATTTTGAGCAATATCTGATGGCTTTTGAGCCTTAGAAATATGTTCTTCAAGCCTTCTTTCCCTGCCCTCTCCCTTGATGAAGAGGAAGCAGCTGTGGCCAAGAATTGGTCAACTCCACCGGCCCAAGACTTGGCAAAGCAGCCTTGCCTCCTCTTGGTGGATCTCTGAGCCTAGAAGGCTGCAGACATCCAGCATGGAGACCAGGGTGCTCTTCAGGGAAGGTACAAACCACTACAGGAGCATCTTCTCTTGGGGACCCCAGTGGCACATACTTGCTCAAACAGATGACCACACATAGTCCTGGCTGACTGGTTTGGTGGCTATGATGAGTTTACTTTGTAGCACATGACAGATCTATTGCTAGAAATCAAAAAATATTTTGATTTGTTTAATGTTCAATAAGTCTTGGCTGGGTGCGGTGGCTCACACCTGTGATCCTAGTATTGTGGGAGGCTGGGGTGCGATTTCCTGAGGCCAGGAGTTTGAGACCAGCCTGAGCAAGGGCAAGACCCCATCTCTACAAAAATAGAAAAATTAGCCAGGCATGGGGCTGTGCACCTATAGTCATAGCTACTCTGGAGACTAAAGCAGGAGGATCACTTGAGCCCAGGAATTTGAGGTTGCAGTGAGCTATGATGACACCACTGCACTCTAGCTGGGGTGACAGAGCAAGACTCTGTCTTAAAAAAAAAAAAAGTCTTGAGACTTTTCCTTTACTTTCTCTTGCTAATCATAGCAATATCTGTCCATTCATTTAGTAAAATTTTATTGAAAACCAACTCACTATGAATGTATATGAATATGTGTAAGACAGTTCCTGTCCTTGAGGTGGGAGAAATGGACTCTTTAAGAGACAAGTCCATGATGTGGATTCCTGTGGAGGAAGCAAAGATGGACGATGAGCCTAATTCATTTGGGGGAAGGAGGGAGGGAGGAGAGAAGAAGGTACCAATCAAGGGACCTTCCCAGAGGCACGAACCTTTCCCTGACTGCTGTATGATGCTCAGGGACAGGAGCAAGAGTGAGGCCCCAAGAATAAAGGACAGTTGGGATTAAGAGTCTCCAGTTTACCAACAAATGGGGACAGACATCTCAATTTTTGCAAAAATGACTGAGGACATCTGCCAAGCTGGGGCAGGTGAGGTCTCATGGTTTAAAGTCCCCATCTGCTTCTGACATGATTGTACTTGAACAGAGTGATATCCCCCCCAATCTGGACCATGCTTTAGAGTTTACAGAGTCTCCTGACCTTAGTTTTTCTTCCCTCTGTCCTTTCTTCCTTCATCGAAGTGTTCCCTGAGCACCAGCTGTCAGGCACTGTGTTGGGCTCTGGGAATGGTGATATCAGCACAGGCTTTGGCTCCATAAAGTGTCCAGTTCAGGAATTCACATTATTTTAAATTGAAGAATGATACTATCTCTTTAGATACCAATGCCAATGGCGCTCGGGGGCGCTGAGTTGCTCCACATTGATGTTTCTGTAAAATAGTTTCCTTTCCCCCATTTCACGTTAGGAAGGAATTCTAGAGAAAGAAACAAGGAGATGGTGTTTTCTTAGTAATCCGGTTCACCTCCTGCCCCTTTCTGACAAAAGTATCTCCTCTTCCTGCCCTTGGGGCACTAAAGGAAGTCCAAACTCCATTTCAGGCCTCAAAATTGGAGCTTCCCAAGCATTTTACCCCTGATAAAGCATCAGTTTCAATGGTTCATCTCCAGAAGTTTTGTTATTGATTCAAGCCACATTTTGCATCTCTCTGTTGGTTGCTAGTATTTTAAAATGGCACATTTCACATTTGCTTTTTTTTTAAAGCCCATTTCTCATTGTTTCCCACATATTTCCAGTGAATGAAGAGATTAGTGAGTATGTCTTTTCTTTCTCTCTCTCTTTCTCTCTCTCTCTCTCTCTCTCTCATAAAGGATGAAAGTTAAACATCCTGTTCTGACTGCAGAGAAACTTTAAGGTTTCTGGAATCCATTAAAACCCAAAATGTCACAAGAAAGTTATTCTGGAGCCTGCAAAAACACAATTTTACACTTCTGATGTCCATCGGGCACGTTTGCCTGTCCTTGGAAGGGATCACCATTTTCTTTCTTCACTCCCTCTGTCCTTCTCTCCTTCCTTCCGGAAAAATGGAAGGAAGCCAACACATGTAATGCTAAGTACTTGCAAACATTATCTTATTTAATCCTCGTAACAGCCCCTTCTGAAGCTCCGAGAAGCTAACTTGACCCACGTCGCCCAGCCAGGAAGCGGCAGATGCAGCCTTCACCTTGTTGCATCTCTATCCCTTGGTCCCCTTCCTCCCACCAGCAACTCCTAGTTTCACATCCTCATGCCACACCGTGTTTTCCTTGCTTTGTAGAAAAAGATGTAGCTATGGAAGCCCAGAGGTTGGTGTAAAAGGCGGAAAAAGACCAAAAATTTCGCCTTCCCTCTCGGCTAAAGACCATGTTTTTTCATTTCTAAGCAGATGTGCCACTGCAAATCTCACAGCCAAGAATGATTTCAGAGCATCTGGGTCCACACTCCAGGGCAGCACTGTAAACGCAGTTGTCATTACACATTTTGCTTCCTCGCAGGAGACAGGCAGGTGGCTCTGAAGTCTGACTGCATGGCTGAGTGTAGGGCAATCTCCTCCTGCCAGCTGGGGAGGGGCAGATTGGCTGTGACGGGCTGAGAACGAGGGTCTAGCTGGCTGCAGCTTCGCAGTCAGATCTGGGCCTTTGAAATCCACTAATAGCCCGTTCCTGGACGTCGAGGCCCCCCGGGGCCTTTTAGCCTGCCTTCATTTGGATGCTTGTTAGAAAGTCAGGGAATAACAGGTTTGGACGAGACGGGTGGGAAGGAGAGGGGTCCAAGGGGGAGTGCAACCACTGACTTGCATCACAGGCGCAGCCAAGTGCTACAACATGGGGGGAACACAGCCAAGGGGCCTCGCTGGCTTAGCCTTCACCCTCATTCCAGCACGTGCCTTGGGAATTTTCCAGGACTCTCCTAGACTAGGAAGGGTTTGGGGGGTCTGTGCTCGTGATAGTGGGGTTGGCAAACAGGGAGCGCTGTCCTGGCTGGGCCACTCACGGGTTCAGAGCATCGAGGAAACTGAGCCAGTGTCTTTGGCCCCAGGGAAGCAGGCAGGATGGGCTTCCTTTTGGCCTCACAGTGCTCCCTTGAAGGAGCGTTGGAAGTAGAGAAATGTTCAAGATGTCCCAAGTCAAATTACATCTCTTAAGCCTTCGCTGATCTCCTAGAATGAAAGGCTCCCCTTTGGGACTTAAACAGAAATTTGTTCTCTTTGCTCTGGATAGTCTTAGCCAGCCCTGAACTGAGACGCTCAGCCTGTGACTGCCTCCCTTGGGCCATGACTTCCAAGGGACAGAGCACCTTAGACACTGACGTTAGAACTTGGGTCTGCACATAGTCCTGCTCGTTTCTGATGTTCTCTCTGTCAAGGCCGATCTGCTAGCCTGGGAACTGCCCAGCACATGGACGGGGCTCACCTTCCTTCTCTGCACAGGGCAGAGCACAGAGTCAGTGCAAATGAGCTCCTTGACCTGTGATGATTATTGACAATAGTCATAATAAAATAATGACTTCGGTACTCCTCCAGGCCCTTTATGTCCTGACCTCGTTCAACTGTTCATCCCTAAAGCACTCCTTAGTATCTCCCTGTGCAGATGAGGAGGCCGAAGCGTGGAGGAATTGGAGAAACCTGCCTGGGTAACAGCTAATAAGTGGAAAGTTGAAATGCAAACCCAGGCTCAACTGATTCCAGATCATGTGTGCACAGTGACATCCTTCTGCCCCTAGAAGTGTCTGCCACTCTCACTAGTCTGCATGTTTGCCTCAGAGCAGTGTTCTGGTCTGAATTACCATCAGCATCCAAAGGAAGTGACAAGTGCCCAGGATGCAAGGCTGGATGGCCGTTAGAAACCAGCAGGTCTAAACTCTTCATTTTACAAATGAGAAAACAAGGCTCTGAGAGAGGATGGGAACCAGGGCTGGGCAGAGAATCCAGTGTCTTGACTTTTCTTCTGAGTTTCCACAACCATATTTCCTGGAGTCTGTGGAACAACTGCTCATGCTATGAATGAAGTTGTATTCTTTTCCAGAAAGGCGAGCCATCAAATGTCTAACAAAATTTCACCAGTTAAACCTTCGGTGAAACTTTGTCACAAGCATTAGTTGACCAAGTAAATTAAAGAGTCTACCAGCAGGTCCCTTATCCCAGAGTTTGGGCGGAAGTTCAGCCCCTATAAATCCCAATGACGAGGAGGGAGGCTGATGGGTCAGCTTGCAGGAAAAGAGGTAGCGAGCAGAGGAAGCACTGGCAGGGGTGGGAAGACCACCAGCAAGGAGGAAACCAGACCTTGTTGTTCCTGCTCCTGGCTTCCTGATCCCAGCTGCAGGCCAAGGGGGTGACCACTCAGAGAGAAGGCCTAGGCCCAACTGTGATGCTGAGAGCAGAAATGGGCGTGACCTCCCGAGGAGTGTTGCTCAAGAGAAGTGAGCAAACGGCTAGGCCCAGTGCCCAGCTCTGGGGGAGGACCCCCTTGCAACTCCCCTCTCACCAGCAGTCAGGTCTTCTTGCAAACCCGCACCTGCCTCCCTGGAAGATCGCCCTGCTCCACCTCGACCCCCATGTTCTGAGAGCAGAAGAGCCTAAGGCCAGGGGTCTAGCCTGAGGTGTTGTGCCTAGGGCAGAGGGCTGTTGGAGTCACTGAGCTTTAATCATCCACCCAACCCATGGAGGGGAGGAGAAGGGAGGGATTCCAGGCAGATGGCTGGCTGCCACCCATGGCCAGAGCAGTGTCCCTGCCTAGGCCACCTCGGCATGTCGGTGGGCAGCCCCTCCTCAGAGCCATGTGGAGGTCAGACAGGCTCCCAGGAGGCCTGACGCAGGGGAGGGAGAAGTCAGCCCAAGAGGAAAACCCAGCCAGGCACCATCTGTTCCTACTAGCAAACTGAGGCTGCTTCACACCACTCTGGGAAAAGGCCACAGAGACCACGAGGAGGAGCTTTTTAGGAAAATCATGTAATTTTCCTTAGTGCAGACCAGGGTTTCTGAACCTAGACACTATTGACTTTTTTTTTCCAGACTTTATTTTTTCAGAGCAGTTTTAGATTCACAGCACAATTGAGAGGAAGGTACAGAGATTTCCCATATACTCCCTGCCCCCACACATGCAGACCCACTATCAACATCCCCCACCAACGTACCACCAGCGTGGTATGTTTGTTACAGTTGATGAACCTATGCTGACATGTCAGTATCACCCAAAGTCCTTAGTTTGCATTAGCGTCACTCTTGGTGGTGTGCATTCCCTGGGTTTGGATAGATGGTGGACATGTATCCGCCATTACAGTATCACACAGAGTAGTTTCACTGCCCTAAAAATCATCATCTCCAACTGGCCATGCCTCCCCTCAACCCCTGGCAACTACTGATCTTGTTGCTGTATCCACAGTTTGCCTTTTCCAGAATGTCATAGTTGGAATCATACAGTATGTAACCTCCTCAGATTGGCTTCTTTCATTTAGTAATATGCATTTAAGTTTCCTCCATGTATTTTCATGGCTTGATAGCCCATTTCTTTTTAGTGCTAAGTAATACTCCATTGTCTGGAGGTACCATGGTTTATTTATCCATTCACCTACTGAAGGACATCTTGGTTGCTTCCAAGTTTGGGCAATTATGAATAAAGCTGCTATAAATATCCATGTACAAGTTTTTGTGTGGACTTAAGTTTTCAACTCCTTTGAGTGAATACCAAGGAATGTGATTGGTAGACCATATGGTAAGAGTATGTTTACTTTTGTAAGAAACCACCAAACTGTCTTCCAAATTGGCTGTACAATATTGCATTCTCACAAGCAATGAATGAGACAGTTCCTGCTGAGAGTTCCTCACCAGCATTTGGTGTTGTCAACGTTCTGGATTTTGGCCCTTCTGATGGGTACATAGTGATACCTCATTATCATTATAATTTGCATTTCCCTGATGACATATGATGTGTAGCATCTTTTTATACACTTAATTGCCATCTGTATGTTCTTTGGTTAGTTGTCAATTACAGTCTTTGACCCATTTTTTAATCAGGTTGTTTTCTTATTGTTGAGTTTTAAAGTATTTTTTATATATATTTAAGATAATTGTTCTTTATCAGATATATCTTTTATAAATATTTTCTCCCAGTCTGTGGCTTATCTTTTCATTCTCTTAACAGTGTCCCCCACAGAATAAAAATTTTTAATTTTAATGAAGACAAGCTTATCAATTCTTTCTTTCAGGGATCATACCTTTGGTGTGCTATCTTAAAAAGTCGTCATTAAACTGAATGCCATCTAGATTTTCTCCTGTGTTATCTTCTAGGAGTTTCATAGTTTTGTGTTTTGCATTTAGGTCTGTGATCCATTTTCAGTTAATATTTGTGAAGGGTCTAAGGTCTATGCTTAGATTCTTTTTTGTTTTTTTGTTTGTTTATTTGTTTGTTTTTGCATGTGAATGATCATTTGTTATAGTACTATTTGACCATTTTTTGAAAAGACTGTCTTTGGTCCTTTGTATTGCCTTGACTCTGTTGTCAAAGATCAGCTGACTATATTTATATGAATTTATTTCTAGGCTCTCTGTTCTGTTCCATTTCATCTATTTGTTTTTTTTTATCAATAAAACAGTGTTTTGATTACTGTAGTTTTATAGTAAGTCTTGAAGTTAGCTAGTGTCATTCCTCCAACTTTGTTCTTTTCCTTCAATATTGTGTTCACTATTCTTTCTTTTGCCTCTCCACATAAACTTCAGAATCATTTTGTCAATATTCACAAAATAACTCATTGGGATTTTGACTGAGATTGTATTGAATCTATAGATCAAGTTGAGAAGACCTGACATCTTGATGACATTAAGCCTTTTTATCCATGAACATGGACTATCTCTCCATTTATTTAGTTCTTCGATTTCTTCATAAGAGTTTTATACTTTTTCTCATATATATCTTGTGCATATTTTGTTAGATTTATGCCTAAGTATTTCAATTTTTTGGTGTTAATAAATGATACTGTGCTTTTAATTTCAAATTCCACTTTCTCATTGTTGGTATATAGGAAAGGGACTGACTTTTGTATATTAATCATGCATCCTGCAAACTTGCTATAATTGTTTATTAGTTCCAGTAGTTTTTTTGGTCAGTTCTTTCAGATGTTCTACTTAGATAATCATGTCATTTGCAAAGAAAAACAGTTTTATTTCTTACTTCCCAATGAGTACACCTTTTATTTTATTTTCTTGTCTTAATTGTATTAGCTAGGACTTCTAGTACTATGTTGAAAAGCTATGGTGAGAAGGGACATCCTTGTCTTGTTTTTAACCTCAGCAGGAAAGCTTCTAGTTTCTTACTATTAAATGTGATATTAGCTGTAGGTTTTTTTGTAGATATTCTTTATCAACTTGAGGAAGTTTCCCTCTATTCCTGGTTTACTGAGAACTTTTATCATGAATGGGTATTTTGTCAGATACTTTTTCTGCATCTAGGGACATGACCATGTGTTTTTTTTCTTCTTTAGCTTGTTGAAGTGATGCATTAATTGACTTTTGAGTATTGACCCAACTTTGCATACCTGAGATAAATTGCACTTGGTCCATAGCATATAATTCTTTTTAGACATTGTTGGACTCAATTTGCTAATATTTTGTTGAGGATTTTTACATCTATGTTCATGAACAATATTAGTCTGTAGTTTTCTTTTCTTGTAATGCCTTTGTCTGGTTGGAGTATTAGGTTGAGGCTAGCCTCATAGAATGAGTTAGGAAGTATTCCTTCTGCTTCTATTTTCTGAAAGAAAACTGGTATAATCTCTTCCCTAAATGTTAGATTGAATTCACACCATCAGGGCCTGGTGGTTTTTGTTTTGGAAGGATGTTAATTATTGATCCAATTTCTTTAGTAGTTATAGGCCTATTCAGATTGTTTATTTTTTCTTGTGTGAGTTTTGGCAGATTGTGTCTTTTGAGGAATTGGTCCATTTCATCTGAGTTATCAAACTTGTGGGCATAGAGTGTTCATTATATCCCAGTATTATCCTTTTAGTGTCCATGGCATCTGTAGTGATGCTCCCTCCTTCTTTTCTGATATTAATAATCTGCATCCTCTTACTATTGATATTTTAGGATGGATAATTTATTGTTGGGGGGCTGTCTTATGCATTGTAGGATGTTTTACATCATTCCTGGCCTCTACCTGCTAGATACCAGTAACAACCATTCTCCCCAATTTGTGACAACCAAAAATGCTTCCCAGTCACTGCTGAATGTCTCCTAAGGGGTGGGGAGTGGCAAAATTACCCCAGATTGAGAACCACTGTTGTAGATCAAATAATTTAAAACCTGGAAAAGATCATTGAGGTCACCTAAGCCAGAGAAAGTATAGTCCTGCTTCACCTGGGAACCAACAAATATCTCTGTAGCATGGAAGGAAAAAATTCCATTGGTCTATGAGATCTGGCCTTAGTCAATTTTGTGTTGATATAACAGAATACCTGAGACTGGGTAATTTATAAAGAAAGAGGTTCCTTGGGTTCGCAGTTCTATAGGCTGAGAAGTTCAAGGGCGTGGCACTAGCTTCTGGCAAGGGCTTCTGTGCTGCATCAAACCATGGTGGAAGGTCAGAAGGATAGCAGGCATGTGCAAAAAGGAACCAAACAGGAGGAAGAACCTCACTTTATAGCAACCCTTTCCCATGGGAACTAATCCATTCCCCTGAGAGCAAGAGCTCACGACTTCAAGAATGACACCAGTGTGTTTATAAGGGATCTGCCCCCATCATCCACACACCTCTGACTAAACCCACATCACAACACTGCTGCACTGGCAGTTAAACTCCAACATGAGTTTTGTGAAGACAAATCACATCCAACCGTAGTAGACCCTTTTACTAAGACACTGGGGCCCAGAAAAGTGAGGTGCCTGCTGTCATTCAGGAATCTAGGACTCACTCAGGTCTCCATGTCATTTGTAACAGGGATTTGGCAGCTGGGGCCATTTTCCAAACAGACTCAAGCTCCTGGCTAGTCTGTAAGGCGTATTTTCTGGGTGCCCAGCCCTGTGCCAGGTGGCACTCGTTAGGAGACAAGGGGAAGGAGGAGACGGGATGTTCAAGTAGCTCCAACCCACACAGGTCACGGTGCTGGCTGCACACAGGGAGGGCTCATGCCGCGGTGGTAACTAGAGGAGGGCGAGCATGTACTATTGACTGGATGGAAAAGACTTTCTGGAGAAAGCAGACGTAAGCTGACCCTTGGGGAATTTGAAGGAGAGGTTTAAGAGAGGGAAACAGGAAGAGGGAAGGAGTGGAGGTAGTGATGTGGGCGTGTCCAGGTCGACCAGTGTTTGGCTCTACAGGAGGGTGGAAGCCCCAGGACATGAAAGGCCAGTGCCTGTCCTGTCCACCTTCACAGCCTTGCACTGCGTTTGGCACCAGGCAGGCGCTCACGGTAATGCAGTCTGGCCGGGCAGATTCGCATCTCGGTGACACTGTGTCTCCCATTGAGTGACCTCGGGCATGACACTTCACCTCCATGAGCTTCCTCTCACATCTGTCGACAGAACGAACAGGGTTGTGGTGAGGGCTAAGTGAGCTCATGGGTCTGAAGCTTTGGTTAACCATGAAGAGTTGCCCAACGTGAGGAATGATCATTATCATACCACGGAGAATGAGCTCAGCCCTGCGAGAGCGCTGCCAAGGCTGCTCGGCGGAGGACTTCACGCTCAGGGGCAGCTGGGCAGAGCCCCGTGGGATTGGTCTGATTCAGGCAGGTGGAGGTGGAGGAGCGGGGGCGTGATGATGGCTGCTCCCCGCAGTGAGCAGCAGCTGAGGCAGGCCTCCGCCCGGGCTCTGCCAGCAGGCCTGCCAGTACACGTAGAAGCCTCTCCCGACCCCAGGGCCAGGCCATAAAGGGGCTGCTGCGGCAAGACTGCTGAATTCTGTGGCCAGAGCTCTGCAAGTCAAAACTAAGGCAGGTCACACGCAGGGCTGCACGAGCCTATATTCTCACTGCAGTTGTTGGGAAGGGGTATACATGGAGGGCGGGGTGGGCAGGGCTGTGGGGCTGATTCTGGGTGCAGGGCTGGGGTCTGACTGGAGCTCAGATGGGCCAGCAGGGCTGGGCAGGCCTGTTTAGCCCCATCTGTTTCCCAGCCAGTGCATGGCTGGTGCTGGGTGACCACTAGGACTGCAGCACTGGCAGTGGGGGGCGGGGGGCAGAGGTGGGCTGGGCAGGCCGGATGGGTTAGAGAGGGCAGGAGAAGGAAAAAGAAGGGAAGGATGGGGAAGCCAAAGCTCAGGCCCGCAAAGCCGTGGTCTGCTGGAATGGCGCACCACGCCGGTCTCAAGAGGGGCAGCTTCGTGTCTGTAGAAGACAGCGAGCTCCCAGCAGGCGCACCTCTGTCCCTGCCAGCTGAGCAGAGGCCACAGCTTGCTTGGCTGCAAAGACCACCTCTCTCCCTACAAGCTCAAAGACCAGGGTGTGAGCTAGTGTATATGTGTGGAGGAGGGTGGTAATTGTGGCTGGCTCTGGTTTAGGGAGCAGACGAGTTTGCCATCCTGACCAAGCCACAGTCCCCATACCAAGACAGGAGCCCTCCGCTCTGCCCAGACACCCCACCAGTCCCTTGCCAGGCCCTCAGCCTGAGGGCTTTCTCTGGGGGTGTCTGCAGGCTCAGCCACTCTAGGAGGACAAAGGCCTCCTCCTGCCTGTGGGTGTCTAGAAGAGGCTGCAGCCCCAGCTGTCCCCCCTGTTCAGGGTGGGGCACAGCGCAGGCATTATGGCTTCAGGATCAAGGCGGTCATGTTTGAATCCTGCTCTGCACTTAATAGCTCTGTGGACCTTGGAAGCCGCTGCCCTTTGCTGAGGCTTACCCTCATTATCTGACACTGGGGTAATAAATTTCACTTTGTAGGACTATTAAGAATCCAGTACTTCCCCTTTATCCGTGAGGTATACAATCTAAGACCCCCAGTGGATATCTGAAACCACAGATAGTACCAAACCCTGTCTATGTGTGTATTTTTTCCTATACATACATACTTGTGACAATGTTTAACTTATGAATTAGGCACAGTAAGAGATTAACAACAATAACTAATAATAAAATAGAACAGTTATAACAGTAGACTCTAATAAAAATTATGTGAATGTGGTTTCTCTCTTTCTTTCTCAAAATATCTTACTGTGCCGTGCTCACCCATTTCAGACTACACTTGCCTGTGGGTGACTGAACCCGTTGAAAGAGAAACCATGGATAAGGCGGTTCTGTATTAAGGTGGAACTTCTGTATTAAATGGGATGCAAGGTGCTTGGCGCAGTGCCTGGCACATGGACATTACTAGTGGTAGTTACCACTTACTGAGCATTTACTGTGCATCAAAATAATGCTAAGAAAAGTAAGGGCCAGTCACCATGTCCAGGGAGCTGACCACCTAGAGGGAGGTGCGGGACCCAGGGAGAATCCCCTCACTCCCTCACTCCTTCATCGATCTTAGAGGCCTTCTCTGTGCCCAACCTGTTATGAGCCCTGGGATGTTGACGTGGATCAGACTGATGCCCCGGGAGGCCACCTGAAGGGACAGACAGGTGCAGTCAGGCTTCAGACAGAGCAGTCAGGAGGAATTTGGAGGGACACCCAGAGGTAGGTATTGAGAAGGTGCCCTTAACCCTGTTGTCCGTGGGATCTGGGATGGCTTCCCTGGGGAGGGGTCTGGGGCTCTGCACCTGGAAGGGTGAGTAGGAGGTTGCCAGGTGAGCGTAATAGAGGACAGGGCCAAAGCAGAGACTGGGCTCACTGTGCCTGAGCCTGGCACCTGCTAAGCCTGCGGGCTAAGGAGACGAGCTCAGGCGACACGATGGTTCCGGGAGTGCCTCCAGCATACTAGGGTTCCTTAAGTGCCCAGGGGCTGAAAGAACGGGAAACCATTTCAGGAAAACCTTCGCCATGCATCAGGACTGCCCACTTAGGTGCAGAAGTTTCCTTTATAACTGTCAAGTTCAAAACATAAAGCTGAGCTGCAAAGGCTACCTCCCAACAGGCTGAAGGCCGGCCAGTGGCCGAGGAAGGCAGTGCTGCTGTGGTCACCAGGCAAGTTGTTGGAACATTGCTGAAGCTGTCAAAAAATCTCTTATTCAGGTCTCCTAGCCATGGAGGCACTCTGAGCGACAGCTCCCCGGGCCCATCGATGGCCAAGAGCCGCTACTGCCTTTTACTTTTCCTTCTCCCTTCCAGGCTCGCATCTTGCTGCACACCTCTCTGCCCCAGGGGCCGGGGCTGCATCATTTATCAAGATAAAATCCATCAAAGTCTCTGGGAAGGAGGAGGAGCATAAAAAGGGTCTGTGGGTCTAATAAATCTCCTTTACCAGAGGTGGTGAGCAAGGAATTCATGCCAGACTGTGCTCTTGAAAAATTTTTGTCCTGTGTGTGGACAGTGTGTAACCAGGGCATGGGGAGAGGGTGGGAGAGGCAGGAGGGGTGAGGTGGTCCACTCAGACCCTCAGGACATCAAGGCTAGAAAGACTCTCTGAGTGACATGCAGTGCCCTGCAGCAGCAGAGCTGGGCCTAGAACCAAGGACTGGGACTCTCAGTCCACCCCAAACTGCCTTCCCAAGATTGTGGGGATGGTTTTCTAAGCCCAAATGTAGCCTAAATCCAAGAACTAACTGCATTTGTCCACCCAGTCCTCTAGTTGTTGGCATGCTTAGTGTTCATTTTCACTTAGCCGTCTGTGCATTCACTCGCTGATACTCACTGAGCACCTGAGTGTGCCAAGCACCGTGCCAGCAGCAGGGCAGCAGCGGGCAGGGCAGTGTCCATGGCAAGGGAGGCACAGACCCAGAGAAGGGGCAGGAAGCACTCCACAGTGTGTGTGGAGGGGGCGCCTAGAAGTGGGCAGGGGTCCTGCCAGACGTTCTTCTGCCCCCCAGTGGAGAATGCCAAAGCCCCTGCTTACAGGGTGGGAGAAATGGGGCTGTCTCAGTGCCACCCATCCAGGCTGACAGCATTTCGGGGTCCCCCTTTCTTTGAGTCCATTCCACATTCAGAAAGTGGCTTATCCATCCTCCCAGGGAAGGTGGCTTATGTTTTCTCTTCTCCAGGAGCACAGAGTGAAAAAGGCAGGCGCAGGCCTGGGGCGCTGTCCATCAGCAAGTGTCTCTGTCTGTTCCAGCTGCTCGAACAGAGTAACAGCCTCACTGTTCTGGAGGCTGGGAAGCCCCATGGCAGGTGCGGCATGGTCAGGCTCGGGGAGGACACTCTTCCTGCTTTGTAGATGGTTGTCTTCTTGCTGTGTCCCCACATGGTAGAGAGAGAGAGAGATGTGAGCCCTGCAGCCTCTTTTCTTATAAGGGCACTGATCCTATCATGAAGGCTCCACCCTTATGACCTAACTACCTCCCAAAGGGCCCGTCTCCAATTATCTTCACACTGGGGACGAGGGTTTCAACATAGGAATTTCAGGAGGACACAAACATTCAGTCCATAGCAATAGATAAATAGATAAATGAGTCATACTACATTTGTACAATGGAACACTAGACAATGGTTAGAACGAATGACCCATGTGTGTCAACATGAGTAAACCTCACTTAGATAATACTGGGGTAAAAAGACAGATCATAAAACAATATGCGCAGTCTTCTACTTATGCAAATTTAAAACCAGAGCAACATTCCATACTGTTTATGCACACACATGCATGTAATAAAAGAATAAAAATGCAAACAAAAAGGATACACCACAACCTCAGAGGTGATTACCTCTGGAGAGGGGGAGAGGTGGATGAGATCAAGGAGGGGCAAGGGGGCTTCTGATTCTGTACATTTTATTTCCTTTAAAACATACGTGAAACAAATACGGTAGAAGATCAACGTGTATTAAACCTCAGTGGTAAATAGGCCAGTATTTGTTAGATTTCTCTGTACTTTTTTTGTTTCTTTGAAATACTTCATTTTAAAGATGTTTAAATAAAACCCAGACAGTCTGACTCGAAAACCCACATGAACCCCAAGCATTAGGGCCTCTGAAGTTCCAGCACTGGGCCAGGTACTCTACTGAACCTTTTTGCATTTAATCCTCCAGCGATTCCAAGAGGAAGGCTTATTACCCTCATTTCACAAATGAGGAAGCAGGCTCAGAGGTGGCAAGCAACTTGCCCAGTGTCACACAGCTATGTAGGTGGAGATCTGAGATGCAAACTCCGGTGCATGTGACTCCAAAGCCACACTCTCTCCCTTACCTCTCATGTTTCTTAATAAAATACACAAGCAGCCTTTCTTTATAAAATACTATAAACTAAAACAAACAAACACCAGACAAAACCCAAAGCAGCTCACAGGTGAGAGGCCAGAGCCTGATCTTAAATTCTGCCTCTGCGACCGCCTGCCTGTGACCTTCGGAGCACCACCTTCCCTCTCCCAGCTTCGTTCTGCAAAATGCAGATTGTGATGTCACCTCCCTGGCAGGGCCTCAGGCACCTTGCTGGTGTCGTTATTAGTTGCTGAAGTGGCGTGTGGCACCCTACATTCTGATTCGAGACCCTCACCATAAAATTGCAGAGGACTATGACTTACTCCAGGCAGCTAGCAAGTGATTCGCTCTCACCGATAGGATAAAACATTTCTGCTCCTGTTGTATATTGATTGTAAGACCTCAAAGAAAGGAAGTCTTAGTTCTCAGGCCTGAAGTATCATCCCCAGTACTTTCCTTCCCTGATCAAAACAGAACCAGCATTTCTGGAGTGGAGAGCTCAGCAGAAGGAGGAGAACAAGGGCTGCGGAAGCCTCACGACAGAGACCACACGAGGGCAAGGCATTCAGACACCCTCCGAGTGGCCGCTTCCCAGTTCTCTGGGTTGTCACATGACAGACCCTGCCAACTCTGGAAGCAGTAGGCATCGTGCTAAGAATTTGACATACATTCTCCCAGTTTCATCCCAAGAGACCATCCCTACTTTACAGAGGTTCAGAAATTGAAGTGACTTGCCCAAAATGACATAGCTGGTAAGTGGCAGAGCCAGAACCCATGCCCTGACCCCAAAGCTCTGCTCATAACTGTTGTATCATATCCATTGTGGAAGAGAGGTCAGAGTGAGGCCAGAGGGAGAAGGAAGCAGTAGTGAAATCACTGAGGTCTCTCTGTGAGCCATCTAAGGCAGCAATCCCCAACCATTTTGGCACCAGGGACCAGTTTCATGGCAGACAGTTTTTCCATGGATGGTGGTGGTGGGGAGTAATGGTTTATAGGATGATTCAAGCACATTACATTTAGTGTGCACTTTATTTCCATTATTATTGCATTGCAATACATAATGAATAATTATACAACTCGAGATATTGCAACCTCTCTGCTAATGATAATCTGTATTTGCAGCTGCTCCCCAGCGCTAGCAGCACCGCTTCAGCTCCTCCTCAGATCGTCAGGCATTAGATTCTCATAAGGAGCACACAACCTAGATCCTTCACATGCACAGTTTACAGAAGGCTTCAAGCTCCTATGAGAATCTAATGCGGCCACTGATCTGACAGGAGGCAGAGCTCAGGCGGTGATGCCAGCGATGGGGAGCCCCTGTAAATACAGATGAAGTTTCCCCGGCTCACCCACTGCTCACCTCCTGCTGTGCGGCCCGGTTAGCAACAGGCAATTGCAAATCTAAAGAGTTAAGCTTGGTCCTGCAGGCCGTGGGGGCCATTGCAGGGTTTAAGCAGGGAGAGATGCAATCATGTTTGTGGTTTAGAATGTGCACTAAATGTGCACATTCTAATGTGCTCTCTGGCCACAGCCTGGAGAGCAAACTGCAGGGTGAGGTGGGAAACAGGGAGCCCAGTTAGGAAGCTGTTATGGTTGTCCAGGAAAGAGGGGCTTAGGCCTAGGCAGAGCCAGTGACAGCTGAGAAGACAAACTTATGGAGCAATTTAAAATATAATAAATATTGGATGGGTGGCTGGGTAACTGGATGGATCAATGGTGAGCTTTGGACGGAGAGAAGAGGAATTAAAGATGACTCCTCCCAGGAAAACCCATATTAACCAACAGGGTCTCCATGCAGGACGTGAGCTAGGCTTTCAGCGATCCTTTCAGACTTCCGTGGATGCCTTTCCTGGTTCTGAAATATGTGGAAAGGTTGAGGTCAGACACCATGAGAAATCCCACCAGAATGATCCCCAACCCTCGGCGTCCGAGTCCAGTGACCAGCATCCTGTGGAGACCCGCTGGGCCCAGCGTGCACTTGGAGAGCGGTTCTGGGCAGTGGGAGGCAGGCTGTCCAAACACAGATGCCGCTGGAGGTGGACCCAATATGTACTGGCAAATATTGACCCTGCCCCTTGGCCAGCTCGGGCCACTGCCGGACAATGCTGGGGCCCCTTGGTGGGTTTGGGCCCCAGGCTGCAGGCCGAGGAATGCGGACTCCCAGGGATCTGTGTTTGCTCACCCCCCGGAGCTTGACATTCCCCTGGTCGACCACCCCCCAGCAAGTGGCACTCGCCCCCACATCAACCAAGCCCCGTTCAGGGTATTTGCACAGTGGCTGCTCTGCTTAGCCAACATTCATTAGAAAAGGCTTTTCTCTGCTAGGCATGTTTCCAGAATGTGGGGGAGACTTTCCCACCCCCACCCCACCTGCCCCACCAGCCCCGGCTGCCTTTGGGAAGCCATAGAAGTGTAACTCTTCCACATCAAAGAGAATATGAGAATGCAACTGGGCCTTCAAGGACGTATTAGTCACCATCACCCCTGTTTTAAAGACGACCAAAAACATACACTTTGGAATACTCAGCTTTGGGGCAGTTATATGGTTGTTAGGAGCTTTTGAGTCCAAGACACTTGGGAAAATGAGTTGGACGAGTTCCTTAACTTCCACCCCCTACCGCAGCCTGCCTCCTCATCTGCAGAGTGGGGATGACAGTGTTACCTCCTCCTCCGAGATTAAGTGAAAGAATATATGGCCAGTGTCTGGAAGACGGCAGTCCCAGCGTGCTTTGAGAGTTTGCTGGTCCTGCTGAGAGCTAACGTTTGGGAGAGCTCTGGCAAGACGTGACCAGCAGTGGTGGCCCTGGTGGGCTGCAGGGAAGGCTCAGATTCTTGACGCTGTGTGGCCACATGGGGCCCATTTCCAGTTCTCTGAAACCGGCTTACACCGTTGAAAGAGGGTCGTGAAAATGAATCCCGTAGTGGGTCGGGAGGTGGGGAGGCCGAAACTTAATTCTGTTCATGGTCGGTTAGATTACTTTGGCCTGGAATTCCTAGTCTCCAACAGAAACAAAGCAGCCCTAGAATCCTTAGGCTTGCCGAGGCCTGGGACAGGGAGCCCCTCTGGCCTCACCCAGAGACTCTGCCCTCATCCCCCGCCCGGCCTCAGCTGTCTCAGGCCACAGTCTGGGCCCAGCTTTCATTTTAGAGCCCCCTGAGGTTTCTTGGGAGGCCAGCACCCTGGGGACCACAGCTGTGGCTTGTGGGTGTTTTGGGTTTGGGGTTATTCTTTGGGCAGTTTCTGTCTGTGTTTCGCTTTCCCAGCCTGGCCCTTCGCGCAGAGCTCTGGAATGACTCCTGACAGCTTTCCCTGCTTTGCTTGCGCTGCCTTCTGCATGCTCTTGGGTCGCTTCTGAAACACTTGTCAAGGGCCTGCTAGGTTAGACACGCTGATTAAGAGCACAGATTCTGGAGCCAGATGTCCCACCTCCAGCACAGATTAGCTGAGTTATCTTGGGCCAATCCGCCAACTTCTCTAAGCCTCGGCTTCCTCGTCAATAACACAATATGCTAATAGCCCCTGCCTCAGGGCCCCACCGAAAAGGTCCAGGAAAGCAATGCACGTGCAGCGATTGTGCAGCGATTTGCTCGTGGCTAGCACTTAGCACGTGTGAGGTCTGGACACACACGCTCATCCGATTCCCACAGCGGCCCTGGAAACTTGGGATTGTCACTCCCATTACACTGATATCACTTATCTGAGCAAGTGACAGAGAAGAACATGAAAAGAAGCCTCTGACTCTAGAAAATTCTCTGGCATTTCTCTGGCTCAAGTATGACTCAAAGGAAGATCTCAATTTCTTGCTGAGTATAACGTCAAAAATCAATTTCTCCCTCTGTCTTTGCCCCTCCCTCCATCCCTCTCTGCCACCCGCACCCCACTCTATGGCCTCAAACCTGCACACACCACTCTGCAGGTTCCTGTACATTCCTCTGAGAGTGGTGAGTGTAAGGAGAGTCCAAGGCAGCCTGGGGAGAGACAACAAGAACTGTCCACCAGGCCGTGCTCTGAGCCCAGACCCCTTCCGTGCTTCTCAGGTTAGCACGTCCGTCTGTATAGACGACACGGAGTGAGCCAGAGAAGGTGGCAGGCCCCCTGCGGGATGCGTTCAGCCCCCCCCCCCAGTGTGTCGCAGCTCCTGCTTACTGGCTCATGAAACACTCACTCACCCCCTGGTCTGGGCCGATTCACAGGTCAGGCACTGGGGCACTGAGGTGGGGAGGTGGCCTGGCCTCGAGGCAAGAGCACAGGCTGGAGTCCGAGAGGCCTCCGGTCAGGGCTCAACTCCACGGTGTCCACGCAGCGTGCACATAGGGCAGAGAGCATGCAGCAGGAGAGGGGCAAGGTGAGGGTGTGGCGTGAGGAGGTGGCCAAGGAAGGCTTCCCGGAGGAGGGGGAAGGACAGTTTAGCTAACATTTGGATAGATGTAGGTCAAGAGTATGTGGATGGAGGCAGAGACAGGGACGGGGGACGCTGGCAGGTGGGAGGGTGGGGTCAAGGGGTGGCGTGCCCCCTTCTCCAGGCTGGTTGAGTGAGTGCGCCTCACGGTTGGCTGGTACGGAGGCCGCGCTGGGCCTGCCGCAGTCTCCTCCCCCGTCTTCTGCACTGGCCAGGAGGTTTCAGTCCACACACTGCCAGCTGGGCTGTCACCCTTGTCCACCTAGAAAACTCCCTCCTCCCCTTAGAAGAGCTAGCCCAAGGCTCGCTCCTGGGGAGTCAACCCCGACCACAGCCTCCCACCCCACTTTAGTTGGGATGAGGGGGATTAGGATAGCCTCTGTTTGTCTTAGCTTGTGTTCCCCAGAAGCAGGCCTTGAGTGAAGGGTTTGAATACACATGGTTTAGAGAGTGGGGCACTTGAACCCAGGGGTCAGGGAAGTGAGACAACAAAGGATGTGCTGCAAAGCCAGCTATCACTTGGGTGCAAGAGCTCAGCCTGCTGGGACGCTCTTGAAACGGGAGACAACACGGGCCTCGGAACGATCCGTGTGAGAGCACTGGAGCTGGGGTATTTACACCCCAGTTGCTGGCGGTCATTGTCCAGAGGGAGCATTAACGCCAGCGCTGCCCTGCTCAGGCAGAGCGGGACCTGGTGGCTAGAGAAAGCCCAGGCAAAGAAACCCTGGTGCCAGCAGCTGGAGTGTCCGGGGGAGGGCCTGATGGGCATGGCGCGGACAGTGCTGCCATAGAAACATCCTGCACTTCCCTCTGTCACTGCACATGTGACGCTGCACCCTGGTCGTTTGTTTCCCTCTCTCCACTTGCTCCTGCAGGGCAGTCTCACCCCTCACAGCCGAGGCCTCACACATGCTTGGGGAATGCTCACGGAATGAATGACTCCACTCTGTCAAGGCTAGAAGTGGTCTGTGGGGTCATTTCAGCCCCTTCCCTGTGGTGTTTGGGGCCTTTCCTCAGCTTCCCGAGGGAGCTCGCTGACACCCCCCTGGCAAGCTCAGCACTGCCAGGGACAGCCTGCTCCATCCTGAGATGGCGAGGACTGTCCCGCCCCTCTCCGGGCCCCTGACTGCGTCCAGCTCCTGTGAGAAGTCTGCGGATCCTCCAGGCCTGGTGGCTAGTGGAGGTCCCTCAGAAGCCAACCCCTACACAGGCCCAATGACACAGTTGTCTGTGGTCCAGCCACCTCCCAGCTGAGGGTGGGAAATAGATTTTCTTGTGTATATATATATACGAGTAGCTGAAAGACCCAAGGCAGGGGAATTTGATCTGGAGTGAATGCCTCAGTTTTGCAATCCTCCTGTGAGCCTGTGGGCCAGCGCTGGCCGGGCCTGCAGCTTCTTCTGGAAGGAACAGACCTGTGAAACCCCTGGTTGAGCCAAATGTCCCATCAGGGGATTCCGCTTTTGGCTGCAGGGGGCAGGGACTGCGCAAGAAGACAGTAGGCAGTTGTGTAAGGCACGGTGCTGACCACAGTGGCCACGAGGGCAAAAGCACCAGGTGGGCGCCAAGTTTGCCCGCAGAGGTCAGGCTTGCCCTGGCCTCCCTCCCTGCCCCAGTTCCGGGCCCTCGCCCAGCACCCAACCCCATAGGCTCACGTGAGGTTCAACGAAACAGCAAAGTCTAACAGTTCCTGCTGCCAAATAGAGACATAGAGGCAAAGATAGAACTTCTGTCATCTCAGAACTTACCTTCTGGTTGTCCGGGCCTTTGGGAGGTGACAACTAGCAGTGTGGGAGAACTCAGAACTGGGAGTCCGAGGACTCAGGTTCAGGTCTCATCTTGGAGATCTCGGGTAAACCACTACACTAATCAGCTCAGTCGGCCATGACAAAGTACCGCAGACTGGCGGCTTAACAACGGGAGTTTATTCTCTCACAGAGCCAGCGGTGGAGTCAAGATCAAGGTGCTGGCAGGGTTGGTTTCCTTGGAGGCCTCCCTTCTTGGCTTGCAGACAGCAGCCTTCTCGGTGCCTCCTCTCATGGTTGTCCACTTGTGCATGCTCCTGGTGTCTCTCAGCACTTCCTAATGGCCTCTCCGTATAAGGACAACGGTCAGATTTTATTAGGGCCACCCAATGGCCTCATTTTAACTTAATCACCACCTGTATGTGGATCCCTATCTCCACATACAGTCACATTCTGAGGTACTGGGGCTCCAACGTATGAATTGGGAGAGAGGGGGACACAATTTGGCCTGTAACAATCACTTAACTGCTCTGATACTCAATTATTTTCTCACCTGTAACCAGGGCTAAGAGGCTTCTGTAGAGCTCGAGTTAGACAATGTGCACGAGACGCATAATGGCCACATGTAGAGGGGGGCCCAAAGGGATGAAGGCCCCTGTGGCACTTCAGGAAGCCATGTCTGTGGGGAAGATATCAGGGACATGTGACTATCCAAGAAGACAGACATGCTCTCCCTTTCCTTTTCTCTTTTGGACACATGGTTAAGAACCAAGAGCTAAAGCTGTAGAGCCAGGCTTTGCCCAGTGACGATTTACCATTCTTCCTTCTCTGTGGAGGAAGAGACAGTGGCCAGGAACTCGTTCTAGGCTGGGTGTCAGGTGAGCTGGATGTACTTTCCCTGCCCTTCAAGGTCACCACCCAGCATTCAGGAAATATTTGCAGGCCCTCAGTTTCCTCTTTTGTATTATGGGCCAGGAGAGAATTTAAACTAGGAGATTGCTAAGCTGTGTAACCCTGGGGGCTGACTGCAGCTGCCACAAAGGCAAAGCCATGGGCTAGAAGCCAAGTTTGCCTTCAGGGGCCAGGCTTGGTTGACAGTTTTCTGATATTATGACTCTGACTCTATATTCTTGAATCCCCTGTAGGGATGTGACAAGGGTCTAGTTCTGCCCGCTCGGTACAGCCTAAGCCCCAATCTTGGTCACAGCCTGAGCCCTGACCTGGTACAGCCTGAGCCCTGACCTGGTACAGCCTGAGCCCTGACCTGGTACAGCCTGAGCCCTAAGCTGGTACAGCCTGAGCCCGAATCCTGGTCACAGACTGACTGTGAGGAATGTGGTTGGTGTAATGCATGCCACTCTCATTATAGGAATCACACCTAGGATCCTCTTCTCCTTAGCCCTCTACCTCCTGTTGAGGGGCTACGTTATTTAACATTTCGGGTCTGGCCCTCATCAGTGAAGATAGCCCTTGATCCCCCTCTCTCCTTGCTGTGTTTTTGTGGTTGGAGGCCGGGGTCCTGGGGCAGCAGCAAGCCGTCTGTCTTCTGCAGTCTTGCTTTCTGTGGGTGCAGCAGAGTCAAACGGGCGGGGCAGTACTGCCTGGAGAGGTAGGTCTCTCCAAAGAGTTTGTCCTAAACCTCAGGGTGCTCAGGTAGTCGGAATGTATTGCGTCACCCCCACCCCATGTCATTAATAAAGGAAAATTAGCCTCTCTGGGTGAGGACATTTTTCACTGGAGTCTGAGGGCTGTAATGAGGCGCTATCAAAGCCCCAATGTGCCATATGAATTTTATATGCCCTGTTTCCTACAAGTTCTGAACAGCTCAGCCGATTTATAAGGTAATGATTTTTCCATCCATAATTTCTTTCTTATGATTTTTGTAATGTGGACATTTCCTCCAGCCTCGTTGAGTGGATTAAGGCAGATCCGTGTGCAAGAGCTGCAGGGCGCTGGAGTGGGCGTGAGGGCGTACTGAGCTCAGCCTCACATCTGCCGCTGACTCCCGCAGCCTCAGTTTCCCCATCTGTCCAGCAAGAGGGCACTATTTAACATTAGTCTTCATGATAGTATTAAAAACTATTCAACTCGTTGCAACCCCACACTTATTTCATGCACAACTTCCCATACCAGGTAGTGTGCTGGGCACTGGAGGCACAGAGATGAATTCAGTGTGGGCCTCCCTCCAAGAGGAAAGAGCTCTATGAAACTTGGTGCATGCTTTGAGGACACAGAGGCGTCCTGCCTGTGAAGGGGGCAGTGTGGAAAAGCGCTGCGAAGGGTGAGTCTGTCCGATTTTCCTGGCTGAGAAGGACCCATTTCAGTTGAGGTGGTGTCCCCTGCAGCCCAGCTGGGGCCTTGGCGGCGGGCCCAGCCTCCCAGAGTGCAGGACCACCTCCACGTTCCCCCGGAAACACTCCCAAGAAGAGCAGGTTCCAGGAACAGCCCTTATTCTTTCTCTCTTCCCAAGGCCAATGCCTTCCTCCCCCACTCCCACCGCCGGATGCTCCAGTGGGGAGCAGGAGGGGCAGGAACACCTGGGAGGAGGCCCGCACACCATAAATCTGCCCCTCTCCGTCCTTTGATCTGGACACTGCTATCTGCCTAGGATCACTGCCCGGGAGGTAGCTGCTGAGCAGAGGGTCAGAGGGCACCCAGCCTTCACTTTTGAGTAAGGCTGGGGGGGCGGCGGGGAGAGTGAGAGAAAGAGAGAGCTCTAACTTGACCTGGCCTGTGTTACGTTCGGCCAGAATGTCTTGCAGGATGTGAGTCTCTCCTGGTCTAGGAGAGCGTTGCAGCTGCAAGTAGATGGTCACCTGTCGTCCACGTACCAGCTCAAAGACGGTTCAAAATGTGGAAAACCCAGTGAGGCCCCCAAATGTTTAGCCTGCAGGACCCAGTAAGTCCCTAGAGGGTTTTTGCCTTCTGTTCCCCGAGTTGACCAGACGCATTGGCTTCCCTGAGGCCCAGCCTCCCCTTCTCATGCACCCCACTCTCGCTGTCCAACTCAACCTCCACGGGACCCCGGACATGGGGGCCACTGTAAGTCTCTGTAACAGGTGGGGAAATGAATCCCAGGACAGGCGCAGCCCCTGCTGTGGGCATGCGGAAAGAGGATCAGAAGTCAGCCCGCTGATTCCAAGACGTGCACACGTCCTTTCCGCCGCGGCCACTCCTTCCCACGGGCCAGGAGCAAGCCGAGCCTGTTTCACAGATGAGCCAACCGGCAGTTGGGGCAGATGGAAATGACGACAGGGCAGCTTTGGCATCTCTCTTTCCCACTTCTCAGAACTTAGTACGTTTCTCTTGGAAAGAAAAGCCACTTTAACTTTCCTGTAATAAAGTTTCCTAATTAGCTGGAGGGGAAAGCGGGCTGAATGTATTAACCACATCTTACCTATACATTGGCTCTTTTTTTTTTACTCCTGTATTGAGGCGCTTTGGCCATCTTTGCACAGCAGCTATTAAAGTAGTCCCATTGAGCCAGGCAGGGGACATTCTCAGGCCTCTCTTGGCCTTTCACCCAAGAACCCCTTTGCAAATGCGTAAAGACCAGGGCATTCCCTCTCCCGCTTGACTGGCCTTGTGTGCAGGTCAGCCCTGGAGAGAGGAATCCCCGGTGTGAGTCAGGACAGTAGCTCAGTTCATTCAGCACGCATTTACTAAGCACCTACTATGTGCCAGCCATTGTTCTGGGATTTCAAGTTGAGTAAAACATGTTTATTTCCCTTAAGAAGTCCACAGTTAAGTGAGAACTAAACACATTAGGAGGTAATTATTCAGATTATAAAAATATATTCCTCTCTACACAAAAATAATTTCTCAGCAGCCACTGCCTCTGGCCATATAGTCACATACCTTATATCCAGAGTCCCTAAAGATAAACTTCAAATATCCACTCATATAATGAATTTGCTGCACATATGCCTGGAGAGGAATAGTTTTTATTATTATTATTCTCATTGTCATTAACAGCGCGTTCTGGAATCAGACTTCCTTGGTCCATATTCCAGCTCCACCATTTACTAGCTGGGTGACCGTCAGCAAATTTCTTTCCCTCTCTGTGCCTCAGTCTTCTAATGCGTAAGAGGAGAATAACAGTGCCTGCATCTTAGATTGTTACGGAGATTGGCAGAGATCATACCTGTAAAGCTATTAACTCAGTGTCAGACACTTAGTAAGAGCAAAATGATTGCTTGCTATTGTCATTGTCATTATCCTAATAGTAAAGAAGAGGAAATTATGGGTTAGGATGGTAAAATATGTCAGGGGCGGGTTAGACCTGAGACCAGACTCCTGAGACCCTAGCTGGCTATCAATCACTGCCGCGCTAATGGACCTGCACATTCTATGACAGGCGGCAGAAAAGCCAGCCCAGGTGGGAAGGTGAGCTTTGCTTGGAGTGGAAGGGGCAGGGCAGGGTCACTGGAACACAGTGGGGCAAAGCTGGTCACAAATGCCCACCTGGCTTGCATTTGGAGATTGATGGATGGGCCAAAGATGCTGAGGGGATGCCTGTGCAGGATGGAATCTTGGCCCATGTCTTCACTCACCTTGGAAGGTGCCACCTCTTGGTGACATGGAGGGATCTCTTTCCCTAGGGGAAAGATGACTGGGTGCACCTCTTGCTTAAAGAGCCTCAGTTCTTTCATTCCAGGGTCCCCACAGGGTTGCTCAGTGTGACTCAAGCAACCTGGGAGTCTTTGACTCTGAGTCTCTAAGTCAAGGGGGCTAAGCTGCTGTGAATGTTCATCTGGAGAACACAGCCGAGTCCCTGGGCCTTTGCCCGTGCTGCCTCCGCTGCCTGCAATTCCTTCACCCCCAAACTCTGTGGAAATCTTGACCTTGCAGGCCCAACAGAAGTTCTGAATCCACCATCCCCTCAGAGACTCAAACCACCTTATGCTTTTGTCTCCTGGGATGCACTTACTTCATTCCGCCTTACCAAGAGTGTCTACCCGTCTCTTGCATTTGCCTGGAAGGTGAGGGCACTGTACCTTGCCACACCTGAGATCTAAGCACTCGCCCCAGAGCCTGGCCCAGTCTGTGTCTGTTGAAATCGTATGGATTTGAGTCAGTGGGCTGGCGGTGCCTGCACAGTGGGACAAACACACCACAGTGACATGAGCAGAGGACACAGAAAAGATGGACTTCTCCCACCCCCCAGCTGGGCTGCCAGCCGGCCCTGGATAGGTCCCAAGTCATATGGGCCTTGTCTAAGAAGGTGGCCCCCACGAGCCACCCTCTCTCCCCACCACTGGGCAGGCGTGGACACACACGACTCTGTGGGCTCCAGGAGAAAGAGGCCTATTCAAAGGGTGGCCTATAAAACCTCTTAGCTCGCACTCTGAGGCTTATATCACTTTTAAAAGTGTGGTCAGCACGGTGTTATTACACTGGGGCTGCAGGGGACGGTGACATGATTTACTTGAGTAATTAACTGGTTGCTGAACCCAAACTCTAAGCAAACACAGTGCACTTGGCTGAAATTACCTGCTTCCGAGCTCCAGCTTTTCCTTGTGGGGTTCAAAGACATTCCAGGCGTTAGGGCTAACGTCGGCCTCCATCGGGGCTTTCTTCCACAGGTTATGGGCTGGGGCTGGGGGCCCATCCAGAGTGGCTCAGTTTCCAAAACGACCCAGTCCAAGCTGGGGTCTTGGGAGAGAGGTGATTCCCTTGTGTTTGGCTCCCTCCACTTTTCAGGCTCCGCACACACCTCCTCTGCCTTGTGCCAGGGAGTCTTACTGTCCGCAGCCTTTGGCTGAGTCGGCAGCTCTTTCTTCTCGAAACAGCTCTTGTCTGAATTTCGGAGCACCGCCTCTCGTCACCGCCTGCCTGCTTGGCCACTCCTGCACAGTGTCCCCGCCGGTTCCTCCTCACGTCCCTGACCTCTCAGCCTTGAGGTCTCCGTCTGCAGACCTCTTTTCTGTCTTTACTCATTTTTAAAGTTGTGTTCCAAATCTGTATCTCCATCCCGACGTCCTCCTCCCGACAACGCCTTCCAGTAGCTCAGCGGGCACCTTGAAGTGCGCACCCAAAACCCAGCTTGGTCCTTCCCTCCCATCTCCCCACCACCGCTCTCCCATTTTCTTCTCCGTGTCAGGAGAGGGACCCTCCATTCTGACAGTCGGTCATTCAAGACAATGGGACCCGCCCTTGACCCCTCTTCCTCCCGTACCCCACATCCAGTTTGTCAGCTCCTCCCACCGGCTCCACCTCCAGGCTGCAGGCTGCATCCAGAACTGCCCCCCCACCCCCCAGCCCCACAGTCCTTCCTCTCCCTCACTAGCCTCTCCCCGGGCTCCCCCTTCCCCCCTGGCCCTCTCGTCACATTCTCTCCTCCGCACACCAGGCCAGGCAGCTTTTAAAATGTGAGTTGGGTCTTGTCAGCCCTGGCTTAAAACCCTCCGGTGGCTCCCTCCTCGCTCTGAGGAAAAGCCAGTGTCCTCACATGGGCTTGGCTCCTGCGAGGTAACCACCCACCCCATCCCTTCACGGATGCTCACTCCCCTCCGCCACCCCCTCCTCATGCCTGCCCCTGTCCTGCGGCCACACTGGCCTCCTCCTGTGCCCCAGTCTGCCATGCCCCTTCATCATGGTGTACCCTCTGTCTAGAATGTTCTTCAGATATCCCTCTGGCTGCTATCTCAGCCTCGTCAGATCCCAGCCTCAATGTCCCCTTCTCAGTGGAGCCTCCCCCGACCACACTGAGTGGGATAGCCCCACTCGCCCCCAGATCTCCCTGACCCTGCTGTGTGTCTGTCCACAGTAGTCAGCACCGCCCAGCACACCGTGTGTTACTCATTTGTCGATTCCTGTCTCTTCCACCAGAAGGAAATTTCAACACATTAGAGTTTATTTTGTTCACTGCCCTATCACTGGAACCTAAAACAATTTCTGAGTGGAGTACACAGAGTCCTATGAATGAAGCATCCAACTAACCATTTAGTGAGCATTGTAGCAGAGGAAGACGAAGTTCAGAGAAGCAAACTGCTTCCCCAAGGTTGCAGAGCTAATATGTACCCACCCAGGAGACTAAATCCAGCTCTGCCTGTGTACTTGCCCTGCCATAGAACATGCTTCTTCTTTCCCAGAGTTTGGACTTCGAAACATGTCACCTGGAAGCTTTCTGCAGGGGCTGGTGTGGAGGGCGAGGAAGGAGAGATGTCTGTAGGACTAGTCCCCTTTCTGGGGAGGGCACGGTCCCTAGGGACCAGGTGAAATGCAAATCAAGGCAGGAGGATGGGGAGAAGCCCCAGGGAGGGAGCCTGGAGGCAATTGGAATCTCAAGCCCTGAGGCAGAGCTTCTCCATAGGTGAGCCAAAATGTGACCCCCTGCGCCCAGCGGGTGGTGGAATGAGGTCTGGAGTGGACAGAGCCCCTGGACCAGTGGCCTCCAACCAGGAGCAGCCTCTATCTGTTATCCTAGGGTACCCTGCCACTGTCGCCAATATTGTGGGTCTAGATGGGTTAAAACTGGGAAAGGGAACCTAAATGAAATAGCTGCATTGTGCCAGGCACTTTCTACAAGCTATAAAAGCATAAAAATTCATAGCAACCAGCTTTGTTATCAAATAAGGCAGAGGAGAAGGTTGGGCAGGCCCTGCGAGATCCAGCTCAGCTCATGGTCCCTAGCTCTGGGAACCTCCCCTGCCTCCTCCCCAAGCCAAGTTAATTGCCCCTCGGCTCTTCTGTCTACACTTTTCCCACTAGGCCGTGGGCTCTTCTAGACAGGGAGCTCCTCACCCAATAGAGCTCCCCACCCGTTTCTGCACCCCACACCTCTCGGAGAGCCTGGCAATGACGGGTGTCCAACAGCAATGAATGAATGAGTGAATGAAGACGGGGGTGGGTTGTGTGACAGTTCCAGGATGTAGACTCTGTCCTGGAGGCTTAGGAACAGACGAGGACCTTGTATCCAGGGAAACAGGGAGTCTTGTCTTATTGCTGCAGCAGCTGGTGTGTGTGTTGGCCTGGGGGGGTGGGGCTGGCCTGCCTGGGGAGATGAGGTGGGTAAGGCAAATTGGATGTGGGACTCCAGCAAGACAGCCTAAAAGGCCACATGTCAAACCCAACACGGGTAGAGGTAACAGCTCCACTGTCTTGTGGGTCCAGCATCCCAGGATTCAGAAGGTCCAGAAGGGCTTTCTGAGGAGGGGGAATGGGATTGGGAGGTGATCCACAGCTGCAGAGCTTGAGGACAATCTCCATCCTTACACTTAAGTAGTGAATTTTTCTCTGCTTCCTAATCCCTGAGAAATGTCATCACGCCCCAAGTCAATTCTTCCTCCTGGGCCCCAATTCAGGCAGAAGCTCTGTGCTGCCAACAGGGAGTTTGGAGCACATAACTCAACTGTGGGCAGGGCCTGGAGGGGCCTGATTTCAATTAAAGATGTCAAATACATTTATGGATTATGCAATCAACAGGTATGCAGCAGCCTCGATAGCCAACGGGGCCACCCTGAAGATAGACCTATAATTAATTAATCCCAGCATGTCTGCCAAATGTTGCAAACATGAATACTCTGAAGGATGCTGGGGACCAAGGCTGGGGCCTGCTTGAGACCCTGTCCTGCTTGAGGAAGGGACAGGGAGGTGGTCCTATAGGTTCTGTCTGAGCAAAGAGAAGAATGTTAGAGGACGACTTGGGGGTGTGGGTTGGAATCATGGCTTCACCACTAACCAGCTGGACTGCGTGGCCTGAAACTGGCTGCTGAATCTCTCAGAGCCTCAGCAGCCTGTGCTGCTGAGCATGGAGAGGATGACACGAAACTTCCAGAGGCCTCATTAGGACTGCTTGGGATAATGCAGGTGGAAGGCTCAGCACAGAGTGAGTACCCATCAATTGGTGACTGAGTGAAAGGACGGCCCTGCAGTGGCTTGCTTGACTTCCTAATTCCCTGTGTGATAGCCCCCACTTAGAGAGCAGTCTTGTGCTGCTGACCAGGAAACAGAAGATTCAGAGAAGTTAATGATGTGCTCAAGAGCACCCAGCAAGCTGCAGACAGAATCAGAGCCTCACAGAGCCAGCAGGAACCTCAGAAATGATCTGCAGCCTCTTTTCTTGGGGTGCAGATTCTTCTGCTGGCCCTCCTCCAGAGAGGGGGTGCTCACCCACTCTTGGAATGTCCATTCTGATATCAGCAGTGATTCCCTCAGAGGCCCTAGCCTTCCCCGCCCCATCTTCCAAGCAGCACACTTAACATTTGCTTTCTTGCTGAGACACTTTCAGGTCCCTGGACAAATGACTTACACAAAGGTTAGCCTGGCTCCGAAGCCAGTCATGGGTGTTTCTGTCAAGGGAAACCAGTGTTCCTGGAAGCGGGGCAGAGCGAGAAGGGAAGAGAGTGACAAAGTCGGATTGCAAACAAATTGCACCACCCATCCCCCCACACCCCACCCACCCCCACTCCCAAACCCCTGCCCCCGCTGCTTCCTCCTGGTGTTGTGTGAATTGGCCCTAACTTAAACAAAGGCAGGGCTCTGCTGCCTGCCCAGGCCAGCAGGTTCTGGTTAAGAGCTGGACTTTGCCCTGAGATTACTTGAATGCTAGTCCTGGCTTCTCCCCCTCATTCATTCTGTGGACACATTATTTAACCTCTCTGTGCCTCAGTTTCCTCATGGGATGAATGGTGGGCCATAATAGTATCTGCCTCCTAGGGCCACCATAAGGATTAAATAAGGAAACCCATGGAAAGAGCCTGGAAAAGGCCATAGGAGGCAGCATCATCCCTACTTTGCCCTGCCGTGCAAGCCTGGAGCAATAATTGCCCTCTGGAACTATTTTCAACTCATCTCTCAGAGTTTTCAGGAGGACTCAGACCGTGGGAGGTGCATTCTCTAGACGCCCAATCCGCCTCTCTCCCAGCCCACAGAGGCCTGATGGTCCAGGTGATCCCGCTAGTCAGGAGCAGGTCCAAGGCTCTGGACTCGGATGCAGTCACGAGGAGGCTCCGGAGCCCTTGGCAAGAGCAGCGGCAGGAGAGGGTCTGGCTGGAAGTCAGACGGGAGAGGGCAGGAGGGAGCATGGGAAGTGGACAGTGTGGCAGTCAGCTGGGAAGGAGAGGCCAGCTCGGGGCCAAGGGGGTCCCTTTAAAAGATTTTAAACAGGCCTGGTCACCCTTGAATCCCAAGTATCTTTCGGGGCCAGGAACTCATTCTTAATAAGATGTCCTAATGTGGGAAAAACGCAGATCTGCTGCCTCTTGGTGCTGAGGTTATGACATTTCCTGTTAAGGAGTCTACTGCACTGTGGGCCTGGCCGTGGACTCCCAGAGCCCAGCAAGGGAGAGGGATGGAATCCACCAGTGGCTTTTCCCTCCAGATCCCAGCCCTGGCCTCCTGAGCCCCTGTCCTCTCCCCTGTGGTGTGAACTTTCACAGGATCTTAGGCTTCTATCTGGACGACAGAGGGGATGGTCAATGTCAATTCAGTTGGACAAACACCCACCTACTAGGAAGCTGCTCTGTGCCGTCTCTGGGGACCTAGTGGTGATTAAGAGGGTGTCTTAGTCCACTCGGGCTGCTGTAACAGAATACCATAGACTGGGTGGCTTAGAAACAACAGAAATTTATTTCTCACAGTTCTGGAGGATGACAAGTATAAGACAAGACGCCTGCAGATTCAGGGTCTGGTGAGGGCCCGTTTCCCAGTTCATAGATGGCCGTCTTGCTGCATCCTCTTGTGGTGGAAGGGGCAGAGGAGCTCTTTTATGAAAGTCTTAATCTCATTCCTGAGGGCTCCACCCTTACGACCTAATAACCTCTCAAAGGCCCCACCTCCTAATACCATCACATTGGGAATTAGATTTCAACATATGAACTTTGAGGGGATACAGGCATTCAGTCTATAGCAGAGGGCATCCTTATTTCTTGGGTTGCTCACAGTTAAGAGTAATCACTAACATTTATTGGGTCCCTACTGTATATGAAGCACTCTGCTGGATAAGGTCAACGCACATGACCCCATTTAATCTCCAGGTTAGGGATTGCTGTGTCTTTTCTTTTGTTGTACAAAAGAAGGAACTGAGGCTCTGAGGAATTGTATGGCTTGCCCAAGGCCACACAGCTAAGAGGGCTGAGGAGCAGGATTCATAGCCAGGTCACCATTGTGGCCTGCTACAGTCTGGTGATCAGTTTCTTCTCTTGAACGTGCACAGCACACTCATTACCTTATTGGGGATCTGGATAAACCTGTGGATCATGCATAATTACAGCTACTTCACAGATGAGGAAACTAAGACTCAAAAACGGGGAATGACTTGCCCAACGTCATCTAGAATGAAATGACAGCTCTGTTACATAAACCCAGGTCTATGACTAATTGCATTTCGAGTTATCTTTCTAGTGGTTGGCCCGGAAATTATAAATTCAGATTAATATCAATTTTAATTACAATAGCATACAAAAACTTTTTTCCTATATAGCTCCTTTCCCTCCCTCTTCCTTTGTGCTATTACTGCCATACAAATCACATCCTTATACATTATAAAATTCATCAGCACAGATTTCTAATGGTTTTATGTCTTTTAAATATGATAGAAAAGAAAGAGTTACAAATGAAAAAAATTATTTATAGTGCTTTTTATATTTATTGTTGCTCTTTATTTCTTCTTGTGGATTTGAGTTACGGTCTAATGTCCTTTAATTTCAACCTGAAGGATTCCCTTTAGTCTTTCCTGTAGGGCAGATCTGCTGGTGACAAAAATCTCTCAGTTTTTGTTCATCTTAGAATGTCTTAATTTTGTCTTAATTTTGTCTTAATTTTTGAAGGATAGTTTTGCTGGATATAGAATTCTTCAATGACATTATTTTCCCTTCAGCACTTTTGAATATGTCACCTCTGGCCTCCATGATTTCTGATAAGAAATCAGCTATTAATCTTACTGAGCAATATGATGGGGCACTTTTTGTTTGCTGCTTTCAAAGTTCTTTCTTTGTCTTTGTCTTTTGACAGTTTAATTATGATGCGTCTGGGTGTAGATTTCTTTGACTTTATCCTCCTTGGAGTTCTTTGAGTTTCTTGGCTCTGTAGATTAATGTTTTTCTTAATCAAATTTGGGGAGTTTTCAACCATTTTCTTCAATATTCATTATGCCTCTTTCTCTCTTTCCTATCCTCCTTGAACTCCCGTTATGTGTATGTTTGCATACTTAATGATATTCCATAGGGTCTCTGTTCACTTTTCTTCTTTTGTTTATCTTTCTGGTCCTCAGACTGAATAATCTTAATTGACCTATTTTCAAGTGTTTTGAAGATTCTTCTGCCTGCTCAAATCTGTTGAGTCTCTCTAGTGAATTTTTACTTCAGTTATTGTACTTTTCAACTATATAGTATGTGAATTTTTTTTGGTTCTTCCTTTAAAATAATTTCTGTCTCTTTATTGATATTCTGTATTTGGTGATGCATCATTCTCTTACTTCCTTTTTTAGACATGGTTTCCTTAGTTCTCTGATCATATTTAAAATAGTTGATTTAAAGTCTTTGCCTAGTAAGTCCAACTTCCGGACATCCTCAAGAATACTCCTTATTAGCTACTTTTTCTATTTATGGGCCATACTTCCTTGTTTCTATGCATTTCTAGTAATCTTTTGTTAAAAACTGTTTAAAAGAATGTAATGTGGAAAATCTATAAATCATATTCTCTTCCTCCTCAGGGTTTGTTTTAGTTGTTGCTGTTTGTTGTTGTTACTGTTTAGTTAGTGACTTTTTTGAACTAATTCTGCAAAGTATGTATTCTTTCTCATGTGTGGCCATTGCAGTTTCTGCTCAGCTTAGTGATCAGCTAATGATTAGACAGAGATTTCCTTAAATGTCTGGAAAGAGTAAGTCTCTATCTGTTGGGGCACACCTTCAACACCTACCTCAGCCTGTACTTCCTGTTTTCAGAACCTCAAGGTTAGCCAAAGGTGAGAGCTCAGGGTCATCTCAGCACTTTCTTGAGCGTGTGCACAGCTCTGGGCATTCACATAGCCCTTTGCATGATTCCCAGGAATATATGTTGGAGCTTTTTTCGAACTCCTGACCTCAAGCAATCTGCCCATCTTGGAGCTTTTTGACGCCCCTTATGGGCATCTCATTCCTCAGATCTTCCTTTTAAGCTTTTTGGTTAGCCTCTTGCTCACCTCAGCTATTATCCAATGCCCCAGACTATTATGATGTTAAACAATTGCCTCTGATTGTTTTCAACAACCCCTTTGGGGGAAAAGGCTGTTTGCACTAAGCAAGCTCTGAGTTTGAGTAAATACAGAAAATACAGACAGCACTGACAGTGGGATGTCTGATGGTTCTCTAGAAGTAGAGAACCATCAGACAAGTCGAGTAGTAACAATTCTCTGGGAATGGAACCTTGAAGGAGCTCCAACTCATCTCTTCCAGTGACTGCCATACTGCTGGTTTTCACCGATTGTTAAGTGTTGGTTTTCAAGGCTACTGCAGAAAGGGTGTTGGAAATAGGGAAAATTAACATCCCACAAAACTTACTTCTCTTACTGAGATTTAGCTGTTTTTCTTGATTAAATGCTCCAAGAATCCCATAAGCCTTTGCCTAATTTCTAGAATTCTGAAAAAGTTGATTCTGACCATTCTTGCCAGTTGTTCTTGGTGCTTTTATGAAGGAGACAATTTTCAGAGGTCTGTACTCTACCCAGTGGTTCAATGGTATCCAACATCTTCCACTTTTGCCTAGAGGCAGGATACATGGGCATGAAAGGAAAAGTTGGGTGTAGGAGAATGCAGAAGGCAACATCCTGAAGGTCTACTAAGTGCTAAAAGGTATTGTTTTAATAATAAGGATCACAGGAGTCCTCAGAAGGGCATGACCAAGCTAGACTGAAATACAAGCAAATGTTACTAGAGGAGGTGAGATCCCAGATTACTCCAGTACTACAATGCCGAGAGGGTAGGACTGCAGGTGCCTTTACCCATCTGAGCATATTCTTTCACCTGACAACCTCTTCTGCCAATGGTCATTCCTCAGCCAGACCATTGACCAGGGTCTTGGTTACCTCAATTCAATCAAATGCCACTGGCACCATCTGCGGAAGTTAGTTTTTAAATTCACCCTCTTTAGGGCTGCACTTTTTACCTGCTCAACCAGGTGGGACCCAAGACCTTATCTTAAACCCAGCACCATCTTCTCCTCATCTGTGACATATACTTTCCCCTGCTAATCTGAGCTCAGGACCAGGTAAATCTGGACTCAGAATTCCTTAGCAACTCAGGACTCTGATCAGGACTCCTTGGCTCCATCCCTCACAGGGTGTGGGATTCCATATCACTACATCCTTGCCTGGTCCCAGCACAGATATTTAAACTCAGATTTCCTGAAATGCCAGTTCCAAGAGATTACTAGCCTGGGTGTCAGTCCTGCCACGTACCACGTGTGCCCTAGGACACAATTTTTATGGTCCAAATTTCTATACCTGTAAAATAAGGAAAGGTATCTAATTAAGAAAAATAAGGACCCTCTGAGGTGAGGAGCCTATGACTATGATGGCTGGGTGGGGGTCACTTTTTCAGGGAATCACAAAATCTTCCCAGCTCCTCAAGGCAGAGTTAGATGCCTCCCTTGGTTCCCACAAGCTCCAGCCCCTCCCTCTGTCCCACCCCAATGTTTGCAGCTGAGTCTACCCAACCACACTGTATATAAAAGGGTCAAGGAGCCTGCCAGATTCATCTCTATGCCATAGCACCAGCATCAGGGGTTGTACCAGCAGGTAATGTCAGGCCCCACTGCAAAATTCTTGGGACTTGTGAGGGCTTCCTGGTAGCTTCACTGTAGCCCTTCAGCATAGACTTAATAAACATGCAGAAGACTATGAAAGGGAAAGAGGGAAAGAAGAATTAGAGCCCTTTAAAGTTTATGTACGTTTTTAAACTAACAAGTATTTATTAAGCCCCTAATGGTGCCATGCATTTAATCACCCCCCAAAAGAGGATTGCTATTGTTATCCTCATTCTGCAGATTAGGAGACAGAGGCTCTGAGAGATGACGTGCCTCCTCCACAGTCATGACTGCTCTGACTAGCCCCACGGCCTGGGGTGCCCACCCCCACTTCCCACATCCAGCCTCTTCTTTAGGAGTCGGACTCGCTTGACCCCAGGGCAGGTGGATACCAATGGTCATAAAACATGAGCTCCAGGTGGCAGGAGTTTTTGACTGTCTCCCAGTTCCTGTAACGGCAGCTGGCACGCAGTAGGCATTCAGTAAATAATCATCTAATTGAGTAAATCTTCTAACGTTCAGGTAAAGGACGAGTGATGACAGACTTTGGAAGAAGAGACCTGGTGTGAGGAGAAAGAGCCGCGTGCTCAGGGTGCCAGGCACGTGCAGACCCTGCTCACCACCACCCCCCCCATGCTAACCGTATGTGTGGGAACCGCACAGCAAGGCCCAGGGGAATGCACCAACTTACCAAGAGTCACCCGGCCAGTCAGTGACCAGCAAGAGTTGGACCCTGGGGCCCTGGGGTGCCAGTGGCCAGGTTCTTCCCATCCCCCACAGCTTTGAGTCTCCAAGCTGGAAATGTCCTTGGGACCAGCTAATCCACTCTCCTCTCTTTATAGAGCTCTGCTGCAGAGCTGCCATTCTTGGCACCTAAAAGTTGCCCGGAGCACACACCCTGTGAGGCTGCAAGCTCCCTGGGAGCTGACAAATGTCTCCAGAACGCAGAGGTGTAGACACACGCCCGCGAACACACAAAGACGTGCCTGCTGCGCCCACCACAACAAGGGAGCCCCAGGCTCTTCTGAGTGTATTTTAAATCCATTCTGACTCCCCCGAAAGTCTGTTTTTGTTATTCACGCTGACCTTTTAAACTCCATGAAGTCCTGCATTTTTCCTGAGGCCTCAGTAGGACCTATTAATAATTCTGCTCTCCCACCGAGGCTCCGGGCTGCAGCCGGCTTTCTTACAGCCGCTTTCTTCCGTGCTGTAAAAGCCTATGCCCCCAACTGTTGGCGGGTGTGCCCCTCTCCAGACAATTAGAGGGAAAGCGCAGGCGCCCCCCCCAGCCATGGGGAGAGGAGGCCAGGCTGTGCCTCCCATACTCTTCAAAGGTGAGGACAGGTGGTCCCGCACGACCAGGGACCGCTTGAGGGCTGGGGGAATGTGGCTGAGTCGGCCCCCTGCCTCCAGCCGCTTTCTCTTCTCTCTGAGCAAACATCTCTGCAAATAAATCTCCTCTTTCTGCCTTTCTCCCTCTCTGCTGGGTTACTGCTTCAGTTTCATTAAAGATGCTGGAAACATTCTTCGGACTCAGCCGAGATATATAATACGGAGAACAGAGATTTGCTTCATAACCCACAAACTATTAAAAATATTAGTGTCCCCCAGAGAGTCTCTCTTAAAGATTCCTTCTCCCTCTCTGCCTCCCTCTTTCCCTGGCTCGCAGTGCCAACAATAATGCAGGCGGGCTAGGCTGAGCCATTTCCTTAAAAGAAAATAAAAGAGAGATAACAGACCTCAGAGAAACCTCTTTGTGCCTGAATAATATCAGTCATCCTGTGCGTCTTGCTAGAGCTCTGGACTTGTCAAAGCCCCCTTTCACCACCATTATGTTGTCTGATCCTCAAAAACGTGCAGAGCAGGGGCATGTCCTTTTCGTCAGGAGGGGAAACTGAGGCCCTGGAGAAGGGAGGTGATTTGGCTTCGAGGCAGAGCTGAGTCTAGAACCCAGTTCCTTCTGAATTCCCATTCTGGAGGGTTTTCTCATGCAGGTGAAGTTATGAAGTTGCTTCATTTCTTGGTAGCAAATGCCAGGGGCACATGCAGCCCCTGAGCCCCTCTGTCCCGACTGTCTTGCCAAGGGTAGTATTTAATGTCAGTACAGGCAACTTGTTCATCAAAGATGTATTGAGGGTGTCCTCAGGGCCAGGCGGGGCCAGGGTAAATGAGAGTGACATGCTGCTGCCTTCAGGGAGGTCCCGCCAGCCTCGGGCAGGGCAGTGAGACCCCAGAGAGCACAGGGGGACTTATGACCAGACAGGAAAGGGCCTCAGGAGTGGCGCTCAGCTGGGATTTCTAAGGATGGATAGAATTTAGGCAGAGGGGCGTGGAAAAGGCTGGTGAGGGAAGAGAGAAGCAAGTTCAAGGCCCAGAGGCCAGATAGGGCTGGACACAAAGAAGCCCAGTTCAGCTCCCCGTAATGTGGGGTGAGCAGTGACAAGAGATGAGGAGGGAGGGGCCCTGGGGGCCAGTGGCCCTGATGCTCAATGATGAAATTGACTTTATCCTAAGAACAATGGGGTCCAGCAAAGGACTTTTTGTTGTTGGTAATGTATGTTTTTTAGAGTGTCTTCCGTGTCATGCGTGAATTTATGCATGGAATAGCCATTGAATGTGCCGTAGGTGCGGTGCTGTGTTTCAATTTGGAGCTTAGAATTGATGGGGAATGAAGAGAAGGGGGCGTGGAGGAGGAAGGCGGGCTCCAAACGGGGGAGCCAGGACAGAGAGGCGCAGTGGATTGAAGAGTCAGGAGGCAGATTTGGTGATGCAGTGGGGGTGGGGAGTGGTGGGGAGGTGACAGAGAGGGTGGAGTCCCCACTGACTCCAGACCAGGGCTTCTGCCCCTGCAGGTGGGTTTGGCTCATGCGCCCACTGACTGTGAGGAGCCAGCCACAGCGAGTGACATGCCCGCAGTCCCTGTGAGTCAGCGCAGTAGCAGCGCTCGCTGGCACAGCCCCTCTCCCGGCCACGGGGGCGAGGGAAGCTCCTCCAAGAACTGGTGGGAGGCTTCTCCTTGACAGAGGAACTCCATGGGCAGCTCATGCTTTCAGAAGCCAGCACATTCCTTTTGTCTTGCCTCCTGGGATATTTCAAATTAGCTTCTTGTAAGCATTTGAAAAGCCAAGGCCAGACCAGTCGTGATGTCACAGCATAAGAGACAAGGCAGGCACAGAGCCACAGGACCTCTGTGGGGTACCTTGGGCCAGTTGTCCTCAGTTTCCCCAGCTGCAATCACCCCCGCCCCCACTCTGCCCACACTGCAGGCTTAGAACAGGCATTGAGTGGGAGCACCGTGCTCCGGCCCCATTCCCAGAGCGTGGGTCCACTGCTCGCTGCCGACACAATGCACAGAGGGCGTGCACAGGACAGAGGCAGCCTGTGGTGGCCGAGGAGGCCGTGAGGAAGGGGCTGCAGCTCCCATGCGACAGTCCAAAACTCCCTGCTCTGTTAAGGGCCCCACTTTCTAGGATATGGGCGCTCCATTGAGGCTCGGTTCATCTTTGGGTTCTGTTCAGTCCATCTAGGCTAGGAAAGACCAGGGACAGCTTCTGAGAGAGACGGAGGGTGGAGAAGCCGCTCTGGGAGTCCAGATCCTAGCAGGGCCACTTGGAAAGAGTGCTGACCCAGGGCCCTGCGTCTCTGGCCTCTGTACACCCAGGCCACACAAGGCAACCATTTGCTGAGTGGTTTTCCTTTATTATTTGTTCTCCCAGCTGCAGGCCATGTGTCCCTCAAAGGCTGCAGCAGCTGCTGACCGAGTGGCCCTCGGGCACCGTCCACTCACGGAGACCCTGCGGCCCAATGAGAGCAGAGGGGGCTGGGGGGGCAAGCAGTGTGGTTGCCCCTCGCCCCTCCTGCCTGCACGGCACCCAAGCTAGGGGGCCACATTACACATTAAGAAACTCCAAGTGGGAGTGGGCTCTAGGGGGCTTGGTGGGAGATTTTCAGTTCAGGGGCTTGTTTGTGAGGAAGGAAAGACTTCAAAATTCCAGGGACCAGCCAGTGAGGGGGACAGGGCTGCCCAAGGGAGTGAGAACATGGGGGAGGAGAGCTGAACCTTAGAGCCGTAGAGAGGCAGGAACTCTACCATTGAGGTCCACCTACTGTGTGTGGTCCCGGACTGAGCCCCTAAGCCCGCATTTGGGTTGTTGATACCTTAGGCAAGCCTGTAAGGAGGGGCTCATTGTCCCCAATTAACAGAAAGAAACCGAGGGTCCCAGCCTGTAGTCACTGAGCTGAGGGTGGCGAGCCTGTCACCCCCACCCCCTCAGCCCTAGCATCTCAGCTGTCTTGACTGGGTCCTGAGTGGCTGTCCCGAGGTGGTGACGTCCAGCTTGATGACATCACTTATTTAAATCCCTCCTATTTAAGAACCAAGGGAACCTCATCGTGGGTCCAAGTGTTGGTGGCCGTCTCTTGCTGGGGCCTCAGCTCCCATTCTCAGAGCAGTGACAAATGGCCGTTCTGACGATTTTCCCTAATAGGCCCCTTCTCAATTTGCCCTTCATTATCTCAGGGGTTTGAGACCTTGACCTCACCACAAACAGGGTCAGTGAGGTCCCCTGAGAATCCAAGGAGAGGGAAATGCTTCTTTCCAGGCTCTGGAGCCATTAGAAGCTCCTTGGGCTATCTCCACCCCAAATGTTTCACATCCCAGTAAGTGATGGACCCTGCATGCAAAGCAGAGACATTAAGGGACTTGTCATGGGCCACACAGACAGAGGTGATGTCATAGGCATTTGATCCCACTGCAGAGCACATACAGATGCTGAAAACGCACCTCTTGATTTGAGAAATCAAGCGCGTCTTCGGGGCTGCCTGTAGATTTCCCTGATGCATTCACGTTTCTGGAGCCCTGGGCTGGCGGCTGGGGAACCCGCTGGCCGCCTCTCTGTCACACACCTCAGCCGCCAGAAGCTGACTTTGGGGAGCCTGCTGGGATGGGCGGTGTTAGGGGTGCATTCTGGGCACCCTCATCCTCCCCACCCCGCAGTCACACACGCAGTCCAACTGCGGAAACAGAGCTCAGGGCCCTGCCCCAGCACCTCCTGGTGGCTTTCTAAGCATCATCTTGTCTAAGAATGGCTCTCTGGAAGCATCTCTGCTCCAGGACAGTGTTTCTCAACAACGCCACGGCTCCTGCTAACTCGGCTGGAGCAGCTCAGACTCTCTTCGATTTATTTGAAATAAATATATATTTTAAAATAAACTGGATGTGTAAAATATATTATATATCATGGGTTAGATATATTATATGTTAAATAAATATGCCATGAGTTAAACCACAACCCAACTCAGTGATAAAATTAGAAGGTCCTTCCATCTAGGAAGCCAGGTGCTCCTCCTCTGACCACAGGTGAGTCTGGGGCTCAGCTCCAGGCCGGCCCTTCTGCCCTGGCCTGCGTGTGATGACAGAGCCTACCTCAGGCCACTCGCAGCCAGCGGGATTGCTTGACTTTCCAACTGCACATGACCTTCCCATCCACCCCCAGCAAAAGCCTAACATGTCGCCCACCTCTCTGAGAACCACTGCTGGGGGTTAGTACACATGGATCAGGACTGAGGATCTGCCATGTGCCAGGCGCCGGGGCCTGGTGAGCAGACAGACCTGCTCTCCGCTCTGTCGGAGCTTCCGACCTCTCCCCATTGAACAGACGAGGAAACCAAGACCCAGTGAGGGGTAAGGACTTGCCCAGTGCCACACAGCCAGTTAGCGGTGGAGGCAGAGCGTGAACCCAAGCTCCTGACTCCCAGTCCAAGGCCCCACACGCGGCTATGCCTCAGAGAGTCAATTTCCCTTAAAAGGAGTAGAGCTACGTGCTGGGAACTCAGCAGCCTCCTCCAGCTCAGTGCCACCCTGAGCATTCCCTGAGCCCTTAGGGCTGGGAGGGTGGGCACCTCTCGCGAGCTCAGACAGTGGTCCCCGAGGGGAGTCTTTCCTACTCTGCACCAAGCTGAGGGTCGTGAGCTGTGCCCAGGACCACTGTGTTCTGTTTGCTGAGCTCAGCATCCAGCCCCAGAGCCCCCTGAATTCCTTGTGAAGAAGGGGTGCTCAGTGCAGGGGGGCAGCAGGCAGGAGAGCCTTCCCGGTGGGAGGTGTGAAAGACAGTAGGGTTCTGGGGGGCTCAGGAGTAGTCAGTTGCCCTCTCGGAACCAGGAGGTAAGTGAGGGATGGTGAAGCTAAGGAAGGTGCTATCAGGCCGTGAAGCACAGGGAGGTAGGTGGGAGCCACAGTGGGCTCTGGAGGAAGGTGCTGCGGTCAGTTTTGCTGTGGGAAGGTTGTTCCCTGGCGAGGCTGGTGATGGACTTTCTTCCCCTGCATTTACCAAAGGGCTGTTGTGAGACCTCAGCTTTAGTCAGTGGGGCTGGCCTTTACTCCTGCTCGTGTTGCTCTGTGAAACAAAGACATCCAGTCCGCCTTCCTCCCACAGCCCGCTCTGTGACGTCGGGAAAGCTGCCTGAGATACTCCGTGGGTAGAACTGAGCTGCCGTTCATCCTCCCCACGCGGGCTCGCGGCCAGGACGGAGACCCAGCAAGGCCAGGCCTGTGCGGGCCAGGGTGGCGTTCTCCTGTGGGCAGCCCGAGCGGGAGAGGTGCGGCCTGGCCCTGTTGGGGTGTGAGCTGAGCTCCCTGGGCCTTTTCCAGACTGTTTATGATGTGCCACGGTGGTAACTGCCCCTGATTAGCTGCTCCACAGGCAGCCCTGGGGCCTGGGAACAATGGAACACAGAGGAAGAAAACACACTATTAAAGGGCCAGGATCCTCTAATGACACCCTCAATAATTCATCCTGCACCTACACTTGGCCTCTTGGTGGTGGGGACCTCTCTCCTACATAGTCCTTCTCCACTGGCATCCTCTGCTTCCAGTACGTTTGCATGCAGGATGCATGGAGCATGGGCTTTACAGTGAGGCAGGCACAGGTTCGCGTGCACGTCCTCCACCTGCCAGGGGAGCTGGGTGCCTGAGCACCTGCTGCTCTGCTCTGGGCCTCATTTTCCTCATCTGAGAAGTGGGCTCGGCAACCCCATCTACCCACACTAGTGAGAATGTGGGGCCAAGAGCACGTGCAACACAAGGTGGGTGGTCAGGAGGTGGTCACCAGAGCTGAGGGTCGAGTTGCAGACCACTGAGGGGAGCTGGTAGCCCTGACTGCAGGAGTGTCCTCCGGCCCTGCCTCTGCAGCATTGGCAGCAACTGGCTTTCCAGGTCTGCGCTGCCCGAGGAAGCAGGCCTGCCCACACACTGCCCTCTCCGACAGGGGGAGGAGTGAGGGAAGAGGCTGTGCAATGTGTGACCGTGGGCTGCCTCCCCGCAGTCCCTGACCCCACACCCAGCCTGGGGGCCTTGCCTTAGGACCCGAGCCCTGTGCCGAGTGCTGTCCTGTGTCACTGGCCCCCACAACAACCCTGTGAGGTGGGTATGAGGAGCTCCCACCTCACAGGTGGGGAAATCCAAGCTCAGGAAGGATGCGGGAGTTGCCGACATCCTCCGAGGGCTGGAGGCGGGGAGCAGGCCTCCGGACTCGGGACACACCCCTTCCCCCAGGCGGGGAGCCTGGGAAGAGGCAGTGGCCACCTGCAGCCCTCCCACCAGAGAGGGAGCGAGGGGCCAGTTCAGCCAGGCCCCAGAAGAGCCCTCTTGAGGTTGGGGGTGATTCCTGGAGCCCCTCAACTCTTATCCCGTACATGGCTTCCCCGAAGAAGGAGTTCTGAACTGGGAACTGACAGGCTTCAGTTCTGGGCCTTGGTTCCACCTTGTGAAAACCCAGAGGATTAGACCAGAAGGAGAACCTCTGCTGCCCTATTGCCACTCTCTGTAGCAAAGTCTCTGCTTTCCTGTCCAGCTGGGCTGAAGGCCTCTCTCTCACCACCTCAGTCTCGTCTGCAGCAAGGCTGTGCCTCTCTCCTCCCTGTCCGTCTGCTCCTCCCTCTGCTCTGCGTGCCCCAGCAAGCACAGGTGTGCCTACCAAGGATCGACCTTCCCCAAAGCCCCAGGCCCTAGTGAGCTCCCCATCACTAGGGGAATGCAAGCAGAGGCTTTGCACTCTGCGTCAGGGAGGCTGGACATGGCGGGAGGGGCCTGCCTCAGTAGAACGGCAGCTAGCAGAGTTCCAAGGCCTCTCCCCTCTCCCCAAAGCCTCCAGCCCCAGTCAGTGACCCAGCACGACCCTGCTGGGACAGCAAGGCCCTCATTCTCACTTGGAAGTGGAGTCAGAGGAGGACCGGCTTTCAGTGCATTTACCCCAAGAATGTGCTGACGCTGCAGTGACTTGGCAGACTTTCTGCCGGCGGCTTCCCCTGGCAGCTTCCCGTTCGGTACCTCTGCCTCCCGGCCTGCACCAGGTCTCCCGTCGAGAACCTGCAGCGTCCCAGGGATGCATGAGCACAGCAAGACCTTATCACGAGGGGGGCTCTGCTGGGCCAGCCCCACCTCTCACTCGGACGCCCTGAATGACTCACCAGCGCCATGTCCACAAGGGGCCTTTAGGGCAGATGGCACCTTGGAAATACGCAAATACTCCAGGACCTGAGGGTGTGGCCCAGGTGGCACTCTGTGTACAACATGCTGGATGGGGCCACAGCCTCTCCTGCAAGACTGCCTGGATCGGGGGTCAGTAGTGCGCACAAGTGTGTTCTTATCACTGATATCCTGTCCCTCAGCTGCTGGAACCAAAATGTAAAGGTCTCTGGGGAAAGGATCGTGCTTACAAATGATAATCACAGCCATGTGTGGCTGTTTTAACTTCTGTGTGCCTCAGTTTTCTCATCTTTAAAATGGGGATAATAGCACCTATCTTGTAGGACTTAAAAGAGTTAAAAATGAGAAGCTCATTTTCAAAAAATGAGAGCTCAGGGGTAGAGGGGGGCTGTCCTAAAAGGGGCCTGCTTAAGCCCCAAGACAGCTGAGGGCTACCTGCATTTCACACCAGAACCTAAAAACCAAGCTGTGGCCTAATTTCCAAGATTCATAGATGCCCAGAGTAGAGAGAAGGACAGTTCTGTCCCCAGAGTGAGCCCACAGGTGTGGGAGGGAGGAAGAGAGGCCAGAGCAAGGCATGGGGGACTGGCCAGGCCTCGGCATGAGCAGAATCTCCACTGGAGGAGCGCGTGTGAGTGCGTGTTTGAGTGCATGTGCATGCACACGGGCCTGGGGGGCTGTGTGCACCTGGGTTTGTGTGCCTGTCTGTCCTTGACACATACCTTTGAGTGAGATCTCAGTGGCATGTTTTAGAATACGAATGTGACTGAGAGAGTGCATGCACGTGTTTGTGCACGTCTGTGTGTGAATGTTTGCGAGAGTGAGAGCGAGAACACACTACCCAGGGCCGCAGGGTGGGCAGCGAGGTTAATTACATTTTCTGGTTGGCCTAGAGTTAGTCAGCAGTGCCTCACTGTTCCAACCCCTGTAGAAGGCTGTTTTCCTCAAATGTCTGCATCTGCTGCTTTTGAAGAAGGATGATGACAGCCTGAAGGGTGCACAGAGGGTGACCAGGGCTGGGGGCTGGCCTGGACTCCATGCTGGAGGAGGACTGACACGGGGGATGGTCACTGCCCCAGATCTCTGCAGGCCTGTCCAGGGTCACAGGGCACGGATGAGCTCAGGGGCCAGGGGGCTGGTTGGTCTGGGACAGGTGGGCAGGGGCCAGCTCAGCGTGAAGAGCACTTTCTAGTAGTGGGGGTCTGGGGATGTGGCAGGCTGCTTTGGGATGCTGAGCTCCTGCCTCAGAGGGTGGCACAGCCCTGAGCACCTACCCCCTGACAGGGACATCGCCAAGGCAACTCCCGCCCTGGGGAAACAGGCAGCTTCCTTCCAGTCAGTCCTGAGATCCGATGTTGGTTCCTGCTCCCACGGCCAGGTCCTGGAGCCGAGTCAGGCTCCTCAGGCAGTCCTGGGATTTCTCATACCCATTTTTTAGATGAGGACATGGAAGACGTGGGGTGGTAAATCGATTTGCCACAACCGTGCATGGGTGGACTCGAGCCCAGGGCCTCTGACTGCTAATTCGGTTCTCTGTCCACCTCTCAAGTCCCCACAGCACAAAGCCCTATACAGAGCAGCCACCTGGCGGGGAGCCGCTGACTGGCTGGTGCCCGGAGCTCAGGAACCCCGCTGGGAACGACAGGAGCCCCTCCCAGCTCAGAGGGTGAGAGCCTGTGCCCACTGGGGGTTGGGGTGGGACATTCTGCAAGAACCCAGGGAGGGGCGCCAGCACAGCACACACGTGCCCAGGGGAGGCACGTCCAAAGATCCTGGAGGTGAAAACTTTCCTCCACTGCTTGAGTGACCTTGGCAAGTTGTCCGATCTCTCTGAGCTTAGTTTTGTTGTTTTTAAAACTGAAATATTAATAATTGCTTAGATGATTTGGGAAGATTAAATGAGTGAGTAAGTATGTGTGTGTGTGTGTGTGTGTATTTGAAAAGTTCTCAGTATTTAATAAGTGGTATCCGTTGACTTCACATTATTGTCATTCCACCTGTTGAGGGAGGCTGGGGCTTGAGGCCCACAGGGCAAGAGGGGCACTCGAGGCAGAGGACACTAGGTGCTAGAATCGGTGAGGGGCCAGGCCGACTAGGGAAAGGGCAGGGCAGTGGCCAGGGCCTTGCCCACCACTGCTGACCTCACTGAGAGCTCCCACTCCCCCTTCCCCATGGGGGCACTTTCCTGGGACCCCACCAAGCCTCGAGTAGGCCCGGTGCCCACTGGCTGGCTGGGGAACAGGTGGTTTCACAGGCATATTCCAAGGTCTGTGTAAAACATGTGCTCTCGTGCTGTGTGACCTTGGACAGGCCCCTGCCCGTCTCTGAGCTTAAAGCATAAAGTGAACAGTTGCCCTTGGTGGTGTGTAAGCTCTGCCTTGCCTTCACTTCACTCCAGGCACCAGCACCCTGCTGCTGAAAGGAGGGAGGCTCGAGGCTGGTGGGGGATGTTGGGGGGGGGCGCCGGGAATGGTAATGGGTTATAAAATACCACACAGTTCATTCCTGTGTTCATACGACACTTATCACGCATGTTTTATGTGCCAGTGCTGGAGATGTGTCAGTGAACGAAACCAACATCCCTGCCCTCACGGAGGGAGGGTCTTACCTTCTAGCGGGAGGGGATGTGCTCAACAGTGAACACGACGAGCGAGTAGCTAAGGCAGTGTGTTAGAAGGTGGTAGCTCTGTTTAGAAAAGTACAGCAGAGTAAATGGATCTGGGGGTACCTGGGAGGGGTCTACCATTTAAAGTCAGGGGCCCCAAGGGGACCTCATTGTGAAAGTGACGGCAAGTGGGACAGAGTCACCTTTCACAGCTCAATGGAGAAGGTGCCAGCCGCAGGTGGTCCCTTCTGCAGGAATCTGGCCCAGCGTCTCTGGTCTGCACCCTGGAGAACAGCACCCAAACCCAGTTCCACCCCTGCATGCCCGGAGCCCAGCGCAGGTCTCAGCCCGGATAAGTGCTCGGAATCGGGTACCGAAAGGATTAATCGTCCCGGGTGTGGAGCAGTGGCCTTGAACCTGGGATGGGGCGGCCTTGCTGCCCTTGTTCTCCCGAGCGGGAAATCCTTCCTGGCACCACCACCCTCACAGGGAGTATCAGGCCCGGACCCTGCAAGGACATACCAAGGGGCGACAGGCCCTGCTGTGTTCATTGCCGCGTCCACACCAGGCCCCGAATTCCATCTGCCGCCAAATTCCAGGGCTGGAAATAATGAGGCAAATTGTCCCTCACCGCTGATTAACTTTCAAGTTGCTCTGCTAAACTGGGTGCAGTTGAAGTTTTAGCAAGTCTCCCGGGGACCGCAGGCAGCTTCAGTTTCAGCCTTGTAAAGAACTGTTAAAGATCCAACCAAAATAAATAAAATCAGATCCAGGAAAGCGATGTGTTTGCGACTGCAGACCAAACACTCGGGATATTCATGCAGAAGCCCAGCTCCCCGCTTTTCTCAGGGATGCCTCAGACTGGCATGGGTCCGCAGCCTCCCCAACCTGGAGGACTGCGGGGGAAGGGCGGGAGAGTCCAGCCCCCAGGGCTGGCGGCGGGGAGAATCCCTGGCGGGACAGTCACTCGCCTGCCCTGCCCTGGCCCTGGGAGACTGTATTGGAGGTTAAACGCCTTGTCACACTGAGCCCTTTCCCAAACGCAGGCTTGTCTGCATTTAGATAGTTTTTTATACTTTTAAAAATAAATGAATGTCTCTAGACAATAATCATGAATTTAAAAATTTTTAGAGAATGAAGGGGAAACGCAGGCCCTAGAAACATATGGTCTAACCGCAGAACCCGAACTCCAAATCTGGAGATGCCAAAGCCACGGAATGTGAGTGACAGGCTCTTGAAGCCTTAGTGTCTGTCATGAGGCATCAGAGCCACAGTGGGACAAGTCAGAGGACGTCAAATGCTTGATCACCAGACCGGGTGGGCCGAGGGGTGTCTTCCACATTGTCTCGCCCCTCGTCCCATGACTCTGCACACCCCATGGGGCGAATAAAGGCCCGATGGGGCTGAAGAGGGGAGCGCTGTCCCTCTGCCTGCCGAGGGGCTGCCTCCCGCCTGGCCGCCACCCTCCCCTCGGCTTCCGGACGGCCCTCCGCTAGAGTTCTCCATCAAACCCTGAGGAACTGGCAGAGGTGTGTGACAGAAAGGTAACGTGCCACGTCAGGAGCAACCCCCAGCCCCCAAGGTTCAAGGAACCAGCAGGGCCGCCACGGAGGCCTGCCTGCAGCTGGACGCTCCCCGAGAGCTAGACGAGCCCTTAGAGATGGTCGTGTTAGAGATGGAAAAACAGGTCCCGAGAAGGAGAGGCGAGGCGGGGGGTTTGGAAGCGTGGTGCAGTCCCCACTCCCGCTCGCTCGCCCGACTCCCACGAGAGCGGCGCTCACCGCGGTGCCCGCCACGGCTGCTGGCGCCCTGCTCCTGCCCTCCACGCCTTGCCCAGGGCCGTGCCAGGGGCTGGCGGGGCCTCTCCGCCCTGCGTCCCTCAGTGCCAGGCCATGCCCGAGGCGGCAGGCCCCGGGCAGAGCTGCCCCGCCCCGCAGCCTCCCGCTGCCCCGCCAGGCTGAAAGGCCCCTTGTGCGGTGGCCCTGCCTCCCGCGCAGCGCGGCCCGCTCTCTTACCTCATAAACGGCTAATTTGTTACATATTTTCTGACGCTGTAAATGGGAGAACAAAGACCTTTTCTCTCTCATATTTTCGTTCAATTATGTTTGTGGGGGAACCTGATCCCCTTCAAAGGGGGGCGGAGGAGGGGGTGGGGGAGCCTCCCAGGCTCGCTGACCTCCCAGGCCTGCCCTGGCCCTCGGCCCCAAGGGCAGCGAGGGCGGCGTGGGTCCGGGTGCGGCTGGCGGGCCGGAGCCCGGCCAAGGCGAGGGTGGCGAGGGTGGCGCGAGGGGCCGGGCCCTCACCGCCAAAGGAACAGATGCCCGTCTCAGAGGCAGGTCGGGTAGGGTGGGCTCCTCCAGCGGGCACAACGCCTCCAGAAGGATTTCAGGGCCTCACGAGGAAGGTCCTCTTCACAGCCACGTCCATGCCCCGAAATGGCATGGGCCGGCCGGGCAGGGGACGAGCTCCCTGTCACTACACTGACAAACCCGCTGCCCAAAGCTGAGGTGTGTCCCCCAAGGAGATGTGCCGAGAGCCAGGGCTGGAGGGAAAAGAGTGTACTTTGAAAGGAGAGATCCCGCAGCTGCGCCCCCCCGGACTGTGCCGTTTCTGAGGCCCTTCTGATGCCGGGGCTCTGCCTGACTGTGGGCTCTCGCCCAGCTCTGGCTCTCATCTGGGCCCCAGCACATTCCTAACAGCACACTTACTGGTTTCGAACACTGGCGCTCTCTGATCCAGGAGCCAGGGTGTGGGGTTGCAGGAGGGAAACCTGGCCTCTGCAGGCGTCTCCTGTCGAGCCGACTGCGCAAAGATGAAGATGCGTTTCTCACAGCTGGCGCGCCAGCCTCTCCCCTCCGCTCCCTCCCCCCTTCCCCTTTCCTTCTCCATTCCTTTCTGCCCTTTAGTGGGCGGCTACAAGTGGCAGGTCCTGGACTAGGTCCTGGGATATGAGGATGAGTGACGCAGACATGGTCTCCACCCTGGTCACGTCTGCAGAGAAGCTGGTAGGAGACTGTTTGGGATGTGGCTAATTTTACGAGACTGTCTTTGTTCATCTACCACTTACTTGCTGTGTGGCCTTAGGCAAGTTGTTAACTACTCTGTGCCTCCTTTGCCTCATCTGTAAAATGGGGATAAAAATGGGAACCACCTCACAGAGTTGCCAGAACTTAAATAAATATTTGTAATGAACTTTGAACAGTGTCTGGCCTAGAACAAATGGTCAATCGATGGTAGTTAATGTCATTAGAATAAGCAGACATTAAACAAATGATTAACCATATAAATACATAAAGCCATATTATTTTATTTTTTTTTTTTTTGAGACAGAGTCTCGCTTTGTTGTCCAGGTTAGAGTGAGTGCCGTGGCGTCAGCCTAGCTCACAGCAACCTCAAACTCCTGGGCTTGAGCGATCCTTCTGCCTCAGCCTCCCGAGTAGCTGGGACTACAGGCATGCGCCACCATGCCCGGCTAATTTTTTTTATATACATATCAGTTGGCCAATGAATTTCTTTCTATTTATAGTAGAGACGGGGTCTCGCTCTTGCTCAGGCTGGTTTTGAACTCCTGACCTCGAGCAATCCGCCCGCCTCGGCCTCCCAGAGAGCTAGGATTACAGGCGTGAGCCACCACGCCCGGCCAAAAGCCATATTATTATGAGTACTCTGAAGGAAGAGTACAGGGTGTAGGGGCCCCCAAGCTGATGTGGGGGATCAGGAAAGGAGGTTCAGGAGGTGGTCCTTGAGCCACTCTCTGAAATAGAGTTAATTAACTCTCTCTGGGTACAGTTAGTGAGGGAAAAGGGAGGGATGCTAGGAAGGGCATACCTGGCAAAAGGACCAGCATATGCAAAGGCCCTGAAGTGGAAAGAAATAGCACATTCAAAAAAAAACTATAAAGGCAGCACATAAAACAGTAAAAACACAGAGTGAGGAGGTCAGGGGGTCTAGGGGACAGGCAGTGTCTTGCCAAGTATTGCCGAGAGCCCGTGTTGAGGAAAGTCATCATTATTCCTGGAGCAGAGGAGAGCCGTGTAGAATTTAAGTCTGGGAGTGCCATCGTCTCATTTATGACTTTTAAATATTGCACCCACACACAGCATCCCCTTTCCCTGATAGGCCCAGAACCAGTGGGATCCGCATCAGATGAGGGGTGCTCAGGATACGAGAAGCAGCCTGGACCCTGGGCCCCAGGGCCTGAGACCACAGTGCACAGGGCCTCCAGCAGCAAGGAGAAAAAAACAAAAGGAAGAGCATCAAGGGGGATGAGGTTAAAGACACAAACACGGCTGGGACCAGATCACAGAGGGCCTGCTGGGCCAGTTTAAAACTGGACCATTGAGAATGATCCATGGGGCCCCTTGGTGTCAGAAAGGGAACAACTGAGCCCCATTAATCTCAGGCTCCCCAGAACCCCTGCACAGCACCTGACCAGGAACAAACACACATGTTTGTTGCAGGCATAAATGTGAGTCTATGGTCAGGCCTCTCAGTGGCTAAGATAGCACACGGCTCAGTCCACACTCCTGTCATGACTCAGTTTACCTATCTGTCTCCATCTCTCTCTCATCTTGCACACATACATGTGCACACACATTCTTACACAACCCTCAGTCACATGGAGCCCCAGAAACCCCAGGGCATAAAGAAGCTCTGGCCTGCCAGTTGCAGTAGCTCACACAAGGGGAAGACAAACACAGACCATAGCTGAAGGGGAGAACTTCTTAGAGGAGGTGAGCTCCCAGGTGTGGCAGGATGGATGTGCAGGCTGACAAGTGGGGGCCAACAAGGACCCCTGCCCCTAATCTGGCAGGGCCCTGGTAGCACTTCCATGCGGGGATGCCAGCAGAGATTTGGGCAGGGGGCTAAGAGGCTGGAGCAGACCTCCCTCTGCCCATGGCGGATGCTGGAAGCAGTCTGGCCCCTTTAACCAGCACTCTTGGGGGTCCTTCTCTGCTCCCATCACCTTGCACTCAGTCCACCCTCCCAGGTCAGACCTGCGCAACAAGAGGGCCTTGGATAGCACCGAGTATTTCCCATCTGCAGTGTAAGCTGATCTTTGCTCATCCAGAATGTGTCTGACTCCTCTGTGTTCTTTTCCCAAAACTTGAGGCTCAGATTTCAGTTTCACATTCTTTTGCCTTGGGTCTAAAAACATTCTCCCTCTCTGTGGTAGGGGGAAAGAGAGGAAAAGGGGGCATAGGAGACCCGAGCTGCCCAAGTGAAGCAGATGGGTGCCTCATTCCTGCTTTAGTCTGCATCCCCCAGCTTGCTGTGTGACCTCGGGCAACTTCCTGCCCTCTCTGGGGCTTGGTGTTCTCTCTGCACAATGAGAAGCCCCATGTGGGATCGAAGGACCCCCCCTCCCCCTCGCCTGATGGTCTCTTGGCAGTGCCAAAGTCTCCTGCACTCCCATCCTGTTGCCAGGAAGATCTCCTGTGACTTCAAACAGGCTAAAAGCAGGAGGAGTTGGCACTGCATTTTGTCTGTGAGGCCAAGTTCGGTGCAGCTGTCCCCTTTGATGCACCAAGAGGAGTGCCGTTCCCCAGACTGTCAGCACCATGGGGTCCCATGCCAGGCCCTCGCAGGCTGCTCTCCTTCCTGCCACTCTGCCTGCCTCTGCTTTGTCGGGCCGCTCTGCTGAGGTGCGCTCCAGGATCCCTAAAGGGAGGAGAAGAGGGTGGAGGGCCCAGCTTCAAAAGTTGGGGAAGGGGAGAGGGGGCAGTGACGGGCAATGGGAAAGCCTCAGGACCCTGAGTCGAAGGATTCTAGAATGTGCGAGCCTGGAAAGATTTGGAATTCTAACCCTTCCCTTACTTCCTCCATGCATCCCCGAAGCGCCCGGGGCCCAGGAGGGGCATCCTCACCTTTCCAGGCCCAGGGCTAGGACTGTCTCCTGCCCTGTCTGCCCCGCTAAGCCTTCCTCCAGGCAGCAGCCAGAGGGCAGCTTCTAAACCCAGAGCCTGACTGAGCCCTGCCTGCTTACAGACTTCAGGTGCTCCCAATAGTCCGTAAAGTCTGAGCTGTGGATCCACCTCTGTTCCCTGCGCTGGTCCATCCTCCACCCCCCTCCACGTGCTGCACTCCAGCCCAGGACGATCATGGACATGTCCCCAAACCCGCCAGCTTCACCAGCCCCTATTCCTTTGCATGGGCAGTTGGCACTACCTGGAATGCCTTTTCTTTCTTTCCCATGTGGCAGAGGTATCCCCCACGGGGTATTGCTGCACAGTCACCACCTTTGGGATCTCCTGTCTATGCTCCCTGCACCACCTGCCAGTCAATTCTTTTGGGCTGTCACAGCACCTTGTGCATCGTTGGCCCCAGCTTTAACAGGTGTGCTTGATCTTGTTGCAAGTGCTCGGAACCTCCTCCCTTGCTCTGCCCCACCCCTGACTGCCAGCTCCTCAAGGAGAGAATGAGCACTGATTTGGGCCCATGACCCCGGCACCCAGCACAGGGCCTGGCTCTAGTCCAGACTGCACGCTGAAGAGGAACTGGAATCCCGTCCACACACGCTGAACTCTGGCCCCTCCTCAGAACGCCTCCTGCAGCTGGGACCCACCCCAGTGCTCAGGGAACGGAAGTTCCCTTAAAGTATGTGTGTTTGTGTCCTAAGGAAGGGCAGCAAGGCCTTGCAAGGTTTTTAGAATGTTAACTTCAAGCAGGCAGGACAAATGTTATTCTCCCCTCTTGCAGATGGGTAAGCTGAGACTCCTCGAGGATAAGGCCCTGTCCCACATTCTTACTAGCACATCACTGAAAGAGCCAGACCAGAGCCTCACACAGGCTGGCTGCAGCAGGTCCCAGGCTTGGAGCTGGGACAGGGCCCTGCCCTGGTCTCCGAAGCGCCTGGTAGCCAGCCACCCAGCAGACAAGCGCCGAGGCGGGTTACGGTTTCTCTCCTCAGTATTCAGTGCTCACGGAGCCAGCTCCTTCCTCCCACACTGGGCCACCTGGAGGTCCCCACTAGACCCATCCTCCCTGGCCGTCGCCCAGGACCAAAGCAGAGAGGGGGGCCCCACACCGCTGGAGGGCCCGTGAGACTCCCCCCCCCACCGCCCACAAATTGGAAATTGCTGTGTGGTCAGACCAGAGGAATTAGGCCCTCTAGGAATTTCATACTGATTTTGCAAATGAAAATGGGGACTTGCCTTTTGAAGTCTAGGCAGCTGTGTCAGCAGGGCAGGTCTGAGATGGCAGGAAACATAAAAATGACATTCTTTGAGCCAATGGAAGTAGTTGCTTGATAACAGTAATGATGACGAGGGTGGCTATGGCCACCGCTGACCAATTGCCTCCGTGTAGACCACTGTCCCTCCGCAGGTCTCGGTCGGCTCACCTCTGGTCCCCATCCACGTCGGCCTCCACAGGTGACTCGTCCACTGTCTGAAGAGCAGGTGGAGGAGGCTGGTGCAGGCTGGCTGGGTAGAGTCCAGAGCCTGTGGCGTGAGACAAGACCCTGCACCACGGAATCCCTCCGGGGCTAACTCCTGACACGTCTTTAAACACACTGTGCACGTCCGTGCCCTCCCCTCTCAACCCCGCTCATCCTTCACCACCCCACGGAGCCTGTGATTCCTTCGCCAACTCCCCGCTCCGCCAGAAACCCACTCTGGGGCTCCAGCCCTTTGTGCTTTACCATTAACTTACCACGGTATGATTACCTGTCCCTCCATCCATCTCCTCTATCACCTGGAAGTTGCTCAAAGCTTTTCAACTGAGAATTGGTCAGTCTAGGTGATTCTCTGGAACTTTCCAGTGTGTTTTATTGCTTTTCCTCCCTTTGCAGAGTGTATTCGGTTAGGGGACCAGACATGGTTACTGGGAGCAGAAGCAGGAGGGGTGTGACACATGAAGCCCAGGCAGAACTCAGGCAGTGGGCACAGGGCCCCGGCACTTGGGGGAGGGGACGCCACTTACTTCTCTGCGCCTTGGGTTTCCTGTCAGTGAAATGGGATCACCACTGTTATGCAGAATTCATGAGCCCCCATATGCAACGTGCCTGGGGCGCAGACTGGAAATCGTGAGTGGTGTGGTGCAATGTCCTGAAGTGTTAGGCACAGTGGCTGGCCTTCTATAGCTGAGAGGTCCCCCCCACATCCTCGTGTTTCAGAAGGGGCCTGTGGTCCCGCAGCTGGTCCGAGTCAGAGCCTGCAGTACCAGAGCCAGGTCTTCAGCCTCCCCTGGGATTGTCTGTGCTGAAAACCAAAAACTAAGGGACACTTTGGGCGGCAGGCCCCACGTAAACTCCTCTCCTGAAGACCCCAAGCCTCTGGGCCAGTCCCAGCCGGTCCCAGCCATCAGCCTCCTTACCCGACAGAATGCTAATCTCATCATGTGGGTGGCTCCGGATTTATGAGCATTTCCTGGCATGACTTGAAGGACAGAGGAGGAACACTGGGATCTTTAAGGGTGGTCTTTGGGTGGAGAAACTAAGCATTCAGAGAAAAGAAGGGAAGAAAGCTAGGGTGAGTCAGGCCTCCCATGCCCACCCAGGAAAGCACGGAGGGCTCAGCCAGCCCACACTGCAGGGCAGAAGGAGGTGTGGCCAGCACTGCTGCGTCCCACCACCAGGCGTCCACGGGGCGGGGGACATCTGTGCACAAGGCCGAGTGCATGGTTCTTTGGGTCGTAGCTGGGCATTGGGATAGGGAGATGGTGAAGGGGAGGAGAAGGGCAGAGCTGCCTTATCCTCAGCCTGCGTCCTTGCTTCACCCCTGCCCCCCAGCACGCCTCTGCCCAGACGCCCCATGACTTCCCATCCCTTGGGAAGCCAGAGGCCTGCAAAGCCCCAAACCCCCTAGGACCCGCCCGCAGCGCCCACCTCACCATAACCTCTGCCTTGTTCTGGAAAGCCTCGGCTCACCTCCCCGTCCACCTTCCACTCTTCCTGCCCTGCGCTGTGCCCTGGGCTGACCTGACATCGCCGGGGCTCACCCTCACCCTCCTTCCAGTGGGAGAACTGGCAGGAGATGGGCGGGCAGACAGGGGAGGGAATAGACATCTCTTGCCTCCACCCGCCACTCTCCTCCCTCCCGGGCACTGCCGTGGTCTAGGCCACACGCGGGTAGCTGTGCTCCCTCCCCAAAGCCTGTGGCTCTGGGCTGATTCAGGGCCCTGCTCCCTGCCTTCCCCTAATGCTCCAGAGACAGCTGATCTTCTCCTGCTGCCACTCCACACTGCTCACCATCGCCTGGCCACACCTTTGTGAATATTCCCATCATTCAGTGCTCTCCAATCTCTCTTTCAATTGAACTGACTTCATGGAATGGACTTCACTGGCAGTGTGCCATCTGCTTCCTGTTGGGCCCCTGCCTGAGACGGAACTACTGAAGTGCAGTATTGGATTGGGGTGGGTCACCTCCCAGCTCACCTTGCTCACTCCTTTCCAGCCACGCTGGCCTCCTCCCTGCTCCTCACACCCACCAGGCCTGCTTCTGCCTCAGGGCCTTTGCACTTACTGTTCCCCTCTGCCCAGAAAGCTCTTCTCTAGGCTGTACTGGCTTCCTCCCTCTCAGCTACCTCCCTCCTCTCATCCAAGTCCTTTCTCAAATGTCACTTTTCATTGTGTCCTCACCTGGATATCTTATCTTAAATGTCTACCCCCAACACACCTGCACTTCCTGTATTTTTATTTGCCTTATTTTCTCCTTAGCAACTATCACTCCCAACATGCTAGAAGATTTACTTATTGCTTTCTTTACTGTCAGCTTATTCCTTCTGGAATCAAAGCTCCACTGGGGCAGGGGTCTTTATTGCTGCATTTACTCTTGTACCTCCAGGGCCAGGAAACGCATCTGCTATATAAGTGCTCATTAAATATCTGTTCAATGAATGTGTAAATTAGTTCTTTTCACAGGCGGGTAAACCAAGGCCCAGGGAAGGAAAGTGACTCACCCAGGGGTTCATAGTGGAGACTCAGGTGGTGAAGAGATCTCCTGTGCCGCCTCCCAGCTCCAAGCCAGCCCAGCTCCAGGAAACCTTGTGATTATTTGGATGCCCCTGCTCAGTAGCACAGTGTCTGGAGACAAGATTCTGTGCTGGGGGCCGGAAGACTCAGGATCCTGCGCAGGAAGCAGGGAAGTAGTCGGCACTGCTTTGGTGCTGCCAATGGGGCAAGGAGAATAAATAAATAAACCTCAGCCAGAGCCTGGCCGGCTTTAACCTTTGAGGAAACGGCCCCTCCTCGCTGGAGAAGTTTCCTGTGCCCGTGGAGCTGCCACGCTGCCCTGCCCAGGGTGCCGGCAGATGCATCTGGCCCAGGTCCAGGGCTCAGCTCCTGCCTGCTCTGTGCCACGGTAGGCGCTGCGTCCTGGCAAGGAGCTGCTCGGGAGGGGCGTCCTGGGATGGGTGGCTCGCTCGGCTTTTCATTCATTGGTTCTTTCTGCAAGTGTTTCTCAAGCATCTATCATGTATGTGCTGGCATCGTGCTCTCTCTGGGGAAACAGTGAAGACCAGGACAGACCATTGCCTGTCCTCAGAGCATTCCCTGTGAAGCCGTGGCCTGGGAAGTGTCAGGTGCTCTAGGGGCACTTAGCAGGGAACCTGCCCAGTCCATGACTTGGGACGGTTCTCCTGCAGGAAGGAGCCTCTCTGCCAGATGCAAAGGGAGTGTGAATTGGTGGGTGGAGGGAGGGTCACACAGGTGAAGGTCCTAGGGCTGGGAACAAGGTTCTATGAGACAGGGCACAGAATGAAAACAGAGCAGGGAGGCTGTATACCAGGTGGGGTTACCTTGGCAAAGGTGACTCTTTCTTTCCCCATATGTCACTCTCACGGTGCCCCATGGCTAAGGTTCTAACACCCCTCCTCCTTCCCAGCTGACGGCTCAGAATCTGGGCCTCCCAGACTGATCCCTGTTTGTCTGTTTATGTCTGTCCTTCCAACCAATGGCTGCGTGGAGGTGGCTTGGCCTGTCAGGCCCAGGGATAGTAGAAAAGAACCCAGGTCCTGCCAGCTGGACCTGAGTTTGAATCACAGCTCCAAGTCTTCAGTGTAAGACCTTGTGCAAAGTGATGTCACCATCCTCAAGGCCTCAGTTTCCTCATTTGTCATATGGAAATAACAATTTTTATCTGAAAGGATTATGGTGTAGCGTAGTTTCCCAGGATCTTTGCAGTGCCCATATGATCTGGACTTCCTCTCCCCGCTCTCTCCTCCTTGTTGACCCAGCTGCAGCCACCCTGGTCACTGCTTGTCCTCAATGGGCACAGGGCCTTTGCCCCACTGATCTCCCTCCCTGCTCATTCCCCACCCCTTTTCCTGGTTTATTTTCTTTTTGTAACCCTGTATTCATTCTAGAGAGAATGTGTGTGTTTATATACATATATAATATATACGAGTACATATAAAATATACATTGTGTATGTGTGTGTGTGTAGAGAGAGAGCATGAGAGATTTTAAGAAATTGCCTCATACACTGGGTGGGTGGGTAAGTCCAAAATCTGCAGAGTAGGCTGGCAGGCTGGACATCCAGGGAAGAGTTTATGCAGCAGTTCAAGTTCAAGTTGAAGGCAGTCTCCTGATGAAATTTGCCCTTCTTTGAAGGAGGTCAGACTTTTTCTATTAAGGCCTGATTGGATGAGGCCCATTCACATTATGGAGAATAATCTGCCTTACTAAAAAACTACTGACTTAAAGTCAGTCTCATCTAAAAAAAAAAATACCTTCACAGAGACATCTAAAAAAGAGTTTGATCTAATACCTGGGTACTGTGTCCTAGCCAAGTGGACACATAAAACTAACCATCACAAGTCCAGCCCTTGTCACTGGGCACCTATACACATCTCCTTAAACTATGCTTCATCTCCAAATAAAGACAACAGCATGGTCATAGTTCCACCTAACATGATGCAGCTCTACTAGAGCACACAAACCAAAATGCATGATGCTTTCCCCAGAAGAGAATACAGAGTCCTTGGATAACATGTATTCTTCTTCTTGATATCCTCTAACTTAAGTACTATGATGTAAAGCTAACAATAAATACTGTGATATAAAGTCAATAAATATACTTATGTTACATGATAAGGGAATAAGAAAGGGTAGAAAGCAAAGACATGTGAGATAGGCACACACACGCTCACACACATCCACACATGCACACACATATCTGTAACAAAAAGAGGAGTAATACTCATGACAGCTGCAGTCCTTGTTTCTATAACTGGCCATGCGGTTGTAGCTGGTATTTATAACCACATTCTGTTTCTACTGCCCCTTCTGTATTCCCTTTGCCTTCAGCAGCATCAACTGGTCATGGTTCTTAACCAGGTGGGGTGGCCCAAACCTTCATTTCCGAATGGTCTGGGCCATGAGTCCTCCTGCCTGGACCGGGTTGTTGTTTTCCATTGACTTCAGTCCCAGGGTGTGGTAAGAGACTCCCTAGCAGATGTCCTGTATTCCAGACAGACTCTTCCTTCCTCCCTTGGAGTCACAATCCAATTTCCCGTGACAGTCAGGATCAAACACTGCAGCCAGCACAGGAACCCGCTTCTTGGCCTGTTGACTGTGAGGCACGGTGCATGAGGCATCGCCGTGGCCGGGTGGCAGTCCTAACTTCCAGTTCGATGAAATTACTGTTGTGCCCCCAACATGCTGTGCATTAATATTTTTACTAATAAGTTGATTCTCGGTTTGCCTGTCTAGCAGGTATGCTCTGTAAGAGCAGGGATTTGTGTCTGTTTTGTCCCTGGCTAACTCCTCGGCCCCTAGAACAGTGCCCGGCACGTGTAGGGTGCTCAGTAAGCACGGCAGAGTGGGTTGGGGGCTTGGCTGTGATTCCCCTGGGCTTCGGGGCGGGCTAGCAGTGCTCGTCGGCCCACCTCAGACCTCCAGCCTGAGAGCCAAGCCCAGACCTTCTGGACAAAGGGGTCCGCTGCCTTGTCCTCACAGTGCCGTCACTGGGCCACCGAGTGAACACAAGCCTTGGTGTTCACCATCCCAGCCCATCCAGGACTGTTTACTAGACAGCTCTGGAACAATAAACCCGTCCCCACCTTCCTGGCGCCTGCCTCGCTCCATCCAGGCCCACACTCAGCAGATGCCGTGGGCCACTTCATGCCCTGCAAGCCCTGGCGAAGAGGGCCACCTGGGATGCTTGGGGGCTCTTGGTGGCTGGGCCCCCACACGGCGATCGGGGAGTGGGGGCGCAGTGAGACGGCGCTAGCCTTTGCCCAGTGTTTGTTATTCCATGTCAAAGCCTTATCATAAACATTACCCCGGAGTGGGCCACTGAGGCTACGTGCACAGAAGGTTTGTTATTCTAAGGTGGCCGGGAGCAGAAGCGTCGCAGCCCGGGAGTCTGAGCAGCGCCAGGCTTGGGAACTCAGGGTGGATGAGAGGGAGGCGGAGGCAGGGCCAGGCACTTCACTGTACAGCCTGTGTGCGTACCACGCTTACTGTGACGGCATAGCCTCTAAAGTGACCTCCTACAGATGGAAACCAAGTCCAGTGACTCCACCAACCTCAGATCCCTGCAGAGAAGCAGCTAGAAGTACACGTTTGTTGAGTGACCGAACGTGGCTTCCCTCTGCGGGAGGCACCAGAATGCTGTGAAGGCGCACACGTGCTGTTGAAGTCCTGGCCGTGGGCACCTGGGCTGCGGCCAGAGAGATGTCGTTTCAAACCCAGCTCTGTCCTTTACCAGCCATGTGGCCTTGTGCCTGTCACTCCCCTCTACCTCTTTGGCTTCCTCTCTGTGAACAAGACACCGTTCCTGCTGGCTCTGTCCTGCATGAGAGAGGAGGGAGGCCTCAGTGGGCAGTGGTTAGCTAAGAGGACACATTCCAGGGCTGGCCCGGACGCCTGTCCCACCCCTCTCCAGCTTTATCACCTCTGGCAAGGTATTTAATGTCGCTTTGCTGTAGTTTTTTTTTTTTTTTTAATCTATTAAATGGAGCTAATAATAGACTTAACTCAGAGTTGCTATAAAGATTAAATAAATTAGCATGATCTTAGAAATAGAAAGTTCCTGACACATAGGAAGTGCTCAGTAAACCTCATAATCCCAGTCAGGAACGGGTGAGGACTCCTCACAAATTGCAAAGGGTGGGTACAGGGCGGGCGTAGGGGAAAGAGCACGCGTCCAGGACCAGCGTCCTCCCTGAACGTCTGCTGTGGAGCCACTGGCATTCCGTGCCGAACGGGGGGGGACAGGGGCAGGACAGCTCGGTGGCATGAGTGCCTAGACCAAGCGAAGCACCGGGGTCTTTGGGAGGCCAGACCTCCCAACTGGGGGACGTCGGGGGTGACAGGCCTGGGTTTCGGTCCTGTCCCCACCACACACCCACTGTGGCACATGGGAATGCCTCTTAAATGATCTGGCCTCAGTTTTATATCTTAGTAATAGACTATTTATAACAGAGTTATTAGTAACAGGCTAACAATAAATAATTCCTTGGATCTTTCTGGCTATTTCACAAAGCTTCGAAGAGAAAACGGGTGTGGCGTCGCGTGTGGATGAAGGCAGACTGTGCCTGTGGACCCACTGCACAGGGTCCTGGGCTGGGAGTCAGGAGACTTGAACTTGAGCCCACTGTGCCCCCAACTCACTGTGTGGTCTTGGGCAAGGCTCGTCCTGCCTGCTCTGAATCCTGTCTCCTCCCCTCTTTTATGTGATGAGGGCCTGAGATTAGTGGTTCTCAAACTGTGCTCCAGGGTACCTGTGGGTTCCACAGGAAGGCAGGCCTTAGGAGTCCCTGCTGCAGGGGAATGTTGAGCTGGCGGGAGTTCAGGCTCCAGCCTGTCTCTCTTATAGCAACCAGGGAAGTTTCCATTTTTATCTGCTCCACATTTTGAGTTCCAAGTAAGGTTCCTTTGGAAAACAACAACAATAAGAAGAAAGGATTCCATGGCTATAAAAGGCCTGAAAAGCCTCTGGACCAGATGACCCTCTAGGGTCCCTTCCAGCTCCCATCTGGGAAGGTTTGGGTCTATTTTCTTCTAAGTTTTATTTAGCAAACACTTACCCAGTGCTTATTACATGCCAGGACCGTCTGTAGCACCCTACAGATCGTAACATACTTGATTCTCTAGAACACTTCCCAGCTCTGTGAGGGCCACATGATTGCAGAAGTGACCCCATGAGTGAAGCGAGGTCCAAGAGAGCCATTTCCCTTCCAGCCGGGTCTCCTGGGTGCCTGGGCCAATGACCTCACCACGGGTCAGGTGGTGTCTTGGCCGGGCTGAGTCTGAGAAGCAGAGGGGCAGGTGTGTGCAGCAGCTAGGTGTGGTCACGGAAAGTCTGTGTGTCACAGGCGCCCAGAGGAGGAGAGCGGATCAGCTCGACACGGACACTTTCACCTGAGGCATGTGCCGTACGGGAGGAAGGGCCTGTTGCCTTAGCAATGTCCACAGCAACAGGGCCACTGCCTCCTGCGATCCATCCCCAGCCACCATGCTGCCATCGACACCCTGCACCAGATGGCTGCAGGTCGGATTTCAGTGGTGGTGGCCAGAGCCTAGAGGCCTGGAAAAGGCCCAGAGGTGGGGGGGGACGGCGGTGGGGGGGCTCTGACCTCATCTCCAGCCAGCTCATTAGGGGAGCAGCCTGGGCTGCTGCACCCGGCCGTTAGCAAAGTGGGAGGGGCTGGAGGTGACCTCAGGAGCACGGGCTGGGCTGGGCTGCCTGTGTCTGTTCTGGCCAGGCTGCGTGTATCTATTTCTCGAGCTTTCCTGTTCAAGATTCTGTGTTCTTGAACCAAGTGACTGTTGCCCCTTGGTGGGAACTGCCACGTGGTGGTGACATGCCTCAAAATGCAGAATGCCAGAGTTTTAGGAGCTAATCTGAAGGGCTTAACGAGCAGCCTAGGAAGGTACCCAAAGAAATAAAGGATGAGGTGACACCCTCTCTTTACCAGGCACAGTGCTGAGTGCTGCAGATTAAAAAATGAGTAAGATACCATTCCAGTCTTCAAGATGCTCACAGTCTAGCGGGGGAGGCTGGTAGCTAACAATAACAACCTAATGTTCCCACCGGGCCGTGTCAGTTATCTGTTGCCACATCATGCTCTGTAACAACAAGTGTTTGCTGCTCATGCATCTGGGGCCAGTTGTGGGTAAGCTCTGCTTATCCTGGCTGGGCTTGTTCACATGTCTGGGATTTGGCTGGCTGTTGGCTGGGCTTGGACTAGGATGGCCGTGGCTGCACAACTGTTTCACATGTCTGTCATCCTCCAGCAGGCTAGCCTGGGCCGTTCTCAGGGCAGCAGTGCAGCAGACTTCATTTACAATGGCTGCTAGCATCCCACTGGCCAAAGCAAGTCCAGAGTCAGAACGGGAAGGAGCTGCAAAGCTCCATGGCAAAGGGCATGAATCCAGGGAGGTGTTAGGGTTTGGGGCCATTAATCTGTCAGCCTACCACCTACAGAGACCAGGGGAACCTGGGGAGGGGGCTCACTTCACCCCTAGATGGTCAGAGAAGCTTCCTGGGGAAGACAGCTGAGCAGAGTCTAGACAGCCAAGTCCGAGGTTGCAAGTGGAGAACAGAGGGGTCAGGATTTTCCATGCATGTGGAACAGCACTTGCAGAGGCACAGAGGTGGAAGACTGTTTTGTTTGAAGAATGTTGAGATTTTTTGTATTTAGAGGCATGGGGGCCAAGTAAGAAATGAAGTTACTGACCACAGTAGGGTCTAGCTTACTGCCTTAGAGGCACCACCAAAGAGCTAACCTTTAACCTGCAGGCAGAAGGGACCCATGAAAGTTTTAAGCAAAAAAAAAAAAGAGAAAGGGGTGGATCATCAGATTTACATTTTTACGAGATGACCATGGCAGAAGCAGCAGGGCAGGTGTGTGCAGCACCTGGGTGTGAATTAAGTATGTTATAATCTCACTGGGGATAGTTGGGAGGGGCGGGCTCTGCAGAGAGATGGGAGGGACCATTGCAGTGGACCCAGTGAGAGATGCTTGGGCCTGAATCAGTGTGGGCCAAGAGGCTGGGGGCTTATTGTCCAAGGCATTGTGCCAATGTGATGAGAAGGACTAAGGGCTGGGCTGGGGAAACAGCAGGGACAGGTGGCCTGAGACTGCCTCCTGACATTTTGCACAGGAATTGCAACAAGTTTTTCTCCATATCTCTGCTAAATAACCCAAATAATGGTCAGGGTCCTCCCTTCTGTAGGCCAAAGGAGTCTAAGATAGTCGCATGCAGCTAGTGCCATTTCCAGATGCATGGATTGAGCAAGTCCCTTCCCCTCACCAGGCCTCACTTTCCCCATCTGAAATGGGGGTACTAGACTAGAAAATCTCTCAGGGCCCCATCCCTTGGGCAGCTGTGTTCCATTGGAGCCATGATCCTCAAATGCCAAAGGCAGTCAGGCTGCTTAAGAAGTGCCCAGGGAGCCTGTTAAAAATACAGAGATTCTGACCCCAGAGGGTGAGGTCTGCGCGTCTGACTTTTGTATAGACAGCGCTCCAAGTGATCCTGATCCCTGGCAGATCTGGCCGGCCCAGCTGTGTCCCCAAGGCCAGGGACAGTGGCCCAGAGGACAGAGGAGCCTGAGGACACCCAAAATAAATGCGAATATGGATGTGACTCTGAGGATCCCAGCTCCTTAGGCCTTGCCCTGGGCTAGGAAGGTTTCCGGAGGAGGTGGCCTTTAGGTTGGGCCTTGACAGCTAACTTGGATTTTTATTTGTTTTCGTTCATTTGTGTGTTTTGCTTTGGAAGTGTTCTTGATTACAAATTAGTCCATACTCACTCTGGAGCCCCTCTAAGCGCAGGAATACAAAGGAGTCAAAAGAAAATCCTGCCGATCCAAAACCCAGACACAGCAGGGTTCTTATTTTGTCATTAATAAGCTGTTGAGACCCAGAGTGGGGCTGGGGAGCTGTGTGGGCAGAGGGCTGGAGGTGAGAGCAGGCTGAACGTGTTCAGAGACCAGTGAGTCGGGGCAGGAAATGTGGAAACGTGCAGCCCCAGCCAGCTGGGGCCGGCCCCCCACACCTTCTCTGTTTCAGGCCTGTTGCCCCCAAGTCCAGAGGGCGGAGGGCTGGAGCCCAGCCAGGGTCCCTGAGCACAGCTCTCATGCCTCTCTCTTTCCTCGGCCAGGTGCTGTTTGCCCTGAACCAGACCTTGCTGCAGCACGAGAGCGTGCGGGCGGGGAGCCTGCAGGCACCCTACACCACGGAGGACCTCATCAAGCACTACAACTGCGGCGACCTCAACGCAGTCATCTTCAACCACGACACGTCCCAGGTGAGGCTTTCTCCTCCAGCCCAGACAGCCTCTGGGCCACCAGCTCCAGAGACCTGGAGCCAGGGCCCTGTGAACCCACCTGGCAATCACTGCATATGTCGGGCACAGGCAATATTCTCTCCAGCCATGGTAAGCAGGAGCTATTGTTGCCCCCCTTTTATAGATGGGAAAATGGAGGCTCAAGAAGGGAAGAGACTTGCCCAAGGCCACACGACTCACTAGTTGTTGAGTTATTGAGTTATCAAGAGCAGCAACTTGAGCCAGGCCCAACTGGCTCTGGGGCCTAGGACCCTGCGAGCTTAGCCTGCAAGACCAGGGAGGCCTCTGAGAGGCTCAGTTCACCATCTGGGGAAATTATGGCCCAGGGGAGGAAAAGCCCACAGTTACTCAGAGTGTGGACTTGGATTCTGCTTTGGTTCAAGTCCTAGAGGAAGGATGACCACCAGGCTGCTCAGATAGTGAGTAGGACCCCAAGGGACTGAGCGTGGCTCACCCCTGCTCGGACCCTGCCATGCTCCCTGTTGCCCCCAGGGCAAATTCCAACATATTTCCTCCAGCATTCAAGGCCTTTAGGACCTGCCCTCTGGTGGCCTTGTCACTGACCAGGTCCCCCACCCCACTGACCTTGCTCTGCTGACCCGTGGAACTTGGAGCTGTCCTAATGCAGCTTGTCCTTCCAAACCTCTTTGCCCTTGCTCAGGCTTCTCCCTCCCCTTGGCTTCCTTTCACTTGGCCATAGTCAAATGTTACCTCCTCTAAGAAACCTTGCAGATGCCCTGGGTGGAGTTAGGCATTCTCCCAGGCACCTCTAGGCGCCTGTGCCTTCTCTGTCATGGTGCTTGAACAGCCATTCATGCAAGAAGCAGTAGGATTGGAAAGCAGGCCACTTCCCTGCTCAAGACACTCTACGGACTCCTGGGTTTTCTCAGGGTGAAAGCCAGAGTCTCTGCAATGGCCTGTGTAACCCCCATGTCCTGCCCACACCCTGGCCCACCTCCTCCTCTCTCCCCCAACCCACAGGCCTCCCTGCTGGCCCGTGAACCCACCTCTCAGGCCTCTGCCTTTGCACCGGCTGTTGCCTCTGCCAGAGACTCTTCCCAGGTCACCCCTGGCTACCTCCCTCTCTGCCGTCTCACGAGATGTGCGTCTCAACATGCACACCTCGCCATCTCTTGCCCGGAGCTGCAGCCTGGCCCCACGCCCACACTCTCACCCCTTTACTCTGCTCCTCTTTCCCCATGGCCTCTGCCAGCCTCCAACTCACCATCTACTTGGGCCATTGATTAGTGACTATTTACTGTCTTTTTCTCCCCACTAGAATGTAAGCTTCATGAGGGTGTGAGTTTTGGTCTGTTTTATTTGTCATTATATCCCAACTGGCTAGAGAGTCCTTGGCTCAAAGCTGGACTCAGTAAATATTTGCTGAATGAATGAAGTAGTTTATAATGCTAGGCAGAGAGCTATGAAAAGGGATCTAGTGGGGAGCAGGAGAGCTGCCCTTGAGGGCCTTACAGTCTCACTGGGGACGCAGATTCCAGGAGTCACTGCCCAGAGTGTGACCCCTGCTGTGCGGGAGGGGTGGAGGACGCAGCTGGAGCCTGCGGCAGGAGCAGCTAATTTAGATGGGCTTGGGGCTAGGGCCTGGCGCCGGAGAGAGAAGGAAAGATTCCTGCAAGATGCACGGTCACAGAAGAACCTGAGTTGGCCACAGACTGGGAGGAAGAATGTGCCAGCAGAGGAAACCACGTGCAAATGAGCCAGAGGCAAGAGAGAACAGGAGAGGGGTGTGGTGGGGGTGAGTGTAGGCTGGAGCCAGAGCCGAGCTAGGCCACGGGGCTGGCCAGTGTCCCATCTCTGCCCACCACCCCCAGAGCAGGAGCTCTTGCAGGAAGGGTATGCTGCCCATCTCTTGGTCCCCGTTGCCCAGCTCAGGTCTGGCATAGAGCACGTGCCAGGGAGCAACTGCCACATGAGCGAACAGAGACATGTGGTGTACTTGCTGCTGTGTAGACAATGAGAGAAGAGGGGGCTGGAGACGTTGCCACCATGCCAGAGGCTCAGGATTCTGAGAGCACCGACTCGGTGGTGCAGGAGAGAAGAACTCTCACACTGACGGGCGCCTAGCAATCTTGCTAGTGACTTGCTTGGTGGCAAGGCCCCGCCCGTCATCTGCTGGGGGAGAGGCCTGTGAGTCCCGAGCAGCCAGAGCCCGGTGGCAGAGGGTGCACTGGTCACCACTCAGGATGGCCCAGCTATGACATGGCCAGGATGTGGGTGGGATGTGCAGGACAAGGCCTGGCCAGGCTGTGGCTGACCCCAAGCTGAGGAAGGGAGGCATGGGGTGACCTCAGGGGAAGGCAAGCTCAGATTTTCTTTGAACCTGTGTTTAGACCACTGATTTCTCTCTGGCGAGCGGAGCTGCCTCGGAGGTCTCCTGATGGTTCTCCTACTTGAAGTGGGACTTGAAGTATGAGACTGGGTGGATTGGGCCACCCAGATGAGAAGAGCAACCCATACTGCACCCAGGGTGCAGGGTGCACAGGCAGAACCTGGCCCCTCTGGCCGGGATAGGCAGCCCTATCCAGGTGTCAGAGTGGCAAGGCTGAATCCAGTGCCCACAGGGACATGGCTGAGCCGGGGCTGTGTCTGCAGCTGGAGGCCTCAAAGTCTGCAGGGAGCTGAGGATGTGGGGCTGTGGGGCCATAGCCACTCTGTCTGCAGTCGGGGAGGGCTTCAGGGAGAAGGGGATAGGAAACCAGGCTTGTGAGTGGAGCCCACCTGGTGGGAGCAAAGGGTGCGGGGCACCGGAGCAAGCCGTGTTGGTGAGAGGCCAGCAGGAAAGACTTGAAGACTTGCAGAGCAGAGCACGAGCCAGGCCTGAGTTGGGGGAAAACACCTGCAGAGAGCAGGAACCCCTGGGGAGCTCAAACTGGAGAGTGATGTGGTCAGAGGGATGCCTCTGCCTGCAGCATGGAGGACGATGGCATGGCCTCTGGAAGCCACAGCGGGACAGGTACAGGGCATGGGTTGATGATGTTGGGGCAGGAGCCTGGGTGCACCTCACCCTTGCCCCACCTTCCCCCAACCCCACCACCCCCACTTTCATAAGTAGCCATGGCCCTGGCCTCTGCAGCGCCCGGGCCACTGGCACTGTTAGTGCCCCGCATCAGCAGGGTAATCTGAGGCCCTGCCCTGGGAAGCCTGGCCTGAACCCCAGCCTGCCTTCGGTGTAGAGTAGCCGTGCGTATATATTGTCCAAACCCAGATACTTTCGAGAGCGAAAGGTCAAAGACAATTCAGGGTCAAAATGAGTAACAGGCAATGTCCTTCCTCCAGCCACAGACCTGGACACTGTCCTGGACAAACCAAGACACGTGACCACCCAATTAGGTGCGATCTCGGGGCTCACATACCCCTCTTTGCCCTCTCCAAGCACGCACACCACAGTGTTCTCGTGGGCACATCTGACCCTCCTGCCAAGCTGTGCACCTCATCAAGGCAGCAGACCCAGTCTGAGGGTGCCCCGTGGCCCCCAGGCCGACACAGGGCCAGACCTCTGGAAGTTCTCAGGGCGTGTCTGTTGGATGGACAGGGTACAGGAAGCATGTGGCCATTGACGTAGGTGGCACCAGCAGACCTCAGCACTTGACTGTCACATGTGACCCAGTCCTTGCCATGAGTCGGGGAGAGTCTACACTGACGTCACCTCCATGGTCCCATCCAGCCCTGTCCGATCCATCTCCTCATCACCCCATCCCTGGGACCTTACGTGTCCTCTTTAAAATGTTATTGTGCATCCTGCACTTAAACTTGTCATGAAAGATTTAAGACCCCCGACAAGTCTAATGACATCATTAATTTGCTTCCACCCCAGCCCTGGCCCAAACCCAGGCCCCATCCTTGGCACAGAGCCAAGTCCCATCAGCGTGGAACATGCAGAGTATGTCGGCCAGCAGCCGGGTGGCCCAGGGAACCAGAGTGTCTCTAGCCCAACTCCTTCATGGCTTTGAAATTTAACATTTGGGTTCTTGTCTTTGTTAATTTTTTTTTTGGCTCCCTGAAGAATGAGTAGAGATTCATCTTTGCACAAATGTACATTTGTGGTCAGGAAACACAGGAAGAAGGGCTGGACACGTCCACGGGTCCCAAGGAGCCTGGGAAGGGGAGGGAAGCAGAACGCTGCCTTCATGGCTCTCGGATGGTTCTGAAGGCCAACTATTTGTCATCTTGCTACGCACTGCCAAGGCCACCCTTCACTGGCAGCCTCTGACATCACAGGGCAAAGGTGACAAAGCCAGCTCCACGCCCATGCTAGTTGCGTAATGGCTGACATTGATTCAATACTTCCTTTGTGCCATGCAGTGTGCTAAGCACTTCCCAGAACTCATTTAACCCCTACAACAACATGTATTACCCTCAGGTTACCAGTTTGGAAACTGAGTCTCAGAGACGCCAAGTAACTTTCTGGTTATAGAGAAGCCACTCAGCTAATAAGCAGCAAATGAGGGATTCCAATCCAAATTGTCCTGGCTGTCTGACTTCAGGACCTATCTTCATAACCCCTGTTCCTCTGCTGCCTCTCAGCCCATTCATTCATTCATTCATTCACTGACTGAACAAATATTTACTTGTTGGTACAACATAGTGTCACATTCTCTCACATGCCCAAGGAATGGGGAGACGCCTGTGAGGCTCATATTTCCAGAAATAGTCCCTCTGAATCACAGTCTCTCTGTGCTCTGCCTACTCAGAAGCTTTTGATGTTTCCTACAGCTGCACACATGTTGAGTGTGGCCCGTTGTGTCATGGCTGTCAGTCATCACTTCCGTAGTGAAGGGTGGGGTAAGGACTTCATTTCTTCATTTATCTATTTGCCAAATAAACCATCCCTGGCCACCAACTCTGTGCCATCCCAGATTGTGCACTAGCATGGCTGCTGCATACAGCTGTCCAGGTTGTGCACTGCATAGGGTTAAGGGACACTAATCATGTTATTTATTGTCTTGTTCATCCTAGGACAGTGGATTAGGCCTTGCTAGCAGAGAAGCCCCATAGTGCATGTCCCTTTACCTTCCCTCTCACTCTGGGGAGCACACTGGCCCTTGGCCAGCAGATGGCAGGGGCAAATAGAGGGCCCAGCCTCTTCAGAGTCCTTCAGGGTTCAGCCTCTATTGACGCCTGTATTGTCCTCATAGTGTTGACAACTTTACACGGCTCTAGAAGCCATGTCGCTGGGCTACATAACCCTTTGGGGAACTAAAACCTATAGGAAGTTAGTCTCCTCGTGCTAGGCTCTCCACCTGCCTTGCCCATCAGTCAGCTGGGCCTGAGTTCACGTGCTCTGTGCCCAGGAAGGTGAAGATAGAGAAATGGAAAAGGGGACAGCAGGTGGAAGACGTCCTGTGACCAAGAGCTTGGAGGCTGGAATGAGACTGGCAGGCTGTGGGGAAAGGGAGGGCATGTTCTGCCTCACTGCCTCAGTTTCCTCAACAATCCCATGCACACATCAGAGAAGATGGTGCTGGAACACCTGGACCTGCCATCCAGGCTGGAAAGGCAGAGTGTTGGGAATGGAAGGACACAGGAGGGGCCACAGTGGCCCGGAAGGGGCAGCACAACTTTTTATGTTTATTGTTTAAGGAACCGTCACTGGGTTCGCCTTCCCTTTCTTTGTGCCAGGCACTGGGGACCAGGAATGGCAAAGGCTCTGCCTCTGAACCCAGAGAGCTCTCAGCCTAGTTCCAGAACTCATTCCTGATGCTGCTCCTGGGCCACGTGGCTGGGTGTGAGCGTGGGTGATGGTGCGGTGCCCACGGCTGAGAGGGCTGGGCAGCTCCACGCCAGGTTGTCGAGGAAGCCATGGAGGAGGGGTGGTCCTGGAGTTGAGGTCCTCAGAAGGGATGGCGGGGTTTGGGTTATGTCCTGGGAAGTGGTGCAGCCAGGGAGAGGGAGAGGGTGGTGGCAGCAGATGGTGGCCCACATATTGGGAAAACCACAGGCGATGACCCCTCTTCTTGTCTCTGTAAAGTGATGAGAGCTGAATGCAGCCCACAGCAGCACCCTTCCTCTCATTTAATTCCCATCTGACATTTGAGAAAGCAGGCTCAGAAGAGTTAAGTAACTTGCCCAGCACCACACAGCATCAGAACAGGGTCTGAAGGCCAGGTCAGCCTAATCCCAGACCCCATGGCCTTTCTGCCTCACCAGGCAGCTCAGCTGACCCTGCACACCCTCTTGGTGACCTGAATTCCTTGACGTGCCAGCACTGGGCCCAGCGGTGAAGTGAGAGCACTTAGTGAGATGAGCAATGTCCTAGCCTCCCGGACCTCAGCGTCTGGGAGCTGAGGTTGAACAGGGCAGACACAAGGCAGAGCGGTACATGGGGCGTCTGCAGCCAGGCTCTCGTCCTGGTTCTGCCACTTCACCAGTTGTGTGACTTTGCTCATGTCTCTGGGTCTGCCTGCTCTTGCTTGCTGCATCTGTAAAACTGGAATAACAGTGGTCATCTCAAAGGGTTTGGGAATCAATAAGAAACATGTACAAAACATGTGGCCGACCATAGGGGCCTCTTAAAGGTAAGCTGCCAGCCCCACGTGGACCGTGCTATGCATGTTTCTCTGAAGTCCACCTCGCTCCGTAAAGAACTGAGGGCAGCCTCTGCCTTGCCTTTGCAGCTGCCCAACTTCATCAACACCACCCTACCACCGCACGAGCAGGTGACAGCCCAGGAGATTGACAGCTACTTCCGCCAGGAGCTCATCTACAAGAGGAACGAGCGCATGGGGAAGAGGGTCATGGCGCTTCTGCAGGAGAATGAAGACAAGATCTGCTTCTTTGCCTTCGGAGCAGGTTTGGGCCACAGTGGGGAAGGGATCGTTTGCAGAATTCTGGGAGATTTGCCGGCTTTTCCCTGACTCCTCCTTCACCAAGAGAAAAGTCAGGGCCCAGGATGGGGCAGGAAAAGCCATGCAGTGCTTGGTGGCAGAGCTGGGGCCCAAAGCTGTTCTCCTGCTTCTGGTCAGGAGTCCTTTCATAACGGCCCCTGTGGGCAAGGGAAGTGACCCCTGCCAAGGCCAGAATAGCTTCTGCAGCCCCTTCATGCCCCAGGCAGCCCCGTGAGAACCCGGAGCTGAAGCCAGCCCCCACTGGCCAGCCCAGCAGAGCCAGGGCCAAGGCTGTGAGGACCGTGTGGCCAGTGGGGAGACCACGGGCTCTGGCGTCCCACGGTCCTGGCTCCAGATCCCAATTCGGCCTCATCACCTTGGCTGGCACCTTCTGGAAGGCTTCTTCTGTCTTCTGTAAGTGGGCAACGATAGCAGTAACTATATGATGAATCAAAAATATCTGCCTTGTAGAATCATTGTAAAGATTGGTCATGACATTTAAATAACCTGCCTCATAGTAGAAACTCAAACTGTAGCTGTGATCATCATCACCTGTGCGGGGCCACACACTTGACGCTTTCTTCTGGGGGCCTGGCCTTTCGTGCAGAGAGGTGTCCTGATGTTCAGGGTGCAAGGCTCGCCTCACGTGTCCCTCCCTGCTCCTTCCCCTGTCGTTTTCCCTCTTCTCCCTCCCTCTTTCTTCCTTTCTCTGTGGCTGTCTCTGCTGGGACAGCAATGTCTACATTGGTAGCAGGAGACTGTATCCATCTCTTTGTTAGTTGACTTTTGCTCAGTAGCCTACAGCAACAAACATTTATTTCTCCTTCGCGTTCTGTGCGATCTGGTTGCCAGAATTCGCCTCCTGCTTTGTGAGGACTAAGCAAGAGGGTTAGTGGATTGCTCTCTGCGCCTGGGGCTGCTCTCACAGCTCTGCCCCAGCCCTCCCCTCCCCTGCCTGTCACCCATGCACTGCCCTCCAGGGGGACAGTCGGTCTAACCCACAAAGGTCCTTGTGGATGTCCTGATTTCATAATGAAGCATGTCCACTGTTTGAGGTCTGTCCCCTGCATTCAGCCCCAAATACTTTAAGGGCAAGAGCCAGGCGTCCGTCTGTCCAGGCCTCTTTTCCTTCCTCTGCAAACTTGGTGCAGTAGAGGCCATGGGGGAGGGAGGGCTCAGAAATGGATGCAGGTCCTCCGGGACTAACCTCTTTAAGGCCACGGCAGCTGGCAGACAGTTCTGGGCTGCTATGGCCTCTGGCAAGTCCCTTCCCCTCATCGTAGACTCAGTTTACTCATCTTAACAGGAAGGGCAGGACTGGCTTGGGCCATCTAGCATTTTAGGGGCCATTCAGCCACAGGTTTTGAGGGGAGGGATTCCTGTAGGGGATGTCTAGAGGAGTTTCCTAGAGGAGCCGGCAGGAGCAGGTTGTTGGCTGCCACATGAGACAGTGAGCCACTCTCCGGATTCAGGACACCTGCCGGACGCCCGGCGCAAGTCCGCGCAGCCTGAGGATCTGTGCAACTTGGAAAGTGCTCCCAGTGCACTCCTCCTTCTCACTCACAATCCAGTTGCCTCCCTCCTGTGGGCATCTGGGCCAAGTATCCTGCCCTGGGGCAGCCCCCAGCTGACTTCCAATGGGAAGCCAGTCTGAGTCGGCCACCCCCAGCCTCCTCCCTGGGCCTCGGAGCAGCGCAGTCACTGAAGGAGGCCGGTGAGAACCAGCACCGCACATGCCCTGCCTGAGTGGTTGGGCCCCTCTGTCTCGCCTGCCCCAGGGCCCAGGACCAAGGTCACCCCAGCCTAGGGGTAGTTACCACCATGTCTGTCCTATGGGCAGTGAATCAAGAGAGTCTAAGATAAAAATCACAGCAGTGCGGGCAGCCCTGGACAGTGGCCTTCTTTTCCTGAAACCCCAGTTCTGTGGGGGCGCACACGTCCGCACAAGCAGCAGGCTCCACGCAAGTGTCACCCGCAGCTCGTTTCTCCCATCTCCGAAATTTGGTCAGTCCCGCTGACAGGTCACCAGAAAGACCGCACAGCTGTCCAGTCTGTGCACCCCACTGCCACTGTCCTGGCCCAATCCTCCATGGGCTCCGGCCCCCTTTCCTGCTCTCCTCTCGGCTGGCGAGCTGGTTGGGCTAGGCCAGCAGCGGCGTCCGGGCAGAGTGAGCCCTGCCTCCGCTCTCACAGACCAGCTCTCCAAAAACAACAGGTCTGGAGCCGCGTGCAAATCTTGCTGGCAGATGCCACCCCTGGCTCAGCCACGCCCGGAACCAATAGCCCACTCTGTGAACTTCAAAGCTGGACAGAGCCTCTGTGCCCGAGCCTACCCCTCAGCATAGCTGTGGGCAAACTGATGGCCACAGAGGGTAGGGACAGGGGCAGAGCTCACGGTAAGTCTGGGACAGAGCCAAGACCAGCCTCCAGGCCCTGGAGCTGGGATCCAAGGGCTCTGTGTTCGTGCTCACGGCATCGAGCCAGCTGAGCAGGCCTGTTGCAGAGTCAGCGCGTTGGCATGGAACTCGGCCACGTGAAGCGTGTGGTGAGACGTCTACTCGGCCTCGTTATGTTCTTACGGTCATGTAATTCCCAAGCCCCACATCCGGTCACAGGCCAAAGGATTTATGTGCAGGGCCAGGACCACGCACTCTTTCCATGGAGTGTGACCTGCAGACACACCCACTCCACTCCTCATGTTCCCGTCTCGGGTCCCATCTCAGGGTCCCCCAGATTGCCAGGCAGCTGGGCTTTTACTGCCCATCCCCTGCCAGGTCCTCGAAGAAAACGCAGGACCCCCAAGGCCATGGGCAGGAGGAAGGGTCTGCACTTCTAGGAGTGTATCTGCCCATCCCCCAGGCATGCGTGTGCTCATGCACAGACCTCTCAGACCCACAGTCCATGGGTATCTCTGAGAACTATCTCAGGAGACGCAGCATATAAGACATCCCAGCCCAGCTTTGCCAGCTGTCTGAGCCAGGCCCCTGCTGCAGGTCCAGCGGATGGTCCTGGAGGCTCTGTGGCTCTGGAGCTCTGGCAGGGACCACACAAGTGGAGGTGAGAGGGAACCTCTGCCTGCCTGGCCCCACCAGTGCTTATGAAAGCCACCGCCACCCATCCCAGCCCCAGAATCCCACCCTGAGAGCTGAGAGGACAGACTGGGGTTCCCAGTGATGATGGCAGTCTGGCCCTGCCTCTGCCCGGCTCTAAGGGTAAGCTCTATGGAGTCGGAGGCCTGGGTATAAAGCATGGCCCTGTTGTTGTCAGCTGAGACCCTGGGGGAGCCATTTAGCCTCCAGGAGCCTCAATCCCTCATCTGCAAAATGAGGATAACATACCTGCCTCACGGGATTGTGCTGGGTATCCTCATTTTAGATCACAGGGTTAAAACACTCTACCATGCTAGAGGCATTCTTATCACAAAATCCCTACTATGTGCCAGCCACCATTCCAGCCTCTGATTACATTACGTTTGATCTTCACAATGACACCACGAGGTGGGTTTTATTATCCTCACTTTGCAGATGAAAACTAAGGCATGTATGGCTTCTTCAAGGCCATACAAGCAGACCTGGGACATGAACCCTGGCCTCTTGCATCCCAGTTCTGGCCATTTCCCCTGCACATGATGCCCTTACTGTATACATTCAGAAATGTTGATGAGTTTGTGGAAATAAGTATTCATTTGGCTGGTACATCCCCCAGAAGAATACTCTTGGTGTCTGTCATGTTTCTGTAGACTGTGTGACCTCTCCCAGAGGTTACTCTGCAGGTTTGGGACAGCTGGGACAGCTCTGCACAGGCCTCGGTGATGTCAGGGGGTCCAGATGGAAGCTCTGCCTCTTTGGGAGGTGGCTGTGGCCAGTGTGCAAGCCCAGATGTTCTGGAAGGAAGCAGGTTGCTGCCATGGAGGGGTGTGTAGCTCCAGGAAAGAGAAGGCCCATTCCCCAACTGCTAGGCTCATGCAGCTGGACAAGTTGAGCCTGAAGGGCCCCCCAGGATCTTCCAGTCTAGTCACTTGCAGATGCAGGCCCTTGGACTTCCTGTGAACTGCAAATAAGAAAAATATTAAGTACAAGTTGCTGAATTTTTTATTAGCTAAATTCATTCAATTTATAGACTTATTTTCTGAAATTATCTCCTTTCTACTGTGTTTGAAGTTAAAATATCCTCTACATTAAAAAAAAATGATGGTTATAGAAGGCAGATAGGGATCTCAAAGTCCTTACTTGGCCAAATAAAAAGCTGGTAACTGCACTGTTCTCCCTACCTACCACCTGTTTTTATAAGATGGGAAAGAATTGAGCATGCTTAAAACATGATGGAAAGAACACGCGAGGAGGGATGAGGCTGATGATATACGAAAGAGAGAGGGGGAAATAATTATAAGCCATGGGTTCCAAGAAGGCAGAAAAGGTGGGACCAGCACTCAGATACAGGGTTTGTCCTTGGGTGAGGAAGGTGCCCCTCACCTGTAAGTGCAGGGAAGCAGGGAGGAGACGGCAGGCAGGTAATTGGGTGGTGGAAAGGGGAGCAGATTTCCAGCTGATGGCTTCTAATCCGAGCTCCCCTGTCTGAAGGGGAAGGTGAAATCATCTGCAGAGGAGGGAGGAGGCAGGGCTCTTGGTTTGAAGAGCGGAGAACATCTAACATAAATGAAAGAGAGACTGGCCACAAGAGCTGAACAGACAAGAAAGAAGTTCAATAGATTTCAGGCAGAGCAAGCTGTGATTGAGTGGCAGTGGCTGCCTGGAGCCCAGTGGTGTAAAGAATGATAAATCGACATCAGAGCTCAGCAGAGAAGGGGTCCTGATTGATTGGTAATGTCTTCTGGAAACCAGGATTGGGCAGAACTGTGCGGCACACCTGCTCTGTCTGTGCGAGGAACACAGGGGTGCTGCCCTACAATGGGGGCTGTGAACCTGTCGAATCAGAGGTTGTAAGATTATCTCCAGCAATGCTGAGCAGCTAGGGTGCAAATGTGGTTGCTGTCCCCCAGGCCTGCGTCCTGATGTTATCCTAGTACCCACTCTACAGTAATCATCTGGGACAGGGCCCATATGTCTCAAAATTGCCAACACCTAGGAGACGTTCTATAAAGACATGCTGGACCAAATCACACAGAATTAAATTTATTTGATTTGGTCGCATGGTTTCTCCTGGGCCCCAGGCCTCTTGGGGGCAGGGATGGAAGAGTTAAGTCCTGGGCATCAAAAGAAAACAGTCATTTTATCCCTAGCTCTAGCGATTCAGGTTTTCTCAGGATGTTCACGTATTTAGCCATCCAGGAAGACTCTAGCATGTTTCTTTTTCTGGAATAGAATGAGTTACGTAGGAACTGGAAGAACTAGGTTGGAGGCATGAGCCAGACACAGGAGTAGACCAAGTAACCTTACAGCCCATTCATTTCAAACTCTGAGAACCAGGGGTTCTCACACATCTGTGATCCTAGTGTGCTATAATCTGAATATAATTCTAACTTCTGACATTCCAGAATCCTGTTGTTTGTTCTAAGATGTCATGGTTCTAACTTCCTAACATTCTATCATCAGAGCATTCTAACATTCTAGCATAGTTTCCCAAACACTCTTAGATTCCTTGGGAAGAATATGGAGCTAAGAGCCTTCCAGGACCTGGAAACTCCTCCATGCAGGGCTGCTTCCCTCTGCCCCACAGGAAGCAGAAGTCCAGGCAGAAAGGAGTATCTGAACCGTTAAAAGGCAGGCAGTGTGAGCGCTGGAGACACACGCTGGGTCTGTTATCCCGAAGCCCACACATCTAGCACATTCGGCCCCCAGGCCCAGGCCAGCCTCTGTTTCCTACCCCAGCTGGAGTGCTGTAGTCTCCTAATCAGAAACACTCCTGCGGATCCGGACACAGAAGCAAATTAATGGTGAAGACTCAGGCTTGAGAGAAGGGAGAGTTATAAGCCCAACATATGAACAACCATTAACATCTTTTTCATTAATAGCAACAGCAGTTGCTCCCTAGAGGGTAGACACCATCCTACTTGAAGAACACTCGTATCCATCAACTCAAACGGCCCCCATATCCTCAATGCTTCTTGGAGGGAGACGGGGTGGTATTTATTATTCCATTTGGCAGAGCAGTAAATCGAGGTATGGGTAGAAAGTCAGATTCTTAAAACTGTAGCGAAATGATGGTCTCACTGTGTAAGCCGTTCTCCCAGATGGCCAGCTTCTCTGGAAGAAACCCATCCAGTTGCTGCTTGGGCCTCTGTGCTGCTGAGCATCCCCTTCTCCTCCTCTCTGGGCTCCTGTGGTCCCGCAGGATGTCACTGTCACAGCCCTGCTCATGGCCAGCACATTTGTCATCTCCCAGTCTGGGCTGACCCCTCCCTGAGCACTGAGAAGGTGAGATTATCTGCTTGTTGAATGAATTAATGCACTGACCCCGAGGCCCATGAGCAGGAGTGCCTCTGCCCCTGCATTACCCCATGACAAAGCCTGAACTCAAACCCACACCCGCTGCCCCCATGGTGGGAAACTAGGGTCCAGCAACATCATCTCTGCTTTTGGAAGATGAGGCTGACAAATGAAAAGACCAGAGAACCAACTAGAAAGAGAAGCCCAGGTACTGCTGAGTAAACCATGCGGTCAGAGGCCAGAGGAGGGGGGAGTTGAGTGCCAAGCAGGAGGGTTTTAAGGAAGGGAAAGAAAGGGCAAAGTGAGGGTTAAGTCAAGGACGGATGGGTGGGAAAGGGAGACAGCCTGGTGTCATGGAAACTTCTTACATTCTAAGACCGACCATGTGGCCTTCTCAGAGCCTCCTCTCCCCCATGTGCTCACTGAGGGGCTTAGACAGTGAGGTCAAAGTCCCAGCATGCCACAGCTGCATGCGTGCCTAAGCAGGGGTTTGAGTGACTAGCATGGAAAGGAGGCAGAAAAGCCTTCCTGGAGGAGGTGAGAAGTGTTTGAAATTTCCCTGGTGCAGGTCTAGCTGCCTTCCAGTCCCTGTCATCATCCCCTGGTGCTCAGCACAGGACCCACACTCACCACCGCCCTCCACTTGGTGGCCTCGGGAACGGCAGCTCCTTGGAGCTCATGGCTGGGCACAGAAGAGTGGCCGTGGTCCATGTAGGGCCTTTCTCACCTGGAAAACAAGGGCAGCACACATCCAGCCGCTGTCTCCTCTCCCTGGCAGGCGCCCACGGCCTGCCACACTTCCCACAACCTCCGGAAGTGTTTCAGAGTTTCCGGCGTGGCTTCAAAGGGCCCTGCCGCCCCATCGCACATGCATCTGGCAGCTGGCACGGCTGCTGTAGCCTGCAGCCCTTGGCCAGAGTCGCCGTCCTTGTTTCAGCCCAGAGCACCCAGCCAGAGGAATATCCCATCCTGGCGTGTCCCTCGCTGGAGCCAGTCCTGACCCTCGGGAGCAGAGAGTCGAGAAGAACGGAAACCCGTGGGCTGGGCTAGTCTCAGGGCTGCTCCACCATGAGTGAGGATTTATGGATCTCAGCAATGGGCTCACGGGAAAGGCAATAGAAGGAGAAAGTGTCTCAGATTAAAAGCATGGGGTTGGAGCCAGACTGCATGAGTGCGAGCCCGGCGTGGACCTGACGAGAAGTACCCTGGGAGATCAGTCGCTCAGCTTCTCTCAGCGCTCAGGTCTTCTCAGGTCTTCCCTCTGCCCGGAGCCTGCGGGCCGCCGGCAGCACGGGTGCGGCCCAGAGCCAGGCCGGCACACTCACTCCATTAATGGGAGCTCTGTGCTGCCACTTTGATTTCAGGGTCCCTGGGCCCCTCATAGCCCAAAGTCCTCAAGGACAGGACTCCCACACGAGAGAGGAGGGCCCTGGGATGGAGGGGACAGAGTGCTCTGTGGCCTCTGAGGACCCAGCTGGGACACTGTAGGGAAACCCTAAGAGCCGGCTTCAGTTCCAAGTGACCTGGGGCTCAGGAGGGGTGGGTTCCTGCCCCTGTCCACGTGGCTGGCCCTGAGGTGCTGTAGTTCTAGGAGAGGAGCCTCTGGATGCCGCCAAGAGTGGCTGCCACAGCCACAGGATCCCCGGCCTGTGCACTGCCCCGCAGTCCACGGGACCGTCACGGGCTCCGTCCTAAGCTGGCCTGAAATCACCCTCATGGTCTTGCTGGGTCTGGAGAGGTCTCCCCCAGGGAGGCAGGGGTCCCCATCAGACTCATCTATGGGTCCCCAGGGCCCGGCAAGTACCTGACATGTTAGGTCCCAGTAAAGGCTGGTGGAGACCGCACAGTGGACTCCAGGCCCTCAGGCACAGGCTGCTCAGAGCCCCCAGCCATATGTCCCAACCAAGGGGAGGGGGCTTCCTGGCCTCTAAACCAAATAGTAATGGGAAAGAGGATCTGATTTGAAGGAAATAAAAGACTCACACCCAGAGGACTTGGGAAGAACCGAGAGGGTTGTGCCATCTTTGCAGTGTCAGTGGCAGAGCTGAGCTGGCCAGCTGAAGCCCGGGGCCCTTTCATTTCTGGCGTCGAAGTTGTCGCAGCCTCCAAAGAGGCGTGGCTGGTAAAAGCTGCCAAAGCGGCAGAATCTCTGATTCCACCTGGACACAGCCAACTCCCTGTAGGATGTCTGAATACCCTGTGCAGGCCTGACAAGCGCACATCGACCCTCTGCTTACACACTCCCAGGGACGGAGTACTCACTCCCTTACAGCTGATCAGTTACCTGGGAGTGTGTTCTTTGGTTCCAGCTTGAACCTGTCCTATGGTAATCAGAATTCCCCGGGGGAGGCACAGCCTCCTGCCCCAGCCTGTGCTATGGCCCACCTCCCTTTCACTTTATGCTCCATCCAACAAGGAGAACTCCTGGTGGGGCCGGCACACCCCGCACTGTCTCTGCCCTTTGTGCCTGTGTTCTTGCTGTGCCCTCTGTCGGGAATGCCCTCCCTCTTCTCTTCCTCTCACTCCTCACGGGCTGGTCTGGGTCCCGCCCCTTCCACTTCAAGCCCATCGCCCCTGGCGTCCCTCCGTCACTGCATGGCTCATGTTGTCCTGCGAGTGTTTGCCTGCCTATCTCTCCATTCCTCTCCCCACACCATGACCTCCTCAGGGATGGGGACCGTGCATCTCAGCTCCTGGCTCGAAGCCGGATACAGAGAGGTGTCATCTCAGTCCTCGATGAACTGAAAACGCCCCAGCCCTGCCCTGGGCTGGCCCGCAAAGCAGGAGAAAGGAAGCTCAGGTCTGCTGGTTTCCCGCCAGACACTCTTTGGGAGACCAGTTGTCCATGCACCCGCTGGCCCACTGGTCCAGCTCTCCTGTCGCACTTCCTCGGGAAAACAAACACCACCATGGCTTGATATCCGGCCGGCCGGTCCTGGCAGCTAGATTAGCATTTGAAAGCTTCCCTTGCATTAATTTCAGACAGAACATAAATATGGGCTTGGGATGCCTCTTCCAGGAGGAGAAAACTGGAAACCCAGCGTACTCACTGGAGAGAAAACATGTGTGCCGGCCGAGGGGAGCCCGTGCTACTTTGGAGCCTTGGTGGGAACATCTGGTTCTCCCCTCCTCCCTCTCCCAGCGCCCCAACACGGTCTTCAAATTGCCCTGTTAATTGGCGTATTGTTCTTGCTGAGCACTCGCACACCCGTCTCTCCAATCTGGTGAACCTTGGAAGGTACACGCGTTTCTGACAATTTCCTGCCCCCAAACATGAACTCTGGATCCCTCGAGCCACCAGCACTTTAGAGTAGGTGCAGTGGAACATGCCGCAGACTGGGACATGTCCACATCGAAGGCCAAGCTTTGCCTTCGGCCGGGTGCGTGACCCTGGGCAAGGGCTGTTGCTGTCCCCTCGCAGAGCCTCAGCTTCTCCACCTGAGAACTGGCAGCCTCCTGAAGGGCTGCTTCGAGGATGAAATGAAACGGCATTGGAGAAGCACCATGGTCCCAAGGGCCCCACTGGCCATGAGTTTGTGGCATCAAATGAAGAACCATAGAGATGGGAGGTCCCATGAGACCATGTGGCCCAACACCATGTGTGGCAACTGAGGCACTAAGTGGGGAAGGAAACTGTCCAAGGTCACACAGTCAGCTGATGAGCCCAGTTTTCTGTCCTGACCCCAGGACAGGATTCTTTTCTCTGCCCTGCCTTTCCATGTCAGAGGGTCAGTGGGGGCTGTCCCGCTGATGGGGAGGGGCTAGATCCGGCCTGCTCACAGGAAGAAAGGGACCCTTTTCTTCCACGCTAGAACATCGCGGGGGCTTCGCCCACTCAGAGCAGGGTACCTTTTCCTGTGTGTGTACACATGTCGTTTAAGTGGGATCCTGGCTTTTTTCAGGAGAGACAAGCACCAATCCAGACCCATCATTTGTAAGATCCAATCCCCCTCCAAGCCTCTGCTCCTCCCTGCTTTGCCTGGCTTCTCTTGCATCTCCATCTGAAATTCCGCTCATCCTGGGAGTCCTTGCTACCTGGGCCCCCTCCTTCAGGAAGCCTTCCCTGCTGTCCTCAGTGAATTAGCATCTCCTACCATGCTCTTTGTTTTTGTTTCTGGGTTCTCTTTCTCCCTTTCTCTCCTTCCCTCTCTATCTCTGTCTCTGTATCTCTTCACCCTGTCCTCGTCTCTTTCTGTCTCTTTCTCTCTTTATCTCAATGTCTCTCCTCTTCCTTCCCTGCCTACCATTGTCTCTGAGTCCCCTGCCTGCCACACTCCCTGTTCCCTTTCTGCTATGTCCCTGGTCCTAGAGCTCTCTTCTTTTCCGTGGCCCTCTGCTCTGCCCTTCCCCTACCTCCCTCTCTGTCTCCATGGCTTTGCATCTCTGCCCTCACAATCCCCCTCTCTCTCTTCCTCTCCTCATCCACCCGGCCCCAGCAGATGAAATGGAACGTGTCTTCCTGCAGAGAGCTGGCCAGAGAACAGCTGTCCGTGCTGGAAGGAGCTGTTGAGCCCTGGCCAGGAGACCCAGGGAGCCTGGGCGAGCCATGCAGGCTAAGCCCCAACACCGAGGGGCCCCCTTGGAGACTTTCCATGACCTTCCCTGCAGGTTCCAGGATGGGTGTGGTGCCTTTTTCAGGATTTCTGACCTTGGAGACAAGCCGAAGCCTGTCCGCCAGCCCCTGGGGACAGCATGCGCTGGGCCTGCACTCAAGGGCCGAGCTCCTGGGATTGGTGGAATCTGGAGGAGCATCGCCAAGGGGTGGGGCCGCGTCACAGGAGGAGGAGATCCTGGAGCTCAGGTCCCCTGAGGTTAGGATGAGATCACGGAAAGGATATAGAGTAACAATGGAGTAACAGGTTTTGTCACTCATTCATTCAACAAGAGTTCACGGGGCCACCACCACATGCGGGGACTTGGGCTTAGCTCTGGGGACAAAGATGAACCAGGCATGGCCCTTGCTCTCAGAAAGCTCACAGTCCTCCCTCAGGTGGCTGGTTGGGAACTCATCCTGCCAGTCAGCTCTGGGCTGTGGCAGGAGCATTTCAGCTTCAGGGAGGAGGGTGAACTGGGGAGAACAAAGAGGACAATTTCTGCAGCGATTCAGGCTGAAAGTGATGTGCATTTAGAAGGTAACATCGGGGGACCCTGGGGACTGACTGTATGAGGATGAGGAGGGAGAGGAGTCAAGACAAGACTCATGGGGCTTGGATAGCAGGGCTTGGTCGAGACACAAGACGTCCTTGGAGAGGAGGGTGTGTCGGACTTCGTAGGCTCCAAGGATGTTTCGGTGACGATGTCCAATAGGCCACAGGACCGACGGAGCTGGGCTGAGGTGGCCATTCCAGACCGGTCAGATTGCGTGGTAACTGAAACCATCAGGGTGGGTGCTTCGTCCATGGAGTGTGAGTAAAGTGAGAGGAAAAGTGGGCCAAGGGCAAGGTTTGCAGGGGCTCCCGCACTGACTGGGCAGGAGGGGGAGGCCACCGAGAGGACAGGCTGGGCAGCGAGATCCGTGTGGAGAAGACCAATACAGAACGGGGTCGTGGGCACCAGGCAAGTTGCAGGTGTTGCCAACCCAAATGGGGGTTGCAGTGGAACCAAGCCCCAGAGAGAGCGGGGGTGGGGGGGGACACAAGCTCAGGTGCACAGCTTGCACCAAAGAGTTCTGGGGCACAGGCTACCTGGGAATGGCGCCCCCTGGAGTTGTACAAGGAGCAGCCTGGGAGAGGGGCAGACACCACTCTTCCTGCTTTGGAGGGAGGGTCAGGAAGGTAGTTCAGAGAAGGAGAGAATGGGAATTTGAAAGGATTATTCCTGATTTCTTTCATTTTTTTCTAAGTAACTAAAGTCTTCTGTTAGAGTCTTAAGAGGAGCAGTAAACGTCTGGAATTCGTGAGGTTGAGGGGACTGATGGGAGCACTGAGCAGACATGTGAAATGTTGCCACACAGTGCTAGGAGTCCAGCAGGTGCCCCTGCCCTCGAAAAGCTCACAGTTCCCTCTCAGGTGGCTGGCTGGGACCGTGCGGGGCCCAGCCCCTCGAGTGTCCCGTCCACACGGCCCCGTCGTGCTCCTTCTGGAGCAGCTGCAGAGCTGTCGGTAAATATTTGCTGCCGCTCCCATGCAGCCTGAGGCAGGGCTGTTTCCCCTGGCGGCTCTTGAAATCCTCAGGGCAGACACAGGGACCACTGTTGGGCCTCGAGGACTCCTTTTTAAACAAGTCTCCATGGAGCAGAGAAGGAATTGCCTTTGCTGCCAGGAGTGCAGTCCAAGAGCTGCTGGCAGAGCGTCCCTGCAGCCTGCGCGGAGGCCACGGCTCCCCGTGCCCGTGCAGCCCCATCGTGCATGCTGTGGGGGCAAGCCAGAGCGGAGTGACTCTGGCCCAGCTGGGGACTGCCTTCAGCACGTCACTCAGGACTGCACTCTGGGCTTTTCCAAAGGATATTCACTCCTCCTGTCTCATGAGGGCTTTAAAGCTCTCCAAGAGTAGGACCATTTGACAAACATGAAAACTGAGGCTCTTGGCAGGGAAGCTGCTTGCTCAGGATCACAGGAAGAGGGGGAGACACAGGGCCTTGGCAGGAGCCTGGGTCTTCGGCCCTCAGCAGCACTGGGTCAGGGCCAGAGCCCTGGAAGGGTCTGTTCGTGGCTGTGTTGTTCTTGTCTGTTCCACAGTTAGCCTCCCAAACATACCCTGCTTACCTCCCAGCCTTTGCACATGCTGTTCCCTACTGGAACACCCTCCCCCTCAGTGACACCCACTCCCATCCTCACCTGGCTAACTCTCATCCCACCCCACAGCTGCGATGCCCCTTCCAGGAAGTCTGCCCAGATGCTGGGCTGGCGTAGATGCCTCTTGTGGGCCCCTTACAAGCTCCTGGGCTTCCCTCTGGGTTAGACTTAGTGCCTGGGTCCTGAGGCTCAGGGCCTTTGAGGCTCTGAGTGCCTGGAACAGGACCCTGCCTGTTGCCACTGTCGGCACAAAATAGGCACCCACTTAGTGGTTGTTAAACGAATGAAAGGAATAGGTGGGGAAAGGAAGGGAAGGAGGGAGGGAGGGGAATATCTTTCCATAAGGGTCTCTGGAGTCAAACAAAAACCTTCCCCACACTGAGAACTGGGGGAACCCGCAGGCATTGTGCAGCCCAATGCCTCCCTCTTACATATCGAGAAACGAGGGCATTAGCAGGTAACAGGTGCGCCTTGTGCCCGAGGTGTCAGAGGGAGCGTCGTGGGTGTCAGACTGGAGCCCCTGTCGTTCCCAGTCCAGTCATCTTTCCCATCGATCCTCAGGTGGGACTTCAGGGACTGTGGCATGCTAGCAAGAGGGAGATCTTGGGCTCGGGGACCTCCTGGGGAGTCTGGAAACCTGCCCAGAGGTATGTGAGGCTGGTGGGACCAGAGGGCTGCTAGGTCACCCCAGCCACTGTGCAGTCCCAGCCTGGCTCCCTCTGCTGGGAGTGTCTCTGTTCCGGGACAGCTTGTCCACTTTCTGTCTTCTAGACCTCTCCAGGGCTGTCAGCACGGTGACCTTCTGGCTCCCACCTGTCACCACCCATCACAGGCAATTAGAGGAATAGTGAGGGATTCCCCCGAGGGTCTGGGATGAACGATGAGCAGGAGGGGAGAGTGCAGCCTTGGTGAGGGGGCCGCAGGGCAGAGCCACAGCAGGGAGGGCCCGGCACCCTGGCAGCCCTGGGCAAGCACCCAGCTACCCCCGCTCTGCCCACATCGAGCAGGTGGAGGAGTCTGAGACCCAGGAGGTAGAGGGTGTCCTTGGGTGCTGACTCCCAGCAGCGAATGTGTCCACGGTCATTTGGCCACCCGAGGAGTCTAACCAGAGCCCAGGAAAGGCCTCCCCTGTGTCCTGAGACCTTGAGCCTGCATCCTAAGGAAGGAGAGCGAGCTCCACTCTCATGTGGGGTCTGGACTACATTATCTACTTCTTTATGGATGGAGCCTAGCACAGAGCTGGCCACAGAACAAGTGCATCATAAATGTTTGCTGAAGGAATGAGGAGTGGGTGGGGGAGTGAGATGGAGACCAGCCCCTCTCCCCACACGCAGCTCTGGAGGGTTCAGTTCTCTGTTGGTACCTCCTCTAGGCCACTGTCAGTGTCTGCTGGACTCTGCAGTCAGTGGGGGTGTTATCTCCCCCGCTGGGATCTTACCCCTCCACGAGGGGTGGAGATGCGGTCTCTGCCCTGTGGGATCCTGGTGAGGAGACCCGCACGAACACATGGGACCTGACGCCCACGCTAAGGGAAGGAGGCCAAAGTGGCCAGTGGAACTTTCGAAGATGACCTGTCAGTCTGGTGGGGACTTGAGGGTTTCCTAGAGCTGGGCCTTATGTCCTGGAGGCAAATCAGCCTGGAGGGTCAGGTGTCAGCTTAATGGAATGAGGCACAGCAATGCAACAGGAAGCACTGAGCGCTCCTACTATATGCCAGCCACTGCTCCTTGTAATCCTCACAGCACCCTGGAGCTTGCTATTACAACCATTCCCACTTTACAGATGAGGAAATTGAGGCATGGGGAGACACAACTAGTGAGCAGCAGAGCTGGGATTTGGACCCGGGCAGGGTGGCACCAGGACCGCACTAGCCCACTATGTCATACTGTGTCTCGGGGAGTCTGTGGCCTCAACTTTGGTATATGTATGTCACTTGCCCAGACACAAACCAAGATGGCCCCAGGCTGTCCCCAGTGGCTGGTGGCCTGGCATGTGGCTGAGCCTGTGCTGTCTCTTGTGTTCCAGGTCACTTTTTGGGAAACAACACAGTCATAGACATCCTGCGGCAGGCAGGGCTGGAGGTGGACCACACACCGGCGGGGCAGGCCATCCACAGGTGAGCAGCCGGGGCCTGGGGGGTGAGTCTTGGGACTGGCTGACCCCATGCCCCCTGCTCAGGCCTGCAGGGGTGGGGGGGAGGCTGTGAAGAAGCTTCTGGTGAGGTGGGGCCGCGGCGCAGGAGGGGCTGGGCTGGGGGCAGGAGACGGGAAGGAGCTGGTGCGGCACCCTGGCCAGAGGTAGCGATGGGCCAAGCGTGGCAGTGGGAGGGGGCGGCATTAGGATGGGAGCGACGCTTACATTTAAGACAGGTGGGTTTGGGTTGGGGGAGTGAGGCCTGGAGGACAGTGGCTGCCCCGGCCCTCAATGGAGATGGAGCGTGGGAGGACAAGCAGTGGCCTGGCCACTCCCCCGGTCAACCCCACACACCCAGTCCCCCTTCTCCTCCTCCACCTTCGTGCCCCTCACCCCTGGCTTTCCTGCCGGGACACACTCTGCTCAGAGAGCTGGGCAGCAGACCTCTGTGCCTGTGAGTGTTTCCTGTCCCCCAACCCCAGTCTGGGAACTGCCCGAGGGCAGGGACCAGCTCAGTCCCTCAGCGGGTCCACAGCTCCTGCACTGTCACCAGGCCAATAGGACAAAGTGTCATTAGAGCCAAGCTCTGGGCCCTGGGCGGCCCTGGGGCATTCGGTGTGGCCCATGCTCCAGCCTCCATGCAGGAACCTTCCTCATCAGCCACAGTGGCAGCCACAGTGTGATTCCAGCCCCCGTCCCTGACATCACGAAACCCAGAGTTTGAAAGACACTTCAACAATCATATCAGTATGTATTGGCTGCTCACTCTGTGCTGGCTCTAAGTGCTTTTAACTCACTGAATTCTCACAACCACCTTGTAAGGTAGGAACTATAAGTAACCCCCTAATCACTGAGGGGCGCAAGGCCCAGAGAAGTAAAGTCACTTGCAGAAGGACACACAGCTCGCGTAAGTGGCAGCGTGGCTCTAGGGCCTCCCTGGGCTCCTAGCCCCACCTGTACCCGCTCTCGGGGTGGGGTTCAGAAATGACCAAGACCTTGCTCTTCAGAGATGAGGCCTGGGTCACCTAGGGAAAGGCAGGGCTTGTGGGCTCCTCCAGAGCACTGAGCCACCAGTCTCCTAGCTCCTGCTGGCTCCATGGCACTTGTAGGGGACCTTATAAACCCTCACATGGGGAATGCATCCCAGCCTCCCATCTTTTCTCATCTTCTGGGTCAAAATGACAAGACTGCTCTTCCTGCCTGAACCATATGAGCCTAGCACGAGTCTGTTTGTCTCAGGGTGTATTCGGTTCCCCTCCCCTCACTACACCCCTCACCCTCACCCCGGAAGCCACAAGGACCTTCCCCTTGAAGCCCATTGTGTCTGTCCAGGCCAGGGCAGGGGAGGCAGGCGAACATCCTATTCATCTCAGAGCCCAGGCATTAGAGGAGGGGCCCACGATGCCCCTGCAGGCTCTGCTCCGAGGGCTCTCAGACTCCGTCTCCTGCACAGGGGAGCAGGGGAGCTGGCAGGGTAGGGGACGGGGAGGATGCCGAGGAGGCTCCAACAATAAAAGCCATCACCGGCCACAGGTGCTTCCTAGATCTATCTCTTTGACGGACTGCTTTGAATTATCTCTCCAGCAGCTGCGCGTCTCCCGGCAGCATGGACCCTGGGAATCTGGGGTTGCCATAAGAGCTGGGGGAGGAGAGGCTGAGCTAATGCCCTTTCTTTCCTTCGAGAGAGACAAGCCCCTTGCCCCTCGTGCAGTGTGAGAGGGGATTGGGAAGACAGGCCACTCGCTGTCGTGGCTGCTGCCTTACCTTGCAAGCTGCCCGCTCACCCTGCTCTCAGGGTCAGAGGGCCCCAAGAGGAATTCTGTTGGGACCACAGAGAGGAAAGAATGAAAGGGAGAAGGGCAGAGAGCGTTCCCAGGCTAAGAGGTGCCCGGGGATGCCGTATGGAACATGACAAATGGCACTTTAGTGCCTGCCCAACAGCCAGGTGCATTTGCTTATTGGCCAACATCAAAAAGAGGCTTATGTGCCAGGTACTGTGCTCAGACCTCATCTCCTTCATCCTCATGACAAGGAAGCAGGTAGCATTATTGCTCCTGTGCTACAGCCAACTGCTGCTGAGCTGATTAAGCAACTTGCCCTCAGTCACGTGACCCGCACATTGCAGAACTAGGGGTGAACCCACATCAGCCTACCTCCAGCCCCAGCTCTGCCTCCCTGAGATTGTCCTGCCTCCACTGAGAACAGGCACAGTAAATGTGTGTTTTTGCAGTGTTTGCTGCAGTATTCCCATTTTACAGAGCAAGAGACTGAGGCACAGCGAAGTTAGGAACTTGCCAAAAGCCCCTCAGCCAGAGTTGTTGCATGAATGAGACCCCCAACCAAGATCAAATATGCCTCACAGACCTGCCCAGGGCTCGCTCCCTCGCCACCTTCTAGTCTGGGCTCCCATGTCACCTGCCAGTGATCAGGCTGCCTTCCCAGACAACCCCACCCCCACCTCCCGCTCCACTCCTGTCTGCTTCATTTTATCCTCAGCAGGTATCACCATCTGACATCCTCTGTGTTACTCTCTTCCTTCTGCATTGGAATGTGGGCTCTGGAGGGCAGAGGCAGTGTGTGTTTCCATCGTGCTGGCACCTACCTACCTCCTAGAAAAGTGCCTGGAGCAGGGGAGGTGCTCAGTAGATATTTGTCGGCCAAATATATGAAAGCTCCGTCTCTCAGCTCTAGAAAATGGTTTTCCTGGATTACTGTCACCCGGCCCAGCAGGGGCACCCGGGCACTTTCTCCTGCTGTGACGGCTTTCCCACGTATTCTCTGCCACACACGAATGACGTGCTCCAACGCAGGTGCTCCTTGTGCTGTTGCCCCTTCCAGCCCTGCTGCCCGGAGCCCAGCACCCACTCCTGAGGGGACCTCGACGAGCCCAGCCCCAGCAACACCGGCTACCGCCGTCCCCACAGTGCCCCCAGCGACCCCCACTGCCCCGCCAGAGGAGGAGGAGGATCCAGCCCTGTCCCCACACCTCCTGCTCCCTGACAGCCTCAGCCAGCTGGAAGAGTTTGGCCGGCAGAGGAAGTGGCACAAGAGGCAGAGCACACACCAGCGGCCGCGGCAGTTCAACGACCTCTGGGTCCGCATCGAGGACAGGTGAGCGGGAGGGCGGGTCTGCCCAGGGCACCTGCACCTGGCAGCCCACCCGAGCCCCCACGGCCGGGCACACTGCCTCAGGCCGGGCTCCGAGGACGCGTGGCGGGTAGGCATCTGCGTGGAAGCTACAGGGCTGGCTCTTCCCACTCACAGAGGACCCTCAGGGTCATCTTTCCGGGTTTGTATGGCACCTTCGCATTTGATCTTTCAGTTTTATCCTCAAAACAAGAGAAAGTGTATTTCTCTCCATTTCAAAGGTGAGGAAGTAGAAGCTTCCTTCAGGTGTAGTGGACACAAGTCTGCTTGGCACTCAGCTTTCCTGGGGTGCTCAGGTGTTCATGGTGGGCTCCCGTTGTCCCATGGGCTGGAGGTGAAGCTGGGAGGAAGTGGAACCTGCTGGCTATGCCAAAGACCACGTGCTTCTGGGGCCTTGAAACCCTGAGTGGCTGAGACCCTGGCAGGGAGGCTGCAGCAGGGACCCTGCTCTGTGAGAGAGATGGGACAGATGGTGACTGATGCCCTTGAGCTGTGGGCTCTGTCTCAGAAGTGGATGGGGGATTTGTTGAATCCTTGTTGAAAATGGGCAGGCACAGAAATTATCTTAATGCACTGAGACCCCTCTATCCTATTCCTATACACCCCTCCCACCACCTGCACCATTCCCTTTGGCCTGTCTGTCACCAAAGCTCCTGCTGTCACCAGGGTGCTCTCTTCCAACCTCTGCCTGCAGTCTCCCTAGATTGCACTTTGGGGCAGGAATGTTCATATTTGGTGAACAGTGTTGCCAGAGCACTGGTAATGTCCCGGGGAGAGACCGCCAGGGAAGGGGTGGCCCAGCCCTGGACATGACACTCCCAGCAGTGGGCCCTTGGAGTCTTGGAGTCTGTATCTGGACCCTTTACACATCACCATCCAGGAGGACTTTTGTCAGCAATCCTGGAGAGAATCACCTTGGGTACTTGTTCAATAAGCAAATTCCCAGGCCCTGCCGCAGACCTCGTGGATCAGAACCTGCAGGACAGAGGCCCGGGGATCTGTATGTTGACTGTGCACCTGCGGCTTCTTCTCAGCAGCTTTGGGAAACACTGACTCACCTCTGCCTTTATAGATGGTGAACCAAGGCCCAGAGTGGGAGAGGGCTTGCCCAGGGTCACACAGGAATCAGGGCTGCCTCTTGCACTTTGCTCTTCACGAATCTCCTGCGGCCAGGTCTCTGAGCCATTGACAAAAGGTCCACATAGTGCAGCGCACTGTCATGAAATGCATGGTGCATGCTACCTTCGAAATTCTTCCAGCAAGTAAGAGGGGAGCTCATGGATCCTTGGACTTGGGTTTCTGGGAATTGTACTTTTGCAGAGCCCTCATTGGCCCTGCCTGCCCAAGGCGGAGGCGTTGCTACAGCTATATTGGCTATGACACATTTGGGTCACGCGCCCAGCGTGGGCTGCCCCCTTCTAACCAGGAGCGAGGGCGTAGAGTTACCGAGAACCACTTCCTTCAGCAGCGGGGAGGGCTTGCGGGCTGCCAGGCAGGCTCGGGGCAAATGAAGGAGCTGGCAGCCCAATAAGAGCTCCAATTAGGCTGGTCACTCAGAGCACTGATCAACACGCCAGGGGAGCAGTAGACCAGGCCAGTGGTGGGGCCAACTCATGGGACGACAGGAGGCGGGGCTGTCAGCTCCGGCCACAGCCCCACAGCCCCTAACCATGTCTGAAAGGTAAATTCCTGCAAATGACTCCAAACGGCTTCCTTCTCATAACACATAGCTCTGAGACACAGAGCCTGATTTCAGGAGAAGAAACTAGCTTTTCTTTGGCAAGAGGGGAGCCCCTTCTCCATTCCAACAGGTAAATAGTGGTTGGCAAACTTTCTTCCATCTGGCTGGGTTTGAGACGAAAGTTTCCACCGATCATTAAAAGTTTCTTGCTGCTTCTTGGGGGAGCAGACCCTACGGCCCTGCGCTCCCTGAGAGGCTCAGATGCGGGGCACAGGCTCCCTTGTCCTTGGGGGACTCACTGCACCCTCCCAGGGTCCTCAAGTTTCCAGTTTTCTGAGAGGGAGCAGAAGAGAACACTCTGGGGGTTACCTGGGGCCCATTGGTAGTTCTTTTAACAAAACCATTTTCCTTAGAGCTTTAATTTCATTCCAATTTTTCTCATTTTCTTCCTCCCAAACCTCACTGGAGCTACTTCCCCCTCCCCCACCACTGTCACCTTTCCCAGCTCATCCAGCGCCTGTGATCTTGCATCAGGGTCCTCACGGGTCTCCTGGCCTGGAGTCTTGCCCTCATGCATCACCATCGGCCTGAGATCCTGCGGTGCCCCACCTGGGGAACCTGCTGCTGCCCCACCGGTGTGCACGGCCTTCCCTCCTTCCACCTCATCCAGCCCTGTATGCAGCCTGCGGCGGGCCATGCCCCGGCCACCTCCTCACCTGTGCCCTCGCCCCTCCCTCTGCTTGGGCTGGGGTGCCATCAGACATTAGCCCAGCTCCCCCTACCCCCTGTACCAGGCACTTACGTTCATCCTGTGCCCCCTGCCTCTGTCCTATCAAGAATTGTAGAAGGTTTTGCACAAGGAAATAGAGCCAGCAGGTAACTTGCTTGGGGGAGATCACAGAGAGAGTCGTCCTAGCCTAAGAGTAAGGGTCCCCATCATCACCCACCACCATGCGACTGCCCTCCCCACCCTCTCTGGCCTCCCCGAAGCATCCCTGGACGCCCCTGTCCTGGTACACTTGCACAGACCGCAGTTCCTCTGTCTTGTCTCTAGATGGGGAGGCCCTGGGGGCCAGATCCAGGCTGGGCTACTCCAGGTTGCCAGAGTGATGGGAGAAGGGGGGAGAGAGCCGGGATGCGGCCTGCGCACGCCTGGCCTGGACACCACCTGGAGCAGGCTGGCCTCCCTCGCCCCTCATTACCCGAGATGTAAACACACACTGGAGGAAGTTTAGAGAAGCAGCAGCCCGTGGCAGGATGATTTATGGGGACCCATGGAAAGGGTGGAGCATGTATCTGTGCGGTGGCCGAGCATTCCCACACATCTGAGAGCCAGGTGGGGGCAGGGAGTGCTGTGACCAGGGGCAAGCCAGGGCAGAGGCCATGGCTATGCAACATGGGGCCCACGGCAAGCCTTCCGTTTCTCCTTTTGTGCAGGTAGGGCCTTGACTTGCCTCTGGAGGTCATGCCAGCTCTTGTTCTCCAAGTCCCCAGCTGGCTTAGGAGGGCAGGGGTCGGGCATAAATGAGGGAGCAGAGGGCAGGGCCATCCGACTGGGCAGGTGTAAGGAAGAGAGTGCCTTCTGAGCAGGGCATGGAGATGGGACACAGGGCCTTGGTGGGTACGACCATGCAGGAGTGGGCTGCAGGACACGCGTGCACGAGGTCATTGCCCTCTCAGCCTCTGTTTCCTCTGAGGTTTGAGCAGATGACAGGGCCCTTAAAGAGGGGAGGAGACACAGAGTTCCTGCTCCTGGGGTTGGCTGTGGCTCTGTGCACCTCCTGCTGGCCTGCCCTTCCTGCCCCCTGGTTCTCAAGCTCCAGTTCTTCCCAGCATGGCCAGGGCTTCTCCCGGGATGGTCCAGGGTGGTCAGAGTCTCCATGTGAGGCTGGACCCCATTGTATTAGAGGCAGAAGATGCCCCATGAGGAATGGGAAATTGAATCTCCCAGTAAATAAAAGCAGAACAATTCGGGCAGAATGGAGTTCGAACCTGGCCCCTCCCCGCACTTGCTCTGTGGCTTAGAGATTAAGAGAGATGGCGCTTGTACAGCTCTTAGCTGCCGTCAAATGCCAGTAAGTCTTGGTAACAATGTGGCTTATGCTGGTGCCTGTGACTTTCAGTCTCCAGGCTGAGATGCCCCTGCCCCAACAGGAAGCTGCTCCTGGGCCTTAAATGAGCCTCTGGGCGGGTGCTGTGAACTGCCCGAAGTTTACCAGGAACATGTTGGTCACACGCTGTGTTTAGCGTTAGTGAGGTTCAGGAGCAGGAAGAATCTCAGGTCACAGCCAGGGCACAGTATGGTGCCATTGAGAGAGCCCTAGAGCCACAGTCCAGAGACCCTGCGTCAGCTCTCCTGGGACCTTGGCAAGTCCCATTTCCTCTCTGGGCCCCAGTTTTCCATCTCAGGGACAGACAGGCCCTTCCAGCTCTGGTCTGCTGTGAAGCTCTTTGAAAACACACCAGACGGTTTGCCTTATGCCTGCAAAGGAATTGGTCAGAAATGGTCTAGTGAGCCCGAGGGAAGGGTGAAGGCATTCCCAGCGCAGAAGACATGTGGCCAAAGATGTGGAGGCTGGCGTGGCCCCAGATATCTGGAGCTGCAGGCACGCTGGTTGCTTTGGACCTCTGCAACTGACCTGCATGGCCCAGAGAGGCTGAGCCCCAAACCGAACTCACAACAGGGTCCTCCAGCCCGATCACATCAAGGGCTCCACCCCCAGGCAGCGGGGCTGTCCATCACCCTGGCTCTGTGTACCCCAACTCGGCCTCCCCTGCATTTCCTTAAATCTCTCTAAGGATGTCACCCAGGGCATAGCCCTCCAGCCCCTTGTACTGGCCAGAAGGCCAAGGCCTGGGACCCCCAGAACCTAGCACTGAATTGTTCTGAGAGACCCTCTAATGTCAAGATCCACCCTGCTCCAGGGAGCTAGCTGGCCCAGTCTCTGGCACCAGCCTTCGTCCTCTGTCTTTCTGCCTTGGGCTTCCACATTAGGTCTCACTCTGGCTTCTGCTGCTTAGAAACATGTTAAAGCCCATGGGTCTGTTCCTGCTCCTTCATTGTACAGATGGGGAAACTGAGGCCAAGAGGATGGCACCTGCCTGAAGTCACACGGCACACCAGGAACGTAGTACAGGAGGCTAGAATGGAACTCGTGCCTCTGCCCAGGTGGAGAGCCCCCCCCCCCAAGGGTCCCTGTCAACTCAGAGCAGACTCAGCCCCTTGGAGCCAGCCATCTGCGGGGCCTGGGAACGCTCACCGTGTTTGGTTTGGCTTCAGGGCTGCTTTGCCATGAGACAATTTTCCCCAGTGTGAGCTCTGGACTGAGGGACTGAGCTTAGGGAGCAGAGTGGGCAGGGGGGGGCATTTGGGGGGGCTTGTCCTCTGCTCCCCCCAGTCCTACCCCATTTCCCTGGGACTCCTTCCAAGCAATAAAAACCCTGCACTGGCTCCAAGGGGGGATTCATCTTTGGTTTTCAAAGTGTAAAAGAAAATGCCTTTGGGCGCCTCGTGAAATGTAGTTTTCATAACTCCTCCTTGGTCTTGCGTTCCCATGGCGGGGGCGGCCGAGGCCAGCCTGAGCCCCAGCTCCAGGCACCTCAGGGGCACACCAGCCTGCTCTCCTGAGGCCAGGCCTCCCAGCCTCCCAAATGCTCAGGCTGAGATGGGGCAGCTGCTAGGAAGGAATTTTTATGGACTTCTTGTGCTGTGTGGGGGTGCTTTTGTTTTTCTTTTCATTAGAAAAGAAAGGGGCCGAGACAGTGACCCCCACGCAGTGCAGGCCCTGGTCCCCTCCAGGGCAGAGGCTGGATGAGGCCTCCGTCTCCGACCCTAGTGAGGCTCCAGCCACGGGCTCTCTATCCGGGGTTTGCTCTGTTGGGGACAGCACCGAGCTCGGCTCCGGCTGGGAGACGAACGGCCACGGTGCACATCGGTCTCTTGCAAGAAACTAGTGTTCTTCAAGCCTAGTTTCCTCATTTTGGAAATGGAAATAATAATCAAGTGACACACGGATAGCACCGAACAGTGTCTCCTGGCACTTAGTAAGTGCTCCGTAAGTGGAGGATAGGGCTAGTGGGGAAACACAGACACAAAAATACTAAAAATAGCCAGCCACGTCTGGCACTGTGTGGCAGGCACTGTTCTGAGCACTGTACATATAGAAACCCGTTGAACCATGTACAGCAGAGACCTGTGACACAGTGACGTCAGTGAGAAATGGGGGAGGCCTAAGGACCCCAGGTGGCATTGAGGGTTGGAGGACAGATGGAAGAAGGCCTCGCCAGGGGAAAATGGCAGCAAACCGGCAGTGGCTGAGAGGGCAGCGTGTGCTGGGAGGGCCGTGGAAGCAGAGGGCGGCCAGGCCGGGGCGCTGGCACAGGTGGGAGGCACAGCACGCTCCATTCTGTGGGTGGTAAGGGTCCTGGCAGCCACCTGGCCCACCCCTCGGGTTGCACACGCACACACTCTGCTCAGGAACACCGTCCCTGCATCCTCCTCTCCTGACATGTCCTCTGAGACCTCCCAAAGACGGGAGATCATGGTTCATCACACCTGTAAACTCCAGGGTGGAAAGAACCTGTGTGGACGGAACATGTTCTGTGGTCAGACACCGCCAGAGTAGCAGCGAGAGGGAGGGACAGGGCCATGAGTGAGGACCCCTCTCTTTACTGAGGCACATCAGGCCAGGACTAGGTGCCCAGAAGCCCTTTGGATGCCCACTCCCAAGCCGAGGTCCCAGCTGAGCCCCTGTGGGGCGGATGTGCTCTCAGGCTAAGGCTGGGCAGGCCTACGTGAGCAATGTCCGGGCAGGACAGTGGCATGTGCTGAGCTCTGGTGGTGATTATAGGCTCTATTCACTGTGATTAGGACCTGTGATTAGGCCAGCGATTAGGACCTCATGGCCCAGCCTGAGGAAGTGCGGCCCAGGGAGACCCGGCGAGTGAGCAACCTGTCGTGGAGCAGGGCACGCCCCGCACGGAGGCACCCACGCTGCAGACGCCATGGAGACTGCCCGCCCCATTTCCAACAGCCCAGCCCTTGGGCTGACCAGGGAGGGGCAAGCTCCCGGCCCACCCATCTGCAAGGGAGCACCTACTCTGTTCCCAGATCAGATCCTGGCCCTGCTGTGTGTCCTAGAGCAAGTTCCTTAACCTCTTTGTGCCTTGGTTTCTTCCTAAGTACGATGGAGATGGCAGCTGTCCCTGCCCCAAATGTTGTCATGATGATTAGAGGTCAATTTATGGCAAGTGCTGTTCACAGAGCCTGGCCCAGGGGCAGGGCTGCAGTGTCCCTCTCCTGGGAGGCCTCCCTGGCCCCGCTTTGGACAGGGGCCCTCTGTGTGCCCGCTGCCCCTGTGCGGCCCTGTGCAATAGGGCCTGTGGGCGCCTCTGCCTGCGTCTGCATCTTCATCTGCCCCCGCTGCCCGGGCTCCCCAAGGGCAGGCTTGGCTGCAGCTGCTGGACCCAGCCTTTTCTTTACCCCCCAGCCTGTCCCTCTGGTCCACAGGTCTCCTGGCAGACTCCTGTCCTCGTGCCCCTCTCTGTTACACCATGGTCTTGTCCTCTCCCCTCCTCTGTCCCTGTCTCTCTCTCTCTCTCTCTCTCTCTCTCTCTCTCTCTCTCTCTGTTCATCCATTTCCAGTTTGTCTCTTTCCTGGCCTTGAGCAGTGACCTGGTGCTGAGTCCCGCGGGCCCCCTCACCTCCAGCTTCCCAAGGCCCGCGCATGCGGGCTAAGTTTCGCCTGCCAGCTCACACCTCTCTTCATCTCCTTCGATCCCTTCTGCCTCACTCTGTTTGTCACGTGGGCTTTCTGGAGCCCAGATTCTCACCTGTTACCTCCAAAACTGGATTTTGTTTTTGTAATTTCATGAACTTCTGCAACTTTCACTACACACACCTGTGCTTGTGCAAAGTGAAGCAGACCCCAGGGCTCCCGCCCCACTTCCTCTGTGACCTGGCCACCCCGGACCCTCTCTGCCCACCCACATCTCTGAGCCTCAGTTTTTTCATCTGTGGAAAGGGAGTGATGAGACTCATTTTGAAGGTTTGTCTAGAGGACCAGAAAAGTGCTGAACTCACAGTGGAGTGTTACGAATCGTAGTCATGATGAGGAGGGTGGTGGAAACGGTGGGGTTGCTGGCCTTGCTTTCTGTGCATGTTGGCAGTCTGGGGGAGCGCAGGAGGTCAAGGCACCTGTGCACGTGGATGTGGAGGCCGACAGCTCTCGAGGGGCCCCAGATCTGTCTCCTCCTTGACACATTCTTTCTGCCCGGGACCCGTTTCCTTGAGTGGCGACACGTGAGGCCTGCAGCCCCCAGGGCCTGGCCCATCCCCCAGAGCCTGGTACTGCAGGGTCGGTGTGGCTCTGAGTTCAGCCTGGCTGGCTGTGTGGCTATGCCCTGCACACTCTCTCCTGAGTCCCTCGTTTCCTTCTCCATTTTATAAGAAAAAATGGATCTGAGAAAGCTACCTTTGATCCCAGGGCTTCTGCCCAGGACAAGGCTACGCGTCACACTGCTGCGTCTCCTCCTTTCCAGCACCACCGCCTCGCCGCCCCCCCTGCCCCTCCAGCCCACCCACAGCACCGGGACTGCCAAGCCTCCCCTCCAGCTCTCGGACCAGCTCCAGCAGCAGGACACACCCGGGCCGGCCAGCAGCTCGGCGAGCTCAGCGAGCAGCTGCTCACGTCCTGTCCTGGGCCTCCTTCCCGCCGTCCTCACTGCCACCATTGCCGCCTCCTTCCTGCTGCACAGCCTCAGGCCCTCCTGACCTCGGCCACCCCAGGCAGAGGAGCCAGACCAGCCACACGAGGATCTGCGGCCACAGCCCAGCTCCTGCCACCACTCCCAGGGGTGCCCGACACCTCCAGGGCAGGCCACACGGGGTCAGTTAGAACACTAGAGCTTTATTGTACCTAAGTTACATCTTCTTTTTTGTAGAAGGATCTTAATTTCCCATAGTGCTATGGGGCTCTTTTGTAAAATATGTGTCCATATTAAAAAGAAAAATGTATTTATTCTACCAATTAAACTATTTTTATGTGGCCTATGTTATAACCCCTTTATTAGCCCCGGGGCAGAGCCAGGAGTGAACCAAGGTTGCCGGGACATCTGTGACCTCATGCGGACTGTGGCTTTGAACTGGCTTCTCTGGGATGGCCCACACCTCCGCTGTCCGGGTTTGGCTTCTCCCACCATGGGGACGTCCGAGGGAGGGGCAGGGGGACAAGCTTAGCTTTTGTGAAGCTGGATTTGGGAGCCAGAGGTCTGAATGCTGACCGTCCCCCCCTCCCCAGGACTGTCCTCCCCTCCCAGGGCCCAGGGAGCTACTTTAGGAAAGACAGTGCTGCTATTTTGAACCCCCGAGTGGCTGTGAACAGGCCCTCCAGAGCTCTGGGTAAGTGTTTGGACCAAAGCGCTGGGGTGGCGGGGGGTGGGATGTTGGTGCTGAGGGAAGGTGTCCCCAGCCCCACGTAGCAGATGGTTAAACGAGATCCAAAGAGAGCAGATGGGTCGCCCAAGGTCATGCAGCAAGTAGGGAGGCGAGGACACGAATCCAGACCTCTGTGTGCTGGTGTCATTAATCCAGCTTGGGTGCAGGAGAGGCTGTTGAGGTCACGGCTAACTGGAGTCAGCTGGGCTGAAGGACAGAGGGGGCACTCAAGGGCAGTGCTAAGCCAGGGCCTCTAGGAGCCGCGTGGTAGTAACGATGCAGTGAGAGCTGCCATTCGTCCAAGCCTGCAGCGTGGCAGGCACTTCCCATACTCACTTAATCACTGATCCTCACACCAGCTCTGGGAGACGTGACTATCCCCGTTTCACAGATGAGGAAACCGAGACTCCCAGAGAGGTGAAGGGACTTGCTGAAAGTCCCCTAGCTGGGATGCAGCCCCAGATCAGTGTGATGCAAAAGCAGTCCTTGTCTCCTGGTCCGCGTCCGGCCACACTCTCTGCCAGGCATGCTACAAGGGAGGCAGTTCTCGCCCAAACTGGGGCCAGCACAAGCGTCTCACTCCAGCCAAAGAGGCTCATGTTGGTCCCTCTGGCCAAAGGGCTCTGGCAGCAGTATGTGCCACGTGTCCCGTGCCCTGACTTGTCAAATCCTGGAGCCGGTGAGAGGCTTTCCTGCCAAATCAGAGGCTGGGGGTGGGGCACAGTTGTAGGGGCCTAGAGAGGCAGGGCAGCCAGTGTGGGCAGGCAGGCAACTGAGCCTCAGAGACACTGGCCCAGCCCCTCTGCTCCCCGAGGTGGTGGCTGAGGGGACAGAGGACCCAGCAGGCCGGCTCCCAGGCCTGAACCCCAGCCAGGCTGGTGGCTCGCTGATCACAGAGTCCTAGAACCGGAGAGCAGAAAGGACCCCTCCCCCAACAGGTGGCTGCAGGATAATAATAGGGCCCAGAGAGGGGAGACACTTCTCCAGGGCTGCACAGCTGCAACAGTGGTTTCCCGGGCAGGTGCAGTGGCAACTGATTGGCCCTAGTGCCATCATGCCCAGCCAGGCAGCTGTCTGTGAGACGGCAATTCTGGCGGCTCATGGGATGGCCAAGGGTCCCACTGGCATCTTGGCAGGCAGTTGAATTCTTTTCAGCTCAGCCCTGGTGGATGTGTTTGAGCTTGAGACCCAGCAGAAGCCTGGAGCTCTGCTGCAGAGGGTCCAGCCAGCCCCACGGGCACCACGCTCTAAACTGAACTTGACCCCGGCCAGGGCTGGAGTCAGTTTATCCTTGGCAAAAATGCGACTTCCTGTTTCTGAGCGGGAAGGGGTTTAGCTGACTTATAAAGCAGGCTCAGAAGTTGGACATCAAACGGATCGTGCAGAGCGCTATTTGAATGAGATAAGTGTAAAGGAATTAGAAACACACAGGCCAGATTCCCCTCTGTTTGGGGCACAGTATGGCATGAGACGTATTGAGATGGAGCTTGAGGTTAATTAAAGATGAAGCTTTCGGATAAACAGTCCAGGCACCTGACCGTGTGCCCAGATCTGTGCCAGGCACAGGGCCAAAAAGGTAAATGAATGCAGTGTGTAATTATCGAGCACATGCAATGCCAGGTTCTGTACTGGAACCGGATCTAACCACCTTTCCTGGCCTAGAGGAACTCGGTATCAAGACGGGACAAGCAGTTCAGTCCTGGGTTGTCTTGTCCTGGCCCCCGACTCCAAGCAGATTCAGCCCTAGTCTTTCCCAGATCCCTCCTCTGGGCAGATTGGGGGATTCTAAACTCTCCCTTAACCGAACATTCCAGTGTTTAGAGAAAGATGGCTGGACCGACTCATTGGGTAGACACATGCCAACAGAAGAGCCAGCCAGTGTGAGTCCGAGTTCACTGGGCCCTGTGGACCACCAGCTGGCCAGGGTTTGAAACGACTCATGTCCTCGAAGATCTGAGGCACACATACAGGAATCTGAGGCACTGGAATTCTCTCATCCTCCAGAGAACTGCCATTCTGTAAGCAGCCACTCAGACTTGTCCACCACTGCTGGCATGTCTTCCAGAAATATTCTAAATGCCCAGCCTCATAAAATGCCCCTGTTCCTCTGAGAGCTTTGTGTACACTTCTTAGAACTTTCATGTTTCACTTTGAGGCAGGCAGGAAAGACAAGCCTAGACTCAACAGATTAAGTGACCTGCCTGAGGTTGGTGTGGCCCCAGGTTCCCTGTATCTCAGGAAAGCTGGCCGCACAGTCATGGGGTTTTCTGGAGTGGCCAAGACTCCTGGTCTCCCCCCCCCCACCCTCGTGGCTGGCCAGACGGAGGCAGGGAGTCCGTCATCCAGGTGACGGGTAAGAATTGGGCTGCCAGGGAGCTACAGGGGCCGCCAACCCTGACAGTCAAAGATCGGGAGCCTGGAACCGTGTGCCGTGCGCACATTTGCCCTCTCCCTGAAGGACCCGAGCATATTTTCCTCACGCTGCATGCTCTGTCCTGTGCAACTTCCTGGCCTGGGGACTCAGGCCCCTTGTCCCACCTGCCCAGTATCCAGCCCAGTGCCACTGTCACAACAGATCCCAAAGAGGAGGGAAAAGTCCTTCTACCAAAAGGAAAGTTTAGTAAAGACATCATGAAGGACAAGAGAGGTTCTATCCGGGAATTGCAGCTTGGATGGTGTCCTGTGTGGCAGAGAACAGAACTGGGGCTGGCGACAGTTCTTCAGTGGCAGTGGGGTAAGAGCCCAGGTCCTGGGCTGGCATTCTAGACCCCTGTGATCCATCCCTGCTGACCTCCCAGACCTGTCTCTTGTCTCTCCTACCCTGTGCCTAGCCAGCCTGAACCACAGTCATTTCTAGAACAGACAGTATGTTCCCTATCCCAAGGAAGGGAACTTGCCCACAACTGCTCATCCTTTGAGGATCACTCCATACTCCTCCAGGAAGCCCCCCCCCCATTGCTCTGTTTTTTCCTTAGCATCTACCCCAGTACCCGCTGCCCAGCGGTGTGGCTGTCTAGTGGTGTTTCTGCTGCCCTGTTGGGCCGTGAGCAACTCAGTGGAGGGGTCATGTGAGTTTGTGTTTGTATCCTCATCTGACACGAAGGTGGTGCTCAGGAGATGTGTAGAGAGTGAAAGAGAGAGGGAAGGAAGCACAGAGAGGGAGGAAGAAAGGAACGGAGGCAGGAAAGGAGGAGAGAGCAGACCTCAGCTCCGCCAGCAGAATACCGTCCACCAGCCAAAGTTGTCTGAGTTTGGACCAGGGCCCCACGGCGGTGAGTTTCCTGTCAGGAGAGGTGCTCCTGGCTGCACATGTGGTAGGAGAATTGAAGGCTTGGCAGGGGACTAGAGTAGATGACATCGAGGGTCACTCCCGGCTCCGTATTGCTCAGGTTCTTTGAACATTGTTATTTTTCCAAAAATTCATTTAGACAGCTAAAAACACCACCCTGGCTGGCTGTCTAAACCTGTAAGGTTGAGAAATCAGTCCAGAACCCCACCCCACCCCCTACCCTCCCCACTTCCTATGCACCAGCTGGGCCTGCCGTGAGTTGGCAGTGGCAGGTGTGCCTGCTGCCCAGGCAGGGGACTTCTGGGAGGTGGGAGAGGGAAGACTGAACCCCAGGCCCCCAGCCCCATCCCTGAGCTCCCTCCCTTCATCCCCTCTGGCCCTGGAGGAGGGAAGAGAGGGTTCAGGAGAACTGAGCCCCGACCTGGCCCTTTCCGGGCAGTGTCAGCTCTCCCCATCGTTTCTCCACGTGGAAGCTTGGCTTTTCCTTTCGGGAGAAACTGCATCCTCCTCCATGTTGCTAGGTGACCTTGGGCAAGCCCCTGCCCCTCTCTGAGCCTTCATTTCCTCATCTGTCAAATGGAGACCTTGTTTCCTGCCCAGGCTGTTCTGGGGCTGGGGTGTGGGGGTGGCGTGTACAATCTTGGGGCTCCATGAAAGCATGGTGTGGCCCCTCCCCAGGCTCAGCACTTGACTTTCCCCAGGCTGCCATGGGATTGGAAGCATGAGGCAGGCAGGAAAGGTGACACAGTAGCCTGCCTTGAAGGTCCCCTCCATCCCAAGTCCTGATGTGGGGGGAGTGGGCTTTGAATGGGGTCCCAGTCTGAGATGTTTCCCATGAGCTGCCAGAGACAAACGCTCTCTGACACCTCGGGTCCCCTCTGGCTGGGGTGGGCAGGGGCTGACTCTCAAAGTAGGGGCTAGCCCAGAGGAGGGGAGGTCCTGTCCCATTCCTGGGCCTCCAGAGATTGCAGATGGTCCCCAACTTGACTCACAGTGTGACACGAGCTTCAGATCGTAATGTATGTGGAAGGTATTCACGATGTTGCTCTTTAATCACCTCTTCCCCTCACCTCTGTGAATTATCATGAAGAGTTCTTTAAGAGTATAATAGAAGACAAAGAAAGATGCTATTAATGTTATTTTGCCAAAAATATTTTTGTAGCATAATATATTAATAAAAGACATTATGAGTTCGACGGCTCGGTGTTTCTGTGTGTGACGGCTGCTGCCTCCTGCCAGGGAACGTTTGGGGAATTGCCTTTGCTGTGAGGCCACAGCCTGAGGCTGTGGACAGAGGACCTGGGATGGGACCTTTGCCCTGCAGAGAATGGGGCATGTCCGATGGCTGGGGACACAGACGCAGAGACGGAGCTGCTCGGGGGCCTCTAACCACGGCTCGCACCTGGGGCTCACCCTGGGGCTCCCTTTCCCGGCTCTCTTGCTCACCAAGACCTGCTGGTGCCTCTTCACTCACCCTGCTACCTCTTCCATCCCACTGGCCCACTCTGGCCCAGGCCCTCATCAGAGCCACTGCCACCCACCACTTGTCCCCTCCAGGCCACTCTACCCTCAGCCCGGGCGAGCTCTATAAGCCACAAAACGACCATGCATCACCCCTGCTTTTAAAATTCTTCCGTGTCCCCCCAGTGTTGTTGACAAAGGTCACACGAGGCCCCCTGAGATCAGGTCCCTGCATGAACGTTGCCTCTCGCCAGTTCCTCTCCCAGGATTCAGCACTCCAGGGCTACCGCCAGCCTCAGCGTTTTCTAACTTCATCCCTCCCTCCACCACCCAGCAGTGCCCCAAGCCAAGTCAGCCACGCCTCCTCTCTGTCCCCACAGCTCCCTGTTCCTTGCCGCACCATGAGGTGCCAAGATGATCTGCGCATGCCCACCCCTCCCTGTGGCTCCCCAGGGCCAGGACCACAGGCGAGCACCTCTGTGTGGTCCACCCCACACGTGCGGTCTATAGAGACCATATAGACACTGTATGTAGTGGGAGCCTGGGAAGAGCGGTGCACTTCAGGTAAAATACGCTGTAGCTTTCATATCATATCACAGCACACACCCCGTCCAGTGTCGGCTGCCTGGGATCCGCCCGTGGTGTTGTGCTTCACGCTCCACCAGGGAGACTCAGTCACTGGAACTTGAGGGTAAAGAGAACAAGTCACTGAGAAGTGTGGCGGGGAAGAGGTCTCTTTATTTCTAAAACCCCAGAAGCTGTCACCAGGGGCAATTCTCTGGCCATGGCTACTGAGTTCTTCCAGCTCCCACTAAGAACAACGTGGCCTGCACATGGTGGCCCCACTGCCACGTGAGGGAAATCACAGTGCAATGGGAGCTACGCTTGCTGAGCGTGATTATGTGCCGGACAGTGCTCTAAGCGTCTATGAGCATGAAATCATTGACTACCCACAACTGCTCTTCCCTGTCTCCATTCTACAGAGGAAGTAACAGACACAGTGACATTAAGTGACTTGACTATGATCACACAGCTCGTAAATGCTGGAGCCAGGGTTGAAACCCAAGTAGTCCAGCTCTGAGCCTGTAGCCATCCCTGTTATCTGCTGTTCTGTGCCGCCGTGCATAGGCGGTGGCCACATTTCCCAGGCCAGGCGAGCGAAGGCGGGACCCAACTGAGGCCCAGCACAGTGAGCTTTTTCTATGTCCCAGCACCTGCCCAGAACTCCCGGCTCTGGGCAAAGCTCCAGAGAAAAGTCCCTGCCCCAATTCCCCCACCATAGTGCTTCTTAGGGGTTGACATCAATGGTATGAGGATTTCTGCTGTGGCCGGTGACCCCTGGGGTCTCTGCCCCTCACACGCTCTGGAGGAAGGCTCCTGGGATGCACCCCCCAGCTCAGCGGGAGACTGGGCCCTCGCCTTTCCTTGGGGCCCCTCATCCTCAGTCGAAGTTCTCCCTGGAGAAGAAGCTGTGGCCCAGAAATGGGGTTTCAGATATGATGGAATGGGTGGCTGAGGGGACTTATGGCCGCAGGTGGCAAGAGAGGATGCCCAAAGGTCTGCACCTGGTACACTTACTCGATTGTTTGCACCTGCTAACTGGGAGCCCGCCCAGCCCCTCCTGCCCGACAGGCAGAGCCCCTTGCTCTGAGCTGGCTCCTACTGAAGTGCTCTTCCGGGGAGAGAGTGGACGCCTCATCTGACAATAGATGGTTAGCGTTGGGGGACCCCATCCCAGCCATAGATCTCTGTAAGGCTGTCCCAGACAGGAGGCCTCTCTGGGTAGCTACAGAGCTGGCCCTCGGAGGAAGCTACAGGGAGGCGGGTTTCAGCTCAGTGAAGAGAAGAGCTTCCCAGAACCAGCACACGCTGCCTGAGAAGGTGGCGAGTTCTTCAACACGGGAGGTGTGAGCAGGGGCTGGGAACTCTCAGTGGACCAGGGATCCCCACCCAGGCTGGCTGGCTGTCCATCTCCTTCTGTCTTTGTCTCTCTCTCTCTGTTGACCTCTCACTCCTGTGTGCTCAATTCCTGTCTTCCTATGTCTTCAGAGACCTCTCTGCCTGACCCTGAACACCTCGGGTTCTCCAGCCTGACCCTCCAGAAGCAGCAGCAGACAGCGTCCTGCAGCAGACAATGTCCTGCAGCAGACAGACTCCCGGGAGAGGACCACAGGCCCTGGGTTCTGGACCCAGTGTGGCTGCAGCCTGCTGTGTGGCTTTGGGCCAGCTCTGCCCCTCTCTGGATCTCAGTCTCCCTACTTGCATGAAAGAGATGGAGCAAATTGCATTCACTAAAATTCCTTTTAGAAAGAACAATCTCTTCATTTGGAAGGTGGCCTCCATCTGGGGGCTCGAGGTAGGAAGGAAAACCACCTTCTGCCACCTCCAAGGAGGTAGAAGGAAAATACTCTTTATGACCGGCGAGGAATTTTTATCATTTGCTTCTGAAAAGGAAGGCAAGAGAAAAAAGGAATCGAGAGAGATGGACAAGAAGTGAGGAGATTGGAAAATGGAGAGAAACTGGAGGTGATGGAGCATCTACCTCCTCGATGGGGAGGAAACCTGCAGACTGTCGTCATTGTCACAGGGGCCATGAGCCCCACTGCTCTGAGTGGACATGGGGTGGGGTGAAGCAGGGGCAGTGAGCCCGAGGCCACGATGGCAAGTGTGTGATTAGGGATTAGGAGCTCTGGGAGGACCTGGACCCAACCGTCCAGGCGTATGGTGTCCTGGACAATCCTACCAGGTACTTTGGAGTAGGGGCACCCCAGCCACATCTGGGCTGCAGGTAGATGGGAATAATATTAGACCTACCAGCTTCGGGCTTCTGGGAGCTAAGGGATATGGGAGCTGCCGGGGCCTCTGAGCCGGCGAGAAGCCCCCTACCCCACCTCGCCACCACCTTCCAGGGCTGCCCCAGCAGAGGGGGCACCCGGCCTGGCAGCAGGACAAATCCAGGCCACGCTGGGCTGGGCTGCGTGGGACAGGGGAAGGGGCTCCAGCTGCTGCTCATTGCGGCCAGCAAGGCAGGTGGGCTGGCCACAGTTACAGCATTGTAAAATGAACTTATTTTCAGAAAATATTCATAAAATCCTGTTTCATGTTGGTGGGTTCTGGGCTTGCAAAATAGTTCCTGTGTTTTCTTTTTTTGTTCATTTCTTCCTTCCTGATCAGCCACAAAAAAAGAGTGATAAAATCTCCAACCTAAAGACATAAGTTCCCAGGCAAGGAAGGGCTGAAGACCTGCAGGCTCCCCAGACATCCCGTCACGCCCTCTTCCCTGAGACCCGGGAAGTGGGATGGGGGCTGAGTGGGACATTGACCAAGGGCGGAAGTGGGGAATGCAGGAAGACGTAAGTGAAAGACAAAGGAATACGTTGAAAGATGGACAGAGGGTGGGAGGACACAGAGAAGGGGGGGTGGCAGGAGAGGCGGGCGTGCTGCAGAGGGAAAGGGAGTCTCTGGGAGAGGCCTGGGTGGGGGCTGAGGGTGGCAGGAGAGAGGCAGGGCTGGCTAGGGTGGGAACACAGCAGGGTCTCGCAGGCCAGCTTGGATTCACAGTGCAGGCTGGGGCCTGGGACAAGGGGGCAGGATGCAGGGACCCTGGAGACAGCTCCTCGGGACAAGCGGACTCCTTCCAGGGAGACTGGAAACACGGGTTGCTTTGGGGGCCAGCCGGCTCCCCAAATTCAGTAGAGCAAACCCTCACCTTTCATCCCTGCCCCAAAGTTTTCCCAGGTTCAGTCAGGGTCTTGGGCAGCTCTCAGGAGCCTGGGACCTGGCTCAGCCTTGTCCACAGTGGCCCCGTCCCCTCTCTCAGCCTCATTTTCCTCATCTCTATGCTGGGGATAATAAAAATACTTCTGGCACAGCTTTCAGTGAGGTTTTAGTGAGATAGTTGATGTAAAAATGCTTTGGAAAACAAAGCCCAGCGCACATGTTAGCGGTTACTGCGGGCAGCAAAGACCAGCGGTGCAGGCCGAGGGCCGTCAAACAGCCCCCGCAGCCGGAGGGCTCACGGCGTCCGCCCGGCGGAGGGCAGGGTTCCCAGCAGCCGCGGAGGGGACAGGCGGGAGTCGGGCCGGGTGTGGGCAGTGTGAGGTAGAGGAAAGCCTGATGCCCTGGGCCATCTCTTCCCACCACCCGTCCTCCCTTGAGTGTTTCTCATCAATACAGTGGAAAAGGATGACCCGACCCACAGTTACCTGAGGGCTTAGGGTGACACGGATTGCCAGTGCTCTGTAGAACCTAAGTGCCCAGAGTCCTTTCCTGGTGGTGGTGGTGGTGATGATGAAGATGATGGGGGGGAGGGTATTTACTGAGCTCTATCTTCCCCTGTGCCCCACAGTCCCAGTGACAGAATGACCCATGAAGTCACGTGGTCCGGGCTTGGCAGGACACTGGTGGCACCACCGGGAGTGCCCTGAGAAGGGACGGACTCTGCCAAGTTGCCCTCACCACCCCCTCTGTAGTGGCCCACCTCAGCCATGCCCAGAGACGCGGGCACTGGACAGCCAACCTCAGCAGCGGTTTGGACTTGGGAGGTGGCGCTGGCGCTCTTGCCGCTGGCAACCACCACCAGGGGGCAGTGCTGCTCAGGCTGTGGTCTTGGGCTGCACACGGCGACCCCAAGAAGCAAGGCTTGAAGGTGGGAGCTGGAGAGGACAGGGCTTGCCTTTGGGCTCAGGCCCCCCTGAACAGATGAAGGGACCACCACAGGCAGACCCACCCGTGGCCTCTTGGCGAGTGGGAGTTGGAGGCAGACTCGGATTCCTGGACTCCCAGGCCCCTTCCTGGCCTCAGCACACTGTGGCCCATCCAGATACAGAGTATAGGACAAAGAGTCCTCTTCACCTCAGCTTCAGAAACCTTCTACTCCCCACACCTGAGCCTGCAGAGTGCTGGGTCCCACGTGCACATTTGTTAAAAACAAAGCATTCATTCAGCAAAGATTAAGCACCTACGTTGGACCACACGCGCCCAACTAGAGATATGCAGCCTCCTGCTCTCACAAGGCCTAAATTTCTACCTCCACAGAGCAGTTTACCCTGGTCCCCCGACTCACGTTTACACTCCTCTGACACCCCAAGCCTATGTGCATCCAGTCTTAGATTGTGGCTTTTGTATGTCTCATCACCCTTAAAATGTTTAAAAAGGCAAAACCTGTACATGCCCAGCCCGGGTCTTACTCATGTTTGCATCCCCTGAGTGAGCAGAGTCTTTGAAATAGAGGACATGAACTTAATATGTATTTCATTAATTTTAAGCCTGACAACTAAGTACCATCCAAGATTGGTATTAAATTATGTCCATCAAAAGCAAAACTGAAAGAAATGCAAACATCTAGGTACAACACAGGTCTGAGCCTTCCCTCTTCTATGCCTGGCGTCTAAAATCTCCAAATCAGTGTTTTTCAGCAGAGGTAGTATCACCACCCAGAGGATGTTTTGGAAATCTGTGGGGGAAATTTTGGCTTTCATACAGTTGGGGGGAGCGGGATGTTTGTGGTCATGGGTCAGGGATGCTTAGTGACCTGCTAAGAGTCCCATACAAAGAATTACCCCCTCATCCTGCACGATTTTTGTATGTCTTGCCAAACATTCATTAGAGGGGGAAAATAATTTGTAATTATCTGAGCCTAGAACCTAAATCTATTTTATATAAACATAGCATTTGTTTGCAAAGTTTTAATATACAGTGGATCTTACCAGAGTACAAATTCCATGTTTATTGAAAGAAGAATGTACTCTATTTTATTCTGAACTTTACCAGGAGTTGTTCGCCAGGTTTGAACAGCACCTTACTGACAACACTACCTGCATATTTGAGGTGTCAGAACAACACACATCTGTGCCCCTCTGTATGATAGCTGTCATTTTCACGGTGACAATTCAAGGCAAGCTTTTGACTACTACATTATGTCTGCAAGTGTTGCTGTGCTCAAGCATCAATATACCCAATTACATATTATTTTATTATAAGTTACTATTTCTTTTTTTCTTACAATCAGGGCATTAAATTAATTTTTTAAAAATCACATGTGTAGGTGTATCATATTCTCCGTAGATTCCATTTCAGTGCAGAGGGGCACTCTAACACGTTGGTGATAAAATGGGACACCGGATCTGGAAGGGTAGGACACCCCTGCTGTACCTACCTGTCTCTTTCCACTATGAGGACAGAAAAGCACTGAGCTGTGGTACCAGTCCCTGGGACCCAGAACTAGAGTCCATTTATTCTACTTTCTACCTCATCTTTTTCTGCATGATTTTCCTAAAAAGGTTAACATCTTTCGAGGAATAGGAGATAATGCCATATATTGCAAAGAGCAGCAGCCTTGGGCCCAAGATCCTCCTTGGCTATTTACTGGGGGTATTTTTCCTTGGACATGTCACGTAACCCCCAGTCTCGTTTGCCTCACCTGGGAAATGGGGATAAGGTTGGCTTAATTTACAGAGTTGTAACAGCTATTAACTCAGACAACAGATCTGAAGTGCTTTGTATCTGTAAAATCCATATCGACACAAATCATGGTTCTTGAAAGAGGAAAGAAGCATGTGCCCTGAATGTCCACAGTCCCCCAGCCTTCACTCAGGGCCTCCAAGCGGTGTGATTGGAAGATTATGGCTAATTCAGGACCAAAACGGGGTTCCAGTTCCGCTTTGCCACTGACTTCATAAATAACATTAGGCCAATGATATCCCCTCACTGAGATTCAGTTTCCCCATTTGAAAAATGCAGGACTTGCAGCAGATGATCTTTAAAGATCCTTCTAATTTTGACAGGCTAGAATTTCAAGATCTTTCTCCGCCCTCCAACTTCTTAATTCTACTTCCATCCTTGGAAGCTATTCCTTCTAAAAAATTAATTTGCATCAAATGCCAAATAAAGCCCCCAGTTAGTTGTTGCCAGCCTGACAGTGTGAGTCTGTTTCAAAGGGGCCTTTAACTTCTCCAGGCCACGTAGAGAAGCTCCAGACCCACGTCAGGAGCACTCCACACACGTTCGGGCAGAGGCACGGAGGCACAGCCCAGGGAAGCGGATGGCCGGGGCATGGAGAGCCGGCTCAGGGGGTGTTTGGAAGGGGAAGCAGGAAAGACAGCCATGGAGTGTGGGGTGTGGACAGACTGTGTAAGGAGGACCCACCCAGGAGCCCTTTCAAAAGAGGGGCTGTGGACCTCTGGTGGCTGCATGAATGACAGAGGGGTGCGTGGAGAGACCCGCTAGGGGAGGTGTCAGGGCAGGCCACGCACGTTAGCTATGATGTAGTCTTAGGGCACCGGGGGCTGAGGGAAGTGGGGGGTCTGGAGCAGGACTTGGAAGTCCAGACTGTGGATCTTGGATTTGCTCGATGACTGTCACTAAAAGCCTTTTATTTGAGAGGATGGAAAAACTCTTGTCTTTCTGGGACACCGAGGCTCCTAAGGAATGCAAGTGGTGGTAGCTGGGCCAGGGAATTCAGGAGGCACGGAGGGCTGAGCCAACTCTCCCAGCGGGCCCGGGCCCGTCTGCCAGAGCAGGAAAGAGAAACAAACACAGAACGGACGGATCCGGATCAGGCACGAAGCCCCGGCTAAAGGACCCCCGAACCTCCACACTCGGCCTCGCACTCTCACGGGCTGCCTGCTGGGGCCACGAAGGCTGCCAGCTCAGGCCCCTGCCAGAAGCTCCTCCCCTGGCTGGTCGTCCACCACCCCTTAACACTCCTGGTCCCATGCTTCCCAGGGACCCAGGCCAACGGAGAGGTGCTTTGCCTGCAGTGGTTTCTGCTCCATGGGGCCACTCCCTCCTTCTCAGAGAAAGCTGCCCAGCTTGCTGCTCTGGCTCCAATATAACACTTCCCCTTCAGCTTTTGAATTTCAAAGCAAACCTGAGGCTGACTGCAAACAGATGGATGGGGTCATAAAAATCCCCACGCAGGGAGCAAAGAGGCACACGGTTGTAAAAGAGAGACTCTTTTGGAAGAATGCGTCCCTGCACCCATGCTGGGTTCCTGCCTCTGTGGGCCCCTGCTCACTCCCTGCTGCAAACACACCAGATATGTCTTTCTCGCCTTCACCTCTCCAAATTCTACCTGGCCTTCAAGGCTCAGCACCAGCCCCAGATTTCCATGAAGCCTTATGTGACCTCCTCTCCCAGACCCTACCCCTCTCCACCCACCAGACTGGTCTCTCTTTTGAGTTCCTCTGGTGTTAACTTCCTGTCCCCCTTCACAGGTATTTACCACAAATATCTTGGCATTGCTGGCAATTTTTTACTTCTTAGCTCTTATAATAGATTCTAGGCTTAAAATCAGAACACGCTTTCCCCTTCTTGACTAATCCCGTGTTGGGCACCTGACGGATACTGAATCAATAGTAACTGGACACTTTCCCCTGAAAATGGCAACTTTATACAGTTTAAATAACAGTAGACAGGAAATGGAGGGAGTCAATATTACCTCTGCAAAGCTGCTGTGGGCATATTTGTTATTATGCAACACAGGAAGTGTCATTCTACTGGGCAGTGGGGGATCCATTTCCAGGGTGCACTCCAAGCAGGAAGTGACTTCATTAAAAGGGATCCATTATTATTAATATGTCCATAGAGTGCAGAAGAGTTGCTCTTTGCAAAGGGAACAAAGAGATAGACAAAAAGCAAGTTGGTTAAGGAGGCAAAATGAGTGGGAGAACATGTAGGCGTTGGAATTAGACAGGCATGGGATCAAATCCTGGTTCCACTATTTATACTATTTGATCCTGTGCAAGTGACACAGCCTCCTTGAGTCTCAGTTTTGTTATCTGTAAGTGGCAATGATGATAATATTTACCCTGCAAGGTCGTTGTGAGGTGTAAATAAGATAGTGATGCTCAAAATACACTGTGTAATTATCAAAGAGAGGCCAGCAGGCCAGGCAAATGGCAGGAGGCAGCTGTGCCTGGATTAGCAAGAAGAGCTGAAGTCCACTCTGGGATGGGGGAAGCAAGGACTCCTCAGAAATCCACAAACAAGTGCTTGCATTTACTGAGGGCTTGCTGTGCACCACCTGATACCCAAAGAATAAGTCGATCTTCATAACATCCTTGACAGTAAAGACCATTGTCCCTGCTTTACAGATGAGGAAACTGAGGTTCTGAGAGGTTATGATTTGCCCGGCCACCGTCAAACTCCAGAACCTGCAGGTGTAACCACTCTTCTATGCTTAAGATAAAAGTTGAGCATCTGAGTTGAAGGAACTAATGTCTTGTATAACAGGAAGTTACTTGGAACTTGTCTCTGCAAGCCACAGCTGAGGCCTCAAAGCTAAAGCTCGTGTGTCTCCATCTGGAAGGGGGGAGCCAGTCCACCCCTGCAGGGCTTGCCGAGGGCCAGCAAAACTGGTTCAGAGCCTCATACACGTCCCCCAACTCGCCCCAACCAGCCAACAGATGGGTAAATGGGGTCCACAGGGGCAGGAGGCGGTGGCACTGGACTGCCAGAGCAGGAGCTGTGGGGGTTGGGAGATGCCAGCCAGGGAGGACCCACATCGGGAAGAGCACAGTGGCTCTGAAAAACCCACACAGAAGCCCCAGCCAGAGAAGGAGCCAGCACTTGGACATCGCACACAGAGGGCACCGAAGTCCTCTTTTCCTTTCATCTCCCTCCCTACACATCCTCACAGGGGCCACAAGCGACCTCCAGAGAGGGCAAGATGTTTGGGCTAACCCTGAGCTAGGGGTAGACAAACACTTTGAGTCTGGTGAGAAATTTAGACTGATTTTGATCAGATGAGAATTGTTCATACATGAAAAGGAGACTCTTCTAATACCTGACCGTGCCAGGGAAAGCTACTGGATCTAAGTGAGAGGTCCCCAGGGGTGTGGAATGGGTCTACAGGAAGAATTCTGGAACAAAGAAACACACCAGGTTTCCAGAGCACCTAAGAGGGGCCCCACCCAGCCGGGGGGTCTACGGGGGGTAGGATGCATGTATGGGAATGGCATCAAGGGAGAATTCCTGGAGGGACCACTACAAGAGCTGAATCATGAAGAATAAATATGTCTGAAAGACAAGTCACTCAGCTGAACAGATAGGAACTTACATATGCATTTGGCCTCATCAGGACACCCCCCAACCACTACCACCACCACCAAGCCTGATCCTTGTTGGCCCCTGGTCCCTGCACCACCCTCTTACTGTTCTTTCCCACCCCCAGCCCTCACTCACAAGGGAAGGTCTTTGCCTCCTACTTCACTGAGGCCTTTGGTTTGACCTTCCTCAGCTTCCGGCCCTGCCCCATCCCACGTACATCAGACGAGCTACTTCCACATGGTCAAGGGATGGAGGGTCCCTTTCCTTTTCAAGGCCAGCCCCTCCAGTCCTACCTAGTACCCCACCCCTCTCCCTTTACCTTCTCCAGGACCTTGAACTATCATTAATCGCCCTCCCTCTCCTTGATCTCAGCCCACCCTCTTCCTTGGCTCCCGCCTTCAGTTCGAAAGCAGCTCAAGTTCCTCCCCCCCCTGTCAGCCATCAAGGAGTTAATAAAAAAGACCACTTGACCCTGAGATGGATAACTTTGACAAGCATCTTCTTCTGAGTTCTCTCCAAAGAGCATCTGTGCTTTCATTACAGATTTACTCTAAGAGATGAGCATTAAAGTCACTATTTCAACATTATAGTTAGATCAATCAGTCGGGCTCCTGCCTATGGAACGCTGGGAAGCAGCCCCGCTGAGGTAAGGTGTTGCAGCCCCAGCGAATGAGCCCACGAGGTGGCTTATGTGGGGCTCACACAGCCATGGATTCATCCAGCGGATTCAATCCTCACCAAAAACAAAAACTCACGTTTGTTTGAAATTTGCTTCAAGCACTTTGCAAGCTAACACGTTTTCACAAGCATCATTATTATTCATCGAGAAAAAAGTAATAAAATGATGAAATCATTACCATCCACCTTTTTACACAACTCTAGGATCAAGAACCAAGTTAACCCCATTCATTAAACCAGTTGCTGATGTTTGTCTTTGGGCCCATTAAACACACTGTTGGATGACATCATCCGACAAAGTCACCTTCCAGCTCACCTGCCTCTTGTTATCACAAAACAGATTCTGTCATTTGCACACTGTGGAAATTCAGCAAGTTTTTAAAAAAATTTGTCAGTTTCATCTTCCAAGAATAATCTAAGGGAACCCTTAAAAGAATCACTGAGCGAATTTGCATTTGTCTCTTAGATGTGAATTTTAGAGATTAGAATTTGATTTTTAAAAAACCTCAAGTGATGCCACCCACCTCCAATAAACTGTGAGCTCCCGAGAATAGAGACAATGTCTGACTCATCTCTGTAACCCAAGTCTGCACTTAGAACAGGACCCGGTCCTCTGTCGGTCAGCAGCTGCTACAATAATACTGCATAGCAAGCCACCCAACACTTAGTGGCTTATGACAGCAGGCATTTGTTCCCCTGCTCAGGAGCCGACTGCAGGTCAACACCAGCATGGCTATTCTAATCTGGGTTAGAATGGAGTGGAGTGATGGTGTCCACACTGAAGGACAGCTGGCTGGGCTCCAGGCTGCAGCTGGGCTCAGGTCTGGCCCATGTATGTGCATTCTGGGCAGGCTGAAAGGCCAGTGGCTTTCTAGAACATGTGCTTCTTGTGGCAATAACCAAAACACAAGCTCCCTTAAGTCCTGTGCCATGTCACACCCACTAATTCTCCACTGTCATGTGGCCAAGCTCAACAGGGGAGGAGGAAGTACATACAGCTCCCTCACTGCAAAAGTACACGGTAAAGAGTGCAGATGTGTAATCCTGCTATGATGGAGTGAAGACGTGGGACCAAAAATTTAATCTACCCCAATAAGTGATGGTTAAATGAGGGAATGTGTGAAATCCCTGCTCTACCTGTTCCCAGCTACAGAGCCCTAATCTTCCTGAGACCCAGTATCCACATCTATAAAATGGAGCAAATAATGCTTTCTAGCACTCAAGTGACTTGCCCAAAGTAAGGTGGAGAGCCACTGGTGGAGACAGGATTTGAACACAGGATTTGTCCATTCAGTCAGCAGTGATTGGAGAGGTGGTGGAAAGAGCTCTGGACTTGAGATTGGACAGAGCTGAGAGCAAATCCCATCTCTGCCTGTGTGGCCTTGGCCAAGCCCCTTCCCCTCTCCATACTGCAGGTTTTTCTTCTATACAGTGGGGAGGTTGTACCAGACCAGTGCTAAGCTCTAATTCCCCATGGCCTCTAAACTCATTCATCCATTCAACCAATATTTAACCTGCCACATGCAGGGCACTGTGTTAGATCCTGGCAGCAGAGCAAGGAAGCTCAGTGCAGCCTGCTCATTCCTGGAAGAGTTGTCCATGCCCTTATCCCCTTCCCTGGGCTTGCCTCCAAGCACCTCAGCTCTGCTGGGGCATCAACAGTGGGTTCCCATGGAAATGCTCCATGTCATAGTCACTAGCCTCAGTTGTGCTCTTAATACTGCCCGGCACTGCTACTTCACTTCTCCAATTAGTGCCCTATTGCCCTCCTTGCAATAACCGTTGCATACTTGCCCCTGTCCCCAGACCTCTGACACCCTGTCTCCCCCCTCAGTCTCAGTATGTTACCTTACCACCTACTTCCCTATGGAAGTCAAAGCCCTCAGATGAAAGCTCCCCCAGCTTCCTGCTATCCTCCTTCCACACCCACCCGCCCGTCCTCTCATGATCTCCCCTCGCTCCACTCGAGGCTTTGCCTGTGCTCCCCTCCCAAGACATTCCTACCGCCTGGGCTTTGGCTCTCCCCCTTCCTGCTTTGCAGGGGTTCACAGAATCAATTTTCTCTTCTCTCAACAGCTCCCCCTCAACCAGATCATGGACATCAATATTTAAGCATGTTCAAGTCTTTTACATCTTAAAAATAAAATCCTCTCCTTGACCCAACATCCCCTTCCAGTTGCCAGCTAATTTCCCTTCTCTCCTTCTATTGCAGCCAGATCTCTTAGCTACAAGTAACAGAAGCCAGCTCTTGCTGATTTAAGCAAAAATGGAACTGATTAAAAGGATATTGAAACATATGTTCACAAAAAGACCTGTACACAAATGTTCATAGCAGCCTTAGTCATAGTAGCCAAAAGCTGGACACAGCTTTCATATTCACCAAAAAGTGGGTGTAGACGCACACTGCAATATGTTAAATAGGGTAGAGTACGGCCCAGCAGCAAGGAGGAATGAACTACTGTGGATAAACATGTTTACTTTAGGCAAGCATGCACCTACATGGATGAATCAAAAAACATGAAGCGGAGGGAAAGAAGTCAGATACAGCAATATTGATTGAATTTGTGTAAAACTCTAGAATGGGCAAAACTATAGATATAGAAACAAATAAGAGGTTACCTGGGCCTGGAGGGGGAAGAAATTTATTGTAAAGGGGCACAGGGTAACTTTTCGGACGATAGAAGTGTTCTATATCTTGATTAGAGAAGTGAGCACACAGGTGTGTACATTTTTCAAAACTCATTGAACTATGCCTCAATGAAGTTTATCTAGAAAACTATAGATACATACATAGAGGAATACTTGGTTGGCTTATAGAGTTGCCAGGAAGATGAGGAAACCAGCTTGGATCAGCTTCTATAACCACCACCACTACCACTAGCAACACCACCACCACCACCATCCCCATCAACAAGAACACCACTAATAGCACCATCACCATCACCATGACCACAACCACCACCAATACCAACAACACCACCATCAACACCATCACCATGACAACCATACTTACCACCATTACCATAACCACCAACACCACCACTACCACCACCAACACCAACACCACTAACACCACCACCATCACCATGACTACCACCCTACCACCTTCACCATAATCACCACAACTACCATCACCAACACCATCACTATCACCACGACCACCCCCCACCACTAACCCCACCAATACCAGCAACAGCAATAGCACCTCCACCATGACCACCACCCCTACTCCCCTTTCCTTTGGTTCCATGGAAAGCCCCACTCACTGGGGCTCTGCTGCCTCTGCTAACCCAGGAACTCTTCTTTTTACAGCCACCCTTGCTCTTAGAAAACATTCCCCCATGTCCTTCCTCTTGTGCTTCACTAGCTCCTGATTTCAAGTCTGGGTGTCACTTCTGATGGACGAGCCCTGTCCTGTGCTCATTCCAGCTGAAGGCCAGCTGGAAAGACAAGAACTGTCCATCTGGCACCTTTTTCATGTATAGAGGGAGACAGGCTCTCTTTCTCAGCAAGATTCATAGATGGGGAATTCTCCAGACATAAGGACATGCTGTAGTTACTGGGCAACCACAAAGAATGACATGTCTACTCCTACACCTCATAAAAACTCCCCCAAAGAGTTGTCTACACTAGTTACCTCTGTTCCACCTCCCACTCTCTCTCCCCCCAAACACAATCTGGGTTGTGGGGCCCCCATTACTCTCCAAGCATGGCTTGCCAATGTCAATGGCCTCCCTGTCTCTCAGCCTAACAGACACCTGCCCCTGCTGGCCACTTCAGCTTCAGTGACACCACCTCCTCCTGAGTTTCCTTCTACCCTCCCTGTCTTGTCTGCTTTGCAAGTCGTCCTCCTTTGCCCAGCCTTTGCATTCTGGAGCTCCCCAAGGCTCAATCTAGAGGCCTCTTCAAGTCTCCTCCATTCCCATCTTTTCAAAACAACTCACATTTCTCTCTCCGGCAAGACCTCCTCTCCAAGCTGCTGATCCATCTGACATCTCTGTTTAGATGTGTCTAGAGCAATAAATCTCTCTCCTCTCTTCCATTCTGAACCAACAGAAAGATATGTGAATCATATAGCAGGAGATCAAAATACCAGCTTTAGTACTGGTGAATCCAGGTTGAAAAGGCCACTTAGATGTATGGCCACGATCCTGCTCCATGAAACTTACCCCAGCTCAAGTCCTGGGGGTGATGAGCCCCGGTGAGCACTGGGTCAGTAAAGCAAACATAATCTGACAGAATCACATCCATATGCCACTGAGCCGCAGTTATGGGAACAGCAAAGGGTGAAAACCCCAGATCACTCCAGAAGGCAGGCCGGATCCTGGCCCCAGCATGCTTTCCACGTGAAAGAGGGAGCGGAGCGGAACACACAGTTCTGGAAGCAGATCCCAGTGAAAACGGGAAGGTGGCAAGGCCACACCTGTTCACTGTAACCGCACTAATACAGATAAGTCAGTTTCCCTCCTGATGAGGGAGGAGGCAGACAAGAGAAAGCATCTCTTCCTGACATGGGTGAGCCTACTTCATGAACCAGGGAAAGCATAACAGAAAAGGAAAATGGTTGTCCCTGTAAAAGTGTCCAAAATCAAATGCATGATCATCTTCCCCACACTTGGTCATCTTCCAAGATTCACAGCCTCAGTGATGCACCGGTATCCCTTCAGGTGCCAATGTCAGGAGTCTAACCACAGGGACTGTCCTTACCAGCCAGGTCCTGTCAACTCTACCCCTCGGGATTTGGACTCACCCATCCTGCATCAAGGTCCAACGCATTCAGCCGAGGCAGCTCGCTTGGCTGCTGCACGGACTCCCCACTGTCTCCCTGTCTCCATTCAACTTCCCAATCCGTTTCCACACCTCAGCCAGAGCAGTCTTCTCCAAAACCAGCTCTGAGCACATCACTTGTCTTGCATAAAACCCTCCAGCCCTTTCCATGCCTTTAGGACAAAGACCAACTTCTCTGGGAGAAGAGGCACTGCATGGCGCTCCCCACCCCCGTCCAGTTTCCTCTCCCACCCTCTCCCAGCTCTGGCCTGGCCACGATTCCAGCCCTGCAGCGCGCCTGTCTCCTCTCCCCGCAGGCCTGTGCATGTGCTCCTCTCGCCTGCCAGTCTCCTCCTCCCCTCGTTCACTCTTGGCGCCCTGCAGATCTCACCTCAGGTACCTTCCACTGGGCAGCTGGCAATCTTCCTCTCTCCCAAAGCCAGGCCCGCCCTTCGTCAGAGGCCTTCGTAGCGTCCATCTCAAGTAAGCCACTGCTGACCGGTGGGGGCTGGTGGATGCCGGTCACGCTGGCTTTTCAGGACCACACGACCTCAGGGATGCGGCTGCTCAGCCCTCCCTTTATCCCTGCCATCCTGCGTCAGGCACAAGGTGGGCCTCAGTAAATGCTTAGTGAGTGACTGAACGAATGAATGAGTCCTCAGTTTATCTTCTCTCTTCTGGACCAAGTACAGCCTGGCACATCCCTTCTCTTTCTCTCAGTTATCGGTTGTGTGTCTGTGTGTGTGTGTGTCTTCTTCTTTCCAGCCCACTATTCCTTTGCTTCTGTCTCCCCTCTCTTCCCTCTCTCTCTCTCCCAGAGATTCCTAACAGCTTTGCCAAAATTCCTCAGCCCAAAACTTTTGCAGCCACAGCGACACCTACAGTCCGTCCGTGAGATGGGCTGATCCCACAGCAAAGTTGACTGCTGTCCAGCCCAGCCCAGAGCAGCTCCGCCTCGGCCCACTCTACCCTATGTTCTGGGCACGTCTCTGGGACTTCACACCTCATTTCTCTGGCTTTGAGACATCACCATTTCTACAGTCCCCTAAGTGTGCAGTGGAGACTTTAAAACAGAAAACTGCGGCAGGGCAGGGAGGGGTATGGATGTTGTTCAAAGCGCAATATTCTCCTAACACTCGATCTGCCTGTTTTTCCCTCCCTCTCTCCATCTTTTTCTCTACTTCATTTTAGCTAATAACTTCATGGCTATTACAATACCGCAGGTATTTCATGAGCAACAACAATATTTAAGGACCGGTGCTAGGCATCAAGAGTAACTTACCATTACAGAGGAAGCCATGTGAAGGGAAACAAGCATTTCTCTTATTCTCTGCTACCATTTCTCCTTCTGTAAAATCACAGGCTTCTGTTTGGAACAAATGCCTTAAAACTGGTCTAGTGATTTCACTCTGTGGGCAGAGGTTCATCCATAAAGCTACTCAGTCCATCGTTGCATATAATGGCAAATATGTAGAAACAACCAACCCGCCCAACAATAGAAGGCTGACTCGGTAAATTATGGCAAATCCACTTACTGGATTACTACGCTGCCGCTAAAAATGATGCATTCCTTGAGGCTGTCAGTACTAGCCAATGTACAATAGTAAGACAAGAAAAATTGAGGCATAGAAAAATGAAAAGGAGGAGGTAAAAACCTGGGAGTAATTCAACTAGATACAAAATAAATAGCTCTAATTTATACAACTAACATTCAATTAGACAATGTAATGGGAAAAAACTTACAATTGCAACAATAAAGATAAAATATCTAGGAATAAACTCAACTAGAAATATGCAAGATCTATGTGAAGAAAACCTTCCTAAGAAACATTCCTAAGAAACATAAAAACGTACTTGAACAAAGGGCAAGGCAGATCATGTTCCCGAATGGGAAGACACAGCATCATAAAGATGTCAGTCCTACCTAGGTTTATAAAAAATTTAATATAATCCCAATGAAATGATAGACAGTATTCTTTTTGAACTGAACAACTCAATTCTGAAGTTTATGTGGCAAAATGTATGCAATAATATTCTAGAAAATTGTTTAAAAAAGAATAATGAGGGATGACTAACCCTACAGTTAAAACATTTATAAAGCCACACTTAATAAAACAATGTGTCACTGGCACACAGACAGATCAACAGGACAGAATTAAAATTCAGAAAAAGAGAAAAATACCTACTGGAATTTAGTGTGTTGTAAAGGCGTCATCCCACATCAGTAAGGAAAAGATGAATTGTTCAATAATGATATGGAAACAACTAGGTAGACTTCTGGGATAATGAAAGTTAGGTTTAACCTCACATCTTAGCCCAGGATAAATTCCAAATGAATCAAAAATCTGAATGCAAAAATTAAAAGTTCAGAATAAGCATCGGAGAATGATTTTATAATTTCAGAGCAAGTATGACCTTTCTAAATACGACAAAATCAAGAAGCCACAAATGGAAAAAACCTGATATTTGACTATAAAAACAATATATTTTCTCCCTGGTAAAAACACTCAATAAAAGTATCAACAGGATTTTTTTTTTGGAACTTCACAAACTCTCAAGTTCATATGGAAAAGAAAACATATGAAAGCTATTCATAAGAAAGTCGAAGGGCAAACAATGAACTGGGAAAAATACTTTCAACTGATATCACGGGCAAAAGTAAGTTTTATTTAAAATATAAGCTCTGAAAATCAGTTAAAAAGATCAACACTTCACCCCACATCGCAAAATAGGCAAAAGATATGACACACAATTCAGAGAAAAGGAAATATAAGGAGCTCTTAAATATATGGAAAGACGCTCACAACTACAATAGGAAAAATGCAAACTAAGACTTCACTAAGCTGGGCATGGTGGCACGTGCCTGTAGTCCCAGCTACTTAGGAGGCTAAGCAGGGAGGATTGCTTGAGTCCAGGAGTTCGAGGATGTAGTGAGCTATGATTGCACCACTGCACTCCAGTTTGGGTGACAGAGCAGAATCTCTTTAAACAAACAAAAAAAAAAGAATTCACTAAGATCTATTTTACAGCTACCAGACTGGCTATGATCAAAAAGTTCTATAATATACCCTGTTGGCAAGGATATGTGGAAGCTAACTGCCTCACATCACCGGGGGTGGGGGAGGGGTGAAAACTGGTTCTCCTCCCTTGAATGGCAATTTTGCAACATCAAAGCACATATGCACATACTCTGTGTTCCAGCAACTCCATTTCTAGGAATTTATCCTACTGATACAATGCACATGCAAAGTGATTTGGTACAAAAATTATCTGAAGGCATCATTTGTAATAGTAAATAATTAGAAACAAACTAAATGTTAATCAATGGGGACACTGAATATATTGAGGTACATTCATCAATTTCATTCTTTGCAAGGATGGAAAAGAATAAGAACATTCTTTATGAGCTGCTACAGAATGATCTGCAAGAAACATCATTAGATGGAAAAAGTGAGATGCGCAACATGGTGCATCGTGTGCTCCCACTAGTGTTTTTAAAAAGAAGTGGGGGAAGACCATACAAGCACGTTCCTTTGCAAGGGAATAAAATATTGGTGGGAAGGCACACTGGATCCTCAGGAAGGGAGCAGTGGCTGGAGACGGGTGGGAAGGAGACTTTTCACTGTATATCTTTAGATCTTTTTAGAAATTCTATAGTTAGAGTCATGTGAATTCATTCCATCTTAAAAATATATATTTTTTTAAGAGACAGGGTCTTGCTCTGTTCCCCAGGCCAGAGTGCAGTGGTACGATCATAGCTCACTGCAGCCTCGAACTCCTGGGCTCAAGTGATCCTCGCACCTCAGCTTCCCAAGTAACTGGGATTATAGGTGAACGCCACCATATCTGGCTAATAAGTAATTTTTTTTAGAAAAACAAAAATTTACATGTGATTTCTGCTTTTTCAGATAGACTAAACTGAGAACTTAGAGAGAAATGTCCAGACAGGATACCTGAAGGACCAGTGGTAGCAATGAACTGGGCTGGGCTGGACATGGCTCAAACTGACCTGAGCTACGGACGTTCTCCACAGGTTATTTAAGCCTAAATTACTCAGACTTTGGAAATGTGCTGATCAATGTTCAATGGTTGCTTTCTGATGATGTGACTGTCTTGGGGCATTTAGGACAAGACCTCATTCTTTTAAAAAAGGATCAGGAAATGGGCATTCTTACTGCCAACCATACCTGCCAGCCATTGATCCTGACACTGGTAAGGATGGACCAGTGTCCGCTAGATACTGGGGATGAGAGAAAACTCCTTCCTCTCATTGGGCCTTGTGGTGGTTGGTCCAAAATTCTAACATAGACACCCTCAGTGGATTCCTGGCTAGCTAGGGGCAGGGGAGGGGGTGTTCCAGCCTCTCTTCTGTAGAGACAGTTGGGCGGGGGGAGGGAATGCTTTGGAAGTGATCTTAGAATGCATCTAGACTTTAGGGCTCTAGGAGAAACTGCAAGCAGTAGTATGTTATTCTCTACTCAATGCCCCTCCATTGTCCCTGAACCTTCCCATCAAAAGATATAGACTATCTCTACTCTTCCACGAGAAATTAGGGAGACGTTAGGCCAGATTAGTGGAGGGGAGAGAGGCAGCTGTTGCTTGCCAAGGCCAGGGCGGTGAGAGCAGCGTGCCCTAGCGAGCAGCCTGGGTCTGAATCACAGCCACCTCCAAGCCCACGTGGCAGCATGACACGAGGCTCAGACAGAGGGGCTGGGTGACAGCACCCAGATCCTGGGCTCTAATACTATCCTCCACTAAAAAGAATTGGGATATTTCAGACTGTAGGTGGCTCTATGCCTTGGAGAAGAAATAAAAGGTAAGAATGGCTATCAAGCATCCTGCTGTTGCCAGAAACCAAGAGCGCTTTAAAGGATATCAGTGCAGCATGAAAAAGAAAGGGGTGAACAAGCTTGAAGCACATTCCACTGGCAAAGTTGTGCTCATCTAAACAGCAAGAAGAAGGAAGACAAGGAGGAGATGAAGAAATATAGTTTGTTAGAAGAAGAGAAGTTAATGAAAAGCCATGAATTCTGACACTCGACAAACAAGTTAATATAAAGTATACAAAAAGGTGGTTGTAATTAAAGGGTAACATAATACTATCTACTCATTTTTATTTCAATTAGTTGAGGGATGTTTATATATGGTTTTTTTGCTTTTTTTTTTTGTTTTAGTGAATGTGTGTCTTTATAAAGAATTGCCATGTATTTGTTTCAAGCCATAGAAACAGGAAAGAAAGATCTCAAGGAGCCATGAGTAAGCCAAGAAGTCATGGGAAAGGCAAGAACTGTGTCTCAAACCAAAAGTACTGCGTCACACCGTGGGTCTCACTGGCAATCAGGTGGAGGCTGAGCCTGGATGGAGGAGCGCCAGGCGCGGCAGGCACGTGGGCTGGTAACCGAGCAGAGCGAGCTCCTGCCAGGTGCTCCTCGGTGATGGATCAGCTGAACGTCTTAGGGAGGAGAAAAGACGTCCAGCCCCAATCCTTCACCTCCTATGAAACCTCCAGATGACCCCACTAATTACAAGATAATAAAAGCTATCGAGTGGTCTTAAATAATGCTCACAGACCAGATCCATATGTCACAATGACAGGATAATGTAACACTGGCCAAGTAAGAATTGCAATGTACAAAATTTGGGGGAGAGACACCAAGTTGCAATAAAAACTGAAGACAGTGTAGAAGATCAAATTTAATAAATTTTACTGATGTAACAAGTGAAGATTAAGCCAAAAAAAAAAAAGGCAGCCCAGCCTATTGACCCATGGCTCCTTTTCAAAACCCTTGGGAGAAGAAACCACATTCTGGTCCCAATCAAGAATCAAAGGGTTGGTAACCCAGATCCTGCTCTGAGTTACTATTACTTTTCTTTTCAATCTGGAAATTTATTATATACCCTAGCTAGGTATCAAAATAAATATATAAAAAATTAAGATCGTGTAATATTAAGTACAGAAGTAATAAAGAAATAAATATGCCCATGGAACTGATGCTTTTAGGATAAGTATAAATGGCAACAGAGTCATATGTTTTAATACTTTAATGTTTTATATATGTTTTATGTTTGTTTCACAAGTTTGGAAGAGTCAAAAATATATTGTAAAATTTGTAATTGCAGTTATGCTGTGCAAAACAATGTGCTTAAGTTTATGTTAAAATATTTAAGAAAAGTTTCAACATCTTATCATTAGATGTTTAATAATATATTTTACAATATTTTATAAAATACCAATAGTAGTGAGTCTTTCTCTCCAAGCCCAGATAGCCCTTGGTCATTGTTTCAGTTACCAACTGCTATATACAAACAATCCCAAAACTCAATAGCTTAAAACAACACTCATTTTATTATATCTCTTGATTTTGTAGGTCAAGAATTCAGGCAGGGCTTGGCTGGGCAGTTCTGCTCCACAGAGTGTCAAGTAAGATCGCTCAGTAGTTTTCAGCTAGTAACTGGGCTTGGGACCCAAGACAGATTTACTCCAATGTCTAGTATCTTGGCAGGCATGGCTGGAGGGCTGAACTCAGCAGGGTCTCTCCACATGGCCTCTCCAGCAGAATGATCAGACTTCTTACATGGTAGGTCAAGGCCTCCAGAGACCAAAGTGGAACCTGCCTGTCCTCTTCAAGGCAGGCCCCAACTGGCATAATGTCATGTCTACTATATGCTATTGGTCAAGGCAGTCATAGGTCAGACTACGTTTAAAGTCAACCTAAGGGCTCTCTAAAGGAAAATGATGTTTATTCGGGAATGGGCATTGCAATGGGAATATGCATGCCCAAGTAAACTATGTGCAGGGAGGTAAAGAAAGACAATGGTTTTTAAAGAAGAAAAAATGAAGATGATTATGTAATTGTTTTGAGATAACAATCCTTAGTTACAAGGATTATTAACAAGGGTAGTGCCAGTCCAAGGTTGCACAGGCAGTTGCTGGGCAGATGTCCTTGCAGAAGTGGTCGTGTGTGTGTAAGGTTGCAATGGCCTTTGTTCAAAGTTGTGGTTTTCGTAGTATTTGTGATAGTTCTCATGATCAGAAATTCATGCATAAGAACCTTCCCTTCATGGCCTTCCCTGACTCCGTTTGTCAGAGTTTCTAATACAAGTGACTCCCTTTTGATCTTGACAACTTTCATGCTTTCCCTTTTGATCAAGATCTTTCTCTGAAAGCATCACCAATTAATCATCTATAGTTAGGTTTCGATTGTCCCTTGGTGCCAGGATGGACCTGTCCTGCTCTCACATCAGAGGGGGTGGTTGGTAATTGGTGACTAGCAGTCAGTGTGAAAACCCTTTCAGCCACATGTGAGCAACAAGAGAGGTTTGGAGAAAGTGGCTTTCAGGCTAAGTCTACCTGGAGTCTACTGTTAAGTTCAATTTTGCCTGCTCTGTAGGTATTGGCATCATCTCAAAGTGCTGGGCCAGCATTCTTTTGTTAAGAGTTGTACTTCTGTAATAATTTGACAGACAATAGGTACAATGCTTAAAAAGTAAAAATAATAGTAATATGACAATCTCAGTTTGTGAAATACTTTTGAGCCATGAACCTAGGCTTTGGTGGGTCTTAGGGAGATGTGGGAGTCAGTAGGAAAGTGGGGAGATAGCAAGGAGGATCCTCTAGTTAGGTTTGGAACAGGGCTTGGCCGTCCCCTGGCTGCCTGGGATCATTTGGCCAAGGCCGAACCCAACACAGCCTAAGGATGGAGCTGAATTCTGGGTTGCCAGGCCTACAAGAAGACCTGAGATTTTGTTGAACTCAGAGCATTGGGCATTGGAGGTCAGAATGCAATTCGAGTGAGCAGGGTGAGTGGGCACAGAGGAAGGGCTGTTTTCTAGCTGAGCTTACCCTCCTGCCTTCCAGCCTTGCACATCCACAGACCTCACAGGGCCACTATTCATCAGCCATGTGGTCATTTAAGGCTCCACTGCAGGGCAGTGTGACACAGTGGTTAAAAGCAAAGTCTTCAAAATCAGATAGACCTAGGTCCAAATCCTAGCTGCAGAATTTGCTAGCTATGTGACTGTGGATAAACTGCGTAACCTCACCAAGGCTCGGTTGTCCTTACAACCTTATGAAATTATTGTGAAGATTCTGTGTGATAATGTACATCACAGACCTAACACAGGGTCTAGGGCATAGCACCAACTCAATAATTAGTAGCAAAAAAGCCACCCTCTATTCTCACACTGTCACAGCCCACACTGGCCTGTCCATGTCCCCCACCTCATCTCTTACCTAACCATGGAGTGACATCTCCTGCAATGTTTCTGTCCCTTGGGCTGACTCTGTGTCTTTGCGCTCCTCCCCAAAGCAGAGTTAAGAAGCTCACAGTCACAGCTGAGGTTAATGCTCCCTCTTCCTCTCCATGGGGCACAGGCCAGCACTGGCTGGGTACCCCATAGAAGCACAATAAACACTGATTGGACTAAATGGCCAATTTATGGCCTCTCTTTGAACAGGCCTTAGATGATTACCTTTTATGAGGCTTACACTTTAGACTTAAGATGTAAAACAGAAGCTCAGGTTAAGAGGCAAATAATGGGATATTTTATGTGCTGTTCTGGAGCAAAAGTCCACAGCTTTATTGCAGTGGCTGTAAAAGAGCATAATTGGAAAAGCCTTGATTGAGAAACCCACAGTGGAAAGAACCCTGGGTCAGGAGACAGGAAGCCCGATTTCCTACCCTGTACTGCACCGTGCAGCCAGGCTCTTTCCTTGTCTGACCTCACGTGCAAAACCAGGGACCCCTAAAGACCCTCCCAGTCCTGTCCATAGTTCCTGAGCCTGCAATACCCTCTTCCCAGCATTTTTATGATTCCAAAATCTTAAGAATCTCGTACCCTACAATCCTATGATACTAAAATTTGGCAGTTGCAGATAGTACTATCTTAAGAATCTATAGTAAACGGTGGTGCTTAACAGCACAGATCTGAAGTTGGAAGACCTGGGGTTCACATTTCAACCCACTGCTTATCCTAGTATGATTTTGGACAAATTGCTTAACGAGAGTCTCAGTTTTCTCACCTATGTAATGGGAATAAACAGTCACTGTGAAATGATGAAAGGGAGAGAATGAAAAGAAACAGCTCCCACAAAGCACTCTCTGGAGAGCTTTGACACAGAGAAAACTGTTGAGGAATAGTATTATTGTTATTATTACTGTTATAACATTCCATGAATGCAGTATCTCAAGAATCTAAAATTCCCCAGCCCTAAGGGAGTACTGTCTTGTGATTCTAGGAGTCTGTGACTCTCAGATCTCATACATGAGTGTAAGTGCCCAGGGACTCGTGACCTTATGCTAGGAGCAAGGCTGTAAGTGCAGTCACAGCCACCAGATGGCAGGCTCGGGTTACCGGTCTCTATAACCCAGAGGGCCAAGGAGCTCAGACTCTGGGACCAGCCCAGAGTCTTCTCTCTGGCTCTCATTTTAAAAGTTCCTTTCTCTGATAGGCACAGAGAGCAAAAGGGAAGTGAGGGGAAGTTGCAATTACCATGCTTATCTTATCAATCCGAAGGTCCCCAATGCCGGAAAGAAAGGAGACCCGAGTGGGGAGGTGGTTTTCTTACGAAATGAACTTAACATGAAGCCATCTCAGCACTTGGCTTACTGGCTACAGCCTGGAAAGGCACCGGCCATGCCATCAGCACGTTCCAGGCTCCTCACAAAGGTTGCCCATGCTGCATGGCCTGTATGGTCCTTCAGTGTCCCCAGTTCAGACACCCACCTGTCTAGAAGGACAGATCTGCCCGACAGCCCCGAGATCCCACCACTTACATACAAGGAAGCAGAGGACACAAGGGGTCACAGATTTGCCTTAGGCTCGGCCGTGGTGAGGCCAGGATTCAGATGGAGAATCTTCCAGGGTCTGTGCTGTGCCCCTGATAAGCTGATGCTGACAGCAGCCAACTCAGCAGTGCCTTAAAGAAGGGGACCAGGCAGGAGCCAGGGAAGAGTGACAAGGTAGGGGACAGACACCACCCTACCTTATGTCAGAGCCGCCTCTGAGTATCAGGTTCAGTGCTGAACACGAGACCTCGCTATATCTAGCGTCATCCTTTCAACCATCCTTTGGGGAAGGTGTTAAAAAAATGATGGCCCTGAGGGTTCCAAGAGGGGAAGGGACCTAACTAGTTCTATACAGAGATGGAGCCAGGAGTCAAGCCAGGTGTGTTGCAGGACAAACCTCTTGCTCTGTCTTCCCACCGCAGGCGCTGCAGGTTGGGGCCGGGCTGCACAACGCCCAGACCAGGAGGCCCTCAAAACTCCGGTCTGGTCCTGGGAGACCTTGGGCGAGGCTCACCTGTGTCTGGCCCTCAAAGGCTCCTCGTCAGGTCCAGGGCCAGTTGGGACACCAGGAGGACGAGGCCTTGGCGGCCCAGATCCGGCCCTGGGCTCGGGGAGGCCAATATTGACTTTGGTAAACACCATTTTGCACGGAGTGCGTGGCGAGGGCGGGGGCGCCCTGACCCGGGGGGCGGAGGCAGCCGCTCCGCATTTAGACGAGGCCATTAGCGGCGATCGATGGCTGCGCCGCCGCGCTCCGGCCGCTGGGCGCTCCCAAATGAAGGTTAAGTTTGCTCTGCGCCCTGGCGCGGCCGGCCATGCGCCCGCATAATGGCCCCAGCCCAGCCGCCCGCGCCCAGGTTAAGCGGAGGCCGAGGGCCGCGCTGGCTGCGGGAGGAGGGCGGCTCGGCTCGTGTGCTTGGGGTCCAGTGTGCGGTTCCCTGGTCTGTCTCACTCCTGGTCATCCTCCTGGGCTCCGGTGGCCTGGTGTGTGCCGTGCCGGAGAGCACCCGTTTGAATGCACCGTCTGTGTGCATTCGAACCTGAGTGTGCGTGTGTAGCTGGGTGTGCACCCTCACCCCTTACACGTGTACTAAGTGGGAGAGCTGGTACACTGAATAGCAGGTGCCCTCTCCTCCAGGTCTGCCTTCCAGGGTATGCCCTCCAGGTCTGCCCTCTCCTGCCTCAAGTCCCTACCCCCTTTCAGCTTTGGACTCATCCCCTGAAACAGGTGGGGCATGGGGAACTGGCCCTGGACGAGCAGGGACACGTTCACACCTGTGTTGGCGGATAGCTGGGCTGTCTGAGTGCACACGTGGGCTGTGCACATGGACAGGGCTGTGCCCGTGCCCAGGTGTGACTGGGGCTCCTTAGAAGCTCTGCAGCCCGTGGCCTGCCACCACATACCGCCGGGTCAGACCAGGTCCCTCCCTTTATTCTGTCAACTCCACCCTCTCAGTGTGCATGTAGCCATAGTACATATTTAATGAAAGCCCCCAAGTGCCCCCAAAGTGCTCAGCACTGCAGTGGTATCGTGTTAATTCTCATACTTATTCCTTTCTCCACATTTTTACAAAGGAAGAAACTGAGGCTCAGAGAGGGGAAGCCACCTCCCCAGAAGCGTAAAAGGCAGCAAATGGAAGAACTGGGACTCAAACCGTGCCGTCTACTGCACCCTCCTGCTGGTCACTCCAGGGACGGGCAGCCTGGAATGCCAGACCCTTGGCAGGTGGGGGTGAGGGGACTATTGTGTGCACCCACCAGGCTGGTAAGATGATGTCTTTTGGTCTCTTTCAAGATCCTGTTTTCCCCACATTACGGCTGAGGGAACTAAGGCTCAGAGAGGGAAAGGGAGTTGCCGCAGCTCCTGACAGTGGGATGAAGTCCCGATAGGTCGCAGAGTGCTGCTCACCCTGGTCCCGGCTGCCTAGAGTGTGTGCTGAGATACCCAGACAGTCTCCCCTGGGAAATGAATACCTTGCTTCCCCTGGACAAGACCTTGGCCCTCTGGAGGCCTAGGCTTCAATCAGTGCACAGAGGCAGATGGACTATGGCCCAGAGGGACTTGCCTGCCACCCCCAGGAGGCATTAGGGAATGTGTGGGGATATTTTGTCACAGTGAGTAGCCCTTGATGCTAATGCCCTGCATGAAAGAACTGTCTGCCCAAAATGCCAGCTGTGCCCAGGAGGACCTGACCAGAGGTTCTGAGGAGCCAGGGAAGCAGGTGGCCCCAGAGGTGGGGAGTGGCATCCTGTATCCTTCCTTCCGACCTTCCCCTCAGCCCCCGGCAGCCGCTTCCTTGATCAGTCCTGATAAGATCCTGCCCAGGCCTCTTCCGCTGGGGCCCCTGCCCTGGTAAATGAGTGACCCACAGAGGAAAGGGGGCTGGCCCCTAGCCCCTCAGGGTTATCGCGGGCCAGGCCATGCCACCCACAGGGCCTGCCACACCCTCTCAGTGCTCTGGGAGCTGAGGGACCACCCTCAGTGCTCCCCACTTGCTGTCCCCTCTCACCTGATGCTCTGCTCTTCTCCCATCAGGCAGGTGGGGTACTCGGGGCCAGAGAAGCAGGTCTAAGTTCCAGGGTCACAACACTGAGCTGGGGATCTAAAACCCGGGTTTCCTTACGCCCTGCCCAGGGCTCTGTCCAGTGCACCGGCCCCTAGGCACAGCCAGGCCTGACCTACCCACCTACATTTCCCTGAGCAGCGACCTCAAGTGGCTGGCTCTGTATGTGGCTGCTTGGCCACAGGGGGACAACTCTCCCTTTGGGGCCTCAGTTTACCCCACTGTAAAATAGGATGAGAAGCCAGGTTCCTGAGCTAAAGGATAAAAGCAAGATCATTGGCAGTGCTCACTTCTCTGGGAAGCCTCGGTCTCCTCAGCTGTCAAATGGAATGAAAACGACCATGCAGGGATTATGTTTCTTGTGAGGATGAAATGATACAATACGTATGAACCTGTGGCTCATAACAAGTGCTCAATAAACAGAGGCTAAGTTGTCTTAGCTCTTACCATGGTTTACCGACATTCTCTGCTTTTGTCTGTTCTCTCACCCAACCCGTGGCTCTTTCTGCTGACAGGGTTTATCTGTCTCGGTGTCACCAGTGCCTGGCATAGCCCTGGCACCTAGTAGGTGCTCAGTGAAATGATAGTGAAGGAGATGGAGAGGTTGATGGAGGCAGGAGTGTTCAGGGTAGACTTCGTGCAGGAGGAGGGGCTGGAGCCAGGATGGGGCAAGGGGGGGTGATGTCCCATAGTCACCCCTCTCCAATCCCAGCAATGCAGTGGGAGGGACGAAGGGAGGGAGACAAGAGCACTCCAGGAGGGGGAACAGCTTGAACACATTTTCCCAGTTGAGGGGGCTGGGGAATGACTTCTCCACTGAACTGCGACCTCCGAGCCACATATCCTCTTTGAACTGTCAGGCAGCCCCCAGCCCTGTCACTCCCCATCTGAGCTGGGCGAAAAGTGAAACTCCAGCCCTGCCCTGGAGCAGTCCCCAGTGAGTCCCAGGCCCGGCCCCCATGTCTGGGTTTATTTGTGTGGGGATAGCCGATCTCCTAGCCCGGCCTCACCACGCGTCCCTGGCCCAGGCCTGCCCCCCGGCCCCGCCGCCCACCTGGGCCTGCTCCAGCCTGGGGTCCCCAGTGGCTTCTCCTCCAGCCCGGGCAGGGGCCCTACTCCGTGGCCAACTTCAGGCTGCAGAGCCGGGCTGGAACTCTGCTTCCCACCACACACAGGATTTGGGGAACTTAGGGAAGTTTCTTCACCTCTCTGCGGCTCAGTTTATCTGAAAAATGGGGGACCTACCAGGGAAATCCCTGTCATTAAATTCTCATGTGATTAAAGCCCAACACTTAACAAACGTGAGCCTCCTCCCTTCATCACGCTGTGGTCCAGAGGAAGGAAGAGTATGTCCCAAGTGTGCCCCTGTGTGCCAGGCACCGGCAACCCTTCTGCCCTTCACATACGGAGATTCGAACTTTGAAGCCAGGTGGAAGTTTGTATCCTGTTTTACTTATGAAGAAATACAGGCTTAGAAAAATGAGGGGCCTGTCCAAGAACAAGTGACATATCTCATAAATAAATATCAGAGCCAGGGTTCATACACAGGATCGTCTGACCCGGGGTCCAGGGTGGCAGGTTGTGGCAGGAACATGACACAGGCCCTGGAGTTGGGCATCCCTATGTCTTAACCTGGCACCACCCCTTGTTCAGCAAGCGGGAAGCTCGCGGCCCTCAGGGCCTTCTTGCCAGGTGGCCGGAGGGCTCCCTGACGCTCAGCTAAGCCCACAGCCCACTCTGGCTGGTGGCCTCAATGCAGCCAGGGCCTGGCACCATGGGTGCTCAGTTAGTATTTGTGGAGTGACTAAATGAATGAATTCCCAACTCTTTCTAGAATACCTAGCAGGGCAATAGTGAGATATATATAAGTGACAGTAATGGGGAGGACTGAGGTACATGAATGGGGAAGATTCATTTAGCTATTAACAGAAATTATTTCTCTCTATCATCTCTTATCCATCGGCCTCCCCTCCTTTCCTGGACAAACATTTATTAGGGACCGACCCTGGACCAGGGCTGTGTGGGCTCCGCAGATGAAAGGCTAATGATGTGCAATATTTATTTAGTGCTTACTTACTGTGTGACTGGCACTCATCTAAGCCTTTTGCCTGGATTTTCTCACTTAATGCTCATAACAGCCCTAGGAAGTAGTAACTGTTATTATCCCCATTCTACAGATCAGGAAACAGAGACAGAGAAATTAAGCAACTTAGTCAAAGTAAATTAGAAAGTGGTGTAGCCTAGATTTATATGCAAGTATTCAAATTTCAGAACCAAGGGGGAAAATTTTTCAGCCCCAAGTAGCTCACTAGCTGACTGAATAAGGCATGCGTGTGGTTCGAGTAAGACAGGAGAGGGGTTTGGATGAAATACATAGCATGGTACTTAGCATGGAAAGAGATCTTTCTAAAGGTGAAGACTTTGAGCACTATTTTTATTGTTAAAGTATTACTATGAAAGCAGTAACTTAGTTCCCAGCACTTCCTCTCTCTTCCTTGGTATCTAATGAACGTTTTTTAAAAAAGGCCTTAGAGGGTATCTAAGGCATTAACTAAGGAGGAAACAGAGGCCAGAAAGGAGCAGGAATCTCCCTCCCCAGGCCACCAAGGCTAGAATCCTCAGCATACTGGCAAATGTTTAACACCAGCTCTCCAGGGGGGTGAAACCTGATTTGTGCCTCTGCCACTGTCTGGTGTATTCTCACCACGGTGGATTCGAGTGAGGTCACTGAATAGCCGAGTTGGACAGAAACACTTAACAATCAGCTCTCGCCAGGGGGTACAAAGCAGCTGGGGCCCACTGCTGGCTGGAGCTCGGACTTTCTGACAAGCCTGGTTGCATGTTACCACTGAACCCAACAGCCACGAGGGACAGTGAGGTAAGGGTGGGGCTGTGGGCACAGGAAGGAAGGGGAGAGACAAATGCTGCACCCCAAGATCTCTGAGAAATCAAGCAGTTCTTCCTTCTCTGCATGCTCAGGCAATCGCAAGGCCTTTTTAAGCAGAGCAGGACTTTGGCATCAGCCTGCATATCCTTCTCTGGAGCAAAAGTTGCTCCTTGTATGTGCTATCCAATGACTTGCAAAGGTTGGGGAGAAAAATGGGAAACGGTTTGATTCCTGATAGGGTCCATGTTCAGGAGCGAGTCGCTGCGTGTGGGCACGGTGCTGCCTGCCGTGGGGTTCCTGAGAGAGGAAGCTGCACTGGGCTACGCTGTCCCCTCCGGCCAGACAGGGAGACGCAGTGGGTTCGTTTCCAGAGTACCGCGTTTATGCATCTATTGAACATCGGGTCATTTCACTGCTCGCTTCCTTCCTCCTATGACCTGGGCTCCTCGTGTTTCCAGCTGACTAACCCAAGACCTCGACTGAGACACAGGCTGCGTGACCTCTAGCGTAGGGCAGTCTGAAGCACCCCTGTCATCAGCGTGGCCTCCATTCCCCTGTGGCTCTTCCTTGGGCCAAGTCACTGCTGTGCTATTAAAATTGTCCCACCACTAATGATGGTGGTGAGAAACAATAGCTTCACTTGCTCTAATATCTTTGAGCTGGTTACTTCATATTAACTGATGGCTATCCCAAGGAAATAAAAGAAATATTTAAGATTCTACTATGTGTCAGACATGTATTGTGCATTATATTTAATCTTCCAAGCAAACTAACCAGGAAAGTTATCATCTACATATTTTATTGATGAATACATCTCTGCTTAGAAAGGTTATATAACTTAGCAGAAGTCACATGGCTAGTGGGTGACTGAGCCAGGATTGAAACCCAAGTGTATCTGTGCCCAATACTCTATTCTCCTCATTCTACTGTAATTCATCTCCCAGATTGATTAGGGAAAAAAATCAAGGTAATTCTGAAAGTGTAGAAATAGGCTGGGCATATTAGTTTTCTATTGCTATGCAACAAATTTAGCAACTTATAGCAACACCCATTTATAATCTTACAGTTCTGTAGTCCAGAAATCCAGGTGGGCTTATCTGACTCTTCTGCCCAGGATCTCACAAGGCCAAAATCGAGGTGTCGGCCAGCTGGGGTCATGTGGAGAGGCTCTGGGAAGAATGTACTTCCAAGCTCATTCTGGTTGTTGGCAAAATCCAGTTCCTTGCAGTTGTAGACTGAGGTCCCCAGTTCCTTGCTGACTGTCAGCTCCTTAAGACCATGGGACCACTCACTCTGCAGTATCTACCACCATTGAGCTAGGCGGGGTTGGGTTGGGGTAAGTTGCAATGGATTGCCTAGGAGGAAGTACACTGGGTCAAGAGGTGTTGGGTGGGTTGGACTAGACCCAGTTGGAAGGTTTGGGATGCATGTGGTTGAGCTGGACTGAGCTGGCTTGGCAGTGTTGACAGGAGTTGGACAGGGATGGGTGATTTGTGCTGGGAGCCACTGTGAGGCCAATTCTTAGACACTGGTGTCAGGTCTTCAAGCACAGTGGAGTGTTTTAGTTATTCAGAGCTAGGAAGGGAGGACTTGGAGGATGACGTCACTGATGACAGCAGCACTGCTGTCAGTAGTTCCTCACTGGGCTTTTCTCCACGACCTGAGGCCAGGTCCATGTCCCCTTCACCCAAGCCAGACCTATCCCCAGGCTTAGGTCATTTCCAGTCTTCAGCTCAGCCTCCTCTGCCCTACTTAACATGAAAGCCATTAGAGCAAGAGAGTTGGCATAGGAAATACATTCCAAGCAGAGAAATTTGCAGGATGTGTTGTCTCGGGGCAAAACCAAACCCAAAGTCAGGATATCGGAGCCATATGGTTTCCTCCCTACACTTCTGGTGGGAGGAGCTGTGGATTTTATGGAATTTGGGACCAGTTCCGGAGTCCCACAGGTGCTGTGCTCACTGAGCCGAGGAGAGCGGGCGCTGGCAAGCCCACATGTTTACACACACAGGGCAACACACAGGGGCACAGGCTTCCCCGTCAGCCACGCATTTTCAGTTTATACACATTCTCTTGGAATAGCACTGAAAGGCAGGAGCCATCATGGAGCATCCCAAAGGGAGGCACTCATGTTCAGAGAGGTCAAGAGGCTTTCCCAAAAACATACGACAGAGCTAAGACCTATTTTTTTGGTTGTTGTTTACATAAACATTGTCTCTCTCTCCTTGACTAGAATCCAGCCTCTATAAGGTTCGCCATATTGCCCATCTTGTTCATGGTTGTAGTCCCAGGATCTAGGGGCACATAGTAGGTACTCAATTACATTTAATCAATATACATATGCACTTATTAAATGAGGAACGAAATCCAAGATGCAGAAACCCATGTTCTTTCCATGGTGGTACACACACACACACACACGCACACACACACAGCCCTTGTGACATGGGCACCTTGTCCCAAGTCCTGGAAGTCTTATCCCATCTCTGCTCCCTGGCGCTGCCTGGACCTGACCCACTGGCTCAGGTCAAGGGAAAAGGCCTCTGGACTCAGACCTCTGAGCATGCCTAGCACAGTCCTGGTATCACAGGTGCACAACAAATATCACCCCCTTCACCATCTGCCTTCATTTAGACCTTCTTTGGGTCTAAAACATAAAACAGAGGAGATGCCAGAAAATGCCATTTGGAAACCGAGCTTGCCCTTCCAAGAGAAGAAAGGATAGCCAGCCCAGACTGGGGTCTGAGACCATGTCTCTACTCAGGTCAAGCAGCCTGCAAATCATTCTTGCTCAGAACACGGTCTCATCCAATTTGCGCAGATCCCAAGAGGGAGGGGTCATTATACCCACTGTGCACATAAGAAAACTGAGGCTTCTAGAGAAGAGGTAACTGAACTGCCCAAGGTTACATAACTAGAGAATACAAAGCATGGATCTGAATCCAAGGCTGTGGCTCCAAGGTCCATGGGCATCAGTGCCAGACAACCCCAGCCTCCTCCCCAGCGACTGCCCAACGGAGCACAGCTCCCCTTCTTCCCCGGGCTCTGTGAAGGGCAGGGCCATGTCCCCTCTTCCCTCCATCCTGCCTTTGCTCTCAGCCTGGGTCAGTACAGGGTGGGGGGAAGGGGGACGTTTCTTGCTGCCTCCGACTGGTATTGACGGATGGAGTGACTATTGTAAATGCTACGGTGTTGTGTAATCAGTAGGAAAATGTGACTCTGTCCCCAGAGATGCCAGTGGCATTTTGGAGAAAATCCTATCCTTGATTTTCTGGGCCTGTTCAGTTGAAATGTCTGGGTGACAGGGACGGGCTGGCGGCTCTGATCTATGGGGCCTGGGCAGCCCTTGCCTAGGAGAGGAGTGGTTGAAAGAGTCGAACCACGGGCTCGATCTAAACTCTGTCACTTACTTACTCTCTCTGCCCCATTTCTTCTACTATCAAGTGGGGATGGAAAAAGCACCCAGCTCATTTGGAGGACAGGTGAAGAGATGCAGCAAAGCAGCTAGCACCTAGCACAGAGTCTGGCCCACGGCTGATGCACAATAACTATTTGTTGAGGTAGCAGGAAAATGAATGAATGAATAAATGAACAAGCGAAAGAATGTGCAGGAATGACTGAAGAAGCATGCGCCAGTAGCAAGTGGACAGCATTTGGAGTCAGGCGACCCAAGTTGGAACCATGCCTGTCACCTACTAGCTGAGTGACCTTAGGCAAGTCACTTAGCCTTGCTGAGCCTCAGTTAATAATAGTAATAATCCCTGCCTCTCAGGTCACAGTGAGGATCAGATGAAAACGCTGGGTGGACTGCTTTGTTAATGGCAGGGCACTGTGCAAATGTTAGTTTTAATTATTCTCCACGATTATGACTGCTCCGTGGGAGACATGTGTGTGAGTGAGGGGGGGAGGCTGTGCGTGCAGGCAGGTCTGTGACCAGGCTGTGTGTGCGTGTGTATTGTGTGTGGGTGTGTTTGGAGAACTGGGGCCATTAGAAAAACCATCATCCCTCTAAGTTGTTCTTTCTTTTGCTAAACTCAACCTGCCAGGCTGACATCGGAAGCAGGAATTAGTGGGAAGTCTGGGGGGACAGGATTAGCGGCTGAACTTTCTATTCCTGGAGACCCTCTTTTCTCAGGAGGTCAAAGCAATTTCCATATATTATCCTGCTGGCAGCTTGGGAAGGTCAGGGAAACAGCAAACATATGACACGAATTCCTCAGATGGAGAAATCAAGGCAAGAAGGGCAGCCGAGGAGGCCACTCTGCCTGCTCCTGTTCACACCACCACCTGAAGGACTGTGTGGCCACCTGGGCCTGTCCCAGGCAACGCTCCTGGCTGGCAACAGTTCACGCATTTGAGTGCTTATTACTGCCGTGGGCTGTGTGTGTTTCCGGGCAGGATTGGAGCAGGGCCCCGAGTGCCTGCCTCGTAGACATGCGAGACCATTTTAGGATCTTACTCTGGCACAGGCTCCACCACAGCCAGACTGTGGCCCTAACTTGTCTCTGGGTGTCCTTCAAGCTCAGTTCTCCTCCTCCAGAAAGTCCTCCTGGCTGCCGTATCTGGCAGATGGAGAAGTCATTCTTCTCTGAGCCACTGGAGGGAAGGGACGGGGAGGGAGGGGCTTAGCAGCCCAGCCACTTCCCTTCTGCTGATGCCGAGGGCAAGGCCAGGGGATGTTCTCTGAAACTGCCTGGAAGAAGAGCTGCCCAGACAGACGAACTGTGAATGTGGAGCTGGTGAGCTGGGGAGGCTCAGGTAAGTTCTCTGAAGGGTTAGGGCCGTGATTCCCAAAGTGGGGTGCCCAGAGCAGCAGCGGCAGCAGCACCTGGGAACTTGTTAGAAGTGCCAGTTGTCCCACCCACACCAGGCCTGCTCCCTCAGAGCCACAGCGCTGCAGCAAGCCCTCCCAGCGACTCTGATGCTCTAGGGGTTTGAGAACCACAGGGCTCAAACCGCACAACCTCCCTGCACCTGCAGCCAGGCACCTGGCTCAAGTCACCGCCCAGGCTCATTAATCCACCCCTCCCCTAACAGTCGGGAAGGGCACCAGCTTGCCAGTGTTACCAATTCACAACTGAGGCCCTGTTGTTTGCTTGAGACCTCACAGCCAGTACAAGACTGGAATTCGAACCCAAGTCTCACTGACTCCAAAACCCTTTTCCTTAACCTCCGTAAGAGCTAGAACCCCAGCAAGAGAGTGAGGTGCAAGGCGGGGAGGGACACCAGACCCCGGCGGGGGGCTGGCTCCACTGCTCGCCAGTGAGTGGCCTTGGGCCTGCCTCGACTACCCATCTGTACACTGGGGATAACAATTCCCGCCTTGCCGGCCTCGCTGAACTGTGAAAATCAAGGACACAGGTGGAAACGCTGAGACCGAGTGCGCACGGTACTTTACAGTATACAAAGTATACTATATACAAAGTGCATCCTCGTGTCACTCCACGTCACCTTTTCCGCAGCAAATCGCCCCTCGCCGGCACAGTGGCAGACTGAAGCAGAGGAGTCAGATGCCCTGTCCAAGTCCCGCGGGACCGCGGGCACCGGCCAGACCGGAGCCGGGTGCGCCTCCGGCCTCGAGCGCTAGAGGGCGGCGTGGGCCCGCAGCGAGCCCGGGCTGCCCGACCCGCCCGCCGCGGCCCCTCCGAGCTCCGCTCCCGCCCGCGGCTTCCCGGCTTCACCCGGCGCCCAGAGGTGCCTGGGGTTCCAGGGGCGCGCGGGAGGGGCGGGGAGTTGCGCGGTCTGAACTTGAAATCTGAAGTCGGAAAAACCAGGGGCCTCCCGCGGTGTAACCTCTCCGGAGACGTTTGACCCCTCCGAGCCGCGTCTACGATTACAGGAACGTAGTTCCTTTCCCCGCGGCCACTCCGGCCCAGCCCGCGAAAGCCTCCCAAGCCCGCAAAATGAGATCGCTAATTCGGGCCTGCAGAGCCGACTGTAAAACCCGCCCCGCGCGAGAGGAGTTCGTGCAAAGCCCCTTCTCTCTCCCCTGGGACTCAGCACCCGAAGCCCCTCCTTCGAGGTACGCACGGCCCCGCGCTTCCATTTGATGGAGGCGCAAGCCAAGGCTGGGAGAGGGGCTGCGCCTTCGGGCTTCGCGCGGCTCCTCATCTGGGCGGAGGCGGGCTGATCTCCGACGCCGGCACCCGGCTCCGTCCCTTCCCAGCCCCGCGACCTGAACTCCAGCCTGCGGTCCCCGGGGGCGCTGGCCTCGCGGAGTGGGGTGCCGCACCGTCGATTCCGAGCCTCCGCAGAGGCCGGGTTGCTCCGGAGGCCAAAAAATCGAGAACCCTAAGGGCCCCAGTCTCAGGCCGCCCCTGCCCCGGCCCGCTCAGTGCGGAGGGCAGGGGGTGTCCGGAGCCTAGTTCTGGTCTCAGTCTCTGGCCCGACCGCGACCTGCAGTCTCCGGACGGCGCGGCGCGCGCCCGCGTGTAGTCGGGGAGACTCTGCAGGCCGACGGCGCACCCGGACTCCGGTCTCCGAGGCTCTCCTGCGCGCCCTTCCCCCAGCCCCCGGCCGGAGCAGCGACAGCAAAGGCCCTCCACTGTGCTGGGACTGCCCGGTTCAGGCTGGGGGAGGGGTGGCCCGGCGGCCCCAGCCCGAGCCCTTTGCCTGGCTGTTTGCACACATGTAATTAGCGCTAATTATCCCGGGCTTTCAGCTTGCCGACTCCGGGCTGAGAGCTGCGCGCCGGGGTGGAAGCGGCTGGGGAGCTGCTGCCCCTCCGCTGGAGCCCTCTCCGCCCGGACTGGGGGACCTGGGCTCCACCTGAGTCCCCAGGACCTTGCGTCGTGTGTCTGTTGGTGTCTCTGTGTGTGCCCAAGTGTCTACACGACCACCACGTGCTGGCATGCGAGAGTCTTTGTGTGTCCGCCGCTGTGTTTGAAGACGCCGCTGGGGAAGGTTCGCGGGAACCCGGCGCAGATGGGGAGAGGAGCGCTCGCGGGATGGGGGCTGGGGGGGGGCAAATGGTTCTCAGCTGCGAAGGAAGGAAGCGCTAGCGCCCCGCTCTTTCCCATCAGCCGCGAGTCCTGCATAAACATGAGCCCCCGAGGCAGCGACCACGGCCAAGAATCCCCGGGATTGCTGCCGTAACCGCCAAGCCGAGGTGTTGGCGACGGAACCCTGTTCCCGGGGCCCAAGCCGTTTAGTCCCTGCTTGAAGGCCTCCAGCGCCGCCACCTCCTGCTCGAATGGGCCACCAGCGCTGCTCTCCGAGGGGGCAGAGCTCAGAGGGGTTAGGACGCTCGCCCTAGGCAGCGCACGCAGCAGGCCACACGCGCCTGTTCCGAGAACCGCGCGGGATTCAGGCTCGGCCCGAACGCCAAGGGTCTGCCGGGGCCTGGTGAAATGCCTCCGACTCCGAGGTCCCCTTCTCTCTCGTTCTCTCTTTCCCTGATCTCAGATCCTTAGCCCTCGCTGACCCGCGGCCTGCGTGCTCAGTCCGTTTCCCGCCGCGTCCCTCCAGCCCTCTCCCAGTAGCCAGTTCAGCCTAGTCTACCGAAAGGAGCCAGAGGAAAGCAAGCTCACCCCCAGGGGCCCTAGTCGGAGGTGGGGGCATCGCCGAGGTCCCCTGGAGCCGGATTTCTCTGCACCCTCCTCCCCTGCCTCTGGAGTGCCATCCACCCTGCGCCCCGGCCTTCCCCTTTCCGGTTCCCGGCGCTCTCTGACCAGGCTCCTCCGCGTCGCTCTCAGCCTGCCTTTCTCACTCCCTGGCATGTTTACCCTTCCCTGGTGTCTCGGTGTGCCTTTGTCTCTGTCTCTGCCGCCCATTGTCTCTCTGACTCTCCCTCATCGGATCTCTGCCGGTGAAGCTACCCCCGCCCCGCGCCCCCGGGAAGGAACACACACCGGCAAAATCCGCCTTTTCAATAAAAAACGACAACTGGGAAACAGTGAATTAAAAAGCATTAACTTAAAAACAATCCATGTGTCTGCAAATGCGTTCCAAACGGCAGCCTTGGGGGGGGGGCGTCTGCCACATGTTCTGGAGCTCCAGACACACAGTGTGGGGGCTCAATGCCCCACGGTGAACCCCTCCCGCTAGCCACCTGGGATGGCAGGGTCTCTGGAAAGGGGGTCTCTTCTCCGTGCCCCCTGTCATGGACCCCCACTGCCTTCCCTGGACCCTCCCTGCTTTCTGCCATCTGCTGGCCCCTCCTATTCCCACAGCACCTCGAAACTTTCCTGACACCCCAGCTCTCCCTTTGCACCAGACCTCCCTACCCCCCACCCACTCATACAGATTCCGCCCCCCACACTCTAAGGCGCTGAGGCCTGCCCTGCCCCACCCCCATTCTGCCCTCTTGCCCTCAGACCACCCAGCAATCCTGGCTCAGGGAGAAGTGGTTAGAACGGAGCTTTCCTTGGCCGGAAGAGACTCCCCAGGGAGCTGCATGCAGAAAGGGCGCTGCCATCCCCACTGCTGGCAACTGCTGTGCCCTGCCCATGCTGCTCAAAGCTGTGTCTCCAAAGGCTGGCCTCTCCCCGGGTTGCAGAGGGAGGCTGCTATCCTTTGAAGCACCTCACCCAGACAGAACCTCCCCTCAGAGTTTATCGTGCTGCCACCCCTCCTGATCCCAACACCCCTCCTTCCACTTTGTCACTGGGAAGTGGAATTATTGGAGTATTTCCATTAGGGCTTAATTAGAGAAGATGGGACTGGGTGGGGGACTGGGCCACCTCAACTGGGAGGGAGACTCTGAGTCCAGAAACCAGATGGGGAGGAAGGAGTTCTGGGTTCTTATCCTTGCTCTGCCAGTGATAATGACTTGTAATTATAATGGCAACAATAGTAACACGGCAGTAACACTTACTGAGCACTTACTGTGTGCTCTGCCTACATTAACTAACAGGCATCACTAATGGCTCTGTGACTTCAAGCAGTAGCCCTACCTGAACCTCAGTTTCCCCATCTGTAGCAGGAAGGGGTGGTAACAGAGGCCTTCCCAGTTTAGACTGAGAGTCTGAAACATCTGATTTGTAGGTGAATCAAAATCTCCTTGACAAGTTGTATAATATTGGTTGTCACCATTCTTATCATAAAGAAGTCAACCAGGAAAATTTGATTCCAAGTTATTCTGTTCTTGAAACAACAAAACTGAAAAGCCATCACTTAGAAAAAATCATAACAGTTCTCACCAAATCAAATTGTTCTTTCTCTTAATAGCTGGGGATGATCCATTTAATTTAATTTTATTTTTAATGATAAAATGTTCTGTGTTCATTATACAAGGGAGCCTTTCAAAATTCACATGGCCACTTACCATATCTCAATTGATGACTTATCAGATTCTGGGAGCCCAATATGAGTATTTATAAAAAGCTCCCTGGTGACTCTGATAGGAGAATTCTGATTCTCACATAATTTCTGAATCTACTGTCGGATATCTGATACTGCATCTGATATGTCATTCTCAGATAATCTCATCTCTGATTCTGATAGGAGATTCTGATTTAGAGTCACCAATGTTGGTTTCTAAGAATTTTTGTTTCTGTAGATTTGTTTAAGCAGCTTCTCTGTCTTCATGTGTGCTCGTACACATATGTTCCCAGGAGACTGTGAAGGTGCATCTGCTATACATATATGTCTAGGTATATGTGTGCAGGCATGTGTATCTTTGAGGGTATGGGTGTAGTGCTCTGTATCTCTGAGTGCGTGCAGTGGGTGTGCTGCGTGGGGTCTGGACCTCTCTGTGCAGGTGTGTGTCTCTGGGGGTGGCACCTATGTTTCTGGGTAGATTTATGTGACTGTGCTTTTGTGTCACATTTATGCAAGTGAGGAGATATCTGTGCCTCTGTATGGATGTGTCATCCTGTGCCTGCGTTGAGCGGCTTGCCATTTTCTGAAACCTCCAACAAGGAAGGAGTTTCTCTGCAGGAGGAGCCCCATCCAGGCCCCTGAAATGCCAGTTGAGCAGTCTCTGGGCTTCAGATCTCACAGAGCTCCTCTCCTGGCTGGGGAAGAAGGACAACAAATTTTGAGCATAAACACAGATCTCTGTGCTGAGCATTCTAATTCTGCAAGTCAAGTAGAGAGCCTGTGCAGCAGCCTGCTAATTAGCCACCCTGGGGAAAAAATTGCCTGTGTTGGAGTGGATAATGTGTTTGCCTGTTTCCGTGGGATCCTTGACCAACTGAATGCCCCCCACCTCCCTCCTACCCTCTCCCATGGGCCTGTCTCCCTGCAAGCCCCACTCAGAAAGATGGTGCAGCCTCTGTGTGCCTCGGCTCCAACACATCGGCTTTTTCAAATAGGCCAATTGCTAAGCAAATGTCATTTGAGCTGGAGCTCGGAAGGCTATCAGTGAGGTAAATGATCCATTTGAATAGCTGGAGATGGGCCCCATGCTTAGAGGAAGGTGAACTAATAAAGTTCCCCATAACATTAAGGACAGGCTCCATATCCCCTCCCCAGACAAACTGTTTTCTGAGGGTCAGGGGTCTCTTCCACAGCACAGGACAAATCCCCAGGCTCCTGCAGCCCAGGACGTCAGGCTTGATGGATCCTCAGACCCAGAGAGCCTCTGAGTCTCTCTGCCCAGGCCCCTGCAGCGGCACCATGGGAGCAGGAGACTTGCCCTGCTGGGCTGAGGGGTAGCTGCCTACCGCAGCACAGGCCATGCCCTATCCATGCTTGCATACACACGTATACACATGCTGCATACAAACACACTCACTCGCAATCTGAGCCTGTGACTTTAACCTGTGCTACACTCCTATGTGTACATAAGCCCACACACAGGTGTATGCAAATATCTATAAACACCCAGACTATCATTGCTCTATTTTTTAACTCATAATACGTAAGTAAGCATTACCACCTATACAACATATAGGTTCACAAGCAGATAGACATACAAATACAGATATACAGATATCACATATAGATACTGTTATGGATTGAATGTGTTCCCCTAAATTTTGTGCCAAAGCCCTAACACCAAATATGATGGTATTTAGAGCTGGGGTCTTGGAGAGGTAATTAGGTTTAGATGAGGTCTTGGTGGGGGGGTCCCCATGATTGAATTAATGTCCTTATAAGAAGAGGAAGAGAGACCAGTGCACATCTCTCTTTGCCGTGCAAGGATACAGCAAGAGGGTGGCCACCTGCAAGCCAGGAAGAGAGAGCTCTCGCCAGGAACCGAACTGCAGGGCACCTTGATCTTGGACTTCCCAGCCTCCAGAACTGCCAGAAATAAATGTCTGTTGTTTAAGCCACCCAGTCTGTATTTTGTTATAGCAACTTGAGCAGACTAAGATAGATATGAACTAGGAACTATACTTGCACACATTTGTACATATTCATTACGTATCAATAAAAATTGTCGCTACACACCTAGAGAGATACTGTGATGTCATGTGCCACCCCTCCCATCACAGCTGCATATCACATGACCACCTCTTACCGTGGTGAGCGTTTCACATACTTTCCCCCACTTGATTCTCAGGAAACCCCAAGAGGAAGACATTTATTAGCTCCGTTTTATCAAAGAGAAGATTGAACTTGACTAAGGTACTCAGGCTTGGTTGCGCAACTGCTAAGTGACAGAGTTGGGATGTGAACCAGATCTCCTGACTCCAGTGTGGATGTTCCATGGGGATGACAAGTGATCCAGCAAGCAGAGTTGGGGGAGAGCAACCTCACTAGGTCTAAGGAGAACAGTCCTGCCACCCCTACAAGGCAAAGCCTCCATTCCCCAGAACCCCTGACTTGATCAGCCTGGTACCTTATGACTCAATTACTGTAACTGGGTACAGCTGTCTCCCAGAGAGTGACAAGGTCCTCCCAGGTGCAGGTTCACAAACATCTTTGAAACCATTAAAGAATTGGCTTTCAACTTTTGTTCAAAACAATGACTATGATAACAGTAACAATATAAACTGATTTTAATATATGCCCAGTTTAAACGACAGGCTCAGCTCCAGTGGTGGCATTTTCTGATGATACAAAACTATTTTATTCTCAGTACAAAGTTGCTTCTCAGATTAGTGAAGCTACTGGTTTTGATTAATAATGAGCTCATGTAACGGTGCATTGTGTCCGATCTCTAACTGTAGCCCCCACGCCCACACCCAACTGCTCTCCCTCACAGTGTAGCAGGAGCCAGGCTGCCTCTGGTTCCTTAGGCCCTGAGCTCCCAGGTCGAGCTCTCCCGAAACCGCCCCTCCTGCCCTCGCCCTTGTCCCCCTCCAGAGCTTTGCAGAGGATCTTTTGGAGTCTTCATCAACCCTGGGCTGCAGAAGGGCCCGGGGCAGCCGCACAGACACGTCACACTCCTTCAAGCCCGAGACTAGCACCCTGGCTGGCTCCCCCAGAAGAAAAATGAAGGTTCTCCTGACAGGCAAGCATAAATATTTTCTTTCCCCGCCTGGTTCAGATGGGGATCTTTGCTGTTAATAAAGTGGCAGCTGGCTATCTGGGAGTGTCTAAATGTGGCCTCCTCTGGCAGGGAGAGCCCTATCCATCTCTGTCGGCACCCCATCAGATGACAAGACTGCTGGCCTGCTCCTTTCTGGAATGTGCCTCAGATGGCAGAAAGCAGGCAGGGAGCATTTGCAAAACACCAGCTTCGTCTTCTCTCTTTGAGGGGCTGGGAGGAGCAACCTGAGTTTGCTGCTCTTGGCAAGCTCGCCTATCAGGAGTGTGGCCATCGGGTGCCCGGCAAGCCTATTTATTTAAACTCCACATCAGGCGGTGACTCTTTATTTATGGGGACAGGAGGGAAGGTGTTGGAGCAGGCTGGGTCTTCCCACTTTGAAAGGTGCTCAGACCCGAAAGGGCAACAGCACGTAATGGGAAATCGTGCTTTGCTTTGCAGCATGTGGCCTGGAAATGGAGCTGCAAGGCCCGGAAAGGTTTTGAAATAACATTTCGGGTTGGAGCCCTCCCCACCCCCACCTGGAAATAGGTGTTGGGATGGAAAACAGGGCACCTCTGCTTGCCACTCATCACCAGCCAGGGCTGTTTGAAATGAAAACAAAAAATTGGTCCTTGAAAGAAAATGTGTTTTCCAAAGTACTGTGAATTCTCTGCTTGACTTCCAAGTCCAGAAAAGGCTGTGTGAAGCCTGAGTCACAGCTTGGAGCTTTGGAGCCTGCTCTGGGGACTGGGGAGGAGCTGTTTTTTGGGGCCAGACGTCACCAGCCTCCATGCTGTCTGGGGTCACCCATCAACAAAACTCTGATAAGTACTAGGCCTCTAGATGGTAAAAAAAAAAAAAAAAAAAAAAAAAAAATTGCAAAGATTTAAGGTCACCTCAGCCTGGGTTCAAATCCAGCCTGGGGTCTATCTTGGGAAAGTTATTCAAGCTCCCTGTGTTCTAGTTTCCCCATATGTGGAATGGAGGCAGTAATACAGATTTCTAAGGACAGATCCAGGATTCTGTTGAAGCCTGCTAGTGAAAGTGTCACCATGGTACTTGCCTTCTAATCAGTGCTTGGCAACACGTTGAATTCTGCTGAAGGAGCTCACAGAGGTCTCCCGCTGCCATAGGATGGGGCAGAGATCTTCAGTGTTATCTTCAGGTCAATGCCTTCTGGGACCAGATTCCCCCCTAATCTCTCTCGCAATGTCCCAGAATCCTCCCAGTGGAATCAGAGCACCCAGGAACATGCCAGGCCCAGCTGGTCCCTCCATTCACACCACGCTGTCCCACCCCATGTGCTTGTCCATGCTGTCCCGCACCCACACCCACCACACCTTGAAACAGCCTCCTCCCTTCTCCCTGCACCTTCTGACCAGATGCCTGTGTCACCAGGGGTGACAATAACCACCACTTACTGACGGTTCGCCATGGGTCAGACACTTCATGTGTGTTATTTTAGATCTACATTTTACAGGATCAGGAAAGATAGAATCAAGAGAAAGAAAAGAGGGCAAAGAGTTTCCAGAAGGGGAATGACATTTTCATATTTACAGTAGAGGAAAGCGCACTCTGAGCCAAAGAGGAGGCTTGGGGGCCAGGGAGGAGGCTGTTGCTGTGTTTAGGCAAGAAAAGGCAGTGACAGTGGCACTTGAATGGAGAAGAGAGGCTGGGTTTGAGACTTTAATATGTATGTAGTGGGTGCCTACCGTGTGGCAGGCTCTCTTCCAGCTGCTGGGACACAGCAGTGAACAAAGCAATGCAAAATCTCTACACTCCTGGAGTTTACGTCCTAACGGGAAAAACAGATAAGCTAATAAGAAAAATGTACAGTATGTGAGATACATGCTATAAAGGAACATCAAAGCAAAAGGATATAAAGGGAAGGGGTCAGTGACAACATTATACATCTAGTGGCCACAGAAGTCCTCAGCAATAGCGTAACTTCCGAGTAAAGACCTGCAAGAAGTGAGATGTCCGTGAGAAGTGAGATGTCTCCCCCTGCCGATGTCTGGGGGGAGCATCCCAGGCTAGAGGAGCTAGCAGTGCAAAGGCCCTGAGGCAGGACTGTGCCCTGCACGTGCCAGGAGAGGGAGGCGACCAGTGGGGCTGGAGGGCGGTGCAAAGGAGAGGGGGTTAGGAGAGGAACTCAGAGAGAGACCAAGGAGCTTGATCACAATGGCCTTCTCAGTCTAAGGCCCCTTGGAGCCAGGACCCTGGTGGTAGGGACTTGGGTGGCCCCCTCTGCTCCTGAGCCTGACTCCTCACTGTGAAGGATATGTGTAGTGTCGGGTGTGGTGGTGAAAGCTTTGAGCTTCGTTCCGTGTGCTGGGCAAAAATCAGACCCTGCAGGCCCTGCGGTTGTCCATGTTAAAGTCTTCAACACCAGTGCCCACTCTCTGAAACTGAATCTCAGTTTCGGAGAAGCTAAGAGAGTGGTGATGATGTTGACCTCAGGATGTGAAGAACCTTGCTCCTGGACCTTGGGAGCCTCTCCCCACCCGGCCCGGGGAAGCAGGAGCGGGGCTGACTCTGGGCAACGCTGGCCCCATCCATGTACCCATAAGTACTGCACGTATGGCATGGTTTCTTTCTCCTCCATAATTAATCGTCACCATCGTGCTCTCATTTGTTGTCCCCAATATTCATGTCCTCATTTATACATCCATTCCCTCCCTCACTGTTTGCTTATTCACTCATCCCACTCATTCGCTGCATACCCATTAACCCTTTAGCATTTGTCAAACCTCTGCAGGCGCCAAACCCTGGGCCTGACACATTTTAGAAGAGGGAGAGGGGAGAAGAAAATATAGGATGAATTATCCCAGTCCCCGTCACCCCTCATTCCCTCCCTCCATCCATTCATTTATTCATTCATTCGGTAAACATTTACTGATGTCATTCAGTACCAAATCCCGAGCTGGTAACTGCTTCCTTCACTCAGGACCATCAAGGCGAGGCTTCCGCTGAGCTGCAGGTAGGCCTCAAAGAATGGGTTAAAAAACATCAGGAACATTGAGGAAGAAATGCAGTCAGTCCACGAACATCATGTCACAGATGGGTGGGGAGACAGCCCTGCCTGGTAGCTTGGGGACAGCTGCTATCGAGACAGCTAGGGGGAAATGACAGAGGGATGGAACTGTCAGGCCCAAAAGTCCACTGTGCTCCGAGGGACACCAGCTTCGGGACTCTCATTCCCAACCGTGCAGAGGCCGGTGGGGCAGGCGGGCACTGAAGGCTTCCAGTCTGCTGCTCTGGGCACGGTGTGTTCTCCTGTTTGCCCCGAGAGGAGGGCAAGGCCTTCGAAAGATGGGAAAGGTGGTCCAGCAGGCCACACAAGCACAAAGCGGCTCTGACAAAGCTTTGCAATGACTTTAATGCAAATGAGTCAAAATGGTGTGTATTAGAGTTTCCTCCTCAAACACACAATCTGGTGGAAATTGAAAGGAGCACTTAGGGGTAGGGACCTGGGTGTCCAGGCACCCACCAGAGCCTCAGTGTTCCTCTCGGGCAGAGACTGGGGGTGTCTGTGGGACTGTGGGGAGGCAGGTCCCACTCAGTGATCCTATCTTAGCACCAGATGTCATGCTGTGGGGAGGGTTGGCTGCTCGGGAACCATAGATCCAGCCAACAGGCTCATACCTGAACAAGGACAAAGGGGTCTCAGCCATCTAACTCTGCAGCTCCTCAAGTCTTCTGGGCCCTCGAGGGCCCTGGCAGAGCTCCTGAGCCTACACCTGTCCCCTGTAACCGGGCAGAATTTACTCCTAGGCCTAGGTCTCCAGAGGACACCAGATCCTTCTGGCTAACTGGGAAAGAAAGTAAAATCAAATAATAATAAAAACAATAGGTATAATTTTAATACTTATTCTTTCACACGTAAACACAGCCAGCATACAAAGCACCATCGCAGTCAGTATCTCATTTGACTTTCGTCAGAAGCCGAGGCGACAGGTGGGGGCGTGCGTATTATAATCCTCATTTCACAAATGAGTTGACTGAAGCCACACGTCTGCTAAAGTGTCCTGATGGGCCCATTGCATCAACCTTCCAGGGGTAAGAGCTCGGCATCCTTTTCCAGAGAAGATGGTGTCGTGGTGTAAATAGCAGGAAGCGGGTCCCACAGCTGAGCCGGGCCCAGGAAGCGATGCTCTTGCCTCCCGCGTCCTCGGTGACCTGTGGGTGAGAAGGGGAGCCTACAGCTGCCTTACAGCCCTGTGGCTGGGGTCTGGACTCAGCGCAGGCAAGAACCAGAGTCCAGGTCTCCCGCCCCAGCCCAGCGTCATTCCGCTCCACCTGCCCGACGCTGCCCGCGGGCCAGGCCCTCCCCATTCTGCAGCCTCCCCAACAGCAGTAAGAGAGCGTAAGAGGGAAGGCCTCCGGGGCCCAGGCTGTTGCTGTGATAAAATCTGAGCTCAGGACGTGCAGGTGGCACATGAGAGCAGGAAGTCCTGGCTCCAGGGGGTGGGGTGGGCCCAGCAGGGGAGGCAGAGGGCGCTGAAGCCACCCCTGACCCACTTCGAGAGGCAAGGCCCACCCTCACCTCCCACTTCCTCCTCACCGGCCAGCGGAGGGTCTCCTCCGCTTCCACGTCTTGTTGACTTTTGAATTTACAAGGTGTGCCGGCCCTCAAGGCCCCAGGATGATTACACCTCCGGATCCGCCTTAGGAAAGCATCCTCCTCACCCTGGCCCGTCAGCCAGGAGGTGGGGCCGGGACCGGCAAGAGGGGCTCTCTCAGGTGCTGTGAAGAAATGAAAGAGGAAAATCACCAAAGAAAGGACAGAGGAGAGAAATCAAAGGCAAATTCCATTCTGGAAAGGGACAGGGTGACCCACGTTCCACTTCATGGTCCTGTCTGAAACCCCTGGTTCTCCACCGTAGCAGCGACTGTGGCCGTCAGGGAAAGCCCAGCGGGGTGAGGAGCTTTATGGTGTTTGCTCGGTTTATTGGCTCTGTGGAAGAGGATGTGAGGGCCCAAGCAGTTCTCTGGGATGGGACCCCTCAAGAAGAGCCAAGATTTATGGTTTCCGGAAACCCTCAAGGTTACTGGGCTGGGCAGAGTCAGCTTTCCTTGGTTGCGGGGCTTTGAGGGAGGGAGGGCTGGCGGGTGAAGGAAAGTCCAGAATCACGGCAGGGACCCTTCCCCAAAAGATGTTACCTTCTGTCATCTCCCCTGACTCTGTGTGAAGGTGATGGCCCTGGGACTTCGTCTTCATTTTCACCTGGAGGAACTGAGGCTGGGAGAGCTGGGGGCAGCCCCGGGTCAAACAGGAACTCGAACCCAGCTCCCTGGTTTCCACCCGGGGCCCTCTCTCTCCGGGCTGTTTACACTAGAGTGGCCTTTGAGGCCCAATCAGGAAACACCCAAGTCAACCTGACTAAAAGAAAACAGTCTCTGACCTAGAGTCACCTCCGTGTCACCAGATGCAGGCCTGGAACAATAGCCACCCACCACTGCTCAGTGAGGTGGCCCAGGTGGCCCCTTGCATTAGCATGTGACCACACCAAGGGTGCTTGACCTTCAGGGAAATGCTCCTGTGGACACTGGCCCTGGCCAAGTGGCTCTGGAAACAAACGTTTCGTTGACAACCCTACTTCACCGGCATAAGAGGCTGGTTCCTGACATGGCCTTCCAGTCGTCCATGGCCCCTGTTAGCAGGATAAATTTTATTTCTGGGCTTAATTAGGGGACATGCCATAAATATTCATGCAGCAAAATGAGCCCTGGCTCACAAGTGCAGCTGCTTCCCGCTTGGGGGAAATTAACATTGTTTTCCAGCCGTGAGTAATGAGGCTCGGCTGCTGAGAGAGGAGCCTTTTCAACAGCCTCTCTAGGACAGAAAGCGAGAGCCACGCTCGGAGGCACCCACACCCTGGGGCGCTACCCTGGCCACTGTAGACCCCTCTGCGTTTCCCAATGGGGGGGCACAGCTGGGCTCCTCTGGGACTCAGTCCTGAAGGGAGATCCCCCTAACCCGGGACTCAGCAGAGCCGAAGATGCACGAGCCACAGAACAGGAAACCTCAGTGCAAACCTCAGCAAACCTCAGTGCAAAGGCCAAATCCACCTGCCACCTGCTTTTGTATATGGATTTATTGGAACATGTTTGTTTAGAAATGGCTACAACAGCAGAGTTGAGTGGTTGAGACAGAGACCTTACGGCCCACAAAGCCTAAAAGACTTACTCCCTGGCCCTTTAGAGAAAGAGTCTGCTGACCCCCCTGTGCTAGAACCATCTCATTCCGGACGTTTGTTATTATTAATACAAGTCCCACACTCTTGAATCCTCTGGAATCTTAGGAATATAGAATGGTTTTAAGGTCTCGTGGTCCTAGAATCTTCTGTGCACAGACTCTGGAACCAGAGTCCGGTCTCAGCTCTACTACGTCCTTGGCCGTGTGACTGTGGGCAAGTGACTTCACTTCCTCTCGGCCTCAATTTCTTTATCTATAAATTGGGGGTAGGAATAGTACCTATCTCATGGGGTTGTTGTGAAGTTTAAGTTAGTGAATATTTATAAAGCCCCTAGAAAAGTATCCAGCATAGGATAAGCACTAATAAGTGTCTATTGAATAAACAGATTTGGTCCCCTATAATTTCAGAATAACCTCCTACAAATTTTGGTCTGTAAGAATCTTATAATCTCTGCTGTGAGAGGGAGAGCCCCCAAGTTTCTGACACTATGCTAAATACTTTACATGCATTATCTCATTTAGTCTCCAAAACAACTCTTTGAAGTAGGAATTACTGGAGATTTTTCACATATGATGAAACTGGAACTTTACAAAGGTTAGGAGACTCCTCCAAGATCACACAGGGATGAAATGCAAAACCTGAACTGGAGCCCAGTTGTCAGATATTCTCGCCTCCCACCCACCGCCACAGTCCCTCCTCTGTGAGGGCCCAGCAGTCCTCTGCTGGACACCTGCTGTGACAGGGAGCTAACACTACCGCAGGGCACAGCCTGCTCCACTGCTGGAGGGCTCACACTGGGATCTGCTCTTACATTCAACCTCATCCTAGTTTGGATCGTATCCTCGCAGCTCTGAAAAACCCAGGTGAGCAGGACACTTTTGGGGACATCCCCCGACTTGCTGGGTGCCATGAGCAGTCTGGACTTCAAGCATTTTCACACAACTAGACCTGTGTAGAAAGACTGAGCTCCATCGCTTTGGGTAAACCACTCCTCCAAGAAGTGCCCCCTCCCTGGTGCCAAGGCAGCGAGAACCTCCGCGCTCAAGACTCTTGTCCTGCCTGCCGGAACCATCGCTGTGCCCTAGCTTCAGACTTGTAAGGATACTCTTAGGACTCCCTAATCCCTGTGTTCTTTCTCCTTGCTTCCAAGTGATCCAGTGTCTCCTACAGCCCCATGGCGTAATGAAGCTGTCCTAAAAGAAATCTGACTTGTTCTGGGTCCCACAGGCAGCAAGAGGAGGAAGAATTGATCAAGCGTCTCCTATAGGCTTCGTAATTTCAAATACGTGTATTCCTGATTCCGCCATCAGACACACACACAATAAAGCCCTAAGGCAGCTATTCTTGTGCCCGCTTGCCAGATATGTAAAGTACGGCTCGGGGCTGGGTGGCTGTCCTGGGGCTCGGGACTGGACCCCAGGCCCGGTTGGGTGACGCGCTCCCGCCCGACCCCAGCAGCCCGGGCGAGGCTCAGCACCATCCTCTCAGGGAGTGGAAAAGGCTCTTTTACAGGGTTTCTGTGTGCTTGACGGGGAGCCCCCAAGGATGGCCGATCCGCCAAGATGGGAAGAACGGTTTATTTTTCCTGTGGGTCGCTGCGCAGCCTTTCAAAGGTGTGAAGTTCCATGGCCTGCAAAAGCTGATTCTACTGGCCGTCCAGAGGGGCCTGTTGGGGCCCCAGCGTCCCCCCAGGCCCATGGCCTGCAGGCCCGGCCTCTTCATGTGCCGCCCGCAGGAACTCCCTGCCGCCCGCTGGCCTCTCCCACAGGCAGAAAGGCTGCGGAGTGACAGGCCAGAAACTCGACTCCTATGTTTATTCACCAAACAGAGACAGCCCTCCAGGCTCTCCTCCACCATGTGGACCCTCTGCTGCCCCGGGGAGAGGGTCAGCGGCCCACTCCCAGGTGCCCCGGATTGCCACACTCACCTCTAGAGACTGGCCACAAGGAGGAGCATCCAGGCTGGTCTTGAAGCAAGAGAGAGTGTGGTAAGACACCAGGAAGAACTTTTCTGCCCCTGAGGGGCACTCAGCTCAGAGAGAGAAGGAGAATCTCTGGAAGCGCTGTGGCACCTTGGTAAGGACCCTGGGCTCTTCTGTCTGAGCCTCCTTTCCTCCCCCACTACGAGGGAGGGTGCGACCGCGTGATTCCCAAGCCCCGCTCCCCGCTGGCTCTAACTACAAATTTGGCTGTCCACAGCATGAGACAGGGAGCCAGATTCCACTAAACGACCATTTTAAATGTTTCCATCTCCAAACGCGCCAAGTGATCGGCTGTTTGGACAAGACCCAGCAATTGTGTAGGTGAACTGATTGGTTGTTTCCTCATATAACAGCCAAGAGGTTGCATGGTTACTTTGTAAAAACTCAACTGACGTTGCTTTTCTGTCCTCCCTTCCCCACCCCCTACCATTTTACTGAACTGATGGTTTTGATTGGACTGACCTATTGTTTGGTCTAAACGGACCCATTGCTGGACGGAACCGACTGGCTGTATGTGTCGGTAGTGGTCAGTTGTGGGACCCAGGCCGGCTGGTTTGGGCCGTCCTGATGGGATGTTTTGGCTGAATGGACTGGTCAGGGCCCTGCAGTCACACCGGCCACCCTGCCCAACCTCACCCGCAACCCTGGCCTTTCCAAAGAGATCCAGTCCCAAACTGGTCAGGCATAAACCGTGCCCCGATCCACCTTGCAAGGACTGACAATACTGTCAGAGGTTTAACACTGAGCTTCAGATCAAGAAGGGAAGAAGCCTGGACTGAGGATCTGGCCAACCAGCCAGTGCCTGTCACCCCTCAGCCTGGCTGGGCAGCCCTGCCCAGCGTGCAAGGGGCTGGGCTGAGCTGCTGGCCCCATCCCTCCTCTGGCTAGAGGCCGGTGGAGCCCCCAGCACAGCCCCCTTGCTTGCCTCTTTAACTCACTTCCTTTCATCCCTGACAGGTCCACCAACTCTCAATGGGGCCGTGGCAAGAGGGTCCTCACCCGTCTACCCGCAAGCCCCATTCACCCCGCCCACCCCTCCTTGGCCTTTCAGGCTCACAGTGAAAGGGACTTGTCCACAATCAGGAATTTGCCATTGTCTCCTTTGTCAAGGCTTTCCATTTCCTTCAGCCCCACCCCTCCCATCTCCAGAATCGGGAGGGGTGGCCCCCAGGGGCTGTGGCTGCGGCAGAGCCCAATATACCCAGGTCCCTTGTTCAGAATCAGGGCTGCGGCCTTGAGACTGTGTTTTGGAGCCAGAAGACAATATTTAGATTTCTCCTGCCTCCACCCCCTCCCCACTTCACAGATAGGAAAACTGAGAGCCACGCAGTGAGTGAGGCCTCCAGACAGCCTGCCATTCCCTTAGCTCACTTGCTCTCTGTTTCTTTCCTTATTTCCTTCAGAACTGAGGAGGCAACGACATGCGCCATTTGTGCTAACAATATGCCACACCACTGAAAACCGTGTACTATAGCTGCAGCCAGTAGTCTAGGAAGTTTGGGGTCGTGGTTTTGTTGAGTAGCATCAGAAATCAAAAGCTAGAGCCATGAAAACAGCAGTTTTTGGTTGAACGGCCTCTAAAATAAATAGAAACACTGGCCCGACTAATTTGAAATTCAACTCATAAAAAGGAAACAAAGCCAAATTGTTCTTTTCCTGTTTCTAATATTTTTGCTCCCACATTTAGATTACCTATACCAATTAGCTATACCAGAGAGGAGCCCTGACTTGCCTAAAGGCACACAGCCCAGCGGGCAGGGTTGGCCTGTGTACCTGGGGCAACTAACTACACTCTGCCTCTCAGGCAAGCATTCAAGTTTGGGGAAAAGAAATCTCGGCTACATCGAAATAGTATTCCTAGAACCAGTTGGGCGTTGCAGTTCGGTTTGCTATGGGGCTCTCCAGTTTCTAAACTAAATGGTTTATTTAAAAAAGATTTGAAATTGTCAAAAGGGATTGCTTTCAATGCTTCATCTATGGAAAACTTTCCCGATCTCTTAGCATTTCTAACCCGAGCTTCTCCCTCTCGACGGAGGCGCTTTGAGTGGACTCGGGCTGGGAGGCTCTGCGTAGAAACTGAGCTAGAGAAAAGATCCTTCGAGGAAGACAGACTTGTATGTCAGCGGTCACTGCACAGACCCTGTATTTATGGTGCTTGAATAAAAAGCAGGAGGTTCCACATTTAAATTGTTTATCTTTGGCTAGTCCGTCTCCAGAGTTTTGGGATGAATTAACCCAGGAGGCAGTGTTTTCTAAATTACCAGGGTGACTCTGAAGCTGGCTTTGTTTTGCATTTAGTTTATTCCTAAACGTTGTAACAGAATCCTGAGTGTTACTCTGCAGCTGATATCTGACCATCCTCTTCCACCGTGCTGTCCCCCGTGGGGATTTACGGCTGGGTGATGAGCCTCACATCTTTCTGAACCCTGATGAGGACATGGATAACATCATCGACTGGACTCATCGCTGAGCCATCCTCACCAACCCGGCTTTAATCACCCCCAAGACTGATAACTATCAGAGGCTATTAATTCCCAGCAAATTATCTAATCCACATGTTGTCCCATCTGTGTAAACCCCAGTCCATGAGGATCATAAAATAAATGAGCATGAAAATGTTTATAATTTCCAATCTCCTCGCACCTAGATAGGCCATGCTGCCCGATCCCAGCCAGTCGTGCCTCCCATCTCCTTCCAAGAAGGAACAGGCACCATGGGTTCCTCTGGGGACCTGTTTGCTGCCGTTTCTAGGACCGAGACACCCCCGGCACACACATCTGCTCCCTCCCTCCTGCTCCCCTTCTCACACCCCAAAGGGGCCAAAGCTTCATTTCACTGATGTGTTAATCATTGAAATAGTTTTGTCCTGCAAGGAACAGGCGTGGTAAATTAAGATGCTGGATGATTTGCAAGAGAGAAAAGCGAGCTATCCATCAAAAAACGGAGGGCTGGTAAAAATTTGTAATGACGAGATTTGTAATGACGAGAGGTGAGGCAGACAGGGGAGGCAGAAAAGGAGATGGGCAGCTCAGGATGTAAGGAATGATAACACTGGACTGTGTTGTCTAGACATAAGCACAGGGTTGCCGAGGGTCTGAGAGTGTGCAGGGGTGTGTGTGTGCGTGTGTATGTGCGTGTGTGTGTGTGTGTGTGTGTGTGTGTGTGTGAATAGGACCAGGCCAGGAGTGGAGCTGAATGACCTCTAAATCCCTTTTGCCTCTGAAAATCTTCAAGGCTATGTCTAAAAGCCTATAATTCCAAAATTCTTTAAGTTGTAGATCTGATACTTCTCTAACAAAACAGACACTCTCTGATTCTAATGTTCTGTGATTCTAAGAGTCTATAATCCAATGGGTCTGTAATTATAAACTGCTATTATTCTCTAATTCTAGACTGTATGGCTCTCTAATTCTACCCTTCCATGGTGTGCTAATATTCTGACTCTAAGATTCTATCATTCACTGTTTCCTTATTATCCTAACATTCCACCGTTGTTGAGTTCTGTGACAGAGACCATGATTCTGTATTTCTATAAATTTATTTTTCTATATTTCTAATGCTCTACAATTCCTGTATTCTAGAATTCTGATTTCACAATCCTAAAATTCCATAATGCTGTTTTGTGCTACTAAGAATCTAAAGCACTTATGTGATTCTATAAATTATTTTTTAAAGAATTCTAACAGTCTTATGATTCTAACATTCTAGGTTTCTAAGATCCTACAATACAAAGTTACTTTTTATTTCATGTTCTATATTTTGAAGACTTTTTTATTCTAAGTCCTAATTCTGTGATTCTTACTATTTATGCTATGATTCCAACATTTCTCGTATTTTATGATTTCATTATTACAAAGTCACTTTATCAACAAAGGAATTAAGCCACAAGTGACAAGGAATCAAGGGACCTCCACAGCTGTCCTGAATCAGGTTGTAGCACATCCGGGGCTGTGGATCTTTCCTCGGGGGCAAAGGAGCCCTGAACACGCTGGTTTATCCGGCCCTGCCCGGCCGGCCGGGGCTCCAGGAGCTGCCCAGACAGGCAAAAGTGTGGGGAGGTGGAGGTGGGGGCCAAGCCCCGGGTCAGACTGAGGAGTCAGCCCCCACGCCTCCAGGAGGCCCCTCTCAGCAGCCAGATTTCCAAACATCTGCCAGCGTTTGGGTCCCGATTGCTGTCCTTTAAAAGTACCCCTCTCCCTTTCTTGTTCTCCATCAAGGGCTCCCATGACAATCATTTCAAGCAGCTAATGAGTTTCAGATGGGCTTTGGGAGCCAGGGACAGAGGGACGCTTGGAGAGAAGGTTTCTTAGGCTGAGCTCCCTGGGCGGGGAGGGGGTGGGGGGGTCATAACTAGGAATCGTTTGTAGCTGAAGTATTACCAGGGACAGGACCTGGAAAGGAGCCTGAGCCCCCTGGTCTCTCTGCTTCCTCCTTCCTGCTCCCCTATGTGCTCTCTCCCTCTTGATATAGAGACCTGCACTCCCAAACTCCTATCTTGCTGAATTTCAACGAAATAAAGACTCAGAAGCTTTATGTGAAAGCATCAAGACCTTCTTGAGACAACGGTGCTGTTACTCACCTGCTAATAGAAGGGTCTTTGCAAAAAACAAATAATCCTTGTCGAAATTTACATCTTCTGTGAATCTGCCCCCTTCCACATGTGCAGGGGCACAGCCAGAGTCTTGCCACCCGGCCCTAATGTGTGCCACACTGCCTGGCCCGGACGTGGCTGGCCATGGGGTCTGGGGAGACACGGGTCCCTGGGGCCACCAGCACCGCATGCCACGCCACAGGGCAGCTCAGCAATCCTGCGCTCCCTCCTCCCGGGCTGCGCTCTCCCTTTGGCTGGGGCCGACTCTGATCTCAAAGGGCTTTCTCCCTCCCTCGCCAGGGGACACAGGAAAGCCGAGAGGCTCAGAGGGTGTGTGTGTGGGGTATCTCAACCTTCATTTCTGAAGCGTTTGGGGAGGACAGGAGGCAGCCTGTGCCCAGAACCTGGCCAGGATTACACAGTGGGTTCTGCGGCGTTCTCCTCCCTGGCTGCCCCGGGACTTCCGCTGCTTTCAAGGTCTAATTTAGGGATTCACTTAAATGAGCAGAACATTGAGAAAGACACACCAATGCATTTCAGAGGAACTCACACACTCCACAGCCCGCGGAGGCCATTCCCAAGCAGGAACACACGGGGAAAATTCTGCAACAGGATGTGTATGGTTTAGGGTTTGGAGGGGGTCTCTCCTGGCAAGAGAGACCAAACCTTATAATTAACTCTCCGTTTCCTTTAAGATATCAACAACAACAACCATGTTCTCCCCAGTTGCCTAAACAGGACAAATCCCCGGTTAAGCAGTTCCTGGTGGTCTGTGCGCACACATGTGCAGAGAGAGGAAAAATGCGGCTGGAAGCTGGCCTCTCTAGCCTCCCGGCAGCCGGGCCTCCCTCTCCCCCGCTGCTCCTCGCAATTAGGGGTAATCTTTTGTTGCCTGGAAAGTGTAAAAATCGCCGGCTTTTCTTTTTGCATGCATAATATCCATTTCCCCTCCAAGTGCGTTATTTGGTTTGGGAATTACATCTATTTACAAGAGTAGATGTTGCACAAAGGTTGTGTTTATGTGGAAAATTATATCGGTGACACGGGCTGATTGGCATGTGGAGGCTGGGAGAGCAGGCTTCTCATCAGCTTGGAATAACAAAATGATTGTATTTTCAGCAAAGCTAATTGATCACATACCTCGCTGGGCTATCTGTTTACTCAAAGGCCATCCAGGCCCTGGGAAGGTGGAGAGGAGAGAGCCCCGGGGCGGTAGTCACCGCCAGGCCTCTGAGCCGGCCAAGGGCTGAGGGTGTGGGGCAGAGACAAGGGGATGGCCGGGCCCTCTGGTCGTGCACTGGAGAGACAGAGAGGCTGAGTCTGTTCTCCTTGCGGAAACCAGGCCCATACTGGACACAGAGGACTGTGTCCTTTTTCCCACCCGCAGGCAGTTGGCATGAGGCTCCACAGGTGTGGGGAAGGGCAAGTTGGAGTAGGAGCAGGAGCCACTGCAAAGAAGAGTTAATCCCCTTCCACTCCTCCATTTGAAAAGCAAGGGCGTCTAAGCTGGAGCTGAGCAGGCCTGCACTGAGCCTCTGTGCCTCTGTCTTGATGTGCCCGGAGCTCTAGATGGGGGGCAGGCTGGGACAGGGAGGCTGCATGGGACGGAGTGCATTGAAAACCTGAGCCCAACCCTCTCTGACACCCTGCCAGAACAGACCTTGCTCTTGCCTTTGGGGAAGGACATGCTTATCTTTTGGTTTATGACCAGCACTCCTGGACCCGGGGCTGAGTGTGTGACAGGTCTCCCCAGGAGATATTATTGCCCCCAAATTGACACACATGGGCCAAACAGCTGAAGCCACCTAAAAAAGCATGGAGTTAGAATTGTATTTCCTCCCCAGGGTTAAAACTCCAGTTATGTAGGAGTAGAAAACAAAACAGTTGGATATAGTTAGGCAAGTATTTGAATTGAAAATGACCAGTTATTTAAAAAAAAAAAACAACTTGTTAGGAAATTAGTCAAGGAACTGATTAACTAACTTACCAGTCATTTTGCAAACAGGAAGTTCCTTTGAAAACTACTGGTTAAAAATAATCTGACCCCTTCCCCCTATATTATGAAGATAGCTGGTTAATTTGCAAACTTCCAGCTGGAGTTAGTTATACTATCAGTTATTCTTTACAAACAGCTAGACACAAGCACCAGTGCCTGGTTTGACAGATTTCAACCACAGTTTGGTTTCTCTTCCCGTTGTTGATCAATTTCAGATTGAGTTACCTTTTCCTAAAGCAAAGATTAAAAAATATGCGGGGATAATCAATAATGTTTCCTTATTGACTTCCTGAAATCCTGAAATACTCAGAGACCACTGAACCCAATAGCTTCATTTTACAAATGGGGAAACTGAGGCCTAGAATATTCTAGTCTTTGCTGATCCCAGCTGGTGACATCTGAGCCAGGTTTTTGTATTATTTTGGGGTCCTCGGATCAGGTGCTGCTCAATAAACTTCAGGTGCTTTTCCTCCAAGCTCAGTCATAAGGTTTTTCACCTCTACCCAAGTCTGAGCCATATAAGTCCGAATTTGGAATATTTTGGATATTGTTGTAATAACCTCCTGGTAGCACTGTGTATGTGTGTTTGTGTATGTGTGTATTGGTCCACCACAGCATTTCAAAATCTCTGGCTCTTCCAAAAGACAAGCAGTTTATTAATGCAGCACTCTCCAGATTGTTTTTTAAATTGGAAACGTTTTGCAACGAAAGAACATTAATAAAACCTGAATCCAAATCAAACTTCTCTGTGTATGTTATTTTTACTCTGCAGTCAAAAGCTTTTATTAGATTTAAAATTTTCACTGTGCTTATCTCTGGCTGTATAATGTTCTACAATAAAAAAAAAAAGTCCAATGACTCTGAAGTCTGGCAAAATAATACACTTTCTTGGATGTCTCTGTGTGTTGCCAATTAGCTTTGCCGTGAACGCGGCCCCCATCCATCACCCGCCTCTGGGTGGCTGTAACAGAGACCTAATTTGTTTCATATGCCCCACGCTCTCTGACCATTCACCAGCACCTCCAACCTGCTGAGGAGCAGCCTGGCCAGAGGAGAGATGAATGACACTGAAACCCCTAGACAAGCCAGGGGGACTTCTTATCAGAGGCGGGCTCAGCTCTGCTGGCCCAGTGGGAAAAGGAAAACCCCAGCCCTCCATGCCTGCAGTGCCCTCCACCCTACTCCCACCCCTCCTCTTTCTCCTTCACCCCTTCTCCCCGTTCATGACCCCAAAGACCCAGGACTCACAGGAGGCGAGGCCTTGAGTGGAGAGTGGAAAACTCAGCCTTGTCTTCCAGCTTCCCAGGGCTGGCTGCTGTCCTCTCCCCTCTCTGCCCGGTCCCCACCCCCTCCCACCTACTCCTTTTACAAGGCCGATTTTTAAACCTCCAGTTCCCTAGGAATTTTATGAATGCTCAGCACAAGCCAAAATAAACTCGTAAAGAAAAAGTTTCTAAAGAAGGTCATAGACCCGTACGGCAAGTGCTAAGCGGTAAATACAAAAGTTCTTGGGGTCGCTGGGAGCTGTGGTCTGGGTGGTGGAAGGTTGGGGTCGATAGAAGAGGATAAAGAGTGAAGGCTTCCTTCTCTCTCTGAATCCTAGACCCACAGAGTCTTTATTACTATTATTTTTACAAAGCCCTGCAGTGTAAGCCCTCATTTTATTGGTGCTCTAGTCCAGAGAGGTGGAGAGATTTATCCAAAGTCACACAGCAAGCTGGCCTGTCCAGTGCTATGACTCCCAGTCTGGAGCCTTCCCCTTCTGCGACACTGACCCCACAGGGAAAGGAAAGGAAGGGGCCTCCGGGTCATGGAGCTGCCTGTTGGAACACTCTAGAGCAGTGCTGTCCAACAGAACTGTCACGACGATAGAGACGTGCTGCCCCATGCAGTAGGCACTTGGCACATGTGGCTATTAAACTAAATAAAATTTAAAATTCAGTCATACCAGCCACATTTCAAGGGCTACTGTATTGGATGGCGCATGCATTACACATTTCCGTCTCTGTAGAAAGTTCTACTGGACAGTGGTGCTCTAAGGGTCAGCATCCTTAGCCCCCAAGACACACCTGCGGTCATGGCAAGACGGCGCCTTCCTCTGGGCTTCCATGCCCTCATGGTGACCCTCACCACTCAATCATCAATGACAACGTCCTGTCTGCATCGCCTGCCTGAATAAGATCACCTTGGGGGCTACAGTCCTGTTGCTCTTCTCTCTTCACCCCATAGTGTCCAGCACAAGACAGATTCTCAATGAAGACTTAGAATCTTAGAGTTGAAAAGGGCCTTACAAGGAGTTTGACTGAAGGGCAGGGCAGGGCAAGCCCTACAGCCCCCCAGAGGTGGCCCACCCACCTGCTGTTTTCACACCTCCAGGGACAGAGACCTCGTTCTCTCTCCAGGCAGCCAAGTCCATTTCTGAGTGGCTGGGATTATTAGAATATGCTTTCTAAAATCTAGCTGAAATCTCCCTGTTTGCAGCCACTCTGGCTCTGCCCTCTGGTGTCTCACAATATTAATTTTGCTTTTCTTTCCATGTAATGACCTTCGCAGAGCTAAACATAGTCCAGTTTCCCCTGTTCCTCTTCAAACATGGAGCTCATCACTGAATGCCTAATTTTAAATGTGGACTGGTCAGCAGAAAATAGCAGACACTGACCGCCATGATCCAGAGACTATTCTCCTGCTGATGCCACCCATGCTTTTAGCAACTCCATCACTCCATAGGCTCACCCTGGGTTTGGGTTGTGCAAACTGTCCAGGCCAAATGAATAGACCCAGCTGTGCACGAGATGGATATGGCTCTGCCAGTACCACTCTTTGACCTGGGCGTGCAGGGACACTGCTCCTATCCCACTTCTCAGGCAGTCCCACACTTTGGAGGGCCATCCTCGAAAATTTCTAAATCCCTCTTGAATGCCTGGGGTTGCCCAGAGCTAGCAGTGTCATACGGGTGGGATTCTGTAAGCCTAAACTGAGACTTGCGTAGGGTATGGTCTGTTTCTCCTTTCAGGGTTTTTTCCAAACCTCTCCTTCATGCATGGGGTCAACCAGAGGCCCCAAGGAGCTCTAGGCTTAATGTCTGTGGGCTTGTGCTGGACTCCGTGGCCAGGCCCTGGTCACAGTAGAGCAGTCTGAGCAATGGATCACTTCCACTGGCCAGGGAGGTATTTCTTTTGTGGGTGGCCATGAAATTGGGTCTCCAGGATAGTGCTGACATACTGATTTTAGGTGACTCACAAATTGCTTCTAGAGACAGGTCCACACACACCCTAGAGGCAGTCCTGGTCCCTGTGCTCACAGTCCAGTGAGAGAAACAGTCTACTCTACAGTGTCAGGAGAAAAGAAGTACTGGGTAAGCCCAGAAGAAAGGGCCTGGAGGGCTTCCTCGAGGCAGTGATATCTAAGCTGGGCCTAAAGAATGATGTAGAAAAAGGGGAAGACAGAATTCCAGGCAGAGAAAACTGTGTGTAGGAAGGTATCTGAACGTGATTCAGCCTGGTTATGTATGCTCCGGCAGATTGCTTAGTGTTTTTGAACCCCACTTTCCTTCTCCATAAACAGAGAAAACAGTGTCCACCTTCCAGGGCCGGGCCTTCATTCAGTCATTCGGAGAATGTCCAGGGACCCTTACTAAGCCAGGCCCTGCGTCCAAAGAGCAAGGCGAGCACCTGCTCTCGGGAGCTCCAGGCAGTGGCAAGGCAGCAGCGGGGCCTGTCACGGTGAGTGCGCCCCGCTCCCCAAGACCCCACAGAGGATCAAGTTGGCTCTGACTGGGGTGGGAGGGACAGTTCCACTTAATCTCGAAGGAGGTCAGGGCTGAGAGATGTCAGGACTGAGAAGGTGGGAAGGGACTTCCAGAAGCAGGAACAATCAGTGCAAAGGCAGAGAGGTCTGAGAAGGCCCGAGATAGTCGGCCGGGGAGCGGCCTGCCACCTGCGGGCGTGGTGTGCACATTGACCGTGGCTGGAATTTGAGGGCAGAGCCTGAAAGGCCTTGAGTGCCCTTTCTCACTGGGTGGTACTGCGTGCTGCAGGGTTTTAAGCCTGGGAGTCATGCAGTCAGATGTTCAGTTTAGAGAGCTTCTCTGGAGGCCAGTGTAGAGGCTGGATGGATGAACGAGAGGCTGGAGGGTGAGAAAGCAAGGAGGCTGGCAGGATGAGGAGGAGGCCATCACCAAGGGAAGGCCCACACAGCACACAGATTGTCGGGAACTTGGCGATTGGTGGATGTGTGTGGTAAGGGAGAGGTGGAGGCCAGAATGACTCAGCAGTGTGGTGTGTTTGTTTTCCAGAGGGAATACCAACAATCATGGCAATGTTAGCTAGCGTGCATTGAGCACGTACCATGTGCCAGGCAATGTATGAAGCATTTTACACATGTGATCTCCTTTAATCCTCACAGCAATTCTGTGAGGTAGCTCCTGCTTTATCCCCCATGGTACAGATGAGAAAAGTGGCTCAGAAAGGTTAGGTAACTTGCCCAAAGTCACACAGCAGACCCAGGACTGGCATTCAGGGCGGTTCTTAGCATCTACATCCTTCCCTGCCTCCTGCTTTTCTCCTGGGCTCAGGCTCCGGGTTCCTGCCAGGCCACCCATACCCTGTCTGACCCCCAGGGCATGCTGGCACAAGACAGTGCCTTGCCCAGCTCTCCTCAGGTTCTTCCTACATGAGAGCCCAGTCCCTTCAACTGACTCATCCATCCACCCATCTGTCTACCCCCAACACACTCGCTGAGCCCTGCTCTGGGCCACACCCTGTGCGGAGCCTGGAGGTACAGAGGTGAACAGATTCGGCCCCTGCCAGTGCATTCAGCCAGGATATGCTTGGCAGAGACCCTGCCCCACTGCCCTGCCCAAAGGTACTGCTCAGCCCTTCTCCATTCCTTATCTCCAGCCATTGTTTTTTTAATTTCGGAATATTATAGGGTACAAACATTTTGGTTATATGAATATAGATGCAAAAATGCTCAATAAAATCCTAGCAAACCAAATTCAGCTACACATCAAAAAAATAATCCACCACGATCAAGTGGGTTTCATCGCAGAGATGCAGGGATGGTTCAACATACACATATCTATAAATGTGATTCTGTGCATAAATAGAAGCGAAAACAAAGACCATATGATCCTCTCAATAGACACAGAAAAAGCATTTGACAAAATTTAGGACTCTTTTATGATAAGAACTCTTAACAAAATAGGCATAGATGGAACATACCTCAATATTATACGAGCCATGTGTGACAAACCCACAGCCAACATCATACTAAACGAGGAAAAATTTAGAACTGGAACCAGACAAGGTTGCCCACTGTCATCACCTCTGTTCAACATAGTGCTGGAAGTCCTAGCCATACTAATCAGGCAAGAGAAGGAAATCAAAGGTATTCAGATTAGGAAAGAAGAAGTCAAACTATCGCTCTTTGCTGATCATATGATCTTATATCTAGAAAACCCCAAAGATTATGTCAAGAGACTCCTGGAATTCATAAACAATCAAAGTCTTAGGTTACAAAATCAATGTACACAAATCAGTAGCATTCATACACACCAACAACAGTCAAGCTGAGAGTCAAATCAAAGGCTCAATACCTTTTCACAATAGCAACAAAGAGAATAAAATACCTAGGAATATACTTAACCAAGAAAGTGAAAGACCTTTACAGGCAGAACCACGAAACACTAAGGAAAGAAATCGCGGAGGATGTAAACAAATAGAAAAACATGTCATGCTCATGGATTGGCAGAATCAACATTGTTAAAATGTCCATACTACTCAAAGTGATTTATAGACTCAGTGTAATCCCCATTGAAACAACAATGTCATTTTTTGCAGATCTAGAGAAAATAATTCTACACTTTGTATGGAACCAGAAAAGACCCTAGACAGCCAGAGCAACCTTAAGCAAAAAGAACAAATTGGGATGTATCACTTTACCAGACTTTAAGCTATACTACAAGTCTATATAGCAAGGTACTGGCACAAGAACAGAGACATAGACCAATGGATTAGAACAGAGAACCCAGATATAAAACCATCCTCACATTGCCATCTGATCTTTGACAAAGCAGACAAAAACATACACTGGGGAAAAGAACCCCTATTCAATAAATGGTGCTGGGAAAATTGGACAGCCACATGTAGAAGACTGAAACAGGATCCGCACCTCTCACCTCTCACCAAAATTAATTCACTATGGATAACAGACTTAAACTTAAAGCATGAAACTATAAGAATTCTAGAATAAAAGGTTGGGAAAACTCTTATAGATATCAGCCTAGGCAAAGAATTTATGAAGAAGACACCGAAGCAATCACAGCAACAAAATAAATAAATGGGACCTGATTAAATTAAAACACTTCTGTACAGCCAAGGAAACAATCAACAGAGCGAATAGACAACGTACAGAATGGGAGAAAATAGTGCATGCTACACAGCCAGTAAAGGGCTAACAACCAGAATCTACAAAGGACTCAAGCAAATCATCAAGAAAAAATCTCCAAGCCTTATCACAGCTGAGTGGGCAGACCTTTGCTCGTGTCATGTGCCCCCTCCTCCGGCACACTGCCCCTGCTCCTTGGTTTGTTCCTTTATTGAGATGATGGCAATGATATCAGATGGCACGTTAAGGTAACAGATATGCTCCATTCCTCCCTGTGTAGTTTCTTCTTGCCCTCAGCCTCACTCCAGCAGAGACTGACTCTCTGCTCACTGCCCCAGAGGAGATGTGTGGCCGAGGAAAAACCTGTGGCCAGCAAATGTTCCTAGCTTTTCATTTCAAAAGCCTAAGCCCAAGAGCACCGAGCAGCCCTGCGGAGGAGATGGAAAACACAACTGGGCTGTGCGGAGAGGCTGGAACGGGGAGATGAGACGCACTAGCTTGGAAGACGCAAGAAGGAGCAGGATGTTCCACAGACCCTGGCTGTGCGGAGGAACAGAGCGAGATCGTGGACCCCTCCCCAAGAGGACAGGGCTGACTGCTCAGGGAGAATGTGTCTGTGGGAGGCGTGTATAGACAGACACACCCAGTGCAGCATGGGAGCCTCCCAGAGCCTCCAGGCCAGAAGGGGCCAAGTGACGGGCAAGGGACGGACAAGGGACAGCTCCAACGTAGCTGTGAATCTAGTCAACTGACAGCCAGAGCTGCTCCCTCCCCGCCTTAGCACAGTGCAGTATCCTGGAACCCAGGAGTGACTACGGTCACCTTCCTGCCAGCTCAGTGAAGTGGGGACCCCAACGCTAAACTCCTGTGTGGCCACGCAGGGGCTCGCTGTGCTGTGCACGCCTGCATCTGCACCCCAGATTCACGCCCACGACCGTATTAATAGCCACCATCAGCCTTTGCATGGTCTCATCTAGTCCCAGGGGTGGCTTGAGGTAGTGTTTTTACTCCCTTTTTAAAGATCAGGAAACTGAGGCATAGGGAATTTACCGAGTCCCACCGTGGCTCTGTGGCCCAGGTGGGATTCTAAGCTGTCGTAATGGCCACACATGATGCAAAATCTTCCTGACCAGCATCCCCACCAACCCTGTGCATAGATTCCAAATCCAAAATGCAAACATGAGACCGTGTCAGCCCCACCACGCTTCTGCCCTCTCGTGATATCCTTGTCTTCAGGATAAAGTCCAACCTTCTTTCCTCAGGGCCTCCCCTAGCACCTGGCCCTCATCTCCCTTCCCTTCCCTTCCCTTCCCTTCCCTTCCCTTCCCTTCCCTTCCCTTCCCTTCCCTTCCCTTCCCTTCCCTTCCCTTCCCTTCCCTTCCCTTCCCTTCCCTTCCCTACCTTCCCTCCCCTCCCCTCCCCCCTCCCCTCCCCTCCCCTCCCCTCCCCTCCCTTCCCTTCCCTTCCCTTCCCTTCCCTTTTCTTTCCTTCCCTCCTCTCCCCTCCCCTCCCCTCCCCTCCCCTTCCCTTCCCTTCCCTTTTCTTTCCTTCCTTTTCACCATCTCCCTCCCTCCAGCCAAGCTGGGGGGGGCTGTTTTCCCTGTTTTCTGGAGGAGTCTTTCTGTCATGCCTTGCCACCTCCACACCACCCTGCCTGCTCTAGCTGTCTGCAATGCCCTTCCTCTAAGAGCAGCTCACAGATTGCTTCCTCTGGGAAGCCTTCCCTGACTGCCCGCCTCCCAGCTGGAAGGGGACTTTGGTTGTCCCCAGATTTTCCTTTTGATTCTTCCATTTCCCACTGAAACTCCCCACACAGCTCTGTTCACTTTTTACCTTGGGTGTGTCAACCCACAGTTCCTTGAAGGCAAAAAACCTGTGAGCTTCGTTCCCGTGGCCCCCAGCACATGGCACAGAGTTGACACCTGCCCAGTGTTTGGTGAATGACTGAATGATGTTGCTCACTCTCGGCCCAAGCTAGTACCTTTCTCCTGCAGCGTCTTCTCTGACAATAAATGGAGAACAGGAGGGGAGAAGGGATGAGATTTTGAGCCAGACACTCTCAGTTTTGTCCTTAATTTCTGTGGACCTTTCAGTCATTGCCCCTCTCTGAATCTTAATACTTCTTCCTCCAAAATGGGGCTAAGGAGGCCCCTTGGTTGGAGAACAGAAGAGGAGCTGGCTGTGAACACACTTTGTAAACGACAAGCCCGGGGGCTCTGAGTGTGGCTACGGGGCGCTCCGTGCTCCCCTGCGTAGGAGTCTGGGACCGGCTGCCGGACGCCCTTGGGCCACCTGCACCCAGGCCTCCCTCTCTGGGCGCCAAGTCTAGCGGGGCCGACCCGAGCCCAGCCTGGCGGGAGAACTCAACCTGGGGATCACGGGCCCCCGGGGGAGCCAGGCTGGCAATTTATGGCGTGTGGAGCCAGCTCCCTCCTGACACATGGTCTGTCAAGCAGTGTTTTCCTTGGAAGGCTGCTCCTTGCGGAACCCTCTTCCCGGCAAGGGGCTCTCCCTCAGGTGCTCAGAGTTCATCGGCAGGCGACCGGGAGGCAGAGGCCTCCTGGGAAGGGGCCTTTCCATCAGAAATGACAGATGGATTTCCTCGGCAGGCCTCGGCCAGAGCACATTCCCCGGGCAGAGTGGCCCGGGCGGGTTGTGAGAGCTCCCGAGTGGGGAGGGCAGCGGCCCGGCTCTCCGCCTCCACCCCGCCCTCTCGACCTCTCCCACGGCGTGGCTGATGCGGGATCAGAGATGGAGGGCGAGAGGCGGAGATGTACAGGCGCAGGCACAGCGAGGCCGGGAGTCAGACGCGGGAAGGCTGAGAAAGATACCCAGAGACAGAGCCTGGGAGAGAAGGGGACCGAGGAAGCGCCAGGAGCCAAGGCGCGTGGCTGGTGCAGGTCTCGTCTCGGGGGCAAGACAGGGCGAGGCGGGGAGGGAGGCAGAGCAGAGCAGCATGGTGGAAGGCCACGGCGTGGACGGGGCAGCGGGGGGGTGGGCAGCGAGGTGGGGAGAGGACCAGAGACGGAGCTGAGAAGCAGAAAGACGAGTGGAGGGTGGCAAGGCAGGGGGAGGGGATGAGAGGCAAGGGAGGAAGGAGACCCAGGGGAGAGAGACCAGCAGAGCCACCGGAGGAGGAGGCAGGATGGGGAGCTCGCCTCATCCACGCAGGAGACCGTGGCAAGTGACCCTAGTGAAAGCCATGCGTTGGTCCATGCTGATTCAGAACGCATTTGTGAGCCCTTCAAATCCCAGGGCCTGTCGCACAGACCTGCCTGCTTACTCCTCCCTGGACGGCAGCATGTCCGGGCCCTGCGGTCAGGGAGTTGAGCACAGGCCAGCAGGGCCCCGTCGGTCAGGGCGTGTGGAGGGCCTGGGGTGGGTGGCTTGAGGTGGGTCCCAGGGAGAAGAAAGAGCCCTGGGGGTGGCTGAGGTGGCAGCAATGGAGGGACAGTGAGGAGAGCAGTGTTGGGAATCCCGGGTGAGCTGAGGGGGAGCAAGAGAAGAAGGAAAAGGAGTCCCACATTCCCTGGGGCCAGAGGCCACTGCACTTTTCAGAGAATCAGACTGGAGTTTGGAAGCCAGGCCGTCCTGGCTCCACTAGGACGGGGACTCACAGCCCTCCTGAGGCTGGGGCTGCCACAGGGAACAAGAGACAGGTGCGTGCCCACACAGGGCTTCCCTCCTAGCGGGAGAAGAAAGGCAAGTACGAAACAAAGGCACAAAACGTGTGGCCTGTCAGATGGAGCTGCGAGCACAGGCAGCAGGGCAGGGGAGGGGAGTGCGAGCAGGTGTGTGGCTGCAAGGGGGGTACTCAGGGGAGACCCAGCGGAGAGGCCTGGGTGGGGGAGCAGGTGGTGAGGACATCAAAGGAGCGTGCCTCGCACGTCTGTGGGACAGTGAGGAGCTGCGTGGGCCCAAGATAGAGGGCACCAGCCAGGCAGGGGGCGGGGGCAGGGCAGGAGCAGGGCCAGACCTCACAGTCCCACATGGGCACCAGCTCCGAGTGGGATGGGAGTCAGAGGGGACTCTGAGCCGAGGAGTGACGTGAAATGACTTTGCTACTAGGAAGGTGACTGCCGTAGCCTCAGGATGGTGGTGGCTGGGACCGGGGTGCTAACCGTGGTGACGGCGAGAAGCGGTCATGTTCTAGAGGTTCTGAAGGTAGAGTGAGCAGGATTTGCAGACGGACTGGTATCGGGTGGGGTGAGGAGGGAAGGCGGGAGCGGCAGCCTCCCTGCCAGGCTCTGCGCCTCTGCTCTCACGCCCTGGGCAAAGCACGCGCAGCCCTTCCAGGGTGGCCACTCCTCCCCGAGACAGCCTTGCCTGAGAAGGTGCTTCCCTCGGGTGTGCAGAAAGGCCCGCTGGGACACATCAGCGGGTGTGCAGATGGGATGACAATGACAAGGAGAGCCTCAGGACCATCCTGTGGACCGTCCAGAGAGGCCCAGGGAGCCGAGACCATGCCAGGGAGCCTGAGCCTGCCATCTACTCCCCTGGCTCTGGGTGCTGCCCCCTGCAGGAGAATTTCCTATTTCCCTGAAGTGTTGGCTGTATTGATCGCAGAGAATGCAAGTGGTAGTTAAAAGAATTAAGTGGATACAAGAACTAATCTAGGTAAAGCCCTGGCACAAGTTACTATTCAATTGATGATGATGATTATCAATGGTTAAGAGTTAGACAGATGCGCAAACTGTGTGTCCTTGAACAAAGAATTTAACTTCTCTGAGTCTCAAAGTATATACCTTCATAAAAGAGGGCGTAGGGGAGCTGGGTATGGTGGCTCGCACCTGTAATACCAGCACTTTGGGAGGCCAAGGTGGGAGGATTGCTTGAGGCCAGGAGTTTGAGACCAGCCTGGGCAACATAGCAAGACTCCATCTCTATAAAAAATAAAATTGTAAAAAAGAACTAAGAAAAAGAGGGTATAACAAAACTTTACTCATATAGTTGTCATGATTACATGAGATAATGCATGTATAGAATTTGGCATGGTTCTTAACACAGAGGAACTATAGGAATTAATGGTCAAGTGCATATTGGAGTCAGCTTCTTTCATTTTGTGAGAGCTGATTGTTAAATTTTTAAGAATTATATAAGTCAGCTATTATTAAAAATTAAAATATATAAACTTATAATTAAGTTATATTAAAAACAATGGTAACACTCAAAACCCATCATTTCCTAATTATTTACATTTTACTATTATTGATGCTATTAAGAGCTATTATATCTGTATGATGTAGATATTATATAATGATGTGCTACTGTGCATCCCTTCTCAACTGTTCAATGATGTCATGTTGGTAGCGTGGTATCAGCCATGAGAGGAATAAGTACACTCAGAAACTGTCAAACACTACCAGTCAGGGCTTGATTTATTGTCTTGTTGATTGTCTAGATTCAAGAAAGTGATGGAAGAAATTTTAATAATGCAAATTAAACTTAAGATTATGTAATGTCTGTAACACAAAAATTTGAGGAAACACTCTTTAGCATTCAAAACTATTGTGTGATTCAGCAAAGAATTTGCTCACATTGTTGATGAATGAGTGAAGTTCTGACATAAGTCTTAGTTGTTATACTTTCATCTTCCTTGTTAACATAAACAAAATTATCTACCAACATTTATGTCAGAACTACATTTATTCATCCGTTGTAACCATAAGCTGGCTATGGATACAAAAATCAACAAGCCATTCTGTAAGAATTAATTGGCTATATGGAATTAACAATAAAACAAATACACTGTATATTTTACATTGTATTGTGTGCTACACATTCTTTATATCAGTAAAATTTATAATAAACCTATATACGTGTATATACATATACATATATACATATTTCTTGAGAGATGGTTTTAAACATTTACCAGCACACCACTGTGGTTATCAATTTTATTATTGGTGTTATTACATATAATTCAATAAGACTTCTAGTACTGGCAGACTAATTAATTCAGACAAAACTCTTCTGCTAAGCACAACTAGGAAAGCTGAGCAACAATAACAACAAAACACATCTACTTGAAGGCATTGGAGTGCTAATAAGACAGTGAAGAATCATAGGGACACCACTGTAAGAAGGAAACTCAGCTAGACTTAGCGTTTGAGGTTGCTTTTCCCCTAGATGTATCTGCTGATTCCAAAAGAGACAATTTAGAGGCTGAGAAGCTGAAAAGAGCTTTCAACAAATTAACAAAAATAAGGGAACAAAAACAAGTTCAGGGTCTTCCAAGAAGGAAGGATTCTAATAACACTCAAGGCGTCTGGTGGAGATCCTGGTAGGCTACATCCTGAGAGCATGGGGGAAAAGGAAATAGACTGCTCTAAGGGGGACTGTAGCTTAGTTTTAAATGATCTTAACGACTGATTAGATTAAAGTGATCCAGGATAGATAAGACCCATAACCACCTGTATTAAGAAAATGTAAATCATCTCTGGACAAAGAGAATATCAGCCTAGGCCTCAAATTATCTCTACATTTTTCACATACAATATTTAGAACACAATGTAAAATATCTAGGCATATAAAACTACAAAAATTTAAAAATAGAGACAACAGAAAAAGACCTACAGAGCAATGAGATAATTTAGTTAGTCAACATGGATTTTTAAAATAACTATTATTAGTATGTTTAAAGAATTAAGTAACAATTAGATAATTTCAGCAGAGAAAATAAAAAAATAAAAAAGAGTTAATGAAAAATTCAAGAACTGAAAATTAAAATCTCTGAAATTAAAAACTTAGTGGATCACTGGATCAGTTTAATAACAAATTAGATGTAGTTGAGGATAGAACGAGTGAGTTAGAAAATAGGTTAGAAGGAAATAACCAGAATGATATACAGAAAGAAAAGTAATATAAAATACAAAAGAGAATATAAGACAGGCCTAACATATCTATAATTGAAATCCCAGATAGATATAAGAGGGAAAATAAAACAGAATCAATACATAAAGAGATAGTAGATGAGAACTTTTTAACACATTGACTGCCATGTGAGTTGTATTTAACTCAGGCTAGTTTTGAGCCTGGAGCCATGTGAAGCAAAACCCTGCAGTTGGTTCTTGAAAATCTTATTGTTACAATTAATATAGACGATTTAATTCTAAAAACATGGATTGCATTGCTTATAACTCAAACACAAAAAATAATAAAAATAACAATTAGAAAGGATAGTTTTGTTTTAATAAAACACCATGGCCCCAGGGAAAAATTTGTTTTTCCTCGTGTGGTAGTCAATGTGTTAAAGTTGCCATAACACATCAAACCACAGAATCACAGAAACTTTGCAAAACTCAAGCAGAATTAATTCAAAGTAAACCACATCATATTACAGTTAAACTGCTGAAGACCAAAGACAAAGAAAATCTTAAAAGCAGCCAAATAAAAATGGACATAATACCTTCAAAGGAGCAACCAGTAGATTGACAGCTTATTTCTAAATAGAAACAATGGAAACCTCATTAGTCCTCAAGGAAATGCAAATTTAAACCACAATGGAAGAATAGTACCCACCCACCAAAATGGCTACAATTTATAACAAAACAAAAACTAACAATAATGAGTGTTGGAGAGGATTTGAATCAACTGTAACCCTTATGTATTGCTAGTGGGAGTATAAATTGGTATAACCACTTTGGGACATGGTTTAGCATTATCTACTGGACTTAAGGATATACGTAACCTATTACTCAGAAATTTCACTTATAGGCATATGCCCAACAGAAATGTGTGCACATGTAAAACAAAAGACATGTTCAAAAATATTCATGGCCATGGTATTTGTAATAGTCCCAAACCAGTAATGACTTAAATGTCCAATGACAGTAGAATAGATACATAAGTTGTAGTATGCTCATAAGATGGCATGCTGTATTGACATGAAAATAATGAACTACAATTACATGCAGCAATATGGATAAGTCTCACAAACATAATGCTGAGTAAAAGAAGCAAGACAGGAAAAAAATACTGTATGATTTTATTGACACAAAGTTTTTAAATGGCCAAAACAAATTTATGGCGTTAAAAGTCAGGTAGTAGGAACCTTTGTGGGGGAGGCAGGAGTAGTGATTGGAGAGAGCACAGGGAGGCTTCTGGAATGCTGGGGCATAGACTGTGTGATGCTCAGTGAGCAGTGTGTTTTCATTTCTGCACTTTCCTGTAAACAAAAAAGAATGTAATCTTCTTACGCTCCAGCAGTTCCATCTTCCATGATGTCTTCTCTGACTCTTAAAACCCAGACCTCAAACCATGGCCAAGCCCCTTCCCAACACTCTCAGACTCGTTCTTCCATCAGAAGAACTTTCTTCTGCTCCCAACTTTCTTCTGCTCCCTCCCTGTGCCCAGGCCTCTGCCGGGCAGTAGAGGCACAGAGAGGAGTAATACAGTCCTCGCCCTCAAGGAGTGTAGTCTACAGGGGAAGTCAAAACTAATACGATGTGCTCAGCGCAACACCAGACATGTGACAGTGTCGGGGGACCCAGCTGTGCTGAGGGAGCTGTGGCTGGGGACAAAAAGAGTCAGGTAGACTTGGGTGCATGTCCCAGCTCTACCACGTCCTAGCTATGGCTTTGGGTAAGTTCCTTAAAAATCCTCAGATTTTTTAATCAGTAAAATGGCGATTCTGCCAAAAGACTTTGAGGATCAAGTGAAAGAACATAGGTGAATGCCTGACACACGGCAGGTGCTCAACAAGACCTAGCTGCTTCGCTTTCCCTCCCTAGCAAAGGATTCCCAGAGGTGGGTTTGTGCTCAGCTTTAAAGGATGAGGGACCATCCCCAAGTGAGGTTCACCTTCGGGGGCCTCCCTTGACCTCCACCTTCTGTTATCTCCACCCTGACCCCAGCACCAGGCTGGGCACCCAGAGGTCTTTCCTAAAGCTTCATTGACTCAGTGATATCCTCCTTCACCAGATGTGACCTGTCTCAGAGCAGAGGACAGATGTGATCCGTCTCAGAGCAGAAACCTGAAGCAGCCAGTTAGAGCCATGCTGTGGTGACACATGCCATGGGTTTGGCTCTGGGCTCTGCCACTCACCAACTCTGTGATCTTGGATGAGTCCCTTCCTGTCTCCAAATCTCAGCGTCTTCCTACGTATAACAGGGCTTTAAATTCTCCCTCACTCGGGTAAGATTAGAATTAACTAAAATTATGCATGTACGAGCCCTTTTAGGAAATGTGAAATGCTGTATAAATGCCAATAGTAATCAGGATAGTAAAAAACATTTATTGAGTACTTTCCGTGTGTCAGACACAGGGTTATTATTTCATTAAATCCTTACAGTGCTAGAAAGCAGTTAACAACTATCAGCTTCATTTTAGAACTGACACTTAGGAGTGAGTAGCGTGCCCAAGGTCACCCAGCTAAGAAGTGCTGGAGTCAAGACACAAATGCCAGCAGTCCCGTCCCAGAGGAGCCTGTGCTCGGTGCTGTGGTCTGCCCCCTGCGGCCACAGCCCAAACAAAGCTCAATCTGAGGGTTTCTCAGCCTTTTCCTCCAGGTGAGCTCCAGGTAGCCCCCTGGAGGGAATGTTAGAATGAGAAATAGGACTTCAAGTTCATTACCACAGAAACCACGAACTGTCTTAGTCTGTGCTTCTGTAACAAAATGCCTGAGACTGGGTAATTTATAAACCATAGAAATTTATTTCTCACAATTCTGAAGACTGGGAAGTCCAAGATGAAGGTGCCAGCAGGCTCACTGTCTGGTGAGGGCTGTTCTCTGCTTCCAAAATGGTGCCTTGTTGCTACATGCTCCAGAGGGGACAAACACTGTGTCCTCACTTGGCAGAAGGGCAGAAGTGGCAATCACCATATGAAGCTTCTTTTATGCAGGTCCTAATCCCACTCACAGCCCGAATGACCTAATCGCCTCCCAAAGGCCCCACCTCTTAATAATATTGCACTGGAGATGAAGTTTCAACGAGAATTTTGGAGGAGACACAAACATTCAAAACATAGCAGGAACACACTCAACTCTAACCGTTCTTTTCCCTGTCCATTTTATCACTGGGTACCCTCAGGTCAGGTGTACATGGACCTCATATGACGGAGGGGAATAGGCTCCCTAGGGGGGGAATGGCTTATCCAGGGCCCCTCGGCAAGCCAGGAACAAGCCCTGAGCCCAGGCCTCTGGCTACCATCCAGGGCCCCTCCAGTGCTATACTGACTCAGAAATGGGAATCCACCTACTAGCATCCGCTGGTGTGGGTTTTATTTGGATTGGAATCAACTGGGTTGAATTGCACTGGTTTAGTTCCATTTGTTTGGGTTTTGTTGGGTTGAGTTTCCTTGGTTGATTTCCTCCCAGCCTGACATTGGTCATTCCATAGGGCACTCTCAGCTGTAATTGATGGTAATCCAACTTAAACTGGTTAGAACAAAATGAGACTTTATTGCCTTGCTTTACTAGAAAGTCCAGGAGTGGCACCAGCATCACAGACTCCAAGGACCAAAAGACGTTGTCAGGTCCCTCACGTGTGTGCACTCCCTTCCACTCTTGCTCTCTTTCATGCTCTCCGTATCTCATTGTTTCCTGCCCTAGACAGGCTTCCTGTCCCTAGACAGCTGTCCTCCGTGACTTGGGGTGGACAGTGGAGGGATGGGAAGGAAGGGACCTCAGACAGCTCCACTCTTGCATGAGCCCAGTCTGTAACCCCAGACTTCCTCTTTCCCAAGGGAGGATTTAATATGTGGTCTAGCTTTGGTCACGTGTTCATCCTCCAGCCAATCTCGGTGCTCAAAGAGATGGGGTATTCTAAAGGGCTCTATGAACAGAGGGGATGGACACTCTGACTGGGAACACCTCTCTCGTGGAATGGGAGAGTGGCTTTCTTGTAGGAAGAGGAAGTGTCTTTCACAGAAGAAGGAGGGAAGAGATATCAGACAGACCCAGACAGAGGCATCCTTTTTTTTTTTTTTTTTAGAGACAGGGTCTTGCTGTAATGCCCAGCTGGAGTGTGGTGGTGCAATCATAGCTCACTGCAGCTTCAAACTCCAGGTCTCAACAATCTTTCTACCTCAGCCTCCCGAGTAACTGGGACTACAGGCACATGCCACCATGCCTGGCTGATTTTTGTAGAGATAGGTTCTTACTATGTTGCCCAAACTAGTCTCAAACTCCTGGCTTCAAGCAATTCTCCAGCCTCAGCCTCCCAAAGTGCTGGGATTACAGGTATGAGCCACTATACCCAGCCCAGAGATGTCCATCATGTCTGGTCACTGCTGTTGTGTAACTGGCCCTGCCTGGTCTGCTCTAGAGGGACCATTTCTTCAGGGTGCCTCTCACCCTGACCCGTGGGAAGAGTGGCACAGTAGGCCGGTGGGTCAGGGCCACCCTGATGACTTCATAACAACCCGAATGTCACTGAGTGCGGGGTGGGGGGGGCATCCAGTGAATTGCTGTATGACCCTAGACAAGCCTCCGCTTCTCACTGGGCCTCAGTTTCTTCTGCTGTAACCTGGGAATGATGAGCACCCAGAAGGAAGGCCGTGGGGGTCCAACAGGACCTTGGCCTGGACGTTGGGCAGTGGGCAGTTAGATCTAGGGGTGTGGAGCTCAGGCCACAGAAGCGAGCTGGAGCAGCGGCGTTACCGGCACAGAGGCTGAGCGATTCCTTCCACACATCTATGCCACGTCCTGATGTGCCGGCACTGCGCCAGGCACTGAGACATCAGCAGACCAAATGCTTGCATTCTAAGGGAGGGAGACATGCATAAGTAACAGACATAACACCTAAGTAAATTATGTGGTATATTAGATTGTAAGTGTGATGCCAAAAGGAAAATGTAGAGCAGCATGAGGGGACGGCAGTGAAGGGGAGGGGACGGTGCTCACCGGCCGCAAACCTTGCCCCAGCCGGCACCCATAGTCCGCACGGTAGCTTGTGCTGTGCAGTGACAACTACGAATCCGTTTGCTCTTGTGTGATGAGGAAAGCTTTAAAGCACTGAAAGCTCGTTTTACTTTACAGGCAGCCTTACTTGTAATGTGAATCGGAATAGTCAACATATACATATATGTTTTCATTACGTTATTTTTAAATGTTCACAATTTTATTTTGATAAATAAAAAATTAGCAAAGTCATATCACAGCTGTCGGCTAAAGTCTCTGTGCGCGTTCATCTGTGGCTGTCGACTACAGTCGGCGCTGGTCCCGAAGTGGTTAAATAAGATGTCAGGGTAGGCCTCATGACAAGGTGATATTTGAGCAGAGTCTCAAAGGAGGCGAGTAGCAGAAGCCATGGGAGCGGGCAAGGAAGCCCGAGAGAGCGGCCTTCCCAACGGGTTGGTGAGCGGCATTCCAGAGTCCGGGAGCACCTGAGACGGGATGGAGTGTGTGGACCAGCTCCCCACACCCAGCACTGGAAGGACACTTAGAGAACTGCCCGCCCAGCCCCACCCTCCCACGCCCCGCAGGGGTCCGAGGGCAGAGAGGGAGAGCAAGTCAGCGGCCTACTGTGCCACTCTTCCCACGGGTCAGGGTGAGAGGCACCCTGAAGAAATGGTCCCTCTAGAGCAGACCAGGCAGGGCCAGTTACACAACAGCAGTGACCAGACATGATGGACATCTCTGGGCTGGGTATAGTGGCTCATACCTGTAATCCCAGCACTTTGGGAGGCTGAGACGGGAACTCCAGGCTCCCCAAGCCGGCCCAGGGTGCAGGAGTCGGTGCCTCACAAACAGGAAACCAAGTTGTCCCGTATCACCAGACATCACCCATGCCCCTGTCCCAGCCCTGCCTGGGGGTGCTGTGGTCTCAGTTATGGGCCCTGGGCCCCATCAAGGGCAAGGGCAGGACCACACGGCAGGCACAGCCACCCCTTTAGCAAGAAGATGCTACCACTGTCCCACCCAAACCAAATAGACATGTCAGGACCTCCTCACCACAATTTCAAATCACAGGGGACCAATCCAACAAACTAGCACTTCAACTGTGGCTTCCTTGGCGTTTGCTTAGAGTGGCCACGGATCCAACAGCATCTCACTCCAAACAGCCCAGCCGGGAGCTGCCTTGATCCAAAGTGTGTTCCATGCAGGGACTTTGTCCCCAGGGTCTTGAGAGGTCCCATCCTCCCTGCTTCTCCTCAGCACTAGGGGTCTTTGAAGATGCAAGGCTTAGATGCTGATGAAAGCTGAGAGGAAGAGTCTGTTGAAGAGATTTCAAAGCCAGAAATAGATAGGTTCATTTGCATTAATTTCCATTTAATTAAACAAACATTTGCTGATTATCCTTCCATGTGTCAGGCCCTGCGCTTTGCCAGGAGTCATACAGATGAATGAGATAAGGTCCCTGCCTGCGGTACATCGCAATCGGGACCACGGATTCTCATCTCGGTATGCCCGCATCTTTGCCTTGTCACTTCTCAGACCCTCCAGTCAAGGATTGGGATCTGTTTCTCAAGTCTTTGACTCTGGACTGCCTCTGTGACTCGCTTTGGCCAATGGAACATCAGTATACGTGACTTGGAAGCACATGCCTTGGGAAGCCCACGTAGACCTGCCCTCTTGCTGCTCTCGGGAATCCCGCAGCCCAGGTCAGCCTGCTGGGTGATGAGAATCATGCCACCTAATCACCCCAGCCAACAACCAGCCAGCCACAGACACCTGAGAGAGCCCAGCTGACGCCAGCAGAGGAACCACTCGGATGAGCCCAGACCAAATTGCCACTCACAAAATCATGAGCTAAATAGTTGTTTTAAGACATTAACGTTTGCATGGTTTGCTATGCAGCAAAAGATAACTGAGGCAGTGCTCATAAAGACCTTTCTACCTTAGGAGCCAGGCCAGTAAGTAGAGAAGTGAAATATATTAATAGCTTGGTGTAAACAACGGGGAGTAGTGGGGTCCATGGGAAACTGTCCTCACCTACAGGAAAACAGCCTCTACTCAGCTCCTTCTAATTACTGCCATTCAGGAATGTGTGCCCAGTGTTGCCAGACAGAGTTTTAAACAGAAGCCAAAAATCAGGATTTTTGCAAGAGGATCTTGCAACGAGTATGCAAGATCTCCCAATGTTTGAATGTTGACAACAATTTAATCATCTCTAACCTGCATAGTCTAAGCATCTGCAGGTCTAATCCAGCCCACAGGTTTATAGCTTGCAACTCTCACTTAATAGAAGAAAGATAACTTTAAATAACAACTATGCTGATAATAACAATAATAGTAATATTAAACTGGGGAGTTACATGCAGGGAAAGTTAAGCACCTGGGGCTAGAGGAGCTCAGGAGAGGCACCTAACCAGGCCAAAAGACATCAGGAGGGTTCCTCATAGCAGGTGACATGGGGATCAGGTCTTGAAGAATGAAGACATGTAAACCAGGTAACAGGTGACAAAGATGTCCCTGACAGAAGGAGCAGCCTATCCTAAGGACTGGTGTGGCAGTGCAGGTATCTGGGAGGATGGCATCCCTGTGACATTAGGTGGAGCAGCAGGATTGACCAGAAGTGGGGCTGGAGTGGTGAATCTGTACTTCAGTGACCAAGGAGCTGGCAACGTGATGAAAGCCATTCAGAAAGCAGCCTCAGGAATCAGGCTCCTTAACTCAAACCCCAGCTTGGCCATTTCCCACCCATGCAAATCTTTGGCAAGTCACTTATTTCTTTGTGCTTCAGTTTCCCCATGTTAAAACTGGGTTAATCATGGTAGACTCTAACACAAGGTTGTTGTGAGCGTTAAATCACTGATGTCATTTATCCATGATGAACCATCTAAGAAGGGTGTTGGTTGTTTCTGTTCTTTTCTTTTCTCTTCTTCCTCTTTTTTTTTTTTTTTTTTGTAAAAGCAGAGCAGAAAAGTATGAAGAAGAACATTTGAAAATCATCCATAATCCTGCCACTCAGAAAGCTTGTTTGTTTATTTGCACAAATTTGTAATCCTACTCAATACATAATTTTGTATTTTTTCTCAGTATCATATCATAAGAATCTTCCCATGTCCTTAGAAATTCTTCAAAGGCAGAGTTTTTAAAAACTATTATGAAAATAATACACGTGTGTAGTATGATTTCTGTTTGCCTTGATATACAGAGAATAATGCTAGCACTAGTGGTTATTCACATTTATTGAACATTTACTATGTCAACACTGTTCCAGGACTTCATCCTCACAACCTGTGAAGTGTGTCATTTGTACCACCCCCATGTGCTGGGACACTCTTTTCTCATTTCGTCCCTGCTCTGGGCCTCAGTGGACTAATGTGCACGGACTGCCTCCACCTCTCCTTTGCCCTCTGGTGTCTGGTTGATACCAGCAAGAGGAGGCATGGCAGGAGATCAGACAGAGAGAGAGATTGGAGTTTTTAATCCCAGGGCTCCCTCCCTGTTGGCACTGCTGCAGGCTGGCCGCCTCCCCCTACCCAGACCCATAGCCCTGTCAGAAGGCCCTCTGCACATAGCTCTCTGGACAGCTTTGCAAACCAGCTTTGCTAACATCCTCCCCTTACCCCTGCTAGTCCTGCAGTGCTGGCTCTAAACCCTGCCTACACTTTCCTAAAATGTTCTTTTGTTAATCTCCTGTCAAACTACCCAGGTTGACCGTGTCATCTGTTTCTAGCTGGGACCTCGACAGATACAACATGTGCATGGATAAAAAAATCATGTGCACTGATAATTAGTCATTTCAAAAGTTATACAGTGAAAATCAGGCTTCTTCCCTCTCCAGGCTCCCAGATTCACTGCCCAAAGGTGACCATCCTCAAAAGTTAAATTTTTTATTTAAAAATAGTAAAAATAATAACTGACACATATAGTATTTTATGGATAAAGGAACTGAAGCACAGTGAGGTTAAGTGACTTGCCCATGGTCACACAGCTCATAAGTGGCAGAGCTAGAATTTAAATCCAAGTAACTTGGCCACAGAATCTGTGCTGCTAAACATACTAACACATATTGTCTCTCAGAAAATCTTATCACATTTACATCTATATCTTTATCTAAATGCTTTCTGTTGACTTTATACAAATTGAAGCATATTATATGTACTGATCATAACTCCATTCACTTAATAATAGATCTTGCACTTCTTCCCCTAAACCCTTTTTTTTTTTACATATTTTGACATGCTTTCCTTATGTACAACTAGGATTTTTTACTTAATTAGTCCCCTATTGATTTGTGTTTCACTTGTTTTCATATCTTTGTTATTATAAATAATACCACAATAAATAATCTTGTGCATTTATCTGCACATATAAGTAGAGTCATAACCATGGATTAGATTCTTAGAGGTACAATTTCTAGGTCAAAATGTATGTGCATTTTTAAAATGTAATAGCTTTTGCAAAGTTATCATTGATGATATCTATCTCAACAGTATGTTTAAATGTCTGTTTTTCTAGATTGTGTTTTATCCAATTTTTATTTTTTTATTTGTGCAATTAAAACTAGTGTCTTAACTTTCATTTTTCTTCATTATGAGAGAGGAGTTGAGCATCTTTTGAAACAAAAGCATCACTTTATTGGCTCCCTAATACTCTATCCTATGCCATAATTTACTTAGTCCATGCTCTAAAATTTACTATTAAAAATTACAATGTGATGACCATATTTGTACATAAATATTTGTCGGTATCTCTTAGTATTTCCTGGGAAAGCTTTCTAGAAGTCAAAAGGTACAGGCTTATTTAGACTCTTGCTATAGTCTGCAAATTGTCACAGAAAGAATGACGTTACCCTCCCACGAGCAATGCTTGAGAGCCCCTTACCCACCTCCCCAGCACTTTCATAATTTTAAACGAGTGCCTACAAATAAGGAAAATGCAATCGCAATTTAATTTACATTTCTTTGATTTCTAATAAGCCAAATTAAACATTTTTTTTCACATTTCTTGGTCATTTACAGGTTCGTTTCGGTGAATTCTGAGTTTTATCCCTATTTCTACAGGGATCTTAGTGTTTCTCTGATGACAGGTACAACATCAAATTTTTAAGCAGTTCAAATCAACATATTACTTATTAAATTCCTCCTGTGTAGAAAGTACTGAGCTAGGTGTTTGGAGAGACATAAATGAGAGGCGATCATTATTCTTACAGATCTTGTGATCTACCGTGCAGGCGAGCCCGTACACAGAGAAAGCAATTAGAGGGCCAGCCAGACAGTCTGCGATCAAGTGCTAACCAGCAGCTCGGGCTACGTGCCCTGAGAGCTCAAAGAGGGCAGAGCGGAGCTCAGCAGACTGGTCAGGGAAAGCTTCTTGTAGGAGGAGCCCCAGGCAGGAGCTATGAGATTTAAAATATGACTGTCACATGGTGACACACATTTCTCTTTCCTCCAACAAAGGTGCTGCTGCAACGGTTCTCTGAGCACTTTTGGAGGAAATGGGTCTTAAGGAGATAAACTTGTTGACAGCTGCCACAGCCCAACCTGTCAGCAATGGTTGGCCATTGTCATCATTGCCATGGTAATGACAGTGGCAACAATGGACATTTATTGGACTCCGGCCACGTGCCAGCCATGGTGAACAAGTGCTTTACATTCATTATCTCACGTGAGCTTCTGGCAAGCCTGTGAAGTAGACGCTGTTGTCGCACTTTTACAGATGTGGAGACTGAGATTAAATGAGTTACTCAAGGGCGTCAGCGAAAGTGTCAGAGCCTAGTTTCTGACCCATGTTTGCCCAACTCCAGGGAGCGTGCTCGACATCCAAGCATGCTGCAACAGCTGGGGCCGAAAGCCTTTCCCACCCACCCAACCAGTTCCTTCTTCCTCCAACCTGGGCCTGACATCCCACCCTTCTGCTGGTTCCTTTGGCATGACTGATGGTAGCTACATCTACTTTTGAAGGGAACAAAATGAGAGTCACAGAAGTTCAGTGAAGACTCCCTGACCATGTGCTAGGTGCAGGATGAGGCACTGGAGTCCATACCCAGGAAGGGATGACAGGAACAGATGAGCATGGGCTTGGGTGGTAGGAGCATTGGGAAATAGGAGCACTGGGAAGGAGAGTGCTGGGAGGGAGGAACACTGGGAGGGAGAAGTACTGGGTGGGAGGAGCACTAAGTGGGAGGAGCATTGGGAAGTAGGAGCACTGGGAGGGAGGAGTGCTGGGTAGGAAGAGCACTGGGAGGGAGGAGCACTGGGAAATAGGAGCACTGGGAGGGAAGAGTACTGGGTAGGAAGAGCACTGGGAGGGAGGAGTACTGGGTGGGAGGAGAACTAAGTGGGATAAGTATTGGGAAGTAGGAGCACTGGGAAGGAGGAGCACTGGGGGAGGAGTGCTGAGTGGGAGGAGCACTGGGAGGGAGATGCACTGGGTGGGAGGAGCATTAAGAGAGAGGAGCACCAGAAGCTCGGAGATGGGGGCGTGAGTGTCGGGAAAGTCTTCTTGGAGGAGATGGTTCCTGAGTCAGTGCTGAAAGATGGAGGGATTAGCCAAGCTCAGGAGGGGCAGAAGGGTGCTCTAGGAAGAGCAGACAGCCCAGGCAAGAGCACAGGTGGGATCCAGTGTGGATAGGATGGCAGATCACAGCCTGCCCCTCATCACAGCATTAACCTTACTGTGTGGTCCTCCTCTGTTGACCCACCTGTTCTCCCCAGCAAGCTGTGTGTTCCCCAGGGCAGTGACTACATCCGACTCTCTCCCAGGAGCCTTGCCATGGCATAAGGCCTGGCACCTGCTGGGCAGGCAATAGCATCTGTCGATGAGGAGTTCATGACCAAACAGGTGGGGCCTGTCTGTGCAACCAGACTGTGCACCCTCTGAGGACAGGGACCAACACCCTTCTCCTTCCACTGTCCATCGATCCCATCTGCCAAGCACAAGCCTGTGTACAATGTAATACTAATAATTACTACTATTATAGCAAACATTGCTTACACAGCAATGACTTGCAGGCCCTACTCTAAGTAGGGCTGTTGCTTTCCACCTATCTTCTCATTGGATCCTCAAAACACTTCATTACCCATTCTACAGATAAGAAAACGGAGGCACAGAAAGGTCAAGAAACGTGGCCAATGTCATTTGAGAGACACTACATAACACAGAACTTCAAAGCCATGGGACTCAGACTACACCTTGGTTCAAGTTCCAGGTCTACCACTTAGTAACCGTGGGATCATTACTTCTAGTCTGCAGCTCCAGTTCACCATTTGTGAAATGGTAATGACAATTCCAACTTCACAGGTTTCTGGTGAGGAGCAGATGATAGCAATGCAAAGCGCCTGGCCCAGTGCTTGGCATGCAGCAGGAATCAGAACCGGGTAGCCATCACTTTTGCTCTGAAGTTGGGAAAGGTCTCTTCCCAGGGAAGGGGGCCCCATGTTGCCCTCGTATTCCTCCTGGTCCCCGTCTCCTGGGACACGACCTCCTCCTGCCCCTCGCCGGCCACTCACAGGAAGACCTGTGAATCAGCCCCCCGTTCCACTCGGGCCTGCTGTTTCCCAATCAGCAAACTTGTTCCATATAGAGCAATCTTTTCCACTGCTCTCAGCTGCCAGCAGAGACCAGCATTAGAGAGTGTCTTGGCTCCCATCGGAAGAAAAACAAACTTTGCAGAAAAATAAACACTTTTTTAAAAAGTCCTGTGGTTTTACATTCAAGACCTAATAGTTTTTCCTTTCTTTTTCTTTTTTTCCCCCAGATACCACAAATCTTCTGCTGGAGGGAGAAAAAAGGAAAAGTGACCAAGAAGGGACTTGAGATTGTTCTTCCATGCAAACATGACCCAAGATGGCTGCATTCAAGGACCAGGGTCCTGTCTGTGCTGCAGTGAGAACTGTCAGCCCCCTAGAGACTAGAGTCCTCTTCCCCTGCTCTCTGAGCAGTCCCTTCTTGCTTCCCCGGCGACCCTCTCACCCATTCCTGTCGCTCCAGAGACACAGGCATAGATGTCAGGGAGGCCCAGACAGAGGCTCCGTGTGATAGGCCTGGGACACTTTCACTCCAAAATATAGTCACCTCCCTACAGTGAGGCTGGCTGGCCAGGGGCCACCCTGTTCCAGTGACAAGTCTAAAATAGGAAACCGTTTCTTAGAGAAGCACAAAACCATTGCCTTTGAGAACATAGAGTAACGCAGCAAGAAGAAACAGCCCTCTGGTCTGGAGGGCAGTTTCCTGGCGGCCTCTACTCCACCCATCCCTCAGCAGGGCAGGGAACAGAAGGCCAGAGTGACTCGAGTGACTCGGGCAGTGGCTGAATGCCCTGGAGGGGCCATGCCCCTCACACAGGCCTGTGTCTGCTCATCCCAAGCCTCGGCTCCACGTCAGCCTGCGGCAGGCAGCGGGGGAGGCTGGTGGGTGTGATGACTTAGAGGCGATACAGGGAGAGCCGTCTGCAGGAACTGACGCATAGCAGACAGTAGGCGCTCTGCTCATCTCTGCTCCCTTACATCTGGAGCTCTTAAACCTGCTGACCATGCCTTCCGAAGGTCCGGAAACGCCCTGAGAGGCAGACAATATTTATGTGCATGCCCTCACTGGTGAAAGCATTCGTTAAAATCTCCAAGGGGTCAAAAATCCCAAAAGGCTAAAACCCACCGGCTTTTTGATTTAACTTTTTATTTGCAAGTTGATCTCCTTAGAGGCAAGGACCTGTCTTATTCGTCTTGCTGTCATCCCAGCATAGGGAAAGACCTGGCATTTTGGACATTCAGTGGAATGAATGAACGAGTGAATGAGTGAGTGAACAACAAATGGCTTATTCCTTCTAGGACTTCAGAGATTGACAGAGGAGCTATACAAAAAAGGCATATAACACAAGGCAGAAAATTATCACAATCAAAAGAAATGGACAAGTAAAGAGCCGCAGAGGCTCTGAGAAGACGTAAGTTCTCTGGCCGGGCTGGGGAGTGGACTGGCCGGCAGAGTGGAGCTGGGACAACTGGCGGGCGTTAGGGGAGGGGAGGTTCAGCAGATAAAGTGGGGAGAGACCTGGGAAGTCTTTCAGGAAATAGGGTGAAAAAGGAATCACGAACTTTATAGAGACATGAAAATTTTTTTAGCTGTGGTTTTGTATCCAGGGCCTAATGGTTTTTCCTTTCTTTTCCCATATAAGCTGTCCAGTTTGGCTAGAGGAGACGATATGTTTGAGGAGGGGTGGGAAAGAGGTTTGGAAACAGAGGCTGGAGCCAAATCCTGGGGGGCCTCAGATGCCTCCACTAGCCCAGCCCTGAAGCCACAGGCCCGTTCCACTGGGGAGGAGAGGGTGAAGGGATGGCCCAGGGACAGACCAGCGCCCCAGGCCCTGCCGGGGAGCTCCTGCAGGGCTGCAGGGCAGGAGCACACAAGGCCAGGGCAGCCTGGGTGGAGTCGGGGGACAGATATGAGGAGTTGGGAAGGGGACTCAAGTGTCTGGCAACTGAAGTCGCGTGGGGGACAGTGAGGGAGAAGCTGCTGGCACAGAATGCTCTGGTTTTCCCCGGCCTCGGTCACGGGCCATTTTGAAATTTCAAATAAAAGCATATTTTAGAAGATTAAATTATACCCAGTTATATGAACATATAAAGTGAGATTTTAAAAACGAGCAAGACAAATAAAGACACAGAACAAGTACGAACTGATGTTTTTTCTGGTCTCATCTGTGCTCCACGATTGCTTCCGAAATCTCTGGTTTTCTCCCAGCCCTGAGCACACTCACCTGCTGCCTCAAGGCATTTGTTCTTGAAGAGTCTGCCTTGAAAGCCTGTCCTCTCACTCTCGCTCAATCACCCCTCCCGGCATGAAGCAGCCTTCCCATGCATGACAGTGACGCTGGACTTGCTAAAGGTCTCCAGCCAAAAGTTGTCAGGATTCACAGGTGACGCATTACAAACCCAGACCTTCCAACCTCCCGCTCGCCCCAGGCCACACGTGAAGCTCTATCCAGTACAACAATAGCAGCAGCCACCACTGCTACCTGTGCCCACTCTGTGGCAGGCGCTGCTTCAAGCACTTCACGGCTATTACCCCATCGAATTCTCACAAAAGTCCCCATGGGTCGGGTGCCACTATAATTCTCACTTATAGGTGGTGAAACCAAGGCACAGGTCTTGGCGAATGAACGGCAAGGCCAATATTGAAACCCATGATATCCGTCTTTAGGTCCACATTGCTAACCCCCGCTCGTGGCCGCCTGTCATTTGGGACCCAGCTCTTTCCCTCACTATCTCATGGATGTGCTTCACTGGGGAGTCTGTCACTTGCAAGGCTTTCATTCAGAGAAAGAGGGTAGTGGCTGGTTTTTCCATGCCCACTGTATTCTTATGAATATATGCTTTCTTAAAAATGCAAGAGAGACTATTGCATGTGAGGCATTTGTGGGGATCAGGTAAGTAGCAGCTCTGTGTGGCCTGTCCGCACTCCGTACTGACCTGAAGGGCCAGCCACAGAAGCACTCTCTGCCTCTACAAGCCAATCTGAGAAATGGGCTTGCAAAGTGGGACTGAACATCCGTCCACAGACCCACAGTGGGAACATAAGGTATAGAAGTCTCAGGGAGAAGCATCAGAGACTTGCCTATGGAAGGCAAGTAAGATCTTCTCAAGAAATGAGCCACAGAGGGAACTCAGTTTCTAACACAAGAGAGAAACATCATAACGGAAACCACCACTAGAAACAGAGTGACGTGGTCCCAGCGCTAGTTCTGCCACTTGCTAGCTGTGTGACTGCAAAAAAAAAGTCAAGCATGAGTTGGTCCATCAAGTCAATGTGTTGTCCTCACTGTGTGTCTGTGACTTCACTCTTTTTTGTGCCCTTGCTCAGGTTTTCCATCAGCTGAACTTCTATTTATTCCTCAAAGCCCCATAGAAATGCCACCCCAAAAGCCCGCAGGTGGAATTAGTCCCTCTTCCTCTTGGTGCATGTAGCACTCGCTTATCTCTCTCATTGGGGCTTATATATTTTGCTACCTCAGATTTTACATGCTTATTTAATCATTTAAGAAAGTGTTCGTGTATCTGATATAATCTCCTGAGCACCTACTACATGCCAATAGCTGTGCTAGATGTTGGGATTCTTCTTTTTGAGACAGTCTCACTCTGTTGCCCAGGCTAGAGTGAGTGCCGTGGCGTCAGCCTAGTTCACAGCAACCTCCAACTCCTGGGCTCAAGCGATCCTGCTGCCTCAGCCTCTCAAGTAGCTGTGACTACAGGCATTTGCCATCATGCCTGGCTATTTTCAGTTGTCCAGCTAATTTCTTTCTATTTTTTTAGTAGAGACAGGGTCTTGCTCTTGCTCAGGCTGGTCTCAAACTCCTGAGATCAAACGATCCACCCACCTCTGCCTCCCAGAGTGCTAGGATTACAGGCGTGAGCCACCACCACGTCCGGCCAGGGATTCTAATGACAAAGAGAGAGTTGTGTCCCCTCCAAAAAAAGATAAGTTAAAGCCCTAACCCCAAGAACCTGAAACTGTGACCGGTTTGGAAACAGAGCCGTTGCAGGTCTAATCAGTTACGTTAGGATGAGGCTGTGCTGGAGGAGGGTGGCCCTGGCCCAGCAGGACTGGCGTCCTTGCAAGAGGCACAGACATATAGCAGCGGGGCTTGGAGTGATGCTGCCACAGTCCAAGGATTGCCTGGGGCCACCAGAAGCTTCTGAGGGAGCATGGCCCTGCCAAGACCTTGAACTCAGATATCTAGGCTCCAAAACTGTGAAAGAATAAATTTCTGTTGTTTTAAGCCACCCCGTTTGTGGTACTTTGTTGTGGCATTCCTAGAAAACTAACACGGAAAAGTTCTCCACTTTCAGGGAACAATACATAAGCAGATAATTACAAAGTAGTATGGGAGTGCTATAATAAAAAGGATGTCCTCTGTACAAACCCAGAGGACATAACAGTGACAGCTAACTCAGCCTTGGAAGAGAACCAGCCCTCCCAGAGCGGGCACAATTGAAGCTGGGTTTTGAAGGATGAGTAGGAGTTCCCTGGGAGAAGGTAATTGGAGAAAGAGCACTGTAGGCAGAAGGAATGGCAGTACCGCCCGTGCTCTCGGTTTCTCCTGCTGGACTGTGCTACCTGGCTCCCTTAGCACAGGCTCTGCTCATGACAAACACTCAGCTCATACCTCTTGAACTTGCAGAAAAGCCAGACTCTCCAGACAAGAAGCAGAGGGGAACAGAGGATGGAGTGTGGGTGGCTGCCACCTAGAGACAGGAAAAGCTGAAGTCTTCAGACTCCCCAGCTGGAGGAGATGGAGGGGGCAGCAGAGGCCAGAGAAATGAGGCAGCCCAAGCAGGGCTGGCTTTAAAAAAAAAAACAAAAAGCAGAATTGGGTTGTTCTCGAGGGCTGCAGCTCAGCTGGGAAGGAAAGCAATTTATGGCCAAAGGAAGTAGCCTGACAGTAAACAAAAATATAGTGACCCCCAAGTTCCCACCGGACAGAAGATGGATGGTGCCGTCGTAAAAATGAGATTAATTTTAATAAGGGCTTTCACCAAGCAGCAGACCCTGGTGGTCAGAGGCCCGTCCCAGCGCCGGTGACAGGCAGCATTGCTGATGGATGGGGCTGACCTCGGGAGCCGAAGACATGGGGAACGACCAGAAGCTTGGGCCTGGCCCCTGGCTGTGACTTAGGCAGCTGCTCTCTGTGCAGATTGTCATGCTGGTTGGTGCCCACAATCCAGATCTCTGAACTGTGGCTCCTGCCCTGCCAGCACAGGAGTGCCCTGTTCCCCCAGCTTGATGTGGGACTGAGAGGACAGTGCTTGCATACCTCCTGTAATGAGAAACTCACTACCTACCAAGGCTGTGAGGCAGCTGTCCATATGAGGTCACTCATAAAATGCCTTTTGTCTCTTTCCTTTGCCACAGAAGAATCCTGCAAGGCTGTGACCATTCTTGATTCAAATCAGCAGAGTCCTATTTAGTAAACACTGTCTGAGAGCTCACCATGCAACAAGATTATGAGGAGGGAGGTGGTTCCTGTCTCCGAGAGCTTTCCGAAGGGAAAACAGACGGGGCCCTCACCCTGACCACGGTCTGAGCCCTGACTCTCTTAGACACTCAGCCCTAATCTTGGTTGGCAAACTGAGCCCTGAACCTAACTAAGCCCCGTGCCCAACTCAAACCGGGCCGCCGGTTGCAGTCTGAATCTTAATCCTTTACATAGACTGAGTCCCAATCCTCCTCTCAACTGAGCCCTGACTGACTTATGGCCTCACGAACAAGTGCCTCTTATCAAGGGATGAAGGAGGTGGCAATGAGACTGTAAATGGCTTGGTGCCACTCACCTCCCCACCTGGAACAACGCCCAGCTCTTCTGTTCTTGACGGCCCGCCTGTATTCTGTGGGCCAGCCCTGCCTGAGAGAGCACACTTCGGTGCTCCCTCCCTCCCAAGCTCTTGCGTCCACGCCCGGCCACAGCACTTGTTGCGTGTCACTGTTCGCGTGTGCACCCACTCGCTGGCCTCTGCTCTCCTGGAGGACCGGGACGGTGCTGCTTTGTCTGTGGGCCAGGCCGCTGCCACTGACCCTTCTTTCTGCCCCACCCCTGAGCTCCTGCCGAGCGCTGGCCCCTGGTCTGCTCGTGGAGACACGGAGGTGAGCCGCCTGATGGCCCAGCACAGACACCAGCAAGGGCTCTATTGGATCCGTAATCACTTACGTGGTCAACAAACCAACAAGACCAGTCGCCTTGCAGAGAAATGGCGCCCCGCAGGGTTTACGGGCTGAGCACCTGCCAACCACATAAAACCAGCCCTCCTGACGTCCCACGCTCGCCCCAGCGTCAGACAGCCCAGCGTCTTGTCAGCCATTTCCCCAGTTAGGTATCACTAGATGTCAGGCCATCTAGTCCTGCCTCCCAAGAGCCTGTTTGGAAAGGCAGAGATGTTTGTCTAAAGCAGACCAATGTCATGTCAGGAATTAGTTTGACTAATAGGCCTTTAATGAGAACCTTGTGAGGTCTGGGTCCCAAGCAGAGGCTTCCCAAAGTTTTCATTTAAAAGATAAACTATCCCTTTCCTCAGATTGCCACCATAAATCTCCCTTCCAGTGTGCACTCGGAATGGCAGAGCAAGGCAGAGATTTGAGCCTTGTGCCCAACCACCCAAGGGCCAAGTGCCCAGGAGTCCCCTTGAAGGTGGGGGCCCCTCGCTGGAGGAGCCGGGGGAGGCGCCCGGCCGGAGCCATCGGCCTCGATGGGGACCAGAGCTTCTCACCAGGGCCAGGGAGGCATTTTCTCAAGCAGCAACAGGAAATGTTCATTTTCTCCACCTGAATAACCCTTGCAGGGCCAATTCTAGAGCAGAGACTAGAACGTGACCATCGTCCCGGGCATTTCCCTCAGGGGACGGAACATGGAAGCAGAGAGAAGCCTGCAGAATGAGGTCACCATGCCACCCAGTCAGGCGGAAGGGATTTTTACACGCAATAATGTGTGGCCCGCCAGACACGGAGCAGGTGCTTACTGTAGGATAATGCTGTGATTCATGCTGATTCATTCCTCTGCCTTGAACGTACTCGGGAAAAAGGCACACACAGCCTACCTCAGCCCCTCCAAGCGTGTGCCGGGTCCTGGGCCAGCCGGGCTCTGACAGTTTGGCTACCCGTTTGTGAGGAAGTCTCAGAAATTGAAAGAAAGCGATGAGGAATGTTTATAGACAGTTGGCATCGCTGTGACAACATTGACTGTATTTCAAAATATTACTGGTCAGCAAAAGACTGAAAATAAAGTCTTTTGCCACAGGTAATTTGGGAAGTGGGGGAACACCTCTGAGGAAGTGTTCTGAGGTGGTCTTCTTATTACCCTGTACACATGGGAAACTGAAGCTTGGAATGATTCACTTGCCTGAGTCCATCTGTCCATCTTACTGGTCCTTGAACCCAAGTCCCTCTTTCTCTGAAGGTTTGTTACTGACAACCACTCTATTTCAGGGGCCAGGAGAGGAAAAAACATCTACTTGACATGCTGCTAACAATAGAAAAGCTAACAGTGACTTGAAACAAAGCCTTGGGTATCTTTTCTCAGTTCTGTGATCAACTCATACAGTGAGTCATTTCCTCTTTGGTGCCTCAGTTTCCCCATATGTACAACGAAGGAGGTTGCCCTCAATTATCTTAAGGGCTCCTTTTTACTCTGGCATCCTGAATTTGATCACAGACTTCCTCAACAGAGACGGACCTTTGAAGTCATGTGACCAACTTTCCTTCAAAAGCTTCTGCAGCCTCTCTCTCGCTCTCCATATATATCTGAAATTGGATGGCTCTGGTTTTCAGGCTAAAATCTTCCTCCCAAGGGTTTCTTCCATGAGTACTGGGCAGGCTCCCTCTGTTCTCAGGATGATGACCCATCACTCTTGCCCCAGGGGGGTCTTCCCCAGAGATGGGTCCTCCCCCACCTACCTTTACTCTCAGGTGCTCTGCCTCAAACCAAATCCGATGCACCTGGCACCTTAAGAGGACATTTGATCTATCTGGGGCAGGTTCACCTTTGGTGCATCAGAATGAAAGGACAGCCTAGAAGTCACTTGTGTTTTTTCCCTAGGGAAAGCACTGAAAGTCCCTTTGTCCTCCAATGCCTGCCCTACCTGGGGATTCCTTCCTGTGAGGGGCTGAAGACCCCGAGGGCTCCCATCCCCTTTTACAGGAGCTCTAAGGAGGCTCAGGGCCTAGCTAGAGGCTCCCCCAAGGTCTGTGCTGGCTCCAGCCGGCAGCCTGCTGGCGCTCCTGCCCTCCTGAGACATGGGCTGCAGAGGTGGGCATGTGTGTCGTCTGGCCGTCAATGCGGACTCCCTCCATCCACAGCCTATACAGCCACCATATAAGCCTGCCCCAGACAAACTAAGACTCCATCCAACCACCCACATCTACACAGAGGAAATGAGCTGGAAGGGAAACTGGGCCATCATGTGACATGCTACCTCCACCCCTACCTCCACACCAAATGCCAGCTCATTGCAACTTCTTTTAAGCTGTCTGTGCAACAATCGATTGGAAAGTGGAAAGCTCAGTTTCTGTTGATGCTAAATGAAGCAAACAACTGCATACTCAGGGAGGCCTGAAAATTCAGAAATACACAGAATTTCAGAGTAATGGAATCAGAGCATCACATAGGCAAATATTTATTGAACACATTACAAGGGGTCAGGGCCTAGGTTGGACCCTGGAGACTTGCAAATACAGGACAGTCTAGAATCAGAGACGTCTACAAACTGAAGTGTCATGAACTCTTAGGGTGTTGGAATCCTTAAAAGTATCAAATAAGAGAGTCACAAGACATTAGCTAAATGAAGTTTAGAATCACAGGACCTTGGAAACCCAGAACCTCAGGGTTACTCGGAACCTACATAGGTTGTTGCAAGTCTCTGTATCCCATGCTCTGTTCAACCAGACCAGCCCACCCTGCGTGGCAGGCAAACTTTAAGTTCAGAGGAGGAAAGAAGCTTCCAGGTCAATGTCAGTGGTGGGGAGGCAACCAGAACACATGCCAGGGAGAGGAAATTGGCCTGAAAAACAAGAACAGGAGCACATAGCAGGTGCTCTGGTGAGGCTTGGAAATAAAGACCAAGGGCAGACGCCTCTGATAGGATAGGAAAAGGCCACGGCTGGAGGCAAACCTCCCGACTGGCCCCATTTCCTGCTAATGGACGATTTCCTGGGCCCCGGACAAGGCTGAGGCAGGTCAGCCCATTTCTGCGTGGCTCTGCTGCAAAGAGTTTGCTTATATGGAGGTGGCATCAGCCTTCCCGTCTTGTCCTGGTTCTACCCTCCGAGGAACGCCAGACTGATGGAAGCGAGTTCAGGATACTTTGTCCCCATCAACAAGGGTACTCTGGCAGGGACAGGCACACAAGCAAAGGCAGAGAGGCCAGAACACGTTCACAGGAGGTGAATGTGTCAGGGGTCCAGGGCATGGTGGGCACTGGGAGAGAGAGGATGGACACTGGGGTGAATGGCAAAAGCCTTGCAGGCTCGGAGGCTGGGCGCTGCGTGTCTCTCCCACGTCTCTTGGTGGCATGGTCTACAGCACTGTCAGAGGCCAGGAGCAATTGCTGATTGCCTGGTCCCCGATGAGGCCTTGGCAGGGACCTCTTATTTTCCCTATGGCAGGTCTGTGGGATGCCCTTTCCCTGCCCCTGGGTGGCTCGATGAGGCCCTGGAGGAGCTGTGTGGTGGGCTCAAGGTGTAATGTGCAGGCTTAAGTGTCTCTAAAACAACTAGTAAAAACTCTGACCAAATCCAAACCAGATGCCCTAGGGCGTGCAGGGTTGAGAGCTGTCAGCACCTCTGCATTTTCACCTGCTCATGTGGGTTGCACCTGTAGGCAGCCGGAACGCGGGAGAGCTTCAGGCTGCCCACCGAGTTCAGCCCCCACTGGCCTGCCCAGTGCAGAGATGCTGAAGGGCCGTAGGGTAAGGCCATAGGCTGCTCTTGGGACAGTCCCCACCTCAATTATTTCCCCCTTCCTCACAGTTCCCAGAAGAGGCCCTCAAGATCTATTAATGCCTGAACTGTACTCTCTAGCCATGACAAATCCAGCAATTACCTCTTTTCTCCGAGCCTCAGTTTTCCTATAAGCAACATAGGCATATTAATAATGACCTCCTAATTTATTGGATAGTTCTTTCAGCTGGACAAACACTTATTGGACACTTATCATGGGTCAAGCATTGGACTAGGTACTGGGAATATGACAGTGAACAAAACAAACGTGATAGACAGGCAAAACAAACCTATAAACATAGAAATATACCATTTACAAATTGGGTTAATGCTTTGAAAAGGATATGCTAGGTGCACGTGCATGCTAGAGAACATGCAAGGAGCATGGGGTAAAGGAGGCCTCTCTGCAGAAATGATGCCTAAGCTGGACCTGAATTCTGACCAGAGGAAGGGTTTGAAGCAGAGGCTGCATGCACAATAACAGCATGTGCCAAGGCCCTGAGGCAGGGTGGCACTGCATTCATTTCCTCCTTGCAGGCAGAGAGCAAAGAGAGAAGTAGCATTAGATAAGGCTGGAGAAATAGAGAACGGACCAGGCAGGGCCCCGTGGGGCAGGCAAAGGGAAGCCCCCATAGTGCTTAGCAGGGGCTCCACACAATTCTATATTTACAGCTGCAAAATATAACTCCAATGGGGAGTTGAGATCATGGGTAAAACTTCCTCACCTCTGGCCTGCAATAACTTCCAGGATCTGAGGCTCCAGAGGTGAAGGGATTGGCCCAAAGTCACATGGCCAATAAGTGCCAGGGCCCAGGACATAAGCAGGTCCTTCCCGGCCCTGGGCTGCCTCTTTAACAATTATAATGTGCTTACCACCATCCTTGACCTCATTTGGTCCTTCTAGCCCTCGGGGAGGGAGGTAGATAGAACAGGGATCTTCCATTCCCTGGCCCAGTTAAGGAATCCCAGGCCAGGGGGGTGAGTGAGCTCACACCATGCATTATGCAGCAAGTTAGTGGGATTTGGCCCCACTAACCTGTCCTCTGACCCCAAACCAGATCTGATTATTCCCAAGAATGAACTCTCTATCAAGAACCCGTGCTGCAGGAATGGACAGCCTCAAAGATGGAGATAAGATGGAGTGGAGGAGGGAGATTTTAGAGGCAGAAGTCACGCTAAAGACGCATAGGTATGAGGCATGAGGTGCCAAAATTTGTCCCCTGGACAGAAAGTCTAGGAGGGAAGTGGGACGAGATGAGGGGCACATCTGAGAACACCATGCTGACAACTGGCCACTGTGTAAGCACTGATGGCCACCACCGTGACTGCCCTCACTGGCCCCAGCCCTGCCTGGGCCACATCCCCACAGCACATTTGCTTCCTCTGCCTTAGACTGTGCCTGCAGCATTTAGGGGTAGCAGCCCAGCCACCTGTCTGAGCAACGCCTGGCACAACTGCCCAACTCCTGCCATCATCATCGTCAGGACAGAGCCCCCATCCCCTGGAGAATGCCCCTCCGAGCAAGGGCCACAGAAGCCACCTCAGTGGAGTCAGCGGCTTGGAGTCCGCAGGCGCAGTGATGCCCTTGTTTCTCCAATGTCTCTGTTGCTGAAACCAGACTCAGCAATTTCCACAACTCTCGGGGCTGCTCTTGCCGGCCCCTTGGAGCTGCAGGAACAGTGGCCTGCTCAGCGTCCCCTCTGCATGAATGCTGCTCCCAGCCTCTCCCATGGGTGAACACCTGCCGTCCTTGAAAGCTCCGCTGGGCCATCTCTTCCCCGTCCTCTGGGGCTCCGTGCAGACACTCAGTCCTCCCCCAGCAAGCCCCTCCGATCTCAGGGAGGAGCCTCTCCTCTGGGCTCCTGCAGCCCCGACCTTCTCTCACCTCTCCTGGTGGACTGTGAGCCTCGTGAGGGCAGGGTCTGTGTCTTCCTGTCTCCTTTTCCTGGAGCCCGGCACATGGTAGGAGGACGGTAAACGTCTAGATCTCTTCCTTTTCTTTTCTGGGAAGAGAGCCCAGCAAAGGGGACTTAGAGCAGGAAAAAAATTAATTTGGAATTTGAACAGTCGTTGTTTAAATCCTCCAGTGCCTAATAGAACAAAGTCCTCCTCGGCCGGCCCTCTTCAGGGTCACAGCTGCCCCACCCCCACCCCCAAGTATCGCAGCTCAGATGATCGCAGGTCATCCATTCCCCGCCCCCCAGGCCCACACACCTCCAGACCCCCTTCCACTCTGCCCTTGCTTCCTCTTGGCCGATGGGGTTGACAAGTGCAGGTTGACCCTCACTTCGTTCACCAGGTGTCCTGGGGGTGGCAGGGCCACTCTTAACCACACCTATAGAACAGGAGGCTGCTCCTTGCTGCAGAATATACAGAACAGGCCCTCACAAAATGTCGCTTTCCCCTTTCCTGCCTTCTCTCACTATATAAACTGTTTTTCTCTCCCAATGCCTGGAGCTAATCCCTGCCCCCCAGGAAGCTTTCCCTGAGCCCCCCACCTACGCTGAACTTGAGGACTAGGTGGCCTCCAGCTCACTCCTGTCTGCGTCGGTCCCTCACTCGGGGGGCTGCGGGGCAGGATGGAGCCGCATCTAAGCCCGGATAAAGGTGAAATCCACCAGTTGGGAGAGGTTATTTTTGGACCTGACACAAATGCTAAATGAAGAGCCCCCAGCCTTCCAAGCAATCTTTGCTTAGTGCTCCGAGGCCCAAAACTAACATTTTCATAATAATTTTCCAGTATCAAAGTGATAGTTTTGATTCAAGACAGCTGAAGCCTGCAAAACTGTGCGGCGGCCTCTCCCACCCTCAAGCCAAACATGTGCCTCTGTCTCTATTTTAACACCTTTGATAATCATCGAAAAATGCACGGCCCAAGCACTTTTCTCGGCTTTCTGACCATAGCAGCTGTCTCTGGACGGAGTCCCTTGGAAGTCTGTTTTCCTTCTGCATTACTCTGAGCTCAGGGCTTAGTGCTCCCGCTTGCCGGGCTTTGCAGCCTCCCTCTCCGCATTCCATTAGTAATGTCTGATTAAGGACTTGGCCTTTCTGGTGCTATTAAAGCGGGGGGAGCCCAAGAAACACAGTAACACAATATCATGGAAAACTGATATAATCTTTTCAAAACTATAAAGATTGCTCACCCGGAGGAACATCTGCACGGAAAAAGAAAAAGGTTTTAAACAAACTGGAAAGGGGTCGGGTAACTTGTAAAGGCCGGCGTGTCGGGGAGATGCTGGCTCTTCCCGGGGCTGCTGTCACTCTGGAGGGGGAAGGCCATCCTCGGAGGAGCCAGCTCCCTCACCGAGAGCTCCCACCATCTGGAATTCATTGCAGGATGGAACACTGGCGTTTGTAAAAAGAAACTCGGCCCTACAATAATTGTTCCTTAAATCATTAATACGGCCCGAGCACCAGATGAAGACGTGGAGGACAGCAGGGGCCGGGCCCGCACCACTGCCCTCTCCCTCGGAAGCTCCGGCCACCGCCTCCCAGGAAACAGCCTCAGGTCAAATTCTAGGCTCTTCTCCTAGTCAGGCTCTGGCTGCCCTGGAGAAGGCATAACTGCATAACTGCTGCAAAACAGTTATGTGCAAAGATCCTTTCGGTTCCTAGTGCCTTCCGGATTCAGCAGCTCGGAAAAGGCTGAAGCTCAGGCAGCCAAGGCCCCACATGGGGCCTGACTCTCTAAGCACCACCTTCCCCAGAGACTCCTGGCACCTTTGGGAGTCGGCAAAGGTGGCATCTGCCACATGCAGGGAACCTGCCGAGAGACGAGCTCGCTCACACACAGCCACGCAAGCTCGCGACAGAGTCAGCACAGGCAAGACCGAAACTGTCCCACCACCAGAGTCTGCGATGGAAGAGGTTAGTGTGGGCCCTGGTCACAGGGTCTCAGAATACCAGGACCCGAAGATCTGAGAGGTCTGGAAACTTAGACCGTAGCAGTAGAGAGCTCTAGGAGCTTTGACTCTTCCTGCCTCCCTCGTTGGTGTGGAGAATGCTGAATGCTGAACTTGTCTCCACCCTGGATGTTCCAATTTGCTAAAGAGGTACAACTGGGACTAGTGCAACCCACACAGGTCCCTGAGCCTCAAGAGCAGCAGTCTCAGTCGAGACTGAGGCCTGCAAGACTCTGCATGCTCTGGCCCCGGCTTCATCGCCCCCAACCCCTGGCTCATCTCTTGCCAGCTGTCCCCTCACACTCTGCGTTCCAGCCACATGCACTTCTAAAAGTGTAATGTTTCCTGCACTTCCCAGCTTTGGACATTCTGTTCCTTCCACCTGGAACTCTTCCCTCCTAGAAAATATCAACCCCTTTTAAGACTTGGTTCAGTCCTCACCTCTTCTAGGAAGCTCTCCAGGATTCCTACCACCTATGGAGTCAGAAACATTTATTCAGGCAGTCAGTCACCAGCCTCTAGGGTCCAGCTGGCCAAAAACCTCTGTTGAAGAAGGATGAGGGAGGGAAAAGGGAGGGTGAATTGCTGAATCCATTGAAACAGAGCTGAGTAGAAAAGACATGAAAGCTAGAAGTGGGAGGAATCTCAATGTTGGGTGATCTGAGAAGACTTCCTGGAGGAGGAGTGGCTGAATCGAGTCTGGAAGAATAAAAGCGGCTTAGTTACATGGAGAGTAAAGGCTGATCACATTTTGGTGGGAGTATGGGGCAGTCTGGGAGTTGATACAGAGCCCCAAATGCCAAGCTAACGAGTTCAGACTTTATCACGAGGTCGGTGGGGAAGTACAGAAGAATTGCAAGCAGGAGATGATCACAATGAAGCCACGGTTAAGTCTCCACGTTAGAAGAGTCTCCCTGGCTATGATGTGGCACGTGGAGACCAGTTAAGAGGTGGCCTCTGCAAGAGAGACACTGGCAGGCTGCACTCAGGTGCAGCAGAGGGGGCGCAGATGGAGGGACGGATTAGAGGCCACTTTGCAGCCGGACACATAGGATTGGTGGCGGGTTGGATGCTGGAGGCAGAACGAGGTGGAGCGCCTCTGAGTCTCCCACCTGGGGGACCAGTACAACGCTAACGAGGCCTGGGTTTTCCCTGGACACAGCACACATGTAAGCTTCAGGTGGGACCTAGGGGTGAAGGTGGCCACTAAACAGTCATGAGTACTTAGCCAGGGCCAGAGCACAGGTTGAGTTCACTTAAATTGAGGTGATTTGTCTCCTTTTCCCAGTACAGTAGATGTGTTGCCCACGGTCACCTGGGGGACAGGGTGGGCCTGGAGGCTATGCGTGGAGGAGGACCAGCCTAGGCGAAGGCCTGGAGGTGGCCATGCCCACAGCACGCAGCACTAGGCTGGCCCTGTCCAAAGACAGGGTGTGGACAAGCTGCCCTTCCGAGGACCCAGGCTTCGTTCTGTGATGAAATGTTGGGTGTGAGCAGTTTGCCTGCCAAGGAAAAGGTCTGGTGCCCTCACGACAGAGAGCAGGACGGGCAGCGTGGGACCCTGGATGCCTGAGCCAGACAGTGACCCAATCATGGTGTCTAGGCAGTGACTCCACAGGGAAGTCAGGTAAGAGCCAGCCCATTGCAGCCAGCCCGGGAGGACAGGTGGGAGAGCCCCAGGCCAAGGCCAGGCACATGGCAGGTTTTCAGTCAACGTGTCAGAGCACAGTCCTTCCTCTGAGTGTGAGCCCAATCTCCCAGCGTCGAGGGCAAAGAGAAGCAGAGGCACCCCCTACCCTGTGTGAATCTCCTTCTGCTCGCCCACACCTCGCCTACCCCCCTCAGTGTGAGCCAACCACACTCCCCTGGGCCCTCACGCCCCTCCTTCCTCCTGGCTATTGTTCATGCTGTTCCCTCTGCTTATCTTCCCCTACCCCTTCATCCAGCTTAGATGCCACCTCCTCCAGAAAGCCCTCCCTGATGTCCCCAGGCAGAAGTCGTCTTTGTGCGTTCACAGCACCCACCTCCAGCTCCCCTAAATCACTGCAAATGACGCCCCGACAATGGCTCCCTTGTTCCTCACTGACCCAGGCACCTCACCCACGGCCCCAGTTCACGGCTCGCCACGCTGCCTCCCTCCCAGGGCCGTCGAGGCTGCCCTTCCCTCAGCCTGAGAGGCCCAGTCTTCTCCGCTCACCCAGGCAGCACATACTCGCCACTCCTGGCTCTGGACAAAGGTCACTTCCTCAAATGTCGTCCTTGGCCTCCACCTCCATACCAGGTTGGGGTCCCTGGGAGAAGCTTGCCCTTCCCTTGGCCACTGCACTCATATTTCTCCACCGTTCCTGTTTCTACGTGCGGAAGTGACACACGGCAGCTGAGCACATGGACTCCGAGCCCTACTGCCTGGTGCACGTCCCAGCTCTGCTAGTGACCAGCTCTGTGTCTGGGGACAGTCCCTCAACTCCTGCAGCTCAGTTTCCTCATCGATGAAATGAGGATAATAAAATTACCTACCCAGAGGATGGTGGTGAAGTTTAAATTCATAATGGGCTGGAGCCCTGTGGTAGTCACTGAGCCTTGACAACCACCCTGTCCTCCCCTTCCTTGGCACATGGTAGGACAGACCTTCTCTCCCGCCTTTAAAGTCAAGCAGAGGCCGTGCAACTTGCTGTGGCCAGTGAGATGTGAGCCAAGCCGTATGTGCCACTTCTAGAGGGAGCTTAACGGACGCTTGCCATGTCCCCTTGCCCTGCCCTGCTCAGCCTGGTCTCTGACAGAGTGGAACATGTCCAGCACCCCTGCTGACCCATTGGATACGTGCCACGAACCAGAAGGAAGCCTTTGTGGTTGTGAGCTGCTGAGATTGGGGGGTATTTGTTTCTGCGGCTTACCTGTCCCATCCTGACTCGTGCAAGCACTTACATAGGGCCGGCAGAAGGTAGGCACTGTGTCAGGGCTACCCATGATTACTGGATCTATGTGCCTGCCCGCCACACTATTCACTGTGCTAGCCTCAGCCCCTGGCACCGTGCCCAGCACATACTAGTTGCTCAATAAATACTTGCTGACTAATCAGCTGATGGTCAGAAAGCGGCCATGCTGAGCACACACACCTCACCCCCTTGGTCAGGCCCTCACCTGTGGGTCACAGGGGGCCACCCCTCTGAACTGCCATAAATCCCAATGGCCTAGTTTCTTTCGAACAGCCCCCAGAGTTCTTCTACCCTAGCAACGCCTGTCAGTTGTGATGGAATAATCTGGTCTCGCCAAGGTTGTGGTCTGCTGTGGCTCCCTCATGGACATTCTTCCTGGCCTGGCACAGTGGGTGGCCTTTTGCCTGGCAGTTATTTGCCAAGCAGTTCCAGGTGGTTTCATTCCACTTGGCAAACCCCAAGTGCTCTCAGTGACTAAAAGGATTCTAGATTCTAATAAAAGGAATATGGAGATATCTTGTTGAGTCTCCTTCCAGCAACCCAGGAGGGACCACTCTCTGCTTGCACACCTCTGTTGATGGGGACCTCACTACCTGAAGGGCTTTAGCTCCACCATGGAGTAGCTCTTATTGCTGAGCTCTTCCTCATATAGGATCGGCATCTGCCTGCCTGTACCCACCTTATCCCAGCCCCCAGGGGACATGCACCACACAGATCATGGCCACTTCTTCTGGCCTGTGACAACTCTACAAGGTGGGGTGACCACACTCTCCACCCACCGTCACTATCTCATTTCCTTCTCCAAAACATTCTCAATTACCCTTCTCAGGAGGTTTTGTTTTCTAATATTTGAGATTTTTATGAGAAACTCCTTAAATCTCCCATTTGTGGGATTTCTGTCACAGTTTATCATTGGTCCAGTCCTTATGTTGGCCTTAAAATATGCAGAGCAGAATGGCAGGTGACCCTGAGAGCCCAGAGGTCTCATTTTACTGGGGAGAAAGGTGAGGCACCAAGAAGCAAGTGACTTAGATAAGGTCACATGAAGAGTCAGTGGCAGAGGGAGGACAGCAGCCCAGGGCTGGAGGGGAAGTTGACCAGCCCGTGAAAAACATCAGAGGCAGCAGTAATGTCCTCGAAATTATTGGAGTTCTCCAAGCTTCCAATGGCCATCAGCAGTCCCGCCTGGGGGAAAGGAAGGCCAGGGGAGAGAGGGAGGCACCAGAGCCCTGGGCCACCCTACGTGCAGCCACTGCCCAGCGGGTAGGGGACTGGAAGGCAAAGCCTCAGTACCACCATGCCTCCCATGGTCTGCTCCTGAGGCAGAAATGTTCATCATTAACTCCCACCCAGACATGGAGAATTCTTAGTGCAACATTATCAATAGTTGTTTCTTCATGGAAAGGAGTGGAAAGCCTTCAAAAATGTCTCCAGGAGAATTTGTACTCACGGGAAACTTGGATGGCATTTAAGCTATGGCCCGGATATTAATTTAGTGTGATCCTAGGTTGATACTTTCACTTCCTAGGACCTCAGTTTCCCCCTTTCCTCACAATAAGAAAGTTATATTTAGTAATCTCTCAAGGCCCTCCTGACTCTATCAAGCACTCCCGTCTTGGTATGAATCAGTACCTCCGGTTAGCTCTAGCAATGGACCGGTCATGGGTCTTAGGTGCAAGTAACAGAAACCAGCTCTAGCTAATTTAAACAAATAAGAAGAAAGAGAAGGGGCAGGAGGAACAGAAAGGAAGAAGAGGTGGAGGAAGAAGGGGGAGGAGAAGGAGGAAGACAATGACAACCACAAAGAAGACAAAGAAGAGGAAGAGGCAGAGGAAGAAAAGGAGAAGAGGAGGAGGAGGACTTCCTGGAAAGCTCTCCAGTGGCCACAGGATTAAAGAGAATACTGAAGAACCAGATTCAGAAAACAAGCAGGAACCAGGGGAAAGTAAAGAGGCAGAACCACAGCCAAGGTCGTTCCCCAGAAATAGCCAGTTCGGCCGGCCCGTCTGCTCCTGCGAGATAAACTTCGATCATCTCGGCCGCTGTGCGTCACTGGCTCCAGGTTCCATGCCCGGGTGGAAGCATCCAGGGGGCAGAGAGAGCGCGTGTACCTGGCCTTTGGCTTCCTCGACTTAATTCCACACTAAGTAGAGGACACAGCATGGGCAATACCACGTCGGCAGAAAGCCGTGGGCCCCTCAGGTCCCTGCTGAGTGCCTGCTGGGCACCACCTGACCCCCAGGACAGTACCTGGGATGTGACAGGCAGGCAGTGGATGTCCGTCTCCCCGGCCACGAGCATAAACTCAGCCCATATCCACCGGGGCCCTGTGAGGCAGGAGCCGTTGTGGTCCCATTTTGCAGGTGAAGTACTGAGGCTCACGTAGGGCTGGGCCATGTGAAACAATTAGGCGGAGAGTGTGAAACTAGGCCTGAGACCAAAGCCGGGCACTGCGCACTGGCACCTGCTGCCTGAGGCCACGCACAGCAGCTGCCCAGCCCTCGGGGTGCACTCCAAGGCCCCGTGAGGCCCCACAGACAGTGACAGACTCTATGAAGACTATGTTTTTCCCTATATACAGACCTATGGTGAAGTTTAACTATAAATTAGGGACAATAAGAGATCAACAGCAACTAATAATAAAATAAAACAATTATAGCATATACTGTAATAAAAATGTGAATGTGGTATCTCTTTCTCTCTCTGTCTAAAAATATCTTATTGTTCTGCACTCACCGATTTTTGGACCACAGTTGACCACAGGTAGGTGAAACCATGGACAGTGAAGCCGTGGATAAAGGGAGACTGCTGTGTGCATGGCTGTGCCTTATGTGTATTAATTCATACAACCCTCACCATAGCCCCGGGAGATGGGTACTGCTACTGTCCCCATTTTACAGATGTGAAAACAGAGGCATAGAGGGGTTAAGTAGCTAGTAAGAGGCCGAGTGGGATTTGAACCCAGGCAGTCTGGCACCACCATCTGTGCTCTTAGCTCTCCAGTGCACCGTCTCTCAAGAGAAAGAACGTCCACCATTCACTGTCCCCTGCTGTCTCTCCCTGGCCCTAGGAAGCTGCCAGAGGCAGATTTGGGTGGAGCCCACCGATCCCCGGGCAGCTGGGGGTACAGGCGATGGCAGCCACCCTCGCCTTTGACCATGCATGCAGTTGGCGAGGAGCCCGGCGAGGGAGGGCGCAGGAGCAGCAGGTGCCCATTCTACTTCCTCTGCCTCCCCTGGATGGAAGGGGCCCTGAGCCTGGGCAGCTGGCCACAGTTAGGCAGATCCATGACACAGCGCTGCAGCCTCACTCAGAGGTGACCCTTTAATCTGGTGACAGACGAGTTATTGTTGAGGGAGCTGACTCTGTGCTCAGCTTAAAGGGATCACAAGAAGAGACCAGGCCCTAACTCAGGTGTAAAGGTACCGTATGTTCTCGGCAAAGCCACACCCTCTCTGGGCCCAGGATATGCCTATGCGAAAGAAAGAAGCAGAAAGTAAGGTAGTGAGCTCCCCATTCCTGGAGGCCATCAAACGACACTACCTTGCATGGTGATTTCTATTGACGTCCTCTTTCTGTTACGCCCTCTCTGCCCCTCAGACTGTGAAAGCCTCAAGAGCAGGAACCCTGACCCAGGTCTCTGCCCCAAGTGCCCAGTGAAGAACTTGACACAGCGGCTGGATGAAGAAAGGAGTCGAGAGGGGGAAGGAGGAAGACAGGGAGGGAGAACGTGGTGTGATGTCAGAGCAGGAAGAGACTTGGCTGTGGCCAAGCTAGAGTTTCCCCCAGGACTTGGGTGGGATGTATGTATGGTGGCCGTCCTGACAGGTGGGACTTCCCTACTTGGCTTTCTGAGTCACTTCCTTCTCTTTGCTATCCTATGCCCACGGGCGGGAATGCCATTCCCAGCCATGCCCATAACCCACAAGTCACCTCCTTCTAGAAGCCTTCTGAGCTCTCCGTGCTCTCTCTCTCCTTGGCTTTGCTCTCATCGGGCCTTGTTTCCATGAGCGGTTGGTGGGTAGGGGTGGGGGGAGTCCTCGGACTCTGTCTCCCCTCCAAGGCCTGAAACAGTAGAGCGTAGTGGTTAGGGCCAGACACCTGTGGATTCTAACTGTGGCTTTGCCGGATGTCAGTGTGTCGCTTTGGGCAAGTCACGTCCCTGTCTAAGCCTCAGTGCCAGCTCTCACCAAGGTCCCCGGGGACCTCCTTGTGCTAAGCCCAATGGACACTTTTCAGTCCTCCCATTGCCTGAGCTTCTGCTGAATTTGATGCTACTGGCTACTCCCTCTTTCTTGAAATTCTCTCTTCTCTTGGTTTCTGCTCCCCCCAGTCCTCCCCTGTCCTCTCCACAGGCCACTTCCTTTTCTGCTTTCTCAGCATATTCACTTCCCCGAGGTTCCGTCCTCGGCCCTGACCACCGCCCGGTGGGGTTCAGGCCAGAGCCGCCGCCTCCGAGGCCGTGTCCTCTCGCTGTGCAGCCTGCGCTCTGCCGCCTGCTCTGGGGCAAGTCGCCTGCTCTGGGGCAAGTCGGGTCGGCTTTCTGAGCCCAGGCTCTCCATCGTCAAACTGACCCCTCCCCCAGGGCTGGTGAGATTCGTGAAGCAGCTGGGACAGAGGTGCTGGGACCCCAGCTCCGCCGCCCCTTCACACAAGTGCTTTCAGTAGGAGGGTGCAGGTGCAGGAGTGAGAGGGGGCGACCCCTCTTCTCCTGCCCCCTGTACCCAGCTAGTGCCGTCTCCGAAGCTCAGACGCAGAGCTGGCTTCCATGGACCCCCACCCAGCCTTGGCCCTGTGTTTGGAAGGAGCCACCATTGTGTGTGTGTGCTGCTGTTCTCTTCCTCTTGGTATTTTAGCTAGGAGACCCCAAGTCTTGACTGCATATCTGATCCTGAAGTTCTCCATCCTCCCCGAAGGCCACTCGCACCATCATCAAGCTAAGTGGACATTTTCTTGGCAGTGGGGGGAGAGGGGAGGAGCAGGCCTTTGGGTGGGTTTCAAAGGGCCTCTGGCTTTATCCCCTTCCCCTTCTCATCCTGTAGAGCTCCCCCCTACACCACCCCGTTCATGGGGAAATTATACCAGGTTCTAATGCAGGGTTGAAGGGAAAGCGTCCCCTCTATTCATCCCAGCGGCTGGACGGCCTCTTGAGCACCCATTGTGCCCAGCCTGCCGCCCCTGCCTCAATTGCCATCAGGTGGTCCGGTGTGGCCCCTCCCCCGGCCGGGACAGGAATGGGCTCAGGCAATGGGCTGGCCCACAGAGTTCTCTGTCCATCCTCTCAAGGGGCTTTTGTTGAATAAAATAGCACCCGCCACTCAGCCACTTTAAACCGAGGCCAGGCACTTGAATGTGAAAACGGGGCCCAGGCGCTGGGAGCACAGGGACAATGGCCACCCTCAATTAGCTCACTGAGGTGCCCCAAATGGACTTGAGGAGGGGCCGCGGCCACGGCCCATTCATGCATATTTATCACAAGCTGCTGCACTTGGGCTTGCACGGTTCCCATGGCAGCCCTGGGGGAGGGCAGAAGGGCGAGGGGCAGGGGCTCCTTGGGCCCTGCAGGGGTTGTGGTTCAGGGATGCTCTGGGCCTCACCCCCGAGGATCAGAAAACTGTCCCCAGCCCATGTCCCCTTGCCTTGCTTGGCCTGAGACTCATGGCCGCACAACCTGGAAACCTAGCATATGAGGGGCAAGGGCCCTTGCTGTGTGCTGGGCGTGCCCACGAGACAGGTGGAGAAGGTGGGGCCCAGAGCAGAGGAAAACAAGCTTTTTCTTTTTTTCAATTGACATCTAAAATGGGAGGAGGAAAGTAATAGTAAAAGTATTTATTGAATGTTTGCTAAGTGCCGGATCTAGTGTTTTCAACTGTTCTACCCATACTGTAAATGATGAATTGGTTTCACTTGAGAAAACTGAGGCTTGGGAGAGGGGAGTAATTTTCCCAACCTCACATGGTGGGTGTAAGTAGCAGAGCTGGGATAGCCACCCAGGTTGTCGTTCTCCATAGCCTGGAGCCTGGCCGTGCCCTGGGCTTTTAGTAGGAGGTTACGTAGGGGCTCTGCTCTGTCATCAGCTGCTGGGCGCCAGGTGTTGTCCTTGGAGCCAAGTTCAAGTACCTCATTAGACATTCACAATAACATGCGAGAGCTCCACTTAACAGGCATGGAGACTGAGGTCCACAGAGGCCAAGTGCCCTGCCCCAGGCCACACACAGGGCTAACAAGTAGCGTGGCCAGGACCAAAGCCATGCATGGTCAGGTAGTGGTCCCCAGCTCTCCCTAGAACACTTACCTCCTTCCTTTCTCAATAAAGCTCCTGGCAAGTAAAGACAACCTCATCTTTCAGATCCTGCCAAACTATGGGGACCCTCAGTGGCTCCCCCGTGAGAGCCCAGCAGAGGTCCAGCAGGCTCATCTCTCTGCTTGCAACCGAGGCAGCGCTCTCAGGCTCTTCTCTCTCTGGGGAGTTGGGCTCTTCCAGGGAACTCACAGCATCAGCCAGTGGCAGGCAGAGGGGAAGTAGACAAAGCTGCCTCCCCAGCCTGCGTGACAGCGTGGCAGTGGGAGCCCCCAGGTCCTGCCCAACGTGCCGTCTAGCTGGGCTGACCGGCTCACTGTGCTCCCTCCCCATTGCCGCCCAAGCAACGGTTCTTGCCCCCATATCTCTGTTCATGCTGTTTCTTCTTCTTGGAACTTGAGTCGGGATGAGTCGAGAAGTTGATTAATCAGTCTGGGTTGAGCTCTGTTCCCTGCAGTAATCTTGGTTGGGTTTAGTTGGCTGCATCCGGCGTGTGGCATGCTGAGAGGAACGAGCTCAGCCCACTGCACTGAGCGAAGCTGAGTTGAGCTAAAGTACAGTGAGCTGAGAGGAGTGCGAACAAACTGAAGAAGGGATCACACAGACTCACTCTTCTACTAACTTGCTCTGTAACGACGGGCAAGCCTCAAGCTAGTAACCTCCAAGGAACCCCTCAACTCTGCAACACCAGGATTCAGAGAAGCAGGAGTCCTCTAAGGTAGAGACGTTCCCTTCCCCTTTTGTCCCTCATCTTCTGTTGGACATGACTCCCCCTTGGTCTGGAAGGTAGACTTGGGACAGTTTTCTTAGTTTTATTGTTGCCACCTTCAAGGTCAGAGGAGCAAGCCATCATGATGCCTGGCTGAAGTCAACACAAATCTTGAAACTCTTTGATGTTTAAATAGAGCATAGATTCACAGCAGTCAGAAACTCTTTTAGCAATAGGACAACAGACCCACAAGCCATCAGGTGAGATATCCTCCCCCATCCTTCCTTGCCCCAAGCCAGGGCCCTTCCACATCTCCCCTGAAGGGCCACCAGCCCCCGCTCAGATGCCAGAGGCAGGGAGCCCACCACCGCAAGGGATCACAGCATCAGCCATGGTGAACAAGCCCAGTCCGGTTTGCACATGGGCTCCTTGGCTTCCTAGCACTGCGACCTGGGGCAAAAATCCATTCCTTTCTGAGCTTTTTGTGAGGGTAGGGTTTTTGTGGGAACGGACAAGACAAAAGGTATAGAGCACTTAACACGCAGCATAGAGGGAGGTCTTCATCAAAGGTAGTTTTTATTACTGTCACTAATCCTGCCAACTGTTGCTGCCAACTGTCACTGTTATTGCTGACAATCATGGCCATTGCTTAGCAGCCTAAGTGTCAGAAAATGTTCCACTTCCTAACAGGGCAGGCCTGGGTAAATGGGTGAAAAGGTGAAGTTTCTCATCAGCCCAAAGTTTAGCCCCAGCCTCATTCTCCCACCCTGTCCCCTTCCTTCTATAGCCCCTCCCCGCTGCACTCAGGTGCCAGGAGCAGCGGACTCCCTCTGCTCAGGGCTGGTCCCAGTCCTAGCTGGGACACTGCTCTCCTGGGGCACTTTGGGCTCTTCCCTTCTCTGGGCCTCCATGTGCACAGCTATACAATGGAGGATCAGGCTAGGTTGTCTCTGGGATGGGCCCAGCCTCAGACACCCCAGTCGTGTGCCTGAGCCCTGTGCCCTCCCCCTCCCTACTCCCTCCCCTGCGCAGTCCTCAGGACCTCAGCGGACAAGGATTTGGTCAATATTCTAAACATTTCAGGTGTCAGTTTCCATGGAAAAGGAATTAGACCCAGCTACCACCTGCACACCCACGGAGTCTGGCACTAAAGGCTAGAATCGAAATCACTATTTACTCCAAGTTGAGCCAGGTGTCCCCAGGCAGGTAAAAGGCCACCCCAGGGCCACCAAACAGATTAAAGGCAAAAACCAGGCCTCAAATTTGGGTCTCTTGACATCCAGTCTAGTCCTCATCTCTCTGCCAGCAGTCTGTCCATCCAATACACAATAAGTGAGCACCAACTGTACACCAAGCACTGCTAGTTACTGGGAATATCGAGGTGAGAGGGACTTGGCCCTTGTTATTGAGGAATTCCAAGAGAGTTCATTGAAAGAGATTCAGTCATTTGTTTGTTCGACGAACATATCAACACCTACTTTGGCCAGGTCAAAAGACCAGCTCAGACCCAAAGCCCAGCTTCCACTCCTCCCACGCCCGGCCCCTGTGGTGGAGGTGAGGCCTGGTGCTGGGGCAGGCCACCCACCTCCTCCCATGGGGACCGGCAGGCATGAGCTCATGTCTGCAGAGCCTGCAGCTCTCAGAGCGGGCTCGGAGCACAAGGCCTCCTTGTGATTGCGAGAGAGATGCGGCGGGGGCGGCCAGCCCCCAAGCCCCGGGCACAGAGGGGCTGTCAGCAGGCACTCCCGCGGCCGAGGGTGCTGGGCTTTGATATGGCATTAATGCGCTAATATCTTAATCCGGCCACCACCCGCCAGCTGCCCGGCCACACAGAGGGGCCCTGGGGACGGGGTTTCCAAATTACATTATTGAATGTTTACCTAGCGAGCTGTCCAAAGAGTGTTTAACACCAGCTGAGGGGAGCGCCTGTGCCCGGGCGGCCCACACCCACAGCCCGCACGTACACCACACACACGCCGCTGAGACTCTCAGTCACACGCGTGCACAGAGCCGCACACGCAGCACGCCCCTCAGGAACGCACGTGCACGCACACATGCACACACACGCAGACCCACACACTCCACGTGCATTCACAGAACCCTCACGGCTGCCACGCCAGGGTGCCTGCTTCTCGTCACCTCGCACGGTCACCCACCCCGAGACAGCCCTGGCAACCAGCCCTGCGGAGGGTGGGTGTTGTCCCCCAGTGTGCCTTAGAAAGTTGATGCTGCAAGAACCTTGGAACCAAGGACCCAGGCTCACTAGGGCCCTGATTCCCAGCCCTTCGTGACGGTGCTACTGATGTGGTCATAGAAATGACACTGGCGGGGTCCTGCCCTTGGGGTCCCCACCAGACTGGCCCTGCCCTACCTCCGCTTGGCCTCCCTGCACTACACTTCCACCCTCTGCGCCCCTTGTCCTGCTATACATTTCCCTCTTCCAGGCCTTTCTAAACGCGTTCTCTCTACCCGGAACGTCCTCCTCACCTCACATCCTCAAGTCCAGACTACTCACCCTTCAAGGTGAGCTCACTGCCCTCTTCGGGATGCTACCCCCACTCCAGTCAGCAGAGGCGTGGCCACTCTCCCCCACGGCTCCCCAAATTGGGCCCCGACTTAAATAAAGCTCAGAGCAGGCCCCGCCTTGCTGTGAGGATGGTGCAGCACCTGCCCCGTGGGGCTGTGGGGAGGAGCTAACACCAGTTCCGAGGCTGGCGTAGAGGATGGCCCAGCAAGTTACCCTCGTGCATCTTACCAGACGATGGCAACCGCGGTGACTGCGGTTCCTGACGCCTGTGTCCGGGCTCAGCCCTGGTCCTCGAGCCCCAGGGAGTGGGCCCGACATTACCTTTGGCCCATAGTGGGAACTCAGTGTCGGTGGAATGAAGGACAAAAAGTCCACTGTCTGTCTGGCATTTTCATAACCAGAGAATGGATTTTTCTAGAAACATTCAACTGAGAGAAGGAAATCTGAAAAATTCATGGAATAAGTTGGGAGTGTCTCTAGATCCACCTACTCCTGGCTCTGCCGCAGCACTCTGTGACTTCAGGTAGGTCCATTCCTCTCTCTGGGACTCAGTTTCCTCACCTGTCAAGTAGAGAGGTTGGATGGTGAGGTCTCTACGTCCCTGACAGCTCTGAACTTCTGGAATTCCGTGCCCCAGTCACAACCTTGCTGCCAGGGCCACAATCTTGCTGGGAAACAGGACATCTCACCGGAAGCGGTCAGGACCATCTGGGAAGGAGGAGGCGGCAGCAGAGAGAAGATGGGGGGAGTTTCCATGGCAAGTCACAGAAGACACAAAGGTACAGAGGCTCGACGCCTGCAGATTCTCCAGGCAACGGTGAGTAGACTGGTGCATGTAACATGGGTGAACGTGCCACCACCCAGGGGACTTGAGGAGGAGAGTGGGGAGACAGGCCAGCGGTGGGCAGGGGAGCAGGTAGTTGGCAAGGAGGAGCGTTTCTAACTGGCCTCTGGCTTCCACAGACTCCCTCTCAGGTGTCTGAGTTTCATTTACCCACCGCGCACCCGCCCCACAGCACTTACTGCGTGTCTGCCGTGCGTGTGCCTTGGGGCTCCGTACTGGGATTCAGACAGGAGCCAGACAGACACCAACCTTCTCTTTGCAGATTTTATATTCTAAAGGGAGAGGTTAAAAAAAATGGACAACTGATTAAAAGAATTCCAAGTCCTAACAAGCGACATGAAGGAAACCAACAAGAGGTGGCCAGAGAAGACCTCTATGCGGAGGTGACGTTTATGAGGAGTTAACCTCAGGGAAAATGAGAGATAACTGTATGGGCAGAGGCAACGGCACGCGCAAAGGCCCCGAGGAGGAAAGTCGCTTGGTGCGCTGCAGGGACCACGCGGTTCCAGTCTGGCTGGGGCCTGGGGAGTGAGGGGCAAAGGGCACAGATGAAGCTGCTGAGGTTAACGGGCCGGGCCACGCAGGATCTTCTAGCCATGGCCAGAAACCAGGGTTTTATTTAAGTGTAAAGAAGAGTTTTTAAACTGAAGAGTGGTGTGATTTCATTTATACTTTAAGAATCCCCCCACCCCCGCCACTGACCAGGCAGCTGTGTGGAGAATGGATTGTAGGGGACGAGGGGGAAGCAGAGAGACCTCCTGGAAGCTGTGACTCCAGGAGGTGGCAGCAGGGGACGCAGGGAGAGGTGGGCAGGCTTGGCACAGGGTAGTGCGGGGCTGATGGGACTCGCAGATGGATCAGCTGTGGGGAGCAGGGCAAAGTGACAGGTTCAGAGATGACACCCAGGCTTCTGGCTCTCAGAACTAGGCAGGTGGTGGTGGCACGTGTGGAGGAGCCTGGAAGGCAGGGCTGTTGTCAACTGGCCCATGACACACGAGGTCCCCAAGTACCAACAGACACTTAAACAAGCCTCCTGCTGGGACTCAGAGGTTCTGCCTCCCTGCCAAGATCTGATCTCAGGAAAGAATAAGATGGTCACATGCCACTTTATTCTGGGAATTGCCCCAAGAATATGCATAAAGCTGGTGTTTAAGATCCTGTAGTCTGTAGCCAGATTACCTGGTTTCAAATTCCAGCTCTACCACTTCCTGGCTGTGTGACCCCAGGCAAATTACTTACCCTCGCTGTGCCTCTGATTTCCCCAAAAAACATGGGATGATAATAGTGCCTATTTCCTAGGGCTGATATGAGGACTAAAGTGTATTGCTGTGCTTGTGAAGCACTGAGCACCTGGCACAAAGCAAGTGTCAGGACATCAGCAAGGGCTATCAAGTGATGCCAACTTTGTGGCTACAGGCAGCAACTTGGTATTCACCTGTTAGGGAGGCAAGGGGCCCAGTGGCCGGAATTCTGGCCTTTGCAAGTCTGGGCTCTAGACACGCCTATTGCACTGAGTAACCACACAGCTTTGAGCGAGTTACCGTGTGCGTGGTATGAATAATCTTTGCCCTGCCTGCTCCCTAGGCCTGGGGCAAGGACTCGGTGAGACGTGGACGGGCAAACCCACGTGCTGAGCAGTGCTGTGCCTTTTGGTTCTGCACATGGGAGAGCAGGTGAGCGACCTGCCCTGGGCAGTGGGCCTGAGGGACGGGGCCTCGGGCTGGGTGCCCACTCAGGGCTCTGTGGTGGCTCAGCCAGACTCCTCGGTGCTGTGATTCCCTCAGGGCCCAGGCTCAAGCTCGACTGTGCTTGGGGAACAGCCACAGTGATGTCCCAAATACTCCCCTCTCTTCGTTAGAGCTTTACAGGATGCCCTTGCATCCCATAATTTCCGTGAACTAACAATGATTTAGGCAGGCCAAGGACCAGCCTCTGCCTTTTGGGGATGAGGATGCTGAGGGTCAGGAGAGGCTCGCGGTCCTGCAGAGTCCACAGCAGGGGCTGGCCCAGCACACGCCACCTTGGCCCCGGCCTTCGCCCTGCTCCTGGGGGCGCTCTCTCTCCCAAATTGTCTCCTATTGTCTTTTTCCTTAACTGATTCCACATCTTCTCTTTCTCTTAAGAAACTTCTCAGAGACATTTCTGAGGCTGCAGACCTGGAACAGCCCGGTCCACCCAGGCTCCTCCTCCGAGGGCGCCTGTCCCGGCCCAGCCTTCCCCGGAAATGCCTGCCTGGGTGATGCCCCTACAGTTTTCCACGCTGGGCCCTGCTGCTGCTCATTTCTGGGGAGTTCGCTGGGCTCCAGACAATCCCAGGTTAGCTCTTGGAAGAGAAAGTCAAAAGAGAAATGGAAAAAGAAAAACCCCCAACCGCACATTTTCATAACCCTCTCCAAACTCCCGTTAAAGCTATAAATGACTTAATTTTGACTGTTTTAGAAGCAACATGCCCTTAAAATGGATGGAGGAAATGAGATGCAAAGGGGTCCCTCGGGAGACTGAGACCCAAGGAATGAGATCCAAGGACCACCAGACGCAGTTTGTTCCTTCCTGCCCCCATCCTGCCCAGGCCGCTCCGGGCTCTGGGGGGGCAGACTGTGGGGGGCAGTCCCGGCCTCAGAGCCAGAGGACCCACACTCAGTCCCGAAGCTCCCTTCTTTGGATCTCAGTTTCTCCATCTATGAAATGGGGATTCGGATAAGATAATCTTTCAGATTTTGCCCTGTTCTAGAGGACTCGACGCCTGGGGGTTAGGATGGGGACCAGGAAGCGGGTGGGAGTAAGACTGGACTTAGTCCGTGCTGGGCGCTGGACCGGCTGCAAAACATGCAGAGAAAAGTCGCACGTGGTCCCCTGGGCAGATTAGGGCCGATAGGGGAAGTGAAGGTGAGAATCAAGAATCTCCGTGTTCCAGGATGTTAGCCCAGGCAGCCTGCACTGGCTGACCCGAGGGACAGAGATTACCCCATCCCGAAGATGGGGAGGGGAAGCCCAGGGAAGTTAAGCGACTTGCCCCGACGATCGCACTGCCCACAAGGTCAAAGGGCAGCGTTTAAAGGAGGAGGAATGTTTTAAAATAATACTGGCATCTAAAAATAGTGTGCAGCTCTGCCTGGCGGCTCCGAGGGGTCATGTTTTACGGCTGCCCCCATCTGCTTCCCTGGGACGACGCAGCCCGGACTGCTCTGGTTATGGTTTTTCCATGAGCTCGGCTCAGATTTCCCCATCCCACTGCTGAGCCCACGGGTCAGTGCCTAATTTTCCAACGTTTATCTTTCCCATTTACAATTTCCCCATGTAAATGGCTGATTCATTCTCCCCCTGTGTTTCTGACTCCAGAGCTTGAATTCAGGGTACCAAGCAAGTACCCCTTCCCCACTTCTCAGAAAGCCCTCGAGCCATTTGTAAGGACCATCCCCAACAGGGCTGGGCCCAGCCTGAGCTCCTCCGGGCGCCCACTGGGGCAACCTGCCTGCCTACCTGCGGGCCCTGCAGTGTCAGGGTCAGTGGCCTGCGTGCCCACGTTCAGCAGGCAGCTCCACATTAACTTTATACCCTGCGCTAAGGAAACAAATGCGGATCTGGCACCTCCCTACACTCACAGCACCCACAGTCTAGAAGGAGGAGACAGAGGGGAGTGGACGGTGCCCCGTGGGCAGGGGGCTCAGCGAGGTGGCCTCAGAGAGGCTGCCTGGAGGTGCCTGCCCTGCAGCTGAGGCCTGAGGATTTGGGGCCCAGAGGAGAGGTCAGGGTTGGGATGCTTCTGGCTGTTTCCATCCACCACTTACTCTAAACCCTGACACTGGAAGGATCCTAGTGACACTTTCCATGTTGGGATAGAGCCTCTCTCAGATCTGTCCCAGTTGTCTCTCATGGGATTTTTGTCCCATCTGCCCAGAGCCCATCCCAGCGTCTGCACAGAGAGGGCACAGGGACAGCACCTGGACTTGAGCTGAACAGAAACACTAGGTCCGTCTCTCTAGCCAACTCCCTAGCCTTTTCGGGGAGGGAGGAAAAGGAGTGAAAGGAAAGTAAGGGCCCACGGGGCTGCAGGCTTGGCTCACGACATAAAAGATGAGTGTGGAACTGGTAGATAGAGGCCAGGCCACCTGCACAACAGCCCTGAGAGCAGGTCCTCCCCAAGAGAGGGAGGAGTTGATTGCTCAGGCCCAGTGCCTCTTCCCAAAATTGGCGATCAGGTAAGTCCATCCTCCCCACCCTCTTCCTACACCCCACGGAGCAGCCATGGGTGGGAGCATCGGTGGGCCATCGCTCACTGGAGCTATCAGAGAACAGCTAGAAAGGAAACCATTTAAGAATGATTTGAAGTTGGTTGGGCTACAGTTAGCATGGTCTATGGAAATCTTGACCAAAACCAGTTTCAAACCAGAACATTAAATTATCTGAATCATCTTGTTTTCTTCCCAATCCACCCCAAAACAACAGTGCAGTCCTTCATGCTTGTACTGTCACAAGCATTAACTCATCCCATTCTCTAGGGAGCATTATTGTTCCATTGTACAGATGAGCAAACTGAGGCTCAATAAAGAGCAGTCACTAAAGTTAGGAAATCACAGAAATAGCAGAGCTGAGATCAAACACTGATCTCCTGCCTGGAACTCCTGTTGCTTTCCCCATGGTTGCCCTGAAAGATTCACATGAGGCTGGACTTTGAACTTTCTAGTCTGAAAGAGGACCGTGGCTGACTCATGGATACACATTGGGTTTCCCTTGGCTCGTTTTAATTTTGTCCCCCATTGTCCCTTAGATGATCTCAGCCAGTCTTCTGGCTTTAAATGTTGTCTCTCTGCTGATGACTCCAAAACTAAATCCATAGCCATGAAGTCCAGATGCATTGACTTAGGTCCAAACTGGCATCTTCTACTTCCCTGTCCAATGTATGATTTAGCCCCAAATCCCACTTCTGTCCAGTCTTCCTGCCTCTCGGTAAATGGCTCCACCATTCACCAGGTTACTCACCTGAGGATCATCTTTGATTCCTCTGTCCCTCCTGCCCCTCTTCTGATCCATTGCAAAGCACTGTTCTCAGAAACACCCCAAACCTGTCTACCTCTCTTGATCTCTACTGCCAACATCTCAGCCAAGCTGCTGCCTCTCTCGCCTGGACTCTGCAGGAGCTTCCAGACAGGCCGCTCTGCTTCCACATTGCCCACCTCTTCCCCAGCATTCTCCACTCTGTAGCCACAGCCATCCTTATAAATGTAGATCAAATCAAGCTACACCCTTGCTTAAAACCCTCCAAGGGTTACCCATGCAGTTAAAACATAATCCAACCTCCTTCCTCTGGTTCACAAGGCCCTACTTAACGCAGGCACCTGTCTCAGGACCTCATCTGCCCACGTGTCCCCTCACCCCCATGCACCAGCCACTCTGGCCTGCTTTCTTTCTGGTTCTTCAACACACCAAGCATGTTCTAGCCCCAGGACCTTTGCGTTAGCTCTCCCCTCTGCTTGCAATGCTCCTCCCCAAGAACATCACCTGGTCAGCTCTTCCTTATCTTTGTAAATGCTTTTCTCTTTCTAAATCCACCTACCAAAGTAGCCAATCCCCAACCAATAGGAGGCCTCCTGGCGTCTTAATTCAGGAGCATATTGTCTGTCTCCAGTGAGCAGAGATTTTGTCTGTCTTCTTCTGTGCTCTGAAACAGGGCTGGGCCCAGGGTGTTGAGTGATCAAATGGATAAATGAATGGAGCTGCTCACACCTCATAGTATGAAAACTAGATGCAATATTCTGAAGAAACAGTCATAATTCGTACTTCTCTGCCACCCATACATGTGCATATAATGTATGTAATATCCTTAAAGAAACAGGGCATGGGAGTCAGAAACACTTGTTAATGATATGACTTTGCAGGAGTTTTTAAAAGCCCTCTCAACTTCAATTTTCTTATTTTAAAAGTGGGAATAATAGTATCTGCCTCACTGAAAAAGTGTGAGGATTTGATATCTGTAATCACCAGTGGCAGTTCCTGGACACAGGAGGTGGGTTCAGTGGATGGCATCCATCCTGGTTATTTTTTATTGTCATCTCACGCCTCTGTCAGGTCCTTGCTGGCCAAACAGGCCCAGTGACTCTCTCACCCTGTGGTCTCCTCCCCTCCTAATCCTGCCCTCTGCATTGCTAGGAACTGAGGCTTCGAAGTGGGAAAGTAACGAGATCAGGCCCTGACTTTGCCACGTACAGCTTTATGATCTTGGGCAAGTTACTTGAGCCCCCTGAGCACCCATCTCTTCATTTTAAAATGATGCTAATGATAGCACTTATTTCCTAAGGGTGTTGTAAAAGAGTAAATGAAATCAAACAGAGAAAATGCCCAGCACCAGCACAGGTGCACTGTGCGTGTTTGAAAACTGACCACTGTTCCTGTCTGTCACACACCTGCACATGCAATGCACGCACATGTGCACACACACACACACCCGCACACACACAGCTCTTCCCTCTTGGCTGGGTCCGAGAGCTACCGAATTGAACTCTAGGGATGGAATCAATTAGAATTATTTTTAAACCCTCATCTGTTTTGATTTAACAGGAAGCTTCTGTTCAATGAAATGCAGCATTAGTCAATGAAAAATCAAAGGCCCTGGATTTCAGGGCTCAGCTGTCCATGAAGGGCAAGCAGAGGCTCCCAGGCCCAGCCCCCATTTGCACAGGGTCCTCTCTCTCGAGCGGCCTTGTCCTCAGTGAGCTCTGGGAGGAAAGGGGCCTGTCTGTGCCACACCTGGGACCTCTGTCTGCTGGCCCCTGGGAGCACTGGGCACCCCTCCCTGGGAATGTAATTGCCAGTATGGGCTTCCGTCTGCCCTGATCCCCACCCATATTGAGGACAAGGGCTGTCTGATTTATATCGTGGCTCCAGTGCCCAACTTAATGCCTGGCACAGAAAAGACACTGAATGAAATACTTTATGGAAAAAAAATGAGTGATGATTGAATAAATGAGCAAATAATTTGGTTACAATAACAATTATAACTAATGTTTACTGTGCCCCTTTCCATGTGCCATGCACCATTTTGAGTGCTTTTCATGTATTGATTCACTGAGTCTTCCTAACCACCCCACAAGTCCCTGAGCCTGGAGGCAGCCCTGTGGCCACCACTCCCCTAAAACATTTCCATCCTCACCTCCTGAGGACATTGGCTCCCACTTTGCAGGAGGAATCAGGTGTGGGGCCCACAGGTGTCCATGCCCGAGGCAATGGTCAGCAGCCACTCCATGGGCCAAGGCCCACGTCCCAAGGGGTACTGGTGGCATGTGGGGAAAACAGGCTTAGACATGAAGAACTGATTTTCCGGAGAGCTCTGTGAGCCATGGGCTTGAGCATCCACAACCTGAAAGAACTTAGGCAGGCCAGATGAGCCGGTGTCCTGAGACAGCGGCCTGAAGGCTGGGACCCGGACAGATCCCTCCTGAGAGTCCTTCCCGCGCAGTCTCCAGGTTCTGTTCAGGATTCCATTGTTGCATTTCTGGCTCCAGCTTTCTCCCCCCATTTCTGAACCCCTCTATTTTCGACAATAATTCTAACATAATTATTCCCTACCATGTGATTCCAGCATAAGGCATCTCGGGACAGTAGCGGAAAGCTAGTTTTGCAAGCAAGAAGTCTCTAGGTTCGAACCTGGCTCCATCCCCATAGTCCCCACTCACTCACTGTTTCTTCGCCACATTAAGTCACCTCTTTGGGCCCTGCTTTCCTCTTCTATGAGCAGGAATTAGTAATGCCAACCTCATGGAGTTACTGCCAAGATTAAACAACACAGAATCCAGAACTTGGAAGGGAAACCAGTGGCCTTTCCTACTCTCTGGTCTATCCCACAGTGAGAGGCTGTCTAGCACATGGGAGATGACATGTCCATTCTTCATCTGTGATTCTGTTCCCTCCATAGCGATGGCATGTTTTTGGTCAAGGAGTCTCCAACCTCATCCCAGAGAGCAACTCCTCACTTCCCGAGGGTGCAAATGCGCTGTGTCCAACTGATGGGGCAGGTGATGTGGACACTGTAGGTGCCTACAACAGCGGCGCAGAGCCCTCCCTAGGGCCCTGACATCCCTGGACTCACTCCAACCCCACTGATGACCCTGTCCTGCTGCATTTGTGCAAGCAGTGTCCACACGTTCATCCCCTGCCAGACCCCCAGGGATTCTCCTGGTTGAAATGACAAAGACTCTCTCCCTGACCAATCTTGAGTCTGGCCCTCTTCTCCACCAGGCCCCAAACTTGGGCTCTATCCTCGGCCTGCTTAGTCCAGTTTTAGGAATAATCCTGCTGGATCAGTTTAATGAAAATCCCTGACCCTTGGTATCCGATCACCCTTAATACACAATCAAATTCCTCATTTCCCTCCCTAAATGTCCTATCCCCCCAGCCTGACTGCAGGGAGAATCCTGTTGAGTCAGTTTAGCCAGAATCCCTTTTACCCCTGATGTTTCTTTCCTCTTAGTAATTTTCCATCCACTGCCCCCCACCCTGCTCCTTGGCTATAAACCCCCACTTGTCCTTTTGTTTTCAGGGTTGAGCCCGATCCCTCCCTCCTACCACAAACCCCCATTGCGGTGGTAGTCCCACATGCACAAAGTCTTCCTTAGCATCTTTAGCAAATGTCATCGAGCAATCTTCCTTTAACAGAAACTCCCAGGAACTGACATTGTGTTTTGGGCCATTTAGGAACTTGTGGTTTTCCACGCGAGTGCACAGGGAGAGGGTCAGCGTTGGAAGTGCCCATCTGCCAAAGGACTCCACTGCACTGGGAAACGAAATGGCTCCACCAAGACTGACAAGTAAAGTCCCCCAGAAGAGGAGGTGGCAGTGTCCTCAACCACGAGGGAGGACACCATTTCCACCACGAACTCGCCAGTAGATAGGTGCAAACGGAGTCTGACCTCCTCAGTGCCTCACCGTGGCTTCCCTTCTCTCGCTTCTCCTCCCCCTGCCCAGCTTTCTGCACCCAGTCCCTTCCGCAACCTTCCTCCCTTCTCCTCAGCCCAGCTGACCTGCTGTGCCACGTGAGAAAGACTCTTCGCCTCTCTAGGTCCTGTTTTCTCCTTTTGTAAATTGAAAATAACTTGCTTGGCTATTTCTCTCTCTCTCTCTCTCTCTCTCTCTCTCTCTCTCTCTCTCTCTCTCTCTCTCTCTCTGTCTCTCTCCCCTCTCTCTTTCACACACACACACACACACACACACACACACACACACCCATTTGATGAACAAGTGTTTTATTCTGTTAACATTCACAGGACCCTGACCTTTTAGATGTCCCCAAGAAAGTCAAAGTACAAGAAGGCACATCATGGGATGGTGGATTGAACCACCATAACCACCCCCCATTTAATCCTGTTTGCTGTGCGTGAGGCACTGCGTGCAGCCCTTCGGAGATGGTAGCTAACTGAGAAAGTGTCTCTTCTCCTCATCAAAGAATAAGGTGAGGGTGAAGAGAGTGGGAAATTTTATTTGATACTCCATTGAGTTTACATATTAATTTAGGGAGAATTAACAGTGATGCAATCCATCAACATGTTGTTTCTATTCCTTTATTAGGGTCTTCTTTTCACTAAAATTTAAAATTTTTTCTTTATAAAAGTTTTATACATTCTTAATAAGTTAATTCCTAGATACTTTATAGTTTCTATTGTTATTGTAAAAAAAGGGGGGGGGAGATCTTACTCTATTTTGTAGTTAGTTATTGAGAAGGAACATTTGATCTTTTGCAATTATAAACTCTGACATCAGCAAGTGTAGAGAGTAAGACAATGAGCACCCACATACCCACCATCCCAGTTAGAATAAAAACAATATGAAGACAGTTGAGGACCTCTGAGGACCTCTCCCCAGCCCATTGCTTTCTCTCCCACCAGGCTCCCTGATAGCATGTAAGCTTTCCATTCATGTCTTTATGCCCTCACTATCCTCCTCCACACATTACATAGTACCATTTTGCATGTTTTTTGAATTCATATGAACATAAATGTTACATAGTATTATTTTGCCTGCCTTTAAACTTTCTACAAATGTTATCATACTGTATATCTTTCTGCAATTTGCTTTTTGTTTTGTTTTGTTTTTGTTCAATACTGTGTTTGTGAGATTTCCCCTATTGATTAGTGTAGCTCTGGGTTTGTTTTTGTTTGTTTTGTTTTTTTCACTGACATATAGTACTTTCCAGTGTAGAGCTATAGCATAATTTATCCATCAGTTCTGCTCTTGATGAACATTTAGGTTCTATGCACATTTGTTTTTTACTCTTTCAAACAATGCTGCAAACAAGATTCCTGTGCATGCCTCCTTGTGTGAGAACTTCATATATATATAGATGGAATGTGTTTGTATCTTTATCAGATATTATCAACTTGTTCTTAACGTACTTTCACAAATTTGCACTCCCATCTGCAATGTATGAGAGCTCCCATGGCTCCATAGTTTCTTCAACACGTGAAATTGTCAGACGTTTACATTTTTGCAAATCTGATATGAGCATAATATAATCACAGTGTGATTTTAATCTGGTTTTCACTATATAGTAGTGCAACTGAGCACTGTTTCAAATATGTGTTAGCCTTCAGGTTTTCTTTCTCTTCTGTGAATTGACTCTTGGCATACTTTGACTAGTTTTGGCAGGGTCCTTCGTATTATCTAATTGCTTTGTAGGTCTTTTATATAGTCTGTATGTTAATCACTTTTTGGTTTTATATGTTGCAAATATCCTCTCCTAGTCTGTAAGTTCTCTTTTTACATTGTTTTTTTTTTTTTTTTTTTTTTTTTTTTGAGACAGAGTCTCGCTTTGTTGCCCAGGCTAGTGTGAGTGCCGTGGCGTCAGCCTAGCTCACAGCAACCTCAAACTCCTGGGCTCGAGCGATCCTTCTGTCTCAGCCTCCCGAGTAGCTGGGACTACAGGCATGCGCCACCATGCCCGGCTAATTTTTAATATATATATCAGTTGGCCAATTAGTTTCTTTCTATTTATAGTAGAGACGGGGTCTCGCTCTTGCTCAGGCTGGTTTTGAACTCCTGACCTTGAGCAATCCGCCCGCCTCGGCCTCCCAGAGAGCTAGGATTACAAGCGTGAGCCACCGCGCCCGGCCTACATTGTTTATAGTGTCTTTTGATGCATATAAATGTTTCCATTTTAATGTAGTCAAATCTATCCATCTTTTTCCTTCCCTGTTTGTGTTTTTGTTGTGTGTGTGTAAATTGTTTAAGAAATCCTTTCATATCCTGAGGTCATAAAGATAGTTTGCAAAGTTTTCTTCTAAAAGTGTTAAGTTTTTGCTTTCCCTATTTTTAATATTGATTTTAGAATTAATTTTTGTGCAGAGTGAGAGTTAGCAGTCCAGTTTTACTTTTTCCATGTAGCTAACAGTTGTGCCAGCACAATTGATCGAATTGTCTACCATTTTGCCACTGGTTTGGAATGTTATTTCTGCCATGTTAAAAGTTTCCATAGAAGTAGGGCTCTGTTTCTAGGCTCTTCATTCTGCTCTGTTGCTTTATTTATCTAATCCTGTGCCAAGTATTGTATTTTTTTATTTATGATATATTTTTTTAATTGTGTTAAAGTACTTAATTATTTGAAAAGTATCTTGGTCTGTTTTGCTTTGCTATAAACGAATATCTGCGGCTGGGTAATTTATAAAGAAAAGAGGTTTATTTGGGCTCATGGTTCTTTAGACTGTACAAGGAACATGGCACCAGCATCTGCTTCTCGTGAGGGCTGCAGGAAGCTTCCACTCACGTGGGAGGCAAAGGGCAGTGGGCATGTGCTTATCACATGGTGAGAGAGCAGGAGCAAGAGAGAAAGCAAATTCTTAGAAGTAGAATTGTTAGATCAGAGTTTGCTCTAAAGATGGATTTGCACCTAAGGGAATGGACATATGCAGAGTCCTTTGTAATAGCTAAGATTGGAAGCAACCTAAATGCCCATCAATAGGCGAATGGTTATATAAACTATAGCTCATACCTTATTTCCATACAAAGGAAACTCCATTTGCAACTTGAATGGGTTTTTTGCCAGATCGTCCTCCATGGGGACTGTACCAGTCTACACCCTACCAGCATATTTCCTCAGCCTTGTCAATAGAGTGTCCAACTCTGGAATATTTTTTGTTATTCTGACAGGTGAAAAATGGTATCTTGGTGTAATTGTAATCTGCATTTCAGTTATTAGGAGTGAGGTAGACTCTTTTACCTGTGAACCACCTGTTCACCTTCTTTGCCTATTCTACTGAACTCGTGGTTCTTTATCTCATTGATTCCTAGGACCACTTTAAATGAGGGAAACTAAACTTTTGGTGAAATATGAGTATCAAATATTATTTCCCAATTAGTTAACTTTTGACTTTGCATTTTAGCATAAAGATTTCCTTAATGCAGTATAGTTTTTCTGTTGTTGCATCTAATGTCTCCTTTTGGAAGGTCTTCCCTATTCCAAGATTATAAAAGGATTTTCTCCTGTTTTCTTCTAGCATATTTGTGGCATTATTTTTGCTTTTCAATTTTTGATCCATTTGGAATTTATCCTGTTACATGGTGCTAGGTATGAGCCTAACTTTATCTTTTTTCCACATGGCCAACTGGTGACCCCAACTACATTTATTGAGCAGTTAATCATTTCTCCTACTGATTTTAGAAGCCAGTTTTTTCATATTCTCAACTCCCATATGTGTATTCATTGCTATTTCTGGATTTTCTATTATGGTTGATTGGCCTGTCTTACTATTCATGCATCAGTTCCTCACTGTTTCAATTACTGAGACTTTTAATATGTTTTAATATCTGGTAGAGCTAGTCCCCTGATATTACTCTTCTTTTCAGAGTTTTCCTGAATGTTTTTGTTTCTTTATTTTTTCACATGAACTTTAGAATCAGCTTGTCTGGCTAAAAAATAAGACTGTTGGTATTTTATTGGGATCACATTAAATTTAGAAATTAACTTAGAGAGAATTGACGTCTTTATGATGTTCAGTCTTCCTGGCCAAAAACATGTCTTTCCATTTATTCAAATCTTCTTTTGTGTCCTTTAGGAGTGTTTTAACATTTTCTTTGCATAGGATTTGCTCCTACATTTAACTTTATTGCAAGACAGCTTATTTTTGTTGTTGTTATTATTGTCATTGCTCTTGCAAATGAGATCTTTTCTTCCATTATATCTTCCAAATGGTTATATTTGTGCATGAAAGTAGTTAATACTTGTTTGTTAACTTTACATACCCATCTTATTAAATCTCTACTTACTGTTGGCAATAGTTTTTCTGTAGGTTCTTTGGGTTTTCCAGGAATGTGTAAATAGTGATACCTTTACATTCTCCTTCCCAGTTTTATCCCTGTGATACTTTCCTTTTGCATTGTTGTATCATCTAGTATTATTGGGGCAGCCCAACAAATAACACCCCTCTTCTTTGCCCAAATTCTGAACCCATTGAGTATAAAACAATAATAATAATGTATTAATTGTACATATTTTTAGGGTACATGTGATATTTTGATACCTGTATACAATGTGTAATGATCAAATCCGGAGGCCAACACATCACCTTATCATTGACAGAGTTTAGGTATTAGAAAATGTGCCTTCTGTCTGACTTACCCACTCACTCACAGCAGCACTGGCCTGGGAGCACTCCTTTAACCATCAGACATGAAGTGTCATCAGAATTAATTGGCTAAATATTCTGCAACTTGGGTTTGTATTTCCTCTTTGACATAAGGCTTTGTTATTGTTTGTTTTAATTTCCAGATTGAAGGGACTTTTTGTTTTCTGATTTTAGTATTAGTTACTAATTTAAACTTATTATAATCAGAAAATATTGTCCATACTATTTCTTTTTTACTTTTTAAAATTTGTATGTATTAATTGTACATATTTTTAGGGTAAATGATATTTTGATACCTGTTATATACATGTATAATGATCAAATCAGGGAAACTGGGACATCTATCACCTCAAACATTTATCTTTTGTGTTAGAAACATTACAATGTCCATACTATTTTTACTTTTTGTAACTTACCATAGTTTTCTTCGTAGTCTAATACTAATTTTCATGAATATTTTATGGACAATTGAATTTTTAAAAGGTGCATTATCTGTTTTTAGAATATAGATTTCAAAATTATTAGTCTTCTCTATCTTTAATTATTCCTTATCCCCTTGCCTTATCAAGTGTTTCAATCACTGAATGTAGTCTTCCATTAATAATGTATTTATGGTTTGTTTTCCCTTGTGTCTCCGTGGTTTCTGTTTTCTAAGTGGTAATGCTATGGTGTTTTGGGCATAGATTCCCACAACGGTTATGGGCGATGATTCCTGCATCCTGGTACTCACACACGTGTGTAGTCCCCATCCACATTATAGCAGGGTTAGTTGTTATGACCAAGAGAATATGGCAGAAATGATGGTATATGTTACCTCTGAGATTCGGTTATAAGTGATACCACAAGTTTCATCTTAGGCACTCTCTCTTTTCCCCCTAGTATGACTCCCCCAACAGCCAGCTGAGAGAGCTTGGAGGTGGGTCTGCCAGTCCCACTGACACCTTCAGCTGACTGTAGCCCTGGCCAACAGCTTCTGCAACCTCATGAAAGACCCTGAACAAAGTCAGAACCACCCAGCTAAGTGGCCCCAGGATCCCTGATCTTCAGAAATTGTACGAGGTAATAAGCATTCATTGTTTAAACTACTAATTTTTCACTGATAAATATGTTAATCATGAATGGCAACCTTTACAGGATAATGCACCTCTGACTCATTTAATATTTTTGACCTGAAGTCCTCTTGGTCTTGACTATGATCTCCACTTGCTTTGTGTCTGTGTTTGACTGACAGATCTCTGCCAAAATGTTTATTTTCAATCTATCTGAATGGCTTTGCTTTTACACTATTAATGTCTCTTTTATACTGCATAGGATTTTTTTCTTTGTGAAAATCTTTTTCTTTTAATAGATGAATTTAGCTTGTTCACATTTATTGATATGACTGATGTGTTTGGTCTTGGTTTTTGCATATTTTTCAGTTTTGAAGTTATTTACCCAAGTTCTTTACTATGAGATCTCTTTTCTTTTTCTTTTCTTCCAAGAAGTTACTTTGATGGTTAGAAAAATTGCATTTTTGCTTTAGTGGTTATATTCATAAATATTAGCTTTATATAACTTCTTTTGTTCCATATCTTTTTTTTTTTTTGAGACCATCTATTGCCCCAAGTAGAGTCACTGCCATGATTCCTAGCTAACTTTTCTATTTTTAGTAGAGACAGGGTCTTGCTCTTGCTCAGTCTGATCTTGAACTCCTGAGCTCAAGTGATCCTCCTACCTCAGCCTCCCAGAGTGCTAGGATTACAGGTGTGAGCCACCCCACCAGGCCTCTATATTTGTTTAGACAGCATCTATTAGTTCTTACCTACGACAATGATAAAGGGGTGTAATTCCCCTTTCTTCCTCTTTCCCTTTATTTCCTCCATGCCTCAATTTCCATCATTAATATTATCTTTTTAGTGTATACCTCTGTATTTTTAAATAGGTACATACTTCAGTCACTTGACTTATCATCTTTAAAATATAAGCTTTTACTCTTGGTTGTAAAGTTGAGGCAAACAACAAATGTTCTACCTCTAATCTTTTTCCTCCTGTTCTCACAATTTATATTAGTTGTGTCATTTCTATATTTTTAGAGTATTATTTATGTCCTGTTAACCTAATCTTTACATTGTTTTTAATTTTTTTAGTTTTTTGCTACAATCTCTCTAATTAACTATTGGTTGATCATCCTAAAACCATGCATGTTCAAAATTGCCTGTCTATCCCTTTTATAATTGAAAAACTGTTCATTGAAGGACAGTTGGGCTGGATATAAAAATCCTCAGGTGTCATTTTCTTTCCTTGAGGATTTTGTAGATGTTCTTCAACTGTCTAATAACATTAATACATTAACTGCACATGAGTTGTATTTAATTCATGCTAGTTTTGAGCCCAGGGCCTTGTGAAGCATATGAAGACTCAATTCTCCAAAATAAATTCAATAAGTATGTTGTGAGTCACATACAACTCAACTGGATTGCAGATTTATTCTAGGGCCATGTGAGTTGCATATAACTCACACACTGAAAACAATAAAAAAAAATAACAGATTTTTCATTAAATTATATAAAGGATCATTTTGTTTTCAATGTTTTTATTTTATTTTCTTGATAAAAACACCATGGCCCCAGGGAAAAAAAATATTTTCTCTAGTGTGACAATGTGTTAAAAGTTAATCTGAATAAATCTGAGGCTATTCTTATCTTTTTTTCTTCTTATACATGATCCAAACTTACCTGGGTTATCAAAAGATTGTTACTTTATCTTTGAGGAAGAATAAATTTACTAAGCTACATCTTGGTATTACCATGAATAAATATAGAGTCAAATCTACTTTATTTTAGGAAAAGTCCTCTCAACTTAAGCCTTTAAACATTTATTCTGTACTATTACTTTGGTTAATTGCTTTGGGGATCCCAAAAGTATACAAGATGGATCGTCATTGCTTACTTTATATATTAATCATTTTCTCTCAAATCCTTTTTAAAAATATTCTTCTGTTTCATTTTGTTGCTGTACTCATTTTTATCCTCCAGGTCACTTACTTTGGTTTTCTCAATGTCCATTTCTTTTGTGCTCTTTCTAAGCTGTCTTCATTTCTGGGTGACTTTTTTTTTCTACTTCTTTTGGCAGCTTATGTATTATTTCCTCCTATGATCTTGCCCTTTCTTCCCCAGACTCTTTCATCTTTGCTTTGTTGTCTTACTTCATAGAGGCAATTGCTCCATAAAGATTTTTTAAATTCATGATAAAAATGTTTGACCCCAATTTTCATCTGCTCTGTAGTAACCTTTCTCTGGGAGGGAGTCTTTGCCCATTAATAAACTTCTGAATAGTTTTTTCCTATCTGTATTAAAAAGTATCTTTGTACTGATGCATTTCTTATAATATCTTTGTATTGATACTCTGTTCGATCCTTGTTATTACTCTGTGTAGTAGCACCAAAGATCCTTGCTAGCAGTAAATGAGTTGGGTTTGGGTTTTCCTGGGCTTTCCACTGGCAGACAGGAGAATGCTTTGACTGGGGAAAGATGGAATCCCAGACTCGCTGGTTTTCACAAGAAGGGTCTCTTTTCTGCTGCCACAGGAGCAAATTGCTTCTGAAAAGGGGTTCATCCTTACAATTCTTTGTATAGCCTACCTCCTCAGCTTTTCTCAACCAAATCAGGTCCAGGAAGGCTTTTTCCTTTACACCATTTCACTCCAGTTACTGCACCTGTTTTTGAAAACAGAAGATATCGTTTTTGTATCTTTGAAAATATCCCTTACTTTTAGGAAGAAGGGTTTTGCCTGGCTATTTCATCAAAGAAATCTTTCTCTGGGCTTCTTTTTCTTCATTTCCTCCTATTTGTTTTCTTCCTAATCCCAGCTTCTTTGGACTGTTCTTACACATATTTGGGAGTCTTGGATAATACCTGTCCTCAAGGTTTGCCAAAAATAGAGTTTATTTTTTCATTCTTTTTGTTGCTTTTGGATGATTTCTAAGAGAAAGAGAAAAACGCTGATTTATACAACCGTATCTATTCCAGATGTACACAATGTCCTAATTACTAAGATTTTTAAAAAGTCCTATTTTTCGCTAGTGCAAAGTTAACCACCTTGTTCTTTTTCTTCAGTTGTTTAACTGTTACTGTACCTTAACTCTTTCAAATAAATTTTAGAATGAGCTTTTAAAATTACATACAGATACACATGCGCACACACACACACACACACACACACACACAGATGTTGTTGGGATTTTTATTTAATTCCCATAAATGTATTATTAATCTAGAAAAAACTGATACCTTTATGGCATTGACTCTTCTTAGTCATCAGTATGATATCTATTCATTTATTTAGATCTTCTTAATACCCTAAAATAAAGTTTTATAATTTTCTCTCAAAAGATCTCTTACATATTGTTAGATTTATTCCTAAATGCCTTATGTTTTCTGTTCATATTATAACTATCATCTTTTAATTTTTTTATTTTTAACATTTTGTTGTGGTATATATACACAATTGATTTTTGTATATTGGTCTTATTTCTAGCTAGCAAATTTGCTGAGCTCTTAATCAGTTTAGTAGTTTGTCTGTAGATGCTCTTCTACATAGATCATTATATCCTACCATAATCAATCACAAGCTGGTTTATTTCTTTATCTTGCTTTACTCTTTCTGTGAGGAATTCCAGTAAAATGTTGAATTGAAGCAGTGATAGCAGATATCTTTTCCTAATTCTTGATTTTAAAGAAAATATTTCAAATATTTCCCCATCACATACTGTGTTTGCTCTGAGTTCTGGGTAGAAACCCCTTCTTGGGCTTCGAAATATTCCTTATATGACTCGTTTACTGAAAGCCTTATCATAAATTGATACAGGATTTTACCAAATGCTTTTTGTGAATTGAGATTATCACTTTCTTTTAATTTGCTCATATTTAGAATTGAGTTAATAGATTTCAAAATGTTACACCATCTTTGCATTAATGGAATAAACACAACTGGTCACAATGTGTTTGCTGTATTTCACAATTAAGGGATTATTCATCAGTCTTATTTTTCTTCATAATACCTTTTTCAAACACTTTATTTTTAAACTTTCTGGGTCCTTATGTTTTAAGTGTGTCTTGGGAAACAGCATATTGCCAGGGTGAGGGAAGACAGTTATATTTGTTCATTTTTACTCAATGTGACAATCCTTATCTTTTAATGGAAGATTTTAGTCCATTTACATTTACTGGGGTTCCTCATGTATTTGCATTTGTATCTATCATCTTATTTTCTGCTTTTTGCTTACCCTGCTTCTCCTCTGCTTCTTTTTGTATTTTCTTTTTCTGTCCTCTTTTGAATTAATCAAGTCTTTTCCCTAATTCATCTTGTCCTTTACTGGTTGATAAGTTCTACATTTTATTTCTACTTTTTTACTAGTTACCCTGAAATTTTTAACATGCATACTTAACATAGTCTAAAGTTAATAGTATTTTCCCTCCTCCCCAACAATACAAAGACTTTAGAATGCTTCAACTTAAATTAGTCTTCCTCCCATCTTATATATTACTGTCTAGTATTTTAGTTCCACCTTGATTTTTGGTCCCCTAATTAGTCATAATTTTAATATTATTAATATACTTTTGTTGTCTGATAGTGTTTGTTTATTCTCACATGTACTTTTCTTTACCCAGCATTCCTTTTTGCATCACATTCTTTCTTTCTGATTCAATATTCTTCTTCCCAAACCACACCCTTTGGAGAAGTTCCTTCAGTGAAGGTTTTTAGTCATAAACTCTCTCATATCTAATATCTCCTCTTGTTTCTCCTCTTGGACCTGCCTCCTGTCCCCAGTACCTACTCTATCTCATTGGGGATGCTCATGCTTATTGTAAAGTCTTGTTCCTCCTGGGCTGTTAACTCTCCCTCCGGTGCAAGCATCTACATCTCCAGCGAGGTGGGTGGGGACTGGGGAGACAGAAAGCTCAGCCACATCCCCTGCACATCTTACCTCCATCGTCTCTGGTGGTTTCCACCCTGTAGTGGCAGCGGGACCGGCAGTGACCCATCGTGGGCAATGTGGAAGAATCAAAGGGGGGGGGGTACACAATCCATGGCCCCTGCATGACCTGGGCTCCCTCAGGGGAGATGTCTCTTCCAGGAAAATCAGAATTTTTGTATTAATTGCACTGTCATTTGGGGCTGGTTTCTTTTTTAAAGCAAAAAAAAAAAAAAAATGAATCAGAAATGGTCTCATTTTATCATCAGGAGGAAGCTGCTGTAAAAAAAAAAATAGAAAGAAAGAAATGGTCTTCTTTGATGGTCTGTTTTCCAACTGTTGCCTTTTTATCAACCCAAACCTCAGCTCTGGGGAGATTTAGAAGATCATATGTTTCTTGTATTTGTTTGGTGCCCTAATCAGGTCTCAGTCAGCTCTGCTCTCCAGTCACAGCTCACATCATAACCTTCCACAAACCCACAACAAACCCCCGAAGAGCCCTGTAACGCACAGCGCTCCAAGACCCTCTGGAGCCACCTACCCGACACCAGCTCCCACGACCCATGCCACCCCCCACACATCCAGGCATGAAGTCAAACATATGGACACTCCCATCCGTGCTACATGCAGCCCGTAGCCCCCGCAAACACACGCACATGCACACGTATCACACACACGCTCACACCTACATGCACACAGACCTGCATACAGGTCAGCACACACTCTCCTCCAGTAACAAAACCCAGAAGCCAAAGCCAAGGGTCTGATCACGCAGACCTGGAGCCAAATCTTCAGACTCCCCCAGTGCCCCAGAGGTGAGTGTCCAGGCAGGCCTCACTCACTGCTTCTGAGCCCTGAGGACAAATTCTTCCCTGCCTTGCCTTTGAGGTCAGGAGCCTTAGATAAGTAGTGGTGACTTTAAAAGTCCTTTGTTATAGACATTGTGGTGTCATGTTCTGAACAAAAGTGGAGTACATTTCCTTTTCCAAGTTCTAAGTAAACATACATTGGGATTTCATAGCTTCACAGAATAAAGGTGCTTCATGGACGAAAGATTTTGCTTCAAAAACAGCTATAATGCGGCCCCCACTCTGTGTGCCCCTGTGACCAGCAGTGCCCCATGCAGGATCAGGGCCCAGCCTGGGGCCCCGAATACCTCCGTGATTAGGGCACTTACCACTCTGCATCACAGACGGAATGTTTAAGATCATCATCCAGCATTTACATGACCAAGGAAGAGGAGGCCCAGAGAGGGACACGGCTGTCCCCGGTCACAGGACACATTGTGAGGGCACCCCTGTTGGAGTGGAGCATGGGATCTCGGGTGTGCAGAGCCTCCCTGTCTGGGGAGACGATCACCAAAGACGCCTCTGCTTGACCTTGTCCGTCTCTAAAGCAGGGATCAGAATGTTGGTTACGTTGGGGGTGGGCTGAGGAGCAAATGAGATGCGTGCATTCCATCAGGCATGTGGTAAGAGCTCAGCACACACTCACACACAAGCATTGCAGCAGCCTCGTGTCTTTGTGACACACCTGATGCTGGCCCTCAAGTCCTCCACCAGGGAGGGTGCAGCATCCTGGGAGTGTAGGGAAAAAAGGAAGCAGCCCCCAGACCCACTTCAGGAGAAGGCCTGAGTCCCAGCCTCCTGCTCCAAAAAGAACTCGCTGCGTGGCTTTGGACATGTCCTGTCCCCTCACTGTGTTACCTTGGTCAAGTCATTTAACTTCTAAGTTTCAAGGATAAAAATAGTGCCTGCATAGAAGCCTGTTTTCAGAACTAAAGAAAGAACAGAGAAAGCACTGCCCAGAGCACCACAAGGCCAGCTCTCAGTGACGTCGGCCATTGTGACTTTTTAGCTTGAGAATTAAAGTGGCTTCCTAACATGCTTTAATAGCAAGAGTCTGGAGTGTGACCTGGCCCAGGGGTGACCACAGAGCCCAGGAGGAACCTCCGTGAGTTCTCTGGGAGGGGGTCCTCATGGGCTTGAACTGGTCACACCTCCCTGGCCAACCCACGCCCAGTCTGGCCCCTCTGTGCCTCTTCCGGAACCAAGCGGAAGTGACTATCTCATGGCCTCCTGGGTGACTTTGACAACCCAGGCTGTTGGGTGGCAGCTGGGAGAGTGCCTGCTGCCCAGAGCCCAGGCAGGTGGGTTGGGCCAAGTCAGAGGGAAAGAGACAAACCAGGGCTCTGTCCCACAGAAGACAGCCAGATGAGAGCACCGGACACTTGCCACAGGACACTCGAGCGGCAGCTATGACAGCACCGGCCACTTTTCTCTATCAGTGCCAGTCAGTGACACGCGGTCTGCGGACCGGCAGCATTTGCCATCCAGCGAGAAATTTGATGCCCACCCCCCTGCCCCCGCATCCCAGACCTACTAAATCAGAATCTCTGGGGCTGGAGCTCAGCAATTAACAAGCCTCCCAGGTGGTGCACACTGAAGTTTGAGGAGCACTGTCCTATATTATCTTCTTTATCTCCGTTTTCCAAAAGAGGCAGCTGAAGCTCAAGTAGGTTAAGGAACTTGTCCTAGGACTTAAAGTGAGGAAGTAACAGAAGCAAACCTCAAACACGGGTGTCACCCACGCTTCCCTGGCCCATCTGGAAGTGTTGGGTTCCTGCGCCTAGAGGGGAGCTGGTGGGAGCAGGTGACCCCTGCCATGGAGGGGCTTCCTGCCCAAGGTGGTGACCCAGTGCCCTCGACACCTGGCCTGTGACTTGAAGTTTCAATTCTAAGGCTCAACCCAAGAACTCTGGCCCCTTTCTCTGACCCCAGGGCCCAGCTCAGGGCCTCGCACTCAGCTGGTCCTCTGTGAACTGCACGGTCAACTGAAGCAAAGACAAATGACCCCTTTCTGGCTGAGCGACTGTAGAAGACACCAGGCAAAGCCTTGCAGACCTGCTGCTGATAAATACGAGGACAAGTGGGAGGTTGTGGGAAAGGCTCTCCTGGTGACAGTTACAGCCGCAGGAAAGGCTTGGCCGGGGCAGAATGTGGGGTGTGTTGTTCCAGCTTCTCTCACACAGCCTGCTCTCTCGGGTTCCTCTCTTATCAGAAGCTGAGATGTGCATTTGCGGCCATATCATGGAAGGCCTGCACTGTCCATAGAGGGGTTGGAGGTTTATGCTATGGGCACTGGGGAGCCATGGGAGGCATTAGAACAGGAGAGTGAAGTGATGGGATCATATGGGTTGGAGAGGGATCGAGCAGCAACTCCATGTCCCGGAGCCTACTCGGCACCAAGCATTGCGCCTACTGCTTGTCCAAGCACCCCTCATTTCAGAGCTGAGACTTGGGGTGTCTGCTCCAGGGAGCATAGCTAGCGAGCAGCAAAGCAGAACTGCACCGAGGCCGGTCTGACTCCATAGCGCAGGCTCCAGGCTCCTTCACCACTGCCCCATCTGAGCCTGGGGTGGGGGTAGAAGCAGGTGGGAGGGGTGCCCAGGGGAGGAGGGGTGGGCGTAGAGGACACAGCCTGGCTGGGGTGAAATGTCCCCAGAGCCCTCAGCAGGACTCCCACGGGCCCTCTCCTGTCCTGAGCTGACCTGAGCCACCTCCTGCACGGTAGTGCGTGGGTGGGGCGAGTGTCAAGGGCAGACAAGCTCCCGAAAGCGACGCGTGTGGTCAGGTGGACCCAGTGTCGCCCTTTCAGAGGGACCAGAGACTTCCACAATGTCCTTGATTCCAACAGAATTAAAAGAAAATGTCAGAGAGAAAAAGAGAGATTGAGCTCTTCAGAGACAGAGACAAGAGAGAGACGTGTGGGGGGGGGCGTGGAAGGGGGTGGGGAGAAAGAGAGAGGGAGAGAGGGACCAACGGAGAGCCCCCACTCTATGGGGCACTCTAGGCACCTCCGCCCGGCTCCCTCTGCGCGCAGCAGCCCACCGCCGTCCAGCCAGGGCGGCAAACTGGAAACAGCTGCGGAGGTTTTGGGTTTCCGCCGGCCTCCCCCTAGCCCCTGGCTCTGGCCCACCCGAGCAGCTCCCCTTAATCCAGCTCTCTCGGGAAGTTGCACAGTGAAAATCCTCCTCCTGCTCTGAGGGGTCAGCCCTGGGCACCGCCCTCTGCAGAGACAGGGCCCTCCTGCTGTGGGGCCACAGTTTCCTCATCGGATAAGTGGGGCTCATAGTGCTGCCCACGCAGGGGACCGCTGTGAGCCCTTCCCTGCCACCTGGCAGTCTCCCAGAACCTTCACTGGTCCCATTCTCCTGGGACGCATCTACCCCTGGGCGTCTTTTTCTAATTCGCACAAAGGCCTCCTGGTAGCATCCGTGCCTCCCCTCCCCCCTCCCTGTCCCAGAGCTCAGTCCCCTGGGGCACAGACCCGGTGCCCTACCCCAGAGGGCGAGTTCCACCTGAGAGAACTGCACCTGAGTTCATTCAGCACTTCCCGAGGCCCTACTGTGTGCCAGTCCTGCTCAGCACCTACCCTCAGGAGCTGAGAAGCAAAGATTTTTTTCAGCCGGATCACAGGATGTTGCCTCTGGAGCTTGGAGATCAGATGGGCCTCATTGTCCCCTCTGATCTTGAGACAGCACCCAGGCTAATCCATCCCGCACCCAGAGAGGGCAAGGGGTTTACTCAAGGCCACACAGCAGGTCTGTGACAGAGCCGGGCCTCTAGGCCACATCTCCTGGCCTCCAGTACAGGTTTTATTTTGTTCTGAGCACCAACTATCTCCTCCACTGAAAGAGCCAAATTGGGATTTAAGTCCCTGCCCCAGCTGACAGCCAGGACTGCTGCCGGAACCCAAAGTCACTCACCTGGCAAGGCCTTTCTGAACCCTCTTTGCCCCAGCCCTGGGCTCCACTGGTGGCATTGCTGGTGCTGAGGGTGAGCATTCGCCTGGGAGGGAGGACCTCTGAGGGCCTTCGCAGCCCTGGTGCCCTGACCCCTGAGAAGGGCTCCTGGGTTCAGAGCTGGCAGCCCTCGGTCTCCTCTCCTTCCCGCCACCCACTTCAAATGCAGAAAACCGCTTGGCAGGAGAACTGATCATCCACACCTCCCTGCCTCCACACCTCCCTGCCTTCACACCTCCCTGCCTCCACACCTCCCTGCCTCCACACCTCCCTGCCTCCACACCTCCCTGCCTCCACACTGCTGCGCACACGCCACGCAGGGTCTCACACGTATGCTCACCCTCACAGCACAGGCTCGCTCACAGGCCTACCCAGGTGCACACAGACACGGTCATTGTTGCACAGTGTCATCCTTGTGCACAGGGTCCCACACAATCTCACACTCACCCACACTCAGTTCACACACGTTGCTGGACATGTCCTCTCGTTCACACGCACGCACATACACGGCCTCACACTCCCGCGTGCCTCGCTCAGGCGCCCCAGTCGGTCTTACTCTGACGTGCACACGCCTGGCACACAGAGCTCCCTGCGTGCCCTCAGCCCGCCCAGTGAAGGGAACTCGACATCCCCTGGTTCCCACCCTGCCCTGCCTGCCCCACTGCGCAGCAGCCGGCCCTGACGGGATTTGTTATGGGTGAGTGTGCGTCTAGGCGGCCCGGTCCCAAGCCGGATGCTGGCTGGAGCTACCACACAGCTCTCAACACATGAGCTCATTGTCCTCCCACAGGCTGAAGGCTGGTGGCATTCTCACAAGTCTCACCTCCACCATCTGCCCCGCCCGTCCTGCCCTGCCCAACAGCCTGCCAGCTGCCCACCTGGTGAGGAGAGAAATCAGCCTGACATCTGCCCCACCCAGACCTCAGGTGCACCCACAGCGCCCCTCGCACGCGTTGAGGGGCCTTCCCAACGCCCACTCCCAGCGCTGCCCCGCCCCGCACGCCAGCCCAGGCTCCCCTTCTGCCGCTGGCCAAACGCCAAGCTCCCTACCCCGCACTGCAGGGCCCGTCCAAGTCTGGCCCGGCCTCCCTCTCCAACCTCGGCTGATGCCGAAACCTCCCCTATTTCACAAACACACACAGCTACTGGAGCTATTGGAGTTCGTAACAGACAGACCTCGCCCGTGACGTGGCGTCAGGGAAGCCCCCAGCCTCCCCTGGGCCCTGGAGGAAGTCAGTCTTCAGGAAACCTGAACAGTGAACAGATGAGTTAGGCTGGGGGGCGGGGGGACGACAGAGATGCCAAGAGGCCACAAGAGGGCTGTGGCCGGGGACTGTGGGAGCAGGGGTGATGGCGGGAGTGCCCCTCGCTGTGGTAGCTTTGGCAGCGGGGAGCTGAGGAAAATCCCACACGCTGGCTCCTGCTTCTCTGTGACTGGGGAGTAAGGCGCCTGCAGGGTGAGGGGTGGGTCGGAAAGGGTGGGGTGGAGACCTGAGACGCTGGAAGAGAACTGGAACAGGTCACCAGATGGCTGCAGACTGGGTTGGGTCCCACCTGAAGGTGGCAACCGTGACGTAGAGTGATCTGTTGAAACCTCTGGTTCCCACTCTCTCCCGGGCCCTGTGCTGAGCACTGGAGCTCATGTGGAAAACAGTTCTCTGGAGCTGCCTCTCTATTTGCATGTTTAGCTTATTTTATGGGAGCAAAATGGACGTTTGGCCTCTTCAGAAACCCAAAGCAGTAAAGCAGTCCACCATGTGCAGATGTACAGGTTGTTCACTGTCCAAGACACCCTGCCAAGAGGGTGAGTGGGGGCCGAACTTCAGCTCTTGTTCTGCTCCCCAAGCTATGTGCACTGCCACAGGGCTGTGTCTTCTGAAAAATAAAAGGCTCCTCTTTCCAATTTGGACAAAGACACCATCCTCTCTCCACCGGCCTAATTGTGAGCACACAGGGCACTGCTGGCTTAGGGGCACCTCCTTCTAATTCCCACAAGGTATGTAGCACGACAGGCTCTGAGACTGAGTTGGGAAAGCTAGAGACGCACTTTCAGCGATTCTAAGAAATGAGAAGGTCCAACGTCAAGGCAGCTCAGCATCTCCCCCAGGAGAGAGACGTGAGTGTGGGCTGCAGGCTTTTTGTAGAAAGCAAGCTCTTTGGTACTCAGCGTGAGAGTCAAAGAAATATGAGCCAGAGAAATCCTGCAGTGTAGAGGGACCTCCTGCCACCTTATTCCATCCGATCATTTTTTAGGTGAGACAGCAGAGAACCAGCAAGGTCTTGCGGCTTCCCTGAAGTCACACTGTGGTGCTCAGGACTGTGCCAGGGCTCCCAACTCCCAGAGCTAAGTCTCTCCAGTGCTGCACCTGCCTGGCACATCCCAGGGAACCCTCATTTGGGCCCCTGAGAGCAGGGGTCAGGTTCGTCCCTTCCAGGTTCCCCAACATAGGTAAACATTCACGCACGTGCACACACACACGCACAGGAATCAGTGACTCTAGTGCCTTGGTGGACGCCTCTGCACAGGACATGGGCCGGGCTCCCTGTTCACCAGAGTGTCCACTTGGAGCCACTGAGCAGGCTCTGGAACCTTCCCACACCACCGCCCAAGGGATTTCAGTTTGATTTTGCTTTTATCTAAATATGTCCCTATGCCTTATCTCACAGGAAACTGATTAGCACATCTCCCAGGAGGCCGAGAGGCCCAGGGGCCATGCAGAGGTTCCCAGGCCCATACTGCCAGGCAGTGGTGGTCCCAGGGGATGGGAAGGGTGAGACGGCCTCGGGCCTCTCACAGGCACCAGCTCCCCCACCTCCACCTCCACCCCACCTTTCCCCACCCTGGACCCAGAACGACTCTCAGTGCAGAGCAGCTGATCAGGAAGGGACGCACCAACTTACCTGGAGACCTGCACATTTTGCAGATGCGTTTCTTGTTGTTTTTATTGCCATTTGCTGATGATTTTAAGCAATGATTTCCCTCCACCTCAGTGATTTTTCTCCATTTTTTTGACCCATTTGTCCCAACATTCAGAGCGTCTGGGAAGCTAGGAGAAAGAGGCCACCGCCAGTCAGGGCCACCTAACTCAGAGCAGCCAAGGGCTGCCAACATCCTGGCATTCAAGGGGTGAAACCAAAACACTGCATCTGGGACTTATTCTTTTTAACCTTTTATTATAAAATAACAGAAAACCACACAAAGCAAACATATAGTTTAATGAATCGTTATAAGGTGAATACCCTTGTAACCATTACCAACATCCAGAAACGGAGCGGTGCGCGCCATCCCAGATGCCCGTCCAAGCGCCTCTTCCCAATGGCAACCCCCCCACCCCGCTTCCGCGAAAGTAACCACAAATCCTAGCTTTCGTAATGATCATTTTCTTGCTTTTCCTTTTAATTGTATTACCCACATGGACTTCCCTAGACACTATCATTTAGTTGTGTCCACATCCTATATTTGATATGCCTTTCGGGTCTCTGTTAATTCCCGGATTTACACCTCTGTCTCTTGCTTTTCTTGACAATTTATCTGTGGAAGAACCCGTAGAGTTTCCAGTCTGGATTTTGCTGATTGCCTGTGCATGATGCCACTCACCACGTGCATCTGTCCTGTTTTTCCCACAATTTGGCAGCTGATCCAGAGAGCAGATCAGACTCAGACTCAAACCCTTCTGGCGAGATGATAGGTGGGGTTGAGCTCTTTCGTCAGAAGCACATAATGTCTGGCTGTGCCTCTTTCTGGAATTGTCAGCAGCCATTGACTCTCAATGTTTAGATCTATCAATTCACTGGGTATTGCAGAATAGCAAGTGATAACAAATTCTGTCTTTTTTGTTTAATTCAGTCATTGGAATACTTTTATTTTGACCTATTCTTGAGCCTTAATTTCCATCATTTAAGGCCATGAGTTGGGATCCTAGGAGGAGGAGGGTGTCTCAGAGTTGAGAGGCAGGTAGTGATGTCATATGTTTAATCTTAGAAATCTCTTCGAAGCTTAGGGTATGAGTCCTGGAAGTACCTCAAAGGTAAATTGCACTCGAGCTGCCCACCTAGAACAAGAAGCCACTCTGCAGGCTCCCTAATAACAGTTAGCTGCTCAGCCCCCACTTGCATACTTCGTGGATCAGGGAGCTCACTACTTTCAAAGTCAACCCATCCCATCCTTGGAAATATCTCACTAACAGGGAGTCTATCCTCAGGCTATAGAGCCTCCCCTTGTGCCCTCCCCAGGGCCCCACAGAGAGTCTGCTCACTCTACCAGGAAACAGCCCTTCAAAGACTCCTCCCCCAGGAAGTCCTCCCAGCCACTCCTCTCCCTCTTCCTCCTCTTCTTCTGACTGCAATTTCACATAAAATCCATGGCCGTGGAGCTGTGGCTGATGTCTGCTCAAAATTCCAAAGCAGGCTTCTCCATAATTTTCAAAAGGCAGCCAATGTTTGGAGGTGATCAGACCCATGTGTCAAACACGAATGCTCCGTCTCCCACCCCAGCCTCACCACAGCCCACGCCCACCTCGGCCAAGGAAAGCCCCGGGCGGGTCCCCCATTGTGCAAGGCCCTTTCCCGTCTGTACCCAGAAGCCACATTTCACAGACACCCAGATGTAAGACAGCAGAGATGGATGAGGCAGCCAAAACACCCTCTTCTGGTGCTTAGCAGAACCAGACAACATGAATCAAAGATAAAATCAACACGACATAAAAAATGTGGGTCAAATTGTAATTGAAAGTTGCTCTTGAAAGAGAGGTCTTGACGCTGTCATTTTTCCTTTTGTGAAACCCTCAGTGTCCCCCTTGGTTAATGACATTGCCTTGCACCTAGACTCTCCAACACATAACCTCAGTCACGCCCACGGCCTCCCTCACCCTCCACCCCCACAGCCGATGGCTCACCAAACCCAGCCAGGAGGCCTCGGGGGCATCTCTGCAAACATGGTCTGCATTTCTCCACTTGCTTTGCGCTCGCCGCCCCACCAGCCCACACCGTCCCAGCCATCGCCCATCGCCATCTCTGCTAACACAAGCACCCCAGCCTCCAAAGCCCTGCCCACAGGCATCCACCCCTCGCCCTCGTCCTGGTTTCTGACCCTTCCAAAAACAATTCCCTCTCCAGCAGATGTTCGTCGCTGTCTTTATTGAATAAATGAGTGGATTCATTAATTCCATAGACATGTCTTAAGCCCCTTGTGTGCCAGACGCTGTTCTAGGCACTGATGATCTAGTAATAAAAGCAACAGACAAAATCTCTGTTTATTATAGTCACCAGAGTCAGACAATGAATAAAACAACTAAGTAAATTAGGTAATATATTAGGAGGGTGGGACAGCTAGCACAAAGCAAGTGGAGAAGATGAAAACAGGGAAAGGGCTTTTCCTGCAGTGGGGGATGGAATGGAGGCCTCACTACTAATGTGACATTTGAGAAAAAGACTTTAAAGGGGTGAGGAAGTAGACCTATGCAGGTATCTGGGCAAAGGAATGAATGAGCAAATGAACAAAAATCATGGAATACAGAGATGTGTGGATGAGGGAATCACTGAATGAATAAATTAAAGAGTGGATGAGAAGGTAGGAATTATGTCCAGTTAGACTGTTGTAATGAATTGAATTGAATTGAATTGAATTGAATTGAATTGAATTGAATTGAATTGAATTGGTGAAACTACACCACCAGCATTTCTGTAACTTCCCAGAGCCTGTTTGAGAATGTGCCTAACGAACTTGCAGGGTGGTTCCAAGGGCCTTCCTGCCCCTTACGCGTACCATGCTCCAAGGGTTCTGCAGGCTGCACCCAACTCACTCACAGCCGCAAAGGCTCACGCAGGGGCTGGCAGCCTGAGAACAGCCAGTGCCTCCGTGGAGGGCAAGTCTCCATGCCCATCTGTAAACACACCTGGCCCACTCCTGCTCAAAATGGGAGGTGAGCTCCACGTAAAGTGCTGTGATGATTGTTTCTTCGATCCCCAGGGTAGGTGCAAGGGACCAAAAACGAAGCCTGTGAGTGGGGCTCCCAGCCAGGTGCACAGTCTTGGAGGAGTATTGCTCACGCTGGGCAGGAGCAAGAGTGGCATACCAAGGATTCTGCTCCTGCTCACCCCTGATCTGTTCAGAATTCTGTCAGCAAAGACGTAGAAGGCAGGCTGGGGACACTGCAGGAAGCCCAGAGCTGCAGAAAGGGGAACAGGTGTGCAGGATGGCAGAAGCAAAGACCCAGAACAAGGCCTAGAGGGCTGGAGTGCCCTGGGCTCAACTGCATCTGTGCAAGGGCAGGCAGAACAGGCAGGGAAGCGCCTCCTTCAGGAAGGACAGTCCCCCGGAGGCAGGATGGCAGAGAGCATGAAATCAGGGCCTTCGAAGGCAGACAAGCACAGGTTCAATCCAAGCTTTGTGGCCTTGAGTCAGCTACTTAATCTCTTGGAGTCTCAATTTACTCCAAAATGGGTACAATAATAGCTGCCTTATAGAAAACCAAAGGAGAGAATGTTTATAAAGCACTGCACATAATGCTGGCACATAGTAGACATGCAATAGATGATTGGCATCATTATTAATATATCCTAATATATTAATATATTAATAATATATTATATTAATAATATAATATATTGATATGTCCTGATATTTATAATGATATAAATACTATCGATATATTATAATAAAATAATACATTGTTTATCTTATAGTTAATAAGTATCACAAGCTTAACCTGAACAAGCATGCTTTGTAGGCTAAATGAAAAAGAACTAATGAGGCCAGGAATGATGGCTCACGCCTGTAATCCTAACACTCTGGGAGGCCAAGGTGGGAAGATCACTTGAGGCCAGGAGTTTGAGACCAGCCTGAGCAAGAGCGAGACCCATCTGTATAAAAAAAAAAAAAAAAATAGAAAAATTAGCCAGATATGGTGGTGTGCACCTGTAGTCCAGCTACTTAGGAAGTTGAGGCAGGAGGATCGTTTGAGCCAGAAGTTCAAGGTTGCAGCGAGCTGTTATGAGGCCACTGCACTCCAGCGCCGTGGGTGACAGAGTAAGACCCCGTCTCAAAACAAACAAACAAACAAAAAAGAGCTAATGTGAGCTCAGGCTAAATTAATAGAGCTCAGGCCAAAAGGAGGGAGAAAAAAGACCTGCCTCCCTTTGAGCTGGTTGGTTAGACGGCAGTTGTGGACTGCGTCAAGTCCTGGGCCTGCCCCTCTGCAGAACAGGGCTAGCTGGGATGGACACAGAAGAGGGAGCCATGTCGTGAGGAGCTAAAAACCCCAGCCCATGACAGGTAGGTACTGCTCCGCCTACAGGAGAGGAAGCTGCAGCCACCCTCATCATCATACAATCTTCGGGGAGGGCTCAGAGCAGAGGGCAGAGCTGGGGCTTAGGGTGAGGGGAAACTACAAGGAGGAAGGTTTCAGCTCTGTATAAGGAAGAACTTTCCTTCAGGTCAACAAGATACCTCTATAGAGAGGGAGCTCTCTACCACCAAAAAACATATGGCACAAGAGTCGTGGACAAGCTCTGCTATATCAAGAGGGGGTTGCCCCCAGAGGGGAGGCTGGTCTTCACCAATACCTGGCCCTTTTCTAACCTGACACTCAGAGCTCTGACTCATGGCACATCTCCCCTCATTACTCATCCATCCATCCATCCATTCCTATGCTTCTGTGGCTAGTGCCAAGGACACAGAAAACACCAACTGCCTTCCAGGGCTTTACAGTCTAATGCAGTGGCTCTCAAACTGCACATGCCTCACCCAAGGAGGGACAAATCTATAACCGTATGAAAAAGAATGAAGTTGGACCCTTACCTCACACCATATACAAAAACTAACTCAAAACGGATGTAAGACCTCATGTAAGAGCCTAAACTATAAAACTCTTGGAAGAAAACATGGCTAAATCTCCAAGACCTTGAATTTGGCAATGGATTTTCAGATATGATTCCCAAAAGCACAAGCAACGAAAGAAAAATTAGATCAATTGAACCTTATCAATATTTTAAACTTTTGTGATTCCAAGGACACTATCAAGAAAGTGAAAAGACAATGCACAGAATGAGAAAACATATTTGTAAATCACGTATCTGATAAAGGACTTGTGCCTAGAACACATAAAGAACTCTTGAAACTCAAAAATAAAAAATAAATAAACCAATTCTAAAATGAATGAAGGATCTGAAAAGACTTTTCTCTAAGATATAAAAATGGTTGATACACATATAAAAAGATGCTCAACATCATTAGTCACCAGGGAAATGCAAGTCAAAACCATATTGAGATATCACTTCATACTCAGTAGGATGGCTATAATCAAAAAGTCAGATACGGACAAGGATGTGGAGAAATCAGAACACTCATACATTGATGATGAGAATGTAAAATGGTGCAGCTACTTAGGAAAAAGGGCTGGCATTTCTTCAAAAAGTTAAACACAGAGTTACCCTTGAACCCAGCAATTCTGCTCCTAGTTATATAACCAAGAGAAAGGAAAATATGTGTTTCACACAAAAACTTGCTTACAAATGTTCATAGCAGCATTATTTATAATAGCCAAAGGTGGAAACAACCCAAATGTCCATAAACAGATGAATGGATAAACAAAATATGATTTTTCAACCATAAAAAGCAATAAAGTACTGATACATGCTACAATATGGATGAACCTTAAACTTTGAAAACTTTATGCTAAGTGAAAAAAGCCAATCACAAAAGACCACACCCAGTATATGGTTCTATTTATATAAAATATCCAGGATAAGAAAGCCACAGAAACAGAAAGCAGATTCATGGTTGCTTAGGATTGGGGGTATGAGAGAGGAAGGGGATGAAAGTGAAAGAGTAGGGGCTTCTTTTTAAGGTAATAAAATGTTCTTAAGTAGGTGGTGGTGATGCGTACATAACTCTGATATACTCAAAACCATTAAGTTGTGCGCTATAAATAGGTGAATTGTATGGTACCTGAATTATGTCTCAATAACGCTTTCACATACAAAAGAAGAAAAAATCACCCAAGGATCACTTGGTAACGTCATTGCCAGTGCTGCAGGCCCAGAGTTTTGAATTAATACTGCCTTGGGTAGAGTCTGGGGACAGCAGTATTAAAAGCTCCCACGTGGTTCCAATGTGTGGCCCAGGTTGAGAACCACCGGCCTAGGGGAGCCAACAGCTCCCGTTTTCTGAAACTCTGCAAGCCGCCTAGTATTCACTATTGCTTGCCGTTTTCACCACAAACCTATGGCAGGGACATTTCCAGGCCACAGTCTTTCATCCTTCATTCCAAAATCCAGGAGGATTTTAGAAAGGAGAGATTTTCCATAAATTTGGAGCAAATTATTTTGGTGTCAAAAAATCCAACCTGAACCCACATGAGGCTATGTATGTCCTTTACTAATTCCACTTAATGTGAATATTCATACATTTCACTGTGCAAACGAGCAAGTGTCTGTCCACAGGCTGCTTCCCTTGCCTGGCTGCGAGTGTTTTATAAAGCATGGTATACACAACATTACTTCCTAAAAGCCTGAGAAATTCTGACTTCCAGACACATCTGGTCCCAAGCATGTTAGACCCATAGCTATTCCTATTTTACAGATAGAGGAAACTGAGTCCGAGAGAGTCAAAACAACCTGCCTGAAGTCCTGGAGCCCAGATTCAAGCTCCGGTCCTTCCCTGCAGGCAGGAAGACCCTCTGTGCCTTGCCTGCGTCATTGCTGTCCCTGCTGGCCCAGGGGAGCTCTGGGGTGCATGCATGCCCGGGTGAGGGGACGCCTGCTGCTCCAGGCCCCTTTCCGGCCTACTCCTTGGCAGTGCCTTGCCCACCACATGAGGGGCCTGGCCCGCCAGAGTGGGAGCTGGAGCCGGAGCCTGCTTTGTAATTTGCTCTGCCAGCCCGCCCTCCTTGTCTCCCTCCCAGCTGCAAACGGAAAATCCGAGAAGGTGGTCTGCTTTTCTGGCAAATGTCAGCCCCAGCCGGCTGGGATGGTGCCGCTCAGCAGGGAAAGGCCGCTGCAGAATCTGGCAGAGGGGCCTCTGCTAGGCTGGAAACACATTCGGTGCAATTAGCGGAGAGGAAGAATGTTATTAGTTCTGTAGCACCAAGACTCGTACAAAATATCTTGTCAAGAAACAAAAATGGAGATGCTTCACCTGCTGGTGGCATTTTTAATATAATTCATAGCAAGAATAGAAGCTACTATTTAATGAGACCCTACTGTGGCCCAGGGACTAGATTCAGTACTTTTTAGACACTGACATCTCCCAATGGGACAATATCAACATTATTGTCCCATTTTTCAGAACCAAAAGCAAGGCTCCAAGAGGTGGTGTGAATTGCCTGAGGTCACGCAGCAAGGACACAGCTGGGCAGGACTGGACCCGGCTCCTCCTGATTCTGAGATCAGCTTTTTTCCCCATCCCTACACAAAGGGTCGTTTTAGCCAGAAGGCTGTGAAGAAACTGAACCATTTCTTTCTTCAAGTCAGAGCTGCTCATGGGCAAACGGTAGAGCAGCTTTCATTCACTTTGCTTCCTTCCCTCTTCTTTTGGATTGGAAATGCCCCCAAGACCACGCCACTTTCCTCTCAAGAACCTCTAGAGATGAGACACCCACCCCATTTCACAGACGAGGAGACTGAAGCCTGCAGAGAGAAAGTTGCTGCACCAGGCCACTGACCCACTGTCCCTCGGGGCCTTCCTTCTCCCCTGGTGGCTCTCCATGTGATGCCAGGTTGCTGCAGCTCCACAACAGGGAGAAAGCTGTGCTGGAAGAACCACGGTCCCTTTTCTTTAGTGGACAGAAAGACAGCCCATGACTACAGGAGTCACAGGAGGGCACTGCCATTCATTCATTCTCTGGTTCACAAACCCTCAATGCCTCCCTTCTCTGTGCTCCAGCTCAACACCACCTGACTCCGGGGAGCTCAGAATCCAGGTGACGAACCTGCACACCCGTAGGGCCGACTCGGTATAGGGCAAGTTACAGAGCAGGGAGTGGGGGCACTGTCAGGTCCAGCACAGGAGACCCCAGGCTGCCAGGAGGAGTCAGGGAAAGCTTCACAGAGAAGGAAACATTTGAACCGAGAGTTGAAGGAGGAGTGGACTTGGGCCAGGTGGACAAGCTGAAGATGTGCACCCCAGGCCGAGCGCACAGTGCATGCCATGCTACGGGGTGGCCAGAGCGTAGCACCATATCCTGGGTGCAGGATCCCACCAGGTCTTGGAGCCATCTTCTCACTCAAATGACCACAGAGATTCATGGCCAGAGGACCGGACAGGAGGCGTGGGTTTGAGGGTGGCTGTTACTATTAGGGCACCAAAATCCTAAATAAATGTTCTCACCGAGGAGAAGACCCTACCCTGAGCCCCGAAGTCCAGGCAGCTTCTGCGGCTTTGGCCCAGCCCGTGACGACTTCTCTTGGTCATTAATCGCAGCATGTGCTAATGTTTGATAAATTGCCCAACAGTTGCATTAGCTAATAACTCCCCGAACAAAACCAGAGAGTTCATCTGTTTTTATAAGACGCCCAAGAGCATCCTGGGAACAGGCACGGTGGTCGTGAATAAAAGAGAAACATTCATTTATGGTAATTGGTTTCAGCTCCTCACTTGGCTGCTTGTCCTGACCTAAATGTATCCAGTTGTTCCCTCTGCCTGGCTCTGGTTTGGGGGTCACTCCTAATGGTTTAATTCAACAAAAAATGTCTGCCATTTCCTGTAACCTCTGTCTTTTTTCACCCTCCTCCCAAACGGTTTTCTTGCAAGCAGCATCTCTGCAAGTCCCTCCTGGAGCTGTTTCCTTCTCAGGGAACAAAGTCAAGATTGTTGACAGAGAAAAAAGGTCTTAACTCCAGGCCAAGAAAAAAGGTGGGGGAGGGGCCAAATGAAGGTAATAATCATTTGTTTGTCTTCCACCCGGACCTCACAAAGCAGGTTTTGTCCGAGGCTGGTGGTCAGGGACTCTGACACAGAACATGGCCCTGGTGACCAAGGGCAATTTATGGGGAGGGAATGAACACAAATCCTCATTCATGGAGCCGGCCGCGGAGGAAGTGACTGGGAGGAACATTTGTGCCCGGCCAGCTGGGCCCTCCCTGGGTCCCTCCCACGGGTCTGAGGCTGCAGAGGGCCAGGGGAGAGGCTCGCTGGGTGCTGTGAGCTTTGGCCAAACTTCAAAACCGAGTATGGCCCTGCCTCTCCTCTGGATGGCTTTTTTTTTCCAGCCATGAGCACAAATGATCCCCCTGCAGGGCAGTGCCCAGAGAGGGCGGATTTAAGAGCCCCTGCTGGCATTTGGGCCCCCGAGGACGAGCAGGCCAGAGGGTGGGGGCAGGGCGGGGGCCGGGAGAGGATCTGGAATACATTGCGCCGTCAGCAGGGACAGCTTGTAAACCTTGTTGGGATGCATCTGGTAGAAAGGCGTTGTATAAATATTAGATCATTATCGGCGTATTCTGTTTCCCTCCTGGGCCAAGGAGGGGCTGGCGGACCCCAGATGCCTTTTGTCAAGAAGACAAGGATGGCTTCGAGGAGTCCTGGAAGGTTGCCGCTTGCCCACGGGCAGTCCTGGCTGGGGGTGGGTGGCTGGGGAGGGGGTGCTCAGAACCTGGGGAGGGCAGAAGGGACTGCCAGCCTAGCCAGCAAGCTCTCCCTGTGAGGACTCTGTCCCAGGTGCAAAGGGGCACGGGAGCCGGGGCTAGACTGGGCGGGTGGAACTGGGAAGGCCAAGTGGGTTTAGGCAGCAGGGGCCACTTTGTCTCACCACGTGGCCATGTCCCTCTCTGAGGGTCCCTCTCACCGTCTGTGTGGGCATTAGGGGATCTGACTTCATAATACTTATGAGTACCTGGTCAGTGCCACCTGTGCTGAGCACAGGGGACACGGAAGTGGATACAGCCCCAAGTAGGGGCTCGGCAACTCCGAGGCCTCCCAGGCTGGAATGCTGGGATGGGCGCTCTTGATCGTAGAGCTCTTTTCTGCTTACCAAGAGCACTGAGCGGCTGCACTTCCCACTGCCTGTGCCCCGCAGACCTAGGGGAGTATCTGCAAGCCAAGTGCAAGCAGCGCTCTTCCAGGAGTAGAGCCTAGACAGCAGCACCCGCAGCACTGAATCATTTTCACACCATCCTCACCAAAACCCGCCTCTCCTGTAGGGTCCTCTGGCCACAACTCTCATAGCCCCTTGGGTGAGGAGATGGTCCTGAGACTGTGATGTGGGCTGGGGTCCAGGATGCTGCGCTACGCTCCGGCCACCCCAGTTGCATGGCATGTGCTGTGCTCTGGGCCTGGGGTGCATTTCTCCGGCTCATCCACCTGACCAAAGTCGACTCCTCCTTCAACTCCCAAACCCAAACGTTTCCTTCTCTATGAAGCCTTCCCTGACTCCTCCTGGCCGCCTGAGTTCTCCTGCGTGTCATCTGCACCTGACAGGACCCCCACCTTCTCACTTGCACTGTTGTGGGTCAGAAGTTTGCATTTGCAGGTTGAGCACCTACAGTCTGAGCTCCTGGAAGTCAGGGAATGCTTGGCCCCTTGCCATGCCTCTAGTGTCCAACCAGACCTCAGAAAAAGGATACAGCAAAGGTTTTTGAATGAATGAATGAGTGAGTGAATGAATGTCATCATCCCCCTTTCCATGCTCATCACCACAACCATGGCTACCATTTCTTTATACACATTCTCAATATTCATTTTCACAACATATCCATAAGGTTGACACTGTTAGTGCCCATTTCACAGTTGAGAAAACTAAGGCTTCAAGAGCGACTTGCCCAAAGTCATACAGCTGGCAAGGCTCTCAAACCCAAGTCTGTTAGTCCCCCCACCCCCACCCCCGGTCTTAAAAAGCTTTTCTGTCAACAGGTACCACAGAGCTCAAAGGCGCCCAGGAGAAGGAGCCAGCTCTGCAGGTCGCTCAGGAAGGACTCCCCAGAAGAGGCCCCTTTGAGCCAAGACCTGCAGGATGAGTCAGACCTTGACAAGGAGACTCGCTGGAGACAAGGCTCCTTCCCTCCCCCTCCCCTGCAACACGCTTCGCAGAGGCCTAGCCCCTTCCCCCTTGTGTCCAGCAGTGCCAGGGCATCGCCAGCCTGCACCCCCGTGCTGCCTTCCGCGGCCTGATTCCTTAGGGTCTAGTCTCCTCCCCACGTGGTCTCGTCCAGTCTCCTCTGCAGCTCCCGGAGGTAGACGTTATAATGCACGCATGGGAAAACTAAAGCAAAGAGAAGCGGCATAACCTGGCCAAGCCACACAGCCAGTCGCTGGCCGGACTCAAGCTTGGGTTCGTAATTGTGATGTCAGACGCCTGTGGTACCTGAGTGTGCTCCAAGTACAGGGCTGGACACTGAGAAACCTGGATTTAAGCGCTGCTCTGCCACTGTTTCATCGTGGCCTCGAGCAGGACCCCTCTCCCCAGACCTCAGCCTCCACGGGAGAGTCATCGAAGGGGAATTTTGTGGTTTCTGAGGTGCCTGTGAGTTGATGTCATTTTGTCCGTACCCAGCTCTGCAAAGCTGGAGTGCCAGGTGTTAGCATCTCCATTTTGCAAGTGGGGAAACTGAGGCCCTGGGGGATTACCTGACCAGAGCACTGAAGCATATCCAGGAGAGGGGACCCAGCGTGGTGAGGACTGGCCCCAGGAGCACTGATAGGCAGTGAGGGTGCTGAGACTGTTTAGTCTCCAGCAATGCAGGGGCCCAGGATGGTAGTTCTGCCTCAGATCTGAGCAGGGCCCTTCCAAGGCAGAGAGCTGGTGGACGGTAGCCCCGTGTGGACAGATGGCCAGACTCCAAGGGTCAGAAGAAGTTCACCAGCATCTAGTCTAAGCCATAAGTGATATATCCCTGCCAAGTGTTGTCTGGCTTTGTCTTGAATGCCTCCAGTGAAAGAAAGCTCACTACCTATCAATGCAGTCTGTTCTATGGTTGGAATGTTCTGATTTTAGCTCAGCCAAAGGAATTTTTTTTGTATGAAGAAGCAACAGGAAACATCTAGGAAAATAGACTGTGAATGATGGGAAGGTATTGGAAGCTATGAATCTTGTGGGAGAAAACTTAGGCTTGTCCCAGATTTCTAGACACAGTCTGGAAATCTGCCCTCCCAGGTGTCTTCCCCTTTTCCACGTATGCAGCACTTCACAGTTTACAGTTATCCAAATGTATGTCCCTAGCCACCTGGCCAGGGCAGGACTTATCAGGCCGCCAAGGCAAGGTAGGGGCTCAGAGGTCCAGGCCTTCTTTGCCCAGGTTGCTCAGCCAGGGAGAGGCTGCACCAGGACCAGAGCCCAAACTTTCCCTGCCCGGTGCTGCTGCCACAGTGGGGCCTGCCCAAGTCACTGAAAAGCCACCCACGTAGGGCACCCGCCACAGAGAACACTATGGGCCACTTCCAAATTTGGAATGGGGTGCCCTTGAGCCCCTCGGAATTCCAGGCTCTGTTATTTTTAGGCTGATTAGCTGTTCCCCCCATTTCCCCACCCCAGGCCCCCCACACAGATATCCTGAGCAATTAAATCCATGTGTCCCACTTCCAGCCCTGGTGCTCGAGGAGGTGAGCACTGGATGCTTATAGAGCCACCGAAGGACGCACGCCCTGCCCAGACGGGGCAGTCCTGCCCTTTCCTGGTGGTCCAGACCCCAGAATCCCCTATCATGTTCCTTCTTGGGGCAGACTCTTGATCCCTCAAGCCCCTTCACACCTGCCAGGAGACTCCAGAGGCGAGGGGCAAGAGAGAAACTGCCCCATTTGACCGGGAACCTGCCTGAGAACCAGAGAGAGGTCTGGGCGTGCCCTCATGCCATGGCCCAAGTCCCTTCCATGCCCCATGAAGCCCATCTAATTGCTCCTGTCCGAGCTGGGCTGAGATGGACTGGTGGTGGCCCCTGCTCCTCCTGTCAAGGGAGTAGCACAGGCCCATGCAGACCTGGGATCAGATCCCAGCCCTGCCACTTACAGCCATTAGACTGAGCCAGGGGCTCCACCCCCGAGTCTACTCCCTCATCTCTAAAATGTGCATAATAATGGCACCTCGTCCACAGTGTGCGTGTGAGGTTTCAATGACAGCATGCATCACACAGGACACAGCAAGTAGCTGGCATCCTGTGCGATTTTAGCCACTGTTACTTCTTAATGACACAAAGAAAGGAATAGAGACCACTTTGAATTATCATAAAAGTGGGAGGGAGGCAGCAAGTTTATCACTGGAATTTTGCATGGGTAGGAACATCTACAGAACCTCCCCCCCCCTTAGCACCGTCCCGGGGATTCTTGCCTAAAGCCCTCTCTCTGGCAGCGTCAGTCCCTGGGGGCTCTGGCTGCTCAGGCCACACAGGAGACTCCAGCCTGGGTGTCACTGACTGTGTCCCTGGGCTTGGCCCCCCAGATCAATGAGGGCAGGGACCACGGCCCCCACCTGCCCCATGGCCCCACAGGGTTGAGTACACAGCAGGAACACAAGACTTGTAGAACACTGGGTTTCTAGAAAGGCACAGGGAAGTTGAAAAGGCATGGACTTTGTAACGTGACAGACCAGGTTTCCATCCCAGCTCTGCCATTCTCTAGCTATGTGACACTCGGCATGCGCCTTGCCCTCTTCTTACCCTCTCTGGGACTCTGTAATGCAGAAATGGGTCTGAAAATACCAACCGCGCAAGATTGTGGAGGGTGAAGAGAGCAGGCATGCGGCACTGCTTAAATGGTGAAGATCATGTCCCCAGTCATCAGCTTAACAGCTCTTAGTGACCATAGAAGCCCCACAAGGAGATGGCAGGCAGGAGAGGTCACGGGGTGCACCGTCGGCTGCTCCGTGACGCTGACATGGGACCTGAGAGCAGGCCCCAGACTGCGCCCTTTCCACACACCGTGAGCAGAATCTATGACAAATGCAAATAGGGAAACACTGGAGGCTTCTCCCTGGCCCAGAAAGGCCCAGAGGCCGGTTGGGGAGCAAGGCTTTCCGGGCAGGCCCTGCCCACAGAGCCCCCAGGACAGCGTCCGTCCGCACAGCCAGGGCCTGCTTCCCACAGCCGCACACACGCAGCGCCAATGTGTTAGGACTTATGCACGGTCCCCGCCATGGGAACCAGCCACCTCCCTCCGCCAGCGGCCTGTAATTCTTCCAGTGTGGCTGAGAGCTCGGGGACTCCAAGGGAGGGAGGAAGTCAGGGAGGGGAGACCACCTCTGCCGACAGACAGCTCCTTTACAGCCCGCCCATCGAGCACACGCTCTGGTGGGGACCAGCCCCTGGGAGCAGGGAAGCTGGCCAGCTCACAGCTACCAATGACACATTGCAGGCATTGGGAGAGGCTGACCCCTGTCACTCAGAGTGGCTCCGGGGACCCTGATGGATAGAACCAGGAGAGACTGGGCGAGCCCTGGCAGCCAGTGGAGGTCTGGCAGCTCTGGAGCGGGCCTGAGCCCGAACATAACAAACCCTCTGCCTTCCAGTCCCCATCTAGCTCCAGTGTCTTGCCAGGATAGCCAGCGGGCCTTGGGACAGCAGGACTGGCTGGGCAGGTCCAGGACAGGAGGATGGAGAGAGAGGCCAGGGACTCAGAGCTGCCTCCCCATCCTGGTGGCCCACATGGCAGGTCTCTGTGGGCAGGTCCCAAATGTGTGAGACTATCTGGAAGGCTAACTAGCATGAGAAGAGGGGCTTCCGTTCCAGGTCTCCCCACCAGCTTGCTGTGCAACCCTGAGTTGGACTCAGCCTCTCTCCATCTCTGCAGTGAGGGCGCAACTGCTTCTCTCTAAAGAGAGTAAGATGAAGATGCCAAAGAGAAGAGGGCATCAGAGGCAGCTGTCTACCATCCAGACCCCAGGCTCCTTAATCTGATTCCAGCTATCCTAGAAAGCTGAGGGTGAATTAGGATTTGGGTTGGGATGGGCTCAACAGCTGGGAACTGGAAGAACATTCATGGACGCTTCTGTGGGGCTGCAGGCTGGTGACGCTGGGGACACAGCTCACTCCGCCTCAGTCCTCATCCGTCAGGCCCCTTGCCCTTCGGCTGGTCACACGCACCAGCTGCCTAGTGACAAAAGGAAGCTGGTGGGTGTGACCCTGGAGGGACAGGCATTGTCCAAGAAGAAGTGGGAATGGGCCGTCAGTTTCCACAGGGAAGTAAGCAATCACCTGGAGGAGATGGCAGGTGAGCCAGGCCTTACGATGTGGCCCTTCCCTGTGCGCGGCACAGAGCAGGGACCCAGCGAGGGAGGGAGGGAGGGAGGGACGTGTGGGTGGGTGGGTGGGTGAGATGGCGATTGGGGCAGGGGATGAATACTGGGTGGGTAGATAGATGGGTAGATAGATAGATCAGTGGGTAGATAGATGGGTGGATGGGTGGATAGGTGGGTGGGTGGGTAGGTGGGTGGGTGGATAGATGGGCGGGTGGGTAAATGGGTGGGTGGATAGGTGGGTGGGTGGGTAGGTGGGTGGGTGGATAGATGGGCGGGTGGGTAAATGGGCAGGTGGATAGATGGGTGGGTGGGTAGATGGGTGGATGGATGGGTGAGTACAGAGATGAGCAGATAAATGGGTGAGTGGTTGGATGGATGGCAGATATAAGAACAAAGGAATATTTCATTGAATTGAGTCATACAACAATTCTATCAAGTAAAAGAATAGAAGTGACAGCCCCTTCCCTAAGTTATCAGTATGAACACCTGAGGTTAAGAGAGGGAAAGTGACTTAAGGTCATGTAATAAATTAATGGCAAACCCAGGACCTGAATCCAAGGCTCCTGACTCCTATCCAGTACTCTTCCCGCTCTATAATGCCCACCTATTCCATTCTCCTATTCCCCTCTGCTTCCATGTCACTAGTTATGGCAGTTCAGTGCATAGCGGGAAGAGAGAGCAGACCCCAGAGAGCCCCGAGCAGCCCCACCGCTCCCGCCGGCCTAGTCACCATCACACGTCGGGAGGAGCTGCAGCTGCCGCAGCCGGCCCCCATCACTGTCACCGTCACCGGCCCCAGTCACCGTCACCGTCACCGTCACCATCACCATCCGCAACCATGAGCAGCGAGGCCCAGCAGCCGCCCGCCCTCAGCACGGCCGACACCAAGCACAGCACCACGGGCAGCGGCGCAGGGAGCGGTGGCCCTGTCTGTGGCCTCACGGCAGCAGCAGCGCCTGCCCAGGGAGACAAGAAGGTCATTGCAATGAAGGTTTTGGAAACAGTAAAATGGTTCAATGTAAGAAACAGATATGGTTTCATCAACAGGAATGACACCAGACTGCCATAAAGAATAACCCTGGGAAGTACCTTCACAGTGTGGGAGATGGAGGGACTGTGGAGCGTGATGTTGTTGAAGGAGAAAAGGGTGTGGAGGCAGCAAGTGTCACAGGCCCTGGTTCCAGGCAGTTCAAGGCAGTAGATAGGCAGCCATGTTGCAGGGGTCCACACGCAATTACCAGAATAGTCAGAGTGGGGAAGAGAGCAAGGGATTGACGGATTGGAGAGTGCTCCTGAAGGCCAAGCCCAACAACACCGGCCCTACTACAGGCGGAGACCCTCTGAGCACTGACCACAGTGTTCCAACCCTCCTGTGTGCAGGGAGGAGGGAGGAAGGGTGCTAACAACCAGGGTGCGGGAGAACAAGGTAGACCAGTAAGACAGAATATGTAGGGGGCAGTCATGGACCACGATTCCACAGGGGCCCTCCTCACCAAAGACAGCCCAGAGAGGACGGCAATGAAGAGGACAAAGAGAATCAAGGAGATGAGACCCAACGTCAGCAGCCGCCTCAACGTCGGCACCACCACAACTTCAATTAGATGCCCGGAAAACCCTGAACCACAAGATGGCAAAGAGACAAAAGCAGCCGATCCACTCCGGAGGCTGAGCAGGGCGGAGCTGAGCAAATGCCGGCTTACCATCTCTCTACCATCATGGGTTCAGTCATCCAACAAGAAGAGATGAATATGAAATTCCAGCAATAAGAAATGAACAAAAGATTGGAGCTGAAGACCTTAAGTGCTTGCTTTTGCCCGTTAACCAGATAACTAGAACTAATTTGCATTATCTATGCAGCATGGGGTTTATATTATCTTTACCTAAAGACGTCTTTTTTGGTAATAACAAACGTGACTTTTTTTAAAGCCTGGTTTTTCTCAATACACTTTTAACAGTTTTAAATTGTTTCATATCTGGTCAAGATTTTTAAGAACTTCATTTTTAATTTGTAATAAACATTTACAACTTGATTTTTTCAAAAAAAGTCACCAAACTGCATGTACCTGTTAATAAAGGTCTTAAATAAGTAAAAAATCGTTATGGCAGGAAGAAAGAAGAAGAAAAACAGAGGGAAGGAGAGAAGGAGGGAGGGGGAAAGAGGGGAGAGAGGAAACCACACCGACTTTGTAGTAAGGATCCTGGGTTCAGGCGCTTGACCTTGGGCAAGTCATTTTCCTGGTTTGGCTTTTTCCTATCAGTAATAATAGACTTAGATCACAGGAAAATTGCTTTGAAAAGTACAAAAAGACCCTACAAATGGGAGAAAGGAGAAGAAAACCATTTTTTTCATGGCTCCTGACTCCCTGAGTGGTGTCCCCTGCTTCCAGACAGAAGCCAGTCCAAGGGCCGGGTGGGAAGAACCACCCCACCCCACTTACTCTGCCTTCAGGAGGGGGGGGGGGCGTGGCAGTCTGGAGGCTGCGAGGGAGCTGAGGGGAGGGGCTAGGCTCTGGCTCCGCCCCACTGCTCTGCCCCTTCTTGCACTAGTAAGGTGATTAGAGCATGGGCACCAGAGCCAAGGGCCTGGGTGAGAATCCAGGCTTCACCATTCTGAGCTGTGTGGCCTTAAGCTAGTCCCGTAGTCTCCCTGTGCCTCAACTTCCTAATGTGTAAAATGAGGGTGATAATCATGAGGAGGTGCACCTGCCTCAGAGAACTGTTGCAACTTAACATGCCAAGGGCTTAGAACAGCACCCCGCTGTCCTAGTAAGTGCCAGCTATTCATAATAATATGCTCTGAGGCTCACCCATGGGGTTTGGTCCTCCAGGAAGCTTTCCTGAGTGCACAGGCTGGGCTACACGCTTCTTGGCACCCACAGGCTGCAGGGCTCCCGTCTAGCAAGGCCTGTGTCTTCCCACAGTCACATCCTGTTCTCAAGCTCACTTCACAGACGCAGAAACTGAGGCCCATAGAGGTTAAGTGACTTGTCTCCCTGCCCTGATCTCCCACCCTTGGCGCACACGTCTCCAATGACGGGACACTCCCTGCCTCCCAGCCACCCTACCTAGGCTGGGCAGGTGGTAACATCTGAGCTGAGTTTGCAGGGTAGGAGTTAGCCAGGAGCAAGCGGAGCGGAGCGTACAAAAGGGGAATTCAGGCACAGGCCCGGCAGGATAAAGCCTCAGAGGTGAGAAACCGCCCCGAGCTGGGGGGCACCTCCAGCACCTCCAGGGTAGCACTGAAGCTCACAAAGCGAGGCAGGGGGCAGGGATGGAGAGGTGGGCTCCACGTCGCCACGGCCTGCACGCCAGGCCAGGAGGCTCAGGCGTGATGCTGCAGCAACAGGGAAGCCACCGGGCCTTTCAACATCACATGGAAATGGCCAGATTTCCATTCAGGGCCTCAGCGAGCAATAAACACTGTGCGAAGCTTACTATTATGGCTAATAATGGTTTGTCACTCTGCACCATAATTGCCGTTTATGAGACCATCTTCCCTCCACTAGTGCACAAAGCCCACCAGGGCAGGATCTGTGTGCCTCGTTCACCCTGTGCCCCTATGTTTGGCACAGAGCAGACACTCAAAAGATGTTCTGTTGAATTAATTGACCAATAAAAAATGAAGCACGTGATGCCAACTGTTGTGAACTATTTTGCAGGAAAAAAAAAAAATTTGGAGTCGGGCAGTCCTCAGTCCAAACCCGATGCCCTGTCTCACTGTGGTATGGCCTTGGCAAGTCCCAGGCCGTCTCTGAGTCTCAGCTTCCTCCTCTTCCAAATAGTTTAATAACTCCCTCCTCCCAGGGTGGGGTGGGGTTCCCAGCCCAGTGCCCCCCACACAAGCGGGTCCTCAATCAATCCCAGCTAAAAGAATAATGTGAAGACCCTTGGGCACAAAGTCCCAAAGCCACTGCCCGGTTCAGACGTCAGCAGGCAGGAGGGAACGTGGAAGGGGCAGAATTTTAAACCCGGGAGACCTGGATTTGAGTTTTGGCTCTGCTCTTTCCTAGCTGTGCAACCTTAGGGAAGTAAATGAGCCTCTCTGTTTTCCTCATCTGTTCAACCTGGGCATTAACAATAATATCAATCTCCAGGAGTTGTTGCTCAGACTAAGGGAGATAACAGATGTGAAAGTGCTTAGTGTATACGAATGTGGGCGATGATTATTATTATCATGACAGCTCATAAAACCCGGGTGGAGCTTCCTGTTCTAAACAAGTTCCCTCCCACCCCACCCGCAGTCCAGGGGCTGGCGCAGTGCTTTGTTCCCAGGAAGGGCATAGCTGGAGGGGCTGGCCGGGCTGGGGCAGCAGAGGCCAGGGCGGGCTCCGCGCTCCCACCATCTGCACCGCGGGGTCGGCCCATCTGTCCAGCAGTGGGCACACATGTGGCCTCATCTGAGGGCGTGAGGTCGTTGGGGTCAAGCAGGAGAAAATTGGGGGCAGATGAGGGGAAGATTCCAGCTTATTTTTAGAATAGGGGGAAAGAGGGGAAGACAGGAAGGCCCTTGTTCGTCGGTGTTTCCACCATGTGGATGGCAGGCGGGAGCACAGGCAGGCAGCCAGCCTGGGGCTGGAGACAAAGATGCGTCCACTTCTATGGCTGCTGCCACAGCCACTGCTGGATGGCCATTCCCAGCCGCCCATCCTGCCAGCCCATCCCTGGGCCCAGGCCTGCACACTGCCCCTTTCCTCCCAGACCAAATGAATTAGAATGGCAAATCATATTACATCTTCAATTAATTAATTTATTTTTTGAAGCATCATAAAGATAATATTCCAGAACCAAGATTACAAATTCCATCCTTCTGGCATGCATGAAGCACCTACTATGTGCTATTTCTGTGTCAGGCTCTGCGAACAAAATGAAGAAATTTAATGAGGTCCCGTTGGTGGAAGAGTCTCTAATTCCAGTAGGAAAGAAGGATTGGGAGTTCCATGAAAGCGCGTGCGCTCACGGCTGTATTCCCAGTGCCTGGCACACAGGCAGCACTCAGTAAGACCTGTGGAATCAGTGGCAACCATCATACCCAAGGCAGGCTGAAGGGTTGTATGAAGAGGCAAGCACAGAGCAGTAGGGGCTGAATGCCAGTACCAGCTGTGTGATCTAGGAAGGCTTCCCAGAAGAGGTGGCAATTGTGGGCTTTGTAGGCTGGGAAGAAGTAAGGAGAGTGTACTGCAGAGGTCCTCAAACTTTTTAAACAAGAGACCAGTTCACTGTCCCTCAGACCGTTGGAGGGCTGTTGGAGAGTGCGGCGCACATTCCACACATGCGCATGAGTCGGCTGCTAAGCAGGACAGGCAGCAAAAACACCTGGCGGGCCGGATAAATGTCCTCGGCGGGCCGCATGTGGCCCGTGGGCCATAGTTTGAGGACCACTGGATGAGTACGAGTATAGGAGCCGGATAAATGTCCTCGGCGGGCCGCATGTGGCCCGTGGGCCATAGTTTGAGGACCACTGGATGAGTACGAGTATAGGAGGCAGGGAATTTTAAACCATGCATGGGACATACAAGGGGGAAAAGCTGATACCAAGCAGGGAAGAATGGGTTTGGGGACTGTGTCCCCATTTGCACATTCAGCCTCAGATGACTGCACACCCCAGCCCTATAGGTGTGTCATTCTCACATGCAGCCCTCGCTGTACCCAGTGGGATTCTCAAAATGTGGATCCCAGGACCCCGAAGGGGACTACACCAGTCCGGAGGTGCTGAGTCAGCAGGACCACATCTGAGTTAGAGGAGGGACCTGCTAGCTGCAGTGTGGAGAGCTTGAGGGGTGGAATGTGATGGCAGCAAGGCCACTGGGTCCTCCCCGCACGGGGCTGGAACACAGTAAGGCATGGCGCACAGCAGGCCCACAAGAAGTAAAGTCCCTCTTCCCCATCTTCCCTGGGCTTCCCAGGTCCTGTAGCCTCCCTGGGTTAACCTGCTGTGTGTACCAAGAGGCGGGACAATGGAGTGATTAAGATGGTGATTCTAGAGTCAGATTGCTGAGATGTGAATCCTGGCTCTTTCACTTCCTGACTGTGTGGTTTAGGGCCAGTTACTTTACCTCTCTGTGCCTCAGTTTCTTTGTCTGTAAGATGGGCATAGCTATAGTTTATAAGCATAGGGGTTTTTGTGACAATGAATCAATATATGTAAAGCACTTAGAACAGTGTCTAGCACTCAGCAAGCAGTATTAGCTGTTGTCATTGTCAACCTGCAGCAGGTTCTGTGCAGCTGGGGTGGCCAGGTCTGGAAGAAGTGGGCTCAGCATGCCCAGCGAGACCCTCAATGGAGGGTGGAACAGCAGAGGGCGGTGGGCTTGGTGTCAGTGAACAGGCCAGGCTAGGCCAGAGGAAGCAGGAGGTCTGCTCCTTGCCAGTGGGACCAGCCCGAGGCTAGACATCAGCAGGCCCCACTGTGGCCCCCATGGGCATCTTTGGAAAGAGCTTAAAAAATGACAGGAATTTTCCAAATTTCCAATCAAATTTCTCCATTCCAAGATACCCCTACTCCCCATCTACGAACTCTTCAATAGAACTTTGAAATGGATCAAGAACAAGAAGGTGAATGTATAGACACCCCAAAGAGGACTGTCATTCCCGAGTCGGGGCTGCAGCATGCCTACCAGAGCTGCCAGTGGGAACGTGTGAGAGAGTGTGTGTGTGTGGGGGGGTGTGCATGTGTGCATACATGTGCACACATGAGCATGTATGTGTCCCTGACAAGAGCATACCTGGACAGACATAAGTGCTGATGTACATACCAACAAGGGCTGTATAAACACGTGGTCATGGCAATGCACATACATGATTGTGTGTCAGCATACGTGTGCCTGCACCTACCATGGATGGGTTCCCATGTGAACAGCAGCCTGGCTTCCAGAGGCACAAGAGATGATATGGTATACATTTAGCAGCCTGGCACACAGTAGGTGCTCATCTACTGTGATGCCTATGTCCATTCACCTAGGTGTATAAATGCACTAACCACACCTGCCCACGTGTATGGTTTGGCTATGTGTGACTGCCACACCAGTGCTTCTTGATGGTCCAAAGGAACACCCTCCCAGTGGCAGCTGAAGGCTGGGGGCAAGGTCCCAGCTGCCACCCAAGGATCCTTCTTCTCCAGATCATCCCAGGAGGGGTCCAGAGCCTGTCTTGGGAGGCCTGAGACCAAGCCTCTAGCCCTGGCCTTGCAACAATTAAGTAGGTGTCTGTTCCTCTCTGGGCCTCAGTTTCTCCACCCTTGTCAGAAGGGGCAGTCTATGGGATCTCCAAGGGGCTTCCCCCTCCAAAGACCCCTGGCTCCACAGAGGAAGGTAACTGGGAGCAGCTGCCACTCGAGTGAGCATGAGGACACTGGGGAGGAGGGCCGCTGCGCTTCCCAGCCGCCGGACACTGCCCCGTGGTTTATGTCAAATTGTCAGCCCCAATCCTGCTTTCCCCCTGGGCAGGGCTGCTATCAACGGACCTCGGAGTGGTGGCCTGTCCAGCCGCTGTGTTTACAGTGCTCAGACGCCGCCGGGAACCTGATCCGGGCAGACCAGGGTGGGCAGCCCCACTGGGCCCACGCCGTGTCCACATTCATTTCCCGGAGACTGAACACGGCCAGCCCGCCCACCTCGCTGAGTCCAGCTGCCTGGCCACCCTCCCACGGAGAGCCCAGCTCTTGCAGGCAGGCACCCTGGATGGCTGCAGATGGCGCCAGGGCCCCGCGAGCCAGCAGCAGGGTGGGGTGGGGGTGGAGGCCGTTCCCCCCACTGAGGGCCCTCTCCTGCCCGCGCTGTCCAGGCACATGTGCCCTGCTGCCTGGCCTACTGACTGCCCAGTGCACGCACTTGCTCCGTCAACTCAGGGGCAGCGGACTGTACGCCTCACAGCCTAGGAGCTGAGATTGCTTTTTATGCTTTTAAATGTTTGGGGGGAAATCAAAAGAAGAATAGTATTTTGAGACACATGAAAATTATATGAAATTTAAATTTCAGTGCCCATAAATAAAGTTTTATTGGAACCCAGCCATACTCATTCATATTTATGTATTGACTGTGGCTGCTTTTGTGCCACAATGGCAGACTTAAATAATTGCAGCAGAGACCATATGGCCTGCAGAGCTGAGAATATTTACTATATGGCCCGTTACAGAAAATGTTTGCCAAAGTGTGATCTAAATCCCTCATGAGTGGCAGTATAAATCTCAGGTCTCAATCATGAGAACCCACGTAGGAGCAAGGAGATGCAAGAAATGTCACTTTCTTTGCTTCCTATAAATTAATTTCTTAAACCAAATTTCTGGAGTCATTCCACATTTCTGTAATCTTGCGTGATGACAGATGTGGGGCACAGACAGGCCAGGGCACCTAGTCCCTGGGCATCAGGCCACACTGATTATACCTGAGACCCCCCCCCCACTTGACCCTGTACACCTGGCCACCCCTGCCACCAACATGGCAGTGTCTCCTGGGCGCACCCCAGCCCTTTCTCACAAGGCTCTGTCATGTCCCCAGCAAAACCTCTCCTCTCCTCTCCTTATGTTCCTCAAGACACTTGGTTTATCTTTCTTCTCCCCTTTACTTCCTCCCTAAACACTCTCAATTCTAAAACTTCAGAGATTTGGAGAACAAAGGCCAGAAAGGCTTGCAGGCCTTCTGTGTCCTGCCCTGTCACCTACCTCCCCTGGGGCAGTGAGCACAGAGCCAGGGGCCCGGGGGAAGGAGGAGGGCCTGGGAGGAAGGACAACTAGACCAGACAGGGACCAAGATCCAGCCAGACACATTCATTCACTCTCCACTGCACTACGTCCGAGAGTTCATTCAGTTGTGCCCCACCCGTTCCTGTGGAACACCCAGGGCACGAGGAGCACTGTCTTGGAGGGTGGCTTAGAGGGTCCAGCCGGGAGGGCTTCGTAGAAGAGGCGGCATTAGAATTGGAGGAAGAGCAGGGGTTCGCTGGGCAAGGACAGCAGGAAGGGTCTTCCTGCCCAGCTCGCCGCACCTGTCCCTCCTTTCTCTGCGCTTCTGTAACCCCCACGGCCTGAGCCACACTCTCATGTCCAGTTTGGGCGTCTCTTTTCTCCAGAGGCTCCACAGATTCTGAGGGAGCATATGCACGGGCCAGCAAGGTTGCGGAGGGAGCCGGCTCGAGTGTGCAGGACGGTGACAGCCTGTGCTGTTGCTCCTGGTTGTTCACCCCGGGAGGATTCTACACCCCACCCACGACCAGGGAGCCTGCAGCACCTCCCGTGGGTGGAGTTTAGGTCGACAGCCATGTTTGGCTTTGGCCTATGGAAGGTGAGCGAAAGGGATAGTAAGAGCTGTGGTGTGGTTTGGCCATTTCTCCTTTTGCTCTCTGCCCTGAGTCTGTCCTCCCAAATAGGGATGGCTGCTTCGCAGGGATCCTGGAACAGAGAGGACACATGGCGCAGAGCCACAGGCAGCCCGCAGCCACCGCAGACAGAATGTCATGTGGGCGAGAAGTAAACTTTTGTTATTGTAAAGCCCCTATTTGGGGCACGCCATGGCATGCCTATTACCACAGCATAGCCTAGAAAAACCTGACTAATACTCAGCCCGTCCCCATCCAGAACTGGCACATGCCCAATACCCCCTTGGTGAGCTCCCAGAGACACACTGAGTCTCCCTGTCTCCCCAAGTCTTGAGCAATGGTTTACGCAACCCAGGCTGATGAGGCAAGCCCAGGGTTCCTGAAATGTCCCAAATTCCCTACAGTTCTAGGATCACCCCTTGGTCCTGGGGAAAGCAAATGGAGCCACTTGTTAGTGGCTCTTCAGTTCAATTCTCCCGGCTGACAGCAGCTATTTGTAAATGCCTCTCTTGGTACCAAAAAAATGCTATCAATCTCAGCCCCAAATCACTGCAGACACTGAAAATGCTCTCTTCTTTGAGAAACAGGCCAAATGCAATAAACCTTCTGTGCAAGAGAGGAGTCAGGCTGAGGTCAACAGGAAGTGGACTCTGTGCCAGGCCATGCCTGGGACAAAAGAGAGTCAGACGCAGCCGCTGCCCTCAGGGAGCTCCCAGGCTAGTGGAACCGACAGACACAAGAACAAATAAATACATGCAAGTGAGTGTGCTGCTCACCTTTTTACAAAGTGCCGTGGGATCACAGGCAAGGCAGCGATGAACTCTACCTAGACAGCCGGAAATCCTTCTGGTTAAGGGACAAAGAGATGGATGATGGATGATGGTGGATGGATAAGGGAGGGAGGTGAGAGGGAGAAAATAAAATGAAATCTACCTGGAAGGGTCAAAGGACCTTTCACAAAGAATATCTGAACCAGACTTGAAAAATAAGAACATCACCAGGTAAAGAACACAGACAGGAGAGATGGTGCTCCAGACAGAGGGAATAGCCCGTATGAAGACAGGAAGGAAGACTCACTGGTATAGGAAAGCAGGGAGGCACGAAATGCAAAGAGCCACAGTGGCACACTGGAAAGAGAAGTGATTGTGGAGTCAGACAGACTGTGTTCTTATCCCAGCATTGCCACTTCCTGGCTGTGTTACCTTGGGCAAGTTTCTTAACCTCTCTGTGTTTGTGCTAACAAACCTAAGTGCAACTTGGGGTTAATAACTGTCTCTCACATGGTTATTGAGGCACATTAGTGAGATAACATAAGCAAAGCTCCTGGTACGCTGTGATTACACATCGGTTGATGGCTCCTCTGGCTTCCCCCAGGGTCAGTTCTCCCAGGTCTGGCCCTGCAGTGGTGGGGCTCTGCCTCCTGGCTGAGACCACCACTTCCTCCCTGTTCTGGGGCTTTCCTTCATACAGCTCTTATCCCAAGGGCTTCTCTGACCTCCTTGCCCCTTCAACCACGCCACCCAGCCTCAGCACTTAACTGTGCCACCTGCACCCGCCAGCCCAGGAGGGTCCCCAGGATGCAGATCTCACACCCTGAGGGAGACATACACAAAGGCCAGGTGGGGAGGCCAAGCAGTCCCAGGTCATGCCCTGGGCTCCCACCCTTGTTATCTCGCCTCTCCTGGGCTGCAATGTCCCTGATGCTATTCCCAGTCCTGAGCCCAGTTTCCTGTCCCAACTCCCCCTAGTGCAGCTATCCCCATGGGGAGATGGGAGAAGCCAAACAGTAACTAACTAAACTTAGAAACAAAGCCACATGATGAATGTTATGGACACTCAGGCCAGAGCCCAAGAAGGGAAGTGATTCGGGATTTGGGAATGTCACTCAAGGCCTTCCCCAATTTAGTACATACTCAATGGATACTTTGGGGCAAATGCATGCCTGTCCCTGCTCACCCTCCCTGGTGCTCACACAGAGCCCTGCTCTCCAGTCCACAGAGCCACCTGGGACGCGCCCTGCCTCCGACAACTGGGCCTTTGCTTGCGCTGTTGCCCCTGCGGCGAGCACGCGCCCCCACCCCTGCTCTTCTTCGCTGAACTCTGCCTCTCCCCGGTCGGGGATTTGGCTCAGACATCGCTCTTCCCTGGAAGACTCCCATGCATTCCCACAGCCTCCCCTGCCCCAGCCGCAGGTCTCACCTACCGTGCTGCCCGCATTTGGGGGCCTCCATGCATTTCTGCCCCCCTCACTAGGCTGTGGCTCCTCCAAAGGCAGAGATGGGGGCCCTAGCACTCAGTAAGGGGTCCGGCCCACGGGAAGGGCTCACCGTGCATCTGGTGAGTGAGTACCTGTGTTTTCAGGTCAGGTAATCCCCAGGCCGCAGGTACTCCAGGAGGAAGCAGGAAGCCGTGGGAAGCAGCAGTAGCCCTCCAGGCCACCAGGGGGGTCAGACAGGAGTCAAGCGGGAACCATGCTGAATGCCGCCCTCTCCCCCTGCTGGCCCCAGGAATTACTGCGGCTTCCCACGGCCTGACTCGCCCCAGGGAGCAACTGAGTCTTGGGAGAATCTGGGTGAATTCCAAGACCACAGAAACCTACAGTATTAGAGCCAGAGGGATTTTGCATCAGAGAGCTTGACACCATGCCTGCCCCCATTTAACAGATGGAAAAACTGAAGTCCGGGAAGAGGACTTAGACAGCCAAAGGAAAATCCAGCTGGAACTGAACTCAGACCTCCTGAAGACTACGGAAAAGATTTGGGGGACAGGAATGTCCACGGTGATGGGACTTCCAGCCTGTATGACTGCCCAATTGGTCCCCAGGTTCTATTTCATCTCTTTGTCCAGACTCCAGACCTGGGCACGCGTTACTACCTGTCAGATACTTGCTAATTAATTTGTTCTAAGTCTTCTCTTTTAACCCCACTGTGTGCTCCGGAAGGTGGGTCGGGTTCTGACTCTGTCCACACTGGTTGTGTGATTTCAGACAAGCTGCCTCCCTCTCCCTGCTATTAGTCTTCTCACAACTAGAGGGTGAGACTACACCAAGAGTGGCAAATAGGTTTCCTTTCAGTGCCAGCTTTGACTGACTGGTAGTGGCTGCCTGAGCAGATGTGTAAGGGCAGAGGAGCCTGACTGGCCAGCAGGGCTGTCGAGGGGCCGGGAGCGGCTTTGCAGACTTGGAGTCCCTGGGCCTGCGAGTACCCAGCAGGCTCCTGAGGCCCCCGAGCCTTTTGCAGCTCTGACCATCCACATTTCTAATTTCTCCTGTCTCTACTGCAACCACCAGAAGCAGTGTCAACCTTCGTGCTGCATAGGAAGTTTTCAGAGATAATCACATAGGATCTCTGTCCTTGAGGAGCTCAGAGTTTGGTAAAAGACACTTGCCCACATTCACACACAAACAAGTGCAGATGGCCTCTGTCTGAGCAGCAGACTTGGGGAGAAAGGGGCTTTGAAGGTCAGGCGCCTGACACCTCAGGGGCGGGAGCCCTCTTGATCAGCAATCCCCCCACCCCCAGCCCTCCTGGGGGTCTCATTAAGACACTGCATCACACTGTGGTGTGATGGTTAAGATTTCAGGCCTTGGAGCCTCGGTTCACATGCAGGGTCTGCGCTTCCCAGTAATGTGATCTCAGGCAAGTTCCTTAACCTCTGTGTCTCCATTTCTTACCCCTAACATGGCCTGGGGGATTGTGAGCATACAGGTAAGTCGCCTGGCATAGAGCAGCCCGCACCAAAGGTGAGCTGGCAATATGACTCCGACTTAAAGTCCTCCTCCTTCTCACGCCCTGGCTTTGCTCGCTGGGGACACACAGATGTCTGCTCACGCTGCCCAAGGACAGAGCTATACAGAATTGGGCCACAGGTGGTCCCCACCAGGTCTTCCCTCCTTGGAACTGACATGTGGTACCTCCACTTGCTGCTCCCATGAACATTTACTGGCCACGGGGCTCTGACCTGCAGCCAGTGCCATGGGCCAGCCCCCCCCAAAGCCAGATCCAGGTCCCCAGAGAAGGGAAGGTGAAACTATGTTCTAGGGGTGCCCCCTGCCTCCCTGCCCGGGCTGCATACCCGGGAGCTGTCCTTTCCCTCCTGGGAGAGCCCGCCTCCGCACACCCCACCTGTACGCGCCCCCACGTCCGTCTGAATGTTTGCTCTTCCACCTCCCCCGGAATCATTAAACATTCTGCAGTGGAAACACAGCCAGTCACGTGGCGAGCACGGTCCGCCAGCCTTGGCACTTCTCCTCTGATCCCGTTTGTTTTTCTAATATAAAACTAATATGACATAATGTATAATCTAATTTGGAAATTACCATTTGCTTGGCTGGCCCACACTGCCAGCCAATACCAACAGCAAGAGAAATTATTTAAGAATGTTTCTTTTCCTTCGGAACACGGCTGATAATTTATTTTTCCGTCAGAAGATTACTTTTCTCTTTACGACATTTCCTGCCTGTGTGATTTGCGTTAGCGTTCAGTAAAATGGTCTGTGCCTGATGTAGGGAGGTGAGTCAACGCGACTTTCCTTGAACGAAAGGAGAGTGTGAATTGTGGTCAAGCCTGCTGCTCAGGTATGGGAGGCAGGTGCCAAGAGGGCTATTTTTTTAGTGGTGAGGATTGGGCAGATCTCAAGAAGTCACCTGTCCCCTGCCTGTAAGCCAACCCTGAAGGCTGCCTGTAGGTCCGGGGTCCCCCAGGACCCACTGGCCTCTGGGGGAATGAGTAATGCCCGTTTGGCATTCTTGGGCAAGAGGGCTTAGCACCAAGGTGGACTATAAGTTGAGAGTGTGCTTTACTGAAATTCAGGCTTCCAACCTGTCTACACCTGAGTCTCCCCTGGAACGAAGTTGCCCTTCTTTTGCAGCCACCACTCACACAGGCTCCTATGCGCCATCTCACCTACACCTTTGGTGCAATACCACTCAGGCCGACTCACTCCTTCGTCCTTTCTTTCAGTGAGTATTTCGAAGGCATAGCTGGCTCCTAAGCTAGAGTGAGTTTCAAATCCTGCTCCTGCCACTTGATATAGGTGTGTGACCTTAGGAAACCGTCTTCACCTCTGTGAGCCTCCATGAACCTCATCTGTAAAATAGAGGTAAAAACAGTGCCGACTTCATAGGCTTTTGTAAAGGTAAGATGTGATAAAGTATGTAAAGGGCTTCTTAGCCCAGTGCCTAGCACAAGGTAAGAGCTAGATGTTTTACTGTCATTATTAAGCTCTGAACAATTGTGCTCCAGTGGTGACCAGACTCCTAGACTGGATGAGAGGAGTTCTGGTCCCACTGAGAGACCAGGCTCGTGCTGTGGGGCTAGTGCCTTGCTCTGAGAATCAACTAACCCAACACATCGGGCCATGTCTCACCACTAAGTCACTGCAGGTGCTGAGCAGTTCACACCTCGAAGGCCTGGTCACTGGCAAACAGTATGCCAAATACTACGCAACAAGGGACACTGGAGGGGGCTTGTTCCCTCCCACTGCAGTCTGAGGAGGACGGACAGAAACAGCTTTCTCAAATCTGCTCCCCCTCTGCCCATGACCCAAGAAACTCAATCTCCAGGTTAGAGAATTTATTTATGCAAATGAGTGACAGTTCCAATTTCTTCCTAGATGTTGCTAAACTGATGGACATTTTGGTGCAAGACAAAGAAGTTACCCATTCACTTCGCTGTGTCGACACCTCCTTTGGCGACACTTGCCTGAGAGTGCTGGACAGAGCAGAGCGCGCATCTCTGAGTACTTAGCCTTGTTGTTAATCTAACCAAGTTAAGTGGTTGTTTTGGTTTCATGGTATGGAGGCAACTGGCTCTTTATGGAACTGACTGAATGTTTAGACACAGACTCTCCTGCTTGAGTGGTTGTTTGACAGAACAGAGTGGGTGTTTTGTTACTACCTGGTGACCAGTCTGACCTGTTGCTTTTGCATAGTTTGATGGGGCTGACTGCTTGTTTAGCTGTGGTGATTGGTGGTTTCACCAAGTTGACCAGTTGTTTTGTCACAGTTAGACCCATTTGACTGGCTGTTTAAGTTGGGTGGGTGTTTTGGCATTCATTAACCGAGTTGACTGGGGTTGATTGAACTGACTGGATGTTTGAATGAATTAACCCAAATATTTTGACATTGTTTGAGACTGTCGATTGGCTGTTTACAACAGCTGGGGTGTGTTGCTATTATTCGACCCAGCTGACCCATTGTTCTGGCATTGTTTGACCTAATGGCTAGCTGTTGAATTAGTTTGGTGTTTTGGCTTTGTTTAACTCTAAAGACAGGTTGTTTGACGGTTGTTTGATCAAGCTGATTGGTTGTTTGACTAAGTTGAACAATTGTTTCAGTATTATTTGACTGAGTTGATTTGTTATTCAAATGGAGCGGATGTCCGAAGGTACCCATTTCTTGGGCCAAGAAGATGGGTTGTTTTGGCACTGTTTAGACCTGATGTTTAACGAAGCTGACCTGTAGTCTGGGCTCTGCTTGCCCATTTCAGCTGTTTGGCCAACCTGACTTAGCATCTGCTTGCATTAGTCAGGCACATCAATGGGGTTTCCAAAGATGACCAGGTTTTGACCCAGTTGCCCAGCTGTTTGGTCTCAAACGGACAAGAGCAGCGGTGGCTGGTGCTTGCCAAGAAGCCACGCTGGGGGACTCCCTCACGTGGGAGTGGGAAGGAAAGGGGTCTCAGGCTCGTGCTCAAGCAGGTGAGAACAGAAAGGCTGGCGGCAACGCAGCTGCTGCGTGCAAGAGCTCAGGAGCTGTGAGCCGGAGACGAATGCGTTTGGCAGAACACTTCAAGAATGCAACCTCTGGGTTAAGTGGTTGAAATTAGGCCCAAAGGGGCTGTTTTACTGAGAATTTACAGTTGCTCATAGAACTCGGCCCTGATCAAGTAAGAGTCCCTCCTGCCAAGATGGAGATTTGCTCCCCAGCCAAGGGGATTCACCGACAAAAACACATATCTCCCTGCCTTTGATTAGCCCTAATCTGTGCACCTCCGAGTGGTGACCACACGGATGCTTATGTTTGCTCTCCCAGTGGGTGGATGCCTCTCCCTGAAATCATGGGTGGTGGGGGGAGAACTTTTCTCCCATTGTCTTCTGCCACCCATGGAGGCTTTGCAGAGTCAGGGCTGTCGTGTAGGATGGGAGTGGTGCCACCTTGGTCCCGCTGGCGGGTCAAGGGAGCAGAGATGCCCACGTTATGCACTCAGCACACCAGATACCATGGCTGGAGGGGGCTCTAGAGGGGAACTGGACTGACCCCTTCATTTTACATGTGGGCAAACTGAGTCCCAGGAAGAGAAAGGGACTTTCCAAGCAGGGCTTTAGGGCACTCCAAGTTATTAACTTTTTTTCAGTGTAGACAGGTTGAAATTGGAAAGCCCTGATCAGGGAGGCAAGGGGAAGGGTCAGTTCTGGAGGAGGGGAGAGGAAAGGCTGTAGCCAGGATGGGGTTAAAACAGAAGCACAGTTCTCTAATCCACCAGGAGACTTAATGCAAGTAAGTCCCTCAGGGGAGGACAAAAGAGCCATTGCTGCAGAAAACTCCAAGGTAATAAATGCAGATCTCAGAGGCTTAGAGGTGCATAGTACCTGGGCCTCCCACCTCTGTCTGCATCAATAGAAGTAGCATCATCAGAGCAAGGGAGGTGATGGTCTCAGCAGGCTCTAGATAGAGTTCAATGTAAGGGTTAGTGGGTGAATAATAAAGTGGGTCACAACCAAGAAGGAAAGGTTCTCCAAGCTACGCTCTGGGAAAAACCGATGAAGGAGGAAAGGCTGTCCTCCCTAGAGACGAGAGGGCATGAAAGATGGGATCACTGTCTGGAAATCACAGACTCTTTCAGAGGACAGGTAAGCAGATGAGCTTCAAGAGTGTCAGCAAATAGAGATAAGAACAGTATGGCATGCAGGAGGTACTTGAAAAATATTTTTGAATAAAATTACAAGGAAGCAGAATATATGGAAGAACCTTCTGACAGAGTCACTTGAAGCAGGAGAGAAATCCTGGTTACTGGAGGCTTACAGACAGAATTCTGGGGAAATAGATAGATGAGTCAGAGACAGGCTTGCTACCTCAGACTTGTTACCTCTTTGCATACAACCATTAATGTAGCCTCAATTGTGCTTCCTTACTCTGGCACTGAGTTTCTGAGCTTGGGTATTCACTATGACCTCCAGATTTTTTTTGTACAAAAACTGTGAAGCAGGCCTCACCACCCTATACTTTGGCCATCACTTTTCAAACCCATGCTTTCAAACACTGAACCTTTGTAAGTCCTGGTTCTGCCAACCAGCTCCATGAAATTGGCAACTGGGAGTAGCCAAGCATCTCTGACTAAGCGGCTGAGGTCCTGTAGTTCGTCACTATAGACCTACCTTGGATACAGTCTTTTAGACACTGAAAGGCAGTCCAAGTTGTTGGTTTGAAGATGCTGCTATCCTGAGCTGACTCTGAAGGCACTGGATGTAGGCAGGAAGGGAAGTCAGCAAGACAGCCAGGGCATCTAGCCTCCCACCAGGGACCCCAAGAAAATACTGGGGGAGGGGGATATGTGATCAACCTCCATGGTCCCCAGAAGCCCTGGCCAGACAAAGACATATTGTGCCACTGCACAGAGGGGCCAAGGGCCACAGGCCCCACAGGCCTCTGCCCTCCATCCAGACACCCTGGGGAGGCAGAGGTGGAACTCTCAGGATACCAGCAGGGCCCTCCTCACATTCCCTCCTGCAGGAAGCCGCCTTTCCAAACAGCCAGGGCCTTGTCAAACCCACATGCACCAAGGCTCCCCAGGGCTGAGAGCAGAGGATCAGAAGGGGAGGGGGGCTCCAGGGCACAGGAGCAGCCAAACTGCAATTGGCCAGAGGCTGAGCTCCCAGGACCACTCCTCATTAACCAGCTGGGTGACCTGGGTTGGGCCACTTGACCCACCTGGCCTCCTCTTCATAGCTCCTCAAGGAGGGAAAGTTGGGGCTAGGAAGGACCACAAAAATCTTAGAGTCCTGCCCCTTCAGTGCACAGGCAGGAAGATCAGCCCAGCAAGTCAGTGGCAAATCTGGGACTGGAGCACCAGTGCTGTCCCCAGCCCCCAGACCCCTCTCTCCATCACCCTGCACTGCCTCCCCAAGACCTGCACGTGGTAGGTCATGACCTCTAAAGCTCTAGAAGCCTGAAGCCAGGAGTGGGTTTATTTGTTTGCTAGGGCTGCCCTAATAAGTATTACAGACTGATGGCTTACCAAACAGAAATGTATTATCCCTCAGTTCTGGAAACTAGACATCCAAAATCAAGGACATGGGCAGGATTGGTTCCTTCTGAGGGCTGGGAGAATCTGTCCCGTCCTCTCCCCTGGCTTCCAAAGCTTTGCCTGAAGTCTTTGGATTCCTTGGCTTGTAGAGGCATCACCTCAATCTCTGCCTTTGTCTTCACTTGGCGTTCTCCCTAGGTGTACCTCTGTGTCCAAATGTCCCCTTTGTGCAAGGACACCAGTCATACTGCGTTAGGGGCCACCCTAATGACCTCATTTTACTTTTATTACTTCTGCAAAGACCCTATCTCTAAATAAGGTCACATTCTCAGGTTCTGGAAGTTAGGACGTCAACATACAAATTTTTAGAAGACACGACACAACCCACAGCAGAAGAGTGCCACAGTTCCTCTCAGGACAGTGCCCCGCCCATGTGCGCATGCGCACTCACACTCACTCACGCGTGCGCAGACAGCTGCATCAGAGGAGCAGTGGTCAATTCCACACGGTGTCTTTGCCGCTCGCGGAGCATCCAGCCTATGGCAGGTGCGGGGAGGACGATGGTTGAACGCGGACACTGGAGAGGAGACAGGCAGCCACTGCTTCTGTGTGTGACCACGGACAAGTCACTCACCTCTCTGGTATGGTTCCCCGCGGTGAAGGGGAAATAGCTCCACCCTGGGTGAGGACTACAGGACTCACGGGTGAGAAAAGACTTTGCCTGCCAAGAAGGGCAAGGAAAGAGCCAGGCGCCAGACGCGGGTGCTCGGCACCTCTGCCGAGCAAACACAGCCCTCTCCACGTGACATTATACTCACCGCTTTATCCACGTCCCCCACGGGACCACCACCCTCGAATGGGGGGACCGGGTCTGGCTTGCTGGGCACAAAGTGTCACCCAGAGAAGCTGCCCGGTCACTATTCCTGGCTGCATGGGCAGCTCTTGCGAATCTGCACGCAGGAGTAAATGGCTGGTGGTATATATGCCCTTCCCAGGAGAACTTCAGTAGAAAAGAGGCGGGTGGGGAAAGGAGCCACTTTGAGGCTGAGGCAGGGGAGCAAGGGTCCAAATCAGAGGCGGCACACTCCTTGCTCTGCTGACGCCCATCAGGAGGGTGGCTGGGTCAGCATGCTGCTCCCAACCCCAGCCACAGATCTCCAGGACCAGCTGTTCCAGCTCTGCTCCCTCCAACACACGCACATATAAACACACCAAGGACCCACCTCAACTCCTGGGTTCCCAAGGTCACTGTTTTGCTAAGGGGGTAGAAATAACTAGTTTCCCCCATGAACTTTCAAACAAGCCCATTCACTCATTTATTCATTCACTCACTGGTTATACATTTGCCCAATTCATTCATCCTTTAAATTAATTCAGATTATTTACCTGCCAATCCATGTATTCATTCATTTGTGCTACTCACTGGTTTGTACATTAAATCCATATCATTTACTAATTCAATACACATTTATAGTAAGTGCCTACTTACTAGGCCTTGTCCTGGGCTCTCGGGATGCAGAAGTGGACAAGACAGATAGAGCCTCTGCTCCCAGGAGCTCCCACTCCTGAGAGTACAATGAAGGTAATAATCTAAGGGAATGGGGTTGAGACAACAGAATGACATTCCTTTGGCTAAAAGCAGCCCCTCTCTGGGAAAGCCTCTCTGGGAGAAACACCAATCAGACTGAGACCTTAAAACTGAAAAGTAGTTGCCCATGTAAATACCTGCAGGAAGAGCACACCAGGCAGTGGGGACAGCAAGTGGTCCCCATCCCAGCAGGAGGCAGGCAGCACCCTTAAAGCAGGAGAATTCATGGGGGATTCTTTACAGCAGAGCTATGGTGACAGGAGCCCAGGAATAGAGCAGTAGCCCCAGGCCATAGCAGGAAAACTGTCACCACCCTGAAGGGAAGAGGGAAAGGAGTGATTTCTGGAACCTAGAGTCAGCTTCCTTGAGAGCAGTGATGGCCTTTGGCGGAGGGCCCAGTCCAATCCACCTACAGGGGAGAGACCCACTGGAATAGAGACCCTAATCGGCACCATTTCTATCTCTGCTCCAAGGAGCCACTGATGGGACACACAGGTGCAGAGCAGGGTGGGGGAGGGTAAACGTGCACCTGGAGGCCACAGAAGACCGGGCCCAGGCAGGAGCAGCCCGAGGCTGCAGCACAGTAGGTGGGTGTGTGGGAAGGGGCCAGGGAACTGTAGGAATTGGGACTGCATGCTGCCTACAGGGGACACCACAGGGAGGCAGATTTCACTAGAAGAGTTCTACAGACATCCCAGCCCCTGCGGGCAAGCTCACCTGTTCACCGGGAGGTACTCCCTTCACATTCACACACTCGCCCTTGCAGTCCTCTTGCCTTCTCTCAGCCCCTCTGAGGTTGTAGCAGTCCCCTCCCTGCTGGGTCCTCTGCTCTGTGCCCCTACCAGGCTCCAGGCCATGTCCCAAGGTAGACCTGGCTTCACCCTTCAGAAGCTCACCCCTGAATAGGGAAGGGCTGGGCCTCTGGTGACTTTGACACAGGGCAGGGATTGGTACGAGCCCTAGGGGAGGGCCAGGCCAGTGCGGGATGCCCAGGGTGGGGTGGCTGGGCTGCCTCCAGCCAAGGAGGCACAGGCCCACATGTGACCTTGGACAAGGTGGACAGCTGCTCTGCGTCCTGTTTCTGCACCTACAGAACAGGGGCACTAACTCTGCGGCTTGTCCCTCAGGCCTGGCTTCAGAAAGAGTGGGCTGGCTGTGCACCAAGCACATTTCCACTTCATCCGGGCGCACTACCAGAGTGTCTTCCCAGCCTCTCTTACACATAGGTGTGGCTACGACTAGATTCTGGTGAACAGAGTGATGTATGCCACCCCCAGGTCTGGACCAAAGAAGCCCCTTGTGGTCCCCCTCTGCCCCACCTGCCAGCTGAGTGCAGAGGACCAGCACCCTTGCAGATGGCAGCCACCACATGGAAGGCTCCCAGGTCCCTGAATCACCACACAGACCAGAAGCACTTGCACTGGATTCTTAACGTGAGCAAGAAATCAAAATTCTGGGGCTAAGCACCAGAAATCTGGGAGTTTGAGTAGTTGCAGCAGTTCTAGTAGCTGTTACAACATGGACGAAGTGAGGGCTGTCTTCCTATGAGGGGTGCTGGGTGCGCTGGGGGAGCAGGAGGAATAAGGTCAGAGGGTAAGCAAGGCCCAGCCACGTGGGGACATGGTGAGGAATCTGGATTGTAGTTTAAAGCAAGAGAATGTTCTGCCCCAATCCCCCATCCCCACCCCACCTAGCCTGGCCCACCCACAGCAGCCCAAGAAGTTGATTCAGGTGCTAAATCTTGAAGCTCCAACCCTGCCTGAGGAATGCGGGTACCATGTGAGCCTCAGTCTCTCTGGGCAAGTGGGGTGTGCAGGGGGGACTGTGAGAGGCCCAATCCGGGGACAGGTTCCAAGAGCAACCAGGCAGGAGGAGCCTCTGCCCACTGGGCAGGTGAGGAGTTATTTAGGGCAAAACAAGAGGTAGCCCCCCTGTGCCCCTGAACCCTCCCCGTGCCCACTGCACAAGGGGACTCAGAGAGCCAGGCAGCCACAGACTGTCCAAGGGAAGGGACGTCCAGGGCATTTGGCCTTAACTGTACCAATGGGGAAGCTGCGAACCCGTGAGATGGCAGTGGGGCTGCTGGGGGTTAGCCTAAGACTCCAAGGACCTGGTGCCAAAACCAGCTCTTCCCTATGCTGCCTGCGGCCTTGGGATGCAGAAGAACCGCCCTGAATGGAGGGCGTGAGGATTACATGAGTCAGGATAGGATGGAGCCACCATGGCTGGACGCAGACAGCGCGCAGTGGGAGATGCTCAGCACGGCCAACCCGCTCCCGCACTGCGGCCCCACCCCTGCCGCCATGGGGAGTTACACCGTCAAGGCCATCTGAAGTTCATGCCAGGGCCTACTCCCCACTCGAGAGCCCCAAGAGCTACTCGAGGTTCAACCTGAACAGAAGCACTTCTTTTTGTGTCCCTAGGACTGCTTTATAAAAAGAAGAAAAAGGAGAAGGAGGAGGAGGAGGAAGTAGAGAAAGTAGAGCAAAAGAAGGAGAAGAAAGGGGAGGGAAAGGCCAGCTCAGGCCGCTGACAGGCAGCTGTCGGACACACTGTGGCCTTTTTTTTTGAGAAATCACAGGAGAATTTTTTCTCAGGCCTCCACACCAAGGGACTTGCACTTGCACTAAGCAAAGGGTCTGTGTTTATCTCGTGGGCACAATAAATTGCATACCTGCTTGTGTGCCTGTGCCAGAAGTCCGGAGTGAAATGCAAGACGTGCCTGCACAGCACGCAGGACCCACCTCAGGGCAGGAACCCTGTTTAGGAGCCTCACCCCACCTTCCTAGCTTTTTAGTCTTTGTCTTGACTGCTTATTTCTAACTTTACTTCCCATGTTTTTGTATACAATTCCACGTTGATTGCTTTCAGTCCCTCCTGAGAAAAGGCTGTGAAGAAAGCAGGAAGGGGCTCATTCGCTGCTCCGCCTGGACCAGCAGGACTCTCCTCCCTCACCCGGTCCTGCTGGGCTGGCCGGCCTCCCGGCGTGCACGTCCAGCTGAGCATAGCACGCAAGTCCAGCTTACCATGATCCAAGGTTCTCCAAAGAACCCCAGCCCACCAGTTAGGCTCACAGAAGATCGCCCTGCAGGGGGCCTTTGGGCAAACTGGGGGGGGAAGGGCAAGGGCAGGGAAGGGGAGGTGACTCAACCAGGAAACTGGAAACTCCCAGTATCCCCAGCCACCCACAACCTCCAGAGCCAGCCCTGGACCTTCAGCTGTTGCCAAGAACTGCCCAGGGCCGAGCATGTGGGAACTGCCTGGGCTCCTCTGCCCCTCATTCCTGGGTGGGGAGTTGACAGCCCGTAGGAAACATTCTAGCTGACCCTTCTCCAGACAGCTGCACAGCCCCTCTTCCTTCCTGGATCTCTGCTGGTGCAGACGGGCAAACCCTAACAGATAACTTCCCCACGCCGGGCGGAAGCACCCATCCCACCATGCAGGGTGCGTACTGGGTAACCTACGGCTCACAGCTCCGCTCCTCCTCACCCAGCACCCACTGATCACTCCCTAGGTCCCAACTCTGTGCCTGGCCCAGGCGACAGAGATGTGGTGACGCCACGGGCTGGTGGGGCAAGAAGTACAATAAGGGACACGAGGACAAGTTTCTCTGAGAGCAAAGAAGACAGAGTGACAGACTGCTTAGGGGTCAGAGAAGGCGTCCCAAAGGAGGGGGATTTGGGGCAGGACCTTAAAGGATGAATAAGAGTTTGCTGAAATCATAGAAAAAAATAAGACTACTTTATAGCACTTTATTTGTTCACTTCCAGAATCCCTTTTTATCTTCTAGACTCGTGACTCAGCAAGGTGGGATTTAGAATATGGAAAAGTTTAGCTCTGGGAGTCTCCTTAGACACTATCCCCACCTTCTGATTAAGATGACTCAGGCCCAGAGAGCAGAAGGGACTTCCCCAAGGTCACACAGCAGGGAATGAATGAGCAGATCTTGAAACCTGAGTCTCTGGACCTCCAGCCTCACGCTCCCCCCACACCAGCTCACCCCCCTTTCCTTCTGCAACCACCATCTGGCCTGACCAACTGCCCCTTCCCGCCCAGCCAGACTCGGACGAGTTTTATAGGGAGGCAACTGAGTGGGGTGGGGGTTAGGGAGTAGAAGGGTGAGTTTAACCCCACAATGTTTTCATACTTGGGATCTGAAAACACGATTTCCCCAGCAAAGAAGCTTAGCGTTAAGCGGAAAATCGGCTTGGAAGGATGTGATATCATTTATAACAGTACATTAAATGCAAGCTGAGAACCTGATATATTTTAGGAACATTCAGCACACTCTAGACTAATAAACATTTTACAATATTATTGCACATGTTCATTTCACTTTGTACAAATAATCATTCCCTTCACATCTAATAAGTCTGTTTGACACATAAGTGGTCTTGGGCAAACACCTCAGAGGGCCTTGTTTTTGTGCGCATTGATCATTTATTTGTGTAGCCCGCCGGGACAGTGACTAATGATTTTGAGGGTTTAACCGCCCTCAAACATCGTCTTTGTCTCCCTGCCCGTTATCGTATAAATGTAAAATAATTTCATCCTGGCCCCTGAATGTATTGTTTTTCATGTATGAAAAATGCCTGTCCCTTCCCAGCCTGGCGTGGCATCAATCAGTTTAAAACAATATTTGGAAGAGTCCTGGTCTGCGGGTCCTCCGGCAAGCTCTCGAGGTCCCCGGGAGACGGGCCCAAGAACACCACTTACCGGGGAATTTCCAAACAAACCTGCCACCACCACTGCATCAACTCAGAAGCCGCCTCGTCTCCCTACGAGATAGGCATGAATCCTGCCCCTGCACAGCCCAGAGAACAGAGATTTGCTACTGATAGCCTTCCCCTTTCAACTCCAAGAACATTCCTGGAGGGCCATGGGGCCTAGCGCTGCTATGTTAGCAGCTGGGGGAATGGGCGAAGCCAGCGTGGGCCTGGCCTCCGGGAACTTAGAATCAGGGCAGAGCCTCCACTAGCTCAAAGGACCCCTGTGTGGGAAATAGGAAAAGGTGCCCCCTCTGGGTGGGCTCAGCCATTTGAGCCCATCACTTAGAGAACAGATATCTTTGTATGAATTGGAAAAAATGCACTCTGGGCAGATGCAAGGCCCCTTTAGGGCACATCTCTCAGTTGGATGTTCTTGTGCAGTGTACAACCTAAACAGCTGTACAAAGAGGCTGCCCTGGTAGAGCAGGGGTGGAGGTCAATGGACAACAGACACACAGAAACAACACTATGGAATACATAAATAGATAAGCCATAAGAGTGGAATCCCAGAAGGAGAGTAGTTGATAAGGTAGGAGGCTTCATGGAGGAAGTGACCTTTGAGTTTAGTCTTGAAAAGGAGGTGAGGGGAAGGCAAAGGAGGGGAGCAAGAACCCCCATCCCACCCACTGAACAGAGGGAAGAGCCTGCTCACGCAGACAAAAGGCCAAGGAAGCTGGCCATTTGGGGAGACTGAGCACAAGGGAAAAGAAAAGAAGTAGGAGAGAGTGAGATGAGAAACAGGTATTTGTTGAGTGAAGTGGAGAGGCTAGATATAAGGATGGAAGGACAGACGGATGATAAACGGATGGATGGAAACAGAGATTATATTAAACAGTCTGGGATTTCTTGAATACCTTACTAGACATGTGCTTTTCCCACAAGCAGTGGGTGATACATTCAGAATTGTTTTTTTAAAAAAAACTTTCTAGAGACAGGGTTTCTCTCTGTCACCTGGGCTGGAGTGCTATGATAGTGCTATCATAGCTCACTGAAGCCTCAGACTCCTGGGCTCAAGTGATCCTCCTGCCTCAGCCTCCCAAGTAGCTAGGACTAAAGGCGCACGCCACCACACCTGGCTATATTTTTTTAATTTTTTTGTAGAGACAGAGTCTTGCTATGTTGCCCAGGCTGGTCTCAAACTTCTGGGCTTAACTGATCCTCCTACCTCAGGCTTCCAAAGCACTGGGATTACAGGCATGAGCTACTGCACCCAGCCCAGAATTGTATTTTAGACAATCACTCTGACCAAAACGAACTGGAGAAAGTAGGTCTGGGTACTGAAGGGATCTCCTTGGGCCTCAACTAGAGTGACCATTTGGAGTCAATCTTGTAGGGAAAAGGGAAGAAAGAGAAGTAATGTTTATCGGTAGCTCTGTAGGCTAGATGATATGTCCCCAAGTAAGCCATGGGCTCAAAAAGTGATTTGTCCAAAGTTACTCATCTGTGCAGAACCAGGAGCTGACCCCATCTGCATGTCCCCATGGTTTTGCCTCAGGCTGCTCATGCTCATGTCCCTGGTTGATGAGATGACCTGAGATTGAGCCTCCTTGGATTCTTGCCCAAGGAATCCCCCAGGCTTAGTGAGCCCTCACTCACCTGGTGCCCCAGCCAAGCACAGGCCACCTGGCTCTGGGGGGCTTTCATCTACGCCTCCTCCCAGTCTACTTCCAGCAGAACCTGGAGCAGATCCACAGGTCAAGAAATCTGGACTAGGCTCTAGCTTTGACCTCTGTCCCACCCCACTCCACCACCACAACCATCCCCATCACACAGTTTGCAAATCGAGTCTGATCCCTCTCTGGGCCTTTGCACATGCTGTTCCCTCTGCACGGCACTTCCACTCTTTCTCTGTCTTGCTAAAGCTTCCTTCAAGGACAACGCCAGTGTCTCCTCTTCCAGGAAGCCTCCTCTGGCTCCCGTGGCTGGGCTGGACCTCTGTGCTTTCACAGCTGCTTGCTTTTCTCAACACAGCACTTGCTCATTTATACTTCTGTGGTTCCCTTGCATCCCATCTGCCTATCCCAGGATGGGCTGCTGGAGGGCAGGGGACATATCTGATGCGTCTCTATGTTCTCAGCTCCCAGCACATGGCCTGGCCCAGAGTAGAACCTGAGAGCGTTGCAAAGACAGATAAGTGGTTGGATGGATGGATGGATGGATGGATGGATGGATGGATGGATGGATGGATGGGCAAACATCTCTCTCAAGGGAAACAAACTTTGGACTTGACTCTTCACCTCCAAGAAGAGTCTCCTAACAGTTGGTGGCACAGAATAACTGAAGACGACAACCTACAGGTGCACAGGCCTGCACATCTGATTCGTTCAACTTCACTGAGGTAAAGGCCAGGTGACGTGGGACATTATTATGCAGGCTGGGGTTCGAGGACAACAAGGTCACAGAGGGTCTTATACACAAACTTAAGGGGCTTGGCCTTTATCCCAAGGCTGATGGGGAGCCGGTGGAGGGTTCTCAGGGAAAATAAGGAGCCACCAACATGTTTAAGTGAGGACGAGATGGAGAGTCAGATGGAGAGTCTGAGATTCAGAAGTTAACAGTGAAGCAGCAGCCACGTTCTTTGTGGGCTGGGAAGGCCAGCACAGGCCTGAGCTTTGCTCTCCATCACCTCTCTACTGGCTGACCTGGTTGGTACAGGTGGCAGCCAAGGCCCTGTAGCCTCTCCAGCTCTGCCCCATCTCCCTCTTCAGCATCCCTGAATCCTGGGCCAGGTGTGTGCAGCTCAGCCTCAGGTATCCCTCTTTGTCCATTCTGCAAAAGCTGATTAGAAAAACATAAGGTTCCCAAACCTCAGGATCCTCATTCTGAGACAGAGACAGGCATTGTCGGAGTGATGGGACCTGCATCCAGGGCCACCCAAAATACTACCCCACATCCCACTTTATGTTCTCTCTTAGCTCCTTCTAGCTCTCAGGCCCTTCTTACTCTGCTTGGACACAGCTACATATGCTGTGTCCACAGGGGCCAGGAAACATGTTCTTAGAGTACAAACCCAAGTCTCTCTCCCACCTGCTCCAGCCTTCGAGCAGATGGAGGTAGACATTCATTAGTAGGTGCCACTAATAAGACAGCAAATCATATACATCATTTCTTAATTCATTTAATAAGGATTTATTGAATGCCAATGTATCAGTGTGAGAAAGAACTACCAGAAGATATTAATACCGAGAATAAGAGATTTATTATAGGGATTGACCTTGTGGAATTGCAGGGCTGGTTGGATATTCTGCATGCTTCCATGTGTGGTCCACGGGCAGGCAGTGCAGAAGGGGAACATGAAACGGGAAGCGAGGGCAAACTGGAACTCAGGGGACTCCCACCACCTAAGCTCTACCTGCAATGACTGATGTCCTCTGGGAGCAGCCGAACCCTCTGTCATGGAGCTGCACACACCTGGCCCAGGATTCAGGGACGCTGAAGAGGGAGATGGGGCAGAGCTGGAGAGGCCACAGGGCCTTGGCTGCCACCTGTGCCAACCAGGTCAGCCACTAGAGGGGTGATGGAGAGCAAAGCTCAGGCCTGTGCTGGCCTTCCCAGCCCACAAAGAACGTGGCTGCTGCTTCACTGTTAACTTCTGAATCTCAGGCACAATACCTCTTGCAGCCCTCACTAACTGGGAACCATGCAGAGAAGGGGATTCTGGGAGACGGGGTTCCCTCTCAGCTAAGCTGGCACAAGAAAAAGCCACTGAACCTGCCGGGTGGCTGGCATGGTGCTAGTCAGTGGAGACTCAGCAGAGAACAGTCTGGTCCTTGCCATCACAGAGCTCAGTCTCATGACAAACACAGACAGTCTTCACAGTGCCACAGTCTGATCAATGCTATGGTAGGGTACATGTTGTTCTTCACTGTCTACCATTGAGAAGCAGTGAACGAGTTAGGATTATGTTCATCTCCAAAATAACAAGGGCTTGAACAAAATTAAGTTTCTCTCTGACTTCAAGAACAGGCTGATAAGATGGATCCTACATTGTCAGGGACCAGGTTCCTACTGCCTGGTTGCTACAACATGTGTGGCCATTCTCTTGCTGTCCCTTGATGATCTGAGGGGTCTGCTGGCTGGTGCTACAGCTATTAGGTCACAATCCCAACCAGCAAAAAGGAGGAAGGGAGGGGATACACATGTCCACTCCCTGGTAGCTTCACGAGTAACTTCAGTTAACTGGCCAGAACTCAATCACACAGACATGTCTAGCTGCAAGGGGGCTGGAAAACATAAAACATAGTCTTTTTCCTAGATGGACATGGGCTCAACTAAAATGTGAAGGTTCTATTACTCTGAAACAGGGAGGAAGGGGATGCTATGGCTCAGCCGGCAGTCTCTGCCTCAGGTGATGTGCAGTAGTAGTCAACATCTCAGATGCTGGGCTCAGACAACCCTGAATTCCATTCCTAGCTCTCTCACTTTCTAGCTGTGTGATGTTGAATGAAGCAATTGCCTTCTCTGAGCCTTTGTTTCTCTAAGCACATGAGAACATTACCATTGCATGCCAGGTACTAATCAAAGTGCTTTGCATGGATTGTTATTCCTAATCCTCACAATGATCCTAAGACTTAAGTGGTATTGATGTTATTATCTCCATTTCACAGATGAGGAAGCTGAGGCTCAGAGAACTGAGATAACTTTCTCAAGGTTATGTGCATTCATCAACACATACTTAGTGGATGCCTGCTCAGTGCCAGGCTCTGCCCCGGCTCTGGAGATGCAGGGAAAAGTCAGGCGTGGTCCCCACCCTGCCAGGGCTCCCAGCTGTCTCTCCCCAGGGGAGAGACAAAGACTGGCCTGCTTTTTCCACTGCCCCAAGCTGTCCCCCACCCCCCATCACAAGCATGCAAGGATTTGGGGACTGGGTATAGGGAAAAGATAGGAAAACATTTCTCTGTTTTGTCTCTTCCTAGAGCTCCCCAGCCGGTTCCCACAACAGCTGTTCGAGAGCATCTTCTCTGTGCAAGCTCAGCGCAAACTATTCACAGCGGGCTCCGGCTGGGGCAAGGAAGAGAAGCCTGTCCATCAATTGGTCACTCAACGGTACCTCCTGACCAGAACAAGAGCAGCCAGTTGAAGACAGCAACAGTGACAACTACCCCCTCATACACCGGCTTGGACCTCCTGATCACAAAACACTTGCACATTCACTATTGCGTAAGGGCCTTCTTTCCTAGATGAGGATACTGGGGTTTCAGGAAGCTAAGTTGCTTGGGGGAGATGACACAGAAGTATCTGGGGCAGGTATTCCAGGAAGCCTCGTCTGTATAAACACTGACACCGGGCTTAAGTGGCCTTGGCACTGCCTGAGGCAGGGAAGTGGGCACAGAGGCCATTAAAGAGTTTGGTATCTTCCAGGAGGTGGCAGAGACCCAATGCTATGCTGGCTGGGTTTGCATCACACTGTGTGAGCTTGGAAAACTCCCTTCTGTTCTCTGTTCTCAACCTTCAGGGAACAATGAGGGGAGTGATCTACAGCCCTGGCGCTATCTCCCTTTGAATCACGCCCATTTAGGACTTTTCTCTTGGGCAAAGCAAGGGGCACAGGAGGGAACCCCCATTCACAGAGTGCATTTCGTGTGCCTGGCCTCTGACCCCACGTGCTGTAAGAAGGCATCACAGAGGAGCTGGATGCCCACTGGCCAGCACAGAGGCCACATCCAGCCCCTAGAATAATCCAGAAGGGCTTCTCGGTGGGGCAGCAATGTCATGGGCTCATCTCAGAGGCCATCTAGGGCTTGCTGGACGGGGCTGTCCAAGGAGGCAGCTGAGAGGACACAGACTCCAGGGGCACCCACGATGGTGCCGCACGGGTTGTGGGGAGCATAGCACTTGGTGTTGGGACCTGCAGAGTGGGCACAGGGTCTCACTCCATCCCTGACGAACCTTCAAGAAACCCATCCCCAGCCACTTCCCTATCACATCTCCACCCCTGTTGCTTTGAGAAGCAATTGTGTGATTTGTGACTTCTGACATTCCCCCCTCCGCAAACCCCTCCCTGCTTTCCTGTTTGGCCTGTGAATTGGAAAGGGCCGTAAACAGGCAGGCGAGCTCCCTCCTCACCCCAGGGCAGGCCTGTCAGCCAGCCAAGGAGAGGTAGGGCCCAGGGGACCCCCACCCCCACCGCCCCACGCAGCCCAGCTGAGGAGCTTGTAAAGATAGGATTTGTTTGTTTTTTTGGATCTGGCTCAGGATCTGGTTGAGGCCAGGCCCTTTGGGGAAAAGCAACTTTTAAATAAATGCTTCAAGATTGTGCAAACATTTCAGTAGTATTGGAGGCCTGGCGTTCTGGGTCAGGGAGGGAAAAAAATACCCGTCAATCACTCCAGAGATGAAAACCTGATAGCAGAGTGGCTGGTGAGGACTAGGGCTTGGGTTGCAAATCTCAGTTGTGGCTGGCTGAGACTGAACTACACTTAAGCCCTCTCTCAAAAAATCATTTGCATGTTAATCAATAGAGCAGCCCTGTTTGACAGGCACAGAGAGCACAAGGCGCTGGCAATAAGATCCGTGTGATGCGTGCAAAAAGGATGGACTCAGAGGCAGACGACTGGGTTTTAGCCCCAGCTCTGCCACCAATTTGCTTTATAGTCTTGGGTAAGTTATTTAGCGGCAGTTAGCCTCAGTTTCCTCATTGGTAAAATTGGGTTGTAATATCAATCTCATAAAGGTGTTGTAAGAATTAAATGAAATACAGATTGCAACATAAAACCTGGCCCAAAATACCACCATAGTAATAAATAATGACAATACTATGAGCTGTCACTTAACGAGCATTTTGTATGAGTGGGGACTTGCTTACATTTTCAGTATCTTCAAAACACACCCCACATGGCCAGGCACCCCTAGGTATATGCATAGGTGTCCTATGTACCTACTCCATGCCAGCTCTCTGTGGGCCCAGGGTTGGGCTCAGCTTGTGAGCTCAGGGTTCATGATCTTGAAGCAAGGAAGCTCCAAGCTGACACTCTAAGATGGATGAAAGAATTGTACGCAGGGCATGAAACAGAGAGACAGATAGTTCTGCAGGCTGTGTGAAGAGGGGGCATCCGGGGTAAGTCTTGAAAGATGAATAATTTGCTCCCAGGCAGGCACTGGGGAAGGGCATTCCTGATGGAGGGGCCAGATCAAGCAAGGCCTCCAAAGCAGGCCCTGCATGGAGGACATTAGGATGTGGTGAAGAGGGTCATTTGGAAAACAAAGCAAAGTCAGAGAGCAAAGAATCCTGCACTGAAACTGTCCAACCTGGTTCCCCGAGGCAGGACAGTGTCTTCTCCTGCTCCACACCCCCCACTCCTCCCAGCAGCTGTGTCACTAAGGCAGTAGCCCAACCTCGCCACATCTACATATCCCTTCCCTGCCTGCCTCAAAGGGTTCATGGAGGTGAGAGAGTTTTAGATTTTAAGAAGGTTAAAGTTTGTCACCAACGCTGGCTATCATTACTGTACATGTACACACACAGAGAGACAAGCTCATATGCATATGCGCACATGCATGCACACACATAGGAACCAGAAAGACCTGGCTTCCAATCCCAGCTTCTCCATTTACTGCACATGACCCCGAGCAACACGTGTACGTAATGTACATAAAGCACCAGCGTGGTGCCTGGCACGTGTTAGTCACATACAATATGGCTATCATCCAACACACTGACAACCCCAAACAATTTGCTCCTCTTTCAAGAAGAAACTACCCCCAACCAGGTCAATTCATGAGACTGTGCAGCCCAGAGATCAGCCCCCAAGCCCCCCATGTTACATATGAGGACACTCAGAGAAGGAAGAGAGCACGTCCGGCTTGGAAGCAGAGAAGCACACGGCAAGAAGCCTTCCCGGAATGCGCCTGTGCTGAGCCTTGGACAGCGAGCAGGCCTCCCGGGGCAGGTCCGAGTGGGAAGGGCATTTCAAGCAGAGGGAACAGGAGGAGCAAGTGCCAGAGAGGTCACTGATGAACTTGGGAGAAGACAAGTCACCTAGCCCATCAGGGTCAGCGATGGGTGTGACTGACGCAGCTGAGAAGCTGGGACCTGCGTTGGAAGGCTCTTGGGAGCCACGGGAGCCCAAAGCTGGCGGGCAGCAGCACTGGGTCCACATTTTGGAAAGAGTCCTACAGTGTCGAAAGCTTGGCCCAGGGCAGTGCCAGGAGGGAGGGCAAGAAGTGGGTGGATTTGAGAGGCACTGAGGAGATACAAGACTCCTCGAACAGCATTAATTTTCTAGAGATGGGGCCAGAGTGGCCATGGAGGAAGCGGACACTGAGGGACCAGGGCTAGGGGATTTTGAACAGAGAAGAGTGCTCAGAACAGGGGCTTCCTGAAGCCCCACCCCTCCTATGGAGTCTTGCAGCACACCCCATGCCCAGGAACCTGCCCCAGTGCCAAAGGCACAGACCCAGGCCCAGGTGAGGAGGCCCACAGGACAGGGTGGAAGAGAAAGCCCCGCTCTCTTCCGGAGAGGGGGTGGGTTAGGCAAGTCAGCTGGCAGTGGACCAACTTTCTCTCCAACTTTATACCCTTCCCTCATTTCTTCCTGTCTCCATCTGGCTCCATGCCCAGCGCTGCCCTCAGCCTCTGTGTGCCTTGGAACCAGCCCCTCGCCTCTATGACCCTCAGTCTCCTCCTCTGTAAAGGGAAGGTAACAGTACTTAGCAAGCAACGCTGCTGCTGTGCTCATTCCATGAAATGGTTGGCACGTGGTTGGCAGGTGCCATGCCAAGAGGAGATGCACAAAGTGCAGGGCGTCCGTTCCTTGCTCTCAATAAATGATTCCCTTTTTTCCCTGTGCGTGTATGCTACCCTTTCCAATTTACAAACCCCTCACATTTGCCTCAGCACAACCACCCTGCGAGGTGGGTGTAATCATTACCCCCCTGGGCGGCCTGACAGGGCAAAGGGCTCTCAAATCGCAGCCAGGGGCGGAGTCACCGTGTGAACCCAGGTTCCTAGGAGTCTCCAGGCAGCCGCTGTCCCCTACCTCTCCCCAATCGTGCCCTCCCGCGTGCTGCAGCCGCCACCCCTCCCCCTGCCCCCCGTCCACCCCTGTCACCCCTACCCCGCTCCCCCTGCCCCTCGCGTCTGCCCTGCCCCTCCCCTCCCTCCTCCGGCGCCGCCCCCTCCCCTCCTCGTCCTCCGAGCCCACATACGCGACACCTGGAGCAATAGCAGCCGCCCCGCGGCCTGGGCCTCATTACAGGCCGGCCCTTATCGCGGCGTGCATCACATTATTTCATTTCAAAGAATCCGCAGAGAAGCCCGTCCCGGCCGACAACAGAAAGTAAAAACACAGCTGACTCCCATTAGGGCCCTCTCACAGGCTCCGCGTGAGGTAATGAAATATGGAAGCGGTGAGATATGTAATGCTTTATTAAGCGGTCTCAGCTACAACGGCGTGCATGCCAATTACGCCTGCAGGCTACCGCCCGCCCCCGGCCGCGGACCACCCAGCGCGCCCGCCCGGGAAGGGGAGGACCGCGAGGGAGGAGCGAGGGAGGCAGGCGTGGGGAGAGGCCTGGGCGGAGGGGAGGACGCAGGAGGAAGAAGAGGGCGGGCGGGCGAAGGGAACGTGAGGAGAGGAGCAGGGAAGAAGGAAGCGGAGGGAAGAGGGGGGAAGAGAAGGGATCGCGGGGGTGCCCGGAGCCATCTCTGGGTCACAGAAAGCAGCAAGGCCTCCTCCTGCCTGAGCGAGCCAGGCCTGTTCGCTCCGCCAGACAGACAGGACCCCGGGAATCTCGGAGTAGGAGGACGCTGGATTCCTAGAAGACCAGAAACGGCACGGCCAAAACTAAGGTTCAGAGACGCAAAGACACTTAACTGAGGCCACACAGACGAATCCTGAGCAAGGTTGGGGAGCAGCCAGGCCTCCTGTTTCCTCCACTAGATAGTTTCCATTCTATCGCACTGCCTCTTCTTTCCCCTGGAACGATGTCTAGGTAAAGTTCCCCCATGGTTGCGGGAATGGGAGACACGTTCATTTTTCACATCTGACTTTGTAGGGCCCCTGACATCGTCTGTGCTCCTCCGCTCCCCGCAAACAGACGAACACACTCTATCTGGTTCTGCATGCTTGCCCAAGGACACCCCATTCAGTCAGTCATCAGAACTGAGCTCCTACTGTGGCCCCGTGCTGGGGAAACAAGAATGAAACACTCATGCTCCCTGCCCTGGAAGAGCTCACTGGCAGGTGAAAATGACACCTAAACCAATAATAAATAAGAGAGCATATAAGGCCATAATGGAATACGTATTGTGTACAGAGAATCAGGCAGATCTGTCCAGCAGGTCAGGGAGGGCCTCAGGAGATATGATGTTTTACAGTCTTGTGGGGTGAATAGGAGTTACCTTGGAGGCCAAAGACCTGAGATACCTGCCTATGAAAACTTTGGAGCAATGAATATCCACAACTCATTCAAGGAATGACTAACGTATTTTAGGGTGCACTGAGCAGAATAAGCATTAGCCAAAGCTGAAGGATAGCACAGCACTAGAGGTTTCGTTAAGTTAAATTATTTAAAACAGAAGGAAGGCAGGGTACTCATTCATCTCTAGGTAATTATTTTTCTTTTAGCCTTGCTCCCAGTAGAATTTCTCCAGGCTATACATACTATTCTAGAGTATAAAGGTCCAGACTTCTGTCTTCATCATGCAGGTAACATTATTGCTATTTTATAGATGAGGCTCTGAGAAGTCATTTATATCACATAGAAAAAAAAATGAGTTTCATTTATTGTGAACTTACTATGTGCCAGGTACTGTACTAAGCTCTTTATATACATTTATTATGTCATTTGTTCCTCAAAACAATCCTATGAGAATATTTCCTAAAACTTTCTAACTTCTTTCACTCTTCATGTCTTTGGACTTGCTGTTCCTTCTGCCCTACGTCTTCCTCTTTCTTTACCTGGTGTACTATCTACACATCTGACTAAAAGGCTTCAGACAAAAGAGCCAACAATAGAGTGGTTCAAAGAAAAGTTTATGCCTCCCTCATGTAATGGTTTGGAGGTAGGCATGTGGTCCGAGGTGAATGGGACAGCCGTGCTCCCACCAAGGTCATCCAGAGGCCCAGGTTCTTTCTGCTTTGTTGCTCCACCATCCCCTCATGGCCCAAACTCGTTCCCCCACACCACGGCCACATTCCAGCCATGAGAAGTGGTGGCAAATGATTTCACTTCCATTCATGTTTAGTTAGCATAGGATCTCAGTCCCATGGCTTCACCTAGCTGCAAGAGATGACGATAATTATAATCTCTAACTGGGTGGCCATGTGTCCTGCTAAAGCTGGGAGGAATATTTCTATTATTAAAAGGAAGAAGGAAGAAAGGAAAAACAAATGCCACATGTACTTACTATTAAATTGGAACTAACCGATGAGCACGCATGTGCACAGAGGGAAGTCTAACTCAACGGAAATCAAGCAGTGGGGAGGTGGAGGAGGGGACGGGCCATAACCTACTTAATGGGTACAATGAACACTATCTGGGTGACAGACTCACTTATAACCATGACTGAAGCATTATAAAAGTGACCCATGTAACCAAAAATATTTGTTCCCCTATAATACTTTGAAATAAAAAAAGAAATAAAAGGAGAAAGAAGAGAAAAACAGAATTGTGGACATGAGCAACATACTCTGCCACCCCTACTTGTCCTTTATGATCCAGGTTGAATGTTTCCTCCTCTTTGAAGCCTTTCTGGATCCCACCCCAGGAAGAATTAATTGTCCCTCTCATGTGCTTCTCCAGTCCCTTGTACTTTGCTGCTTTACTATTAGGTCATTAAATATGAAATGTCCGATTTCGAATCAAAAGTGTATATTATATCTCAAACTAGAAGCAGTACAATTAATCAAAGTACATGTCTAAACTATCAACACAGGTTTGCCATCTTAACGGTGGCTTCTTTATGCCAGCAGCAAAGAAGCCTGGAGAGTGAGTGGCGATGAAATCTCTAAAGACGTTTTCCACAGCTTGTTGAGAATTGAATATTGTTCCTTACAAGAAGTAGTCCAAAGCCTGGAAGAAGTGGTAGTCAGTTGGTCTGGTGAATGTAGTGGATGACAGAGAGTGTCCAAGTCCAGCCTCTGTAGTTTGAGCAGCGTTGCCTGTGTGACATGTGGTCTAGCATTGTCTTGCAAGAGGATTTGCCTGTCTCTGTTGACACGTCTCAGCTGTTTAATTGCAAGCATCCTCATCATTTCATCCAACTGGTTGCAGTAGACATCCGCTGTAATCAGCTGACTAGGTTTTATGAAGCTGTAGTGGATAATACCAGTGCTGGACCACTAAACAGACAGCATTAACTATTTTTGGTGAATATTTGGTTTTGGACTGTATTTCTTCAGCACTTTATCTTTGTCCAACCATTGTGCCGAACACTTGCAACTGTCAAAAAGAATCCACTTTTTATCACACATCACAATACAGTGTAGAAATGGTTCAGCTTCATGTAGTGACAGCAAAGAAAGACAAGCTTCAAGATGATTTTTCTTCTGATGTTTGTTTAATTTATGTAGTACCCATCTATCCAGCTTCTTGACCTTGTCAATTTGCTTTAAATGGTCTAATATTGTTGGAATAGTAATGTCAAACCTTGTTGTTAATTTATGCATAGGTTGAGATGAATTCACTTCCACTAGTTTTTAGTTTATCATTATCCACCTTGGTCTCAGGTGGTCCATGTGGCACATTTTTAAGATTAAAATTACCAGAAGGGAATTTTTTTTTTTTTTTAGATAGTCTCACTCTGTCACCCAGCTAGAGTGCCGTGGCGTTAGCCTAGCTCACAGCAACCTCCAACTCCTGGGCTCAAGGGATCCTCCTGCCTCCTGCCTCAGCCTCCCAAGTAGCTGGGACTACAGGCATGCACCACCACGCCCAGATAATTTTTTCTACTTTTAGTAGAGAGGTGGTCTAGCTATTGCTCAGGCTGGTCTTGAACTCCTGAGCCCAAGAAATCCTCCTGCCTGTGCCTCCCAGAGTGCTAGGATTATAGGCATGAGCTACAACACCCCACTCAGAACTGAAATTTTTAAAACATGGATGTACTGAGTGTTCATTAGCCACATCCTTTCCAAATATTTTGTTGATATTTTGAGCTGTGTATTGTATTAGTTTTACAATAGAACTCATATTTGAAAATAATACAAATTTTTGACTTATCTGTAGTTGTCCAAAAATTGTTCTAATAAAAATTTTGAAAGATAATCACAATTTAAAATGTGCATTTGAAAGAATGAGAATGAAAAAAAGAACATAATTACCACAAAAAAAGAAAAAATGAAGATGTACCTTATGATAAAAATAAAAACAAGTATCAAAGTGGAATGTCACATATATTAACTGTCAAACTAAGTACTTAAGGAAATCTGACATTTTATATTTAATAACCTAACACTAGGTTTACAGGCCTATTTTCCCAGCCAGTTCTTGAGTGGCTGTCTCCTCATCTGTAAATAATAAGCTCTATAAATAATTAGCGCTTACTACGTCCCAGGCACTGTACTAAGCAAGTTTTATGCATTAACTCATTTAATCTTCCCACAACCCTGGGGATTTCCTCCTTTATAAAATGGGCATGATAATGATATTGACTTCATAGGGTTGCTGTGAGGATTAAAAGAATTGGCATTCAAATGGGTATTGAGTACAAGCTCAATAAAAGTAGCTACTATTACTGTGTAAGTGTAGATTAATAAATGTACTGATGTAAGGAGTTAGTCCAGTTAGAGACTATGCTCCCTGCCCTACACAGCTCACAGGTGAGCTATAAACATTAACCCACAACAGGATGTGCAGGCACCTAGAGGTGCAAGTTCAGAGGGCTCTTGGTAAGGTGGCAAGTGTTCTATGAATACAAAATACAGTTGGCCCTCAGTATTGGGTTGCATATCCACAGATTCAACCAACCACAGATCAAAATTATTCCAAATAAATAAATAAACAACAATAAAAAAAATACAAATTTTAAAAATACAGGGTAACAACTATTTACATAACATTTACATTGTATTGGGCATTATAAGTAATCTAGAAGTGATTTAAAGTTATATGCAAATACTGCACCATTTTATATAAGAGACTTGAGCTTCTGCGGATTTTGGTGTCCGTGGTGGGTCCAGTCTCCCCTCAGATACTGAGGAATGACTGTACTGTAGTCCTGGAAGTTACTCCTGTTATTCCCCTCTCCTCACGTGAGAAAGCTAACTTATCCAAGCTAGCCAAAACTATGGCTCAAACCAAACTGAGCACTATGTTATATTACTTCCAGAAATTTTGCTTAATATAGTACATATTCTTATTTTAATAGAGGGAAGGGAGCAGTAATTGGCTAAAGTACATAAATCTCTGGCCACAGAGATTAATTGGCCACATAAAGACCACATTTCAGACACATAAGCTATTTAAGACACTACCACTACCTGGTGGCAGCAAGGAGTATTGCAGGCATAGAATCTCATTCAAATGAGGCAAAAGCATCCCAGTATCAATTTTGAATTATTTTAATATGTTAGATATAACCAGGACCTTTTCAGAACATTTGGTTTTCTTTGTTCTTATCAATAAAATACCCCACGCTATTTCCATTGTTCTTGACCACTACCATTTCTTAGATTTTTTTCTTCTTTACACTCCAGAATTTCTGAAATCAGAATGTATATTATAATAATGGTCAGCCTCCAGTAGGAGGAATAGTTGTCAGGCATTTGTCATGTTTATGCAGTGTGACTTCAATTGTGTGATCTACAATGATAATAATACACAGAATTGACTGTTAACTTAAATTTGGATCCTGAATTATTGATATTAATGATATATGATATCATGATATGATAAATGATATTAATGATATATTAAATGTCCTCAAAAATATTTCATCTGATGCAAAAATAAAGTTTCTGTTTATGTAGGAGATGGCCTGTCAACCACCAGTCAGTGCCATTACTGACAACAAAACTTGCCTAGTCTCCCTGAATAGATCAGAGAATTTTGTGAGGTAGGTCTGACAAATTGATCCATCAAGTCCTAAAACACTTACCCATCAAAGCTTCCAGCTAACTTTAAAGAAAAGCTATTTAACTTTCAGAAATATACAATGCAACTAATGGAGGGGAGACAGGAACTGTATGTTTATCCAAAGCAGAAATGTACATGAAACACCAATATTCTTCAACATGTCTTGAAATTATACTGTTAATATTAAAGGAATAAAGTTCACATACATGAGATGCAAAAACATCACCATTGCTATGATATCCTGCATAATTTCAGATGACCCAAAGGAATTCAACAGAATATAGATGTTCCAGTGTATTTTTTTTTTTTTTGAGACAGAGTCTTGCTCTGTCACCTGGACTAGCAAGCAGTGGCTCAAACTCCTGGGCTCAAGCAATTCTCCTGCCTCAGCTTCCAGAGTAGCTGAAACTACAGGCATGTGCTACTACACCCAGCTATTTTTTTCTATTTTTGTGTAGAAACAGGTTCTCACTCTTGCTCAGACTGGTCTAGAACTCTTGGCTTCAAGCAGTCCTCCCACCTTGGCCTCCCAGAGTGCTAGGATTACAGGTGTGACCCACCACACCGGACCATATCTTTAAACATTGTGATCCTGAAAAGAAAAAAAGTGAGCAGTTATAGGAACAACTGTGTTATCAGTTATTTTTCTTAAGTATGTGTTTTTAGTGTGGCAATTCTCCCCCCACTCCAAAGTGTAGTTAAATCAATAGGGCATCTTGCAAGTAGTAGCATCTTACTATAGTATCAAGAAACTCCAAATTCAGTCGGCACTAAATTCTGGGGCTCTGAGACTCGTTCTAGCAATAAGTTCCCCCACCATAACATAATAACAATAATGATACTACTGCCAGTGATATTCACGAACATCTGTGTGGTACTGTATAGTTTCCAAGGTGCTCACGTGTAGTTTCTCGTGTCATCCTCATGACAGCTCTGTAAGACAGCCCCTTCTTGTTGATGAAGAAATGGGGTGCAGAGAGACCTGACCTAGCCAAGGCCCCACAGTGAGACTTACACCCCCCATTCTCCTGTCCTCCACACACCATCCTCTTACCACACAGCCCACTGCCTCTCTGTTTTCCTCCTTTCTCATTGTTTCCTCTACCTCTCCAGGCATTGTCTCCCTGTCTCCATCTCTCTCTATCCCTGCCTTAAGGCTTATTTTTCTATCTGTCCCTCTCTCTTCTCTTTATCTCCATTTCTCTCTGTCCTATGACTCTCTCTATGTCTTTAATTTTCTGTGTCTTGTTACTGCTTTCTCTCTATTTTTGCCTTCTAATGTCTCTCTCTTCACCCTTATTCTCCTCCCCCCATTCCCTCCTTCTCCCCTTCTCTCTCTCCATCCCTCCCTCCTTCCCTTGGTTTCATAGTGCCTGAAAATGAAAGTTTTCTCTCCTGATGGCAGCATCTCTCTCTTCCCCAAGGACAGGAAGGAGAGAAGGAAGCCTGGGGTGCAATGAGAAGTCACCTTGGCCTTTGTCGCCCCCTAGAGTCTGCTCATCCTGCCCTAACCTCCTGCCCCAGACTGATCCCCTTTAGGCCCAACCAGGGATTCCTGGAGAGGACCCAGCTAGGGACCAGACTCCACACATGCTGCCTGAGCATCTGAAAAGATCAAGTTAAAGATAAAGTTCTGGGCATCTCCAAAGGAAAAGTAAAACCAATACCCAGTGGGAGTCCCAGAGCTCGGTTAGACTCCCGGCTCTGCCAGTGACCTTTATGATTTTAGGCCAATCACCTTGTCTTTCTGAGTCTCCATTCCTCACTCATGAAGTGGGTTACCTTACAAGGGCTGCTGTTAGGTATTCATTAAGACCATGATTGTGAAAACACCTGCCATATAACAATTGCTCAATAAATGTTTGTTGATTTAGGCAGAGGCTAACAAAAGGAAGGTTGTTCAAGAGTAAAGAAATAGAGAAAAAAGGAATGTTTAGGGTGATGGGAGATTGTACATGAGCCTCGTGTTCTTTAATTACAAAAGTGGCCACGGATTCTTCCCCTTCCATCAAGAGATTGAGTCTGTCTCCTCAACCCTTGAATCGGGACTGGCCTATGATTTGCTTTCGTTAATGGGTCACCAGCAAATGCAATGCAAGCAGAGGCTTAAAAAGTGCTTACACATTGAGACTTACCTTCTCTTGCTGCCTTTGGAAGCCTCTGACTGCCACTATGTGAAAAATCCCAAGCTGGCCTGTTGGATGACAAGAGACATCTGGCTGGGGTACTCTTGTTACTCCAGCCATCAGCCAGCCAACCACCAGACATGACTAAGGCCATCACTGCCATCTGATCACATGCATGAGTGTTTTGGTTATTTATAGCTGCATAACAAATTATCTCCAAAGCAGGTTAAAACAACATGTCTTCCCCTACACAATTTCTGAGGGTCAGGAATCTGGGAGCAGTTTGGCTGAATGATTCCGGCTCAAGATATCTCAAGGTTGCAGATAAGTGGATCATCTTAAGGTTAAACTGGGGCTGGTGAATCTGCTTCCACGCTCACTCACCTGATTATTCGTGGGCCTGAATTTCCCTCTGGCTATTGGCCAGGGGGTTAAGTTCCTCACCATGTGGGCCTCTTCATAGGACTGCTCACAGCCTGGCAGCTAGCTTCCTCAAGAGTAACTGATCCAAGACAACAAGAATGCATGAATTCAAGTGCCCGACACAGAAAGTGCAATCTTTGAAATCCTAATCTCAGAAGTGACATACCATCACTTCCACTATTTAGTAGTGAGCACAGAGACCAACCATGATACAGTGTGAGAGAGGACCACACAAGGATGTGAACACCAATAGACAGAGATCATAAAGGACCATCTTGGAGGCTGGATGCCATAATGCATACACCCAACTGAGATTAGCAGAAGAACCAACTGGCTGAATCCAGCCCTGACTGCCAACCCACAGCTTAGATAACTGATGCAAATACCATGTGCCCAGCATCACCTGCTTGTTTACCACTCACTAATCTAAAAGTCGTTCTCTGGTCACCAGCAGTGTAAACTATGGCTGTACAAGCTGAATGGTTCTGTGGAGTCTGCAGAGGGCTTGACTCTGGCTGCCTCTCGGCCCAAGAGAGCTCAGGATGGTCCAGTCTCCTTCTCTTAGCAGCTGCTCCCCAGATAGAGAGCTTCTACCTTCCACCTCCATTTCATCCAGCCCTCTTCATTCTCTGGAACCACCTCTTCTTCGGAGACGAATAACTGGGTAAGATGAGTCTTTAGAAGGGAAGCATGTAGAACCAAGGGAGTCTAGGCTGGCAAGAGTAGGAGAAAACAGAGTCAACACCCACCACACCCTGCCTTGGCTACGGAGCCCCACAGTGCAGCCATGGCTCAACACACTTTGCAAAGCACAGTGTAAGCCTGCTTCAGAGAACTGAACATCAGGACCCAGAAGGTCCTCAGCAGTGAGCTTCAACAACTCGTCATTAAATATACAGGGGCATTTCCCCAAAGTCACACCACAAACCTATAGCAGCAACAAGATTAAACTCAGCACTCCTGTTCCCCACCCTGGGCTTGTTTCTTTGCAGTAATAAAGAGCACATTACAACCTGGTGACATTTCTGTTCAGAACAGAATGTATTTTAAAATATTGCCCATCTGGGACTCAGAGAACAGCCCAAAGCAACAGGAAAGAAAAAGCACGAACAGGATAGAGAGAGGTGAACTCATTACCTGATTTCTTCTCACTAGTATACCACTTTCTTGCCCCTCTCCCCACCCCTTGCAACCCAGGACTCTTTCCTCTTCACACAACCAGACCTCACTGGGGCACCCACCCCAGCATATACTTCCCAAGACACATGCCAAGAGAATATCTGAATCAGAACCAAGAGTCCTGGAATCTTTAGCATCCCAGAGCATAAGGAACCTTCTCCCAGACTGTATTTGCTCCGTAACAAGTGGGCATTCAACCTGCACTTACATGCTTCCAGGGACCAGAAACTTACCACCTCCTGAGTTGGCTGGGAAGAGCTTTGGAGACTGGCCTGTCTCAGTTCAAGTCCTAGCTCTATGATAGACAGTTGTACGACCTTTGATAAGTCATTTGATCTCTCCACACTTCATAGTTCTCCTCCACAAAGCAGGAATAATGCCTCCTGAACAGGGTTCTCATGATAATTAAATAAGTTTATCAATGCATGCAAAGTTCTCAGAAAGTAATCATCATACCACAATGTTTATTACCTGGGCAGAAGGTAAGAGCTAGATGGGGCACAGGGATCCTGTCCCTTAGCAGTGCCTGCTTCCCACCTGAGCACCCCACCCTAAATAGGCAGGGCTGCTAGATTGAGGTTCCTCTTCAGACACAGAAAGTCAAAAATCATCCATCATCTCAAGGATGCAGGAAGGCGTTGGGCAGTAGGGTAGCAGAGAGTGAGAAGGATGCGCTCAAGATGGGTGGGTTGGGCTTGGAATATTTAAGGATGAGGAAGGGAGAGAGAGGACAGAGAAGATTCCAGATGTGCACTAGTGAGAGGTGATGGAAAGGATGTAGCAAGAAGTCACATGGACATGGCTAGAGGGTGCTGGTGAGGGGGGTAAAGAAATTCCTCCTCAACTCTGTTCTGAAAGTTAAACAAAGGCCACTCATGGCTTATTCCTCCTCCAACAGCAGAAGTCAGTAACTCCTGAGATTTGAAATCAGAAAGGCACAGGCCATTCTTACAGAGAATCCAACTGGGGGGGAGGGGGGGGCCAGGGGAGCACCTCTCAGCATGGCTATCATCTGTCACAAAGCCAAACAAATTTGCAAGCCCATCACTGAGTGTGAGAAGTTGCTGGTGAGCAAGGCACAGGAAATGGAAATTCATTACACCTTCCCATTGTCATTCACATACAATATACAAACTGCCACGGGAGCCTTTTAATTTAGTGGGCTGCCTCCGTGGTTTATTTTAGTGTAACTAAAGAGGTCTGAGGCCTTCCATCAGCTTGCTGTTGAGCTCGCTGTCTTTCACTGCCCCTTCACATCCACCCTGCATCCAGGCTGGCCTGTAAGCCACATTTATGGGACAGAGGAAAAAACCAGTCGCAGGGAGGGAGGGGAGGGGAGCGGACAAGGTATTGGTACCCACTGGTACCCACCAGCTTCCCCTCCACCAATCCTCCACGAGTTGGTGCATCCCTGGAACAGGAAAGCTGCAGCCCCCAGCAGGCAGCCCCACCAAGGGCAGTCGCTCCAGGCTTCCGGAGCTCTACCCTGACTTTGCCCCATGGGGTCCAGGGTGGGAAGAGCTTGCTGACCATACCGGTCCTGGGACACTGCCCTATCTCTAGTTGCTTTCCTAAATCTTCCCCACACTTTTGTAAACAGTCCCTTTTAGAAACTCCCCTCCATACCTTGACTGGGCAAATTCACAGAGACAAAGTAGGACGATGCCTACCTGGGGCAGAGGGGAGGGAAGACTGAGGAGTTTATCGGGTGCAGAGTCTCACTTGAGGAGGATGAAAAAGTTCTGGAGATGGATGGGGGTGATGGTTGCACAATAGTGTGGATGCACTTAATGCCACGGAACTGTATGCTTCAAAATGGTTAAAATGGTAAATTTTATGTTTTGTATATTTTACCACCATTAAAAAAAAAAAAACACTCACCTCCACTAACCAACCTGAGCATGCCATACGTTTCCTCCTGGGCCCCTGCCTGATAGATGCTTTCCCCCAGAGCTGTGTTCCCCAAAGTCCCTGAACCTTGGACCATGGGAGTTTCAGGAAGCTGACCCTTGAGGTTAGGCAGAGCAGCTGGACTCCAGGGGTTATACACTTACTGAACACTGATGGGGACCCTTTTAACTGAGCTGAAGAAAACAAAGACTCCTGTGCTGTGGACTGAATGTTTGTGTCCCACCCAGAATTCATATGTTGAAACTCTAATCCCCAGTGTGGGCTATTGGAGGTGGGGCCTTTGAGAAGTAATTAGGGTTAGATTAGGTCACGAGGGTAGGCCCTTAATGAAAGAATTAGTGCCCTTATAAAAAGAGAAAGAAACATGAGATCTCCCTTTCCCTCTCCCTCTCCTTCCCTCTCCATCTCTCCCCTCTTGCTGTCCCTCTCCCCTTCCCTGTTCCCCTCCCTCTCCGCCTGCCCGGTGAGGATGCAGCAAGAAGGCAGCTATCTGCAAGCTAGGAAGAGAGGCCTGACCAAAATCCAACTGTGCTGGCAGATGGCACCTTGGTCTTGGACTTCCAGCCTCCAGAATTATGAGAAAATAAATTTCTGCTGCCTTAGCCGCCCAGTCTAAGGTATTTTGTAACAGCAGCCCTAGAAGACTAAGACCCCTGAGAGAGCCCCTATAGTTCTGGGCTCCTGCACACACACCTGGACAGGGTGGACACACACGAAACATCCATGACCTGGGATACCGCTGCAAACCTGGTTCCAGCGTTTCCTGTTCTCCAATTGTTTCGTATACTGGTTCCAGTTCCTCGCTCAACTGGGGCCAGGAGATGGATCCTTACTCTGCAAATGTCTCTGCGACTTTGGGCAACTCTGTCCCCATTCTGGGTCTCCGTTTCCCTTTTTGTACAATAAAAGAATTAGCCAATAATATTCAAACTTTTCTTTTAACCAAAAGAATCCTTTCATCAAATAAAACCTTATAGAACCTTACGAAAAAGCTCAAAATCAAAGCGAAATAAAATCAGGCTGCTTGGGCTGAGGATGAGGTGGGAGGCCCAGAGCTCCACCGTCTGCATCCCACATCCTGATTCCAATTTGGTGTTATTTCTCGGGAACCCTGGTGTTCAGCGAGGCACAGTCTGACAATCAACTGTCCTGATAATCAACTGTCCCAACTGTCCTCCAAAGCCCCCCAGGCTCTGGCAGTGTGTGGCGGGGATGGTTCTGAGAACAGTGTCACTGTTTGCTGAATGACTGCGAGGAGAACCTGGAAGCACACACAACTCCCCGCCTCCTCTCTCTCCGCTCAGTACTGAGTGGAGGGGCTTGGGCCCAAGCCTGCGGTTCACGGACACCAGGCTGCTAACCACGCCAGGCTCCCTCCCTCCCCACTCTGTGAATACCACTCTGGTGGACAAGGAACTGTGGAGCCCTCGCCAGCCTCCCCCCCCCATGGGAAACTTGCCGTTCCACGGCCAGAGCAGCCCGTTACCTCTGAGCACAAGCAGAGGGGCCAGGCTGGGGCCAAGAACAATATTTTGTCAGTGAGTCTATTAGAAAAATAATGGAATAAAAGAAGCCACCCTCAATAAGTAATGTGCAAGCTTCCCTTCGATCTGCCACGGCCTGACAAGGGCTGAAATGGCCCTTCCAGGACGGGCGTGCAGCCAAGAGCTTTAAATAATCATTAAAAATATGTTCATGATTTATCATGGGGGACGGGCTGGCCACGGGGCTGCGAGGCAGCGGCGCCTTCAGCACCGCACCCCAGTCCTCGAAGCCTGGCCTCTTCCCTCCCCAGCTCAGGCCTTCGGCAAGAAGGTAACCCTCACAGGTAACCCCAGAGCTGGGGACTGCCCCGAGGAGAGGAAGGGTGCAACTGTAAGAAGTCTACCTCCCTCCTGGCTGGCCAGCAGGAAGCAAGTCAGCGTCGTGCTGGGGAATGTCTCTGCAGTGCTCCAGACACTGCTCCAGGCGCTTAACCGTCTTACCTCCTTTAATCCTCTTGACAACCCAGCGAGCCCTGCGCTGATATGATTGTGCCCATTTTAAGACTGAGAACACTGAGGCACAGAGACAGAAGTCACTTGCTCCCTGAGAGGTGGAGGAACCTCGTGTGCTTGGAGACACAGTGCCCTTAACTAGCACTCTGTGCTGCCTCCCGGACTAGGGTGGGAGGCTGGACCCCCTCCCGCCTTTGCTCCCCCAGGACTCCCAGTCACCTCCCTCTCTGGTGCCCTAATGGCCTCTGTGCAAAGGGAACCCCGATAAGCCCCCTTCGGCCCCCAATTCCACATACCACTGCGCCCTGTGTGTAACAGACATCGATGTCCCCACACAGCCTGGCACTCCCTACACAAGACCTCACCGCCAGGCCCCATGCTGAGCCTTTGCTGGGGTAAAGGAGGGAAATCCTGGAAAATGGAAGGTGGCCAACCAAAGAGTGGAGGATGAACCTGAAGACCATGGAATCCAGTGGCCCCAATGCCTGTGGCCTCCAGGAAAGCCCCTCCCTTGGGTGCAGGGCAAAGAGGCCTGGCTGGGTGTCAGGATGTGGGCATCCTGGTCCCAGTTATGCTCTAAGCTTGCTTTTAACCTTGGACAAGTCACTTCCCCTCCCTGGGCCTCAGCTTCCTTTTCTGAAGAATAATCATGAAAATCCTATTTTACGTCCCAAGGCTTGTAAGGAAGCTGAGGAGGGAAATTTGTCACATGGGAGGAGGGAGGAAGAGATTATGCAAGCTGTAGGGTGCTGGGCCCATGGAATAGACTGTTATTATTCTCAGTGACGTCCCAAGTGCCAACAAACTTCTCGATACATCAACAACTGCCTGGTCGATTAACACTGGCTTCAAATCCTGGACCATGCAGTCTGAGCTGGGCTGAAGCTGCCTCCCGAGCCAGCGACAGCCCCTCAGGGAGGACAGGTCTTCCTGGAGACCAGGACCCTCCTCAGCAGGTGAAAACAGTGACAGCTCTTCCCCCAAAGAAGGCCCAAGCTGACCTGAAGGGATGAGTCCTGAATTATTGTGCGTGACAGGCCAGCAGGGATGGCCTTGCTCCCCTGTGGGAAACTCTGTTTGCACATGTGGCTCCTTGCACAGCTGGACAGACAGTGCCACCTCCTCCAACGCTGACCTCCTCCCCTCAGAGGACAGTATGCCCTTCAGACAGAGGAGAGCTGCGAGACCCGCCTGGTCTGCAGTGGTCAGCAGCCCCAGCCCTACGCCAGGTGCTCATCCTGCTACTTTGTCCACAAGCCACATTCACTGCCCAAGGCTTTGCTCCCATGATCTCATTAAACCCTCAAAGTCACTGTGTGGTCTGTATGGCTGATGCCCATTCTATAGCCAAAGAAACTAAGTTTTAAAAGGATTAACTACCTTGGGCAGAGTCCAGACTATTCCTCCTCCTCCCAATCCATCATACATTCACCCACTCGCCCTCACCCTCCTGCCCTCGTGGCCAGGCGTACAGCCACCCGTTACTGTCACTGTTCATAACCTCATGTATGCACTGAGTCATCCATCAGACATCCCGGGTGCATCACCCTGCACTCAGCCCACAGAGCTGGATCAGATAAGGTCCCAGCCTTCAAGGAGTTCACAGTCCAGTGAAACACACTTAACTCTTGGGATCATAACTCTGAGTAGCACAATGCTGTGGTCAAACAGCTGGGACCTAGTCCTGACTCCACTCTTATACACCCCTCTCTGGCTACCGCCATGCCCCTATGATCACCTCCTATGTATAGGCCAGTTTCTGCCACCAGCTCCCGAGACTCTGAAGGTCACAGGGACTGAGTCTTATTCTTAATAATATCCTGTGACCACCAAGCTGAGGCTTTGCAGTAATCGTCAGTAAGCACCACATGACTAAGGGTTGAGCTCAGCCAACCACTTAACAAGGACTATCCCTACTCACCATCTTACAGCAATCCTAAGAGATAAGGCCCATGTTTTCCCCATTTTACAGATGTGGAATCCAAAGTGCAGAGAGGTTAGATACATTGTCAAAGTTACACAGAAAGTGGCAGAATCAGGATGCCCACTTCGGTCAGGTGAACAGCTAAGTCACTGCTGCTGAGCCTGTGCTGTGCGTCCGCCTTCAGTGTTCCAGCACCAGCCTTAGTGCCGGAGCATGAGGTCTGCGAATGTCTGCTGAATGAATGAGTGAAACAATGAGTGAATGATTGGCTGCCCTCCCCACCACCACCTCCACCAGGGTGCTTGAAGATGTCTCTTCTTTCCCAGGCCCTTTAAAGACACTCACCCAACACTCACCCTGCAGCCCTGGGGAAGAGCCATAGAGCCCAGATCATCTGTGTCTTAGTTCATTCAGGATGCTGTAACAAGATGCTTTAGACTGGATAATTCATAAACAACAGAAATGTATCTCTCACAGTTCTGGAGGCTGGGAAGTCCAAGATCAAGGTGCTGGCAGATTTGGTATCTGGTGAGGCTCACTCTCTGCTTCAAAGATGGTGCCCTGTTGCTGCGTCCGCACATGGCAGAAGGGGTGAACAAGCTCCCTCGAGCCTCCGAGCCTCCTTTATAAGAGCACTAATCCCATTCACAAGGGCTCTGCCCTCGTGACCTAGTTACCTCCCAAAGGTCCCACCTCTTAATACTTAATACCATCATCTTGGGAGCTACTGTGTTTCCCTGAAAATAAGACCTACCCATAAAATAAGCCCTAGCAGGATTTCTAAGCATTTGCACAATATAAGCCCTACCCTGAAAATAAGACCCAGTGATGGGTGTGGCTACGCAGCATATCTGCACAACCCATGCATTTCGTCTCGGAGTGGTAAAGAAGACGAGCAGCCCTTCTCATCTGCTCCATGAGAGCTCTATTGCTCAACATGAGAGACTGGGGCCAATGGTTCTAAAGGAAATAGAGTCGCAAGAAATTCAGGATGGAATTTGGGTGTGGAGAGTTATTATCATGTTCCAGAAGAAGACTACTTAACTATATTTGAATAAATGTAGATTGTTGTACCATACTTCAAAAAAATAACACATCCACTGAAAATAAGCCCTAGGGTGTCTTCTTGAGGAAAAATAAATATAAGACCCTGTCTTATTTTCAGGGAAACACAGTAGGTTCCAACACATGAATGTAGGGTTTGGGGAGACACATACACTCAGACCATAGCAATCTGAGTCTCCGGAGGTGACATCCAAACCAAGAGGAGAAGTCAGAGGTAGCTGGGTGGAGAGTGAGGGGAGGGAGTTTCATGCAAAAGCGTGAGGGTGAGAAGAGGCTGGGAGGCAGGAGCGCAAGTCAAGTCACACTGAGAGGACCGGAAAACATCCCATGTTGCTGCAGCAGGGACCAGTGAAGCAGACAGGAGAAAGGCCGCCGACAGAGAGGCTAGAGAGAAGCACAGGCTTGCAAACCTTACAATCAGAGAGCCAAACAACTCTGGGAGCTGACTCAGGCTTCTGGCCCCAAATCCAGGAGCCACTGACCACAAGGCAGCTGGACAGCCAGTTTGCACCTGCAGAAAGATCTAGAGGCAGATGGAGGTTTGTGGTTGTTGGTACATGAACTGTGGTTGGAACCCTAAGAGGAGATCCCAGATGGAGAGACGAGTGCAAAAGGATGAGGTAGCATTGTAGGAATGGCCATCACTTTCTAAGCACTCCTGTGGCCCAACTGTTCTACACCCCAAGAAACAGGAGCCTTTATGCCCATTTTACACATGAGGAAACTGAGCTTTAGAGAGGCCAAATCGTGTGTAAAGGCACCTGCCAGTAGATGGCAAGGCTGGGATCTGGGCCTTACCTGTCAGATCGCAAATCTTACGCCCTTATGTATAAGTGGTGCACACATCAATGAGCTTCGAAACTGTAACCCAGGCTACCTACTACTGGTCAGAAGACAGGGCAATTTGTGACACTGTGCTTATGACACATGGTACTCAGCTAGTCAGCACTGAGGGGTTAACTGTCCCATGTCCACCCCTCCATCATCTCCAGATGCCCCTACCCCAGGAATTCTTTCCAGAAATGCCACAGGATCAACCTCTAGGGAGGTGGTAAGCTCCTTGCCACCAAAGGCCGAGGTAAGAGCCCAGGAAAGGCTGGGAGGGAAGTCTGGTGAAGTTCCTTCCTGAGCTGCCCTGGGAATCTCTGTGACCCTGTCACCCAAGACCCCACCCGGGACCCCTGGTGCCTCTTGCCGGGTCCCAGTGCCGTCCCAGCTGTGGCTCACAGACCGCGGATTCCAGCATCGCGGTGCTCCACTCCTGCTGCACAGGCCCCTCTGAGGCTCCTGCAGGCGCTGCCTCGCTCAGCTCCCATGCTCCAGGAACCGGTCTCCAGGGAGACCAGAAACATCCTGGACACTTACCAACTGGACCCTTCCAAATACTCCACTTTGTATGGCCTCAGAGTCCATCATTAATCCAGCATTCACTGAGCACTTACGGGCCAGACACAGGGACTGCTCGATGAAGAAAACAGGGCCCCTGCCATTAAAGAGCTGGCAGGGAGGGGAGCACAGCGGGGCAGATATGTAGATGAAAAATAAAAAGGCAGCATGAACCAGATCCCAGTCCTTGAAGATGAGTGACTGGGACCCCAGCCCTTGGGTATAGGGCATTGGAGGCAATCAGACCCAGTGTGAACCTCTTCTCTGGAACTTTCTGGGTATGTGACCTCTGGGAGATCACTTTGCTTCTCAGGGCTTCAATTTCCTAATCCAGGGGTGGGGAGCCTGCGGCTACATGTGGCCCTCAAGATTCCCAAGTGCAACCCCTCAACTGAATCCAAATTTTACAGAACATTGGAACAAATGTTCAGAACAAAAGGCTGCACTCAAGGATCCAGAAGGTTAGGACTTAATCTATTAAAGAGGAAGTACATGTACATTGCCAGGCCTATAGTATCTGAACAAAACAGCAACTGTTACTATTGCCCTAAAGGAGAAAGTGACATATAGCAAAAAAGAGGAGCAGATGAAATGCTCTAGGTGCTCAGGGAAGGGGGTGAGAGGACATCAGAGACAGGGGATTGATGAAGGAAGGCTTCCCGGAGGAGGCAGCATCGGGGCAGTGACTTGAAAGACAACTATTTCAACAGGCAAAGCAGGGCGTGCAAGGGCATTCCAGGTTTTGGCTACAGGTGCACAACGTGAGCAAAGGCCCGGCGTTTTGGCTACAGGCACTAGCTGGTGTAGCTGAAGCACAGGGGTTTGACTGTGTTGGGGTCAATTCCAGAGGTCTTATTAAGCTCCTTTTCACCATGGCAGCGACTCTCTTCCCCTCAGTTTCGTCATCTGTAGAATGAGGCTGCTGACGTCAGTAACCCCTGGGCCCTGCAGGCCCTCCAGGACATTTCTCTCTGCAGTGCCCCATCTCCCAGGCTCCTAAACGCTTCCACATGTCAACCCTGACCTGGCCCCTTATCTCTGCCTGCACAACGTGGTGGCCAGCCAGCCCTGCTTCCGGGCCTTGGCTGGCCTCCCCACAGTCCCGGAGCACACAGCTATTCTAGGGCCACCAGCCATGTGGCCCCCGCTCCAAGAGAAACACAACACCCAGGGTGGTGGGGCCTATGGAAACATCAGCCATTTCCCACCGTCCCCCCCACCCCCTTCCCTCCTCAGGCCTCAGCAGCGCCTCAGGACGACGTGGGTTTATTTGGGGTCTGCGGGATGCAGAGAATGTTATCATTCTCAGGGAACTCCGAGTCCTGCTCTCACTGCTTATTCTGGCCCCTCTCTGCGGATGCTGCAGGCCTTATGGGGCAAGGAGGTCTCCCTCCTACTCTCATACCACCCAGGGCTCCCAGCTCCAAGAGAGGTTTCGGGTTTCAGAGAAATGAAGTAACTGCCTGAAGGGCAGCGGCAGCATCTTTAACTCCAGGAGCAGAGGGCCAGGCGGGGCAGAGGGTTCAAGCTGTGCCATTCCCCATCATGTCCCCTGACCCCGCCCCGCAGATGGCAGGCATTTGCTTTTTCAAACTGGAACCTGAGAATTCTAGAATCTCCAGATCTGTGAATTCAAGGATCTTCAAACTGATAGAATCGTAGACTACCAGAACCTTGAGAGTTGTTGAATCTTGGTCTCCTAGAACCATGAAATTTTAGAATCTCAAAATCAAACCATTGTGTCCACTGCTTCCTAACTATGTTACTTTGGACAAGTTATTTAACATTTCTGTGCCTCCATTCCCTCATCTGTAAAATGGGGTAATAATCAGACTTATTTCCTAGAGTTATTGTGTGGTTTGAATGAGTCAGTATATATAACGCACGTAGAACTTTCCATGTCCCTGGAACATGGAAAGCACCATAGAAGTGATGGCTATAGTTCCAAGATCTTACAGCAGGAAAGCAGCAGAATTGGTGCTACAGTTCAGGCCCCTGGTCTCCTGTCTAGAATTTTGCCCATTCAGCCATGCCACCTCTCAAGATAATTAGTAGAGGACCAGACTTGGGACCAAATAGACTCTTTGATGATGACACAATAGAGACCCTTTTTGGAAAATTTCCATGGAGGAGACAGGTTTCCCATCACCCAGAAATATGACAGACAGAACCATGTTTTCTCCCTGAACAAAGAGCATTTGGCAGATGGAGTCAGTGAAAGGCTCTGGGGTAACTTAGTGCACTCTTCTAATGGGTTGGCTGGGCTCAGCTAGATCATTCTTCTGCCCCACATGTCAGCTGAGGCTACAGTCTTCAGAGGGCTCGACTGGGCTGGATACCCAAGATGGCTCATTTATATGTCTGGCACTCGAGTGTGGGGATGGCTGGAAGGCTGGACTCAGCTGGGACACTAGGTCATCTGGGTCTCTCTCTCTCTCTCTCCATGGTTTCTCCATCAAGGTAGCAGGGCTTCTTTTTTTCTTTTCTTTTCTTTTTTTTCAGAGATTGGGTCTTGCTGTGTCACCCAGGCTAAAGTGCAGTGATGCAATCACAACTCACTGCAAATTTGAACTCTTGGCTCAAGTGATCCTCCTGCCTCAGCCTCCTGAGTAGCTAAGATTACAGGAGTGCAGCACCACACCTGGCAAATTTTTCTTATTTTTTGTAGAGACAGCATCTCTCTGTCTCTATGTTGCCCAGGCTGGTCTCAAAATCCCAGCCTCAAGTGATCCTCCTCCCTTGGCCTCCCAAAGTGCAGAGATCACAGGCCACCACACCCAGCCTAGGACTTCTTACATCACAGCTCAGTGCTCCCAAAAAGACACAAAAGGAAGTTACTGGGTTGTCTTCAAGATTGGGCCAGTGTGATGAGCAGAATTCTAAGATGGCCCCCAAGATTCCCACTCCCTGGTGTACATGCCTTGTATAATCCCTTCTCCCTGAGTGTGAGTGAGATCTGAAGATATAATGGAAAAGACATTCTCTTGATTAGGTTGCATCATATGGCAAAGTGGTGGCATAGATTACATTATACTCTGTAAGACTCCATTGTAGCAGACTGGAGAGAGATTCTCCTGCTGGCTTTGAAGAAGTAAGTTACCATGTTGAGAGAGGACCATGCCACTAGGACCCGAGGGCAGTTTCTAGGAGCTGAACGAGACCTCTAGTCAACAACCAGGAAGAAGATGGGGGCTTCAGTCCTTTAGCCTCAAATAACTGAATTCTGCCAACAACCCAATGAGCTTAGAAGAGGACCACAAGCCTCAGATGAGATTGCAGCCCCAGGCAACACCTGGATTTCAGCCTGGTGAGACCCTGAGCAGAGAACCCAGTCATGCTGGGCCTGGACTTACAGAACTATGCACCAATAAATGGATGTTGTTTTAAGCCTCTAACTTTGTAGTAATTTGTTATGCAGCAGTAGAAACCCATACAGCCAGAACTCACAGAACATCACTTCTGCTACATTCTGTTGGTTAAAGGAGTCACAGGGCCAGCCCAGATTCAGTGTGAGTGGGCTTATCGTGGGCCAGCTTTGATTGTTTGTTTGTTTGTTTGTTTGTTTTTGGAGATGGAGTCTTGCTCTCTCGCCCCAGCTACAGTGCAGGGTGTCATCATAGCTCACAGCAACCTCAAACTCCTGGGCTCAAGCAATTCTCCTGCCTCAGCCTCCCAAATACCTGAGACTATAGGCATGCACCACTATACTTGGCTAATTTTTCTATTTTTTGAAGAGACGGGGTCTCGCTCTTGCTCAGGCTGGTTTCAAACTCCTGAGCTCAAGCAATCCTCCCCCCTTGGCCTCCCAGAATGCTAGGATTACAGGCATGAGCCACTGCACCCGGTCCCCATGGGCCACCTTTGGATACAAATAGGTACAATGAATTCCCTGAGGGCTAGATCCCACCTAGACCCAGAACAGACCCTGCATTTGCCTGCCAAGTTTCTAGATGGCAAAAGGAACTTCAATGGTAGTCAAACTGTTCTACTCAAGTTGCATTTGATAAATAACCTGACTCCCTCTTGCTGAAATTCTAGTCTATTTTTTATCAATTCAGGCCAAGTATGTTCTAATTAGAAAGATTCACAAGAGTCACCTAGTTTAAACTCCTTAATTTAGTGAGTGAAACCAAGCTCTCCAGAAGGGAAGGGATTTTTCCAAGATCCCACACTGTATTAGTTCATTTCATGTTGCTATAACAGAATACCCGAGGCCTGGGTGATTTCTAAAGAAAAGAGGTTTATTTAGCTCATGATTCTGCAGGCTGGGAAGCACAAGAAGCATGGCAGTGGCATCTGCTTGGCTTCTGGTGAGGGCCATGTGCTAGGTCAAAACATGGTGGAGAAGGTCAAAGGGGAAGCAGACACATGTAAAAAGAGGAAATCCTGGCTTCATAAGAACCCACTCTTGAGGAAACTAATCCATTCCTGCGAGAACCCACCATTGCGAGAATAGCACCCAGCCATTCATGAGGGATCCTCCCCAAGGCCCAAACACCTCCCACTAGATCCCACCTCCCAACACCACTACATCGGAGATGAGATTTCAACACGAGTTTGGGTGTGGATGAATAAACCATATCCAAACCATAGCACATAGCAAACTAGAGACTAGGGTTAGAGGCCAGATATCTGGACTCCCAGCCTGAGACAACCTCTACTCCGCTCTTGTTTTTATGTTCAGTGAGTAAAATCTCTCTCCTCTGTCTCCAAAGACAAGGCACTCATTTTGTCTTGGCCCTTGGCCTCTCCTCAGCTCCACCTGTCCTGGTCCCTCAGGGATTCTAAGGCTCAAGCCTCCCAACAAGCCTTTTGTCCATCTCCTTCCCTTCTCCAGTGGAAATTCAGGAATTTCCACCCCCTGGAATTCCTATTCTTGCCCAAATGTCACTTCCTTCGAAAAGTCTTCCCAATCTTCCTGTCTAAAATACCATCTCCCTTCCTGCTCTCTCTCCTTCTCCTGCCCTTTTTTTAAATAACACTTATCACTATCTGAAACTATTAGACCCCTGCTTAGTATTCATTTCACATACTAGATGATAAGCTCAACTAGGGCAAGAATCTGTCTGTGTTATTCACCACCATACCCCAAGAATTTGACAAGTAATAATGCTCAAAAAGTATCTGTTGGAAAAATAAATCAATACATGGAATCAAGACTAAGCACAGCGCAAAACTTCAATGTTGAGCCAGGCAGAATCATGTCTGAGATACCAGTTTGTAAAATGAAGCGTGTAACACACAGGAAGCCTGCCCTGAGCAGCCCACCTCACACTTGCCCTTCTCTCTTCTGGATCCTGACTTCACTTAGAGCCTAAACCTTTCACAGGACACTGATTTAAAAATTTCTGAGAAAGTTCCTACATTGTTGACATTTTGGAACGAGTAAGTTCTATAGATGTGAGTCTGCTTTATTTTTCTCTCCACACTTATTAAGGGCATATGCATCTTTGTTTCCTTCCCCAGAGTGCCTAACAAGAACCATTTGAGTGGCTGTCCCTGAATGAACTAATAAATGAGTGAATAAGTGAGTGAGCGAATGGATGAATGGATGAACAATGGATGCCTGCATTCTTAGATGGATGAATGATAGATTGATGGATGATAGAAAAAAGGAGGGAAGAGTGGATGTATTGATGGATGGATGGATGGATGATGAGTGGATTGTGAGTGAATAAATACATGGGTGATGGAGAGACAGATGGGTGTATGATTAATGGATGATGGAGGGATGGAGGGATGGATGGATGGATGGATGGATGGATAAAAGGATGGGTGGAAGGGGTGTTGAGTGGGTGAGAGGGTGAATAAGTAAGTAGACATTTGATTTACTGTGTTTCAAAATCTCCAAAGTCATGGAGCAGAGGAAGTAGATTTGCTCTGGAGACCTACAGGACAGTTAGAATCACTGAGTCAAAGCTACAGGAAAGCAGATTTTAATTTGCTATTACGTAGAAGCTCCCTGTCACTAGAGATGTGCAAAGAGAAAGTGCCTCCTGCCCAATCAGAGGGCTGGGACAGACAAGAACCCAGACCTGGTTGAGAGGTTGATTTTTTTCCTTCAGACTCAAGAAACTGTAGGATTGGGAAGGAATCAAAAGTAAACTCCCCATCACCTGGGTATGGTGAAGTCTGGGTCCTTATTCTCTACCCTGAATCTTGGGGATTGTCTACCCTGATACCCCTTACGGGGCTGAGGACAGAGTCAATGACAATTGTGCCAATGCTGTGAGAACTTATTTGATGTACACCTGACAATAACCCTTGAGGCTGGGATTGCCTCTCACCCATATCTGTCTGCTTTTTCCACTTTGCCTTGGCTGCTGTACAGGCAAGAATAATAAAATCTCAGAATCTTTAACAGAGACCAATTGTGTAGCCTTGAACAAATTACTAACCTCTCTGATCTTCAGTGGTGTCACATGTAAAATGGAGATAATGATGTCTTCCCCATAAGGTTGTAAAATGAGATAATAATGCTTTCCTCATAGAGTTGTTGGGAGAATTAAATGAAAGAATTCTGTAATGTGCATAATGCAGTGCTAAGCATGCTGAAAGTACTCAATAAATGGTAATGTTGGAACTAGGATTAGTTTTAGCATTGATGTCAATATTCAAATCTACATTTATATTTATATTCATATTTATTAGAAGTATTACCATAGTATCCCATAGCATTGCATGTATTCTATAGCATTATCATAGAATCATAAATCTAGGACCACAGATTTATATATACTTGAAATAACAGATTATTAGAAACTGACCATTTCAGAAATTTAGAACTTTAGAATTATCAAATCTTAGAGCCATGGACGGTTCAATTTGGCTGCTCTCAGAGTAGGCAGGACCTCTAAGGTCGTGAGTCCAGCCACCCTAACCAGCCTCTGTCCAGTGTTCTTCACCCCCACATCTCCAGGCCAAAACACCCTCTGAGGCCACCTTGGGGGTCCTGACTGGATCCCTTGGCCCTGTGCTCCCATTCTCAGACAACCCAGAATCCCAGGAATTTGCGGCCACAAGAGTGGGGGCCTCAGATTGGGCCCGGGGGATGATGAAATATGGAAGCTCCCAGAGTTGGGCCTGGTGGGGAAGGCCACATTTTCTGTGTCATGTTCTATTGCACGCCAATCAATTACAGTGCGCCCTATATAAACACATCATGAGGGCTTTGACAGGGGGCCGGGGTGAAGTTGGGTGTCAGGGTAAAACAGGGGATAATAAAATCACTGGAGATTTATTTCTCTAAATTGGAAACTTCATGCTTACACCTGACTAAATCATCAGGCTGAAATTGGAGCCGACTCCCACGGAAAACACATGTAACTTTATCCCATCTTTGTTTAACGGCGACCCATCAAGCAGCCTGATGGATTCTGCAGATGCGGCCAGCGTCCTCCTCCGGCTCCTCGAGTTCTGGGAGTCTCAGTCAGACCTGGTTGCACTTCCAGGACTGGTCAAAGAAGCCTCTTCTACAGGTGGGTATTCATATGGGTCCCCTGTCCCCTAAAATAGCTCCCCTTCGCTCCCATGCCTGAAAGTACACCATTTGTGTACCTACGATCCCTCTATCTAAAATCCTCTTTTCCACAAAACCGTTCTCCCTGAGAAAGGGAGCAATGTTGAATAATGACATCCAGAAATGCACTCTAGGCTAGAAATTGTCCAGCCTGGCTTCAAATCACAGTTCTGTGATAAAATCCCTTTATTTCTCTGAGGAAAATGACTTTGCTACTTCTTTTTATCCTATCTCTTCTGTCACAGAACTTTTATGAGGATTTGATGAGCTAATAGGCTAAAAGTGCTTTATAATTTATAAACTTATGGTGTATAGTAGTCTATAATTTTCCCATTGAACTATGAAGCCCTGTATGCAGTACCAGGAGACACTGTGAAGTCATCCACCCCCTGCGTTGAGGAGTTTCCCTTTATCGCGAGTGACCAGCCAGGGTGGGAGGAAGAATTTGGGAGGGAATCTAATCAGTAAGCCCTGTGTGCTGGGCACTGGGTTAGTGTGGCTTATAGAATATTTCATGTGATTCCTAATCGTAGATAAAAATTATACCCATTCCAAAGATGAGAAATCAAGGATCAGAGAGGTCATTTGACTTTCCCAAATCGCATAGCTGGGATAGTGACCAGGATGTCAATCTAGATTTGTCTGACCCCAAAGTTCATGAAAATATATGACAAGTGCTCTGTGGGGCCCCAGGGAGAAAAGGCAGGCAGTATGTGCCCAGGCTCGACTTGGGCCCCGCCCCTCTCCCAGCCCCTCCCTTCAGGTCCATAAATTCTTACGCACACAAACACACTCACCCCAGTGCACACCACAGGTGGTCGGGCGGGGAGGCTGCAGGCTGAGGCTCCCTCCTCAGAACAGGACTCCCTGCTCACACCTCTACCTCGGCCCTTTGGGTGGGGTGAGGTGGGAGGGGGAAGGCAGGAGGAGCCCCTGCGTGTCATTTTCGGCAGCAGTCAGCAGAGCCTTGCAAAGTGCAAGATGGCTTTTTTAGCCCAGCATAAGGATCTAGTTAAAAACCAATAAATCAGCAGTGAAATGTGCATAGCAGCCTTCTCCGTAAAATCAACATGGCTTGTGCCTCTGCAGGGAGCCCTCTGACTGCCCGCGGAAGCCTGGGGCTCAGGCAGAGACCTCCTCTGTCCCATCCTTGGGGACAGAGGAATCCCTTGAGAAGAGGAGAGCCAGGCACGCCGAGCCCTGCTTAGAAGGCGCCCACGCTGCAGACGCCCCCTTTCTAGGTGTAGCGACGCCAAGAAGTGTGTGAGCAGGGCCCGGACTGCGCCTGGCCTCCTCCACGCCACTCCGCCTGGACACAGAAAATGGAATTAGGAGATGAATGGGTTGAGGAGTGGGAGAGAACGGGGCGCCCGGGGCGTCTCCCGCACGAAGGCAGCATGCCGTCTGCGGGGAGGGCGCGGGCGCCCCGCGAAGCCCCGCCGGCCGCCCGCGGAGTGGGCACCGCGGCCTCCGCGTGCCCGGCCCGGCCGGGCGGGGGTGGGTCGGTATTTAATATCTGTAAAACTGCCACTCGGGCAGCCAAGGCAAACAGCGTCCCTGGCAGTTCAAAGGTGAGCGAGTTTAAATGTTTCCCCTCTGCCTGAAAGGAATCCGTGCCGGGCCTGTGGCCGCGGCGGCCCCGGGGAGCGCCGGCCCCCCGCGCCGCCAGCCGCGGCATCTGTGCACACAGAGGCCGCGTCTCCCACACAAATACTCAAAATTTCTCATTAAAACTTATGACTGTGTCAACAGCGCAGGCCGGGCCTCTAATCTGGAAAAGCCATTTCGCCGCCTCGCCCCGCCCCCGCGGGCCGCGCTCGCCCGCGCGCCGTCCCCGCCCGCCGCACGCCCTGCGGGAGCCCGCCCGCCCCTAGTGGCCGCCCGCCCCCTGCGCCGAGCGGCGGCCCGGACGTGCCTGCCCCGCGGCGTCCTCGGCGGGACGCGGGCACGCAATCCTCCAGGCGTCCCGGTGAGGTCCCCCTCAGCGTCAGCTGAACGTCCCCGGCCGGCTGCACCTCTGCACACTTTTCCCAGGAGCTGCTTTCTGCCCCGCCCAGGAAGGACGGCGCACGGAGACCTCAGCCACGAGGTGTGGGAGCACCTGAGCCCGCGGGCGCCGTGGGTGGGGGGCAGAACTAGGCTTCTCTAAAGAAGGAGCCACTGCTTAACTTGCAGCAGGTCTAGACGGAATCCAGGGCAAGAGGGAAATCAGAGAAACACTTGGGAATAGAGAGTCCATCCTGAGTTCAAATCCCAGCTCCGATAATTCCGTTTCCTCTTCTATCAAATGAGGAAAATAATAGAAAAATAAAAGCTGTACCCACGTACCCCAGCTCCTGGCACACAGTATGTACTCTATACTCTATGCACCCTATACACAGTATGTACTCTATAATAGTATCGTTAAACTCTCCATGAGCACTTTTGAATTTGATTTGAATCTTTATTGTATGTGCTTACTTATATACACATATGAGTATACACTTAATGTATGTGCATTTGAATATGCCCAGAGACATGCACTCACCCATATGCATGTTTAAAATATGTACGTCCAGCTGAGACCAGCCTGAGCAAGACCCCGTCTCTACCAAAAATAGAAAAAATTAACTGGGTGTGGTAGCCAGCGCCTGTAGTCCCAGCTCCTCAGGAGGCTGAGGCAGGAGGATTGCTTGAGCCCAGGAGATTGAGGTTGCTGTGAGCTGATGATACCAGTGCACTCTACCTGGGGCGACAAAGTAAGACTCTGTCTCAAAAAAAAATAATAATAAAATGTGTACGTCCATTTGGTTGTGTGCACATGTGCCTGGATGAGCGTATGTACTGACATCGTGTGTGAATATGAGTATATTTGTGTGTGTACTGGTATATATGGCTATACACCCATACTTGGAGTATTTTTTCTATTCATAAAAAAAGGCTTTTTTAATTTTAGAATATTACAGGGGTACAAATGTTGTGGTTACATGGATTGTTTTTGTACTGCTTGAGTCAAAATTATAAGTGTGCTCATCACCCAGATAGTGTGTATTGTATCTGTTAGGTATGATTTCACCCATACCCTCCTTCGCCCTCCCACCTGCTTGATTTCTGTTGAGTTCTACTTCCATCTGCGCACGAGTGCTGCTCAGTTAGTTCCATTTTAATAGTGAGTACAGATGATGTTTATTTTTCCATTCTTGCACTACTTCACTTAGGAGGATGCTCTCCACATTGTCGCAAAAAGTGTTCATTCTTTTTTTTACGGACAAGGTTCTGAGGCCCCAAGAGAGAGGGGGCCCCAGAAGTTGCCCTGTTTATTTTTTATGGCTGAGTAGTACTTCATGTGTACACCCATACTTGTGAGTCTGAATGAGGACTTATGCATTGTGTTTGCACAAGCACCTGTACTATTGATATGTGTCTGTGTGTATGCACTTGTGCTCACACACACTTTAACAAATACTGATTCCCCACTCCCTACCCCCTCTCTGGTTGTCTGTGGTATCAGAGCTGGGGCAGCTTGGTTCTAAACACGCCCTTACCTTTCATTGAGGCCAGACATTCCCATCAGCAGGCCATGCCTGGAACTGGTACCTACTGGCCTGATGGACCCACTGCCTTTTGTTTGCTCCACTCCAGGGAAACAGAAAAAGAAAAGCACATCAAGATTTCCCTCCAGAAAGCTGAAATCTAAATGCCCATACCTCCCACCCCACCATTTTACAAAAATTAGGGTCTGTGCAGACACTGTCGTGTGGTGACCAGGAATAACTCAGCAGTGGAAGTGGGAAACGGCTGCCTCAGCTCACACCAGCTGCTCTGCTGATGTGCCATGTGACCTGGGATAAGTTGCTTTGCCTCTCTGAGTTGGCGAAAATGAAGATGATGCTCCCTTTTTCTTAGGCTGAAATAGAACAGAAACAGACGTCAAGCCAAGACCAGCCTGAGCGAGACCCTATCTCTACCAAAAATAGAAAAAATTAGCTGGGTGTGGTGGCCCACGCCTATAGTCCCAGCTACTCGGGAGGCATAGCAAGGTGATGACCATTCTTCCAAATTTTCCACTAGACTGGGTTAGCCACCTTTAAAATAATAATAATATAATCCTGCCAGGCGTGGTGGCTCACACCTGTAATCCTAGCACTCTGGGAGGCCAAGGCGGGAGGATTGCCCAAGGTCAGGAGTTTGAAACCAACCTGAGCAAGAGCGAGACCCCATCTCTACTAAAAATAGAAAGAAATTAATCGGCCAACTAAAAATATGTAGAAAAAATTAGCCGGGCATGCTGGCACATGCCTGTAGTTCCAGCTACTCAGGAGGCTGAGGCAGTAGGATCACTTGAGCCCAGGAGTTTGAGGTTGCTGTGAGCTAGGCTGACGCCACGGCACTCTAGCTCAGGCAATATAGTGAGACTCTGTCTCAAATAATAATAATAATAATCCTAAGAAAAGCCTGATGAAATCCAAAAGTTCCATTGCACATGTTGCTTCCAAAGGGGCAAGAATTGTGCCCTTGTCACCCTTGTTTTCCCCTCCTAGAACAGTTCTTAGCGTATAATAAGTGTTCCATAAATATTCATTGAATTGATAAATTTGCTAATTGAGCTATTTGCTCATCCATCCACTCACCAAATAATCCCTGTGCCCTTGTTCTGTGCCAGGCCTTAAATGTCTCCCACTAAAGAAGAAGGGACTATCTTGCTTAGGCCTCACGAAAATCCCAGGTAAATCTGTACCACTTTACAGTCATAGCTACCCACCTCCAATAGGCCTCAAGACTGCCAGGAAATGCAACTGTTTCCCTGCTCTCGTGCCCCCCTCCCCACAATGGCTGTTCAAATCTTCCCCTCTCTCCCCAGATCCTCCAACCTTTCTCTTCCTTCCCCTGCCCTTTCAACAGGTGACCTCCACAGAGAAAACAAAAGCCATCAACTCGCAACCACAAAGCCACACATTTACCAGTGCCTCCTCCCCACCTCAGCTCTGCCCTCTTACTGTGATGACAAACTGGGTCCCTCGTCCCACCAGAAGCCCGCCCTGCCCCTCTGGATCCGCCCCAGAGAGCTCAGCCCACCGATTTCCTCCTTTTTGTCTACAACCTCCACCTCAGGTTTCTCAAGCTGCCCGCTGTGAGCCATTCAAGGGTCACACATTCAGTTTGGGGTGCTGTGACCAGCAGTTTTTAAAAGACAGGAGAGAAACCATCAGAGTGTGTCACACGCAGTTAAGGCAGGCGTCATGAAACTTTTGTTTCGGGTGTGCACCAGTGTATGTAGGCGTCCTGGATCTGGAAGGGCATGTCTGTCTGACTGTGGGGTGAGTCAAGAAAGCGTGAAAATTGTTCTTCTGCCTCTCTCTCTTTCTACCCCCTCCTTCCCATCAGCAAGGAAACTCCTTAAGAATCTCACAAGAGTTGTCTACACTCAGAATCTACCCATCCTCCCTCCATCCCTTTGCACATCAGCACAGCCCTGAAGCCCCTGACCCGCAGAGAGTGAGGCCGACTGCCTGCCGCTAATCCAGTGAACGCCGCCCCGCCTGGCCTGGGGGCTCCCAGAGCACCCACTGCTCCTCGGCTCTCCTGGCCGCATCTTCTCCTGGTTTTCCTCCCACCTCTGCGACTTGCCTTCTTAATCTCCTCTGTGGGCTCTTCTGCTCCTGCCCAGCTCCAAGTGTCGGCATTGCTCAGGGGTCACTCCCAGACCCTTCTCTCTTCTCCCCTCGGTAACAGCGGACTCGAAGTCTGTAGGCCAATGACGCCCAACTTGGCATCCCCATGCCAGCTGTCTTCCCTGACCCCAGGCTCCTCGGGCATCTCTGCTGCTGTCCCACAGGCCCCTTCTCAGCATGCCCAGGGGCAGCCAGCTTCTTCCTGCGCCTTCCTTAGTATTCCCTGTCTCTGAATCAGCTCCCTGCCCCACACCACCCAAACCAGACAGCGGGAGCTGGCATCATTCTCAACTCCCCCGAGTCCCAGCTGTGCCACCCCTACCTCCTGACATCTCTCTGCTATCCCCCTACTTCGCTCCACCCTGCCACCACTCCTAGGGTCAGAGCGATAATCATTCTGCCCAAATTACTTCCACAGTCTTCTCACTAAGGGGTCCCCAATCCATCTTCTTAATAGGACCCTGTTGCCCTCTGCTTTAAAGCTCCAGTGTATCTCTCCTCGGCTGCTGGGGAAAAGTCCAGGCTCCGTGCACACTCTCTGAAAGACGTGTCCATACGAACCCTCTGTCTTCAGCCCCTCAGATTTCATGCTCTCACTCTGACTGGTGTGCCTTGGGCCTGGCGGCCCGTGACCAGTTGGCCCCTCAACTTGCTCAGCCTCCCTAAATGACCTCACTCTCAGGTTCCTCTGGCCAAGACTGGGCTGACCCAGGGTACCCCAAGCTCACGTTCAAAGACTCAGGCCGGGCCCAGCTGCTGGGCTCCATAAATGGGGATTAGGCACCCCGCTTTGAGGCGGGTGGGTGGGCTGTGAGAAGAGTTGGTTCGGTATAGATTTTATGGCAGGATCACATTTCGTCATCAGACCCCCCTCTGAAGCCAGCCAAGGGCAGGTCAGGGGCAGGGGAGTGGGAACCTGAGCCGCTCCATCAGCCGGGAGCACAGAGTTGCTGGCACAGGAGGGAGCCTTGGCTGGGAATCTGGGGCCCTGAGTTCCAGCCTCCCCTCTGCTGCCTGCCCGACATTTGAACTTGGGCATGTTCTTCCTTCTCTGATCTGTGAAATGGGGGCCCTAGGCTAGATGAGCCTCAGGCCAACTCTATTTCCAGGCCTTTCCCAGTCTAAGCCATAACAAAAGCATCACCCTTTCCAGAAGGCTGCAGAGCTATCATATGTTTATAAACTCATGGACTAGGTTGCCACATAATACAGAATGCCTGGTTAAATTTGAGTTTCAGATAAATAACAAATTATTTTCAGTGTAAGTATGTCCCAAATATTGTATGGAAATGCTTATATTAAAAACTACTCATTGTTTATCTGAAATTCAAATTGACTGGATGCCTTGTTTGTTTGTTTGTTTGCCAAATCTGGCACCCCTACTTTGTTTTTTTTTATTTCTTTTTTTTTATTTCGGCATATTATGGAGGTACAGATTTTAAGGTTTCAATAAATGCCCTTCCCCCCCTCCCCCCACAAGTCTGAGTTTCCAGCATGATCATCCCCCAGATGATGCACATCTCACTCATTATGTATGTATATACCCGCTCCCCTCCCCCCTGCCCAATACCCTATTATTGTAGTACCTTTGTGTCCACTTAGGTGCTGCTCAGTTAATACCAGTTTGTGGTGAGTATATGTGGTCCTTGTTTTTCCATTCTTGGGAAACTTCACTTAGTAGTATGGGTTCCAGCTCTAACCTGGAAAATATAAGATGTGCTATATCACCGTTGTTTCTTAGAGCTGAATAGTACTCCATGGTATACATATACCACATTTTATTAATCCATTCTTGGATTGATGGACACGTGGGCTGTTTCCACAGCCTTGCAATTATGAATTGTGCTGCTATAAACATTCGAGTGCAGGTATCTTTTTTGTAGAGTGTCATTGGATCTTTTGGGTAGATGCCCAGTAATAGGATTGCTGGATCAAATGGTAGATTCACTTGTATCACTTTAAGGTATCTCCATATTGCCTTCCACAGAGGTTGAACTAGTTTGCAGTCCCACCAGCAGTGTAGGAGTGTTCCTCTCTCTCTGCATCCACGCCAGCATTTGTTATTTGGAGACTTTTTGATAAAGGCCATTCTCACTGGGGTTAAGTGATATCTCATTGTGGTTTTGATTTTCATTTCCCTGATGATCAGAGATGTTGAGCATTTTTTCATGTTTGTTGGCCATTCTTCTGTTTTCTTTAGAAAAGTTCCTGTTCAAGTCCTTTGCCCACTTTTTAATAGGGTAATTTGATTTTTTTCTTGCTGGTTTTCGTGAGTTCTAAGTATATTGTAGTTATCAGCCCCTTATCAGATGTGTAGGATGCAAAAATTTTCTCCCATTCTGTAGGTTGTCTATTTACTTTCATGACTGTTTCTTTGGCTGTGCAGAAGCTTTTTAGTTTGATCATGTCCCATTTATTTATTTTTGTTGCTGCTATGATTGCCTTTGAGGACTTCTTCATAAACTCTTTGCCTAGGCCGATGTCTTGGAGAGTGTTTCCAACATTTTCCTCTAGAATTCTAATAGTTTCATACCTTAGGTTTAAGTCTGTTATCCAGCATGAGTTGATTTTTGTGAGAGGTGAAAGGTGTGGGTCCTGCTTTAGCCTTCTACAAGTGGCTATCCAGTTTTCCCAGCACCATTTATTGAAAAGGGATTCTTTTCCCCAGCGTATGTTTTTGTCTGCTTTGTCAAAGATTAGATGGCTATATGAGGATGGTTTTATATCAGGATTCTCAGATCTGTTCCACAGGTCAATATTCCTATTTTTGTGCCAATACCAGATTGTTTTAATTACTACAGCTTTGTAGTATAGTTTGATATCTGGCATATTAATGCCTCCCATTTTGTTTTTGTTGCCTAGAATTGCTCTTGATATGGCACCCCTACTTTGGATGCACTAGAGTTTACAAAACCATAGCCTCATGGTCCACCTAAGCAAAACAGGTCAGGTTTTGGCAGGTTTAAGTGGTCTTGGTAAAGTCATCAAGTGGAGCAGAGATCTGTGGTCAAGGTCCAGTAGAGATTGGGTGGAAGGATGTCCCTGACAAAGGGAGCAGCACAGGTGGAAGCCCAGAGGCAGGATGGTGTTGGGCATGTTGCAGGAAAAGTTATAAGGGAACAGTGTGGGGGACGTAGGCTATAAGTGGCAGGAAATGCCAGTGAAAAGATTGGTTGCAGTCAATTCATGCCATATCCAATCTATGCTGCTGCTGCTGCTGCTGCTGCTGCTGCTATTAGGGGAAGGGGCCCAGAGAGGGTCTGAGTTGAAGCAGGTTATAGCCAGAGACAGGGTTCAGGAAGCAGGAGCCAGCTGCCCAAAGATTAGAGGAAGGAAAACTGGCATGGCTTGGGGGGAGGGACCTCCAGGACCCAGTCAGGGAATCTGAGCTCAGATCTATTCTATACACAGAATAAACAATAAGTAGCAGTCACTAAGTGATAGCTGCTGGGTTGTCCTTATTAATATTAGGTGCTCAGTAAAGGCTGTGGTTTGTTACCAGCTGAGCTCATCCCCAGAGTGTCTCCATGGGGCCAGGGCCATTCCTTATCCTCTGGGAGCCCAGATATGATGGAACAATAGCAGTCATCAGATCCCCACACTCTACCCAGCTGTTCCGTCCATCTCTTGCTCCTTTGCCCAATATCAATGACAAGTAAACCACCAGGGAGAATATTATGGTTACAAGCGCATTTCAGGGACCCATGAAAATTATCTGAGGCAGAGGGGCTGCTTTGTAAGAGCTCTTCCAAGATCCACTTACATGAGTCTCTCACGTCATTCTCACAGCAACTCTGGAAGGCAGGTGTTAAGGCACCATTTTAGAGATGTGAAAACCAAGGCTCAGAAAGGAGAGGCCCTTTGCCCAAGGCCCTTAACTAATAATGGGGGGAGGTCAGGTTTAAAACCCAAGAGCTCTTTTCCTTACATAAGACTGTGTCTATGGATCAGAGCAACAGAGCCCAAGCCCAGTACCTACGTGACCTGTGCGAGCACCCTCACCCCTGGTGGGCCCACCCAGCTTGCTGGCCACCAAAGCTTCCACCACCTGGTCCCTGAGGCCTTGGAGCCCATGTTGCCTCCAGATCACACACACGCTTCTTTCTATGGTCCTGAGAAAAGACTGGGGATTTCGCGAACCTTGGATGCAGTCTCTCATTCTCCAGTTCTTAACTACACAGTTTCAACTTCCTGAGCTTATGATTCTTCATCTAGAAAATGAGGCCAGCAGAGCCTTCTTCCCACGAACGTGTGCAGGTCCGATGTGATAAGGACTTTCTAAGCTGGAAAGCACGGTGCAGACCTGTTTCATTGCCCAAATCACAAACAACACCATTTTATAAAATTAAAAGCTTAAAAACTTTTGCTTATTTAAATCTTCCAGATTTATGGGGAGGCCTCTGGTCTAACAGCCAAGACCAGTTCACAGCTGATTCACAAGGCAGGAATGTTTAGTAACACTTCATTTATTCATTTGCCAAACCTGTGCTTATCTCCTCTATGTCAGGCTCTGTACTGAGCATTGGTGCACAAAGACATTGCCCTTGGGCAGGTAGTCAGTGGGGGAGACAGAAACAGACAATAATGATGCAGCTTTAATCAGTGATCAAGTATAAGCAAGCACAAAAACAGTATAAACTATGAGGTGAACTTGTCTGAGAATTAGATAAAGCAGTCAGGTAAGGCTTCTGAGAAGGGATTATTTGCACAAGATCTTAAATAATTTTTTAATTCTTTCATTCAACAACTATTTATGAGGCTCTTCTAAAGTGATAGGCTACATCAATGAACAAAATAATTGTCCCTGCTTTTAAGGAGCTTAGTGTAGAAGGTGCATAATAAAAAGATGAACAAATAAATTATACCATAATTTTATATCATATATGTTATATATAAATACATTATAAAATAAAATACTAGGTGTTATAAAAATGTGAAAAAGGGATAAAGACAGGTAGGGGTGAAGGAGCTACTCTATATGGATTGATCAGGGAAAGAGTCTAAGAAATTAACAATTGAGCACAGATCTGAATGGAGTGAGAGCATTAGCACTGAATAATAATGAAAGCACAACATAAAATTTGTGGGATGTAGCTACAGTAGTGCTTTGAGGAAATTTCATAACTTTAAATGTTTATATTAAAAGATAAGAAACAGCTGGACATGGTGGCACATGCCTATTTTCCCACTACTACTTGGGAGGCTGAGGCAGGAGGATCACTTGAGCCCAGGAGTTCAAAACTATAGAGCTCTATGATTGTACCTGTGAATAGCCACTGTGGTCCAGCCTGGGCAATATAACAAGGCCTCATATCTATAAGTAAAAATAAAACAAAAGTTAAGGATGATTTAAAATTAGTGATCTAAGTTGCCATTTTTAAAAGTCTAGAAAAGGAGAAGCAAAGTAAGTAAAAATAAAGAAATATTAAAGAGTGAAACTCATTGAAATAAAAAATAAACAACATAGGAAAACCAATTAACCCAAAACTGATACTTTAAAAAGATTAATAAAATTGATGGGCCTTTAGACTGATCCAGAAGAGAAGAGAGAAGACACAAATTGCCATTATCAGAAATAAAAGACAAGACATCACAACAGACCCTACAGACATTAAAATGATATAAAGGAATATTATGAACAATTTTATGCTAATTAATTCAGCAACTTAGGTGGAATGAATAAATTTCTTAAAAGATAAAAATTGCCAATACCGACACAAGAAGAAACAGAAAATCTGAATAGCCCTATATCTTTAAAGAAATTACGTGCTTATTTTTTTAATTCCTACAAATAAAACTTCAGATCCAGATGTTTGCTATGGTGAATTATTGCAAACATTTAGTGAATAAATAATACAAATTTTACATAAACTTTTTCAGAAAATATAGGAGGAGGGAACACTTCCCAACTCATTGTATGAGATTAGTAATGCCAATACCAAAACCAGACAAGAATATTATAAGAAAAGAAAATTACACACCAATATCCTTCACACACATAGACACAAAAATCCTTTAAAAATTATTGTCAAATTATTGTCAAATCAAATTCAGCTATATATTAATATATGTATATATGATATATAATAGATTAGATAGATAGATAGATAGATAGATAGATAGATAGATAGATAGATAGATAGATAATGACCAATTAGGGTTTATTTCAAGAATTCAAGTTTGGCTTATATGGTAGTTTTCCAAACTATCAAAATAAAGGAGAAAAATCAAATGATCATCTCAATAGATGCTGAAAAATCATTTGATGAGATTCAACAACGGTTTATAATTCAAACTCTCAGCAATCTAAGAATAGAAGAGAACTTTCTCAATCTGATAAAAAAATGACATCTATGAAAAATATGCAACTAACATTATACTTAATAATGAAATATTAAGCCCCTTTCCCCCCATGACAAGGAACAAGACAAGGATGCAACTCTCACCATTTCTATTCATCTTGTATTTGTGATTCTAGCCAGTGCAGTAAGGCAAGAAAAAGAAACAAAATTTGCAAAGGCAGAAGGGCAATTGTCTTTACTCACAGATAACATAATTCTGAACATAGGAAATCTAAAGAATCTATCTAAAAAATTATTAGATCAATAAATGAATTATCAAGAATACAAGATATCAGATCAATATTAAAAATCAATTACATAAAATTTTTTTTCAATGCAGGTCTAATAAGGTCAAAATCTTTTTAATTCAATTATATATATAATGTACATAAGCAATGAACAATTAGAAAATAAAATCTATTTAAACATCATTAAATGGCATCAAAACATAATTTAGGGATAAATTTAGTAAAGATATATACTGAAAATATATACTGAAAGCTAAAAACATTGTTGGAAGAGATTAAAGAAGTCCTTAAAAAATGGAGAGATATACGATTTTTGTAGATTGGTAGAGTTGGTAAGATGGCAGTTCTCCCTAAATGAATTGATACATTCCATATAATTCCAATCAAGATCACAACAGCCTTTTTTGAAGAATTTATATGAAAATGCAAAATGGAATAGCCAATCTTGTAAAATAGAATAGCCCATCTTGTAAAAGAAGAACAGAGTTAGAGAACTTAAGACTGCTTGCTTTCAAGAGTTACCATAAAACTACAGAAGTAAGGAAAAATTGGAATTGGTATAAGTATAGACAAACAGACCAACAGAAAAAAGAGGGTCCAGAATAGATCCACACATATATCATCAGTTGATTTTTAACTAAGTCAATTAAACATGGAAAGAAAAGGCTCTTCAGGCCGGGCGCGGTGGCTCACGCCTGTAATCCTAGCACTCTGGGAGGCCGAGGCGGGCGGATTGCTCGAGGTCGGGAGTTCAAAACCAGCCTGAGCAAGAGCGAGACCCCGTCTCTACTATAAATAGAAAGAAACTAATTGGCCAACTAATATATATAGAAAAAATTAGCCGGGCATGGTGGCTCATGCCTGTAGTCCCAGCTACTTGGGAGGCTGAGACAGAAGGATCGCTTGAGCCCAGGAGTTTGAGGTTGCTGTGAGCTAGGCTGACGCCATGGCACTCACTCTAGCCTGGGCAACAAAGTGAGACTCTGTCTTAAAAAAAAAAAAAAAAAAAAAAAAAAGGAAAGGCTCTTCAACAAATATTGCTTTGAGTGTGGAATAGTGGACAATGGAAACTCAGAGGGGTGGAGGATGGTGGGAGTGGGGTGGGTGATGGGAGGTTGCTTAGTGTGTACAAAGTATTAATACGTTGCTTCTGTAATGCATGCACTGAAAGCCCTGACTTCACCACAATGCAATATATCAACGTAGCAAAATTGCACTTGTACTCCATGAATATATACAAATAAAAAATAAATTAGGGAAAAAATTAAATAGTGCTAGAACAATTAGACAACCATATGGGGGAAAATGAACCTCAACCATTAATTCACCCCATACCAAAAAAAATTAATTTATAGACTTAAATTTAAAAGCAAAACTATAAAACTTCTAGAATAAAACATAAGAGAATATATTTGTGATTGTGGACTAGGCAAAAATTTCTTAGCACACCAAAAAAAAGCACTACCCATGAAGTAAAAAATTGATAAATTGGGCCTGATCAAATTATAAAACTTTTGTTCCTCAAAACATATTATTAAGCCTTTCAGCCAGAACCTCCATCTTCCAGTAATTCGCCAAAATGATGAACACAAAGAGAGAGAGGACAGGCACCTGATACATGTTCTCTAGGCCTTTTAGAAAACAAGAGTTGTTTCTCTGGCCACGTATGGATGAATCTACAGGAAAGATGATATTGTTGACATCCAGGGAACCGGTACTATTCAAAAAGGGATGCCTCACAAATGTTACCAGGGCAAAACTGGAAGAGTCTACAGTGTTACCCAGCATGCTGTTGGCATTGTTGTAAACAAATTAAGGGCCAGTTTCTTGCCAAGAGAATTCATGTACATAGCATCTCAGCCAAGAGCTGAGATAATGTCCTGAAATGTGTGAAGGAAAATGATCAGAAAAAGAAGAAAGACAAAGAGAAATGTACCTGGGTTCAACTGAAGTGCCAACCGGCTCCACCCAGAGAGGCACACTTTGTGAGAGCCAGTGGAAAGGAACTCAAGCTGCTGGAACCTGTTCCCTATGAATTCATGGCATAATAGGTGTAAAAAATAAATAAACAAGACCACTGAACTGTAAAAAAAAAAAAAAAAAAAAGGGAGAGAGAGAGATTACTAAGAAAATCAATATGGCTTGACTTGTGTTATATGTTACTTATATTCAGAATAATTTTGTTTGTTTGTTTGTTTTGAGACAGGGTCTCTCTATGTTCCCCAGGCTGCTCTTGAACTCCTGGGCTCAAGCAATCCTCCCACTTCAGCCTCCCCAGTAGCTGGGATTACAGGCATGTGCCACCACACCTGGCTTAAAGAATTCTTAATAAACTAACAAGCAATCCAATAAAAACCAGGCAAATATTTGGAAAGTCACTTCGCCAAAGATATACAAATAGCCAAAGAGAGTGTTAAAAAGTACCCAACATCATGGATAATCTGAAAATGCCAGTTAAAATTACAAAGTGATTTAACTACAAACCCAATAGAATAGCTACAGTGAAAAAAGGCTGATAAGAGAGCAAATGTTGGTGAGGACATGGAGCAGCCAAAATGGTCATGCATTGCTGGTGGGAGTGTAAAATAGGACAGCCACTTTGGAAAACTCTCTGGCTATTTCATATACAGTTAAAAAATATATCCACTCTATAACCCAGCAATTCCACTCTTAGGTACTTACTCAAGAGAAATAAAGACATATGCTCATTTCTCTTGCACAAGAAATGTTTATGGCAGCTTTATTCATAATAGCCCCAAACTATAAATAACCCAAATACATGAATAAACAAAATGTGTTATATTCATACAATGGAATATAACTCCCAGCCATCACAAACAACAAACCACAAATCCACCAAAAACATAGACGAAACTCAAAAACATTATCCTGAGCAAAAGAAATCAAGACACAAGAGTTTGACTACATTGATGTGAAGTTCGAAACAGGCAAAAACTAATCTCTAGTGTTAGAAGTTAGAATAGTGGTTGCCTCTGGAGAGTGGAATTGATCGGGAAGGAGTATGAGGACACTTTCTGGGGTGATGGGAATGTTCTGATTTGCCCAGGATCACAGTTACATAGGTATATGCATTTGTCAAAACTTGTAACCACAGAACCAGTCCAATCTGCTTCAACTTTCTGTAATAAGATGGTGAGTTGTTTTTCAGTTGCCGTGGACCCCTAGGTTGAAGGTCATGTAACCTGAGCATGCCCAGATAATCCAAGCATGCAACCACTGGTGGAACCTAAGTGCTCAGACCAAGAGCAGGAACTAAATGAAGAAGTGGACAACACATGGCAGGATTCAGGATCCAATCAGATTGTGGCCCCATGGCAGGAGCCACTGAGAGCACACCCATCGCAAGATCCAATCAGATCATGCCTCTGACTATAACACCTGCCCCAACCCCCAGCTCAAGGAGACAGATTTGAACCTGACTCCTGTCTCCTTGCTCAGCGCCTGGCAATAAACCTTTCTCACTGCAGAAACCCTGTGCTTCAGTGTTTGACATTAAATTGCATCTGGGCAAACGGATCCAGGTTGGTTTGATGACAAACTCGTCACCCACACTTAAGATCCATACATTTTACTATATGGATTTATTAAGGTGAAAATATCTTTATAGAAAAGGTTTTAAAACTTGTGGTAAAATCCATGAAAAGTGGACAAAGGGACACCAACAGGTCTAGGGAAAGATGTGATCAGGGAAGGCTGCAATGAGGAGGTGGCATTTGCACTGTGCCTTGAAGCATGGGCAGGATCTGGATGGGAGTGTTGTGGGCTAAATCCCTGATGCCTCCTCCAGAGCCAAAGAAGAAAGATCAGAATAAGCATTTAGGGAGATGGCTGGGGGAGATCACATGGAGCTCCAAGTCACAGGAGAGAGATTGGTCAGGACTGGGCCCTGGAGACCGGGGTATGTACACTCCTGAGGAATGCAGCAATATATCATGGGTAGACTCGGCACCTAGCCCACTGCTGGGCACACAGAAAATACTCAATAAATGTTTTCCAAATGAATGAAACATACATAAAGGCATTGCTAACGGGTCTGAGCCTGAGCAACGGCTTGAAGCCCCAGAGAGGACCCAGGGCAGGCTCTGGTTCTCCCTGCAGAGAATCTGAGCATAGTCGCAGAGTGCTGAACTTGGACACATTCTATCACGCAGCTCAAGCTGCCCTGGGGGCGCCATATAACTTTATTGTAAGCTCGTGCAATAACACAGGCAAATGGAATAACAATGTAAAGTTGGCTTTAATTAAAATAAAGGGTGTTTGCCTCTCCTTCCTTTTAGTCCTAAGCCAGGACAGCCTGCTGAGCTGTGCAAAGCAGTCAGAGGAATGTTTGCAACGCAGGGGGCATCCCCTCCACCCTCCTTATGAGGTTCACCAACAAGCAAACCACCCCTCCCCCTCCCCAGGCTCCACCGCACTCCCCTCTTATATGATCCACATGGAGAAGGAACACAGCAGTGGCGATGCCCCTCCAAGAGGCACTGGGAAAGGAGAGAGAGTGTCACCAGCCAGCGTGGGGAAGGAAACGGGTTCCAGCTCCAGAGATCTCATCCACGGGGCCACTGTACACACGCCTGCTGCACGCTGTGTGCTAGACCTCACGCTGGGTGCTGGAGCCTGTTCTCAACAAACTCACTGTTCTGGTAGGAACTCATCAGTACAAAACAGGCGACCTCCAAGGAAACTATTAAAAAAAATCCACGAATCCAAGGGTTCATCTATGCCCTGACATCTGGCAGATGGAGCTGATCCTAATAATGTGTTAACTGGAGAGAAGGCCCACATGTGAAAGGACCAAGAGAGATGGCGCACGCTAGGTACTTCACATCCTTCACACCCTGTAGCAGCCTGGGATGCACAGGTAAAGGCTTAACCATTAAAAATTGCCATCTCTAGGGGGAGGGGAGCCCTGATGTGTTGTGTTTGCCAATTTCTGTGGTGAAAATTCTCCCAGAGTGGCAGATTTCAAGCTACCATAGTGACCTTAACTAGTGAAATTCCTGAAAAGTTAACAATGGGCTAGCACAGGTCCAGTGCACCCTGGTTCTAGCTGTCCATGGTGCTCTGGGCTGGCCAAGAGGAATTCCAAACACTGACATCTCAGCCCAGGGTTTTCATTCAACAAACACTTAAAAGCATCTTCTCCATGCTAGGCTTTGTGCCAAGAGGTCTCAAATCCATTAATAATAATATAATAATAATTACAGCTAGTGTCTATGGAGGGTTTGCTCCGGGCCAGGTTCTCTTCAAAAGACTTTTTCACAAATTAGTGCATTTAATCCTCACCATCCCATACTATTTCATACTATTATCCCCATTTTACAGATTAGAAAACAGAGCTCAGAGAGGATAAGTTACTTACCTGCGATCACACAACTAGTAAAGAGCAGCAAATAGTTGTCATCGTTGAATGCCCTCCCTTCCCACATTATGGGTCCAACATTCTCCAGGTAGAAGCCAGACACACCTATGGGAAACCCAAATTCAGTAGGAGGAGGCAGCCAGGTGGGGGAATCGATCTTGTGGCCAGGGCAGTAGCAGAGGCCTCCAGTTCTCCATGAGTCCTGAACGCTACAGGGACGGAATGATTGGGCAGTGGTGTTTTCACTAAAAAATGCCCCCATGGTTTGGTCAGGCCTTGTTCCCAGGACCCTCCAGAGATTCCACAAGCTGCTCAATATCCTGTAATAAATTTCTACTCTGCTCAAACTAGCCACGATGGACTCTGTTATTTGGAATTAGGAACCCTAATAAGATGGTGGGTCCAGGGTTCGAACTTGAGCGCTTGGCTCCAGAACTCCAGCTTTGATCCATAATGATAAAAGGCTTTATTTTCTCTTCTCCCCAACTCTTTAAATGAGGCTCTACTCCTCCCATTTCACAGATGAAGAAATTAAGTCTGAAAGAGATCAGACCAACTGCCTGAGAGAATATATTAAATTGAGCCACGTGAAACTTGATATTCAATCATATTTGGCCTACTTCATATGGTTCAACCTAATAGAAATAAGACTTTATTCAGATTAATCTGATCCCAAAGCTAGTGCCGTTCCCACTGCCTCTGCTCCCTCACAGTCAAACCCGTTCCTGCAATCCGGCGGGGGGAAAGCTACACTCAGCTCAGGTGGAGGAAGGTGAGGGTGAGACATGGAGGGGCTCTCCTGCCAGTGGAACCCATAAGATCAGGAGAGATGGAGACAGCAAACGACAGTCTTTACTCCCTTCTTGTGCCCAGCGCTGAGCTCACCACTTTTGAGGAGGACGCTGAACAGCAGGTCTGGTCCCTGCTGCGTGGGACTGAGGTCAAGGGTTCCCGCACGGGCAGTCCTGGAGGAGAAACGGCGCAGGACAGCAGACGAACAGAGACACGGAACCTGCGGGCGTGCAGCAGGTCGGCCTCCCGGAGCAGTGGAGACCAGAACGGAGCCCCCCGGGACCGGCCGCTTGTAGGTGAGTGGAGAGAAGAGGCAGGACACCCGGCAGCAGGAACAGCAGGAGCAAAGGCACAGAGGCTGTGGCTGTGTTAGAGGAAATAAGGAAAGCAGCTCGGGTGACACGGACAGTGTGTGAAGGACAGCAAGGCCCAGTGGAAAGAAAGGTTGAGAACGTCATTGTTCATTCATCAGCATCCACTGGGCACCCACTATGCGCTACGGATACCGCTAGGGGCCACACGGCTAGTCCCTGCCCTCATGAGCCTTACAACCTGGCAGGGAAGCCGTGGGCTCAACAAGTAAGGGCCCAGATAACCCACAAACTGCAGTTTAGCTCTGCTTTGTCAACATGAAGTTCTGGAAGCCAGATGAGAGCCGCGAGAGGAGGATGAGACCTAAAAAGGAAGTTAGAAGTCCCAGACGGCTTCCTTGATAAAGTGACATTTAAACTGAAACCTGAAGAACCACAGTAACTAGGCGATGGAGGAGCACTCTAAGCAGAGGCCGCAGCACATGGCAGCGCCCTGTGGCAGCCAAGGGGCGGGGGTGAGGAGGGCTCATCACGTTCAAGGAACAGACGGAAAAGCCTGTGGGGTTGGTGTGAGCTGAGTGACAGGGCCAGGGACTCGGGACACAGAGGGCAAATAAGGAGGGCACCCAGGAGCCATGCCACACAGGGCCTGGTAGGGCATGTTGATGAGTTTGGGTTTTACCCCAAGAACCATGGAAAGTGACATAATCAGCGTGTATTTCTTAGCGATCACTTGGGCTGCTCTAGGCAGAACAGGTCGGAGGGAACGAGAGTGGAGACTGGATAGAAAACTGTTGGAGTCATTCAAGGGCGCCGTGATGGCAGCCTGGATGGGGTCATGGCAGGGAAGAAGGACAGGTGTGGAGTGTTCCAGGTGGATTCCAAGTTCACTGACTCAGCAAAGCAGTGTAGCGCAAGTGTCATGTGATGGGACCTCCCCTTTCTTCAGTTTCCTGCTCTGGAAAATGGGGCTGGAGCAGAACCTAACCACAAGGCTGTTGAAAGTGCTGAAGTAAGGCAACACACCGGAAGTGTGTGAAATGGTGAAAGTTAGCTATGATTGGCTGACACAGGCAGATTTGGGGAGAAGACGGGAATCCCATTTTGGATGCACTCAGTTGGAAAGGTTTATGGGTCATCCAGGTGGAGACATCAGGTGGACTCAGGAGAGCAGTCTAGAGGGAGTTTGGGGACTACTGGTGTGCAGATGGCATCCAGTGCCATGGGAAAGGAGGAGACACCCCAGGGAGAGAGTGCAGGGTGGGCCACGCTGACGCCAGCTCAGCCATGGGCCTTGCTCAGCTTTGCATGCCAGGCTAGGGCACCAGGACCTGCTCCTGGAACCCAGGAAGAATATCAGGAACAACAGTGGCTTTGGCAGTGCCCCTGGAGACACTGAGCAATTCATCCTGACTCTGACCTCTGGCAGTCTCAGCTGGTGGCCTTTCCTTGATTCCCAGGGGAGCCAGGCCTGAGTCAGCTCCTCTGGGCCCTGAACCTGTCTGAGCCTTCAGACCCACGGCTTAGGCTGCTAAGCCCCAGCTCATGCTGACAAATCCCTTCTAATGGGGAGATCAACCTTTCAATACTGTGGCGGCTGCTCGAGAGAGACACGTCCTAGGGCTGCGACAGGCATCCCAGCACTGCGGGCGCTCACCGGCCCCTCTGGCTTGTCACCACCCACCGCAGCAGCTGCAGGGACTCCCTTAGTAAAGCCACATGCTGGGAGCCCCGTGGGAGATGCAGAGAGCAGATGAGGAAAGAACCTGGTCCCTGCAGGGCTGAGATGACCAAAATTGCATCAAAAGGAGAGCCATGGCCCTTGGAGAATGCAGTGACTTCAACATGTTCCCACCTCAGGGTTTTTGAACTTGCTCTTCTTTCTGCCTGGAACATTCTTCCTTCAGATATCTGCAAGGCTGGCTCTGTCACCTCCTCCAAGTCTTTAACCAAAAGTCATCTCAGAGAGGCAGTAGTCCCCACTACCCCAATAAAAATTGCAAACACAGCCCCTCAGCACTCCCTATCTCCCTTCCCAGCTTTATTTTCTCCATAATATGTTCACCATCTGCCATCCCATATCTTACTTTTTATTTTTAACTGTTCATGCTCACCCCCAAATAGAGAGAAAGCTCCCCGAGAACAGAGATCCTGACTCTGTTGCTACTGATGAATCCCCAAAGCCTAGAACAGAGCCTGGCACACAGTAGACAATCAAGAAATATTTCTTTATTGATTGATCAATTGATTGAGTAAAAGGTTGCCTGGTGTCCTAGGCAGGTCACTAGATCTATTAATAGAATCAGAGTCCAGGGTTTGAGTTCTAATTCTCCCCCTGTCCTTTGTCAGAACACTCCCTTTCTCAAAGCCTTTGTCTCCACATCCATGAGATGGGGATTATGACAACTGCCCAGGCTTTGAAAACCATAGCAAAACAATGAAGTAGGGACCAAGGGACCAAGAGAAGGCAGTAGGGGCTGTGGCCAGAGCCTGTGGGGTCAGAATGTAAGGGGAAGAGGTCTCAGGCGGCTGGCACTGTCAGCGGGGGAGTTGATGGGCCTATCAGGCTAAATCTGGAAGGGCTTGCCTGGGGGTTCCTGGGAGGGCCCATCTGATTCATTTCTGAGGCCCCCATGGCCAACATTGGGGAGGTCCCTTCCTGGGCCAGAGTCCATTCTGGACACAGTGTGCTCAGCAGGCCTGAGTCATCCTCCAAGAAGGCTCCTTCTTTCCCTGAATTGAGGACTTCTTAGGGAGCTGGGAGAACCCAGATGCCACATCCAAATGCCATATCTAAGCACCTTGGAAAAGAGGAGAGCTTCGGATGAGTGGCCCAGCTTTCTGAGCACAGGACAGAATCGGCAGCCCCCTGCACTGCGGCAGCTGGGAGTAAGCAGGAGTCCCTGCCCTAGACCTACCCAGCCACCCCCATCTGCCTGGCAAACACCCACTGATCTTTAACACTCACCTACAGGCCGGGCACGGTGGCCCACACCTATAATCCTAGCACTCTGGGAGGCCGAGGCGGGGTGGCCCACACCTATAATCCTAGCACTCTGGGAGGCCGAGGCGGGAGGATTGCTCAAGGTCAGGCGTTCGAAACCAGCCTGAGCAAGACCCCATTTCTACTAAAAATAGAAAAAAATAATTGACCAACTAAAAATATATATGCAAAAAAAAAAAAATTAGCCGGGCATGGTGGTGCATGCCTGTAGTCCCAGCTACTCGGGAGGCTGAGGCAGGAGGATCACTTGAGCCCAGGAGATTGAGGTTGCTGTGAGCTAGGCTGACGCCATGGCACTCACTCTATCCTGGGCAACAAAGTGAGACTCTGTCTCAAAAAAAAAAAAAAAAAAAAGACTCACCTCCAGCACGGCCACCTTTGGGGAAACTTCCTTGACAGCCCTTCCTCACCTCATTGCACCCCAGGCATAAATAACCACTCCCTCATTTGGGCCCTCTGGGCCCTGTCCAGTCATTCATTCACTGAGGAAAAAAAATATGTATGGAGTATCCACCATGTGCCAGACACTCCCAAGCACTGGGGATATGGTACCAAGGGGGACAGATGAATGCAATGCCTGCTTTCATGGAGCTTACGAACACTACCGGTATGCCCCCCCAGCTCTTTGATCCATGCCTGTTTCTCTCACTGCTGTGAACTGGTCAAGGCCGGCAGCTCTGCCTGATACTTCTCCACATGCCCTGTGCCCAGGGCTATTATATAAATGGTGCAAAATATGGAGAGGCTTTGCTACTGAGACCCCCCTTCCCGGACATCCCTCAACTGCCTGGCCTCCCACGCTTTCCCCTGAGACCTTGGGACCATCCTCCATCCATTACACCATTAACACCCCAGTTAATGCCATAGCCAGTGCTTGTGCCTTCCCCCGTTGGAATTTTTAATGTCACTCATTCCTGCACCTAGAACCACACCTAGAACATAGTAAGCACTTGGCTGGTGTTTGTTGAAGAAAGGAAGAAAGAGGAGAGGAAAGAGAAGGAAGAAAGGAAGAAATTATGGTGCCGACACCACTTTTCTGTGTATACTTAATAAGTCCCTGAACCATTCTGAGCTTAACTATTGGGTCACTCGTTGTCATTACTAAAGTGTGGTCCGTGGATCTCCATCAGCTTCTCCTGGGCTCTCCTTAGAAATGCCAAATCTCAGGCCAGCCCCAGACCTACTAAATCAGGATCTGCAGTCTGACAAGATCCGGGATGATCTATGTGCACGCGGACGTTTGAGAAACACAGCTCTCAACTACAAGGAAGGTAATGCCAGCCCTCTTGACCTCCCAGGAGAGTTATGAGTGTCAAAGGGGTTGACTAATGTGAAAATGTTTTGAATACTGGAACATGCTGGGCAGACAAGATAGATTGCTATGATTATTCTTATGATTAAAAATAGTCCTTGCAGAAAAACCACTTTATAGTTCTGTTTTAAAACCTCATTAAATTCTGTTCAAATGTGCTATTAAAAGTTATGTTCTAGTCCACTTAGTTTTGTAAACCCCAAGCCTTTTAAAGAGAATGGAGCCTGGGCTTGAGGACAGGAACACAGGCCCCGCTTGGGATGGTCGCCGTGGGCATGATTGGATGCAAATTTATTTCCCACAACGCCCTGCCAACTGATTGATCCTGGGGAAGGAGGAGATGTTAGGAGCCCAGTTCCTCAGAGAAAGGAAAAACTAAGTAGAGGCAGAGGGTGGAAAAAGACAAGCATGGGGTTTCACGCTGGTTTGTGGGGTTGTACTGCATGCCTATAATCTTCTGCCTTTCAGCCTCTGCCAAACCACGTGGAAGGAAAAGAAGGGAGCTGAAGAGAAGAGAGCAGACTGGTGGGGAATTACCTCCGCCGCAGGCCGGGGCAGTGGGCTGCCGCGGACAGAGCCCCGTAGCTGAAACGACCGCAGTCGCAGCTGCGAGCAGCGGCAAGGGCTTTTGATGCTGAGGCCCAAGGCCGTGCCAACAGCCCCATCAGCTTTTGGCCCCCAGATAAAGGCAAAGAGTTAGGAAGAGGCATCTTGGACTTGAGTTTAGGGCAGGGGGGCAAGAGAAAGTGAGAGCCATGATTAAGTTAGGTAGAGACTGGTGTGCTGTCAGGACGGGTGAGCCAAGCAGCGACAGCAAGTGTCGGAGGCAGCCGCGCTTCCTCTGCCCCGGTTATGTCTGCGTGCTGGCCCAGGTTGGCCACCCCAGGGTCGGCTCCTCCAACCAGATAGTCACGAAAGTCCCAAAGGTGGGAGACTCTCCTGCTGGTTCTTGCTCAAGCCTGTGGCCTCCGAATCTAGCGGCACAGTCTCAAGCTCTGCTTCCCCCTTGTCCTCCCCTGGCATAAATCTCCCAGCGCTCTGCCTGGCTCACAGTGCCCCCTGCCAGCACGACCCCTCAGCCCTGCAAAGTCACAGCACGGATTCTCAGTCATGACCTATCCCCATTTACCTCACTTCATGTTCCTTCTCTCAATCAATCAGTCACTCTTCAAACACTCCCTGGCACTTTCTCTGGGCCAGGCCCTGTGCCGAGCTCCAGAGGGATGGAGAGGAATTAGACCCGGATGTGATCCCCTAGAGCCTCACAGCCTAGATGGGGAGACGGACAGTTCTAGCCTGATAGGATACGTTCTGTAGTAATGGGCACGCAGGCAACCAAGAGCACAAGGGAGCCAGGACACGAGGCCAGGGGAGTAGTCAGGGAAGGCTTCCCAGAGGAGGTACACCTGTGCTGAGACCCAAGGGCCCAGCAGGACTTAAGCCGAATAAAGAGGGATAGGGGAAGCCTAAAGGGCAAAAGAGTTTATGAGTGACACTCAACCTCACTAGTAATCAGATAAGCAAATTAAGCGATGACATACCATTTTACACCCATCAGATTGTAAATGGTAAATGTAAAACCTGAACACTACAAATGCTGACAAGGATAAGGACTTAGGGAAGTCTTAACACTTGTGCTGGGGCGCAGGACTAAGGGAAATCAAATCCACGGATGTCTGTGAGCCTTCCTCGGGTGTTCACAACAAAGAAGCTGATGCCCTAGTCCCTGAGGAGAAGTGTACAGGAATGTTCATTAGGGCACTGTTTGTGGTGCCACGGAGTTGGGTGTCGCCAGCGAGTGGGTAAGGAAAATGTATGTATGCATACGGCACATATGCAGTTTGAGGCGATAAACTAGACTCTAGAGGGATGCACAATGATATGGCTAGATCTTAAAAACATGTGTTAAGTGGGAAAAAATAAGAAACAGAAGGCGCTCTAAAGCAAAATACCATTTATGTAAATGAAAAACATACATAAAGGAAAGAACACCATATATTTTTCAAAGAAACGTGCATTTCCAAGGTCATACACCAAACACATTAGAGCGGGGACTCGTAAGGAAGAGGGAAGCGGGAGGGGGAACTGGAAGTGAGGGGAAACGGGAAGCACAGAATACAGCAGAACAAGACCGAGGGCTGGCGGGAGAGACAAGGATGCTGCTCCGTAAGGAGGAGGGCGGTCAACTAAACTTGCAGCACCAACTTGAGGTTTTAAAAAGGAAAAGAAAAAGCAGGAAGGAGTTGGAGTCTACACAGAGAGAACCGAAGGTGCAGAGACCCAGAGGCAACAGAGGAGGAAAGAAGGTAGTAGGTAGAAGGAAACGCAGAATTGCAAGCAGTTCAGCAGCGGGGCACAGAGATCCAGGAACCAGTGGGAAACAGGAGGCTGCCATGGACGGGGAGGCCAGACCCATAAGGGCCTCGTGTGCCAAAGTCAGGACTTTGGACTTTGTCTTAGATCCACGGGCATCCCTGGAAGGGTTTTAAACTGGGGAGGAACTTGCTCAGATTCGGGGCTTAGACATTCCCATAGAAACGCAGATTTGTGGAACGTCATGAACAAAAGTAGCCAGCCGTGGCGATCATACCATCTGCCCTCACTCCCCCTCACTCATGCAGCTCCAAGGACAAGAAGGTTGCCCCAGCCTTTACCGTCAACAAAGCACTTTCACGTGATCCCCACAACACCCACAAGAGAGGCAAGGCAGATGTCACTATTCCCATTTTATAGATGAATTCACTGAGGCTAAGGAAAATTAAGAAAATCTTGTACTCTTCAGGTCATAGAATTGCAGCCTTCTTTCCAAAGGTTACAAGATCCAAAAAAGTCTTGTAAAAGTTGAGCCAAATTCAAATGTGTTGAGTTTAATTAAGCTAATTGGGTTTAAATCCATTTGCATTATACTCAGTTGAATCCATTTATTCATTCAGAAAGCAGTTTTTAAGTGCCTGCCTTATGTCAGCGTGTGCCAGACTTGAGGAATACAGCTGTGGACACGACGGTCCTGACACTCTCAAAGGAAACAGAAGAGCAGGAGAGACCAACTTTAAACAAGTCGCTTAGATGTCTCACTGTTCTTGCCATACTGGCCTTCCTGTCCCTTGAACACACCTGCTTCACTCCTGCCTCAGGGCCTTTGCACTTGCTGTATCCTGTTCCCGGAAAGCACTTGCCCCAGATAACCAGAGGGCTTGCTCCCTCACTTTATTCAGGTCCCTGCTCAAACATCATCTCCTCAGAGAGACTTTCTATAACCACCATGTTTCTTAAAGGCTCAGACTGGGGACTTTCCTCGGGCACTACTACTCCCCCCACCCTCACATTGCTCCTACCCCTTCATCCTGCCGAATTGGTCTTCACTGCACTTATCACCACCTAGCATGATAACATACACATATATATGTATATTAGTTTCTCTATTTGTACTTTATTTCTGTCTCTATCTCCAATGTAAACTCAAGAAGGATAGAGACTGTCAGCTTTTCACTATAATACTCCCAGCACCAGAATTCCTGGCCCACTGTTGAATAAATATATGACATTTGTGCAAGTAGGATGGTTGATATAAGACACTACAGAATTCAATCCAAGACCTGTAAGTTCAGTCACATAGACTTGATTTACGTTGGGCCAGGAGGGTTCATGCAACAATTCATTTCATGAATGTTCACTAAGCATCTAGTATGCATCAGGCACTGTTTAATGCATTTGGGACACATGGGTGACTAAAACAAAAATCTCTGCCATCATAGATTTCATATTCTAAGGAGAGTTACTGAAGGGGCAGGACAGATTAAATCCTATCTAGAAAACTTTAGTTGAGCCTGATTGAGTCAAACTGGGTTGATTCAAGCTGGACTGAGTTGTTGGGGACTGGGCTGGAATGGCCTGGACAGTGTGGGGCTGCTCTTGGCCCAGGTGGCTTGGACTAGGCTAGGTAAAACTGAGCTACAGTGAGCCAAGGTACACTGAGTTATGTTGGGCTGAATGAGGTAGGGTTATACTGATATTAGGCTGAGGTGAGGGCAGGAGTGAGCTGAACATGTCATTGTGCTGTAATGAGTGTTTTGTTCTGAATGAGTTGCGTAGAGGGGATATTAAGTCAGTTGAATTGAATTGCATTGAGTTGGGTGGGTTGGGAAGGATTTTCCAGAATAAAGTTGAATTAAACACAGCTTCACTGCGTGGAGTTGAAGGGCGAGAGCTTGTGCTGAGTTTCTGAGCTGTGTCCAGCCAGGTCATAGCTAAATTTCCTTGAGCAGAGCTGGGTGGTGTTCAGATTAGAGGAGGTATATGCAGATGGGCTGAGCTGAGCTCATCTGTGAGTTGAATTGATCTGTGCTGACTTAAGCTGCCCAGACCTGTAAGGACCTGAAATAATGCCACTACCAACAGGACACAAACTCTGCAGCTTGGAGGAGGATCCCCATCCTCCCCACACAGTGTGCTCTGGAACCTGCCACAGCCCTTGGAGGGCCACCTGCCTTCCCACCAGGCTGGTGGAGCCCAAGTCTTCCAGCTCCTCATCCTCAAACCATTCTGACAACTTCTCAGACATTCGTTTCTGACAGGTCCCTTGGAGGTCCCCAAACCCAGATCTGTGGACCATCTCCTCCCGGGCTCCTCCTTCCCTACAGACTTTAGCAGATGGAAAGAGGCTACAGCACACACAACCTCTTCTCTCCCCTCAGCTTCCTGGATGTGCTCCCTGACCTTGTCTGCTGATCGCCTGGAGCTATCGGGACCCTGAGCTGCATGGGATGTGCACCATCCCGTTCTTGGTCATGTGCAGCAAGCAGCACAGTGGGGCTTCTGGCAGCAGCTCCCAGTCTCTCCCATGGGGTTCTACTCAAGCAGTTTACCCTCAGGGTCCAACTCCAGGGCACCAGCAGCACCTTGTAACCAGCCAGCTTAAGACAGTTTCCTGCTCCCCTTCCAGCTAAGCCCTGAGCAAAATCACAGCCATGCATGGCCCAGGGGGACTTCAGGGTCAGGAGGGCCTCTCCAAATCCCCTTCTCCTGCCATCCACATGCTACCCTCAAAGCCAGAGCAGGGCTAAGTCTGGGTTCTCCAAGCCCCAGCTTCCTGACTATGACCACCACCATCCCTTGTCACTGTCACTCACCCACCCTAGCCTTTGCTCACTCCCCTCATCAACTCTTAGAACTGGGTAGGATTTCCTAGGGGCCTGTGGAGGCCATGACTTCATGGAAGGTCCCCATACACATACACACACACTTGGGGGGGGGGGTGTCACCTGCACTGAGGTGAGGCAGTGTGACACAGATTGCACACACACAAAAAGTCTTTTTGAAAATTAAAAAGTAACTCTAGGTTTTTCTCTTCCCAACATCAATAGGAAGAAGGGAACAAGAGCAAGGAGGAAAGAATAAATAAGAAATAAGAAAATTACAACTGTGGCAAGACAGGTGTCAGCATGAGTATGGGAAAATGGGAGAGAGACCCAACATAAAAAAAAATGTCTTGATGGGACTTTAAGAACTTCTTCTCCAGCTTCCTCCCTGTCCCTCCCACTGTTTGGGGCCACAGAGAACAGAGGAAGGCAAGGCTGGGTCTGAGCATCCCATCTACTGTGAGCAGCACGGCCCATAATCGAATGACACAGGGAGGGTGTGTCAAGGACCCTCAGGTGGCAGAGCCTTGTAAATCATGTGCACTCTCTGTGCCCCAGGACCTTGGTGCATACTGCTTCCTCTGCCTAGAGCTCTCACCTGCCCTTACACACACATCCTACCTTCCCTTTACGTAACCAATTCCCATATATTCTGCCGGGCTCGCTCAGATGTCACTTTGTCAGGAATGCCTTCCCTGACGCTCCCCCACCATCACCAGTCAGTCCGGGAGCACTCTGCACTGCCCCTCTGCAGCACTCATCACGGTCTGATGACTGATCTGTGCGTCTTTCCCATTAGAATGTAAACGCTGCAAGCGTTGGGACCTTGTCTCTATCATCCATCACTATATCCCAGGACATAGCACATTGGAGGTGCTCAACTAATATTGATAAGTGAATAAAAGAATCCAACACACACACACACACACACACACAAATTTACAGATGAGAAAAGTAGGCTGGGAAACTGGGAATGACACCCTGGTTCACACAGAGAGTCAGTGGTTGAGCCAAGACTAGAACTCAGACCCCCCAACTGCTGAGCTATGGGACCAGTTCCTCTCCCACATCTGGACAAGCTGCCGTGGTCTCCAAGCATGGGGTGAGGTAAGCACCAAGGCAGAGGCTGGTGTGAATTAGGGCTCCCTGCCTCCCGCACTCAGCTCTGAAACTCTCTCCTCCCCAGAGTCACTGCCAAGGGCTAGGCCTGGAAATTCCTCCCAGCCCTAATCCACTGCGTCAGCCATCAAAGCTCCACTTGATTACCCACCGCAGAACGACAGGCTTGGAGCAGGGAGTAATGAGCCTTCTGTGTATCAGAAACAAGTGTTCTGACAATTCACTCCTGAGCCCCGACCTGCCAGGTGGGCCAGTGCAGCATCCCAGCCTCTGGAAGCCACTCCCTCCTCTCCTCACTCCACTTGGAGACGTCTGTCTATGATGTGCCAGACCTTTCAAGGGCATTGCTGCCTTGTGTAGAAGTAGATACTATTATTATCCCCATTTTACAGATTAGGATACTGAGGCTTAAAGAGGTTAAAGTACTTGCCCAGAACCACACAACAGAAAGAAACAGGGTAAGATGTATCTGACTGCAAAACTAGTGTGCTGTGCCACTGTGCTGCCCACCCTCAATCCCCCTTCCCCGGGGCCTAGCACCAGGCCAGCGTGCAATAAATCTCGTGAATGTTTATGCCGTTCAGCCTCCTTGGATCAGTGGGGCCTCAAGGTTTCTATGAAAATCTCCAAGGGACACTCTGGAGCAGAGCGGGAACCTGAGTAGCCAGAGTTTCAGAACAAACTTGCATGTGAACACACACATGTGCACACACACACACACACACACACACACATATCCTTCAATAAGAGAAGGCCAGTCTCCATCCCTTTTCTATCTATGATGTGTCTGAACAGAAGATTCTGCTGCTAAAAACCATCTGAGGAGTGAACCGTTGCCTTCGGAGCTCTCCAGGTCAAGGGCCCCCTCACATCTCCCTCGTGGGCAGGGCAGGGTGGCCTCCCCAGACCCTCCCATTCCGGTCCCTCGGCGCCAGGGCAGGACTTACCGTCCACCCAGCAGGGGCCTGGGCATGGGTGGAGAAGCACCCGCAGGATTTGGTGAGGTCCAAGGGCGAGGCAGGGGCAGTGTGGGTGGGATGATCGGGAGGGAGAGATTGGCTGAAGACAGGGAGAAGAGTGTTCCTGCCAGAAATAGTTAACATGAATCTAATCAGGAAGAAACACTCAAATCCAAATTAAGGGACAGACATTTTGCTAAATAACCCATCTAGCCTCCTCGAAAATGTCCATATCGTGAAAGATGACAAACACAAGTCTGGGAAACCATTTGAGATTAATGGTGGCTAAATAGACATGACAACTAAAATAAATGTTTTAGAGGACGTTATTTAGAAAATTGGGAAAATTTGAACATCAGCTATGTATCAGATACTAATATAGCATCAAAGTTGAAGTTTTAGGGTCATAATTACTTGTGATTATAATTTATATAATATTTAATTTATATAATTAAATATATAATTATATATGAAATATTATATAATTATATTAAATATATAGTATATATTAAATATATAATAAATTAGTATATAATTTATATAATATAATTTATATGATATTATAATTACTTGTGATTATAAAGGAGAATGTCTCCTTTTAACAAGATACGTGCTGAAGTTTGAGAGGTGGCGGAAGGTGGGAGGGAGAGAAGGAAAGAAGAGGGAGAACATAAGCTAATGATTGGTGAATCTAGAATTCTAGACAAAGGGTAAAGGAGTGTTTATCGTATGATTCTTACAATTTTTCTGTTCTTCAAAATTTTTCAAAATAAAAGGTAGGGGGAGGGTGATTTGGCTAGATTGGGAAATGAGGAGAAGGCATCCCCAAAGCGGAGGTCGGAAAGACTGCAGGGTTGGTCGGGGAGGCAACGGGGCCAGACTGCACTGTGAGAGAAGGGGCTGGCGCGGAGGGATCTCCTGAAGCCACAGCACACAGGGTTTTCAAATCCAGGAGGAAGGTTAGCTCTGGTCTCACAGGGCTGTGGGCCAAAGAGAGGAGGGAGATGAGGTCTGCGTGGGGCCGCAGTGTGGGTGGAATGATCCTGGGAGAAAGAGAGACAGAGACAGAGAGAGACAGAGGCAGGCAGACAGACCTAGAGGCAGAGAGAGGCTGGAAGCAGAGAGGAGCCGAAAGAGGAGAACTGGCCTGGCCAAATGCTATGGAACGAAACAGACCAAGATAAGAGACTGAGCTCGTGCACAGGTGAGTCCTGGTGACAGGTGGGGAGGCCAGGTGTGAAGGGGCAGGGAAGGTTCATGGGCTTGGACACCAGCTCACCGCTGGCCTTTTGCAGCACATGCACACCCAGCTGGACACGGCATGGCGGGGCGGACAGGTGGACTCTGGGTGGCAGTCCAGCCAGGGCCATTCCCTGCACCACCACGGGCTGCCTCAGTTTCTGCATCCATGAAAGAGGGAAAATAGTCACACTCACCTTATGGATGGGCTGTCGTGAGCATTTGGCAATCTAGTGTAGGTGACGTACTGAGAAGGCACGTGACACATGTCAGCTGTTACACTAATGACCCCAGTAACTCGAAACCACGAGAAGGGGATTCACACATCCACCACTCTAGGTGCTGACGATGCAGCCGTGACTAGAGCAGATGGAAAACCCTGCCCCCGGGTAAAAGAAATACATAACTAAAATATAGGGCGTGTCAGAGGCAGGGAGTGCAAAGCAGGACGGGAAGCGGGATGTCACGAGGAGGGAGGCCACAGAGCCGGGCTCCATGTGACCTCTGCTGTCCAGGAAAGGCCTCTCCTAAAAGGTGACATTCGGGCAAAAACACTATACGAAGAGGTGAGGGAGGGGGGTCTGCCAGATCTTGGGGAGTTGGCTCCAGGCAGAGGGACCAGGATGTGCAACGACCAGGAGCCGAGGCGGGAGGTCTGGGCGGGGCTGGACATTCTTACTGATCACTCTGGCTCCAAAGTTGACAACAGACTGGAGGGGACAAGGGCAGAATTGAGGACATTAACTGAATAACGCAGGAGCGAGAGGATGGTGTCTGGCGCCCGGATGGTAGCTAGCGGTGGAGGCTGAGAAGGGGATGGTTGATGAACAAATGTCTCAAGGTAGAAGCAGCAGGGTCTCCTGACAGGCAGTCCTAGACATCCTGCCTGGTTATTGGGAGGTCTGGGAGATGTAGAGGAAGGGTCTCAGTGCTCGTGCCACGGGCCACAGGCCTGCCCCACGGCAGTGGGCTGTCACGAATGGGCCGCTGGGACGCCCGAGGCACAGCCTGAAAAGCAGAGCAGAGCAGAGCATCCGCTGGAAGCCTCTGTGCCAAGCAAGAGAGGGGCATCCCCAGAGCCCGGCCCTCCCGCCACTCCCTGCCCGGACAGGACCGCAGAGGCCACAGGTTACGGAGCGGGAGCTCACACCCCGGCAAAGATTGATGCCTTTTAAACAGACCCAGAGTGAGAAGGACAGAGAAAGTCAATATTTGTCCGAGCAAGCCAAACAGGCTGGCTCGCCCAGGAATGTGAGGGAGGGAGGGAGGCCCAGCGCTCAGAGAACATTATTTCAACAGACAGATATTTGGAAACCGTCGCTGTCCTGGGGGTGGGGGACGAGGGCAGTTCATCCCGCCCTCATTTCTGCCCAGGGATGGATGGGACCAGGCCAGGCGACGAGGGGGCGAGGGGAAGGTTGGGGAAAAGGGCAGACTCACGCAGTCACGTCCCTTTTCTGGAAGCTGAGGGTCAGAGAGGGGAGGGAGTTTGCCCCAGGACATGTAGGTAAAACCCCGTGGTTCTTCACGTCTTTCAGGTTGAATCGCAAACATCTTAGCCTGCTCTGTGCAGCTCTCCGCGATCCAGCCCCCGCCTGCCGGTCTCCGCTCACCTCCGTGCGCACTCCAGCCATTTGAGCGACGCGGGCCCCAAACACACCAGGCGCTGAGCTTGTCACTGCTATGCTTTTGCACACTCCATTCCTCTGCCTGACACACCTTTGGTTAACACCAGTGCATTCTTCAAAACCTGGTTCAAGGTTCACCTGCAGCGGCCTTCTTGCTTCGAGGTTAAGAGCTGGAGGCTCTAACCCAGGCAGTGCTGGCTACATGGCTTCAGGCATGTTCCTTAACCCTGTAAGCTCTGGTTTTCTCATGTGTGAGATGGTGTGGCGGGCTGAACGGTGCTCCCACCCTCCAGACGTCTACATCCCCAGCCCTGGAGCTGTGAATGTGTCACCTCACAGGTCAAAGGGACTTTGCAGACGTGATTAGGTTAAAGGTCTTGAAATGGGGAGACCATCCTGTGTTGGCAGGGTGGGCCCACTGCAACCACGGGGGTCCCTATCCGGGGGAGGCAGGAGGGTCACAGTGAGTGTAGGAGGTGCAATGACAGAAGCGGAGATGGAGTGAGGCAGGCGCCATGAGCTGAGGAATGTAAGTGCCCTAGAAGCCAAAAAAGGGAATAAAACAGATTCTCCCCTCAGCCTCCTGAAGCAACAGCCCAGCCAACACCTTGACCTTAGTCCAGCGAAACTTGTTCTGGACCTTTAAACTGTAAGATGATAAACTTGTGTCATTTTAAGCCACTAAGTCTGTGGTAATCTGTGACAGCAGCAATAGGGAATTAACTCAGTTGAAAACAACATTGAGGCCCAACTGCGGGATTCCTGCAAGAACTAAACCCCACCACACACAGGACCCCTTAGCATCCCACCTGGTGCAGAGAAAGGGCTCGGAGGCTGCTGAGTGTCCCTGCTGTGCTTCCATAGCTGCGACCCTTCACAGTCCCTTATAACTTGCCCTTTAATCGCCTGTCTACACCTCTGCCTGCCGCTCCAGACTGTGAGCGACTTGAGGGCAGACACACAGCGTCACACTAGTCTTGGGATCGCCAGCTCCAGCCACGGAGCAAGGGCACATGAATGCTGAATGAACGAATGAACGCTGGCATCTGCCTGTACACAATGTGGCTGTAATCATACAGATTCTAGAATTGATGGGACCAAACCTTAGAATCCAAGTGCCACGAACGATCTCTGAAAATGGCTGGGTCCTCGGGGCAAACAGATGGATGGACGCCAGTCCCCCAGCTGGGCTTGTCTCCAGTGTAGACTTCCAGGTGGCCTCTCCCTGCTGACACTGGGAGAAGCTGAGTCTCTGGGTTCACGACGTCTGGACACAGGTTCCCACATCGGCTGCTGCGTCCAGGTGAGAGGGGAGCCTGCAAAGGCAGCACAAGTGGTCAGCAACTTCAGACAGGGACCGAGGTGATGGTGAAGTAGACGGTCACCATCCAGTGGTCTCACTATGTGCCAGACACGGTGCACAGTGCTTTATGTCACTATTTCGTGTCATGCCCAAGTGTCTGCTGTTCTTCCCATTTACCAGGAAAGTAACTGAGGCTCAGACAGGTTATGCAATTTGTCCAAAATCATATAGTTCACAGGTAGCTGGACTAAGATTCAAACCCCTGGTTGTGTGTTCTTATCATCACCTCCCTCCACTGCCGGTCAAGCTGTCCTGTTCTCAGATTCATGCTGTCTCTTCTATAGAGGCTGGATGGGACCTAAGGACAGACAGTGTGGTGTACTCGTCTGGTCCCCCTCTAGGTGCATTCAACAAACATTTGTCAAACCTCCTCTGGGACAGGGACAGAGGTGACGCAACCCAGTAGGCAAGACAGACCCTAAACGATCACAACACAGCGAGAAGTGCTGGAACAGTGGGACGCATGAGCCCACGAGGACCCAGGTGTGGGCATCAGTATCTGATAGGCATCAGAAGTAAAGCTCCCACGGTAACAGCCAGACACATGGGGGACGCCCTGCAGAAGGGGAAATTCCAAGCCAAGGGAACAGCATATGCAAAGGCCCAGCGGCAAGAGTATGGTACGTTCAGGAAACACAGGCCATTTGCGGTGGCTGAAGAGCAGTGGGTCAGAGAGGGATGAAGCAGGAACATGAGCAGGGGCAAGACCACAGCACTCAGAATGCACTTGAGCCTGAGGGCAACAGGGCACTATGGAAAGGGTTTAGCAAGAGAAGGATTTGCTCACATTGTAATATCTTCCTAAAACAATAACAACAGCAACATCTATCATGTATCTAGTACTTTTTATTTCTCAGCCACTCTTCTAAGCACTTTACACAGATTCATTCATTTAATCCAGACTACAATATCATTGTTATAACATCCTCAGTTTACAGATGAAGAAACTGCAGCACAGAGAGGTTGAGTAGCTTGCCCAAGATCACACAGCTAGTAAGTGGCAGAAATGACATTTAAACCCAGACAGTCTGGCTCCAGAGCCCAGGTACTCACTCTGGCTGAACTCCTCTCCTGGGAGGCAAGGTTTTTAAATGTGTCTGAGTGACACCAGAGCCCAGCACAGTGCAAAGAAAAGAGGAAGTATTTGGAATTCTGGGCTAGACTGCCCAGCAAGTGGGCCTGGTTCAAGGAGAGAGACTCTGCTCTCCAAGCTGCTCTGGCCCAAGGCAGACTGTGCACTGCACGCACCCTGCCTTCCTTGGACTCAGGCCCTAGGACTGGCTGAAGCTTCAGGAGCCTCACTCTGCCCCAGCACCCACCACCCACAGTGCTGTGCCCCGGGTTCTGGGGCACTGCCTTATCATCTTCCCAGATTTCTCCCAGTTCTGACTTTCAGAAAGGTCTTCCGCTTTGCTGCAGATCCTATCTCCCGCGTGTTTCCCATTAGCAAAGCGATTAGCACTCATCCATTTACATAAGCACAGAGGCCCCCTCCGGGAGTGAGCCTGTACTTGGCCAGAAAGGAGCTCCCTCTGCAAAACACACCGGACGCCTCCCCAGTAGCCACTTGCCCTCTCTAAGTGCCTCCGTTTCCTCATCTTTAAAGTGAGGACAATGATATCATGTACTTCACAGGGCCACTGTGATGATTACATATGATCAGTGGTCCTCGACGTTTTTGGCACCAGGGGCCAGTTTCATGGAAGACAATGTTTCCACGCACAGCAGGGACAGGGGTGGAGAATAGTTTCAGGATGATTCAAGTACATTACATTTATGGTGCATTTTATTTCTATTATTATTGCATTGTCACTTGCCATTCACTTATAGGGTTTTGATATGAGCCTGCAAACAATTGATTTATTATGGTCTCTGTGCAGTCAGAGCTCCCTGCTAATGACAATTTGTATTTACAGCTGCTCCCCAGCACTAGCATCACCGCCTCAGCTCCACGTCAGATCATCAGGCATTCCATTCTCATAAGGAGCTCGAAACCTAGATCCCTCCCATGCAGTTTCCAGAAGGGTTCTCGCTCCTATGAGAATCGAATGCCACCACTGATCTGACAGGAAGCAGAGCTCAGTCGGTGATGTTGAGTGATGGGGAGCGACTATAAATACAGCTGAAGCTTCACTCACTCATCCACCGCTCACCTCCTGCTGTGCGGCCCAGTTCCTAACAGGCTATGGACTGGTACCAGTAGGCCACCTGGGAGTTGGGGACCGCAGCATATGATGATAGACATAAATAGTGTGTAGTCAATAGAGTACTATACATAGAGGGGTTACAACTATTATTGATATTATTACTATCATCCAATCATTACAGTTAAGGAAAAATGACAGCATGAATATCCAATTCTGTCATAGGCATTCTTTTTTTTTGAGATAGAGTCTCGCTCTGTTGCTCAGGAAAGAATGTCATGGTATCAGCCTAACTCACAGCAACCTCAAACTCCTGAACTGAAGCAATCTTTCCACCTCAGCCTCCTGAGTAGCTGGGACTACAGGCATGCACCAGCATGCCTGGATAATTTCTTTTTCTATATATTTTCAGTTGTCCAGATAATTTCTTTCTATTTTTAGTAGAGAAGGGGTCTCGCCCTTGCTCAGGCTGGTCTCAAACTCCTGACCTCGAGCGATCCTCCTGCCTCAGTCTCCCAGAGTGCTAGGATTACAGGTGTGAGCCACCTTACCCGGCCATCTTTTTAAGAGATTAATGATACTATTTGTTCACAAAATAAAATTGCATATGAGGGCTGTCCAGAGAACATCCAGCCATTAATCTAATGAGAACAGTTGCATGGCTGGATACTTCAAGAATACAATGTTATTAACTGCAGTCACTATGTTGTACAATAGATCTCTTGAACTTATCGCTCCTGTCTAACTGAAATTCTGTATCTTTTGACCAACATCTCCCCAACACCCCACTGGCCCTGCCCTGGCTAACCACCGTTCTACTCTCTGCTGCCATGAGTTCAACTGTTTTAGATTGCACATATGAATGCCTGGCTTGTTTTACTTAGTGTAATGTCCTACAGGTTCATCCATGCTGTCACAAATGACAGGATGTCCTCCTTTTCTAAGGCCGAATAGTATTCCAGTGTGTGTGTGTATGTGTGTGTGTGTGTGTGTGTGTGTGTACAGACATCTTCATTCATCTGTCAATAGACACTCAAGTTATTTCCATGTTGTGGCTACTGTGAGTAACGCTGCCATGAACATGGGAGTGCAAATATCTTTTGGACACATTGATTTCATTTCCTTTGGCCGTATACCCAGAAGCAGGATTGCTGGGTCTGCTGCAGCCGTTCTGAACAGCACAAAGGAACAAACCCACATTAATCACTGATTAGAATTCAGGACTCACTGGCTCCTGGCAGGCAGTGAGCCAGGAGCTTTCATAGCGTTTCATGATGTTCTGTCACCTAATCCCCTCAGCTTCTTGATGTGATAAGAATTGTGATCCCCATTATACAGATGAGAAAATGGAAGGGTGTGATCACTTAACCAAGGTATTTAATACAGACTTGTGAGTGGCTTTGAACCCAGGTCTACCTGGCTGCGTAAGCCTGGGCTTGCTCCACTGGGCCATGCTGCCCTCCCCGGGCCCAGGCTACCTCACACCAGGTCTCCTCTGACGTGTGGAGAGAGCAGCGAGCCCTTGTGGAGCTGCCACTGACCCCAAACCTAAAACTCATAAGGCAGACAGGCAGGAGGTGTTCTTGTACAAAATGACACAAATAAGAGCCAACATTTATTATACTCTTACTAGATATCAGCATTCTCAGGAATGTAATCCTCAAAACAACTCTATAGGACAGGTTGTCTCCATTTTATAGAGGAAAAAACTGAGGCACAGAGAGGTAGAATGACCTGCTTAAGGTCTTATGAGTAGTGAATGACAAGGCCAGGATTTGAACCTGGGCAGTCTGGCCCCAGACCTTTTGTCCTTAACCTCTACACACAATACCGAAGCAGGAAGACACGTCCGCAGCCACACCACCGCACACACACTCACACACACACACACACACTCCACACAACCCTAGTGCTCCCAGTGATTCAGGCCACCGTACCTATTCTGGCCCAGTCCCACCTTCGACTATGTCGTATCCAGGATGTCTCTGGATGAGGATGCCTGGGGGGAAGGTACATGCCCAGGTTCCAGTGCGCCAGGCTTGCAAGGCACCCACTTTGGAAAGAGCCACCCCGATGCACCGGAGGTCAGGCAGCCTCAGGGCCCACTTCCCCCATCAGACTTGATGCTATTCGAATTCCACAGGCGTCAGATTGCGCTGGCGATATGAGGACGTGCCGCAGTGTTCCTGGGCCCTCACCGTGGTCCATCGATACCTTCACTCCGTGGTCCTGGCTGAGTTGCCAGGGGGGTAGCTGTGTGGAGACCTGCATAGGCCTTTCTGCTGCCAGCAGGCATGCATTCCCAGCCTCCCGTCTGGCTCTGAGGAGAGAAAAGCACTCCAGGCCTCTCAGCGTCCTCCTTTCCCCACAGTTCCCGGTGTCTGCACCCTGCTCCTCATCCAGGGACAATCTGGGGGAGATGCTCCTGACTCCTGGGACAACATCAGGGCCAGGAAATGCCCAGTGCTCTACCCAGCCAGCACCCAGACCTCAGCACCATCCACCCCCACCCTCAGCATTGCAGGAGCCAGCCAGCTCCTCCCAGGCTTTGGGGGTCACCTGGGACCCCAACACAGCAGCTCCAACAATAGAGGACTTTGCATTTAATAGAGAGCAAAGCCTTTCTAAGACTCTACTTCCAATGGCTTGACTAACCGACAGAAATGAACAACAGACTGGGTGGACAAGGGCTCTGTCTACACAAGCAGCCCAGTTGGAAAAACTGAAAGAAAGGAAACTATTCTGTAGTTGTGAACACAACGGCCACCATGAAAATAACCCTCCTAAGTGCTGAGCCCGTAGGCTCAGGCCTCCATCATCTCACTTATCCAGAAAGTGAGATTTATCTTATCCTCGGATCGATGCCTACGGGACAAAGATGCCAACGAATTAAACTCAACATAAGGTCAGAAGTCCAGCATACGGGTTGTCACTGGCTTTCTACATGACCTTAAGAAAGGATTTCCTTTCTGGGCTCCTATGAACTGAGTGGTTGGCCTCTGCACCCCCCTAGAACTGAACAATACAGAAGTCAAGGGCTCTGGCCCAGTGTGACTCTACTCCTGTCAGCTCCAGATTCTTGGAGAAACACTCACTAGTGAACAATATGGTCACAGAAGATGTCTTTAATCTCCCTCATCTCATTCCAGCCTTGTCCCTTTTGGGAAGAAAAGGCAAAGAGGCCTGACTCTGCCACAGGCCTAGGGAAGGTTCTCAGGACATCTTGGGTCTGCCAGGGATTGGACCTGTTGGCGGGAAGCCCCTGCCCCTGAGCCAAGCAATTGTCCCTTTAATTAAAGACATACCCTGGACTACAGAGACAGCCAGTGGGGACTGACTCATTTACACTTGGACCGGGAGCCTGCTCTCTGGCTCCAAGGAGAAGGTGGACCCTTTTATGAAAATGACTTGAGCTTTTCCCTCTTTGGGAAAAATGACCTTTCTTTCTTTTACTTTTTTTTTTTTTCCTGGAGTAAATAAAACAGCTCAGCCAAGATAGGGATTCTGCTATAAATTCCAAATCAAGAAGTCCAAGTCTCATTCCAAGTACCCTCCCCTTGGGTTTCCCTCCACTGTAGGGGTATGAGCTATGGCAAGGTGGGCACAAAGGGACAGAATTCCTTGGGTAAGGCTGCAGCTGCTGTACCAGATGCCCATGAGATGCTCTAGAAAACGGCATGTCAGGACAGACAGGGACCACTGCTCCATGGTGTCTTGCCCCCTTCCAAGTCTCCATCTCCAGTCTAGAGAGCCCCAGAGAAGGCCTCAAACTCCAGCTTCTTCCTGGAACCTCCCACTCCAGTTGTTCCATAAGCACCTCAAGCCCAGCACATTAACACTGAATGTATCATGGGCCTCCCCAGGGCTCCTCACTGTCCTGCCAACCACCCCAGCCAGAAACCCCACTCCTCTCTCTCCCTGGCGCCCCACACCAGTCTCACTGTGTATCTGATCCCTCCCTGTCTCCCAGAGCTTGCTAGAGCCTGGTACAGAGCAGGCACTCAGAAAGGCTGGCTAAACTGAGCTGAACATTTCCAGCGTAAAAATAAGGAAAAGATAAAAAAGTCAATAGGTTTATATGTTGAGTCCAGAAATGCCGGATGAGCTCTGTGTGCCAGGCTCTGCACAGTGTGTATAGAAATCAGTCACTTTAATAGAATTACAGGTGCTGGGTGTGGTGGCTTAATCCCAGCACTTTGGGAGACCAAAATGGAAGGGTCACTTGAAACCAGGAGTTTGAGGCTAGCCTGAACAACATAGACCAGGAGGAGTTCAAGACCAGTCTGAACAACATAGTAAAACCCAGTTGCTACAAATAATTTAAAAATTAGCTAGACATGGTGGCACATGCCTATAGTCCCAGCTTTCAGGAGGCTGAGGCAGGAGGACCACCAGAGCCCAGGAGTTTGAGGTTGCAGGGAGCTACAATGACACCATTGCACTCCAGCCTGGACAAAAGAGCGAGACCCTGTCTTGGGGGAAAAAATAGAATTACAGGGTAGAATCAAAGAATGATGAAGGGATATCTAGCACCTAGCAGAGTGCCTAAAACAGACCAAGTATTCCAAAAGAATTTGAATGAATGGATGAATGAAGGTACCCTCCAGCTGCCTTTATCCCAGTGAATCACTAACCATCCAGGAATGATCCATTTTTAAATCCTTTATTAAAATGTCATTATTGGAAACTATACCACCCACTGTTTTTCTCGACTGTCATTCATTCTCCTAGCATTAAAAATGGCCTTTCTGCATAACCAGAATCATTTCTGCTCTCTTGGATGCTCAGTTCATCTTGTTCTTTCTCAGGATGGGGACATTCCTCCCTGTCCAGCCCCCTGCCCAGTCACTTGCCTATTCCACACAACTGGATTTATCTGAGCTCACTAAAAAGATCTAGATCCTTCCTTGGCCTGAACGTGGTCCTTGCTGCGACAGCCATAGAGAAGTACTGGCTGCCATCTCTTCCACCTAGACCCTCACAGGACACAGCTAAGGTGGCAGTGGGCCTACCTCAGCTCTCCTGCCCCCACTTTCCCTCAGGGAGCCTCCACTCTTACAGGGAGACACAGCCAGCCCACCCCTAGGGAGGGGGTGGCAGGAAACCTGAGCCTCCCCACACACTCACTGCAGAAGCAGAGGCTGTAGCTGCACAGTCACAGAAAGATGGGCCTTGCAGGAGGAGGGAGGGTGAGAGGGTGGGGGAGGGCCCTGCTCATTGTGTTCTCAGCGACCCAAGCTAGAGGCTTGCCAAGGGCCCCCTCCCACTGAAAGAAGCAATCAGGAGAACCACATGTGTATTTGCATAATATTTGCGTTCAATTTGCTTCTGATTTACATAAGTCCTCTAGTCAGGGCTCATCTTCTTGGGCAATTCTCTAGGTGAACATGTCCTTCCTGACTTAGAAAGTACCAGCCTTGTCTCAGCATCTCTAAAGCTCCTCTCTTAGCCTGCCTAGGTCACCTGTGGCCTGGGCTGAGAGCTAGATTCCCAAAGATCAAGCATGCCAGGCTAGCCAGGGTCTTGCATCAGGCCACACAGCTATGACAGAGCCCAAGGAGAGGTGAGAGCAGAAGAGAGCTGCCTGTCAGTCTCCACATGCTACGTCCCCTTCTCTTCACCATCTCCCCTTCAACAAAGCCCAGTAGCACTTAGAACAGAGCATGGGAAATGCTGACTAGGGTGGAGAGATCAAGGAAGGGTTTTTTGAAGCAAATACTTGAGCAAAGCTTTCAAGGAAGAATGGGAGGCACATAGTGAATGGGTACCACAGTAGGGAGACAGAAGCCATCCACCCACAGGAGGATGTAACTCTTCATTTAATAACGTAGATGGGTAGGTAGAGAGAGGAAAGAGATGAGAAATGATTGATAGATGATAGATACATAGATTGCATCGAGAGATCATAAATGATTGATAGCTAATAAATGCAGAGATTACATAGCTAGATGGCAGGTGATAAACAATTGATAAATGATAGATGGATAGATAGGTAGAGAGACAGATAGACAGATGCTATGATTAGCCCAGCCCTGTGCAGGGTGCCAGAGATGCAGGGATGGGTTAAGCATGCTCCGTTCAGCCAGTAAGACAGACAAGCAATCAATTAATTAAAATTCAGCATGACAAGTGCTATGCTACAGAGATGTACAAATTGTTGTGGGAGTACAGAGGAGGGAAATATTCATTCACCTGGGAAAAGACATAGGGGAAAATGTGGAAGAGACAGCGTCAGGAGAATGACATGTGAACTGAGTGTCCTGAAGAATAAAAAGGTCACCAACAGGAGAGGTCACAGGGGAGAGCATTCCCGGCTCCAGAGGAAACGGTCTGAGATGAGTCATAAAGGTATGAGTGAAATACAAAGGACCAGGCAGCGGGAGAATTCACGTATGAGACAGTAAGACTAAAGAAGACCAGGCCATGGAGGTTCCTAGTATAAGGGACAACTGCAGAGTCTGGAAAAACTCTGAGCTAAAAAAAAAAAAAAAAAAAAAAAAAAAAAAAAAAAAAAGGGTGGTTATAGATGCTTTGCAGAAGGTACCTCCAGTTTCAAAGGGACATTGCTAAATTGGAAAGCTGGGAGATTGGAGAGGCCACTCAGAGAGATGGTCTGAGGGACCATGCCCTGGAAAATCAAGGTAGCTAAGGGAAAGAAATGTTATGGAAAGAAAATGATGAAGGATGGATGGATGGATGGATGGATGGATGGATGGATGGATGGATGGAAGGAAAGAAGGAAAATTAGATTCATTGTCTGGCTTATTGTTATTACAAACATTGGGTTAATTGAATTGGTGAGTAGGTGGCTGCTAGTGGGTGGATCAGCATGTATGATGGAAGGAAGGGAGGGACAGAGGGAGGCAGCAGGCAGGTGACTGAGGAGTTGAATCTAGATGAATGGATAAGCCTGGTGTGGGAGAAGAAGCAGCTTATCTATACACAAGGAGATTTGGGAAAAGAGAAGACCTCCGGGTGGATAGAGAGGATAATTTCACATCTTAAGGGTGACATAGAGACCCTATTAATAATAGTAATATTGATGGTGAAAGCTTACATTTGAAGATAACTTGTAAATTTACAAAGAATGACTACATACTTGTTTTATTTCATTGAAAATTTTCAAAGATGTCAAACTCAGGTTTGACACCCCATAACTACATCAGCTGGAAGGTGGACAGCCATAGTGACAGGATGTTCCTAACTGACATTCAGCACACATAACTCTGGCTCTTGGGAACACAGTGATGACAGAGTGGAGCATGTGACATAGGTATTGTCCTGAAGGATCTGGGAGTGGTGGCAGCTGTCATTGTGGCTCCAGTCCACAGCCGACAGTGACAGCAAAGTTCTGACCACAGTCACCCACTGGGACGGGAGGTGGGCAGGGGAGGAAGGAGTGAGGTGAGCAGTGAGGATTTATGAAAAGCCACACAGAGGTGCCAGTCCAGGGAAGCCTGACACAACCAGAGCTTGGCCGAGGGCCTCTGGGGAGGCTTCCTAGAGGAGGTGACGCCCAGGCTTAGGCAAAGGATAGTGTCTTTGCTGAGACAGGGGCAGCAGAGCAAGAGTAGTTTGACGGATAGGAAAGGAAGAGGATCCTTGGCCAAGCAGGCATGGAGTTAAGAAATTATAAATTCAGTTAGCCCCTTTCCATCTACGCCATCTATCTAGAAGTCTTCCCGCCCTCAGAGGTTTCAGAGGCAACCAGGGACCATGCCTTGGAAAAGTAAACCCACAGCTCGACCCACATGGCTCCTGCTAGAGCCTGAATCTTTCTGCCCATCTTTCGGCCTTTCCCTCTCCCCTCGTCCCACATGCCCCAGCTCTCTTGGCCTAATTGGAAAGGATTCCTGTCTCCTCCATCCAGAAGAAACAAGGTTAGCTGTGTGAGCTTAATCAAGTCTGGAATCTCAATTTCTTTGCCTATAAAACAAATTTAATAATCCCAGGGCCTGTAGGAGAATGAAATGAAATGCAAACTGTTACCTATTGGACATCTGTTAAAGGTAAACAAACGCAATTACATTAAGCTGATTTTTTATTTTCTTCTTTTTGCTCATGGTAATTTTTATTGTTTTTATAGTGAATAAAAAATTACTTATTTAATAAGGTGGCAAAGCAAAAATTAGGAAACCTAAGTTATACTTAGGAATTGAGAAAATTAGCATTTTAAAATTATTTGGGGCATTTCCTACATTGCTGTTTCTTGTGAGGAATCTCTTTTATAGGTATTATTATTGTCATCGTTAATTGTGGATTATCACCCCCACCTTACAGATAAGGAGACTGAGGCTCAAGAAGACTAAGCAACTGCCCAAACACATGTGGCAGTAACTGGTGGAGCCAGCACTCAAATCTTTTGTCTCCAAGTCTAGTGGCATTTACATTATAGAACAAACGCAATTTTGTATGAAATCATCCCAATGTTGACTATGCTTACATTTCAGTTTTAATTATCATGTATGTCCAATTTTCACATATCTAAATATATATATACAATAAAACTTTCATTCATGTATTATTCCAGATACCTGAGTTTTGGGGTTGCTATATACTTAAGCATCAACTTCAATCATTCTTAGAAATTATTCTTTAAAAATATACTCTTTCCCTAACTTCTCAATCAGGATATACAGAAAGTAATGTAACCATTTCTTAAAGCGTACAGGCAGCCATTCTAGTCCCAGCTCAGCCTGAGTGCGTGTAACCTCGTCATATTCCTTTCTTCTCTGACCTCCATCTTCTCAGTAATAATAACTAGCGTGCACCACGCACTTACCACATGCATTGTCCTAAACAAGCATTAGTGAGTGTAATTGTCCTAACCGTGTCAGATGGATGCTGTTACTCCTGGTTCACAGACAAAGGGAGGGAGGCTCCCAGAGGTTAAACAGCTTGCTCAAGACCGCAGCGCTGGCAGACCATGGAGCTAGGATTTGAACCCCGCCAGTGCAGCTCTGGCTATGGGACCACATGCTTCCAGCTCTGGCGACCCTCATCTTCCAAGCCCAAAGAGGGGTTTAATGGGCACAGATGCTCACCCCCAGCGTAGCTGCAGCTCTGCAGAGAGAAAACACACCCCCTCCTCCAGAAACTCCACAGAGCCTTCCACAGGCCGCAGCGGGTGCTTCATGGAAATTCTTCTTTCCCCGGCTCCCAACGGTTGCCACAGCTTACGAAACTCTAAGATCCTCAGCCCTTCCTCTGTCTGCCCTCCAGCCCTGCCAGTTCTGAACTTTATGCCTTCAGCTTTTCTCTGGCTTTTGACAAATGGAAAAAAATCATTCTTAAGACTGGTGTGTGTGCATGTGTGTGTGTGTGTGTGTTTCACTACCCATAGAAAAAAATGACATCTTTGGCCCTTCCTCCAACTCCCAGTTTCATAACACCAGAAGAGACAAGGAGCTGGACAGAAACTCAGGGAGGTGGCCACAGCCTCCTGGCCACCCACCCCCACCCCGCCACCGGCCCCACAGCAAACCCCTCTGTGGCCCAATCCTTTCCCCTTCCCTTCTGCAGGGAATTACTGTTGTGGCCTCAGATCCAACCTGGAAAATGCAGCATTCCTGCCCACCTTCCAACCTCATTGCCCACAACCCCCTGGCACAAACCCTTTTTTCCAGACAAACCAGGCTCCTCATTGATCTCAACACATGTTTCATGCTTTCCTACCTCTGTGCCTTTGCCCACACGCCTTCTCCTCCGGGAATGCTCTCCCTTCTCCTCTGCCTTTATCCTAATCCTATGATCCTTCAAAGGCCTGCTGGAGATAAGCACCTGGCTGAGAACCTACTGTGTGGCTATAGTGATGAGCAGATGGGGACCCTGCTCTCAAAACAGTCATGAAAAAGTAATCATATAACTGCAAAGGGTGCAAAGCCTTCCCCATCCCTGCTTTGTTCATTTTCCCTCTGCCTGAGGACACCACTGTCACCCACTGCAACACCTGCACAGAGCAGCACTCAGTAATAATCCTCTCCCTCCTATACCACCTCCACTCCAGGAAGTTCTCTCAAATCTTCAACCAATGCCCACCCCCTCCAGGGAACTCCCACACTCCCCCTTCCTGTCTTCTGAGCTACCCCCATGGGTAGGTGGGCTTCTCTGCAGGCAGCCCAGTGCCAAAGTTCATCACTGCACTTAGCACCGTTGTGGTAATCACGGACCCCACAGCCTCAGGGCCTCTGCCCTCCATTCTCCCCTTCCACTTGCCCCAGCGTGCCCCACAAAGGCCATCACACTCAGTCACAGCCAGGCTGGGAAGCACTTCAGGGAAAAGCCAGAGTGTTTAGGGGACTCGTCTGATGTTGCAACAGGCTGCTGGTCTGGAAAGTCTCCGCGTCAACTGCACGGACCTGGAAGTTTGTGCTGGGCAGTGTCACTCTCATGGTTAAAGTCAGATCATTTTTTACTTTTTTATTTTGCTCAAAATTCTTATTTTGGGTGGTCTTTTGATATCATTTTAGTGCTTGGCGAATGATTTGCTTGACAGACAAAACACAGTGTGGCAAACAGGCACAGCTTCAGCCAGCAAAATTCCTTCCCGTTCACTGCCCTGAAAATTGCCCAGGGATCAGAGTGATGGAAATGTTTCATTAATGACTGTTGGTCAAAAATAATTTAGCAAGACACAAACACAATGTAGTGAGGAAAAATGCCAAGTCAGTGGAAGGCAGTGTTCTCTGTAGATGACATTTAAAGGGTGGTAAGAGCTAAATCACATTCAGTAATTCTGACCGAGGAGAGGACCATATCTCACGGAAGTAAGAGATGCAATGGTGTCTCAAAATTCATAGACAAATGAGTCAACTTTTGGGGAACATTAGCTCCCTAGGGGAGGTTACTGCTCACTCAGTAAGAAAGATGGGTAGGTCTCTGCACTGGCGGGAAGTAGGAAAGGCTTTCCTACTGAGTGAGGTGCTGGTATCGTTTACAAGATGCAATGTGAGCCTGCTCCATCCAGCCCACCATACTCTCCGGTGATGATCCAGGAGGTGACCACCCAGCCAGCTGCAGGGTGGGGCACCCTGTACCTGGGCAGCCATCTGCCATGCTAAGGATGATTGGCTCTACTCAACCAATCACTTTAGAAGCCACCGTCCCAGGTGGCAGAGCACTCGGTCCCCCTGCATCAGAAGGGCAGGTATCATGGGCGGAGGACTCGCCTCTCTGTAGATGTGGTCGGAACACCCCAGCACCCATATCCATGTGCAAAGAGTAACCGAGACTCACCTAACAGACCTGAGACTGAAGGTCCAGATGACGTGAAGCCCAGACTTACTCCTGCTGCTTCCAAGCATGCACCTGTCCAAGGCAGCATCACTGCAGGCAGGACTTTACATGGCTGACTTCAATAGCCAACAGTCATAATTAGAAGAGAAGCAGGACTGCTCACTACAGCATTAAGCAAGAGGTCCTCGTGGAGAATGGAAAGCTGCAGAAAGTCATAATTATTAACTATTATCATAATTATTTGCTTGAGGAGGAAGAGCAAAGAGATTCACTGCATCCTTACAAAAGAAAGTAAATATTCTGGTGACAGTTAAATGACTCAAGCCACAGGGAATGGGGCTGCTGGAGAACTTGGTCCCTTCTACTCCATAGGAAACTCCAACCTAGAGTGGAACTGATCGGGAACATTGAACATGGTGCATGAGGGAGCCAGCAATAACCTAGCAAGACGTTCCATAGAAATTAGGAAATGATACTTGCTTATAATATACAATAATATATCAAGTTCTTTTGAATAAAAACAAACACCTCCATGAGTATAGTTCAGTGGTGATCAGAATACCAGTGCAAATGATGCATCTACCCCCCTCACAAAATTAAAATCAAAAAAGGTGGAAGATAGATGAAGCAAAATCCTGATCACTGTTGAACCTAAGTGGTGGGCATATAGAGGGTTCATTGTACTGTTCTCTCTACTTCCACATGTTTGAAAATGTTCACAAGAAAAAAGTTTCTGAGTGGTCTCAAAAATTCAGAGGTACCACTCCTAGTTTTTAAACACTGCTGATGTCTTTGTGGTTTAGGTGACTGTTGATTACACTAGAATTACCCTCTCTGTAGTATATACAAAATGAAGATTGTTTCGTGGTCGCAGAAGAAAGGAAGAAGGGATGGGGGAGGGCAGGGCAGGGCAAAGGGGATGTGGGCACAGCAAGAGCTTTCACACAGCTGGACCAGGCTCCCATCCAGCTCCAGCACACTCTAGCTGTGTGACGGTGGGGAGGTGTGTGCTGCTCTCTCTGCATCTATTTCTTCTTCTGGAAAATTGGAATACTGCCCCCATAGGCTTATTATGAGGCTATAATTAAATAAAAGATTTTGAATACTTGGCACACAGTAAGTACTCAAGAAATTCTGACTGTTACTACTTTATACATATCCATACTTTACAACGGTAGACACATTCAGGAGATTCTTTGCTTCATAAAAGAATTCACCACAGGGTCCCTTTAAGCCCTCAGCCCTGCAAGTGCATTTTAAATGGAATTGAGTTTGCAAAAATCCATTTACACATGACTTTTTAAGGACAGAGCCAAGGCACTAATGAAGGCAGGCGGATCTACGGATCTACGGGAGAGCTCCCCGGGCACACTCTCTCAGTCTCAGATCCTGTCCAGCAGGATTCTCTGAAAGACTAGAGACTAAAAACATCTTCTCTGAAAACCCACAAAAACCCACTGGCTGCCCTCTGGGAAGCCTTTTTTCCACGCATAGTTGGAAGGGCTATGGTGTTTCCAGCTATGGGTCCAGGCTTATGAAGACAATAGCAATAGCAATAGGCTAACAACATTAGCTAACATTTACTGAGGCTTCCTACGTGAGAGGCAGTGTGTTAAGTCCCATGCATTACCCTGCACAAGGCAATAAAAGCTAATGTCTGTATAACCATAACAAGTGCTTTCACATGAAAGAAGTTCCTGTCATTCCTCACAAAAGTCTTGCAGGGTAATATGATCTTTTTTGTTCTTTCTGTTGTTTTTCAAATAGAGAAACTGAGGCACAGAGTAGGAAAGTCATTTGCCCAAGGTTGCCCAGCTGTAAATGATGGCTTATATAGAACTAGTCTAGCTCCAAAACCTACCACATTACAGACCTGCTCTTACCCATCCCAGACCCCCTCCCCACCAGCACCAGATCTAGCAGAGACAGGACTGTAGGGCAGAGGGTCCCTGCGGGAGGCGTTGCCCCTCCCTTGGTCCCCCACGCCATCTCACTTAGCCCTCCACAAGCTGTTGTCAATTGCACTGAAGTATTTACAGCAACCAGCAACCGCTGACACCTCTGCCCACGTGGGCTATAATTTGATGCTCAAGTTGTTAAACAGCCGCTTTCGAGCACTGAGCTCTTCATACATGAGTGTCTTTCCCAAGAGCCGGGCTGGCTGCTTCTGTGCTGCTCCTGGCGCTTGCACACCTCTCCTGCTGGCCCCAGGCATGCACACACGTGTGCACACATGCCAAACACACCATCACACACGGACAACTCCACACACACAATTACCACTGAAAGACAACCGCAGTTTGCTATTGAGGACACACCCACCAACACACAGCTATGTATCACGGACTCCCGACCTCACCCAGTTCACACACCTCTTGTCATCAACACAGGAGACACTTCAAAGATAATGGCTGTGAATGCTCTGTGTAAAGCAGTATTCATGAGCAAGTGATTGCTAGTAATGCCCATCCCAAATATATTCCCAGGAAACATGCTCTCCCCACACAATTATTTATCAGAAAATTACCCACAAGCTCAACTCGACATTAGAGTAACCAGATAAATACTAAACATATTTTTTTCATTTACTTGTGCTAAATGCAGCTTTCACTTGGATGTACCTGTATCTGTATGCGCTTAACACCCTGGTATATATACCTAAGCCCTGGATTCTACATCTGTGTGTCTGGGCCTATGTGCGTGGTGGGGCGGGGGGGTGGGGGCTTGAGGGGTGCATGTGCTCACACACACTAGCTCCTCCGCCTCTATGTGTCTGTTTGCACAGAGCAAACCTAGTGCTTTGGCTCTGCTGATGGTCCTCTCCCCAGGGAGTCTTTGCAGAGTGGGGCTGCCCTCTGCATAACTACCCAAGAGCAAACAGAACCTGAAACCAGATCCCCAGCCACCCTCATGAACACAGCCTGGTGGGGGGTGGAAAGAAGAGAGGGAGCAGAGGATAGGGGAGGGGAATGAGAGGGGCTAAGGGCTACAGGGCGGAGGACGAAACTGGGGCCCATCCCCCAAGGAGAGAATAGGTTCAGGAACACCACTCATCTGCCATTGCTGTGAAGACAGCCAGAGCATTAAAAGCTGACCCTTTGGGGGTTAGAGGAGGATACAGATTTCCAGCCCCTCTGGGACCCTCCTGGATCCCCTGGTCCATGAGGTGCTGAGGTAGGGGTGCCTACGAGGCTCCATGGGGTGCAAGTGACAGAGTGAGCCTGAGCTGAGCAGGAGGAGCCCTGCAGAGCTGCCTTCCTGTGGAGGTCAGGGTCTGTGCCGGACTAGGAGAGTCTGCCCAGCCACAGAGATAGGCCAGAAAGAAAGATGGGGAAAGAAAGAGGGGAATATCAAAGGAGGAGAGAAAGAATGTCTGAGTAGGATACATGAGAGCACTGAGGCCAAAAAGAGACCGAGGGCTGTTCAGAGATAAAGGACAAGGGCCAGCAGGGACAGGCTGGCAGGGACAGGCAATAGCTCATGCCTATAATCCCACACTCTGGGAGGCTGAGGTGGGAAGATCACTTGAGCCCAGGAGTTGAAGACTGCAGTGAGCTGTGCCCACCATTGCACTCCAGCCTGGGTGACAGAGACAAACCCTGTCTCTAAGAGAGAGAGAAGACAGAAGACAGAGAGAGAGAAATGACAGGAACTGTCTCTTGCAGGCAGGAGCAACTGACAAAAGGATGGAGGGGTCTCTCCTGCAGCTTTAGCAAGCCACTGATGAAAGGCTGGTCCTGTGTTCCTCTCGGCAGCTTTGGGAGAGGAAAGCCCCAGAGGCCTAGGCGCTGGCCTAGAGCAGGGGAAGAGGTGGGCTTACCTCCCCCGCAGACCTTCAAAAGGACCTGCCTGCAGGCCCTGAGACAAGCAGGAAGCCAGTGGGAAACAAGAAAAAGCAAACCTTCCAGAGGTAGCCGGGGGAGTACCTGGACCTATGGATTCAGAAGATCAAAGTTCAAGTCCTAATGACTGCTGTGAGTGACCTGGCAGCAGTCACAGAACTTCATCAAGTCTCATCTGAAAAACAGAGGCTACAAGTGCACAGCTTAAGGCACTATAAGGACTAAACAAGGCAGTGGACATGCAAATGCTTTCTAGTAATATCTGGGAGCCTCCTCGTTGATCAAGACTGACAGTAAAGGAGAAGTCACAAGACACAGGGTGCAAATGACAGTGAGCAGTTGGCTACCCACATGGAGATTTTATTATTATTAATATTTATGTATGCTCATGTGTTCTGTCTCATTCCACAAAGGATCTGATTCCATATATGAGTGAGACTGTGCAATATTTATCTTTCTGTGTCTGGCTTATTTCACTTAACATAATAACCTCCAGGTTCATCCATGTTGTTGAAAATAACAGGATTTCATTCTTTTTTATGACTGAATAGTATTCCATTGTGTATATGTGTGTGTATGCGTGTGTGTGTATCTCATATTCTCTTTATCCATTCACCAGTTGATGGAATTTAGGTTGATGCCATATCTTGACTATTGTGAACAGTGTTGCAATAAACACAGGAGAGCAGATATCTCTTCTACAAACTGATTTCATTTCCTTTGGATATACCCAGTTGTGGGATTGCTGGATTGTATGGTAGTGCTATTTTTAATTTTTTGAGCAAACTCCATACTGTATTCTAAAACAGCTGTACTCCACAAAGGATTTGAGTTGGATGAGAGAAAAAGATTACTGACAGATTAACTAAAGAACGGATGGATGGAGGACAGAGGAAATAAGAGAACAAGAGATCTCCAGGGAAAGAAGGCCATTCATTCAGATGTTCAATTCAACATTTTTTTACAGGCTGGGCACAGTTGCTCACACCTATGATCCTAGCACTCTGGGAAGCCGAGGCGGGTGGATTGCTTGAGGTCAGGAGTTCGAGACCAGCCTGAGCAAGAGCAAGACCCTATCTCTACTATAAATAGAAAGAAATTAATTGGCTAACTAAAATATATATATATATATATATATATACACACATATATATATATATATTAGCCGGGCATGGTGGCGCATGCCTGTAGTCCCAGCTACTTGGGAAGCTGAGGCAGGAGGATCACTTGAGCCTAGGAGTTTGAGGTTGCTGTTAGCTAAGCTGATGCCATGGCACTCTAACCCGGGCAACAGAAGTGAGACTCTGTCTCAAAAAACAAACAAACAAAAAACATTTATTTACTGAGCACCTAGTAAGTGTCAGGTATGTTTGGTTTAAGTTCTGGTTATGATCAGTGAATCTTGGTTATGAATCAGTCCTGGTGACTTTACCCAGGGATAAAACTATGGCAAATGTGTGTTTATTCCTTTCCCTTTTACATATACTCATGGGGGCCTCTTTCATGCACCCATGTGCTCCCATTCCAAAGGAAGCATGATTTCCAAAAGAAATGTGATTCCCAGTGGAATCTGGTGAAGAGACAAAGGGACAGATGGAGAGTGTTGCTCCATGGGACAGGTCTCCATCTGGGATCCCACAGCCTGCTGGGAGCCAAGGCTGCTCCCAGTAACCTCTCTGCATGTGGTGGAACATGGGGGAGGAGTGTAGAGCAGTGAAAGAGGGGAGAGGGGTACTTAGCTCTAGGAGCCACTCAGCACAGACTGGAGCCCAGACATCTCTGCGCCTCCTAAACTGGACTTACTAGATTTGGAATAAAGAAATACCTCTGTCTTCCTCTCTCCCCTTTCCAACATATGGCATGATGCCACTTGTGTTTCCCAACAGAGCTAGTCATAATTCCTCACCTGGATCTTTCAAACACCGAATGGACTCAAGAAGACTGCCGTGCTGTGTTGTGTAGTCACCAAGCTCCATTTCCCTTTCCTCCTGTACACACAAGACTACATTTCCCAGTTTCCCTTGCAGGTAGGTGGAGTCATACGACTACAGGTAGGTTCTAGCCAAAGAGTACTAATAGTATTAGTAGTATTCCCCATACCCGTAACTTTGCCACCCATAGAAGCTGCAGGTATTTTTTATATAGCATGTTAAATTGTTGCAGAAACATCAAAAGGTTATTTATACTGAATACATTTTGAAATTGCACTGTTCATCCCATTGTTATATTTTATTTCACTTGTTATTTTATTATCATGTCACAAGTTTATTCAATTGTTTTCTCACAAGTATTATATCACAAAATTTTTTAATTATTTTGATACTCAATATACTCGGTTTCTTTTGTAGTCCTGTAAATTTGATTTCATGCACTTAAAATTCTTTATTCTTAGATGTTCATGGGCTTCACTAGTCTGCCCATGGAGGTCCATGGCACAAAAAAGAAAAGAACTCTTCCTCCAGAGAATGATGGAGCTCCTGGTCCCTGAATGACTGTAGGGAACAAAGTGCCCCCACCCTCTACCACACACTGATCCAGCAACTGCCCCAGGTCCACGCAGAGTATGCATGTTCAAGGAAAATGTATCATGCAAGGGGGAAAAAAATATTAGTGCTTTCCCACACTGGGGTCTCAATTTCGCTTCTCCAAAACTATTTCTGCACAATCTGGATTTCTAAGAAATGTATATTGTCCTCTAGGTCTCTGTAGTTTTGGTAGCCAGACAAGACTAGAAGTCATGAAGGGGTTAAAAACAGGTTGCTGTCCTCTCCAAGCAGGGTGAAGGATACCTCCTCCTGGGTCCCAGGCTGAGTCAGCCTCTTTGTCTCACACCCTTGAAAGCCACTCCTTCTGCCCACCCCCTCCCTTCATTCCCACCCCCAATTAGCACCGGAGCCCCTGTCCTTGTGCTGGGAGCACTCATCTCTGTGCAGCTCTGGAGAGCAAGGCCTGCTCCCTAGACAGTTGCTGCACCACAGTGGCGTGGGGGGGGGGCAGCTCTCCAGCCCCTTCCTTCAGCCCAAGCTTCTTTTCTCTGGAGAATGTACATGCACTGAGCTTGAGTAAAGCCCCTCTCCCTTCAGGTTATCTTGCAACACTGGGGCTCTGCTGTCCCTAGCCCCTGCCCTGGATACTGCCACTCCCACTCCCTCTTCCCCACCTCACCAGCCTCCAGAGACCATTACTGCTCTATTAAGGGTCATTCTTCTGAAAAACATTAACTCCACTTGTCTTTGGGCAAAGCAACACACTTTTGGAACCCTTCTACACCCCCACTCATGGGCCAGGCTTTGTGCTATGTGCTGGGAACAAAGAGGCATTGGATTCGGCTCCTGCCCTCAAGGAGCTCCCAGTCTGGTAAGGGAAGAGTGGAGCAGTAAGCAGAAAATAATATATCGCAGGAAGTTCTTGAAAAGCAATAAAAAGTTGGGATCCCAGCTGACAGGATCTAACCCCAGACTAAGGAGAGGGGAGATGGTAGCAAAGATGGGGGGGCAGCAATGACACCTGAGTAGGGAGCCAACCAGGTAGAAAGGCGGAGCAGGAACAATCAGAACCATGAACCATGGAATCACTGGCTCTTGGCTCATTAAAAGGCAGATTCGTAGGCTCCTAGAAATATTCTTTTAATTAGCAACTATTTACTGTGCCAGACACGATGCTGGGTAAGAGATCTCAGACTGAATAGATCTCATACCGCAAAGCCAGCCCGGCTTCCATATCCTGCTCTTGAAAGTCACACTGCCTCTTCCTGATCGAAAGACCAGGGGAGAGAAAAAGGAGGTTGAAGATGCTGCTCTGGGTGTCAGAACAAAGGTGAATTCCTCCTGGTGGTACTCAAGGAAGGCTGTTCAACTGGGAACTCTGGGACAGACAATACACACTGGGAGGGGATCTTGGCACCCTATGGCTGCAGTGGCTGCCAAGTGGTCACAGCTCTGTTGACTGAGGTCAAACAGGAAGGAGTTTGGAATGACGACCTCTCCGCCAGTAGGTTCCAGCCCACCAGAGCTGAGAGGTGAATCCTCCTCTCAGTTACATCCTTCAGCTACTCTCTCTCAAAGTCATAGGTCTCCTTTCTGCAGAGCCCATATTACAGTTTTAATTCCATATGCATCTGTGTGTTCTTTCCTCTCCTTCACTAGGTTGTCACCATCCTGAGGACAGGAACCACATCTATTTTGTTCACCACCATATCCTCAGTATAGGGCACAGGACGAGGCACAAAATGGGTAAGAAGAGACTGCTGAAATGAATTGAGACTGATGGCGGATATAGAAGGACATTCCAGCAGATGAGGGCAGCCTGGCGATGAGCTCATTTCATTTTAGAGAGGAAGAATGGGCCCAAGAGAGGATGAACTGGTGCAAAAATAAAGCTGCCTATGTATAGGGCAGGGATGGGGGTGTGGCAAGGCCTGGCCCTGGGGGCAAGAACACAGACACAGAAAGGTACTCACAGTCCAGGCCCCCACCACCCCCGCAAGATGCCCCAGCCTCCACAGTATCAGGTCGGTTGAAGACCCCTTCTTGCCCACACTCAGCCACCTTCTTAAGTTGTAAACTCCTTGTCCCAGAGCTGCAGGGTGCACCCAGCCACAGCAGCCTTCTCTCCAACCAGATGTCCCAGAACTGCCCCAAAGGGCTAGAGGGGAGAGAAATGAAGCAGCTACCAGTTTGGGGGGTGGGGGGGTGGGGCAGCCTTGCTCCTGTGGGAGAGTTTCGGGGTCCTACAACAAGGCCTGTGCAGCCTTAGCACCTAATCTGCGCAGGGTAAGCCTCGACAGGGAGAGCACACAGCCAATCCGGGTAGTCTAAGCATATCCCCTTTAGCACAGGATCTGCCCCGTCAGTGTAGGGTCATCCGTGTTAGCACAGGGTCAGGCCCACTCAGAGCAGGGTCACCCTCGTTGGCATAGTGTCATCCCTTGTTAGTGGGAGGTCGTCCTAGTGGGCAGAGTCAGCCTGGGAGGGGCGGGGTCACCTCGGCTAGCGCAGGGTCATCTCTGTTAGCTCAGAGTAAGCTCCCGGTACTTTGGGGCCAGCGGCGCCCCCAAGTGGCTGGGCCCCGCCGGCGTCAGGATCCGGAGCACGGGAGGGTTTCAGGAACCTCGGTGCTGAGCTCTCCGCCCTAGCTCCTCTCCACTTGGGCGGCGAGCCTCGCCGACTCAGGTCCCAGGCCGCGCCCTTCAGGAACTGCTTCTGCTTCGGAACAGCCTCTGCATGCATCTTTTGAGACTCTCTGTTCGCAGAATGCAATTTGGGTGCGCGAGCGCATCTGAAATCCAGAATCCGAAATTGTAAGGAGAGAGGAGACATTCAACGCAAAGCCCAGCCCCAGCTCCAGGGGAAGCGGCGACAGAGCCCTTCCCTCCGCACTGCCCTCGGGTCTCGGTCCGCGGACATCCACTCTGCCGACTGTCTCTCGGAGCTCCGGTCCCGCCCCCCAGCTTAAAGTACTTCCAGCTACAACCCCACAAAATCTGAAGGTCTCAAGTTTTGCTGGGGCGGGGATATTTAGGGAGGAAGCAGAGCCACTGCCGCCTCCCCACTCAGGCTTTGGGAACGGTCTGCCCCCTCCCCCGCCTAGGCAGGGTCCAGCTCCCCGCTCCCTCTTCTGAGACGCCCAGCCTCTCCCACCTCCCAACACTCACCTCCCGGCAGGGCTGGGGGTGGGGGGGCGGGTAGTCAGGGTGAACAGAGACAGGAGTAAAGGGAGCTAGGGACAGAGCTAGGCTCTCTTTCACATTTTGTGCCGCGCTAGACCGGTGCCACCGCAGACACAATGGGAAGGGCTGAGAACTCTGTCGGCGTCGCCGCAGCAGCTCACTTTCGCCCTAATCCTCATTCCCCGTCCTCCACAAAGGAGACAGATGCTTGGCCACCGCTCTGCAGCCCTGCAAAGGAAGGAGAAACCCCAGGGTCCCACGTGGAAGCTCCTTGGGTCCTGCAAGTAAGTGCGCCAAGCTCCTGGGTACGCAGCCTGCCGTTGGAAGCCCTGAGGCGGCCGCCAGGGCTGTCTCCAGTCCAGCGCTGTCCCATCCAGCACCCCTGCAGCGGAGGGGCGCTGAGGAAGGAGCTGGGAGTCGGTCACTGACCCCAGATGCAGGAAGTGAGTCCAGGCAAACTTATTTCAGCTCCATTTCTAAGACAGAAAAATCGAGGGCTACTGGGTGGGTGGAGGGGAAGTACTGGCCTAAGGCCACAGAGAGTCAGCACCCAGGCTAGTATCCAGAATCTTCTCACCTCCTCCCCCTTCTCTACTCCCAACATTAGATAATCGTCAGGGAGGGTCCTAAGACGAAGAGCGAGTCTGAGGAAAAAGAGGCACCAAATTCCTGGTAACTTCCAGGGGTAAGTGTAATTCAGAATTTCTGATGCACTTGCGGGCAAGCACACACACACACACACACACACACACACACACACACACTCCTGCCGAAGCCCTGATGCTTGGTCAGCACATCTGACCCAGAAAGGAATGGCTCCAATCAAGGCTGCCTGGGGCCTGGGTGGCCTGGATTTTCTTTGCTTATTCTCTGCTTTGTGAAAGGCCTAGAGTCAGGTAGGGTGCAGGAAGCAAGGCCTGGAGCACTCAGGTGGGATGGCTGGCAGACAGATTCTCCAACAGACTCAAGGAAGCTACCCACTGCCTTGGAAAACCCTGACCATGCCCTCCCCCGACCCCTTCCTCTCCTCCAAGTAGGTTGCTGGTGCTGGACCTCTGTGCCGCCTGGGGCTGGGGGAGAATTTGGTCACCTCCCCCAGTCCAGGCACTCTAGGCAGAGTGAAGCACCAGTCTTGCTAAGTACACTCAACCTCCCACCTGCTGCCAGCACCTCCCTCACCTATTGTCTGCTATACCCCACCTTGATCTCTAGTTTAGGCCCCGTCCCGCCTCAGGGAAGGATGGGGGATTCAGAAAAGGCATTGACAGCACAGGTGACATTTGAGATTTCCTGAGAATACAAGAGGAGATGCTGAGTTTTGAGTTTCTTCAAAATACCTAGACCTTAACGGATACGAAATTACAGTTAGATATGAGGCATAAGTTCTAGCATTCTGCAGCAATGTGGGGTAAATATGGTTAGCAATAATTCATTGTATATTTTCAAAAAACTAGAAGAGAGGATTTTGAATATTCACAACACAAAGAAGTGGGATAAATGTTTGAGGTGCTAGATATGCTAATTACCCTGATTTGGTCATTACATATGGTATACATGTATCAAAATATCACTCTGTACCCCATAAATATGTACAATTATTACATGTGACTAAAAATAAAAGGAAAAAAATCTAGACCAGTGCTTTAACTGTCAATGGAAGAAAGGCTGCAGGGTCCAACCTCACATCCGGGATCCTGCTGAGTAACTTTGGGAAACCTCACCCACCCATCACCCCTCTCTAGACCTGTTTCCCTGTCTCTAGACATCCTGTTTCCAAATGATGTCAGCCTTGGATACCTGCAGTCTGCACCTGCCCCTCGATGTAGGAGGATGGTTTCCTGGAAATGGAAAGGAAGGCTCCAAAGCCACATAGAACCAAGCCAAGTCCCTCTGTGCAGACTGGAAGGGGGTGGTGTTCGCAGCACCAGGACAGAGAGCAGGGCTGAGGCCAGATAATGGAGATTTCACTACTCTGGAGCTAACTAGACCCTGCGCCCAGAGCAGGCTGCAGGGGCTGGACATGGTGGGAAAGGTAAGAAGTGGGAGGCTTGAGAGGCGATCAGCCTTCTCCACTGCTGATCAAGTCACTGCATCCCTCAGCACCTTTGCTTCGTGCTCAGTGCTGCCAGCCTTGTCTACAGCTGGGAGGGAAGCTGGAAAAAGACGGACAGGTTTCAGAACAAAAGGAGAGTCTGGGAACTTAGGCCCTCTTCCTCCCCACTCCTTCAGAAACCCATTCCCTAACCCTTCCACCCCAATCATCTCCACCCTCATCCCTCCACCCATCCACCCAAGCCACCCAAGGAGACTCACCACACTCTTGAAGACTCACATTGATACAGTCACAAATATACATTAGCACATATAGCCATTCACAAATATTCACCCCTAAGCACAGTCTTCTGATATATCCGTCCCCTCTCATACACAAACAAAAACATAGTCACAGACCTTTGTGATACCTGGAGCCACCATCATAAAGTTGAAATTTATGTCCTTAACCCTAAAAACACCAAACATCACTTTTTACCCAAATATGGTGATAATCAATTTGTTTTGCCTTTCCTTGGGTTCTCTACTACAAGTTAGACTGCTTGTAATGACTCTAGGCAGATTTTTGCTCCTTGTACCTCCAAGATAACACCCAGCACACAATAGGTGCTCAATAAATATTTGAAGAAGGACGAAAGGAAGGAAAGAAGGGAGGAAGGAGCCAGACAGGAAAGAGATCTCTGAGGCTGGGGGCAAATTAATTTGCCTGTGTTTAATCCTTACCAAGTAACTCATCAGACAGGAAAACTCTTCCTGGTCACCGAGTGAGCCCTAACGCTGACCTCGCACTTTTTAGATGGTCAGCAGACGGCCTGAGGGACCGACTTGCGGGGTACGCAGAGCAGAGGCCGGAGAGGCCGCCTAATGCACCAGAACCCTAAAGCGGCTGTGCCAACCGTCTGCCTTCTCAATGCCACATCGAAGATCCATGGGTTTGCAAACGGACACGCAAATGATCCTCGAGCCTCCTGCGGGCCTGGGCCTCCACAAAGCATAGCTGGCTGGGACCTAGTGAACTTGGAGCGAAGCTGGCCCACCGCATTGCCAGCCCTCGGATCCGCATCTCCGTATCGGTAGTACAGGTCCCGGACTCCTCTCCCCAGCTGCGCAACTGACCCGCTCTGTGACCTCCGCCTGGTCCTGGAGCAGAAGATGGAGCCGCCTGTTCCTCAGGATCACGTAGGTCCTGCGTCTGAGTCCGAGGCTAATTTAAGCAATAGCCTCATTAGCTACCCTCTTTGACTGGGGTGATTCGTGGGGAATCGAGACCTATCTCAAAATGATTCGGACATATGCATGTAGCTCAAAAGTTGAGACACGAACCCAAAGGGCCCAGGAGAAGAGACGGCCGGGAGGGGAAGGCGTGGGCCGAATTGGGGGTAGGAAAGTGAACTTTCCCCACGCAGCGGGGACCCAGACATTTGCATCTGAATGGGATGGGGCATCTGAGCCTAGGAGTCCCGAGCTGCCCCACACCTGCTGGGGGAGGGGCGCAAAGCGAGGGTCCTGTGTAAGCGGCAGCAAATTAACATGAACAATAAAGTCCACTCCGGTACCCTCCGCGGTGCCCCCACTCTCCGCCACCACACACGTAGTTTGGCAGTGTCTACACAATAACTTCAAATACACTTTTCAGGTCCACAGTGATTTTTAAGAATCGAAGTGACGGATTTTAATTTTTTGTTCTCCCAATAATTCGCCTTTTCCAGTCTTAAGATCCGTGCAACCGCAATTCCAAAGATACTTGCGTATACAGAAATGGCCCAGAGGTGAAAACAGCTTGAGGCAATTTTCCAACATCTGGGGAACCCAGCACAGACCTCCAGGGCCTCGGCTTCGCGAGGCGAACTGCGCGGGATCCCCGTAGCCGCGGCTGAGCCCACCCTCCCGGGCCGAGCGCTCATGCCGGGTGTGCTGCGCACCCCTCGGGAGCCGCGCATCTCCAATAACCGTGCGGGGAATAGAGGGACGGTAAAGGCCGGGACTCTGTTACCCTCTCCAGGACGACGACATTTCGGCGCGGACATTTCTGGCGTGCAAAGAGGAAGGCACCCGGTGGAGACCCCTGGCCCAGGGAGAAATTGCAAAGTCGCAGACAGCAAGCGACTTCCGCTAGGAGTCCGCGTGGAGCGAAAAGACAGCGCTCCGCAGGGACCCCGGACTCAAGGCCGCCAGCGCACGGAGAGTCGCAAAGAACCCAGAGGGTGTCAGCCCGGAGTCCAGCAGTGGGGCGCCGAGGAGGAAACTGCTTCCCTTTCCGGGCAGTGCGAAGCCTCCGGGTCTTCGAGCGGCCGCTGCCTTGGGGGGCCGCGCTGGCTCCGCTGCGGAAGGAGGCGGCGCCCGCTCCGCCCCGAGCCGCGCGGCGCCGCGCCCACCAGCCCGCGGAAAAATTCGTTCCCGAAACTCGAGCCGGGAATCTCTGTCCTCCCTACAGATTTCTTTGTTGGTACGTGTCTATGCCGACCTTAAAGAACTGAATAATTCCGCTCCAAAAATCCAATCAACACTTGTTTTGCTTTCAAATACCCTGATAGATGAAAAGCTTAAGAGGCTGAATTATCCTGTCCTACTGCTGCCCACCTTTAGTTCTTTTTCGACGTTTCTCCCGAAACCTCAGAGCACCAGCACCAGGGGCAAATGTAGGTTGGATCTCATAATCCGGTTGGTCCTCCTGGACGCCTCCCCTGGCCCCAGCCTAAACAACCTGTTGAAGCACGAATCCGAATAATTTAGGCGCAACCCCAAACTCGCTTCGCTTCTCTTTGGCGCAATGAACGCGGTTCGAAGTAAACTCCGAATTCGGTCCGCAAAGACTCTAGGGGAACTGCCTCCTCCCACCTCCCCCTAAGCACGAAACCTTACGAGGCACGCTCCACACTCAAAATCTTTTCTCCCTTTCTCTTGCAGGGTCCCCCGTTTAAACAGCGTCGGCGCCTTTATTCGCCTGACCCTGTGCGCAGGAAAACCCGCCTGGTCGTTCATTGTCTGGTCCGCGACTGCCCCCGCCCCCGCCCCAATCAGTGTCACAAAACGCCCCTTTCAACAGATTCCAAACCCTCTTCACCCGGGCTCACCGAGCCTTCAACTTCATTAAGTGCGCGCTACGGCGGCTCTGGAGGAGGCGAAGTTTAAATAAACCAGAGCGGAGAGGGAGGCGTGGTGGGCCTGGGGGTAGGGGGTTCCTATTTGAAGGGGGGAGAAAGAAATGTTTTTGAAAAGGGGAAAAAAGTCATCAGGGAAAAAGCGCTTTGTAACCACGAAGACGCGCCCGCTGCGGCGAGAACAAATTGGATATGGAGGGGAAGTGTCCGCCCCCACCTCAACTCCGGCTCCTGGGTGGTCCGGGGAGCCCCAGGAGGAAGAAAGAAAGATGCGGAGGAATAGCGGTGAAAAGAATTAACCGCTTTAATTGGGCTGCCAGAAAGAAGTGCGGGAGAGGCTCACCGATGTGCTTCGATCACCCAAACCAAATACCCTTCAGTAAAATAAAATGTCTGCTCTTAGCCACGGCTGAAAAACGTATGTCAAAGTTTGAGAATCACGGCTGTTCTTCACAGCCATAGAAAGTAAATCTGCAAGATGGGGGAAATTCTGCCCGGAAAGACCCCCTCCCCTTCCTTGTGGCCTCTGGCCTCCCGGCGCCGGATGAAAAGGAATGAAATTGAACGAAATTGAACGAAATGAAGTGAAATTGACCAGTGAAATTCGCCAATTTTCTTCCCCTTTAAACTGCCCGCTCTCAGCAGCTCTCTCTGAACCCCAGGCCGATTTCTTACCATTTTTTTCTCACCTCCGAGAGATGAAGGTGTGCCCTGAATATTTTCTTATTATTGTCACCGATTGTTGTGCCCCAAGGGGAAGCAGCACCTCACTGCCTCCACCCAAACAGCCAGCGAAGCCGCAGGAAAGGAGCCGCTACAGATGGGAGGGCCTGTTTCTCCTCCCAGGAGTCCTGTTGCCTAAGTGAGGCTCCTTAAATTGAACATCCACCCTATGCACAAACGGGTTGGGAGGGAGACACCGATTGAGTCCCTCCAGTCTAGAGGAAGAAAAAACAAATAGCCAGGAGGGGAACTCTACCATACAAATCCTGCAAGTCCCTCATCCTTCTCCTTGCAGTCTAGCTTCCAGGTGGGCCCTTCCCAGCTCCTAACCAGTTCCCCAGGAAGACAACCTAAAGGAGTCCTGAATTCCAAATACCCCCCTTCACCCCCACCTTCAGCATCTGGAGCCGCCAGGGCTTCCTTGGCAATTCCCTTTCTGCGTATTTTTCAAGGCCAATTGGTCATCAGTGGCTTCTCTCTGGCCTGGGTCCTCGACCATGATTATATCAGGCCCAGGTCTGGTCTTTTTAACCCACTGGGAAACTGTGGTCTGAGTCATACGGCTAGGGCCTCAAAATCCCTCAAAGCTCTCATAATAGCACATCTCACTCTTTTTCCCCAATCCTCTTATTTTCTAACTTTTCCTGATACAGATCCTCCGATACATATAGATACCAAACAAAATGTTCAGATAAATTCACACACACACACACACACACAAAGACACATAAAGGAAGCCAGAAGGATCTACTACTCCTATAAATAGCAGTTATGGAAGTATCACATCTATCTATACACCATCAGATATGAATTCTAGCTGACTTAATTTTCTCCCTTCTACAGAAAAAAAGACCACTTGATAAATCTTTTATTTAAAGCTCCAACCTAATATCTGGGAGTGATGTATTCATGGTAAATGAGTAGCTTTGTATAGCTACAAAGCACTTTACTGAAAGCACACACACACACACACATACACACACACACACACACACACACCCAGGGTAACATTCACTCTTCCTCAAGTGAAAAGAAATGAAATCAAACTCAGCAATGGAAGTCAACAAAGCAGCCAGCCAGACACTATTATCCCGGTATCAGCAGACATTTCTCCCTTTTTAAGGTTGAACCTAATCTTACTTCTGAGCCATTTGATAAAATGATGGCAAGGTGTCCCATTGCATTTGACCTTCCAACTCCCACACTCTCTCAACAAGGTGGAGGAGAGGGTGCCTCAACTCTGGCAGAGGGGCTGTATTTACCAATATGTACTTCCAGCTTTCTCTCTCCTCCACTGTTGAAGAGGATGACAGACGTGGGAGTCCCAACAACCTTTCCCACCCCCTCTTGTGTATTCTTCCCACCCTCATCCTTCTTCTGATCCCTTTTCTATAGGGGCCTCTGTCCTCTACCTCCTCCTGCTTTTCTACTATTTCTAGTTGCGGAGACCCTATGTGAAGAGGCCCGTATGGTCCAACCCTCTCAAGTTCTCTCTGCCCACTCCTCACAAGGCCTCGGCATCTGGGTCTCTGACCCTGTCTTCTTCCTTCTGTCTCCCTGTCACTTCATCTCCCAACCCTTGCCCTCAACATGTGTCTGTCTTCTGTGAAGGCTGGACTGCCTCTTCCTACACTTCCATGTTTCTCCTCTCCCATGATCTTACCGGAATGTAGAGAAAAGAGCTAAGCAACCAACTTTCCTTCACCCAAAGCATCACCTCTCACCCAACACCCTTGCACCCTTGGCCACTGAGAGTCCCAGACACAAGCAGAGAGCTGGGAGGCTAGATGGGCTTATGGAAGGCTCCAACCAGGCCAATGGATTTGCACTTAGACAGTAGCTTCTGGCTATGAGCCTGGCTCAAGGGAAGGGAAGTTTTACCCTAACAGAGTAACCCCACTGACTCTCTCCTTCAGCTCATAGTACACTGCTAACCTTCTCGGGCTTCAGGAAAGAAAGGTTTCACAGTCCCCAATTCAAGACTTCACTCTGACCATTAGGTGTGGGAAGAGGAGAGGGGGTTCCAAAGGCCCTACAGTGGCCAAGGAGAAACCCCTCTCCTCCTAGAGACAGAGAGACAGTGAATGAGAATCACAAACACACGAGCACAATGTTCACAGACACACACAGAAATAAAAACAAAGATATTCTGAAATACAATTCATAAAAAAGACAAAAAAGCAAGGATACGTGCTGACCCAAACACAAAAACAAATTACAAGCTCCATAAAAGCCCGGCACACAGAGCCATACGGAGTATGCATGGAGACATATTCAACTCACACGGTACCTAGTGGGTATAGTGCTCATGAGCACTTAGCACCCAGCTCTGTCCAGGCCATGCTAAAGTCTTAACTAGGAGATGAGAATCCTCAGGTGCATTTGAAACACAACCCATCTGCCTGAACTCCAGGCAAAAACCCTAGGACTAGAGTGAAAATGAAAGTGCTGGAGGGGTCACAGGCTTCCCAGAGACCTGGCCTCATCGACAGCCCAAGGCCAAAACCGAAGTGCCCCCTGTGTCCTATGAGCCCAAGCCCTCCTTGGCCTGCCTGGCCTGCCTCCAGGCCTTTCCTCCCCACCCTCTGCTGGGGAGCTAGGGGTCTTCTGAGAGAGCCCCCAAAGGGACAAGGGAGTGCAGGCAAGCAGACAGAGCTAGTGACTGCTGAAGTTCACATACATTTATTCAATTGACACCAAGGGGCAGTGGGGGCGAGACATATTGTTTTTCTTTTCTTCCACACAAACCATCAGATGATTTCACAGAGTCTCCCCACAGTGGAGAAATCTAAATCAATGCACACCCAGTGGACAGAGAACGCAGAGAGCCGCCGCTGTACAGATATTTACACATACTTACAGGAACCCCTGCCACAGGGCATGCCCTCGCCCACCCCACTCCCACCTCTGCAGTCCCTGGCCTGACCCTTCTCTCCCACCCAACCTTCAGCTACAATAAATATGGCAGGGCCTGGGACAGAGCAGAACGCTGAGAGGGCTGCTGGCCCCGGATGGCTGGACCCAGCCGGCCACGGTAAAGGGGAAAAGTTCCTTTAAAAGCACCCAAACACAAAAGAGAAAGGATTTTCCTCAGTGGAGTGGGATCCAGGGTTTCTGCAGGGTTTGTGAAGACCCCCTGCTTCACAACTCTCCGTTGGGCTCCGCCTGCGTAGACACCGGTTTAGGCTTCAGAGGGAACGAACTTCCTTGGAGAACAGCAAAAAAAAAAAAAAAAAAAGATTGAATTTTTCTTTTAAGGACAAAGCGGATAATAGATGTCTTTAAATTATAATATTGGACAAGCTGGGTCTCAAAGTTGGGGAAGGAAGTGAGGGGAGAGGCAAAAAGGGACACCTCTCAGCGCCGCTGGTGTTTCTGGCGAAATCAGCAGGGCCTGGGCAGGCATCTCTCCGGGAGTGCATGCTTCCGGGGCTGCGGAGAGATGCAGAGGCAGGGAAAAAACGAAGGCTCCCCGCTCCCTCTTTTACTGCTCAAACTGGGTTGGGATCTTGACTTGCGACCTCTTCACGCGTAGACCTGGGCCTCGCCCTGAGCGATAGAGCCCGCTTCGTCCCAACTATCGGCGAGATTCCGAGCGTGAAGCCTGAAGTGCCAAGTCACTCGCGCCGGTCCAAGGTCTGCAGACTCTTCATAAATAGACTCCCTGAGTTCCGCTGGGTCCGCAGGAGCTCTGGGGAGAGGCTGAGTGCGGGCCTAAGCGGACCTGAGCCCGCTGTGGTCAGAAGTGGCAGCCACTGAGGCCGGCGACTTTGCTGGCAAACGGAGACCCTGAGGACAGCAGCGCGTCCCCAGGGTGCGACAGGCGAATGTGGCCGGCTACGGGAGCCAGGGCCGGGGCAGTCAGCATGGCCAAGACCTGGGCTTGACCCCCTGGACCAGCGGCTGCTGCAAACGGCGGTCCCGGGGAGCCCTCGCCACCGCCCGGGGGTGCTGCCCCGCCGCCACCGTGGCCCATGATGTGGTCTATAGAGAAGGAAGGCCTCTGCCCTGCCCCGGCGCCCCCGCCGCCTGCACCACTGCCCGCGTCCGTCTTGAGACCCTGGCGCAGAAGTGCAGTGGACAGACTGGCTGCGGTGCCAGCCGCAGGGGGGCTCAGGGACGCTGGGTAGAAGGTTTTGGCGCAGCCCAGCTCTGCACCCAGGAAGGCGGGCAGGCCTGCGGGGCCCGGGCCCGACCCTGGGGCAGGCGCAGGGGCTGGGGCCGACGCTGCGCCCGCGAACACCGAGGCCGTCGGAGGTCCGGGTGGAGGTGCAGCAGCACGGCCTGGAGGAACCGACAGCTGGCAAGGAGCAGCGGCGGCTGCAGCGGCGAAAGCGAAGGCGTGCGGGTGTGGATGTGGATGCGGGGCCGGCCCCGGCGGGGGTGCGCTGTAGGCCGGGAGCGCCAGCCCGTAGCCATAGCCATAGGCTCCGTAAGCAGCGAAGCCGGGCAGGAAGGCGCCAGGGTCCCCCGCCGCCGCAGCCCCGCCACGCAACAACAACTCCGGGTGCGGATGCGGGTGTGGATGCGGCGGCGGTAGCGGCTGCCGCTTGAAGCGCTTGCGGCGCCGCAGGAAGCTGCCGTTGTCGAACATGTCGGCCGACTCCGGGTCGAGCGTCCAGTAGTTGCCCTTGCCGGGGTTGCCCGGCTCGCGGGGGATCTTGACGAAGCAGTCGTTGAGCGAGAGGTTGTGGCGGATGCTGTTCTGCCAGGCGGGGAACTTCTCCCGGTAGTAGGGGAAGCGGCCGCTGATGAACTCGCAGATCTCGCTCAGCGTCAGGCGCTTCTTGGGGCTCTGCAGGATGGCCATGGTGATGAGCGCGATGTACGAGTAGGGCGGCTTCACCAGCGGGCTCCGCGTCGCCGCGCCCCCCGACGGCGGTCCCGGCCCGGGCCCCGCCGCGCCTCGGGCAGCCGCCGCGCCCGGCCCTGGGCTTCCCGCGGCAGCCGCCGCCCCCCGGGGCGCTAGAGCGCGAGGCTCGCCCTCCGAGCAGCCACCCGACTCCTCCTCGTCCTCCGCTACGTCTGCCTCGGCTTCCTCCGGGGGAGGCTCGTGGCCGTGGGGGAGCACGTCCCGGGGGGCTCGCGGCCCGGAGCGGGCTGGGAGCTCCCCCCCACCGCTGCCGCCGCCCACCACGTCTATGTCTGCGTCGGCCTCGGACAGCGCGGCCGGGGAGCTCTCGGAGGACATGATCTCGCAGCAGCAGCTGCCCAGGGTCATGGTGCCGCCGCCGCTCTCCGGCTCCGCTCCGGCCGCGGCTCGGGCTCGGCCGCGCTGCCTCTGGGGCGAGTGTGTTTTGCGCGCGGGCGGGGAGGGGGCGGGGGGCTGAGGCGGGCAGGGAGGGGTGTCCCCCAGCTCCGCAGCGCCCCCTGGTGGCCCAGCTCCGCCGCTCTCACCTTCCAGTGCGCACCCAACTGGAGGCTCCCTCCTGCCCCGGGAGCGCGAGCTGGGACCTGCACCGGGGCACCGGCGGAAGGAGCTCAGGCCTCCCCTTATCCTGGCCGGCCTCGGCCCCGAGTCCCCTCCGGGGGGAGTGGTGGGGTTGGGGGACTAGTCCCTCCCGCCCAGCTGCTGCCTAAGGCGGAAGAGCCGCGGGCCCGGGGCGGAGCTCCCAGGAACGAGTGGGGTGGGGCGGGGCGGGAGGGGGCGGGCGAAGAGCCTCGGCGGAGAGGCCCGGCGGGAACAAACCGCCGCCGCCGCGGGAGCTCAGCTAGGGTGGCTGGAGGCGGGTCCTCCTCTTCCCCGAGCTCCTGCAAACCTTTGCTCCACCGAGCCGCCGCCTTCAGTGCGCTCAGCCCTTGGATGTCCAGGTTTACGCGTCTGCAGCCGGAGCTGGCGACAACCCCACTCGTCATCTCCCCAAGACGGCTCCCGGGCCACCAAGGCCGAAGCGCAGTCGGAGCTCGAGCGGGAGCCCGGGACGCCAAGATCTACGCCGTCTGAGCTGGGCCAGCCGGGGCCCAAGGGGGAGACGCACCTGAGTGATCGCGAGCAGCAAACTTGGCACTCCCCGCCTCGGGCCTCGGAGAGGTGAGAGATTGTGCCCTTCTCGCCTTAAGGCCAGGGGCCCGCCACCCATCTCCTCGCGGGGAGACCCAGGGAGTGCGCGCCTTCTCGTGGTCCCCTCCCCGAAGCTTTTCTGCCGCACTCCCGGGGCGCGGGCCGGTCCGTCGCTACGAGTTTGCCTGTACTCCGACCTTCTTAATGTCTTGGTATCCATCTGTCTCGGCCTCTGTGACTATCTCTCATCCTCCGTGAATTTCTGTCTCCGTTTCCTGTGGAAGCTGCATTTGTCTGCGTGTCTGTTCCTGGGTCTGGGACTCCTTGGCTTAATTTCCCCTCTCCTCCACCCCTAGTCGCACTGAGGACTGCCCCCTTTCTGGCCGCCAGACTTGTAGGTCCTACAGACAAGCAGCAGGATCCCCTCTCCGCGCCCCCTGACCTCCCTGAGTGAACGCTGACCTCAGCCCCGGGCCAGGGCGCCTTTATCTCTCGGGATCTTGTGTAGGGTTGGTCCTGCGCACTCTTTCTCACCAACCCAGTTCCTGCCCCTCCTGTTAGGACTTTCTCTCCTGGCCTCCCTCCAGGACCCAGAAACGAGTGGCTTCCACATAGACTGGGCCCATTTCAGTCTCTGGGGCGCGGAAGGGGAGATGGACTCTGGACGCGGACGAAAACTGGGCTGGTGGCTGGGCTGCTGCCCCGACAGCGCCGCGCAGTGGCCAAGGCTCGGGCATGCGAGGCTGGAGTCCCGGCGGCGTTCCCCTGTCACCAGGCTATGTGACCCTCATTAGGTAACTTCCCCTTCTGAGCCTCAGTTTCCTGGTCTGCATAGTAGTTGAGAGCAGGGATCCTAGAGTCAGGCTGCTGGGCTTCCAATCCTGGCCTCACTACTTACCCGCTCTGTCGCCTTGGGCAAATGTATTAAACTCTTTGGGCCTCTGTTTCTGCCTCTGTTAAAATGAGAGTAAAAACACATACCCCGCGACTAGTATGTAAGAGTAACCATATTCTAAGTTATTTATAAAGACGGTATTGGGAGCACTTTTCAGATTCTTGAGGTCCTGTTCTCTGAGAGAGAAAGAGGTTAGAGGCCATGAAGTCTCCCACCTGGATCTTAAGCCCTGGTCCAGCCCCTCCACCTCCACCCCCACCCCACCCCCACTGGGTTACTGGTGCCATCTCCAGTCTCTGCGGCCCCCTGTAGATAGTGCTGGGTGAAAGGGAATGGCCCAGAGGGCTATATCAGCAGGGGTGGATGTCAGGGTGCATGAATTCTCTTTAATGTAACAACAGCCTCTAATCCATAGATTAGATGCATCAATCTAGCCTTAATCCAACTCTCCCTTTACACAGAGGGGGTTATAAAGGCCCAGAGAAGAGGAAAAGGACTCACCCAGGCTCCTACAACAAGACAGAGTAGGGCTGGGTGACAAGCGACCCTTGTCACAGAATCCTTACAATGGAGTTCTTCATCTTCCCAAGCTAAGAGCAGAAAGGAGTGGAAGGCAAGTCTAGCTGCTTATATCCTGTGAGAGCAAGTCCCCTGGGCACCCTCTGGGACCTCTAACCAAGGGAATCCATCTAGTGCACTGCATAAACAGACTTTCCTCAGTAAAAAGAGAAGAGGTCTGTCCTCAATCTATGGGACAGGGATTAGGAGCCCTGGAATTTGGATTCCCTGGGTGACAAGGCCCTCCAGAAGAAAAAGAAGAAGAAAGGTCTTGAAAAGAAATTTCTTATATGAGTCCAGATAAGTTGGCATAACTAGGGTTGCTAGATTTAGCAGATTTATTTTATCTGGCAACCCTACACATACCTCAAGCTTGCTATCTCACACTTCCAGAACCCCCTCATGGATACCCCACACCAAGGACCACACACCAACTCCAACCTAGCTCAGCTCTGTTAGTGTCTAAGTAAGTGGAGAGAAAAACAGTATTGGCATCATCCTACTCCATTTCACCTTCTGACTGTCTTCATTTTTAAAATGGCAAGTGGGAGCCAGTAGCTTCCCACCTTGCCAGCACTTTCTTGGTTCCCCAGGCTCCAGCCCCTCAACCCAGCCTCTGGATAAGACTGGTTGGGACATTTGCAGCCCAGATTCCCTGGTTCTGATGCTTCAGACAAGAAGCTCTACAGAGCAGCTGCAGCAGCCAGCTCGGGCCTGCGCCTGGGCCTGCTGTACATTGGCTGCTAGTGAGACCCACTCTGGGGAAGGGAGTACTCCCTCTTCTGCAGGGTGGGGGTGGGGTAGGACTTTAAGGAATGATCCAGACCCTTCACACACATACTTTCACAGGAATGGAAACTGAGGCCCAGGATATCATATTACTTGTCAGGTTTTTGAGGAGCCCTAAATTGGGCTGGACCCAGGTGTCTTGGCTCCCAGCCCAGATTTTGTCTATTTATCCAAATAACTATGCTTCCCTGACCAAGCTCCACTCTGGGGAGGGAGATTTCTGGTAGCCTCTCATTCCTGCCAAGGTTCTGGGCCAATTTCTTTTAAACAGCATCAGGAGTAGGTGCACTGGGGCTGGGAGAAGGGTGACCCCAAGATTCTGGATTCCTTTTGTTTTGTTCACATCTCCCATGGCCCCTGCTGTTTCTGCCCACGGGCTCAGCCTCTTCACTGTCTTCCAGCAGTATCTGCCGCCCCTCAGGAGACCATCGGTCTCTGTGAAAACCTGGGCACTTTCCCAGAAGCCTGAGATCCAGCATCCACACCTGCAGCAGCCTCCAAACAGTGGAGGGCTATGGCCTGTGCGGTCTTGGTTAGAATGTCTCTGGTCGTGCCTGGCCACCTCCGTCATCTGCCTCACTGCCTGGCCACCTTCCTTGAGTAGCCCAGGACAACTGGGAGGAAGCGTTTTGGGGAGTGCCTGCTTGAGGTTTTCTACTCCAAAATGTTCAGATAACTGGGGAGAAGTTGTCCAGTGTCTATCGCGAATTATATACTATCAGCAGCATACGGCAGTCTCTCCCTCCCTTTCATGGTCCCTGTAAACGAGCTGTTCTCCTTTCTGGGAAAAAGGAGAGCCAGCCCTATGGCGATTGTGCGGATATGATTTCGTCAATCGAGAAACTGGCGGAAAGCAGTACCGGCTAGAGGCAGAGTTTGTCCTGAGTCGCCGCACTGAACGACCGCGCTGCCTTTCGGTGGTTTGAGGTCGGCTAGCACGAGGGTCTTCTTCTCCACACAGGTGGGCTGCAAAAACAGGCCAGAGCCAGTCAGGGGGCACCTTGCTCACACACTTCTCTAATTGTATTCACAAAACTGGCCAGCCGCAGGCAAAGCGGGGAGGCTGGCGCTTCTGCTCCGGAAGGGGCTGCAGCTCTGGAGGAGACCCGCTCTTGTCGGGCCTCAGCTGGGACATTTCTCGACCCTTCCCCACCCAGATCTTTGGCTGCTCAAGGGCGATCGGATCCCTTGGCCCGAGAGGGAGGCCGGGGACTCCAAACCGTGTGACTCGCAGAGTCAGACCTCAGGTGGCTCAGCTCCTCAGGCACAGAAATGACAGGGACTCCAGCGTGTGCGCCTTCTCCTCCCACCCCCCAAACCCACCTGCCCACCCCCATGCGCTGGCGCAGAGGCCGGGCGCCTCTTTCTCAGCCCGCACACCTCAGTGTGAAAAAGTTCCAGAGCACAAATTTCATCTTCCTTTCCTTCTCTTACTCCTGGCCACAGTCCCCACCCAGCCCCGTCCATCCCACTCCCCGCCCCCCAATACCTAGTGAGGGGCTCTCTGAGCACCCCGCGGCTGGTGACAGCGAGCTGTGGAGCTGCCGACTCCGGTTCGCGGGAAGAGGGTTGTGGGCTCAGGAAAGGGTAGAAAACAGCGCCGCTCAGGCCTCGGGCGCGGGCTCCGGGTCAGGTTAGGGGGGGCGCTTCCAGGTGTGCCGGAGCGGGTCTAAGTGTGCTCTTATGGGCTCCTCTGTCCCCCGGGCCGAGGTTCTCTTTCTCTGTCCTCTCTTGTGTCTGCGCCCCGGGTGACGGTGGCTCTGTGTGGCGGAGTACGCCCCAGCGCGACAGGGGCCTGTGCTGCGTCCTCCCCTCCGGACCTGAAGCTATGTGTCCGCAGAGCCGGAGTGACCTGGGACTGCCCTGGAAGGCTGGCCATCCAGGCCCACAACTTTCCCCCTGAGCCTGAAGCTCCGCGACCTGGGATTGCAAACCCGCCCGGGGCCAGGCGGGGTAGGAGGACGTGCGAGCGCGCGCCTGGGTCTGGGTCTGGGTCTGTGACTATGGCAGGGAGAACCGGGAGTGCGTACAGGGATCGCGCCACAGGACAGCCAGTCAGGCTGGAGCGGCAGCCTCCTTCCTACCGAGTACACTCGCCTGTCAGAGCAGCTGCACCTCTGGAACCAGACGCCCTTCTGGGGCCCTGAGTTGGGGCGAGGCAGGGCAGGAGGGAAGGCGGATAGCTGTACCCACCCGGCCCTCCTATGCACCCCTCCTCCCCCAATACGCACACAAGCAGTCGCTTTTAACCCATACAGGGTAAATAGCGAGACCGCAAGTCCCCGCGCAGGCGGGGAAATATTGTCGGGTCCTTGCGTCCTTCGCGGCGGGTGCAGAACCGCATAAGCCTCGTAGAAGCAGAGCAAGCGGACCGGCTGGAGCTCTGGCCTCCCGACGCGGACGCCAGTGACGGATTCCTGGGGAACAGCGACCTCTGGAGGAACCTCGCAACCACGTAAAGAGTCAGGAACTAGCCGACGAGCTCTGAGACCAAAGCACCCTTTCTCCCCACTCCACTCCCATTCCGCCCCTTTGGCAAAGTCATCAGAGACTCCTAACCTCCCGACACCACTCCTTCCTCACGTTTGCTTTGCCTGTACTCATGCTTCAATACCTGCTCAAATCCTGCCTCCTCCAAAACGAAGCCACTTTGAGAGCCCACCCATCCTCCCCTCTTCCTGCTCTGAGCCCGCGGAAGGTAATGTCTGAACTTGACTGCAGCGCTCGCTCACCACACTGTACAGCCGAGCTGCTTCCTGCCTCGCTCTTCTCCAAACAGACTGTTAATCCTCTCCACCCACCCCTTGCATGGTCATTTATCTCAAAACTGGATTGTAGATTTTCAGAGCTCATTTCTCAGCTGGGGAAAATTGAAACCCAGAGAGGGCTGAATTGCCCAAGGTCACATGGCAAATTGGTAGCAGAGGTGGAACTAGAACCCTAGTATCTTCCCCTCACGCCCCAGCCCTCTCCATCTCACCTGGATGGGAAGCAAGTAGTTTGGGAGAGATCTCATTTTGATAGGTGAGGCCTAGGTGGGGGAGTTTGGGCATAGAAAAGGAGAAATGCAGGCGGGAGCTGGGAGGGTGGTCGCTGCTCCTGGATGGGGCAGAAGGGAAGGCAGAGAGGGCAGAGCTGTGCTGAGAGGTCAGACCCTTCTTTCCCCTGTCCTAGATCAAGCTACTTTGAAGGGCTCCAATATCAGGGGTTGGCTGAGTATCTTACATCAGCAGGTGGGCTGGGCTGGAGACAGCGAACAGACCCAACTCAGGCAAATACCACCCTCCCCCATCCAGCCTCCCTCAGCCCCCAAGGGAGGAGGGGCTGTGGAACAGCTCCTGCTAATAGGGCACTGCTGAGACCCTAGAGCTACAGAAGGAGGCCTTCTGGTGCTTATAATTATAGAGTTAAAGGAGAAACTGAGAGGGTGATTTGCATATAATTTGCATGAGGCCCCATTGATATCTGCCCAGCAACCTGGTTGCTTCACTTTCTAGGTATAGTATACTTGTCTGCACAGGATACCTGGCAGCCTGGCCCTTACCTGCTTGTCCAGCCTCACCTCCAACTCCTGCATTCCACTCATACCTGATGTACTCTTTCTCACCTCTTCACCTTTGCATGTGGCTCACTCCTTCTGCCTGGCTCACTCCTCTTAATCCTTCTTGGTCTATTTTAAACATCAAGTTTATGAGATGCTTTCCCTGACAGCACCCCACACTCACCAAACTGTGAGAGGCTCCCGCCTCTGTGTTCCTAAAGCTCAGAGTTCCCCCTGTTATGATTCCTTTTCCAGTCTGTAGACTGTGAGCTCTTTGAGAAAGGAGTGGCATTATACTGCCTTTATCCATATCTTTCCTCCTCTACAAAATGAGGATAATAATTTTACCTACCTCACTGGGATGTGAGGATTAAATGAGATGAAGCACTTAGCCCAGTGCCTGAAACTTTGAAAGAGCTCAATAAATGCTTCATTATCATTATCAATCACTCTACCTCCTGCCACGCACAAAGCCTGACACACAGTAGGTGCTCAATTAATGTGAGGTGTGGATACATGAATGAAAGAATGAATGATATGACTTATCTCTCCCTCCGTTTGGGACACCCCAGAGAGGTAGCTTGGATCATTAATAGAAGTATGCATACTCTGAAAACAGAGGTTCCTTCTCCCCCATCAGTCCCCATTCCTGAGAGAACATGTCTCCCTATCCAATAGAGTCTATCCATGGTTCCTGGCCACAGCAGTCATTGGATTTGTCTCTTGTGTTCTCTGCCTCAGTTTCCACCTTTTTAAATGGTTGTGACAAATCTAACCAGCTGCCAAACTGAGCCCTGCCAAAATCTTTCAGGGGCTCATCATTTTTGTAAGACAAAACTCAATCTCCTTGGCGTGATGAGCTGACTATGCTTATAGTTTGGGGATATCCTAACTCTATGGAAGGAAACCTCCCCTCCTGTGTTCCATGTGATCCTAATGTCCAATTTCTATCCCCCTCAAACTCACCTGCCAGGAGCAGACAGGCAACCAGCTGGGTCAAAATATAGCATTGCAAGTCCAAGGCCCAGTGATTAGTCCAGGCGGTGGTAAGTGACCTAAGTTGAGCCAGTCACTCCTTCTACGTGATTTGATATATGGACCCTGGGATTTGGTGATACATAGACTATGGGATTCTAGGATATATGGACTCTGGGGCTCTGGGAGGAGTACTTCTCCTTTTGGATGAGAAGATAAGCATGCAGGTTTGCCTGCAGAAGTGGTCTTTCCTGTAGAGAGTGTTGTTTAACATTGAAGCCCATGCACAAAGGGGAACAGCCACAGAGAGACAGAGCCTTAATAACAGTGTTTGAGTCCCTGGCCCCAGCTTTACCTGAAACCAGAATGCTTAGACTTTCCAGATATTCAGAAGAAAGAAATCGCCCCTTCTACTAAGCTAAGCTGAGTTGAATTTCACAAAGAGCAGAGTCCCAAAAGAAAAGGATCCCAAGTCCCTGAGACCACGGAACTGCGATACCACCCTGAACTGCCTGCACAGACTTTTTTTATGTGAAAAGGAAATAAACTTCAATCTTGTTGAAGCCGCTGATGTGGAATTGGCGGGGAGGGGGTCAGCCTGTCACTCACAGCTGAACCTAACCCTAATTAATACAGGAAGTGATGGGAAAATGTCCTACAGACACAAAGGAAAGGTCTGGAGTAGTTAGCCTGGGGAATAAAAGCTTAACACAGCTGCTATCTCCAAATCCCTGCAGGGCTGATCTGGGGCAAAGAGATCAAGGTAAAAGAGAACCAGAAAGTGGTAGAGAGACTCAGTTTCTGTGACCTCATACAAGGACATCCCAGCTGGGCTGTTCCTCAGAGATGTGCTGGGTTACCTTAGCGGTAGTGAGCTCCCCGTCACTGGAAGTACTTGAGTAGAGGCTGGGTAATTGCTGAGTAGGAATCTTGGAGGCATCAGGTGTAGCAGAAAGAGTTCAGGTCTTAAAGCTGAGTTCAGATTATGCTCCTATCACTTATTAATCTCAGAAACATAATCTCTAAGCCTTCATTTCCTCTTTTGTAGAGCATCCAGAATGCCGGGTTGGAGACTGGGACCAAGGAAATTTCTTAGCCTGCCACCTCAAGGGGACTCCAGGGACCTAGTGGCATCACTGGAGCCAACCATGGTCAGGATGTGTCAGTGAGATTCCTTGCCCTCCTCTCCAACCTTGGCATGTTCAGGATGCCTGCTCCATCCTGCCAGGGGAATGCACCTCCCACTGCTTTGTTCCTGCAGCTGGAGAGCAGCAGTGGGGCCTGGCTCTACTCCCAGCCCCAGCCCTGCCTTCCTGTGTGACCTTAGGTATGCTCCTGCCTCTCCCAGGGCCTCAGTTTCCTCACCTGGCAAGTGAGAAGTGCATCCCCTGTCCCAGACAATCTGGCTCCAGAACCAGGGCTCCTAAATACTATGTCCTATCTATGATTCTAAAGGTGAGCAGTTTCCGTTCACAGTAATAATAATCATGTTTCTGCATGGCCTTGCCCTGCCCAGCCCCCTCAGAACCTGCCAGAACAGGTTCCTCCTCATCTCTGCCTAGGTCAGCCCTGAGTGGCGCCAACTGCTACATGATCTGACATCACAGGTCTGGGCCAACCCAGAGGTTCCCAGGTTGCTGAGCACCTCGTTTCCAGCCGCAGAGTTTGGCCCCCCGGGAGTCATACACACACCTCTCACAGGGCTCTGTTTGATCTTCCTCCCACAAAGCTAGGGCCACTCACATTCGGGGGGTTACAGACAATGAAATGAGAAATCTGAGATGGTAGAGGAGTAGCTCTTAGAATACGATCCTGTGGTCAGAAGAAAGGAGTCCCAATCCAATCGGGGGTACGGAGGGGACAACAGCAGTGTTTGGCAGGAAACCTGGGGGCCTGACCAGTGGAGGTCCCAAAAGCTAGTTCCCTTTGCCTGCCACTGATGCCAGCATTCAGGAGTTAGAAGGTGCAAGGGGCCATCACCCTGGACAGATTGATGGCCAGGGTACAGACCACACCCAGGATGGGGGTGGCTAGTGCCTGGGCCTCCCAGAGACAGAGGCCAAAACACCTGATCAGGGGCTCTGATGACAGACTGATGGGAAGGCCCTGGGGAAGAGGGCAGTGGGGTCTGAGCAGGTGAAATTCTGACTACGGTCACCAAGGGTATTTTTGAGAAATAAAAGAAGACAGTTACCAAAAGAGCCAGTGTGACCACACAGGGAGAGTGGCGCCCTGACAAGGACTACATGGAAATCCACTTCTAGGGATTTCTCCTGCAGATGTACCTGCACACGTATGGTATGTTATATGCACAAGGTCTCATAGCACCGCTGTTTGGAATATCAAAAAGTTGGAAACAATGTAAATGTCCATCAATGGGGACTGGTTAAGCAAATAATGGCATCTCCAAAGAAGGGAATAGTACACTGTGTAAAATAGAATAAAGAAGTTCTTTATGTACTGATCTGGAAAGAGCTCCAAGATAAATTGTTGACTGAAAACAAAAATTAAGATATAAAACAGTGTAAACATGCTTCTGATTGTGTGTGTGTGGTTTTTGTTTGGTTGGTTTTTGTTTTTTTGAGACAGGGTCTCACTCTGCTGTCTAGGCTAGAGTGCAGTGGTGTCATCATAGCTCACCGCAACCTCAAACTTTTGAACTCAAGCAATCCTGCCTCAGCCTCCCCAGTAGTTGGGACTACAGACACATGCTGCCAAAAAAATTTTTTTTTTTTTTTAAAGATGTGGTCTCACTATGTTGCACAGGCTGGCCTCAAACTCCTGGCCTCAATTGATTCTCTCACCTCTGCCTCCCAAAGTCCTGGGATTACAGGCGTGAGCCACTGCACCCGGACTTTTCATGGGCACTGTGAGTGTTGAAGGCAGGGGATGTGAGAACCAGAACTAGCGGGTGCTTGTGAGTGTCTCCAGCCAGCCCACAGGCAAGGGAGCAGGGAAGTCTGTGAGCAAAGACTTCCTGCCTTTCCCTCCTGTTCTGTTCCCACCCCTCTGTCTCTAGCTCCCTCTCTTGGACCCACCTATATTGCTTTGAAAGTAGTCAGTGTTTTCAGTCTGCCAGGCTGGACAGGGATCGGGATAGAAGAAGGGGTTTCATTAGGAATGTGAGCAGCAGACCCTCTCCTCCCTTTCTTTTAAACTCCAGTCCACTTCCTCCAGGAAGCCTTCCTGTGTGAGGCCCACCAAGCCCCAGCCGCTCCACAACTCAGAGAGACAGACTAATGCCCAGGGTAGGGCCTGTGTTTCCCTCTAGCAGGGTCCAGGCCTCTTGTCCCTAATTCTCCTCCTTCTATGCACCTAGGACCACCGACCCCACTCCCATTCCAAGGCCCTGGGCAGTGGCGCAGCTACCAAGAGCTGCCAAGAGGAAGTGGAAGGATAGACGATCTAGGAGGGCTACCCTGGGGAAGTGGGAACCACAGCCAGTTTTCCTATTCCACACCAAACAGCCGGGTTCCCCACTAGAACAAGAGACTTTCAGCCACCAGAGGTCCCTGCCAGCCCCAAACAGCATCCAAATGGAGCCTGGCTACATTCCAGTGATTTCCTGCTCAAATCAGGTATGTGCAAGGTGGCCAATAGATGGCGCTTTTGACTCCACAACATCGACTGGAGAGAGGAAGGACAGGACAGGGAAAGGGGAGAGAGAGAGAGGTATGGGGATCCAGGAGAAAGTGGCAAACAGAGACAAGAAAAGGAGAAAAAGAAGACCTGCCACTTGGCTTGGAAAGGCTCCTTTCAAGATCAGGACTGCGGGTGTGGGTGTGGGGCAGGGGGTGAACTGAAGGATTGTATTGGTGCCTGAGGCTTTCCATCCAAGTTTCCACCTCCACCTGCCTCTTCCTCAGAGAAAGGAGAATGACTTTGTTGTTAGGCAGACCTGGAATCCAGTCGTGAAGCAGTCACTTTGCAGCTTGACCTGGTAAGTCACTTAACCTTTATGAGGCCTGTTTTCATAATCTATAAAGGCAATGGTCTATAGCTTCTGCAATGAAGAGCTCATAATTCTGATACTGCCACCCCTGCATTCCAGGAATAAGCCGAACTGATTGTATATTTTTTGTCATAAACTATGGGACTCAATTTGTTGATATTTTGTTGAGGAACTTTGCATCATGTTTCACAAGTGAGATCAGGCTATATTTTGTGTACTCATCCCTTTTTATTCAGGTTTTGATACCATAATTAAGTAGATAGAGTTGGGGTGACTTCTATTTTTTTCTGTGTTCTAGAACAATTTATAAAATCAGAAAAATAGGTTCTTGGTGGTTTGACAGAATTCACAGGTAAAACCGGCTAGCCTAGGTGCCCTCTGGTGGGAGCAGTGGAGAAACCTTATCTGACAATGTTTTCTGTTTCTTCTGTGCTAATAGGTCTATTGAGATTAGTTACTCCTCAAATCAGTCAAGCCAGACCAGGGGTGTCTACTGGACAAATGACAACCTCCAAGCTTTCAGGGTTGGCATGAGGCTATGATTAAATGGGAAAGTTTTTGGCCTCAGTGGATTGAGATCATTTTAGCCAATGGCTAATCCTTTCTATAACTCTATATCTACTTTTCTCCATCTCCACCTCCACGAAGCCACCATCCATTCCTACCTGGATCCTGCAGTTGCCTTCTAACTGGTCTCCCTGCCCCACCCAAGGTTCCTTCTAACTCCATCTCCTTGGCATATTTAGGGCTATGAAATTTCCTCTGAGCACAAGTTTGGCTACATCCTATGGATTTAATATGTGCTGTTATCATCTTTCTGTAATGTCAACTTTCTTCTAACCAAAGACTTACTTATTTAGATAAGTGTTTCTAGATTTTCAATTGCTTAGTTTGAAGTATGGTCCAAGAATATATTCTTATACATGTAGGAATTTATAAAAATGTTTGAATGTTGTGTTTATTATAATAACAATCCTAAGAACACTCATATAACTTTATTCTGGATCATCTGGATGACCTCCTTATAAAAAATACCTGATATTTAAAATCTTCATTTCCATTTATTATTAAGTAGTACTACTTTAATCTTGAGATGAGGCAAACAACAATGATCCAACACAAGACAGAGATGGAGGGAATTCCCAAGGTAACAGTGAAGGGAAATTATAGGTCCTCATCTGTGCAGCAGACTTAAAAAGCCATCAGCCCAGACTGGAGCTGGAGTACAGAATACTCTGGGAGATATGCCCCCAGCAAGGTAAAAACACTGCCACCAAAAGCAATGACAGATTTCCTGTTAAGTTTGACCTCATGAAAAATTGTACCACAGTACTATTGGGAGGTATGGGAAGATATAGCCAAGGGTACAAAGGAAACTGAGCAAATGAAACAATAAGGCAATATTAACTCCAGGAAAAAGAAAAAGTTGCACACTCACACACACACACAAAATTTAATAATAGTACACTAGTAGAACAATGCTTATTTGATAATAATAATGTAAATGCTAAAAACTGATTTAGCCAAAAGTTGGTAATTTGAGTGTGAATGGGAAGAGATGGAGATTTTAGAGGTAAATGATCATATGTCAAAATAAGAAATTAATCATTACTGTTTAAAGTGAGAGGAACATAAGCATGGAAATACGGAAATTTATTCCAAAAGATACAAATATGAATTGAAAGTAGTTACTTGTAGGGAACAAAGGAATCCTGAGAATGGGGCAAGATATCAATATAAGCCTTTAATTACTATTTAATTTGTTAGATTATGTGCTTGTTCTAATTTAATAAAAATTAAAATCAAGCCTTAAAACGTGTCTTCTTATTACAGGTGACTTCTAGTTTTCTACAAGAATGAAGGGGGGATTATTTGCTTAACATTTCTGAGGTTTTCATTGAAATTATTTTCTCCCAAAAAGAGGGTGGGTAATACCAAAGTATCATTTCTAAATAAAAAGTTCTTGGTGTTTTTGTTTTTTCAAAATCTACCAAAGTATCAAAATTCTTAGGGTACTCTATGACATATAGCTTTCCAGACAATAAACTCTTCAAGGACATAAACAGTCTCTTCTTTGTCTCTGTATTGGCTATAGCACCCAGCACAGGGTCTGGCACACAGTAAGCTCCTGATGCTGTTGAATACAGGAAAATTAAAGAGACACTTTAAAAATAAAAAATCTTTCTGATTTCCCAGTTCAGCAGTGACATTCCTACTATTTCCCTACAGATATTTCCACCCTGTCTTGCAAGTGTTCAAAGATCCTAGGAACTGTGACCTGCAGGGTGGCAGTGAGAATGGAATTCAAAACTCAGGAATCACTTCCTGGCTTCAGTGGGGAGTGAGAAGGTTCCTCTCTTCCCTAGAAATTTCTTGGAATAGGAAAGGATTCATCAGCAGGTGCTCTGAGGCTGGAGGAGGGGCTACAGCACAGTCGGAGCAGAAGAAAGTTTGCACTTTGATCTTTGTGGAGCTCTACTTGTTAGAGAACTGAGGGATGGGTCTTCTGCCACCTGCTGGGCCAGGGAGGGGCAGTTTTCTAAACTGACAAGTGAGGCAACAGTCCCAACCTTCATCTCTTTCAACTTTTTCACAGGCCACTGTGAGGACTGAGAGTGAGAATGGATACGGTGCTGGAGTGCTGTCCACTCAGTCATTATAAAGTTAGGCACAGTATTAGACACCAGGGATTTGTGCCTTCAGTCAACCAGTCAACAAATATTAAGTGAAGGGCTGCTATGCATCAGGCAAATTAGATCTGACCTTTGCACAAAGGGACTAATAGCTGGGGGAGGGGGTCTGTCCAGGTTTCTTCCTAGCATAATGTGCATACCTACTGCTTTACCTGCAGAGAGGGCCTTCCCAGCCTTCTCAGAGTTCCTGCACTTTTGCTCTATGAGCTGCCCACACCATCTCTACCAGGCTCTGAGATGTAGGTGATGGCACCTGACTAGGCCTACTATGTGCATAGCTATGGCTGAATCACTTCCTAAGTCTGTAAACTCCACCCTGACCCTCCATCACCACCCCAGAACTTTAAACTCTGCTATGTAAGAGAGGTGCACCAGGCACATCCCACATGCAAAGCACATTCACTCTGAGTTTAAGACACTCTGATCTCCTCCCCCACTCTTCCTACTACCCCTAATCCAGGATCAGCTAGACTGGGAACCCTGAAGAAGGTGGAGCTTGGATAAGCCTGATGCTTAGCTGTTTAGATCAGCATCAGAGAGCAGGGCAGTCAAAAGCCAACTCCCTTCTTCATACCACAACTTTTGAGTCTTTGCTCAGTGCTGCCCTGTCCTTGGTGCTGGGGACAGTCATGAATCAACTCAGGTCCCTGCTGACCCATTTCACAATCCAGCTGGGGACATAACACAGGGGCAGTGCCCAGCTGTAGAAGTTCAGAGGTGGGGGTGCGGTTCTGTACCTGGCCTCTTTTTATAGCAGGGAGCTTTAATCTTTTAGACTGAGCCCCCAGCCTGGGGCCAGTGCCATTAGGTGGTGCATACTAATCAGCTGGGAATTTTGCTAAAATGCAGACTCTGATGATTCAGTGGGTCTGAGATCCTACATTTTTAACAAGCTCCCATGTGATGTTGTAGGTCCATGGACCACACTTTACATTGAGTTCAAGGCTCTAGAGCACTTATCTTAGTTCTCTGAGTAGTGATAATTGGATTAATGTCTTTTCCTCACTGGGCTGTAAACTCTTCAAGGCAGGGATTTTGACCATTTGTTCAGTGATATGTCCCCAGTGCCCAGCACAATGCTTAACACATTAAATCAGTGCTCATCCACTGCCAATGCTCCCTTATCCATGGGAGCTGGGAATAATCTCAAATGGCAGGCAACCCACTGCCCAAATACACTCATGCCAGCGTGTACACACACAAATGCACACCATCTCTACCAGGCTCTGAGATGCAAGTGATGGCATTTGACTAGACCTACTATGTGCACAGCTATGGCTGAATCACTTCCTAATCCTACTTTATGAACCTCTGCCTGATGACTCACAAGGGGGTTCAGCCCATGTGGCAACCCAAGATCCTGAACAAAGCTTATGCACTGTCTCCCCAGACCACTCCCCTAAAGTCACCAGCCAGCACACCAAGCCCAGAGAAAGGTTTCTTTCTTTCTTTTTAATTAAAACAACTTTAATTAAAAAATAATAATAATCTAATAAATCCTAAGTTGTCCAGGGAGTAGGGCAAACATAAAGGCCCACTCACTCCCCTTTCAGTTAGGAACCCTGGTGCTACTTGTCTCAGAAATTTCCAAGAACTGTCTTCAGGGGCCGGAGCAGGGCAGCCAGGCGTGTCTATGTGGAAAGGGAGCTCTCTCAGTAAGAAACTGAGAAAAGACAGGTAAGTGGGGATGGGGGGCGCATACTTGTGGGGCAGTGAAGGGAAGACGGTAAGTAGTGAACCCAGGAGTCTGACCTCTGGTGTGTTGGAAAAACATGAAAGGAAGTTGACAATGTAGATAGAGTCAGAGGAGGAGGCGCTTGAGATGCAAGGTCCGTCTGGCTTCCAGAAGCTTGTAACTCACCGGGCGTGGGGAGAATCGCTGGTGAGGGTCCAGCTCCCGGGCAGGGGACTGTTACCCAGCGCTGTTGAGGGGGAGCACAAGGGCTCACAAATGGAGGGAGAAGAAATGAGGGGCTCACAAATCAGAGGGGACGCTTCAGTTCGGTGGCGAGACGATTGGGGGTCTCCCCGGGGACAGCAGACAGGGAAGGATCTAGAAGGTGTGCTGAGTCCAAGAGGCAAAGACGGGAGGCTCAGAAGTGCGCTCCAGGCCGGGTGCGGGCGGAGACGGGGCGCTCACAGGCGGCGCTCCGGGCCGGGGAAGAGCGGCCGCAGGTGCTCCGCCGGCGGCCAGAGGCTCACAGGTAGCGCTCCAGCCCCGGCGCGAAGCCCGGCTGCCTCAGGTAGGCCTCCCCGGGGCTGAGCGGGCCGAGCGCAGCTGCCGGCCCGCCCAGGGCCAGGAGGGGCTCGGCTGGCAGCGGGCCGGGGCCGGGGCGCGTCGCGGGCAGCCCCAGGCGCTCCGGGGCCTGCGCGTAGAGCGGCGGGGAGGCGGCGGCGCCGCAGGGCGCGAAGGCGGCGTCCGGCGGGGCGCAGCACGGCGGCTCGGGGGCGCCCAGCCCCGCCAGCTCGGGCTGCAGGCTCACCAGGCTGTCGACGCTGAAGAGGCGCGCGGGCGGCGCGGGGCCGGGGCCGGCGGGGGGCGGCGGCGCGAGCAGCGCGGGGCCGGGCGCGGGCGCGTAGGGCGCGTAGGGGAAGGGGAGCGCGGGCCCCGGCGGCGCGGCCGGGTGTGCGGGCAGCTCGGCGCGCTTGAAGCGCTTGCGGCGCCGCAGGAAGCTGCCGTTGTCGAACATGTCGGCGGCCGCGGGGTCGAGCGTCCAGTAGTTGCCCTTGCCCGGGTTGCCCGGCTCGCGGGGCACCTTGACGAAGCAGTCGTTGAGCGTGAGGTTGTGGCGGATGCTGTTCTGCCACTTGCGCGGGCTGTCGCGGTAGAAGGCGAAGCGCTCGGTGATGAAGCGGTAGATGGCGGCCAGCGTGAGGCGGCGGCCCGGGGCGTGCGCCAGCGCCATGGCGATGAGCGCGATGTACGAGTAGGGCGGCTTCCCGCGCTGCAGGGGCCGCCGCCGCCGCCGCCCGGGTCCCGGCGCGGGCGTGCAGTCCGCCTCCCCGCGGCCCGCCGCCGCCTCCTCCGGCTCCCGCCCCGGCTCGCCTCCCGCGAGTGGCGACGGCGGCGGCCCCGACGGCGCGACGGAGGGCAGGGCCGGGAAGCCCGAGAAAGTGGCAGGCGGGTCCATGTCGCCGCGCCCAGCCATCGGCATGCGGCAGCCCCTGCCCGCGCGGCTGGGGAGAGCAGGGGCCAGTGACCCGCCTTTTATGGACACAGCACCCCCACCTCCACCAGGGGAGCGGGCTGTCGCTGCTGGTCAGCGCCTCCCCTCTAATTTCCTTTCCCAGCCCCTTACTTTTCTCACAGTACCCCGCTACTTGCACACACATTTCACCCCTCCCTCCATCCCTCTGGGTCAGTTTTTCCCAGAGCCAGCTTCATCCCTTCCCCATCTCCATTGGGTCTGGCCCTGGCCCATCCCCAGCCTCATCCCACTGTATTCGATCAGCTCCCTTCCCTTTCCACCCCTCCCTCAACCCCCTCTCCTCTGGGTCAATCCCAACTACAAATCCACCCATTCAGCGAGGTCTCCCGGCCCCCTCCCCATTTCTCTCCTCCCAGTAGTCTGTCCTCTCCATCCTCCTGGTGCATCCATCCCCAGCTGGAACAGGCAACAGTGTCCTGAGGTGATGGGGTTGGTGAGCAGAGCCACGGCCAACTTTGTCTCAGGGGAGGATGTTTGGCCATTCCAGATCAGGGTCACCATCTCCTCCCTCTGCAACCTCCCCCATACCCCATCCCAACCTCCCTCCAGGCCTGGTGAGAATTCTTTGAAAAAACAAAATGGTGAAAAGTGGTCCAACTGCTTTAAATCAAGACCCCCCCAGAAAATCGGCAACTTGGAGCTGCTCTTCTGGCCGCCTCCTCTCCACACCCCTCCTGTTCTAGAAAACTGCTCTTCTACACACACACATACACAGCACCCACACAGAGAAGATGCACAAAACATAAGCTTCCACAGACTGGAGGTCTGAGAGTGCCATTTTTCTGACCCAGAAACACTACACTCTGGCAGGGCGCAGTGGCTCACGCCTGTAATCCTAGCACTTTGGGAGGCCCAGGCGAGCAGATTGCTCAAGGTCAGGAGTTTGAAACCAGCCTGAGCAAGACCCCGTCTCTACCAAAAATAGAAAGAAATTAATTGACCAACTAAAAATATATATACAAAAAATTAGCCGGGCATGGTGGCGCATGCCTGTAGTCCCAGCTACTCGGGAGGCTGAGGGAGGCTGAGGCAGTAGGATCGCTGAGCCCAGGAGATTGAGGTTGCTGTGAGCCAGGCTGACACCACAGCACTCACTCTAGCCTGGGCAACAAAGTGAGACTCTGTCTCAAAATAAATAAATAAACAAAAACAATAAAACACTACACTCACATTCCACTGGGGCTGGGGGGTCTTAGTAGTTTTTATTAAAAATTCAATCTGGGAAATACCACCCACAATCACCATCCAGAAGGATGTGATGGTGAGTCCATTTCAGGAACTTCTTCCCTGAAGTGACAGGAGAGACCCAGCCCTGGCTTGGAGGGAACTAAAGGATGATGGAGCCTTGTTTTAAAGTGCCTTGGCCTGGGGACAAACAAGATCAAGGGGTAGGGAGCAGGGCTGGGAGTACAGTGAGCTAAGTGAGATGCCTACGATGCTAAACTTAAGGGACACTCTCTCTCAGAGTTGTGCAAATGCAAGGTCAACAGTGGAGAGCCGGACCTCCTTCAGCTGGGGGCCCAAGATACCTCACTTGCCCCACCCTAGTCACTGGCCCTGATATAGAGTGCTTCCAGGTACAGATGACCAAAGGTAGCTACAGCAGGCCTGTAAAATCCAAACTCTAAATCCAGTTCAAAGTCCAAAGCCAAAGCCTAGAGCTCAAGGGCACCTCTCTCAGTCCCAATCTCAGCTGCTAATATCACAACAATCATTACTGACCATTGGGTATTTGATAAACACTTTATTTGCATTATTTCACTGAAGTTTGAGCACCCCTGTAAAGTAGGTACTGTTATTATACCCATTTTGCAAATGAGGAAACTAAGGCTCTGAGTGGTTAAGTGGTTTGCCTAACTTCACAGAACTAATAGTAAGTGGTAGAGCCGCTTACTGTTAAACGTGGAGTTCAAAGCATTGGCAGTCCGCTCTTCTAAGAACACCATCTTTTTAAGCTGAGCTGAGACTTTAGAAATAATTTTCTGGAGTTCTTCCGGCTCCCACAACTTCAGCTGCCAAAGCTGATTCCTAGCCTCTCTCCTGACCTCCTGGTCAGCATATCCAGGTGCCCATGGGGCATCACCACATAGATTTCTCTAACCCAGATGTCCTAAATGGAATGCATTTCACCCTCCAACCCCGGCCACCTCCTCATCCAGCATTCCATATCTCAACAAATGGACCCCTCCTCCTCCCACCACCACCTGCATCAGAAGTGTGGACATTATCATCTTGGGCTCCTCCCTCCTCACTCACTCTCCACACCCAGGCAGTCTCTAAGTCCTGTCAAGTCCGCAGGGATACCAGATCTGTCTCTCCTTTAGTTCTCCTGGCCTCGGCTCAGCCTGCATCGTTCACCAGGCACTTCCGGGCCAGGCCCCCTTTACTAGATACTCAGGGCAAGACAGAAATGGAAAGACGCACAATCTGGTGGAGAGGTGGACAGTTATAAGTGAGGAGAGAAGTGGGCAGGAGGTTCTATAGAAGCAGAGAAGGAGAAGAAGGTGACCCTTGGAGACTCAGAGATAATCCTTTGCCCCATAACAATGAAAAATCAGCCCTGTTTATGTGCAAACAGGTCCTTAGTACCCTCTGCACTCTCCACACCCTGCGTTCTCCCGCCCAAGCATGTACTGTGCCCAACACAGACAGTGCACTCATAACGGCCAGCTCGCCACAGAAGGAGGCAAGACCAGCAACTACAGCAACAGAGAATCTAGCTCCAAGAGCAGGGTGACCTGGAGCAAGTTATCATTTGAGCCTTAGTTTCCTCACCTGCCAAATGGAAGCAGTAATGTCCCCTCTAGGGATTATTATGAGATTCAAAGGAATCTCATAATATGAAAGTGCCTGGCCCATGTTGGCACTTAGTAATAGGTGTCCCCCTCCCCGACTGTACAATTGTCATTTTCAGTATTAAACCAGGAGAGGAAGGAGACAGGTGGGGCCAGAGAAGTGATTTCAGAGCCTGCGTATTTTTAACCAGGTACAGCATAATCCTGCAGGTAGACTCTGGCACAGAACCAGAGCTGATGAGGTCTCAGTCACTGCCTCTCCCACCTTCCCTTAGGGATGAAGCCCCCACCACAGCCTCTGTGTCACACTGCCAAGGAATAGGGTGGCAGGGAGAGTAGCTCTTACTACCTCCCATGGCCACCTGCAGTTTTCCGGTCCATGTGTACCGCCCGGGACATAGTACATGTTCAATAAATGATATTGACTGTGTGGTTGGCTATGCTAATCCTGGGAAGGGTGGGGGCAGGGAACTGGGCCAAAGGGGTGAGAACCCAGACTTTTCCAGTTCTTTGTGCCTGTCTGGCCCCCTCCATTGGGCCTGCTTCCCGGAGCCGGAGCAGAGCAGGCCAGTGTCAAGGGGCGGCCCAAGGGCTAATCCGTGTTTTCAGCGTGGCTGGGCCCTCTTTTCACAGGCCCTGGGCCGGACGTGATGCGGCTGAGCATCCGGGCATAAGATGGCCAGTGAAGGCGGCCCCTTTCTCATGGGCCTGGATTCCAGGCGGCCCAGCGTCTGAGTGGAGCCCCTGGGGCGGGAGGAACACAGTGGCTGCGCTGGGCAGTCCTTTGTCTGACCATACTGGGTGGATATTTGGGCTGGCAGGAGGGATTAATGGCCAGGGATTGGCCCTGGGGCCGGCCTTCTCACTGCCCTTTGGAGGCCAAAGGCCCAGGTCAGGGCACAGAGCGTTGATGGCTCTCTAGATAGGAGTGGAAATTCCCACCCTTGTCCAAAGCTGTTAGCTCTAGCCCCCAAGACTCCCTGCTCCCAGCCCCCGCTCTGCAGAGACACTGCTAGCCAAGACGGACTTCAAGACAAGGATGCAGGGGCAGGGGGTAGAGCAGAGCTTCCCCACTACTCTGCCTAGGAGAGAGGGCTGAGGAGGGAAGCAGAGGAGGGCCAGATTGCCCCTCCAGAGCTCTGGGAAGAAAGAGCTGTGTTAACTCAATAGGGTCCAAGGGGCCAACCTGAGAGGTCCTTTAAGATTTCCTGGAATGTTCCTCAAACACCTCTAGTTTGAAGCCATCCCAGTCATTTACTCTTTTTTTTTTTTTTTTTTTTTTGAGACAGAGTCTCGCTTTGTTGTCCAGGCTAGAGTGAGTGCTGTGGCGTCAGCCTAGCTCACAGCAACCTCAAACTCCTGGGCTCGAGTGATCCTTCTGCCTCAGCCTCCCAAGTAGCTGGGACTACAGGCATGCGCCACCATGCCCAGCTAATTTTTTATATATATATATCAGTTGGCCAATTGATTTCTTTCTATTTATAGTAGAGACGGGGTCTCGCTCTTGCTCAGGCTGGTTTTGAACTCCTGACCTTGAGCAATCCGCCCACCTCGGCCTCCCAAGAGCTAGGATTACAGGCGTGAGCCACAGCGCCCGGCCCCCAGTCATTTACTCTTAAAGTCCTCCATCACAGCATCCATGAATCCCATAGCCCAGAGGCTGCAGAAGGGCTCAGGAACCAAAGGAAATCCCTGAGACACCCCCAACACCATCCCTTGCCACCCAGGTGTCCTGAGGGCTGCCGTGGGGTTTCGTTTATCTCACCCCCAAAACCAGAGCTGCCTGGGATACTGCTTATTCCTTAAGGGCCTTATGCAAGCAGTTCCAGCCTGGCTGGGGGGCATCCTGGGACCCCACTCTGGCAAGGCGTTTCTGACCAGGCTGTTCCTGAACTAAGGATGAAAGCCCGGCAGCCCTGGTGCGACCTGCAAGGCCTGACTCCAGAGAGCTGGGAGCAGGTGCAGGCCTGACTCTGATGAGAGCGTCGGGAGTAGCCAGGAGGTGGATGCCCTGCTTGTGGTTTTCATTCCTGAAGCTCTTTCATTCAGCAGATTCTAAGGATCTGTGTCCAGGCTGTCCTGGGTGCTGGATCTCAATGGTAAGTCAGCTGTTCTCTGCCTTTACTGTGTTCAGGAAGAAGCTGCCAAGCAGACACTCCATGTGTAAGGTGGTCAGTATATGATGCAGACAGAGCAGGGTCCACAGGAGCACAGAAAAGGCTGGGTGCAGTGTAGGGGGCAGATTGCTCAAGGTCAGGAATTCGAACCTAGCCTGAGCAAGAGTGAGACCCCATCTCTACTATAAATAAAAGCAAATTAATTGGCCAACTAATATATATAGAAAAAAATTATCCAGGCATGGTGGCACATGCCTGTAATCCCAGCTACTTGGGAGGCTGAGGCAGCAGGATTGCTTGAACCCAGGAGTTTGAGGTTGCTGTGAGCTAGGCTGATGCCACGGCACTCACTCTAGCCTTGGCAACAAAGCAAGACTGTCTCAAAAAAAAAAAAAAAAAAAAAAAAAGGAGCACAGAAGAGGGACCTCGATCAGCCTGACAAAGTGGGGAAGGTATCCTGAAAGGAGTAAACCTCCAGATGGCCAAGTGAGGATGGCCCCAGGCTGGATCAGGGGCTTATTCTCTGTACACCCCTAACATCTCTGTCACTGCACTTACCTTATCATTTTATCTTCGTTCCTTCATGTGTCTGTCTCCCTCACTAGGCTGTGAATGCATAGAGGGCATGTGCCATGTCTTGTTCATCTTTGGATGAACACTTAGTATAGTGCCTGGCATAAGTTGATGATTGATAAATATGTATCTGATGGGTGGAAGGTCGATGGCTGGATACCAGGTCGAGAAGACTGTGGGTGCAAAGAAAGGTCTGATAGCAAGAACGTATGGTTATCATTGGAAATGCATGACTTTCAGTGTTTTCTAGGAGTTACATGAGCTCATATGGGTAAAGTTCTTAGAACACTGCCTGGCACATATCAGTGCTGTGTAACTGTTAGCTGTTGTTTTTGTTGTTCTTATTACTCTTACTATTCACTGTGGCCAGTGTAGAGTGCCAAGGGCCTGAGACAAAGAAGGTACATGGGGTCAGATTGTAGGTGACCACATGTGCCAGACTTAGGAGCTGGTATCTTGCTAGAGACAAGAAGGAGCCTTTGAAAACTTTCCAGAAAGGGCTGACATGATCAGATCTCTCATTTACCATGTTTCCCCAAAAATAAGACAGGGTCTTATATTTATTTTTCCTCAAAAAGACACCCTAGGGCTTATTTTCAGGGGATGTGTTATTTTTTTTTAAGTACAGTACAATCTACATTTATTCAAATATAGTTGTCTTCTTCTGGAACATCATCATAACTCTCCAAACCCCGAATTTCATCCTGAATTTCTTGCGACTCTATTTCCTTTAGAACCATTGGCCCCCATCTCTCATGTCGAGCAATAGAGCTCTCATGGGGCAGATGAGAAGGGCTGCTCGTCTTCTTTACCGCTCCGCTACGAAATGCTTGGGTTGTGCAGATACGCTGCGTAGCCACGTCCATCACTAGGTCTTATTTTCAGGGTTGAGTCATATTGTGCAAATGCTTAGAAATCCTGCTAGGGCTTATTTTATGAGTAGTTCTTATTTTCGGGGAAACACGGTAGATCACTCAGTCTGCCAGGGGTTGGGCTAGAGAGTGAAGAGGTTAGAGACTAAGAGACCAGATGGAAGGCTGACCGTGTGATGAGGTGTGAAGCAAGGCTGTGGCTTTGGGGGGCATCGACAGGTCATTCCCATTCACTCCAGACTGGGACGGACGGAGAACCCCCAGCCGGCATCTCAGATGGTGGCTCAAACATCGACCTTGTCACACAGTCCAGACACCAGCCATCATCCTCTACTCCTTTCTCTCCCGCTCCAGTCGCCTCCAGTCACTAAGCCCTGTTAGTTTTCAGAAGGTTCTCTCAAATCCATTCTCTTCTCTTCTTCATCTGCCTCAGTCCTTGTTCAGGACAGTGTCCGTTCTTCCGCTGCTGACTGCAGCAGCCTCCTGGCTGGTCTCCCTGCCTCCATCTCTGATTCCTTCTCTGCTCAGCAGCTACAGCAGTGCCTCATCCGGGCCCCAACTTAAATACCTCTAGTGGCTCCCCATCTCTCTTAGGGGTCACCAAATCATTTGCATGGCTGGCAGGCGCCACACGACTGACTGTAGACCCCTGCTGCCCTGCTTCTCGGCAGTCTCCCTGTGGCACACACATTCTATAATAGGCCAAATGCAGCGACTTTCAGCCCAAGTGCCAAGACTCCTGCCACTAGGAGCCTTTGCTCATCAAAATCAGGACAACCCAACTGACCAGCTTTAGGTACACACACAGTCTCATTTATTTTTCCAACCAGCCTCTTGATCTCCTCAGACCTCTATTAGCAACACGTCCTGTGTTTTCCTCTGAAAAACTTCATCTCTACATTGTCAAACAAAGCAACAACAATACAAAAAAACTCTTGAGTGTCTTCCCATCCAGAAGCAGAGTGGGAACTAATTACTGCTCCCACTGACCCCTCTGCCAGGAAGGCCTCCTCTTCCCTGAGCTGCCTGGGGCATTTCTGCCTGTCCCTTGAGAACTGTTCACCGAAGATAACCATTTTATCGTCTAGAAAATATTTCCCAATTTCTCCTTCCCTGCTCCTCCTCCTGCTGACACGTCTGGGCTGACCATACCCAGAGAGACGGGATCACATGCCCCATGTCTGGCCCCCGCAGCAGAACCGGAGCAGCTCATGCTCGGGCCCTGTGACAGGCCGCGGAGCTGCCCAGCTCAGCCAGCATTTGTTCAGTGCCTGCCTTACTTCCATGCTCAGTGAATGAATGAGTGAATGAACAAATGCCCACACCTGTCTGGAAAGGCAAAGGTCCTTGTGCCTGGTTTCTAGCTAGGAATCTGCCTCCTGCCCCCGCTGCCTCTCTGTGGCCCTGGGACCCTCCCCACGATGCCCTTGCTTCAGCAGGGACCATGCTCAGCTCAGGCTCAGACAATGTTGGCTCAGCCCCGAGGGTGTAATTCCAGCCTCTCCTAAACCACACACAAGGCATCTGAAGTATGTTCCGTGTCATTTCGGGCTGTCAGCGATCTGACATCTACCGTGCCCCCGCACCCTAGGCGATCTCAGTGCTCTCAGGCCTCCCTGCCCGTCCTTTCCAGGGAAGTGGAAGGGGAATGGTGCTGTCAGCAAGGCCGGCTGAGACAAGGGAACCCAGGCTGGAGAACACTCGTGTGCTGTGTGATCCGAGGCGAGTCACACACCCCGCTGGGCCACGTTAGACGCATGAGTTCCTTGTGCCTGGAAGACTGAGATGATCCAGGCCAGTGATTCCCAGCCCATGGGCCCCTTAGCTAAAGGCATCTGGAAACCATGTGGCACCCAGCGCTGTCTGTGAACTGCAGGCACAGTGTGTCTCACACACACAAGAATGAATGTTTTTCAAATGGATGTAGGTGCTGCTGTGACTGATAAATACAACCACATTTAAGAGCTTTGCAGTCATTCTTATTTTTGTCATGGTTTTTAATCCATCAATGGATATTAAAAGTACAACTATTATCATGTGGGGTAGCTGGGAGGTGGTTTTTTTTTAATCCCCATTCTTAAATTACTGCTAGAGTCCAATATGTCTTTTTCACAGTTTTGGACATTGAGGTTCAGAAAGGAAAGAGACTTGCCTAAAGTCGCAAAGCAAGTCAGTGCAAAGCCAGAAATGAGCTTAGGACTCTGACGGCCCCACCGCCCACCCCCAGCTCCTTCCTCTCTGCATCTATTCAGAGGTATTTATTCAACACTGAGTTTGTGGCAGACTCTATGCTGGGCACCAGGGAGCCAAGCATGAAAACCAAGGTCCTACTCTAAGGGGAGGGTGGTGGTTATGCAGGGAGAGGCATGGGACAGATTTTATCCTGTTAAAAGAAGCCATTGAAGGACTTGAATCAGGGAGTGGTATAAGCTTGCTGTTGTGTAATAACCATGCAAGCTGCTCACGCCTGTTTGTCTCTCCCCGCTTGGCTCTCAGCCTGAGGGCAAGGCCTGGGACTCATCCTCCTGTGCATCCAGGGTGGGGGTCACCGAAGAGGAGGAGCAGGAGGAAGAAGAAGACATGAGCGGCTGCAAAAGACTGTAATCTCACAGTAGGAAGTACTGGCTCCCGTCTGAGAAGTGTCCCAAGTGGGGAGTGGGCAATAGTACCCTGTGAGATATCATCAGGCCAGGTGCCCTGGGGTAAGCATTGAGACCATCCTGAGCCTCAGTTCTTCTCTAGAGAATTAGGAGAGGATGTTCCCAATCTTTTGCAATATTCGCCTCCCACAAAATGTTAAGTCTCTGTCACCTTGGAGGAGCATTGGGGTGGGGGATGAATGGGAGGGGTTAAGAAGAGGGAGAGAAGGGAGGCTCGTAGGTGGAAAGCCAAGGACTGGTGTGCAGGAGCCAGCTCCAGCTCGCTCGTGAGACCGTGTGCGTCTCATCCCAGCACTGCTTGTGGTGACCTCACGTTGGTAATTTGAAATCAGCCACGGTGGGAGTATTTATACCACAGAAATTGGCAAATGCTACCAATCAGGGTGCCCCCCACCAGTCAAAGATCCAGCTGTTAAACATCCACCAGCCAACCCACTTGGCAAGTCTCCAGCAAGCAGAGAGACTGAGACTCCCATCTGGCGCAGGGAGGCTCCAGCAGGGGAGGGCCTGGCGGGTAGGCCCACAGGGACGCCTTAGGCTCACACTCACAGAGCTCTCCGACTGTGCCCAGCACTAGCCTGCAGCCTTACATACCTTCTCTACTCCTTTCAGAGGCTCAGTGAGTCGGGCCTGCCCTGCCCTACTTTATCTTGAGTTCTAAAGGAGATGCGATTTGATTCATTAATTCCCCTTCTAGGAATTCATCTTGAGGGATGTACTCAGTGATGCATGTCACCACTGTGCTGTTTATAATAGAGCAACAGTTGAACCTAACATCCTTCAATGTGGTTGGATCCATTCCTTGGAACACTGGGCAAACATTAACAGAACTATTTTTGAGGAATTGTTAATGACACAAGGAAAGGTTCTTGATATAATGCTAAATATGAAACACAGGGTATAAAAGTTATACATCATGGTTCCAGTGTGTGTGTGTGTGTGTGTGTGTGTGTGTGTGAGTGTGTATACATATATATATACATATATATATATGTATACACACACACACAAAATATCAACAGTTTTATCTCTGGGTGATGGATTTGGGGTGATTTTTCTTTATTCTTTTTAGGAATTAAAACTATGAACATTATTCACTGAGTTGTGCTCTTATGACATAGGCACTTTGCTATCTATATCTCAACACAAAGTTTTTAAAATTTATACATATTTAATACACCAGAAACCAATAACAATGGTTGCCTCAGGAGAAGAGAACTATGTGGTCATGAAACAGGGGTGAGAGGGAGACTTTAGCTCTGTACTACTTGGTTTTGAATTTGGAATTATGTGAGTGTATAACCTATTCTAAAAATAGTTTGATTAAATTTTCAAAAAAGTAATAAGCATGCATGAATTCGTTAAGTATAAAATAATGTTAATTTCAAAAACTATCTTGAATGTATAGATGAGAGAATGGAGTTTCATTTAAGTGGAGGGAGCTGCCTTAGCCACCCAGCTAGAAGATGGTTCCAACTCCAGTGTTTAAAAGTAGCAATCCCTGAGAGTGTTTGGGGCTTTGAGTTTGAAAATGACTGCTTCCCCACAGACGCATTACTATCTGATAAATGCAGAAACTGAAAACAGCCATATGTAGAAGCCACCTCCCTCACCCCAGGACACCTAGAGCCCTGACTCCTTCCCTTGCACTTCTCTCACTCCCCCACCAGGCCAACAGGCATAGTCTCTACAACAGTCTGTTAAGGCAAGGATCCCCTAACGTGCCCCTGTGAGGCCCAGCAAGGGCAATCACTCACCCCAAGACCCCCATCAGATCATAGATCACCCAAAATACTAGAACCCAGGAAAGAGTCCAGAACATTGGGTGGGAAGAAGGAAGGGCCGTCTGGAGGCAGGAAGCGGCATCTGGAACAGTCTGTGCCTTTGGAGCAGGCGTGCAGTCATTAGTAAGGCTTGGCACGTTTGGGGGCAATAAGTGCATATTTTCTTCGGAGTGCACTGTGAGCCACCTTAGCTCAGGATGTAATGAGTATGTTTCCTACAAAAAGGGGGGGATGTCTATGCTCTTCCCAGGCCTGTCTGGGCTGCACTTCTGCTGTCTGGTTGGCATTTGGCTGGCCTGCTTTCCTATTTTTAGACGAGTCAGACAGCCCTAGGACCAGCTACTGAATGTGACTGTGAGGGTGGCTTTCCTGATGGGGGCAAGGACCAGTGGGGTAGCCTAATTGGGGAAAGAATCATTTGCTCCAGTGCTCTTCTGTGGTCAAGGGTCACTTCTTTTCATCTCCCCTCAAAGACGCCACCCAGGGGATTTTCTGAGCTTCAAAAATGGAGAGTTTTTTTTTTGTTGTTGTTGTTGTTTTTCTTTTCCCCTAGAAGTTTCATGGTTGAAAAATACAAATAAGGTCAAGAGAGTGCAGACGAATCTACAGCCTCATCTCTTGTGTCTCCTCCCCTCCTGCCCCAGGCTGCTGCCTTCTCATTCTCATCTGGGCCCTTACAAAGGCAGGTTCTGCTTCTTCTTCTTCTCTCTGCACTTCCCCCATCTGAAAAACTCAGTGCATGTCCCCTCCTCCAGGAAGCCTTCCAAGCAGGGATAAGTCTCCTCCTCTGTCTTCCCCAGCTCCTGTGTCCTCCTCTGTCACAGCCTATCATCTTACAGCTGAGGAAACTGAGGCTTAGAGAGGGAAAGAGAAGGTATTATCAGGAATCATTGATAGCAAATATCAGAATGCCAACTCTAACCTAAGAAAAAGGAGACAGGGAAATGTATTGGCTCATAAATCAGGGCAAGGATGAAACTGGACTTAGGGATGTCTGGACCCAAGTACTCAAAAGTCCCCTTCATGTCAGCTTCACTTTCACAGACCACTTTCTCCATGAGGTTGGGGACCTGGTGTTGGGAGCTCCATACTCCCCTCCTTACCGTTCTGTGAACAGGGATAAAAGAGATGCAGTTGGGAACAAGCCCTAGAGAAGGACTCTGAGTGGTACAATTGGGACCCACGGCCATCCCTTGACAAGTCGCTGTGGAGGATGGCAGTTCCCAACTAGAGAAGGAGCGATTCTCCCAAACATGTGGGCATCAATTCCTACAACCGTCAGTGGAAATCATCGTGAGCTGAGCAGCCACCCCTGATTTAAATCCATGAGAGTCACCAGCATTTCTTGAACAACTCTGTATGCAACCTGTGTTCGATATTTTCATGCCCAGTTGTCTTGCAGTAACTCTGTGCGGTGGGTATCATTATTCCCACATTATAGATGAGAAAACTAAAGTTCATAGAGGGTAAGGAATTGGCCCAAAGTCCCAGAGAGTTGTGGGGCCCAACTCCTCTTAAACCCACCTTCCTCTGTGTACAAATGAGGAAACTACAGCCCCAGGAGGATGGAGACTTGCCTGAAGTCACAGAGTAGGTCAGTAGGGTAGTCTGCAACTGGAAGTCCTCTGAGCATTTAGTCACATTATGTTATAGGTATGCAATAGGCAGCTTTGGGATATCTGCTCTGTTCATGACAATTTCCCTTCTCTCAGAACAGCCCGCCCGTCAATCCACAGGACTATGAGAAATGACTCCCAGAGAAGTAGCCTGCTGGCCACGTGTGCGTTGTGAGCCTGTCCCCCTACCCAGAGCTGACCAGGCTAGAGTTGGACAGGTGGCTCAGCTGGCTCAGCTGGTTCCGTTGGGCCAATCACCTTCTCTCTTGAGAATTTTCCTGTTTTCCTCTTGTGATCTGATTGGCAGAGAAGGAAAAGAGCGCAGAGGCAGGGAGATACCCACTCCCCTCTGAGCTCCTGAGAGCTTTGGAGCCTGGGTCAAGTCCTTTTCTACATTAGATTCCTTTAGACTCCCAGTTCCCTGCTAATCACTTCCCCTTTTTCTGTTTGAACTGGCTGTAGTGGATCTCTTGTTGTGAAAATAGTATCCAGTATAGCATGTGGCAAAGTACCTTTACTGAGAAGGGTGTTGATGCATGAAATCATACGGGTACTTCAGCCATTTGGGGGATCAGAAGAGGAGGCCAGTGTGGGCCATAGTGGTTGGTAAGGCTTCCCTGGAGCAAGCAGGACACCCCTATCTTTGAAGGATGAGACGTTGAAAGCAGGGAGAGAGGAAGTGGGAGGGCTTCTCAGGGAACTCTGGAGGTGATACAAGGAGGCTGATTCAAAGGAGCAGAACTACCTCTGAGCAGGGAGGGGAAGTATAATAGTAAGCAAGAAAGACAGAGGTCTTCTGTCTCCTGGTTGCTCATCCCAAGCCACCCAAGCTGTCAGGTGGGCATAAGGGGACTGGGAGGCATAAACTCCCGGGAGGATTTCTCAGGGCTGGTTACAAACCAGATCATTGCAGCGAAAGCAGTCATGGCTCCACCCTATGCTCTAGCCTGGCTTTAGGCAGTTTGCCATTTCCCTGTCGGCCCCACACTCTCCCGCTGTGCCTTTCTTCACACAGTTCCATCTGCCTAGGAACCCTTCCGTCCTATCTCAGCCCAGCTCAAGGCTGCCTTATCCCTAAAGCCTTTTCTGTCACCCTGCCTCCAACCCAAAGGGAAACCAAGCTCTCTTCCTGTGGGTTCCCGCTTGGAGCCACGCCGTATACTTTACGTTATAACTACCTGTGCAAGTACTCATTTCCCCCACTAGAAGGCGAACCCCAAGGCCAAGGCTCAGATTTGATCCATCTGCTTCTTTGTTGCCCAGTGCTGGGGCTGGCCCCTGGTGGGCGAAAATTTGCTAAATGCCCAAGCGCATCCTCTGTCCACGCTAACCTTGGGAAGAAGTATATTTGTCGGCTCTTTATCAACCTCCCACCCCCACTTACCAGTCAGCAAAGAGAGAAAGACTGGAGGGGCCAGGAGTCGCTCCTCCCATGGGGGATGTTGGAGGTGGGGCTGTGTATGGCTCTGCATGTGTGTTGCCTGTGTGTGTGCATGTACAGGCATGTGCGGGGAGCTCTGTCTGTCTGGGACTAGGTTGTGAGTCACCGAGGGCTTCCCCCCACCATAGGGCTGGCTGTGCCCGCCACCGGCTACCCCAGCGCTTCACTCACGTGGTCTTATGGCCCAACAGCCATCGGGCCTGGAGGCTGATGGGAGATTTAGCTAACAGTACCAAAGCCGGCCATGTGGAGGCACAGCGAGGTCAGTCTAATCTTTTGTCCAGTGATGCCCCCGAAAGGCCCTGTTAACACTGTTGACCTACAGTTTTACGTTCAGGATGATTAGATGCTCCCCTTCCTCAAGCAGGGCCAGGAGACAGGGAGTTGCCGGGTGAAAGGAGACTGGACGGTACAAGGTTTGACAGAGAAGAAAGGAGCAGGAAATGAGCTAGCACTTATCAAGTATCTATAGCTTCCAGCTCTGACCCATATTTCACTTGTACCTCCCAACAAACCTAGGAGCTAGTTATCCTCCTTCATCTTATAGATAAGGAAGAAAGAGCTCTTGCCAGGGCGCATGGCTTGGAAGTGGCAGGGTGAGGACTCGATGGCCACTCTCTGCATGGAGTCCCATTGCCTTTAAAGGGTCTAGAGATGGCAACCTGAGCTTCTGGAGCACTTTTGCCTCCCAGAGCTTTGCGGCTACAAACCCTCATCACTCTAAACTTCAATCCTCTCACAAATGGCTCTCCAGAGTAACTCATGCCAGCGTCCCTGGCCACAGTCAGACCACTGTCATTATAGCTGCGACTTTCCCACCCGGCATTTATCATAGGTGCAGATGCTTCATCCTGTGGTGGCTGCTTCTACCATCAGACTATCCATTCCGTGAGGCCAGGAGCATTATCTTCTTCACTGCTCTGTCCCCGTTGGTTCATGTGTGCAACAAATATTTACTGCCCACTACATGACAGGTACTGTGCTTAGTGTTTGGGATACAACAGAGAAAAGAAAAATGGATAAAAGTCCCTATCCCTGGAGCATATTCCTAGTGGAGAGAGAGACATTAAGCAGAATAAGTAAGCGAGTTTTGCAGTGCATTGTCTCGGAAGGTCTTAAGCAACATGGACAAACATAAAGTAGAGGAGGATAACAGAGAAGGCGGGGGTCCGATTTTATGTAGGGAGGTCAGGAAGGGAGCCATGTGGATACTCAGGGAGAAGGCATTCCAGGCAGTGGGCATGGCTAGTACAAAGGTGTGGAGGCAGGAGAGTCTCTGGCATTTTCCAGGAATAGCTAGGAGGCCAGTGTGAGTGGCACAGACTGAGTGAAGGGCAGGACAAAAGAGCTCTGCAGGGCACTGTGAGGGTTTCGCCTTTACTCTGATTTGGGAAGCCACTGGAGAGTGACAGAGGAGTATCGTGACCTGATTTAAGTTTAAAAGGATCACTCTGCCTACCATAATAAGAATTGATAGTCTCTGACACAGAAGCTACAGAAGTAAGCCCAGAGGACAGTTCTAACCTCTTTATTTTTTTTTAGAGACAGGGTCTCATTATGCTTCCCAGGTTGGTTGAAAACTTCTGGGCTCAAAGAATCCTCTTGCCTGAGCCCCACAAGTAGCTGGGATTATAGGAGTGCACCACCACACCAGGCGACAGTTCTACGTTGCAGCCTAGTGATCTGAATCCAATCATAAGGAACTGAAAGGGAACAGATTTCTGCTGAGAAAAATGTTACTCTTCTTGCTGTCCTTGTATTAGGTTATTAAGTATGAAATGTCCGATTTCCTTAAGTACTAAGTTCAACAGTTGATATCTCTGACATTTCACTTTAACACTTGTTTTACTTTTCTTCTGAAGGTGTATCCTCAGTTTTTCAAATGCACATTTTGGCTTGTGATTATCTTTCAAATATCCCTTAACACAATTTTTGTGAAAACATGGATAAGCCGACTTTTGGGTTATTTTTGAATATGAGTTCTGTCGTGGAACCAATGCCGTACGGACAGCTCAAAATATCAACAAAATGTTTGGGAAGGATGAGGCTAATAAACGCACAGTATGTGTATGGTTTGAGAAGTTCTTCCATTCTGCTGATTTTAATCTTGAAAATAAGCCACCTGGGCGACCTGAGACAAGGTGGATAGCGATGACCTGAAAGCTGTAGTGGAAGTGAACTCATCTCAGCCTACGTGTGAATTAGCCGCAAGGTTTGATGTTACTATTCCAACAATACTGAAACAAATCGGAAAGATAAAAAAGCTGGATAGATGGGTACCACATGAATTAAACAAGTGCCAGGACAGCAATCTTGAAGCTTCCCTTTCTTTGCTGTCACGACATAAAGGCAAAGCATTTCTACACTGTGTTGTTATGTGTGATGAAAAATGGATTCCTTTGGACAATCGCAAGCTAATGGTGTCTGTTTGGTGGTCCAGCACTAATATTATCCACTACAGCTTCATGAAACCTGGTCAGTTGATTACAGCAGATGTCTACTGTAACCAATTGGATGAAATGATGAGGATGCTTGTGATTAAGCAGCCAAGATTGGTCAATGGAGACAGGCCAATCCTCTTGCAAGACAACCTTTGACCACATGTCATACAAAGAACACTGGTCAAACTAGAAGCTGGTCTTGGAAACTCTCTGTCACCAGACCTTGCACCAACTGACTACCACTTCTTCCAGGCTTTGGACCACTTCTTGCAAGGAAACATATTCAATTCTCAACAAGCTGTGAAAAATGCCTCCTGAGATTTCATCACCACTCGCTCTCCAGGCTTCTTCGTTGCTGGCATAAACAAAACTACCGTTAAGATGGCAAAACTGTGTCAACAGTTTAAGTGCATACTTTGATTAACTGTATTGCTTCTTGTTTGAGATATAATAAACTACACTTTGGATTCAAAATCGGACATTTCATATTTAATGACCTATTTTAGTAAATGTCCTGGGAGGTCAGAATTCCTTGTCATGGGAAATGTGCAAGTCAGACTGATGGCCTCCGGGAAGCCTGTAAGCTATATGGCCTTCTGTAGCTAGAGACAGCCTGTGTGAACCCCAACATCCCCTCCTGTTTTTTAGCTCAGATATTGCAAGTGGGCTCAGAGAGGTTCCTGTCTCCTCCTAAAGGACCCCCATTTGACCTTCAGGGATGTTGGGTCCTCTTGGTGCATTTGGTCTACCTTTCTTAGGCAGTACCAGTGACAGGAGACCCAGCAAGCAGGCCTGCAAGGAAACGCTGGCTGCGGAGCATTGGAGCAATATCTGGCTGAGGCCAGGAGGCTCTCCAGGGTGGCAGGCACTCCTTGGGCAGAGCCTTAGATTCCAGGGAGCCAAGGCCAATGCAGGCCAGGAATTCCCTGCCTTAATTTTTGCCTCTAATTCCTCCCAGAAATGAGGCATGTCAGTCCTCAAACTCCCAGGTTTTTATGAGGCGATTATGGTGATTACTATAAATCTCCCTTGTGTTGTTTTCAAAGGGGCAATTAAGTGGAGGAACCAGGCACCATTTTCATTTCTCATTAAGTGATTAGGGTTTGTCTGGCAAATTCCAACATCTGTGGCTAGAGGCAGGCTCTGCTGAGCTCGACTTGGGCAATTTACAACCTCCACACAAGTTAAGTATCCAGCATCTCCCGTCTGCCCTGGCTTCTTGTAGCCTGAAGGAACTGGAAGGAATCCTTTCACTGTACAGATGAGGAAACTGAGGCATCAAATGCAGAACTGACTCAACCAATATTACACCTCAGTAGAGCTGGGTTCTGCCTCCTGGAGCAGGACTCCAGTCATCACGCCGTGCTTTCTATCTAAAGGAGCTTGCAAAAATCTCGTTGCCACCGAGGCTGCTTTGCTTCTGGAAGGAGTAGTGAAGGCTGCTTCTTTAGCCTTGGTCCCTTTCCCACCTGACTCTTCTTTTTTCTAGAAGCACTACATCCGCAAGTGTGGCAGACACTGTTGGTGCCCACCCAACAGTCACTACCCTGCTTCCTTTTCCTTTGCACACCTCCCACTAAAGAGGCTGCACCCGGCCTCTCTCTCTTGGTGAAGAGACACTATACGACCTGGTTCTGGCCAAGGAGATATGTGGAGATAATGCTGGGGAACTTCTGGGTAAGATTTTCCTCCTCTTAGAGTCACTCAAGGAGAAAGCCTTTGCTCTGCACTCACTCGCCACTCCTGCTATTCAATGTGGTTGTTTGAAGTGATGCTCGGAGCTGAAGCAGCCATCTTGTAACTTGAAGCTAGAAGAAGAAAGCCAACTGTTCCAGTTGTTACTTTACAGATCACATCCAAAGTTTGGTATCTTATAACAATTTATTATTAACTTTCACCATTCTGTGGGTTGACTGTGCTCAACTGGATGGGTCTCACCTGAGGCTTCTCATATGGTTACAGTCTGACAGAGGCTGGGCCAATCGTCATCTAAAGGCTTTGCGGGGCCGCATGTCCAAGATGGCTCACTCACATAGCTGGCAGTTGATGCTGGATATTCCCTGGGAATTCATCTGGAGCTCTTGACCAAGGCACCTGCATATGGCCCCTCTATGCAGCTCAGGTGTCTCACCGCATGACAGCTCACTTCCAAGGACAAGTGTTTTAAGATCAAAAGTTTTAAGAGGCCCAGACAGACACAACAAGGCTTATGACCTAATCTTGAAAGTTCAAAATGTCATTTCTGCCACATTCTATTGGTTAAGCTAGTCAGTAGGGCCAACCCAGATTCAAGGGGAAGAGAATTAGACTCAACCTGTTGATGAGGGAATGGCAAAATCACACTGCAGAAGAGCAAGAGGCAGGGTAGATATTGTTGGATTCCAATAATATATTTGGAAAGTATAATCTGCCATACCTACACCCTTGGGATAAAGATATGGTAAAATGGAGAGAGTCTTGGTCCTTGTTATTGTTAAGCTTTTGCACTAGCCCTGGGGCAACCCCTTCTGGACTTCTTAAATAAACAAATAATGTCCTAAAAGTTTAAGCTACAGTGAGTTGGGTTTTCTGTGAAAGTTAGGAACGGGGGCAAACAGGATTGGAGAAGGCTTCCTGGAGAAGGTGTAATTTAAACTGGACATTTCAAGATCATTTCAAACTCTTAGATTTTGGCATCAGGTAATCCTAGGGTCGAGTTCTACTACTGCAATTACAATTAATTGTGTGACTCTAAGAACATTAACCTCTCTGAGCTTCTGTTTCCTCATTTGTAAAAGGAGAATGAAAGTGCCTGCCTATAATGTTGTTCTGAGGATTAAATAAACTGATATATATAGTAAGAGCTTAGCATGAGGCCTGACACATAGGTGATCTGTAAATGTTATGTATTTATTTATGTCCTTCATCATCATTATTTTATCACGTTATTAATTAAGATGAGGAAGAGGAACCTAACCTGTCCTGTGTGGTTCCCGAAGCCGCTGCTGGGACCTTTGAGGGGAAAGAGTCAGGAAAGCACTTTGTGAGGGACACGGTTGCCTCTGGGTGTGCCCAGTTCCCATCTCTGGGGTTACAGGCAGAGCTGGGGTGCTGAGAGGGAGGCTATAGAAGTGTTTCTGTCCTGGGAGAAGCTGGATTGTCCTTTACAGCTCAGCGATGGGGAAGAGTAGGGAATGAGCCTGTCATTAGGGGACTGGTGGGAGGCGTCTAGTTAGGACCCTGGGAAATTAGCTTAAAGCAGCCTGTGAGGCCCCAAACCTTCTATGGAAACCAGCCTGGAGGTTGGAGGGTGGGAGGAGGCAGGGAAGCAGTCCTCTACAGGTAAGGTGACCCAACTCATCCCCATATGCCTAGAACTTTCCATGTTTAGTACTAAAAATCTCATGTCCCAGGAAACCCCTCAGTCCTGGGTAAGCCAGGGTGGTTGGTCAGATCCTGTCTGCAGGATGGGAGAACTCTAGGACTCAAGCAGGCCTGGTGTTCCAGGCTTCGGGGTATTACCCAGGTCCAGTGGATTTGTCCTATGGGGGCCTGGTATGCAGAGCCACCTCCAGGGCAACCAGGCTATACATCTCACAGGTCAGGGGCAGCAACAGCCTGTCTGTCACCATCAGCTGCATGTCCAGGTCTGGGGACAATAAGAATGTAGTGCTGAAGAGCAGCAGCCTCTGTCCAGCTGCAGCTGGCCTGTCACAGCCCTTGGGGAGTCAGTCTTGTGTTACCATCACCAGTGAGTAACATGGTATCATGTTCAGGGCTCAAAACACACAAGAACCGCACTCATGCCTCAGACCTATCTAATGGCCATAGGACTGAGATCCCACCACTCACACTTCATCTGTTAGGTTTGCACCAGCAGGGACTGTGTTCCCTGAAGCTTTCACCTCACATGCACCCTTAGGCCAAAGGAGTCTGTATTTCTTTCCTGAGGAGGAGAGAACCTTGAAAAGTGAGGAAGGGGTAGGTGCCTGGGGTGAGAGGAGGAGAGAGCGAGCATGGGAGCCCTGAGACACACTTGAGGACCTCTCGATTGGGCCAGTGTGGCAATGAGAGGAAGAAACAAGAGTGGGCTCGGGCTGGCATGTCATGCCTGGGGATGATAAATTGACTACTTTATCCTCTTTTTTCTTGAGGGCCCTCGAAAATGATTATTAAGGAATAGAAAGGATATAAACCCACAATATTAAAGATAACGGGGGCTGGGTGTGGTGGCTCACACCTGTAATCCTAGCACTTTGGGAGGCTGAGGCAGGCGGATCACTCGAGGTCAGGAGTTCGAAACCAGCCTGAGCGAGACCCCGTCTCTACCAAAAATAGAAAGAAATTAATTGACCAACTAAAATATATATATACAAAAAATTAGCCGGGCATGGTGGCGCATGCCTGTAGTCCCAGCTACTCGGGAGGCTGAGGCAGCAGGATTGCTTGAGCCCAGGAGTTAGAGGTTGCTGTGAGCTAGGCTCACGCCACGGCACTCACTCTAGCCAGGGCAACAAAGTGAGACTCTGTCTCAAAAAACAAAAAATAAAGATAATGGGTGTGGTAACCTCAGCAGACAAGGTATTACAGCAAATTTCAGGACAACAGAAAGCAAAGGCAGGAGTGGTAACTGACGCGGCAGGCAGAGAACGCCTCAGTGTAAGTGTGCGGGGAGGACAACACAGCCAAGCAAGGAGGCATCGGCCTCGGCAGAACCAGCAGGACCCAGAGCTGGAAACGGCATTAATTCAGTGTGGGCATTAGACAGTCTCTCCCCAGCCCTGCGCACAGAGCACCGAGAGAGCTGCCATCTACTCTCCAGGTGGTAGATCAGGGGGTTTCTGGAGAAATCTAATGTTCCCAGGAGAACTTGATGCTCTGGCATTTGGGTGGGAGTGGAAGGAGGAAGTCCTCTGCTCTAGTGACTGCCCTGTCAACCCAAGTATGCCAGCCAGTCAACGAGCTTTTTAGTTCATTCTTAAATATGGACAAAGATTACCACACATTTCAGGAACGTCTCCAAACTGAAAGAGAAATAAAATGGCCTCAGAGGAAAGAGAAATAATGCAAGAAACAGAAAAGATCTAAATATATATATATATGTATATATACTTTATTAATACCCCCACAGAAATTCAAGGAGTATTATGTCCATCAAACAAAAACTGGATAGTATGAAGAAAAGAGAAACAGAGAATAAGAGAGAATTCCTGAAAACCCATAAAATATATATATGCTTTTAAATTTAATAGAATGTTTTAAAGTTAAGGAAATTTCTCAGAAAGTGAAATAAAAAGATAAAGAGGTAAAAAAATATGAGAGAAAATATAAGAGACATAAAGAATCAATTCCAGGAAGTTAATTCAACAAATGGGAATTCCAGAGAAAACAAATAAAAATGGAAAATAGGCATTATTTAAAAGTTACACAGGCTGGGCGCAGTGGCTCATACCTGTAATCCTAGCACTCTGGGAGGCCAAGGCAGGCGGATTGCTCAAGGTCAGGAGTTTGAGACCAGCCTGAGCAAGAGCGAGACCCCATCTCTACTAAAAAAAAAAAAAAGAAAAAATTAATTGGCCAACTAAAAATATATAGAAAAAATTAGCCAGGCATGGGGGTGCATGCCTGTAGTCCCACCTACTCGGGAGGCTGAGGCAGAATGATTGCTTGAGCCCAGGAGTTTGAGGTTGCTGTAAGTTAGGCTGACTCCACAGCACTCTAGCCAGGGCAACAGAGTGAGACTCTGTCTCAAAAATAAATAAATAAATAAAAGTTACACAAAAAAATTCCCATAAGCAAAGTTTCCATATTAAAAGAGCTATGTGCCAAAAAAATGAATTAAAAAATGATCCACATTCAGGTACAGCATTCTGACATTTTTCAACACAGGGCTGAAGAGATCTCAAGCTCTTAGAGGGGAGACAAATAAAAATAAAAGAACGTCACAAAGGCATGAGAATCACAATGACTTCAGAATTCTCAGCAACACTGGGTGCTAGAAGATAATGGAGAAATACTTCAAAATGCTGAGAGAACTTAGTTTTCAATCCAGAATTCTCTATAGGCTGAACTATCAATTATAAGGATATAATAAAGACATGCGTAGGTGTAGAAGGAGTCAGAACACTTACATCCTATGCACCCATTCTTTAGGTATTCATCATTACCTGGAGGGAGTACACCAGAAAAACAAGTAAATAAACCATGAAAGAGAGATTTCAGAAAAGAGTGGACCTCATGTAGAAAGCTGTGAAGTCAGAATGACAGATGTCCGGCTAGCTTGAACACTAGCAGAACAGACTAGAGTAGAAAACTTGCCTCCATATATTTATATAAATTTGCCAGACTAGAAATGAAAAGAAAAAGTGATATAAGCAAGGAAATGCACTCTATAACCAGCAGCTCTGCAGGAGATGATGCTAACATAATTACACACACACACAAAACACAAGTTTATTAGTTTCTATGTTTTAGGGTGTGTTCATAAACAAAGCATAGAATAACTTAATTGTGGTTGAAAGGAAAATTAAAACATTACCGACCTTGACAATGCAAAAGTAAAACTACCAATGGCAAAAATTGAGGAAAACATGGAAGAGAAGTGAGGAAAGGACCTCTATATTTTTATCTCACAAAGCAAGGGTCAAAAATAAAGTCCTCACGGCTAAATTTGACTGGCTTTTAAAAATAAATTAAAAAATAAATAAATAAAGTTCATAGGTTATGGAACAAAGAATAAATTGTCAGTATATTACTGAAAACTTAAAAGTTAATCAATATAACAATTTAAAATGGTTATATAACTCTATTAGGGGGATGGGAGAGGGAGGGGAGATGATCAATCTCATCTAATGTATTGAGATGTCAACAGAGTCTAAAATTAATCATAGAAATAGGTGTATTTATTCCAGAGCACACAGACCCATGTACCAGGATATTCATTGCAGCATTGTTTATAGTAGCAAAAGAATGAAAACAACGTAAATGTTCATCAGTAGGGGACTGATTAAATAATAGTAAAAACACTCTAATATACAGCCAATACAAAGAGTGAGGTAGAGCTATATATATGCAGGTAAGAAATGATCACAATATGATACGTAAAAAGGAAAGTATAAAAGAGAGTGCTTATTTGTTACCATTGTGCAAAAAGCAATGAGAAAGGGAGCTATGTGTATATGTTTAAGTATAGAATATGCCTATTTATGCGTTAAGTATTGGGGAAAAATATACTGGAATAGTATATTGGCATTGCTTTTTTGTGGGGGCTTGTGGACAGGGAAAATGGGAGTTGGATGAACACAAAATTTTCACTGTTTGAAATGTTTGTCATGTATTTTGCCTAAGTTAAAAAAAAAAAAAGAGCAGGAGAAAGATATTATATAAATATATGGAGGCAAGTCCTAGAAGAAAGAGCCAGAGTCTGAAGTCTCATGTCATAGGAGGTATGAGAAAGAGGGAGGCTGCTGCTTTTAAGCACAATATGCATTACTTTCATGAAACTATTTTTTAAAATTTTTTTATTGAGGTAAAAATACATAACACAAAATTCACCCTTTAACCATTTTTAATTGTACAATTCAATGACATTAAGTACATTCACATTGTTGTCCAACCATCACCACCATCCACCTCCAGAACTATTTCCTCTTCCCAGACTGAAACTCCACACCCAGTGAACAATACTCCCCTCTTCGCCCAGCCTCTAGCAACCAGCATTCTATTTTCCATCTCTATAATCTGACTACTCAGACATTTGGAACCATACAGTACTTGTCTTTTTGTGACTGGCTTATTTCACTTAGTATAATGTCTTCAATTTCATATGTGTTGCAGCATGTGTTAGAATCAGCCTTTTTAAGGCTGAATAATATTCAGATGATACTATCTATTTATTAATATTTATTTATTAAGGGAGACAGGGTCTCGCTCTGTCACCCATACTTGATTGCAGTGGTCTGATCACAGCTCACTGCAACCTCAAACTCCTGGGCTCAAGCGATCCTCCTGCCTCACCCTGCCAAATAACTAGGACTTAGCCACCACTCCTGGCTAATTTTTAATTTTTTTGTAGAGACAGGCCTCACTGTATTGTCCAGGTTGGTCTTGTACTTCTGAACTCAAGCAATCCTCCTGCTTTAGCCTCCTAAAGTGCTAGGATTACAGGCATGAACCACCATGCTTGGCCCCGGTGTTACTATTTTTTAAATAGAGGAGTAGAAGGTGGAGAAGAGGACATACCTACGTGGGTCATCAGAGATGACCCTGGTCTAGTGAATGCTATGCCCTTTGCCTGGCATATTAGTTTTGTTTTTTTTTCTTTTTCTTTTCTTTTTTTTTTTTTTTTTGAGACAGAGTCTCGCTTTGTTGCCCAGGCTAGAGTGAGTGCCATGGCGTCAGCCTAGCTCACAGCAACCTCAAACTCCTGGGCTCAAGCAATCCTTCTGCCTCAGCCTCCCAAGTAGCTGGGACTACAGGCATGTGCCACCATGTCCGGCTAATTTTTTCTATATATATTAGTTGGCCAATTAATTTCTTTCTACTTATAGTAGAGACGGGGTCTCACTCAGGCTGGTTTCGCACTCCTGACCTTGAGCAATCTGCCCGCCTCGGCCTCCCAGAGTGCTGGGATTACAGGTGTGAGCCACCGCGCCCGGCCTGAGTTTGTTTTTTTTATTTCAGCATATTATGGGAGTACAAATGTTAAGGTTATGTATATTGCCCATGCTCTCCTCCCCCGAGTCAGAGCTTCAAGCGTGGCCATCCCCCAAACGTTGCACATCTCACTCATTGTGTTTGTATATACCCATCCCCTCCCCCCCACCACCAGATAGATGTTATTCCTATATGTCTGCTTAGGTGTTGATCCATCAATACCAATTTGCTGGTGAGTACATGTGGTGCTTATTTTTCCATTCTTGAGATACTTCACTTAGCAGAATGGGTTCCAGCTCTATCCAGGAAAATACAAGAGGTGCTAGATCATCATTGTTTCTTAACACTGAATAGTACTCCATGGTATACATATACCACATTTTATTAATCCACTCATGAATTGATGGGCACTTGGGTTGTTTCCACAACTTAAGCTAAGAGTTTTGTTCAGCTAGTGACAGAAGAAGAATTCAGAGATTCAAAGCATAAGGAAGATTCTATCTGCCTTTGCTGTCTTGAATATGGAGGGAAGATGTGGAAAGGACTGAGAGCAGCCTCTAGTGCGAAGACCACCCCATGACCAACAGTCAGCAAGGTAATGGGGACCTCAGTCCTCCAGTGGCGAGGAACTGAATTCTGCCAACAATATGAATGAGCTTGGAAGTGGATTCTTTCCCAGAGCCTCTGGATAAGAGCCCAGCCCAGCTGATGTCTTGATTTCAAACTTGGGATTCTGTGAGCAAAGAACCCAGTCAAGCCAGCACAGACTTCTGACCTACAGAAGCATGAGGTAATAAACAGGTGTTATTCTGAGTCACTAAGTTTATGGTGATTGTCACACGGCAATAGAAAATTAATACACCTGGCATGCCCTTCCCCTCCCTGTCTACCTCCAAACTCTTATTCTGTTTATGTCATGAGAGGCATTTTGGATTGGTGGTTAAGCTCTCAAACTACAGACAGGCAGACCTGTGTTAGAATTTTTCCACTGCGAAGATTCGCAGTTATGAACAGGGTAAACAGTCACTAAACAGCAGCTGTAATGACCGTTCGTACTCTCTCACTCCCTCTGAGAATGCTCCCGACTCCCGCCCCACTCCTCTGGAAAGTTCATCGCAATCACACTCTCCCCTGCACTTGGCACTTACTCTACCACTGCATGCCTCAGGCTGTACTAGTTACTTACCTTCAGCAGACTGTTAACTTGTTGGAGAGCAGAAATCTTTTCTGAGCTTGTTATGGCCCTTATGACGAAAGAGCCCTGGGAATGTTTGTGGAAGAGGAACATAGAAGAACTTTACAGAAGTCTGAGCTGCTCAGGGAGGGGGGAGCTGTTACTAGGACAGCTACCTGTCAGGGATGCTGAAAGGGATTGACTTCACGATGTCTTGCATCTTTACGCCTCTCCCTGCCTTGTGTTTAAAAGCTGGCATTTGTTTTACTGAAGCACAAAAAGCAGGAGGCAGGTGCTAGAGGGTGAGAGACCTCTCCAGCTGGGGTTAGTGGGAAGGCAGAATCAGGTATTCAAGCTCACTCATTCAGTTAACTCATTCATTCAATTATTTTAGCACGTATTGTTGACTCTGGCAGTCCTGCACTGGGAGATGCTGAAATAGATTGAAAAACAAGTGGGATTTTCATAGCTGCTCCTGGAGAAGAAGCGTTAGGTAGAAGTCACATCATGATCAAGACCTGACAGATCCAGTTACCTGAGGAGCAAAGTCACAGGACAAACAGGGAGCTCTGAAGTATGTGTTCTGTTAGGAAGTTGGGGAGATGGGGACTTGTGGTTGTTTCAGTGGTGTGAGACAGGGAAAAGATGAGAATGAATACAGTGGATTCTGGAAGGTTGAGGCTGGGAGCAAGGGGCCACCCAGCTCTGTGCAAGGACCCAGAATAGGAAGGTGCAAGCTTTAGAGTGCAGAACAATTGACCAGCAGCACTGAGAACCCGTGAAAGGTGGATGCAGGATAGATCCTTGGCGCCCCTTGGTGGTCACACTGATAACTACATCTGCAGAGCCACTCACCCAGCCAGGAGGATGACTCACTGCAGTAAAAATGATTTGTGTGAATGCATCTGTCTGGGGTTGTGTGCTTGTGTTGCCCAAATGTACAGGTGTACACGTGTATGTAAGTGTACACAGGTTCATTTGTGTATGTGTCTGAGTACTGTATTGATGGTGGTAATTGGACACGTGTGCAAGTTGTGTGTGCTAGGTGCACTAGTGCCAAAACATGCATCTGTGTGTTTGTATGTGTATCTGTTGATGTGATTGCTGTGTGCTGGTGTCTGAGTGCATGTGTATTAATGTAACTGTTTGGGGCTGGGCTTTCTTTTTTGTTACACATTGAAATAGTTAAGCTACATAATCTTATTGTTTGTTTAAAGTTTGCTCTTGGATGCAGGCCTGTTTCAGAATAACTAGCAGATGCGAAAAGCATCCATTATGTATTTTTGCAATTAGCCGAAAACCCAGAAACTTTTCTTAAATAACAGACACAATTCTGTGGGTTGCTTATTGCTGGGAGCCACCTCCTCTCCCAGCTGGCCCTGGGCTCAGCCCCAACCCAGGCCAAGCCAGAGAGGGTTTGCAAACTGTCCCTAGTGAGATGGAAAAACCATTAAGGGTTTCAGAATAGAACTTAAGGGACAGCTTACAGTGAGGAGCTGGGTAATGAGGAGAGAGGAGGAGGAAGAGGAGAAAAACAAGAGAGCAGCCTCTTAAATCTGAAAAGCCCTTGTCAAACTGACTCATCCAGCCTTACAGTAATCCAGCTTTCTAGTCTGGACTCAGCTAAATAGACACAGAATAAAATCCACACTCTTTTACCTGTTATGAAAGGCTGTTTCATTATATTTCCTCACCTTATCTTTGCATACTCCTATCTCCCATTATTTCGTACAGGAATCCTCACCCCCCTCCAGCTAGGTGGGTCTCCCCCATCTCTCGCTGCCATCTTTTTGCTAGTGCTGTTCCTCTCCTCCAGTACAAACCAGGTACCTCCTGACCACTGGCAGAATACCACAAGCAAACTTTGTTGAGCACCTATCCCAGGCACTGGGGAGGATACCAGGAGGCAGAAACAAAGGATTAGGGCACACTTCCCAGCATTTGAGTTCTTATGGTAAGGCACAGAACTTCATAATGTCTTTTAGCCTTTTCTCCCCACTTATATGACAGGGAACTCTATGTATCCTGGGTTTCAAGAGGACCTAGAGAATATGGCTGGGGTTCCAGGTAGACTTCAGACTTAGAGAGTTACAACTTGAAGATAGATGGTCCTCAAACCCTAGAATCTCAGGGCTGGGAGACCAATAAAACAGCTTGCTGGGCCGGGCGTGGTGGCTCAGGCCTGTAATCCTAGCACTCTGGGAGGCCAAGGTGGGTGGATTGCTTGAGGTCAGGAGTTCTAAACCAGCCTGAGCGAGACCCCGTTTCTATAAAACTAGAAAGAAATTAATTGACCAACTAAAATGTATATATACAAAAAAATTAGCTGGGCATGGTGGTGCATGCCTGTAGTCCCAGCTACTCGGGAGGCTGAGGAAGCAGGATTGCTTGAGCCCAGGAGTTTGAGGTTGCTGTGAGCTAGGCTGACACCACAGCACTCACTCTAGGCTGGGCAACAAAGTGAGACTGTCTCAAACAAACAAACAAACAAAAACCCAGCTTGCTGAATAGGCCTCCTTGCTATGGGGAACTTATGTCCTCGAGCAGCCCAATTCACTGTTGGTGGCTCCAACCTTCTTAGATGGTCTTCCTTACATTGCTTCCACTGCCCTAGCTCTGCCCTCAAGCCCACATTGAACACATCTCCTTTCAGAGGTCTGGAGACAGTGGTGGTGGTCCCCTGGGCTCTACTCACCTTTTAAGACAGTGGTAACTGCTAAGTAAGATAAAACGAGGTCCACTGTATCAAGCTGGTATTCATTTCACGAGTCTCTTAGTGGGAGAACATTTGTGACACTCTTACAGTACTTCTCCCCTCTCAATCCATGAGCTTCTGGGATGGCAGACTAGGCAACTATTTAATTTGTGAGCTTTCACTAAGGTTGTCACCAACTGTCAACTCACCAAACATTAAGTACCTGCTCTATGTTAGACACTGTGAGTTCAAAGACCAAGAAGACATGGTCCCTTGCCCACAAAGATGCAAGGCTATTTTCCATTATCTGCCCTGATCGCTTTGTTTAGTACAGTGTACCTCAAAGTAGCACTATCAGCATCACCTGGAACTTTATAAGAAATGAAAATTCTTGGGCCTTACCTCAGATCTACTGAATCAGAAACTTTGGGAGTGTGCCCAGTATTCTGGTTCTAAGAAGCCCTCCAAATGATTCTGATACATTCTAAAGTTTTAGAACCACTGGTTTAGATTCACCCAGGGAGCCTTTAAAATTAAATTAGACGGTTGGGCACAGTGGCTCATGCCTATAATCTAAGTACTTTGGGAGGCCAAGGTGGGAGGATTGCTTAAGGCCAGGAATTTGAGGCTGTAGTGAGCTATAATCACACCACTGCACTCTAGCTTGGGTGATGGAGTAAGACTAAAAATAGTGCCTCTAAAAATAAATAAATTATTAAATCAAATTTGAATTTCTAGGGGTAGGACCTGAGGCATTGGTTTTTGTTTTAAAGATGGTTTAAAATATATTCAGGAAATGTTCAGCACACTGAATGAAATCCTGTTACATAGTAACAGTGGTTCTGGAGCATCACAGAACATTACTCTCTCCAAGTCCTTGATGGGAATGACGGAAGTAAAAGCATGTTGATATTGAGGAATAAGGGCTAGGAAAAAGGAGAACTGGGTTCTGGGTCTAATTCTGCTCCTAACTATCTGGAGGGATTTGAGGAGGACACTTTCCTTCTTTCAATATACAAAAATTTATCAATCTACCCTGTCAGGTCAGTAAGAGAATAGGGAAATACAATGAAGACCTCTGAAGCCTCTTTCCGATTCTAAGACTCCATTGATCAAGAACCACAAGGCACAGCTACAGAGGAGAAAGCAGGCTGAAAGAATCTCACTTCATTCTTTCCCAACTCAATAAAGGAAATACAGTAGGTATTAAAGTACTGAGGATGCACTGTAATCTTATAAGGCTTCAAGTAGAAATTTATATTAAGTAGTTTCAAATCTGTAACACGAACCAGAAACTATTAAAAGTATTCATAAAACAGAGATTTTCCTAACACAGTAACACTGAAATAGAGGTACAACAGCTCAAAAATCTATCAACATAGATTGAACTATGGGAGGGTAGGTGGGTGATATTTTCACCAAAGCATTGTTTTCTGGTCCTGGTCTTTCTTTTTTCCCTCTGAGACAGTCATATTTTAAGTCTTTCTATGAGTTGTATACTGAAAGCAGAGGGAGACCAAAGAGGTCTAAAATTCATCTCCCCTTCCACCCCCAGGACTTTATTATTAACAGCTCCCAATCTTCAAGGGGAATGAAAACAGAAGCCTAAGGAGTTCACAAGCTGACCCTACTGGAATTCAAAGCTCAGTGATACAACTTGTAGCTAACAGCTACTGCCAAAAATATCTTTCCTTTTCAGTTTACTTTTTCAACAAATACTTACTGAGTGTCTTCTGTGTGCACAACTGGTCTAAGCACTAGGAAACAAGGATGAAAAAGATGTTTTTGCTCTCCTGGCACTTAAAATGTAGTGTGGGAGATCAACAATAAGTAAAAGTAACTTCACATGGTGATATACAGAATAAAGAAAATAAATGAGGGTGATAGGTTAGTGGCTGAGGAAGCATGGAGGGGTATGAGAGGTCACACTGCCTTATTACAAATAGGCAGCAAGGGGTACTAGAAAGACGGGAGGCAGATCTAGTAAGGCCCAAAGGTTTGGGTTCTTTTCAAACCCACAACTGTCTAGCTGTAAAGATTGTGGAAACTAACTTGGACTCTTTGGGCCTCAAGTTTCATCATCCATGACACAGGAAAATCACCATTCCGACCTGCCTAAAAATTGTTGGGAAAACAAAATGAGATCATAAAGGTAAAGTCCACCAGCATTAAAAGCACTATTAAGAAACAATACAGTTAAGAAACCACTAGCTTTGAGCTTATCTAGTAAGCTTGTTAAGGGCAGTATTTGTATACTAACTGTTGTATCCCTGATGTCTCAAACATATTCTGAATTGTTGGCCAGCCAGTTTTTGGTGGTGGTGTTATCCCCTGATCTGGTGATAGACACCCTGCCTAAGGAAGATGCAAACTACCTGTAAAAAACTCTTTGACCCCACAGGAATCAGCATTTCTGAAAACTGGTTTGCTAGTGTCCAGTTATTAAGATGACAGACCCTTGTATGAATGTGCTTACACACTTTCTATAGTAGAAAATACTTCCTATATGTATCTAGCCAAATACTTTCTATATGTATCTAGCCAAAATCTGTGTCATCTTATAAAACAATGATCTAGCTGCTAACTATAAATTAAACAGCTACTTCCTTAAGTCAAATACATAAACTAAACTCAGAAATACCCATAAAATTACTCAAACCACAAGTTAAAGATAAACAAAGATGGATAGTGTTAAGGAAGTCACATTCCTGAATCCCATTTTCTTCAATAAAGTATTCATGGAGAGAAGTGACAATGTGGTCTGTGATCATCAAGACTTCTGGACAGATGAAGAAATGGTGTTTTGTGGGAGTGATTACTGGTAGAATAAGTAAGCTCCTAAAGAGCCATCATGTATGAAGTAGAACTGAACAAAATCCTCCTTCTCTATACAAATGGTTTTCTCTCCCCAACCCATCCCCTGAATTTCCATTAGCACATAGAAGCACCAGTCTCAAGCCCAATAGTTAGTTACCTTCTTCCCCTAAATAGCACTTGTCCTAGACCTAGGTAAGGCCTTAAACAGAGGAAGGAATATAGATACAGTCTCTGCCCAATCATATTTAATACTGGATATGACACAGACATTCTGACAGTTACTTTGGGACCAGGGGGATTCTGATATAGTTTCAACTTGGTCCTTTTAATGTAGGAATATTTTCACCCAATCTAAAAGTCAGCCAGGCCGGGCATGGTGGCTCACGCCTGTAATCCTAGCACTCAGGGAGGCCGAGGTGGGAGGATTGCTCAAGGTCAGGAGTTCGGGACCAGCCTGAGCAAGAGTGAGACCCCATCTCTACTATAAATAGAAATAAATTAATTGGCCAACTAAAAATATATAGAAAAATTAGCCGGGCATGGTGGCACATGCCTGTAGTCCCAGCTACTCGGGAGGCTAAGGCAGAAGGATTGCTTGAGCCCACGAGTTTGAGGTTGCTGTGAGCTAGGCTGACGCCATGGCACTCTAACCTGGGCAATAGAGTGAGACTGTCTCAAAAAAAAGTCAGCCATTAAACTTTAGGATTTTTTCCCTCCAAATAATGTAAATAATTTGTCACCTTGACCACTATCCCAACTGATGATAGGACAATAGTAGTGCTTATTATGTACCTCATAATTAAAAAGAAAAAAGTCTGACATTTTGATGTAGCCTCATCACAATCACTATATTAGATTGGCCAAGTTCTGGCAGCTGCTTTAGAGCCACTTGTGAAAATGTTTCTTAATAAAACAAACAACTTAGGGTGAGCCATGCACATAGCTTTGTGCTTTTAAGTATTAACATTTACTGTTGGGCTGGGTGTGGTGTCTCACGCCTGTAATCTTAGCACTCGGGGAGGCGGAGATGGGAGGATTGCTTGAGCTCAGGAGTTCGAGTCCAGCCTGAGCAAGAACGAGACCCCATCTCTACTAAAAATAGAAAAATTAGCCTGGCGTGGTAGCGCATACCTATAGTCCCAGCTACTTGGGAGGCTGAGGCAGGAGGATTGCTTGAGCCCAGGAGTTTGAGGTTGCTGTGAGCTAGGCTGATGCCACGGCACTCAAGCCATGGACAAAAGAGCGAGAGTCTGTCTCAAAAAAAAAAAAAGTGTGTCTGTGCTTACCTAACATTAAGTCTGGGATGTGGTAAAATATCTGGTAACCTATCTCTGCTGATGCCTTTACTCTGGCTGGGTATGGTATCAAAGGCCAGATTCAGAAGTTACAGTTATTTCAAGGCGTATAAAGTATTCAGAAGTTACAGTTATTTCAAGGCGTATCATAAATAAAAAATATTCTTCTGTGGCTCAAACAGCCTCACTTAAAGAATGTTCTGATTTGTTATCCTTGTCTCCCTAAATCAGAAAAACAAATATGCCTGGGTTTTAGGAGGACAAAGGCATGAAAGAAAAGCCTCTCTGAAGAAGAGGGAACCAAGAGAAGGAGGTTCTGCTCTGATGAAGGGGACAGGAGGAATCCCATAAAGGTTTGAGTCTGAGTGATGAGCTGTTATGGTTGGCATTAGGTATAAGGTAGGAACCAGAAATTCAACTTGGTCTTTCAGCTCTCCCCACAACAGGAAAGATGGTGACCTTCAGGGCTTAACAGAGATCCATGATTAATACTACAGTCACAATAACCACATCTAAAAGAAAAACACACCTGGATCCAAAAGAGTTCTTACATTGTCCTCAGGGATGAGGAAAAAAGGGATAAGTAATTAGGACCACTGTTTTCCTTTCTCTTTGGCACACAATAAATGAGCTTCCTTTCATTTAAAAAAAAAAAATGCTTAGCTCTGGCCAGTGTGGTGTCCACCACCTATAGTCCTAGCTACTCTGGACACTGAGGCAGAAGGATCATTTGAGCCCAGGAATTTAAGCAAAGCTGCAATGATCCTACCATCAGTACTCCAGCCTGGGCAACCGAGTGAGACCCTATCTCTAATTAATTAATTAAATTTTTAAATGCTTAGAATTACGTAGAGTACTTAATTTAGCTAAAGTATGCAGCTAAATTATGAGGTATGCAGCTAAAGTATGCTGGTGGGCTAGGGAGAACTAGAATACATAAGAATGATTAAAATTAACCAACAGAAGACGTCAGAAGGTCTATCCATATCAGAATATTTAGACAGAATACTCTTAGAAGGCAGAAAATGTGTTTGTAGCACTACTGCTTGTACAATTAGTACATGTTTGAAGATGAAGGACCAAACCTCTAGGAAAAAGATGCTGACCTAGTCTGGCACATACTTTTAGCCACTATTATCTCCAGGAACCACAGGAATGTCTGGCAACCACTTAAATTACAAGGGCAAAGCCACAAGTCCACAAAAAGCCTGCATCCTGATACACATTGCCTGTTGTCAATTTCCCCCTCAGAGACAAGCAATTGATGCTGTTGGTGGGCAATAAAATAGGCTGCTTGTCTCAGTCTAGATTCCCTTTTGAAGGAATGTGATAAAGTCATGTTTCTGTTTTAGTCAAGATGTACAAGCATAATACATAGAGCAGAAAATTCTCCTGGATCTTGAATTCTGCTTTTGCTGTGTGAGGACCCTCATGTTAAATACTTCTTGATCTTCAATATGCTTAAGAAAACAGAAATCTGAACCAGCAAATAGCAAAGGCCACAACACAAAATTTATTGAGATTATTTACCAAATAATTCATATACATCCAACATTGCTGAATGGAAATAATGTTAATTTAAAAAAACAAGCAAGGCTCAAATTAGGGTCTTTCCAAACACTCAAAAACTTCTTAGTGACTGTATCTTTAACAAATGGAATGACCAAATTAGTAAAGTCAGATGTATCTCAATCAACCCCCAAACTCAATATTGCCAACATGTTTTTCTACTTAAAAGAAAACAAAAAGCAAAGCCTCATAATTTAGTAATTACCACGTTTCTTGGTTTCTGATCTCAAATGCCAAAGAAAAATATCTGATGAAAGGAAGCAAAGTACCTAGTTTCAACAGTCTTCTTCAAAACTTTAAGGCTGGTTTCACAATATCAGTATAAATATTTAGATTCCCATCTGACAGATTTCTTCACTTATGTGAGTAGGAATGCTCTCAAAACCTTAGTCTTTCACTCTTGCTTCATACTAGAAATTTTTGATTAAACCACTTCCCTAATTGGCTGGACTGAAACACTAGATAAGAACTCATTACAATGTCTTCCAAGACAAGAAACCAAGATAATCTCAATACAAATTTTGGTGGCCAATATGTTACAGTACTTAGCGATACTTTGTTTTCTAATTGCAAGTATGTTGAAAACCTTAAGTGATTTTATAACACACATAGAAATAGATGAGTCTATTACAATATAAAAACATCCATTAACTTGTCCTCACTATTCCCTATGACTTTAAATATCAAATCTAATTATACAACAACAAAGATCCTTGCCCTATTTAACCCTGTGTACCAAACAGTGTAAATGCCAAAAATGAGAAACATTTTAACAAATCTCATATTAAGAATCTGGATACCACTTAGCATTATTGATAGAAGGAAAAGAAAAGAGAAAAAAAATTTCTCAGAGATTTATAAAGGAAGAATGAATGTTAAAGAATATTCCTTTGGACCTTTAAAAAATTCTGTATCTTTCAATGTTTCAATATGATGCCAAAAAAGAATTTACTGAATAAAAGTAGCCAAACATTTATAAGATATATTTATTATTTTTCTGACCAAAGTGCAATGATTTTTAAGTCTTCTTAAACAAATAACTATGAAAATAATATTCAAGAAAATACAAATGGGAAATTTAATCAATAATTGCTTCTAATTTATCCCAACCTTATATTTAGTCTAGAAAACAAACAAAAATCAAAAAACTCTGAAGTGTTACTAAAATGCTAACGGAATCATTTTAGCATAAATCTAGCACATGCATTTCAAGGTTTCACTGCTAGGAATTTTGTTAATTCAGTTGAATCATGAATAACAGTATATAATAGAATATAAGGAACACATACCATTACATGTGATCCTTCCCCCCTACCCTCAGATTATGTCAGAATAAAGTTGACAATTCTGCCAGGCTCTGTACCCCGAGTGCCCCCAACCCAAACCTTGGAAGCAAAGGATATGCCCTGTCATACAACTTTGTACAAGTTGTAGTAAAGCAAAGCATAAGTGTTTTTTTTATCTTTCTATAGGAAGTGGTCAGTTATTTGATAAATACTAAAACATTGCTAAGAATCCATTTAATGAGTTTGTTTACCAAACACATTGTGCAAGAACTGACTACATAAAAGTTCCTTTGAAATTTGGTCCACAGATTCACCTAAGGTTGGAAATTTAAAACATGTAAGAAAAAGAGGAATTGGGTGTCCCTAATCTTAATAGACTGTAATTACTAAAGGGATATAATATGCATATTAAAAGGTTTTGCTCACAGAAGTCACAAACTACAAAAGGGATATTCTTTTTGAATAAAAACAAAGAACTAGCTGATGTCCTTCTTTGTTTTGTGAGCACCATAACTAAGATGAAATTAAACACGAATTCACTGTCTACTCCGATGACCAAAAAAAAAAGAGAACATAAAAAATTTGTCTTACTATATAATTTCCAGCCATTAATTGAGATGTAGTTATGAAAGATTAAAATTATCTTAAAAAGGGGTGTGATAGCAGCTATCAAAGCAATATTCAAGCATGATTTCAAGGATGTTTTCAGGTTTAGAATTATCCTTCCTTGTCAAAAATCTTCACAACTTCATCAAAAACCTATAAAGGAAAAAGATAATAATTTTAAAAGCAAATACTATTAAAATACCATATAGCTAAATTCCTGTTAAAAACTCGAAAACAGGCCAGGCACGGTGGCTCACGCCTGTAATCCCAGCTCTCTGGGAGGCCGAGGCGGGCGGATTGCTCAAGGCCAGGAGTTCAAAACCAGCCTGAGCAAGAGTGAGACCCCGTCTCTACTATAAATAAAAAGAAACTAATTGGCCAACTGATATATATATAAAAAATTAGCCGGGCATGGTGGCGCATGCCTGTAGTCCCAGCTACTCGGGAGGCTGAGACAGAAGGACTGCTCGAGCCCAGGAGTTTGAGGTTGCTGTGAGCTAGGCTGACGCCATGGCACTCACTCTAGCCTGGGCAACAAAGCGAGACTCTGTCTCAAAAAAAAAAAAAAAAACTCGAACACACAAAGTTTTCTCATGTATTGCCTTACCTCCACAGGAAGTAGCACCTCTACAGGATTAAAAAAGATCCCCTGAATCTTTTTCCTCTAAGCCTTTCTTTTTTATCTTATGAATATAAGAGGAAGAAAATTCAGGGAGTCAGGAGAAAGGAGATAGGTGAATTAGGAGACACTAAAAACATTGCTGGGCACTAAACTATACAATTCTGAGATCACTGATTTATGAAGAAAGAGAGAAGTGATAAGTTGTAGAACCCCTGCACCTCTGGAGCTATTTGTTCTGTGATGGAAGAGAAGCAGCAGCCTGGGGCTCTTGAGCTGGATGACTTGCCATTCATGTTATAGGTTTTTAAAAAATGAACACGATCCAAATCACAGTTCACAAAATACCAATTTTTCTAGTACCTGGGAAGAGGTTTGAAATTAATAAACCACCCACTTCTCATGAAGAACAAGTCTGAAGTTATAAAACCCATTTTAGACTCTATTCAAAAAGGAAAAAAAATATAATTTTTCATTTAGTCCCCAGTGTCTTGAAAAACAAACTAATCTGTCATAGTATTTATTTTTCTCCTGCCTACCTACCCCGAAAGTCATAATCACATTTTTACTTGACTCTTTTTTTAAAGACAGGTTAGGGACACTCACTTCATCAACAGATTTAGAAGCATCTATTTTCTTGACTTTCCCCATTTCTTCATATAAGTCAATAATTGGCTTTGTTGACTGAAGATAGGTCTGAATTCTGCGAAAGAAGCAAATATTGTGAAGTCCTAGATATCCATCCCTTTCTCCTACATGTTACAGGGTAGCTCAGAGGACAAAACTGAATCTGACCCAACTAACTCGTCATTTCCTTACAGAAGCCATTTTACACAGTTAAGTATAACATTTTCTTTTTCAGGTCCAAAATGGGGCAGGTCTGGGATTGAGGTGGTTATGTAAAAACTGCAAAGTACCTCTTTTCCAAGCTCTCTCTGTTGTCATCACTCCTACCACTACTCTTTCCCCTCTCAAGACATCGTTCAATACAGATCTAAAAGAGATATAGTTATTTTAAAAGTAAAAAGATATGAATTTGCAATTCTTTTAACCTGAAAAGAAAATAAAGTTTAAAGAAATGACAAAAAAAAAAACAAAACCCTGCATTAAACTCAATGTGTCTAATTCATTAATCAACATGCACAGTCCTTTTAAATTTAAACATGTGGTTCAATTTATATAAACTAGGTTAAATAAGTACAGAGCATAAAAAGAATTCATTCATGACTCAGTTTTTCCTGTGTATTTTTTTTTCAAACCGCAATAAAAAGAAGATCTGTATGTGTATGGTTCCATCTCGGATATATTATTAACTTATTAGGTATGAATTACATGCCTCAAACTTTGTTCCATTTTTGCTTACTTTTCTATAATTCCATAAATATCCAAATATTTAAGAGTCAACATATTTGCATTTGAATAAAGCATCCCTTGTTAATCATGAATAAACATTCCTTAGTTATAAGCTGTGGTAACATTCTAAAGTTAACTTTGAAGAATAAGTGAAAACATATTTTTGGGGGTTGGAAGAAGAGAGTTATATTTTAAAACAACTCAAAGGCTGCAGCAAGTCTCTTTACCAGAGGCACATTTACAATTCAACCTAAGAATAGCCAACTTCTTTCAAGGCACTACTTCAGATTCTTAGTCTTTCAGTCTGTTGGCATTAATTTAATGAAATTTATATTACAGCAGCTGTCAAACACAGGCCATTTAATTAAATGATTCCGAGAAATGTATTTACTTATTCCAATGTATGTCTGAGTTTGTTACTAAAAGTGCCAGAAAGAAAAAGAACACTTTCCTGCTTTTTTCAAGATCATTTCATTCTTAAGACAAATCAAGCTATCTTACATGTTTTTTAAAATAGAAAATTTTCCCAACTTGCCAAAAACGTGTTTCTTTTCTAGCAAACAACTCGTAAGGCAAGACACCCTTTGATAATAGTGCCTACCTAAGAAAGTAGTAGTCAGCTTAACATTATTGTGCATGTCAATTCTTATTTTTAAAAAAACAAAATTGATTCTTATTTTGAAAATAAAGCAAATTTTGGTCCAAAAGTCTGCTGATGCCAATTAGTTTCCAACAGCAAGACAGTGCTATTTTGTCCAACTAATCTACCAATTCAAAAAAATATAGCTGCCAACATAAAATGTAAACATAAGAAAAAAATTAATTTTTCTCTAATAGTTGACCAACAGTTGCTTAAAGCCTATGTGGGCAAATGAAGATTTTCATTACCTCATTATCGCAGTCAAAAAACAGAACAAAAGATACATCTGCCTTTCCATCCATGGTCTTATTCCAACCTTGAAGGTTGTCTTGATTTCTCGGAAACCCATCAATCAAGAATTTATTCTTCTGAGCATTGACAGCCATTGTCTGATCCATTTCCTAAAGGAAAAAGATTTAGGTTCAACACTACATTAACAAAATGCAATTTCTAAAGCAGGGTAGTGGATACATGGGTGTTTGTTTTATTATTATTATTCTTTAAACCCTAAGTAAAGAGTGGGGAGTGCATGGGGAAAAAAAAGACTAGAAGGAAATGAACCAATGTATTAACATGGTTGCCTCAAGATGGTGGGGTTATGGGTATGTGTCCCTCCCCACCTTCTCATTTTATACACACATACAATTGTTTTCTACAGTTTTAAATTTTTTTTTTTTTTTTTTTTTTTTTTTGAGACAGAGTCTCGCTTTGTTGCCCAGGCTAGAGTGAGTGCCGTGGTGTCAGCCTAGCTCACAGCAACCTCAAACTCCTGGGCTCGAGTGATCCTTCTGCCTCAGCCTCCCGGGTAGCTGGGACTACAGGCATGTGCCACCATGCCCGGCTAATTTTTTATATATATATCAGTTGGCCAATTAATTTCTTTCTATTTATAGTAGAGACGGGGTCTCGCTCTTGCTCAGGCTGGTTTCGAACTCCTGACCTTGAGCAATCCGCCCGCCTCGGCCTCCCAAGAGCTAGGATTACAGGCGTGAGCCACAGCGCCCGGCCTACAGTTTTAAATTTTTTATAGTAAGCATATGTTATTCATATATATATTCACAAAATTATAAACAGTAAGACCAGCAATAAGAGGAAAATAACCACTAACCAGTATCTTTGCTTCAGTAATGGAACACCCTGTCCTGTGCCCTTCCTAAGTCTTTTTACTGTGGTAGAAAGTATATTACTTTTACAGGTGCTCAACTCTGCTATAATTCAAGTCCAACAGCACAGAGCTTTGGACAAACACAAAAAGATAGTTAGCATTAATTATCAGTATAGGATTCAATTTTTTTGTTTGTTTTTTAAGATAGGGTCTCACTCTATTGTCTGGACTACAGTGCCGTGGCATGATCATAGCTCACTACAACCTCAGTGATCTTCCTGCCTTAGCCTCCCGAGTAGCTGGGACTATAGGTACGCACCACCACACCTGGCTAATTTTTCTATTTTTTTGTAGAGATGAGGTCTCGCTCCTACTTAGGCTGGTCTCGAACTCCTGGCCTCAAAAAATCTTCATGCCTTGGCCTTTGATAGTGCTAGGATTACAGGCATGAGCCACTGTGCCCAGCCTCAATTTTTTTTTAACTGAAGTTAACTCAATCTAAATGCTACTGGCTGCCCCCAAACACAAGGAGCAAAAGAAAAGAATACATTCAGAAAAATGGCAAGAGCAACCCATTTCACTACTCTCTTCCAAAGCCTGATGTTAGGTAGAATGTGGGAATATGTGAATGGGAAATGCAGATCTCTGATCTCCAAATCCTTGCCACTTCTAATCACCATAGGATAAACACAGATGCATGACTTTGACAAACCTTAGAAGAACCTCTATTTCAAAGCAAACTAACATTCACTACCATCATGCTCAAACTTTTCTGGTTCCTCAAGAAGGACAATGGCTGTCAGGAACCATGATTCCTTTATCTGAGAATTGGCTTCATCCCAGCACCTAGCTGCTTCTTCAATATTCACAAAACTTGTGCAGAACGCTTTTTGGCCTCTGCTATAAAATTTCTACCCCAATTATAGTAGTAGAAGATATGTAAAGGAGGTACATCAATATTATACTCAGTGTACACTTATTCAAAGCTGAGGGAACATGAAGAACAAGGTCATGGCTCTTGTCCCTGGAGGGCGCACAGTCCAGTGGGTGACAAATATATATATGTAGATATTTTAAGTTCTATGATAAGGTATGCAAAAGATGCTATGATAAAATAAAGCACAAACTGCCAGCTAAAGCTTTATCAAAAAGGTAACAGTGGAACTGAATCCCGAATAATGAAATGGCAGGCAGACAGGGATTAATGTCCTCTGGATAGTGGAAACTAGATGTATGAAGGCTCAGAAACAAGATGGCCTAACAGCTTTGATGAATCTGAAGCAAGCTGGTACAAGTGAAATCTTAGGGTAGGTGTAGGGAGTGGTGGGAGACATGACTGAAAGTAAGCAAGGATAAAATAATGAAGAACTTTTTATGCCACACTAAAGAACTGAGTTTTATTCTGGAAGCAATATAGGACCATTTAAGAATTTTAAGGCTGGGCGCGGTGGCTCACGCCTGTAATTCTAGCACTCTGGGAGGCCGAGGCAGGCGGATTGCTCCAGGTCAGGAGTTCGAAACCAGCTTGAGCAAGACCCTGTCTCTACTAAAAATAGAAAGAAATTAATTGACCAACTAATATAGACATAGAAAAAATTAGATGGGCATGGTGGCGCATGCCTGTAGTCCCAGCTACTCGGGAGGCTGAGGCAGGAGGATTGCTTGAGCACAGGAGTCTGAGGTTACTGTGAGCTAGGCTGATGCCATGGCACTCACTCTAGTCTGGGCAACAAAGCAAGCGAGACTGTGTCTCAAAAAAAAAAAAAAAGAATTTTAAGTAGTTTAAGATTAACAGGGCTCATACTGTCTTTTAGAAAAAAAATTACTCTGGCTGCACCAAGAATGATGAATTGGAAAGGGAACAAGGATGACTTAAAGGCAAAAAGACTAACTAGGAGGCTCTAGTGATGGTCCAGATAAGAAAAAAAGAGGACAGTGAACTAGGTGATAGAAGAGACTAATAGAAGAGAATTAAAAAGAATTGGAAAGATTTGCTCACCAAATGGACTTGGGAAAGTAAGGAAGAGGTATACAATATTGGATGGCTCCCCAGTTTCTGCCTTGAGCAACTAGGTAGATGGTAGAACCATTAACCAAGACCAGAAATAAAGAGAGATCACATTTGAGATAATGCACTCAGACTCTGATATGTTTATTTTGAGACACCTGTGAGATAATCAGAAAGATACCTAGTAATTAGTTAAAAATAAAACTCTAGGCCGGGCGCGGTGGCTCACGCCTGTAATCCTAGCTCTCTGGGAGGCCGAGGCGGGCGGATCCTTTGAGTTCAGGAGTTCGAAACCAACCTGAGCAAGAGCGAGACCCCGTCTCTACTATAAATAGAAACAAATTAATTGGCCAACTAATATATATACAAAAAAATTAGCCGGGCGTGGTGGTGCATGCCTGTAGTCCCAGCTACTCGGGAGGCTGAGGCAGAAGGATCGCTTGAGCCCAGGAGTTTGAGGTTGCTGTGAGCTAGGCTGACGCCACGGCACTCACTCTAGCCTGGGCAACAAAGTGAGACTCTGTCTCAAAAAAATAAAAAAAAATAAAAAAAAAATAAAACTCTAGAGTTCAGAACAAAGATGGGTTCTAGAACTGTAGACTTCAGCATCATTAACACAGTGAAGGCTTTCGACATGGCTAAAACCATCCAGCAAAAAATATATAAACGGAGAGCTGAAGAGAACCAAGGATAAAAACTTGAGAAGCATCATGGTTTAGGAAACTTGAAAAGGAAAAAAAATGCTGTTAAGAAAGACTGAGAAATAGCAGTCACTGAAGCAGAATCAACAAAAATGATATCACAAAGAACAAAGGAGGAATGAGTTTCAAATAGACAGTGATCAGAGTTAAATGCTACCAAAAATAAATAAATAAATAACAATGAAAAGTATCCCCTAGATTTAATAGAGAAGAACACTGGTAACATGCAAGAGCAGATGCAATGGAGATGAAAACAGAACCTGACTGCAAAAGGTTGAAAAGTAGAAAGTGAAAAATAAATGTAGACCACTCTCATAATGCTTAGCTATAAAGCAGAGGAAGAGCATTAGACAATAGGGAATAGAGGATATATTTACTCTGGAATGGAAGCAGGTTACTCCAACCTCTGAGACAAGTAGTAAAAAAGTGTGTATGAGCCACTCTTTATCCACAAGTGTCTTTAGTTCCACCCAGATGCTTAAATATCTCTTTTCTATCAAGCTTCAGCTATTTCTTGTCATTCCCAAGATTGCATCTCTCCTTCTCCTTCACTGTTTCTTATATGTGAAAATTCCTGTTAGTGACTATAGTTTTAGCAGTCTATAGTGAAGAGTTACCTAGCAAATGCAAGGTAACTGTTTTTTAGATGTAACATATTTTAGTTTGATAGGTATTATGTCATAGCATTTCACATTGAAAATGGTGATGCATGTACCAGAAAAGAAGACATCAAGACTAAAAGAATATCAACAATGAGAAGGATATGGGATAAAAGAAGACAGAAAGAAACAAGGAGGTAGATAAGAAAGAGAAAGGAGAAGAAAGGGGGCAAAGGGGGATAAAGAAAGAAGAAATAGAAGAGAGAATGTCCTATCTGAATGTTGGGAAGGAAGCATCAAGTGTATATACATGAATGTTAAGTTGAGCTACAGCTATTGCTAGACCAAGGTAAAGAATCCTTGCCACCACTGAATTTCTTCCCAAGTGACAGCACAGTTTCCAGTTCTGCCATTGTCAAACAACCATGACCACCTTCCACAAGCAAGAAATTCAATACTCTGATTTTTTCATTACTCAAATGAAAGGTGGATTTAATTTATTTCCTTGCTGGTTTGAACTGACTGGCATTCACACTCCTTACCCTTTTTAATAAACTGATGGTTATCTCAACTGGCACAATCTTTCCTTCTTTAATGTACTTTTCAATGAGTTCACCATACTGTGATTCTGGGTTCTTCCTTTCATCACGAAGAAGTTCTCCTGCAGAAAGGTGTGTGTAGCCATATTTCTGAAAGAAACAACATACAGGAAAAAAATTAGAATTCATTCAACCCAGTGGTAGGACTGTTTATTTTTTCCTTTGTGTTAATTTCTATATTCTAATTTTTCTACAATAAACAAGTTTTGCCTGTATATTAAATGAAGTTTAAGAGATTTCATATAATCCAGTTTGCATAATAAATATCCTTAGTCTTCATAGCTATGTGTGCATATATCATGATATCATCCCCAAATTTATCTATTTGAGGCATTAACATCTTATTACATTCCCTTGCAAATATGATCGAAGTTTAAATATTAATATCGTTAAAAGAAATGTCTACCAAGAATCTATGTAATTCAAGGCAAAAAAAAAATCTTACCATTTTTGGCTGTATTTACCTTCTATAAAATCTTTCTTAAACTCAACATGTCTAAATTGCACTCATCACTATTTACACAAACCCCATTTTCCTCTGTTCTTCCCTTTCTTGGTAAACAATACAAGTCCTATCTCCTTCACAAAATCAGCTTTCCTAACCACTCTGGAGAGTGGTCACATAATCAAATAGTATATTGGAGCATCACTGTCTCTTCACGAAGACCAGTATCTTCCTTACTGCATAAAAAGTCCATTTCCTACCTTTCTATAATACTTGTAATACTTTATAAGTTTGTGGTTATGATTAAGTGAGATAATGTATTAATATAGTACATAAACTGCCTACCATAAAGCCTTATGCGTAATAGGAATAAAAGTCATCAATTACCTCCTTTCCATCATGAAGATACTTAAATAATCGGGAAGCATTTTTATATTATATGTGTGTGTATGTGTATGTGTAATGGTTTTCATAGAAAAACCAACTAAGGGGGCTTAAATGAGATAATAGATATGCATATGATATGAAACGTCATTAAGTAATATAGAATTATTGTGATTGGAATGATGATGATGATGATGATTAAAGACTTACAAATGATATATTAGGTTAGAATATAGGGTAATAGTTGACATAAGTCGCATAAGATGCTATGGTTTTGTATTGCCATTTCCCCTTTTTGGGTGGAATGAGCAAATAATACAGATCTAAGATACAATTCTGAATACTGAAAAGCTCTCCTACATGAATTTACAAGTTCTTATTTTCTTAAAGCAAAAGAACTATACAATGCTTTTTTTTTTTGTTAGAGACAGCATCTCACTCTGTCGCCCAGGCTGGAGTGCAGTGGTGTCATCATAGCTCACTGCTACCTCAAACTCCTGACCTCAAGTGATCATCCTGCCTCAGCCTCCCAGAGTGCTAGGATTACAGGCGTGAACCACTGCACCTGGCTGAAGCTATACATTCTTTGCCACTTTTCTATTTCCCAAAATTGTTGGTTAAACTTGTTCTTGCTTATCAAACAGTAAGATAACAGTACGGTAGTTAGCAAAAGAAAACTCTTAAACAGTTTGTCAACTAAAATTGGATATAAAGTTTGATGAAAATAAACAAAAAAATCATAGTATCATCCATGTCTCTCTCTTAATCATATAAGCCCTTCCATTAGAAGAAATGATCAAAAGTATATTTGATTATAATAGGTTTTTTAAAAAACTCTCATTTATAGAAAATAAAAATAGAAAATTGCTTAATTATTTAAACTTATTTTAAAATTATTTCCACATCATTTATAAATGCCTACTTTAATCATTAAATATATACAAAATTCTGAAAGTCTGATAACAGAAAGGACTTTATAAAAAAAATGAGGTGTGACCTACTTTCCCACTTACTATGTTAAATTTTCAAAAAGCATTTTGCAACTACTGCCCACAAAATGTTATAGCAGCTTCATTTCCCATTGTTTATTTTGGCTCCTACTTGGAAGTCTCTGCTTGCTGGATAATCTGCTCTGGTCTAGTGATTATAGCATATGGTAATATTGAATAAATGCAGAGACAAACAGTACAAAATAATAGTAAACTCTCAGTGAAACATCGACAATACAGATCACTCTGTAATGCTTTGCTGTATGAACAACATATATATTTAGAAGCCCAAATAGTAATTTAGAAATTAGTACACACACAGTTTGTTTCCTGATATAGGAGAGAAATTTGCAAGCTTTATATAGCATTAAAATGGGTTTTGGCTTTGTATTTTTTTTTAAGATAAACTAATTATAAATATAAAGAAATATACAAATGATATTTTAAAAATAATTATACATTTTGTCAAAAACAGGAAACAACCTTACCTGAAATGTCCAAGGAAACAAAGAATTAAAATGAATATAACCATGTCAAACCTATACGTTTGTCTTTCACTTTCTCTTCCACATTCCATTTTTTAAAATCCTCTATTTACCAGTTTTTTTAATACTATATATTTTTAAGATTTTACTGAAGCTTTCCTCTTACCACAGAGTTTCAGTAACAACAAAAAAGCAACTATCACTTACATACTAGTTATTATGGTATTTTAATGAGAGCTAGACTTTAAAGAGCATATTTTTTAAAACATTCTACTGTCTTTAAGTAGCCAGTGGAGCCAATTTTGAGGAAAGCAATAATGGATATTTTCTAACTTTAACCAATACTTTTTCACATTCTCTGAAATTTCCTTGCAATTAAAACCTAGTGGGTCACTAACTACAGCCTTAAGAGCAACATTCAAAACCACAGCAGCGTATAAATACTATAAACTACAATAACAAGCTACTATTCAACTAAAAATAGTAGTTTTCTAGTGAAAAATGTATAAACTCCAATAATTGGGGGTAACTCTAAATTTTTACTTTCATTTTCTCCTTTATGAAACCAAAACCAACTCAATAACCTTTATGGATGATACACTAAGATTTGGAAGGAGAAAAAAAGCACCACATTTTCAAGAAATACAGAATGGTACTCATTTTACTACAACCAGGCAAATACTGACAATTTTATGTCATCAAATTTCAAACCATCTTGTTCAATTTCATTTTAGCAATTGCCTTTACCTCCTTCTAAATTTAGAAAACAACCAAAAAAAAATATATATATATATATATGGTTCATGCCCATAATCCCAGCACTTTGGGAAGCCAGGGCAGGAGTATCACTTGAGGCCAGGAGTTCAAGATCAGCCTTGGCAACATAGGGAGATACCGTCTCTTCAAAGAATAAGAAAAATTAGCTGGGTGTTGTGATGCTACTCAGGAGGCTAAAGCAGGAGGATCACTTGCGCCCAGGAGTTCAAGGCTGCAGTGAGTTATGATCATACCACTGCACTCTAGCCTAGGCAACAGAGTAAGACCCTGTCTCTAAAATAAAATAAAATAAAATAAAATAAAATAAAATAAAATAAAATAAAATAAAATAAAATAAAATAAAATAAAATAAAATAAAAGGTATTCAAGGTACACATGATACATAAATGGTAAGTCTTTGAAGGCTGGAAGAGATCCAGATGCCAGGCATCTCCCTCCTCCTGTTAACGTGGCAATTAGAAAGTGCCACTGGACTGCTACTGAGCCTCTCTTGCATTAAATAGAAGGAACAAGCAGAGATATTAGATATAAATACATTTTTAAAGCAACTGAAGTGAGTTAAAACTATTGGGTATTCTTTAATTGCACATCTATGAAGCATTTAAGACTAAGTTTATTTTGCATTCTCCATAAGATTAGTGAACCTTAAAATCTAAATATTGGTTATGTACTGTAAATAATCCACCTTCAGCAGAACACCCAGAAATACTATGGGTACTATATGGAGTCATCCTGTCACCCAGTCACCCAGCCTGGTGACTCCAGTTACCAGTCTGGTACCTGCTGCAAACAATAGTTTTAGAGCCTATACCATCCCAGTAACCCTTTGTGTAAGGCTATCATTTATTTCAAAGACATTTTCAATATAACTTTTTCCAATTACAGATGGTCCTTGACTTACTATGGTTCAATTTTCCACTTTATGATGGTGTGAAAGCATATACATTCAGTACTCTCCTCAACTTACAAAATGGGGTTACCTGCAGATAAACCTGTTGTAAATTGGTAAAATTGTATTTTAAGTTGAAAATACACTTTTAACTTATAAAATTTTCAACTTACAATGGACTTTCTGGTATCTGTAATATAAATAAGATGTCTGATAAGGACTTTCCAGGACAAATACCTGCCAGTTCTGAGGAACTTACTTTCCTTTGATTATAAGAACACAGTGCCGGCCGGGCGCGGTGGCTCACGCCTGTAATCCTAGCACTCTGGGAGGCCGAGGCAGGCGGATTGCTCGAGGTCAGAAGTTCAAAACCAGCCTGAGCAAGAGCGAGACTATAAATAGAAAGAAATTAATTGGCCGACTAATATATATAGAAAAAATTAGCCAGGCATGGTGGCGTATGCTGGTAGTCCCAGCTACTCTGGAGGCTGAGGCAGCAGAGCCCAGGAGCTTGAGGTTGCTGTGAGCTAGGCTGACGCCACGGCACTCACTCTAGCCTGGGCAAGAAAGCGAAACTGTCTCAAAAAAAAAAAAAAATATATATAGAACACAGTGCCAAAATACTTACTGACCAACTCTTTAGGGTTCCTTCCAGTCCTACTCACAGAGGGTTGGAAAAAGGAGTTTTTCTTATAATCACCATTAAGGAAAGCTTATCATTAAGAAAAAGCCTATATCTAGTAAGAGAAAAGCTGAGTGTAATAATCTCACTTAAACTGCTAGTGAATTTCCAAAAATTTCTAAAAATTTTCTCATTTTTAGTCTGCCCTCATTGTATTTCTAAATACATGCATTACATTTGGCCATGCCTATTTCATTACAAATCCACATATTAACTATAAAATATGGGCCGGGCGAGGTGGCTCACACCTGTAATCCCAGCACTCTGGGAGGCCGAGGCGGGAGGATCGCTCAAGGTCAGGAGTGCGAAACCACCCTGAGCAAGAGCAAGATCCTGTCTCTACTATAAATAGAAAGAAATTAGTTGGCCAACTAATATATAGAAAAAATTAGCCAGGCATGGTGGCACATGCCTGTAGTCCCAGCTACTTGGGAGGCTGAGGCAGCAGGATCGCTTGAGCCCAGGAGTTTGAGGTTGCTGTGAGCTAGGCTGATGCCACGGCACTCACTCTAGCCTGGGCAACAAAGTGAGACTCTGTCTCAAAATATATATATATATATATATATATATATATATATATATATATATATATATATATATATATGGAAGTTATAAATGAAGCTAAATCTTTTCTTAAGCAAGAGGCTTTAGCAGACAGACTCCAAATTAACATAAAGCATGCTTCTTTCTTTAATTAAAAAGTGATATTTTAGGCCAGGCGTGGTGGCTCACACCTGTAATCCTAGCTCTCTGGGAGGCGGAGGTGGGCAGATTGCTCGAGGTCAGGAGTTCGAAACCAGCCTGAGCAAGAGCAAGACCCCGTCTCTACTATAAATACAAAGAAATTAATTGGCCAACTAATATATAGAAAAAATTAGCCGGGCATGGTGTGCATGCCTGTAGTCCCAGCTACTCGGGAGGCTGAGGCAGAAGGATTGCTTGAGCCCAGGAGTTTGAGGTTGCTGTGAGCTAGGCTGACGTCACGGCACTCACTCTAGCCTGGGCAACAAAGGGAGACTCTGTCTCAAAATAAAATAAAAAATAAATAAATAAAAATAAATAAATAGTGATATTTTAAAAGCTTACGTCCTACAAAGGAGAAAAACGAGGGATATAATCCATTCAACTGCAGACAATTACAGTACCATTTCATTTTCCTCAATGTTTTGCTTTTCATGTAAGAAAACCTTAATTCAGGGAACACTCTGAATGTATTTTAAATTCATAAATACTTGCTGAGTGTCTTCAAAGTGCTGACCAATGTGCTGATTCAGGGAAGGTAAACCAGTTATAGTAAACAGGTAAAAAGGATGCAATAGTGACTTGCATATATAAAGTGACTTGAGCCTCACTACTAATTAATAAAGGTGATTCTTCATATTTGTATAACAAAATATTTACCAACACTGTCTGCTTGGGGAAGAAGCTGATTCTTCAAAAGCAATGGCAAGATGACAGAACAATAAATAAAACTTAGAGAAAGGGTGAGTTAGAATTCACCAGACTGTGTCCTCATCTGTATAACGCTTCGATATCCCTCTAACATTTTGCAGAAGGCTTCTCAGATATGAGGATTATAGTATCTGATTTACATACCAAATATCCCCTATACCAACTGTGAATTGAAATTCTCACACTCCAATTTTATTCTGTAGTTTGTTAATTCTTTTAATTCATCTTGGCCATTGTGAATTAATCTGCATTCCATACATTAGAAGGGGATAGAAAATGGTCAAGGATGAAGACCGGGCCCAGAAACCTCCAGGGATTCCAGGAGCTCAGAGGCAATAATTTGAAAACTTACAATATTAATGGATAGGCACAGAGGTCCTGTTACTCTTAGGAAACATTCACCTAGTCTTGTTAATTAAATGATACACTATTATTGTCACTGCAGAGCCTACAAGCTACATATTCATCTTATTTCTTGGCAGAAGCATTATCTCAAGAAGTTTCCCATATAAGTACTACAACCCACATATTGTTGCAGGTGGTCTAAAAGCCTAGAATTCAACTAATTCAGTTCCGGTGAGAACACTTGGAGAAGGACAGATAGCAATGGTGACATAAGTCTTTGTATATATCAAACCACTCAGATGAAGCCCTGGCCTCTCCTATTTCTCTTTATAAAAGAGAGGTTTCTTAACAACCACTAAGCAGGCCAAACTGTACTTGTTTCTTATTTTAAAAAGGTAAGTAACATTATAATGAGAATATAATTTACCCACGAAATTTCAAAAGAAAGTCAACCTAAGAGATACAGCTGCTTGAGAACACAACTTATAAAGAGCCTCATCGAGAAAAAAATCACATTTTAATAGCTCAGGTGCTCTATAAGAACTAGAATTTATTTGGATTTAAGAATCAATACTTGAGAAAGTACAAAGACAAAACTCTGAATGACAAAGCTGTCATGCAAACATAACATTTGAGCATTTGCAAAATTATCGAACTAATGGGGAAATGCATTTAGTGAAACACACACAATCTAGCAAGGATCACAAAAACCTTGCATGAAGTCACATACTCAAAACACTGAACTAGTGTGTTTAAGGTTTTATAACTAAGATTTTGTAACTAAACTCTGTCCCAACCCAGTATGACACTGGGACATTTACTTAACCTTTCTTAGATCTCATTTTATTTTTAAAATAGAAAAAATACCTGTATTACCAGAAGTAACATCTATACTACACTACACTAACGGCCACAGCAAAATATCATTATTAGCTATTACAACCAGAAGTATCTGTTGAAGAACTATCTCCTAAAAATGTCAACTACATTACTAGATTCAAGATCTGCTATGAGAGCACTCAGGTCAGTGAGGAGATACAAATTCATACAGGTTACTCCTAGAGCAAAGTCCAAAATAATCATTGGCTAAACCACAAATTACACACCAATAAAGGAACAGAATTATCAAACTGGCTTAACATCAAATAAAATACATACAAGAAAAGAGCAAAGTCAAAGAATAACTATACAACAATTACAATATGTGCTATGGTTTGAATATGTCCCCCAAAGTTCATGTGCTAGAAACTTGATCCCCAATGGGGCAGTGTTGGGAACTGGGGCCTAATGGGAGGTGTTTGGGTTATGGGGGCACTATTCTCAAGAATGGACTAATGTCATCGTCCCAGGGGTGGGTTTCTTATAAAAGGATGAGTTTGGCACAATCTCTTTCTTTCCCTTTCTCTCTCTCTTGCTCTCTTGCCCTCTTTTATCCTCTTGCATCCCATCATGGGCTGATGTAGCAAGAAGGCTCTTACCAGATGCTAGAGGCTTGATCTTGGACTTCCCAGTCTCCAGAACTGTGCAAAATAAATTTCTGTTCATTATAAATTACCCAGTCTCAGGTATTGTTATAACAGCACAAAATGAACTAAAACAGTTATGTATGATACATTAAAATCCAATTCACAGCCAGGTATGGTGGCTCACGCCAGTAATCCCAACATTCTGAGTGGCCGAGGTGGGAGGACTGCTTGAGTCCAAGAGTTTGAGACCAGCCTGAGCAACATAGTAAGTCTCTACAAAAATTAAAAAATTAAACAGGCATAGTGGCTAGTGTCAGCTACTTGGAAGGCTGAGACAAGAGGACACAGCCTGAGCCCAGGCATTTGAGGATGCAGTCAGCTATGGTGATGCCATTGCACTCCAGGCTGGTCAACAGAGCCAGATACCGTCTTTAAAAAAAAAAAAATCCAAGTCACTCTGTAAATAGTCTCAAACACTGAGACTCCAAAAGTTGCATCATAGATGTATTTGAGCATGTTAAAAATTTATGAGAACCAGCTGAGCGCGGTAGCTCACGCCTGTAATCCTAGCACTCTGAGAGGCCGATGCAGGAGGATTGCTTGAGCTCAGGAGTTTGAGACCAGCCTGAAGAAGAACAAGACCTGTCTCCACTAAAAATAAAAAAATTAGCCCAGCATCATGGCACACACCCCTAGTTCCAGCTACTCAGGAGGCTGAGGAAGGAGGATAGCTTAAGCCCAGGAGTTTGAGGTCACAGTGAGCTAAGATGATGTCACTGAACTCTACCCAGGGTATAAGAGCAAGACTCTGTCTCAAAAAACAAAACAAAACAACAATGAAACTCAACAGAATCCAGAAACAGACCCAAGTATAAATGGGAATTCAATAAGTGATGGAGTCAACACCTAAAAATCAGTGTGGAAAAAAATGAACGATTTAATAAATGATACTTTGTGCAACTGGCTATCCATCTGGGAAAAAATAAAATTAGATATCTGCATCACACTATCTATAAAACTAAATTCCAGTTGAATTAAAGTTCCTAAACACAAAACAAGCAAAAACCCTATGATAATACTAGAGAAAAATAATCTTGAGATAGGGAAAGGCATCTTGTTTGGTACTAAACAAGAACCAAAACTGCTAGAATTTGTATTTGCTCACATAAATAAAAACTTTTGAACAAAGGCAGGTATCATAAATATAATCAAATGACAAGCAACAGGCTGAAGGAAAATATTTTCACCATACAAAGATGGGATGATATACATTATATATAAAGAGATCCTACTAATAAACAAAGAAAACAACTCAATAAAAAAAAAAAATGAGCAAAGGATAAGAACAATTCACAGAAAAGAAAAAACCAGAGGCTTCACCTTACTAGTAATCATAAAGATGCAAATTAAAACAAAGTGATTCCATTCTCTACCCATCAAATTGGTTAAAATGAAAAACTTTATAAAATAAATTTTTATAAAGTTAATATAAAATAAAGTGTTATATTTGACAATGGCAAGGATATGGGGAAACTAGTATGCTCATACTTTGTGGAAATGTAAACTGGTTGAATCTTTTAGAGGACAATTTATTTAAGTTTATTAACTTAACACATTAACTGCCATGTGGGTTTTATTTAACTCACTAGTTTTGAGCTTGGGGCCTTGTGAAACATATGTAACTCACACGTCTCTTCACCGTGGAAGCCTATCTTTTAAGTTGCATATTACTCGCACACAGAAAACAAAAAATAACAAATTTTTCATTAAATTAGAAAGGATCATTTTGTTTTCGAAGTTTTATTCTATTTTCATAATAAAACACCATGGGCCCAACAAAAACAATTTTTTTTCTAGTGTGGCAGTCAGTGTGTTAAATCAAAATTTAAGTTTGCATACTCAGTAATTCCAGTTCTAGGAATTATGTTACTGTTGCACATGTACACAAATACATACACATGAATGTTTGCTGCAGTATCAATTATAGACAACAGAAAAATCTATGTCCACCAATATATAAGTGGCAAAATAAATTATTGTGTATAGTATGAAATAGTTATCTATATGTGTTGACATGAAAAGCCCTCCAAGATGTACTGTTAAGCAAAAAAAAAAAAAAAAGCAAGACACAAAATAAGCAACATGTCATGCATGTGCATTATATGTGTATAAATATACATCAAAATAGAACCAGAAAGGCACACACATAAAAAAAAACCAAAAACTGGTAAGTCATTACATAAGAGTAGGATGAAATTAGTAAAGGAGAACTTTCACTTTTTACTTTATATATTTTCAAATTGTTTGTATTTTTTTTTTACAATATACATGTATACATGTAAACTTTTTAAGTTTTAATTTTAAGGAAGCACGTACTTTCCACACATCTTTAAAAGGCAAATACCACAAAGCAAGATTGACAGTTTAAATGTTTTATTAATATCAAATCCCAAGAGCACAGCAAAATTAAATTCAAAGTAGTCTCACATTAAATAAGGATAAGAAGCCCAATATAACAAAACACCACCTGATTTCAAGAAAAAAGGGAAACTGTATCTGCACAATCAAAAACTTATTTAAAATTTAATAAACTAAATCATGGTAGAGAATATCAGCTTTGGAGGCAGATAATGGTGAGCTATTCTAAAACCAAAAATCAATTCAAATGTTTAGATAAAAATTTCTCTGGAAAGTGATCCATTCCTTAAACAAAGAAACAAAAGTATAATACAGCAACACAGAAACACACTGCATGGGCACAAAGTCAAGAGTTATAGAAGGAGACAGAAAACAGTCCAGTTTTATAGCCTAGAAACAGATGGAAATTTAGAGACATACTCAGTTGAGAGGATCCATAAGGCACAGCAGCAGAGGTTTAAAAGGAAACATATTTCAGTGAAGCCCTACTCTAGACACGAGAGTTCAAAATTATAAGCAAGATGTTCTGGAAATACCACTTCTATGGCATAGACAATACAGCCATACTACTTATAGTCTCCAAAATAAACCACTGGAGCGCTTTCAGAACTTTATTGTGTCAAGTAACCTCTCTCAATCAACTTTTTAGAGAAACTGAATCAATTCTTAGAATTACCTTCATTTTTAGATCAATAACCTGTGCTAAAAGAAGAAAGTGTGAAAAAAATCATTTGGCTTTGAAAAGCAGGATATGTTTTAAAATATTTTTTGTATAAAATTTACCTTCATAAATATACATTTGTTCGATCTAAAATTAGTCTAGGAATATGTATTTTTTGATGATACTGCAATCAAATCATAGCCCAGCCTGGGATTTAATGTCAACCATAGATAACTGTACCCGTTTCTATAATGTAGAGCAGAATATAAGGGCTCCTGGTTCTTGATTAGATCCTAACTTCATCAAGGGAAATGCCCTAAAAAGTAGTAAGATTACGGAAAATTTTTCCATATAATTTTCTTTCCCATCATGACTACACAACAGGAAGAGCACTGGAAAGAAACCATTTGCAAAATAGGCAACTTTTTGCTTAATGAGCATCCCACCAATCTAACTTAACTTGAATCCAATTCTGCCCTGGAATCAGTCAAGGAAGTAGTGAGACTCTGTTACCCGCTTCCTCCTTCCTTTCCCATCTACCACTACCCTCTCTCTTTTCCACTCCCAACTCTTGGCCCTGAGCATAATATAGACACTTTTATAACACACAGTTATGCCTCTTTTATAGTTTTAGACTAACTTATCAGTCTTTTAATCTCTGCACCATAGGCAATAGAAAGCACACTGCATGTTCTATAGTGCAATGAGTAAAACCTCATCAAAATTTAACTTTTTTATTTACAAGGACATCACCAAGAAAATAAAAGACAACACACAGGATGGGAGAAAAAATTATAAATCACACATCTGGATAAGGGACTTGTATCTAAAATACATAAACACAATCCAATAATAAAAAGATATATAACCCAATTTAAATGAGCAAAAAAATATTTTTTAAATGCACTACTCTGGGGGGGAAAAACACTTTACATCTAGTAGGATGGTTATAATTTTATAACCACCACCAAAAAAAACAAACAAAACAAAACCCCAGAAAACAAGTGTTGGCAAGGATGCAGAAAAATCTAAAATGGTGCAATTGTTGTGGAAAACTGTTTAGTGGTTCCTACAAAGTTAAACACAAAACTACTCTATGACTCAGCAATTCCATTCCTAGGTATATAACCCAAAGAACTGAAAACAGGGACTCAAACAAATGGGTGTATGCCGATGTTCACTGCAGCATTACTCACAATAACCAAAAGGTAGAAACAATCCAAATGTCTATCAACCATGGACATAAACAAAATGAGCTACATACATATAATGGAACATTATTAAGCCATAAAAAGGAATGAAGTTCTGACACAAGCTAACATGGATGAACCTTGAATACATTATGTTAAGTGAAATAAGCCAGACACAAATGACAAATGTGACTCCACTTGTATGAGCCACCTAGAATAGGCAAATTCATAGAGACAGAAAGTAGATTAGAAGTTCCCAGGAGCTGCGGAAGAGAGCAATGAGGAGTTATTGCTTAATGGTTACAAAGTTTTTGTTTGTGGTGTGAAAAATTTTCAGAAGTAGAGAGTGTTGATAGTTGCACATTCACATTGTGAATGCAATTAATGCCACTGAATTGTACACTTAAAATGGTTAAATGACTAAATTTCATGCTATAGTTTACCACATTAAAAATTAAAAATGTAATACACCAAAACCACTGAACTGTATAAATGGGTGAATTACATGATATGTAACCATATCTCCAAGTTGTTTAAAAAGAAAACACTGAATACAATTTTTAAAAATTAGAAACAACAGAATTTCCAAAAATAGGTAATTAATTAAATAATGTATCTAATCTGTGGAGTATGATGCAGTTATTTACATTATATGGTACACATATACTTATTAACATGGTTATGTTTGTGATATAAGTGAAAAATGGGTTTCCAGAAAGGATGAGCCTATTAAAAAAAAACTGTTGGAAGAATATGCCCCAAAATATTGATTAATGGTGGTTTTCTCTAAATGGTAAGATTACTGGTAATTTTTACATTCTTTCTAAATTTATCTTTATTTTCTAATTTCCTATAATCTATGCATATTAGTTGAAATAGGAGTAACAAAAACAAAAAATATGCACATCTTTCACACCAAAATATTAAGATATATATACAGTATTAGCTTATGATAGTTATTTGGTCATTACGTCATTAGCTACATTTCACATCTAGTCACTTATTTTGAATATAAATAGTATTTATACTATAAAGTTTTCTTTAAATCTACTTATCCTTTCTAGAATTTAAATATCTAAATTAATTCCACTTTTTCTAAGTAGAAAGATCTTTTGTATGCAATAAACTCTAAAATACCATACAAGCCTGGCACAGTGGCTCTTGCCTATAATCTTAGCATTTTGCGAGGCCAAGGCAGAAGGAGGCCTTGAGGCCAGGAGTTTGAGACTAACCTGGACAATAGTGAGACCTGGTCTCTACAAAAAATAAAAAACTAGCTGGTGTGGTCATGCATGCTTGTAGTCCCAGCTATCTGGGAGGCTGAGGCAAAAGGATCACTTGAGCCCAGAAGACTGAGGTTGCAGTGAGCTATGTTGACACTACTGCACTCTAGCCTGGGCAACAGAGCAAGACCCTGTCTCAAAACAAAACAAAAACCATACAGATTTTTAAAATCTGTTAACTGATTAGCATGGGTAATCATTTCCTTTTGCTATAGCAAACAATGGAATATTATGATCCCCATAACCACTTTTATCTAAATTACTCTTTGATCTCTTTCCTATAGATCTTTTCTAAAATAATAAAAGTTACCATTTGCACACTTGGTGAATGCTATGTACTGTGATAAACATTGTATAATCATTACCTCCATTTAATCTTTAACACAACTGGATAAAGTTGGCATTATCACTTTACAAAGGAAAATATAGAATCAGAAAAGCAACATACCCATAGATGAGAGACTAAACTCCAAACCAATGTCCCACTTCTATAACAAAGTTGGCCTTAACAGCTCATTTCTTAAATATTTTTAATTTAAAAATACACAAATATACAATTATTACATTTAAAAAAAACTTTTCTTTCCTTAACTTTATAGGTTCATTGTTACTACTCTGAAGTTCTAGGTAAATGAAATACAAAAGGGAATTTACTAAATATAGTTCCTTGGTGCTCCCATGCATATAGCATAGAAGAGCAAAAAAGGCATACATATTCATAGTAATTGGATATTTTACCTTTTAGGTATGACTATATTGGGTTACATGCTATCTAACACTGAAGTTTTGAGATACAAATCTGTTTTAGGGCTGGCAAGTTCACCTACTCCATACCTCTCGTTTTACAAAAGGAGAAAACTGAGATTAGCTGACTTGCCAGTTAGTGGAGAAAAAACTGGTACTTGAACCGAGGTCTCTTCTCTCTCAGTGACTCTCTACTGTTCCACAGTGGTCTCTGAGGTAATTCCTAGATGACCCATATGAAGATGTAGAGTTTATTGTCTTCAAGCTATTATGGCCCACAGAATCTACAGGTAGAAGCTAAAAAAGAGACTTAAAGCTGATAGGCTTTATCATTTTGCTGTATTCTGGCTTGGAGATGAGATCATGAACTTTAACCACACACAAAGAGCCAGGTACATTTCACTGACCTGATTCAGCCAGATTTTTACCATCCTGGTTTCATCTTTGCCTCTTTCCACTTCTGAAACACTACCATTTCCACTTTCCTCGCCCATTAAATGAACAAGTAACAAAAAAAACCCAAAAATAGATTTGAAAATCTAAATTAACCATTAAGCCAATTCCCAATTACATAATCAAAACACCTTGTATGTTGTCTTTATACTCCTAGTTGACACCAAGAAAATGGAAAAATTCATGTTATTATCTACATAAGCCATATATAATTATAAAGGTAAATCCTGTAAGTTAAACACATAATACTTCCCAATAGCAAATATCAATGACTAATATAATCCGGAAACTCCAAACAGTAAGTGAACAGCAGCCTTTTGTGCAGACCCAAGTCAGGCATATTTAATTGCTTGTTGATATGGTATATATCCTAATAATGAATGGAACGAACTATTACGGGTCTTCTGGAGAAAAGTGATGGAAACCAGGCATGAAGAATGTTTCCTGGGACTCAGTTCCTCATAGTAAAAGCCTCTGAAAATAGTAAGTAACAACTGGTGTCTTTTCTTTACCAAAGTGATGTTTTGTTAAGTTTTACTCAGAAGACAGCATGAAACTGTCGGCGAACGGTATATCTGTCGCACCTGTTCTCTATTAAGTTCTAAATGTTCTTATCACATGTTTAGTCTGTGAAAGTGTTCTTGGTTTGTCAGGTTAAAGCAACTGAAATGTCAGAGTAAATACATTTTCATATGGCAAATAAGCTAAAAGTATTAGCTTTAAGGTAACAAACGTCAGTGTGGCCAGGCCAACATAACACAAAGGATAAGATGGTTTATCCTATGTCCCCACTCTCCCTCACTTGGTCAAAAAGTCCCACTACTGGAGTATTTTCTCTAAAATGCTCTAAATTTCAATTCATAAGGCCAACTGTTAAAATACTGACTTTGGGAGGTCTGCAGTGACTATAATCGTCTTCCATTAGCATCTTAACTGGAATGTGATATTTAGATGAACAAATTATTGTCACTGAAACTTTAACCCAAAGGGTGTAAATCTAGTAGATTTCAAAGGGAATAAGGGACAAGGGAAAGAAATGATATTGAAGAAGGGCTTTGAACTAGGGCAGACTTAGGTAGAGACATCTAATTCTGATGGGAGTGTGCATATTTATGTTATATGTATATATATATACATATATATATAAAATATATATATATCTATATGTTTGCTAATGCATGACTGAGCTGGCAGAAGAGTAAAGAAACAACTCAGATTTAGATAAATGGAGAAAGCAAAAATCCACAGGAGTGAGTGCTAGAATTGCAGCTGCCCTGCGGACCCCCACCCCCACCCCTAAATCACTGATGGCTACAGCCTGGGATTTAATGGGACACAGACTGAGGAAAAGAGACAAAGACTGAAGCCTAAATAGGTTTGGAGGTCATATCAAAGAACTTTACATAAAATTGGGAACCCTGAAGGATGATACCTTCAGTGGTTAAACTAAGGAAAAAAGAACCCACCCCACAGAGACAACAACAAAAATTCCTAACCACAAGCCCATACTGATTAAAGAAACATATAAGGATATACTTTAAAAAGAGGGAAAATAATCTCAGAAGGGAGCTCTGAGGTACAAAAACAAATGGTGAATAAAGAAAATTATATATATGCATACATGTATGCATGGGGGTTATTCTAAACAAACATTACATCTTTGTTATAAAACATTAACATGTTATTGGGGAGATAAAAAATAGTCAATACAGAATTAAAATCCCAGAAAACAGAATGGGACAGAAAATAGAGTTGAGTGCCCTAAGGTGTTTGTATTGTTTGAGAAGAAAGTAAAGATATTAGTTAATATTTGGCCAGGTGGGTGGCTTACGCCTGTAATCCTAGCACTCTGGGAGGCCGAGGCGGGCGGATTGCTCAAGGTCAGGAGTTCAATACCAGCCTGAGCAAGAGTGGGACCCCGTCTCTACTATAAATAGAAACAAATTAATTATTGGCCAACTAATATTGAGAGAAAAAAAATCAGCCGGGCATGGTGGCACATGCCTGTAGTCCAGCTACTCAGGAGGCTGAGGCAGTAGGATTGCTTGAGCCCAGGAGTTTGAGGTTGTTGTGAGCTAGGCTGTCGCCACGGCACTCACTCTAGCTTGAGCAACAAAGTGAGACTCTGTCTCAGAAAAAAAAATAATAATAATTAATATTAGCTTTAAGTGAAATACATGTGCTTAAAATTTCTAGGGTAACCATTAAAAGAAAAGGAATAGACTGTATAGCTTCCAAAGTAGGAGGGAATAAATCAGAAGGGAAAATCTTAACCAAGTCAAAAGAAGGGCAAGGGGAGAGTGACAAGTAAAAGATACAGGAAAAAATAAGATAATGATAATTAAAATAATAGCTAACATTTATATAAGACTTAGCACGTATGAGGCATTGCTCTAAGCACTTTAAATATATTAGCTTATTTAATACACACAATGAGCCAATGAAGTATAATAGATACTATGTACTATTATTCCCATTTTACATATAGGAAACTGAGATATTGAGAGGTTAAATACTTGGATAAGATCACATACATAGCAGGTGGTAGGGTGAGATTCAGTCCCAGGCATTCTGACTCTGGAGTCTGAACTGTACAAATGTCTAATAGATAATATATAGGTATGACACTCTTTATATTTACTCATGTCCCTTCAGTCAATTTTTCAGTCTGATGACTAAGAATCCCTATCAAAGAATAGGTATTTACAATGCTAAAAACATTTACTTAATTGACTATTTACGGATAAGCATAGAATAGGCAAAGGAGAAGGTGCTAACATATATGAAGTACCTAATATGTTATCAGGCACTGTGCCAGACATTTTATCACATGGGTTCTCTTGGTTAATCCTCACAATCCCCTATAAAGTAGATTAATATCCCCAATTTTCAGTGGAGGAACCTAAAGAGCCAAAAATTTAAATAACTCACCAAGGGACATAAGCCCAGTCAGTCAGGTCTGACTTCAATATCTACTTAATAGGAGTCCACTTGCTCAAGGCTTCTTGTTATGGCTCCCGGCAAAAAAAAATATTTTAAAGTTAAAAAAAAAAATCTATTTAACAAATATTTATTAAGCATCAATTTATGCCAGGCACTAAAGATACACTGGTAAATTTAAAAATCTAGAGTTTTTACCTTTATGGAGCTTATAGTTTAAAGGGGGAGACAATCAAATAAACATACAAATAAAGATGAATTACAAATAGATAAATGTTATAAAGGACAACAGAATTACAAACTAATAAAAGTTACAAAGTGCTCTGAGAGTATACAATTAGAAAAACCCAACCTAGTCTGAAAATGTCAGGGCTACAAGATGTCTGTAAGGAATGAGAAAAATAAAAAATGAATTAAAAATGAATAATAAAAATAAAATTAAAATGTCAGGGCAAGTTTCACTGAGGAAGTAACATTTAAGTCCATGGTTCCCAAACTGGACATCAAGGCATCCTGGAAATTCATAAGAGTGCCCAGGGTTTAAATTTTCAAGGAAAACACAGCAATACTCCACACCTGTTAGATACCATGTGAACCACCAGCTCAAGGTAGTTCTGTTTCAACTTAAGACCATGGTACATTCCTTTGGATGACATCATCTTTGTGATACCAATTTTTTGTTGTGGCTGATGTGATAAAAAAAGTAGTACCACATGAAAATTAATGTGGAAAAGAAAATGAGGGAAGTATCCAATCTGATCCCAACATATGAGAAACTGCAGTGCCCAACAGGCATATATATTCCATTAGTATGGTTACTTAAGAATGAAATGAATTTGCTACTTTTTCCTCTTAATTTATATGTATTATTTCTTCAAACAGCTACTAAGTTGTTGAAAAATAAATACTAACTATTGTTTGGACCTAATCACTTAATGAATATAACTATTAGGTATTTCTTTTAGACTAGGGTTGCTGTAAAAAAAAATTACTGAGACACTAAGGGCACCATGAACTGAGAATGTTGGGAATCTTTAAATTAAGCTAAGATCTGAAGGATGAGTAGACATTTCAAAAATGGTGTGATACAAAAAACCAACTCACGCTGGATAACAGACTTAAACCTAAGGTATGAAACTATTAGAACTCTAGAGGAAAAAGTTGGAAACACTCTCCTAGACATCGGCCTGGGCAAAGAGTTTATGAAGAAGTCCCCAAAGGCAATCACAGCAGCAACAAAAATAAATAAATGGGACATGATCAAACTACAAAGCTTCTGCACAGCCAAAGAAATAGTCATGAAAGTAAACAGACAACCTACAGAATGGAAGAAAATTTTTGCATCCTATGCATCCGATAAGGGACTGATAACTAGAATATACTTAGAACTCACGAAAATCAGGAAGAAAAAATCAAATAACCCCATTAAAAAGTGGGCAAAGGACTTGAACAGAAACTTTTCTAAAGAAGACAGAAGAATGGCCAACAAACATATGAAAAAATGCTCAACATCTCTAATCATCAGGGAAATGCAAATCAAAACCACAATGAGATATCACTTAACCCCAGTGAGAATGGCCTTTATCAAAAAATCTCCAAACAATAAATGCTGGCGTGGTTGCGGAGAGAGAGGAACACTCCTACACTGCTGGTGGGACTGCAAACTAGTTCAAGCTCTGTGGAAAGCAATATGGAGATACCTTAAAGCGATACAAGTGAATCTACCATTTGATCCAGCAATCCCATTGCTGGGCATCTACCCAAATGATCCAATGACACTCTACAAAAAAAGACACCTGCACTCGAATGTTTATAGCAGCACAATTCATAATTGCAAGGCTGTGGAAACAGCCCAAGTGCCTATCAATCCAAGAATGGATTAATAAAATGTGGTATATGTATACCATGGAGTACTATTCAGCTCTAAGAAACAACGGTGATATAGCACATCTTATATTTTCCTGGTTAGAGCTGGAACCCATACTACTAAGTGAAGTATCCCAAGAATGGAAAAACAAGCACCAGATATATTCTCCAGCAAACTGGTATTAACTGAGTAGCACCTAAGTGGACACATAGGTACTGCAGTAATAGGGTATTGGGCAGGTGGGAGGGGGGAGGGGGGCGGGTATATACTTACATAATGAGTGAGATGTGTACCATCTGGGGGATGGTCATGATGGAGACTCAGACTTTTGGGGGGAGGGGGGAGAAATGGGCATTTATTGAAACCTTAAAATCTGTACCCCCATAATATGCCGAAATAAAAAAAAATAAAATAAAATAAAAACATAAAAAAAAATGGTGTGATAGAATGAGAGAGAAAAGACAGGGTCCTCACCTTTAAAAACATTACACTCAAGTTAAGGAGGCAAAACTAAAAGATAAAAGATAAAAACATTTTACAACAATTAATAGCTAAGCTTTAATATTAATATATGCAAAATTCTTTCATATCTTTTTTTTTTTTTTTTTGAGACAGTCTCACTCTGTTGTCCTGGCTAGAGTGCTGTGGCATCAGCCTAGCTCACAGCAAACTCAAATTCCTGGGCTCAAATGATCCTTCTGCCTCAGCCTCCCAAGGAGTTGGAACTACAGACATGTGCCTCCATGCCCAGCTAATTTTTTCTATATATTTTTAGTTGTCTGGCTAATTTCTTTCTATTTTTTATTTTTTAGTAGAGATGGGATCTTGCTCTTGCTCAGGCTGGTCTTGAACTCCTGACCTTGAGCGATCCTCCTGCCTCAGCATCCCAGAGTGCTAGGATTACAGGCGCGAGCCACCGGGTGCCTGGCCTCTTTCATATCTTTTATCATGAACTTCTATTAAGTATGTGTCTATCCTCATTCCAAAGTGAGAGACTCTTGAAGCCTGTATTGGTGCCCACAGATAGGGCACATTTTAATCAGTAGATTAAGTCATCAGCACCCGCCAATGCAGGTAGGTATTATGTAATCCACTGAAGACCATGAGAACAAAAAGGCAAGGCAGGCAAGGAGGCTCACACCTGTAATCATGCTATAATCTAGCACTTTAGGAGGCAGGAGGATCACTTGAACCCAGGAGTTAGAGACCAGCCTGGGCAACAGCAAGACCAACTCTACAAAAAATAGGGAAAAAAAAAAATTAGCTAGGCACAGTGGCATGCACCTGTAGTCCCTGCTACTCTGGAGGCTGTAGGATCCCAGAAGTTCAAGGTTGCAGGGAGCCATGATGACACCACTGCACTTTAGGCCAGATAACAGAGCAGAACCCTTGTCTCCAAACAAACAAACAAAAAGAACAAAAGGCAGAGGAAAGGTGAATTCACTCTTTTCAGGAGCTGGCACATTTATTTTTCTCCTGCCCTCAGACATCAGAACTCCAGGGTCCTGGGCCTTCATACTCAGACAATTATACCACCAGCTTCCCTGATTTTCCAGCTTGCACATAGTATATCATGTGACTCCTTGGCCTCTAGAACTGCCTGAGCCAATTCCCATAATAAATCCCCTCTTCTTTATCTGTATCTATATCTCTATACCCTAATGGTTCTGTTTCTCTGGAGAATCTTAATACATTGTTTTTGAAAAGTGGACAATTAATTATCAATTAAAATAAAAAATGCATGTACCTTCTAACCCAGCAACCTACTTTAAAGAATTTTGCTTACAAAATGAAAGCATCCATATATAATGTTATATTTACAAGAAAGTTCATTGAAATATTGTTTGCAATAGCAAAATAACCCCTAGAAACTACAGTGAATGTCCAAAGGGGATGGTACAACCACACTATGGCAACATCCGTATTACAAAATATTCTGCAGCTACCAATAAAAATGAATTAAATCTATAGGTAAAGACCTGAAAAGATACCCATGATACATTTGGCAAAAAACAGAATAATCCCACTTCAAGGTAAAAAAGATAAATATTTACATTTCTGTTTGGAAGAATATTGAGAAAGAGATGAAGAAGCAGTTAATAGCAAGCAATTAATACTAGTGACCTCAGAATAAAAAGAGATTTAACTTTTCCCAATGGGCATGTATTACTTTTGCAACTTAAAATAGAATGGCAAAAAATGAAAGTTTTTAAAAGTAAGGACAGTGAATAATCTGGCTATTCTCCCCTCCTCCAAGTTCTTAACACAAAAATTCCATGTTCCAAGCACCCTTAATGAAACAGTGGTACTTTAGAAGAGTCAAGGATTCTGAGGAGCATCTCTTTTACAGATGATTTAAACTTTCTTAAAAAAAAAAAAAAAAGATGCATTTATTACTCCACCTATCCCACCAAAAGCAAACACTGAACCTTAATGTCCAGTGGATTTTCCTATCAAGTTTCTTCTGGGTGCTAATCTGTTTGGGAAATCTATAATCAGGAGCTGGAAATCTGCTTAGCAGATTTTCACAACCATACCATGTATTCACTGACAGTAAACAGAAGTGTTACTTGAGAAATCTGAAGACAGCTAAATCACATTCAAACATTTCTGGTCCTGAAATTGGGAGAGCTAACTGCTACTTGGGCGCCCCCTGGGGAACAAATTTAAAAAATTTTTCATATGGTCAGAACAAATGAATGTCCTCTATAAACATATATTCAATGAACACTTAATTAAGCACCTACTATGTGCCTGGCACAATGTTCAACACTGGGGACACAAAGATAAATAAAATCAAGTTTCTGATTTCTATATGCTTAAAGTCAATTATCAATCAAAATTTCTTCTAACCACAGTAAGTAGGATGCCCATGCAAAGTACAAGTTATCCACATGGGCCCTGGAGAAAGTTGACACAAAATCATAAAAATGCTTTCGGGGTGCTATAGAAAGCAATTTGGCAGGGAAATAAGCTTTATTATAATTTTTTATATAAGCAATATGTTCACAATCTTTAAAAAGAGGTTTAAATATTCCTTCCAAATAGCACATGCAACATTGTGGTTGTTATTTTCTTTCTTCTTTTTTGAGATGGAGTTTCAGTCTGTTGTCCCAGCTAGAGTGCTGTGGTGTCAGCCTAACTCACAGCAACCTCAAACTCCAGGGCTCAAGTGATCCTCCTGCCTCAGCCTCCTGAGTAGCTAGGACTACAGGTATGTGCCACCATGCCCAGTGAATTTTTTCTATTTTTGGTAGAGACAGAGTCTCACTCTTGCTCAGGCTGGTCTCGAACTCCTGAGCTCAAACGATCCACCCACCTTAGCCTCCCAGAGTGCTATGATTATAGCTGTGAGCCACTGCACCTGGCCTAGTGGTTGTTATTTTCAAAGATAAATTTAGGTTACAGTGCCATAATTTCTCTTGGGCCAAAACAACAAATATAAATAAAGCTTAATTTTAAAAATTCAAAAACAACACAGTATTCCTATGATGATTTTTTAGAAAAAAGTTATTTCACACCAATAATTCCACTCCAAGCACTTAGCTCTAATATAAAGTATTGCACTGATTTAGAAAATGGCTAATTTTCAAAAACAAATTTAGTATGAGAGAACACAGAATTAGAAACAGTTAGAAAATACAACAAAACTGAAAAGATCAGTAAAAATAAACCCCAAAATCTCCCTCAAATCTTTTCTTCCCAGTTCAGAACACTTTCAGAAGATATTGTTATCAGATTTGCCTTTTCTTCTTCATGGTGTCCAGGAGCAACTAACAGTGTAGAAGTGTCTCCAGAGGAAAAAAAGTACCAGCTTCCCTCCAACCAGCTTCCCTCTTCCCTAACTGCAATGCCCAGGGTCTTAGAGGGAAAGATATCCTAAGGTTCTATAGCCAGGACACAAAGCCAGAACCCAAAGATGTATTAATACTTCTGGTAGCCTGAGTTGGAAGTCAATATAATAAAGAAATAATTCGACTTCAGCCATATTTCAAGTATAAATTAGTACCTAAAATGAGCTAAATTAGCTTTGGCATGATAGTTGGGGAATTTAACATCAATTTATATAACTTTTCCCCTACCAAAAAAATTAGTTCCAAAAATTACAATCTTTTGGGATTCAGCGTATGATTGCCTGAATAAAAAATTATCAAGTCAAAATACAAGAGACTCACAAAGAGAAAAAAATTAACACACCTCTGTCTTAACTGACTATAGATATTCCAATATTAATTTAGTCAATAGGGACAGCAATTACTAAATTACGAACTATTTGGAATTAGTTGTCAGTTTAATAACATTCCTGGCAACTGGAATCAGAAGTAAACATTTTCATAAAAGATGATAGCTGAAAACAGTTTAAGCTCATATAATTGCTGAAATCTTAAAGAATAATATATTACAGAACATATCTCATCATGAAATCTTATAATTGATAATTAACAGGTTTAAAAATGTTATCAGTCATTACTGAACAGAGTAAAGAATAAACACTAGTTATAAAATGTGTAGATTATTTTTAATCCAGTGGAGTAATATGAGTATTATTAGTTTGGTTGTGGACATTTAAAGGCATGTTATGATTCAGAAACAAAATAGTGTATTTAAATGCATTCAAATATAACCGTCATATAACACTTTTTAAAAAAATACTACTACTTTACAATAAAACCAGTATAAGATTAGGAAGTTTAAAGTGGAGAAATAAATTATTTGCATATGTCTCTGTGTGCCAGATATTTTTACCTAACTTAACAATCACAAATCTCATACAGTATAGGTATTTCTATTTTCTCCCTTTTTACAAAGGAACTCAAGCTAAAAGTAACAGCTTCTCTGGGCCTAGAGAAACAGTAAATGCCAGAGAAAGGGTTTGAACCCATATCTCTTTGACTCTGCTCCTTCCCCTACTGCACTATTTACCTATAAGAGTCATTTCATATACAAAACAAAAATTTGAAATCACCCACTTGTGTTTTTTTTTTTGAGACGACTCACACTCTGTGGCCCCAGCTATAGTGCAATGGTGCAATCACAGTTCATTGCAACCTCAAACTCTTAGGCTCAAGTGATCCTCCTGTCTCAGCCTCCCAAGTAGTTGGAACTACAGGCATGCACCACCACACCCAGTTAATTTTTCTATTTTAAGCAGAGATGGGCTGGTCTCAAACTCCTGACCTCAAGCAATCCTCCCACCTTGGTCTTCCAGAGTGCTGGGTGATGTCCAGCCACCACTTGTCTTTTAAAAACTGAAAAAAACCACTGGGCATGGTGGCTCATGCCTATAATCCTAGCATTCTGGGAGGCTGAGGTGGGAGGATCGCTCAAGGTCAGGAGTTCAAGACCAGCCTGAGCAAGAATGAGAACCTATTTCTACTAAAAATAGAAAGAACTTAGCTAGACAACTAAAAATACATAGGAAAAATTAGCTGGGCATGGTGGCACATGCTTGTAGTGCCAGCTACTTGGGATCCCGGCTGAAGCAGAAGGATCACTTGAGGTTGCTGTGAGTTAGGCTGACACCATGGCACTCTTGCCCAGGCAACAGAGTGAGACTCTGTCTCTAAATAAATAAATAGTGGAAAACAACAACAACAACAACAACAAAAATAAAAATAAGGAAGACGCCGGGCCAGGTGGCTCACACCTGTAATCCTAGCACTCTGAGACACCAAGGCGGTCGGATTGCTGGAGGTCAGCTCAAGACCAGCCTGAGCAAGAGCGAGACCCCGTCTCTACTATAAATAGAAACAAGTTAATTGGCCAACTAAAATATATAGAAAAAATTAGCCAGGCATGGTGGCGCATGCCTGTAGTCCCAGCTACTCGGGAGGCTGAGGCAGCAGAATTGCCTGAGCCCAGGAGTTTGAGGTTGCTGTGAGCTAGGCTGATGCCACGGCACTCACTCTAGCCTGGGCAACAAAGGGAGACTCTGTTTCAAAAAAAAAAAAAAAATCATATATATATGGAAGAGAAAAATACTATGCATTTTTTTGTTTGACTAGTTCCACTTTTATTCCTAAAAATGATCAATAATTATAAATCTGCCAGTACAATACATAATGACTTTTAGAACACATCTTTATCTGGATACTCTTTAGGAACAAAACACAGGACAGGAGTTGACTGTATGAACATGGAAGAAGAGAAGTAAAAAGCCAAAGCTAATATAGGCTCTATCAGGCTGGGCGCGTGGGTGCTTGTAATCCCATCTACTCAGGAGGCTCACCCTAGCCCAGGAGTTTGAGGCCAGCTTGAGCAACATAGGGAGACCATCCCACCCCTGTCTCAAAAAAAAAAAAAAAAATATATATATATATATATGTACATATATAGATATATGTATATATACACATATTTCCAGGATAGGAAAAGGAAGAAATTATAAGTTCTGAGTAAAAAACTTTTGTTGGTCACGGAGTTCCACAGCGATTCTTTGGGTGATCTGCACCACCACTGATAGCCTCTTGTTTCTAGGTATCTTGTTTTCCTTCTCTCCCAAGAATTCCCCAGATTGTCCATTAAGCCGTTCTCTTCACTGTTTCACCGCAGCTAACCACATTATCTGTCACTCTAGCCCCCCAAAATTAATAACCGTATCACATCTTAAAGCAAAAGCAAAGTAAAAAAAAACCCCGATTTTAGAGTTGGAAGGTGTTTTATATTCTGAGCAAATCTGGGCTCAGGAGACTTCTTAGTCTATGAGAAGGAGGAAATGAGGCTCGGAGAGAGGAAATGACCTGCCTGAGAGCAAAGCGTGAGGTGGCAGCAGGGCCAAGGGCTGACCTCCGTACACGGCTCCGCAGGCTGGCCCTGCCCTACAGCCCGCTGCGAACAGGGCCAGACAGAGCTAGCTGCAGCTCACAAGGGGCCTAAAATAACACCCTTCCCACCAGGCGCCTTCCTACGGTAAAGACCGGTCTGTAGTTTAGAGGACTGGCGGAAAGGCGCAGAGAGGAGAAACCCCTTCAAGCAACTGTGGGACACGCACACGGCCTCTAACCGAAATCCGCGCTCCTGCAGCCTTCACCCACCGCGCAATCAGCGACCCACTGACCTCTGCGCGCTGGGGACCCCGGAGGCTGGGCCTCCCGGATCCCTCTCCCAGCCCACTCCTAAGACGAATCTGGTCCCCAACGTATAAGAAATGAGGGGGCGCAGAAACAAAACGACCCCAAGCGGCCCCCCACAAGCGCCGACGCGAACTACGAGTCCCGGCACGCCGCGCGCCGGCGGACCCTCGGCACTGCCACGCGGACGGCGCGGTGGCCGCCGGCACTCGTAGTCCGCAGTTGCGCGTCTCCTGGGGTGCGGACGGCCAGGCGCGACGGGACAGGCGAGCCCGCGCCCGGCCAAGCCCCAGGGAACCCGCCAGCTGCCCGGGCCTCACCTCGACGATACGGGCGCACTGAGTCCCCTTGCCGGCGCCGGGGCCGCCGAGGACAAACACGACCAGCGGCTTCATGAGGAGGGGAGGGCAGAGGAGAAGCGGCCGGCGGCTCAGCAGCGGGAAGCTAAGGCCCAGGACGTGTAGCAGCCGGCGACCGCAGCGACTAACCATACACCGCGTCTCAGCCGGACGCTCAAGGCGCTGACAGCGGCCGGCGCGGCGGAGGCGCGAAGCGGGGCGGGGCGGGGGGGGGCGGGCCGAGCTGGCGCCCGCCGCGGCCCAGCTGCCGAGGCTGCCCGGTATCCGCGCCGCGGCCGGAAGAGGAGGAGCCTCCCGCGGCCGGCTCGGCTACGGCGCCGCCGCCGCCGCACCGGCTTGCAGTCCCTATGCCTTCTCCTTCCCATCCCTTCTTAGCTAGTCCACGGGTGCTTCCAGACCTCGGTGTCTCACCCTGCGTCTCCGAGTATCTGGTGCTATGCTGGAGGCTGGGACGTGATAACACTGGAGAGCAAATCCCACCGACTCTGCTCGCAAGGAGTTGCAATTGCATGGGGGGGGGGGCAGCCGACAAAAAGTAAATACACGTATAAATAAATGTAAACACCCGTACGGTTTTGAAGGAAACAAACGAGAGAATAACAAGAAGGTTATAACTTGGTTAATGTAGTCAGAGAAGACTTTAAAAGAGGTGACATTTGACACAAGACATAGGGATCAGAAAGAACACAACCAGGCAAAAGCTGGGATAGAGTGTCCGTCCCACAAAGACAAAAAAGCATGTGTAAAAACCTTAAAATGGGCCGGGTGCAGTGGCTCACGCCTGTGATCCTAGCACTCTGGGAGGCTGAGGCTGGAGGATCACTTGAGGTCAGGAATAGGAGACCAGCCTGAGCAACGAGACCCCGTCTCTACAAAAAAAAAATAGAAAAAATTTAGCCAGGCGTGGTGGAACCAGCCTGTAGTTCCAGCTACTTGGGAGGCTGAGGCAGGAGGATCGCTTGAGCCCGGAAGTTTGAGGTTGCAGTGAGCTATGATGACACCACTGCACTCTAGCCAAAGGGACAGAGCAAGAGACTGTCAAAGAAAAACCCCAAAACCCTAAAATGGCTTGGCAAGTTAGAGCAATTGAAAGAATGCCAGTGGGACCAGGCCTGGATGAAATGAGGGGAGAATAGAAAGTGAAGAGTTGGGAGAGTTAGGCTGGTGGCAGGCAATTCATTCTAGCCTTTTGGTTATGGGAAGGAATTTGGATGATACTGTAATTGCAACCGGAAGCCATTGCAATTAACTCCATTTCCCTGCCTTCATTAGAGAAAAACCTTAAGGAAGAAGAAAAGGAGTACTGAACCTTGGTGAGCACACACCTTTAAAAGACGAGGAAGAGCCTGAGAAGAAAGAGCCAGAAAGGTAGGATGAAAACCAGGAGAAGGTGGTGTCCCAGCAAAGAGAGGAGCTCAATCAAAACTCAAAAGAAGGTTTCAAACCAGCTTCTGGGGAGGAAAAGCTAGGACACAGGCAGCCAGGAACAAGGAAATTGGTCATATTAGGAAGAGGAAGCAGGAGAATGGAAAAGGCCATATCAAAGCAAATCTGCCACTTTTTCCTTTGTGTGCATTCTCTTAAGTGGCTTTTTCTGTATGTCTTCTGGCAATTAGAACTGAAAGATCTTAAGGTATGGTGTCTGTGGGGAAAAGGCATAGGAAGCTACTGGCATGCTTTAGTGAAGGATATAAGCCAGAAACAAAAAGACAGTCTTTGTTGCTACCAGGACAGAGCACCAGACCATAGATTCCACATAGGGATATGGGTCTAAAACTTCTTTGTATACCTACTTAAAGCAATCTGTAGTATTTTTCTTTGTTTCCCTGGATAATTATGACCACATAGGTTGAGTACTTAATGTCATGCACCTTGCCCTCTCATTCCACCAACCATGCTATGCAACTGAAGAAAATAATAATGTGGCACAGATGTAAAAAAATGAAACCAACATACTCTTTTCTGCTAAGTGTTTTCCCAAGGAGTCTTTTCCAGGAAGGACAAGGCTAGGTAAAAGAATACTTTATTACTATTTGGCTCTTTGAGCCTGTTCTGGTTATCTGATGTTACCTAACAAACCACCTCCAAAATGTAATGGCTTAAAACAATAAGAAACATTTATTTTGCTATGACCTAAAGTTTAGGCTAGGCTTATTGAGGACAGCTCATCTTTGCTCCAACATGCTGTCAGCTGGAGCAGCTCACATGGGAATTGGACAAGGATCCACTTCAAGGAAAGTTCATTCACATGGCTGACAATTTTGTGTTGGCTCTTTTCTGGGAGCTCAGCCTGGGTTTCATCACAGGTTGCTTGGGTTTGTTCTTATAGTACATGATGGTTGTGTTCCAAGAGTAAACATTCCAAGAGTTGGGGAATGGAAACTGCCTTTTTTTTTTTTTTTTTTTTTTTTGAGACAGGGTCTTACTCTATTGCCTGGGACAAGTACAATGGTATCAGCCTAGCTCACTGCAACCTCAAACTCCTGGGCTCAAGTGATTTTCCTGTCTCAGCCTCCTGAGTAGCTGGGACCAGCTGTGTGCCACCATGCCTGGCTAATTGTTTTATTTTTATTTTTTGTAGGGACAAGATCTCCCTAGGTTGCTCAGGTTGGTCCTGAACTCCTGGGCTCAAGCCTTCCTTCCACCTTGGCCTCCCAAAGTGCTAAGATTACATGTATAAGCTAACACTCCTAATGGGAAACTGCCAGTTTTTAAAACCTGGGCACAGAAACTGCTGCAGCAAATCTTCCACTATGTTCTTTCAGTCAACCAGATACAGACCAGATTCAAGGAGAGGCTACATAGGCCCTACTTTTCAATAAGAGGAATGTCACAGAATTTTGGAGCTATGTTTTAAAGTTGCTTTCAGGATCCAAAACCCTTCTGCAGAACCTTAGTAAGCTGAACTGGATCATATAGAACTTAGAGAACTCTCTTGTATAATCAAATCAAGACTAGATGACCTCACTCTGGGAGGCCGAGGCAGGCGGATTACTCGAGGTCAGGAGTTCGAAACCAGCCTGAGCAAGAGCAAGACCCAGTCTCTACTATAAATAGAAAGAAATTAATTGGCCAATTAATATATGTAGAAAAAATCAGCCAGGCATGGTGGCACATGCCAGTAATCCCAGCTACTTGGGAGGCTGAGGCAGAGGGATTGCTTGAGCCCAGGAGTTTGAGGTTGTTGTGAGCTAGACTGACGCCACAGCACTCACTCTAGCCTGGGCAACAAAGTGAGACTCTGTCTGAAAAAAAAAAAAGAAAAGACTAGATGATCTTCCCTCCTTGGAAACCCCAGGCCAGATACATTGGAGCACTCAAGAAGCAAAACAAACCAAGGAAGTCAGAATATCCAAGTAGCTTTTGGCCTATCTTATCACACCAGGCAGTCACATAGAGTCAAGACAAGGAGGCCAGGATTCATGAAAGGTACCATAGTGCACTGATATTTGCACATTCAACCCTTCTACTTGTCCACAGTGAAAGGTCTAGCTCTTAGTACGTTGGTCCTAATTTATCCTCAAAGAATCCATTTTTATATTAGCCATATATCAGTGCCCCTACTCCTTGAAGGTGGCAGAGATGCAGTGAATTCTACCTAAATGCAAATAACTAGACATGCAATAATAGTACACCCCAATAAATATATATAGAATAAACGATGTCACCCAGTAGAGGGCCATTCCCTATCTATATCCATAGATGGAATCTATAGTTTAAATAAATTTGATGAATAACTATTGAATGTTCACTATGTGCCAGGCACTTCACTTATATTACATATCTTTTTGGATAATACTCAAACTTTTAAAGTATCAAAATAATCAGAATATCTGTAGAGATTTCTGTGCCAGGATTTGCTGTGTCAGACATCCTCTAATTGCTGAATCATGGAGAGGTTCAGGGTGTTCCAGGAGAGAGGTGGAGGTCACTGCAAATGCTTAGAGAAATAGATATATACCAACTCATATTAAATATTAATATATTAATATTAAATATTAAAACATTTCAATATTTTAATCATCAGTACAGTCTTACTAGCTATGTATTAGCTAAACATTAGCCTTGCCTTATAAAATCATCATGATGCTGTGAAGTTAGTACCATTATTTTACAGATGGATAAAGAGAGCCAGGAGGTGGAAGTACTCTGTTCAAGACCACAAGGCAGACCCTGCTCAGTGGCTTATGCCTGTAATCCTAGCACTTTGGGAGGCTAACGCAGGAGGATCCTTTGAGCCCAGGAATTCAAGGCCATAGTGAGCTATGATCATGTCACTGCACTCCAGCCTGGGTGACAGAGTGAGACCCTGTCTCTAAAAAAAAAAGAAAAGAAAAGGAAGAAATAGGGCCTTGTCACCATTCATCAGTCCTATTTGTCATAATCACCCTTTAGAGAGAAATCATCTGTTACCATACTTTCATTTTCCCATCATTGACCACTCCTCTTTGTTGGCTATGTTTTATTCATTTTTCAGGATTTCAGGATTCTGCTTGCTCTAGGAAACTTTTTCTGAATTCCCAGAATTCCCACCTAGGTTAGGTGTCCCTCTTTTGTGCTTCTATTCTTCCCTACCAAGAGCCTTGTTAATTTATGTTGTAGCACTATATTGGGTATTTCCACCCCAGATTGAGAGCCCTTGAAGGAAGGGACTATGTCTGATTACTCTTTGCACAGCATTGAACTAAGTGCCTGATAGTTTATTATTGTTACAACATGATTCACTCTCTTAAACAAGTAGACCTTATGTGTCATATTCAGGCCTTCATAGCCATATATTATATTGTGATTTATTTCCTGAAATGATGCTTAACCCATTGTATAACCTGATGCTTAATGGAGTTTTTAAAATGAAAGTTCTTGCTACTCAGATTTTCATGGTTATTGCCATAAGGCTTTATCAAGGGACCTTTTCTCAAAGATTCTGAGAGTACTAGTTAAGGGAAACATAGTCTTTAAAAATCTGAAGTGCCAAATCTGGCAGCAGACAATATGCCTGCCCTCCTGGGAGTGACTTTGTCCTCTGAGCTTAGTCAATTTCATGTCATAGAACTGCAAGCAGACCAGTGAAGGGAGACTGTCTTTAACTTGCAGCATCTTTTTTTTTTTTTTTTATTTCGGCATATTATGGGGGTACAGATTTTAAGGTTTCAATAAATGCCCATTTCCCCCCCTACTTGCAGCATCTTTACTCACTAACTTTGCAAGTTTAGGTACGTGGGTAGTACCTACAATTTCCTTGTCTGCAAAATCAGGATGATGGTACATTAACTCAGTTTAGCAAATACTTTTGGAGAATTTATTGGTGTGTGATATCTGAGCATTTTAGTCTTCATTCCAAATAATCCAAGATTTAAAAAATAAGTAAAATAAGTCAGCATCACTTGAGGTATAAAATGTTACTGTTAACTCTCCTAAGAATTTTTTTTTTTTTTTAAATACCAACTGATGAGTGAACTTTATTTTTTTTTTATTTTTTTTTTTTTCTCTCCTAAGAATTTTAACCATCTAAAAGGAATTTTGGGACTGGGCCCAGTGGCTGACACCTATAATCCTAGCACTCTGGGAGGCCGAGATGGGTGGATCACTCAAGGTCAGGAGTTCAAAACCAGCCTGAGCAAGAGTGAGACCCCGTCTCTACTAAAAATAGAAAGAGATTAATTGGCCAACTAAAAATATATAGAAAAAATTAGCCAGGCATGGTGGTGCATGTCTGTAGTCCCAGCTACTTGGGAGGCTGAGGCAGAAGAATTACTTGAGCCCAGGAGTTTGAGGTTGCGGTGAGCTAGGCTGATGCCATGGCACTCACTCTAGCCTGGGCAACAAAGTGAGACTCTGTCTCAAAATAAATAAATAAATAAAAGGAATTTTGTGTAAATTGACAGATTAGCAATCTCCCTTAAAAATAAGATGTTCCTTCAAAGCTGTAGTTTTAAAAAAGCAGTAGTCGGCTGGGTGCTGTGGCTCATGCCCATAATCCTAGCACTCTGGGGGGGGGGAGGGGGATCCCTTGAGCTCAGGAGTTCAAGATCAGCCTCAGCAAGAGTGAGACCCTGTCTCTACTAAAAATAGAAAAATTAGCCAGGCATGGTGGTGTGTGTGCGCCTGTAATCTCAGCTGCCTGTAGTCCCAGCTGTTCCAAAGACTGAGGCAGGAGGATCTCTTTTTTTTTTTTTTTTTTAATTACCCATGAAGACATGTCTGAATAGGAGGATCTCTTGAGCCCAGGAGTTTGAGGTTGCTGTGAGCTAGGCTGACACCATGGCACTCTAGCCGGGGCAACAAAGTACAACTCTGTCAAAAAAAACAAAAAAGCAGTAGTACAACTTAGCTTAGAAGTGTGACTTGAGAGAGAAAGTTGGATATTGGGAGAAATTTAGTCCAGAAGATAAGTAACAGAACCAGGAAGAGAAGAAATAACTGAGGCCAACTTCCCTGTTCCTGGTGATAACAATAGCTCTTTAATCCCCACGTCCAGCCTGTTAGCATCAGGGTTTATGCTAATTAGAACATTTACCTGGTCCAATCACAAAGACCACGTCACAGGGACAGGGACTGAAAGGCAATAAGAAAAAACAATTTGTGTAGAAGTGTCTTAGCCCATCAGGCTGCTATCATAGAATACCATAGATTGGGTAGCCTATAAACAATAGACCTTTATTTTTCACAGTTCTGGAAGGTGGGAAGTCTGAGGTCAAGGTATTGCTTCCCTGTTCATAGACAGCCATCTTTTCCTTGTGACTTCACATGGTAGAAAGGGGAAAGAGAGCTTTTGGGGAGTTTCTTTTATGAGGACACTAAGCCCAAATCACCTCCAACCATCACATTGGGGGTTAGGATTTTAACATAGGAATTTGGGGGAGGACACAAACACATAAACGGTCTATAGCAGTTAGGACGTAGAATTTTGGATGAATTTTCTCCTTTACATTTTTTTCTTTGTTATAACATTGTTTATGTAACAAATTCTTACATTCTTAAAAAACATGACACACTGGAAATGGTTCTCTGTAAAGCAAATTAAAGCACTTGTTTGTTTGTTTTTCAGAGACAGGGTCTTGCTCTGTCACCCAGGCTGGAGTGTAGTGGTACAGTCATAGCTCACTATGGCCCTGAATTCCTGGGCTCAAGCAAGCCTCCTGCCTCAACCTCCCCAGTTGCTGGGATTATTGGTGAGAGCTACTGCCTCACTGGGCTAGCACTTGGAAATTTGAAAAATAAGACCATTAGCTTTTCTCTATAGGGGCCAAAAGTCATAGCAATTCTACAGTGTCTTGAAATGACACAAAGATGTATATGAACAAGGATCAAAGAAAAGCATGATATATATTCAGTCTATTTAAACTGGCCTGCAATCTAACAACTATTTGTATTTGCTTTGGGTAATTACCTCTTATAAGCCAGCCTTTAAAATTGTGCCTTCCTTGTTCTATATTTATCATATCCTTTCAACTCCTCATACCGCCTAGCACAAAGCTTAGTGTATAGTACATATTTAGTATAGCATTTGTAGATTTTATTTCATTAAACTTATTCTCTTTCTAATTTAATAAATCAGTCCCCTTAATATCTTTAAACATAGGGCACTATGTTACTCATTTATTAATAATGTCAATTGTTGGTACACCTAGACTAATAATAATATATGGGCAGCTCTTTCAATTAACTTTCACACTTATTATGCATTAACTCTTTTCTATGATAATGTACAATATGCAAATGAGGAAAATCAATCTCAGAGAGATTAAATGGCAGGATTGGGGTCAGATCCCCAAAGCTATTGCTTGTTGCATTATAATTTTTAATATATATATATATATATATATTTGAGACAGGGTCTCACTCTGTCACTCCAGTTAGAGTGCAATGGCAATTGCAACCTCAAACTCCTGGGCTCAAGCAATCCTCCTTTGTCAGCCTCCTTCAGACTCCCCAGTAGATGAGACTACAGGTGCTTGCCACAATACCTGGCTAATTTTTCTTTTCTTTGTAGAGACAGGGTCTCACTCTTGCTTAGGCTGATCTTGAACTCCTAACCTCATGCAATCCTCCTGCCTTGGCCTCTCAAAGTGCTAAGTGCTAGGATTATAGGCGTGAGCCACTGTGCCTTGCCCTAAAAAAAATTTATTTCTTTTTTTCCCCCTTTCTCCTAAATTCTCAGGGAAAAAATATTTTAAATATCTGAGAAAGTAAGCTCTTTAGTCACCTCCAAGCTCTTTGAAATGTAAAGCTGGATCATTCCGATCCTAAAATGAAGTCAATAATTACTTTTCATTCAAGTCAGAAAGTATTTACTCTATGCAATGTATTAAATGTATATCCTGCTTAGAAGTCCATTAATAACAAATTATTTAATTGAGATCTTATTGGTATTTCAGTCATTATTAAGCAAAAAGGAAGACATGGCTGGGCGTGGTGGTGGTACACCTCTGTAGTCTCAAGTACTTGGGGGGCTGACGTGAGAGGTGAGAGGACCGCTTGAGCCCAGGAGTTTGAGACCAGCCTGGGCAGCATAGTGGGACCCCATCTCTAAAAAGAAAAAAAAAAAAAGGAAGATATGTTATTTTAGTTGTTCAAAAGATTATCATATACTGCAATAGTCCCCTTTGCCCCTCCCTATTTTCTAATAAACTTTTTAAAAAATAGTTTAAGATTTATAGAAAAATTGAGAGCATTGTACAGAGTTTCCATACCTCACATCCAGTTTCTCCTATTATTAACATCTTATATTAGTATGGTATATTAGTTATGATTAATAAGCCAATATTGGTACATTATTAGCACCTAGTTTATTTAGATTTCCTTAGTTTTTATTTAATGGCTTTTTAAAAATTCCATGATCCCATCCATGATACTACATTACATTTAGTTGTCATATCTTTTTAGGTTTCTCTTGGCTCTGGCAGTTTCTAAGACTTTTCTTACATTTTATGAGTTTAACAGTTTTGAGGAGTACAGGGTTTTTATAAGATTTCTTGCTTTTAGAATTTGTCTTTTTCAGGATAAGACAGTGTTATAGGTTATTGGGAAGAAGACCACAGAGGTAAAGTACCATTTTTATGACATCATATCAAGTGTACACACTATCCATATGACTTATAACTGTTGATGTTGGCCATGACCATCTGGCTGAAGTAGTGTTTGTCAGGTTTCTCCACTGTAAAGTTACTCTTTCCTCCTTCCTCCTTACTTCCCTCCTCCTTCCATACTGTACACTTTGGAAGACTGTCATTATGCGCAGCCCACACCTAAGGAGTGGGGAGTTCTGTGTTTTGCTCACCCCTTCCTTTTTTGTCTAACTCATATTACATTTCTCTTTCAGATATCTTAAAGCAGTTTTAAAGAAAACCATAAACCATGAGGGGCTCATGCAGAGTTCCTTTCTTTTACATCTTAAATTCAATCTGTAGTCAAGTACTGTTGATTCTACTTTCAAAGCATGTCCAGAATCCGACAATCTCTTACTACCTCCATTGCTACCGTTCTGGTCCAAACCACCATTGATATCTCTCACCTAGGTTATTACAGCAGCCTTTGAATTGGTCTCCTTGCTTCTCTGTCCTTGCCCCTGACAGCTTATTCTCAATGGTTCTTTTAAAACCTAAAATCAGGTTTTGCCAATCATCTACTTAAAATCTTCCAATGGCTTCCTGTTTAACTCAAGACTGCAACCAAGTCCTTATCATGGCCCTATATGGTATATCACCACTCCTAATCATTTCCCACCTCAACTGTTAATACTATTCTCTTCACTCTCTCTGCATAAGATATACTGGCCTCCTGTTCTTCCTCAAGGATGCCAGAAAACTGCCACCTCGGAGCCTTTGCTCTTCATGTACCCCATGGCAGCCCTTGAGGTACATCACTTAGATCTCTCTCCAGAAAGAACAGGCCAGTCAGCTGCAGAGTACAATTGGCTGATGGCCTTCTGCTGTGGCCTTTGGGTTCTGCCTTAGCTTTGGTGCTTGCTCCTTCTGAGAAGCCCCATGCAATGACTAAGCACAGTAAGAGTTCTAAGGCCTAGCCATTTCTGCCTCATGTGGCACTCTTCTAATGGGCAACCTTTGCTCTGGAGCTCCCCATTGGGTTGGCTAACAGTCTGTCGGACATGCATTGCTGTCTGAGGTTCTTCCTGCTCTCACAACAGGGCTCAGGAACTGACCATCATTTCTCTTAAAAATCTGCACTCTAGAAAACTTCCAAGAAGTTTTCCAGGAAAGTAAAGAATGATACTCTATACAGCATATATTTCTTGGCTGTTTTGATACATTTTCAGCATAGTGTTGTCACTATTTCAAATGGATGAATGTTTATTCCAAACAGGACAACCTACAAATGTAGCTCAGACTTTTAAGACACTCCCATATTGGCATCTTGAGCAAAGTGAGTGGCATTTTGAATCCTGACTGTGCACTAACTATGATAGTTGTGGGATCTTACACACTTTGTCCCTTTTTGAATAGAGATAACAACTGTCTACTTTAGCTGTTAGGAGAATCATATAAGATACTGGTGGAGGAGGCCCAATTACCACATTAGCTGTTGAGATAACTACATATTATCTCATATCATATCATATTAATACCATATATACGGTCTTCCCTTGTTATCTTTCGGGGATTGGTTCCAGGAACCTGGGGGGATACTAAAATCTGGGAATGCTCAAGTCTCTTAAATAAAATGGCCTAGTATTTGCATATAGCCTACGCATAAATCATCTCTAGACTACGCAATACCTAATACAATGTAAATTCTATGTAAATCGTTGTTATACTGTATTTTAAATTTTGTATTATTTTTGTTCTATTATTTTTTTTTTCTGAGTCTTTTCCATCCGTGTTGGTTGACTCCTCGGTTGCAGAACCCAGGGATACAGCGGGCTGACTGTAAATAAATATATAAAGTATCAGTACTATATATAATACCAATATTGGTTGCGGAGGTAAATATATATGGTTTGTAAATTTGTCATTCTTTTCTGCTCAACAGGAAAGACTTTTTTAAAAATTTTGTTATTAAGAGGAGAGACTGCTTCTTAGGAAAGAAACTGAAAAATCTATCTCCCCCGCTGTTTTGTCCTTTCAAGTAAAGGGCTTGGGAACTGTTCCTAAGGTATAGTATTCTAGTCGCTGTGCGGTCAAGGCAGCGAGCACTTCCGACTTCTCACTCTTGCCTACCCAGCTGGGCTTTTCATTGCGCGTGCGCAAGGCCCACCCTACCCCGGAAATTAAGCGTTGATGAAATGAAGGATTTAAATCGTCGAAATCCTGATCTTGGAGCGCCAGTGGCGCGCTTAGTTCTCCAAGGAGGCTTGGGATTGGTAGAGCCTGGAACCTATGCGGGATGCTGATTGGCTGTCACACCAACACGACACGGTGACTGTGCGTTACGCTTGCAGCACCGCCCCCGCTTCCTGACTGGCGGGATTTCTGACCAGTTAGCAGGCGCGGCGCGGCTCTCTCGGCTTCTCGAGCTTGTGTTTGCCGCCTCGATTCCCGCGACCCCAACGTCCCAGAGGCGGGGCCGCAGTCGGGAGAGGCGCTCCTTGGAGCTTGCCTCTGGTCGGTCCCACAAACAGACTGTAGCTCGTCGGAGGTTGCGGAGAGTGGGGCTTTGTGCTCCTGGTTCCCCTGGGGCGGCAGCGGAGCCCGGCGAAGGACAGTGGGTCCATTCAGAGCCCTGCTGTAGGTTCAGTTCTCTAAGAGCCGGGCTCCGATGACGAGAAGGGGAGCTAGTGGGAGAAACTAAGCGGACCACGAATTCCTTTGGAATCATCTGTGCTAAGTAAGGTATGTGAAAGAGGTTTGCAGTCGACAGCGAGCCACTTAAAATTGTGTTTATTGTGGAAATTATTTGAGGACTGAAACCCTGAATGCTTGCTCTTGCATTCCTCACGATACTGGCTCAGATTCTGTTACATAGTAAGGAATTAGTGTTTGAAGTTCGTGGTTTACTGGACGTGGTCTACTGTGTAAACAGCAAACGGTGAAAATGCTATGTGTGAAAAGAGAGGCAGCAGTAACATCACCATGGTGTCTAGGAGAAAGTTTCACAGAGGAAGTGACATTTGAGTTGGATTGTGAGGGATGAAGGGGGTTTACCAGGGCATTCCAAGTAAACGGGGGCAGCCTCCCAGATAGTGAAACTGGGAGATTGCAAGGAGTTCATTTTGACTGGGATGTAGGATGCCTGGATGAGGGATAAGGTTGGAATAATAGGGTGGGGCCAGATTGCAAAGGTCCTATATTCTGTATATAAAGAAGAGCCATCAGTTTTGTAAGCTGGAGGATAACTTGATCAGATTTATGTAGCACTTCTAACAGCACTGTGAGGACTTTTATGTAAATCTGGTGAGAGTTGATGAAGTTAGCAGCTAAAGTGGTAGGAATGGAAAGAGAATTTATGTGGGGGAAGAGGGAGGAAGAAGAGGTGAGAATAACTTGATGGTTTCCATTTGACACATGATAATTCCATTATCGGAGGAGAATATATTTTGCTAGGTTTTGTGTGGTTTTAGTTTCTTTGACTTTAATTGTTTGAGCAATACTGTCAGAATAAAATACCTCATGTGTATTGTTTTGAAATGAGAAATACGTCAACATTATCCCATATTTCACCCTTAATGTATAAAGGAAGAAGAGACAAATGTGGAATTTTAAGACACTTCTGTTTAATGAAGAAAAAATAACACTTTATATACTTTGTAAAGTTACAGTTATCCATCTGAATATGTTTATCCATGACAACCAGGTGCAGGGCTTTTAGAGTTTAAAGCCTACATTCCACAGAAGCTGCATTAAACCTTTCAAGTCCAGATATATCTAAGAAGGACTTTTTAGTCAACCTTCTAAGGGTACTTTCAAGAGGAATTTGTTTTTGCAAATATTTTTAGTCTGCACCTGTATTAATAATTCCTTTTCTTGCTTCGGACAATTCTTTTTTGCTAGAATTGAAGCAGAATGTGCAGGGCCTAAAGAACTAAGACCTAGAAGAATATAGGAAATATTGAACTATAAAGAAAGGACTAAGAGGTCTGTAATTTGCTTCCATAATATTTAGATGGAGCTATCCAATTGGCAATTGGAAATATGAGTTTGAAACTCAGAAGAAAGGTGGAAGCGGAAGGTTTGCTCTATACAGATGAGTGAAAGTAATGGGAGTGTACGAGAGTACCCAGAGAGGGCATGTGGAACCAAAAAAAAAAAAAAAAGAACACTGATTTTTTTCACTGATATGAGTTGGTATTTTTCTTCTGGTGCCACAAGACTAAAGATTCTTTGATGACTTTATTATAGGCTCAATAAATATCTAGCTCAAATTGTTCCTGTCTACTGCTTTGTGGTTTTCTGAGGATTGTGAGGCTTTTTTGGTCAAAATCTCATCCTTTAGGCACGGTTGCTCATGCCTATAATCTCAGCACTTTCGGAGGCCAGTATTTGAGACCAGCCTGGGCAGCATAGGGAGACCCCATCTCTACAAAAAATTAAAAATTTTAGCTGGGTATGGTGGTGCATGCCTCTGGTCTTTGCTACTGTAGAGGTGGGAGAATCGCTTGAGCCTGGGAATTTGAGATTACAGAGAGCTGTTATGCCACTGTATTCCAACTTGAGTGACAGTGAGACCCTGTCTCCAAAAAAGAAAAAAGAAACCTCATACTTTAAACACCTTCCCTACCCAGGTCAGTAAGTCAATACAAAGATTTTGGAGCAGAATCTGTGCTTTTATTAATGGATAGGTATATTGGTAGATTTTGCTGCTTAGAATAAATATTAACAGTAATTTATAGGCAGAAGACTGTAGAATATAAAAGTGATCAGCAGAATCTACAAGCATTTATTACTCATCTATAGTCACACTTCATATAAGGAACCTAATTTTGCCCATAATTTTGTTAATATGTGGTTAAATCATTTTCTTATTTCTTGTTTTTATCATTCATTAGTAATATTCTTTTTACTTCTTTAGGATACTGAGGATTTGAAGTTAAGTCATTCACTAAATATCATGGAGCCTACATATCCTCTTCCAAGGCCCCAAATGAATGCCAGGTATAGTAATATTTTTACAAAATGTTTTTTTACAGATGCTCATATAACTTGGGAAGGTAGGTTGGAAGAGAAGAAAGAACATAATCTTTAGAATCAGGAAAATCTGAGTCCACATCCCAGTTCTACTACTTGTTAGGTGGGTTACTTTGATCAAGTTAATTAAGCCTCATTTCCTCATCTTTAAAATGGGGATGTTAATCTCTGTCTAACAGAAGGTTACTGTGAACAGTCAAGTAAGATTATTAAACTAAAGGGTCTGGTACATAGTAGGCACTCAGTAAATATTAGTTCCATTTCCTCCACTTATTTTAGTTATGTAGAAGATCTTTTTATTGATAGGAAATAGTACCTAAGGCTAAAATTTACATAAATGTTTATTTACATCCTAGACAAATGGGAGAGTGATTGGCTTTCTTCTCTCCTCAAGATGCTAATCCCTTAATGAGAATAATTTCACATTTCAGGAAACTGAAATGTCTTAAGTCTTTTCCACTCATGTGGGGCAGGAAGGAGGAACTTGCCATCTGTCTCCCAATTTTCTGTCTGTCGTTGCTCTGGGGACTAGGCAAATTGGCTTGTGTTATTCGGCTCTTTGGAGTGTTTATTCCTCTTTTTCCCCTAGGGAAGAACAATTAATGCTGACATGTGAATTTTTTTTAATTCCAAACTAGAATTGCATCCATGGGGTACCTTTTTTCTTTGTATTATCTTTCTTTGTACCAGATGTTCCTGATGAAGACTATGGAAAACATGCCTCAAGGGGGCTATCATATTCCTTATGCTTTAATTTTGGTCCTTCTGTTCTACCCCATTGCATTTTTTTCTTTGAAAATTTGTCAACTTCTGTTCTTTGAGGTATAGTTGTGTAACAAGTTCAGTATATTCTTTTTTTATTATCAGATTGACTGTGAGGTCAAATTCATTCGTTACATTCTAGGTGAGATATAAACTCATGTGATTGACACTGGTTATTCCTGGCATTTTCAACTCTAGTTTCTTTTGCTCATTTAGTGACCTCTGGTTTTCAGTAAATCTCTGGGGTTTAGCATGGCAGTTCTGATAAGTGTATGTATAGGGAGTGGTTTACACACCCCTGTGAATATCTGATATTCAAAGAGCTGAGAATCTTACCCCCTAAGAACAAGCACTTAAATACACTATGTAAAATTTTGCACCCAGTTTTGAGGTACAAGTTTCAGTTTATGTTTCCCCTGCCTCCAAAGTCTACCTGTATATTCCAGGTTAAGAAAAAAACTAATAACAGTATTTGTTTAAGTCTTGCTATGTGCCAGGTGCTGTACTAAGCACCAGGAGTGCATTATTCTTATTTAATCCTCACAACAAACCTATGAGATAGGTACTATTATTATCCACATTTTTTTGTTTAATGAGGAAACTGTAACATAGAGAGATTAACCTACTCAAGGTTATACAGTTAGTAAGTGATATAGCCAGGATTTACACATGATTTCTACTTTTTACTGCTGAGGAAGTACTTCACTACCTGAAGTAGTGTAGTTTGGGCTTTAAATGTACTGTGTACTACTGAGAGCGGAGAAAAAAAAAAGAGCTAACATTAATCACCTATAATGTAGTAGGAATTCTTTTAAGCACTTTACATATACATACTCATTTAATTTTTTTTTTTTTTTTTTTTTTTTGAGACAGAGTCTCGCTTTGTTGTCCAGGCTAGAGTGAGTGCCGTGGCGTCAGCCTAGCTCACAGCAACCTCAAACTCCTGGGCTCAAGCGATCCTCCTGCCTCAGCCTCCCGAGTAGCTGGGACTACAGGCATGCGCCACCATGCCCGGCTAATTTTTTTTTTTATATATATATCAGTTGGCCAATTAATTTCTTTCTATTTATAGTAGAGACGGGGTCTCGCTCTTGCTCAGGCTGGTATTGAACTCCTGACCTTGAGCAATCCGCCCGCCTCGGCCTCCCAAGAGCTAGGATTACAGGCGTGAGCCACAGCGCCCGGCCTCATTTAATATTTAGTATAACTCTACAAGGAGGCACTGATATTCCATTTAATGAATGAGGAAATCTGAGGCAAAAAGTAGTTAATTAGCTTGATCAAGGTCACACAGCTAGCAAATTTTGAAGCCAGATTTTAGACCCAAAAGGTTGATTTCCAGGCTCCTTGCTTTAAAACCCTGTTTGTATTACCTCTCACTGGTAGGTATATGATAAATATGAGAGAAAAAGAATGACAGTTTTGTGACTCTTTTATGACTTTGAACAACTTTCTTAATCTAAGACCATCCTTGTCTCATAAATGGAGGGTTGAAAATCCCTCCTATAGATATTATGAGCTCAAATTAGATAAGGATTTTTTTTCCAGAATATTACAGGGGTACAAACGTTTTGGTTACATAAATTGCTTTTGTACTGTTTGAGTCAAAGTTATAAGTGTACCCATCACCCAGATAGTGTGCATTGTACCTGTTAGGTGTGAATTTACCCATTCCCTTCTGCCCTCTTCCACCTGCTTGGTTTCTGATGAATGTTATTTCTGTATGTGCATAGAAGTGTTGATGGATTAGTACCAATTTAAGGGTGAGTAGATGTGGTGTTTGTTTTTCCATGCTTTTGTGATACTTCACTTAGAAGCATGGTCTCCAGTTCCATCCAGGTTAATACAAGAGGTATTAGTTCACCATTTTTTTTTATGGCTAAGTAGTACTCCGTGGTACTATACATATACCATGGTATATGGTATATGTGGTATACATATACCACATTTTATTAGTCCACTCATGCATTGACAGACAGTAGATAAGGATTTAAAAACACACAGCAGGAATGTGGTTGAGCCAGATATGAACCCAAGCTCTAAACTGGTACACAGCTTCTAAAAATAAGAGTTTTGAAATCAGATGCACTTAGATTCAAATCTCAACTCTGCTACTTAATTGCTGTATGAAGTTAGGAAACTTATAATTTGTTATCAATAAAATGGATAATAAAGTGTTTCTGGAATATTGTAGCAAAAAATATTATATATGTAAAGTGCCAGTAGGATGCCTAGTATGTGGAAGGCAAAAGGAACATGATAATAAACTGGGCCTAGTAGTTTAGTTGAGAAGCTTCATTATATGATGCATGAAAGTAAGATCTAAAACAAAGTATTCTTAGTATATGATAAATATTCTTTCCGTTTAACTATTTAATAATCTACCATCATGCAAATGCACTGCTTTAGGTAGCTCACTGTGAGAGTTGTTTTGCTTTAATTATGTATGACTTTGGATGATATTTTCTCCCTGATTTTTCCTTTCCACTGTCATTTTTCTTATTGTGGTTTTCTCATGTTATATACTTATATAAAATGAAAACTTTATGATTGTTACCCTATATGACTTAACGTTGAAACCTTACTTCACATTGCCCTTGGGATCTTTGTTGAGGAATTATTTATTATAATGTCCTTTTGATGCTTCAGTAATTCAACTTATATAATATGGCCCCAAATGCCAAATTTGGAAACACTGGGAAATAATTAAGATCTATTAAGTTTTTGTGCTTTTCATAACTATTGTATATTATCTACCAATTGTATAGAAAGTAGTGTAGAAAGACAGATTTTAATTTTAAGTTTAAATGTAAATTTATGGTTTATACTCGGTTTTTCTGTTATTTCAAGTGGATTTTATAGGATCAGTTATCCAGTTCTTTTTTTAAAGCTTCTGTGTATTTACAAAAGCTTGTGTAAATTTACATATGCATAGGAAAAAAGGACAAAAAAGCCATACCCAAATTTTGAGTGCTTATTAATCTGATAGTAGAGTTACAAGTAAGTTTTCTTTCTTTAACTTTTTTTAAAAAATAGTTTTGACACTTTTAAAATTATAAAAGTAATCTCAAAAGTACCATCATTTGTAAATAGTTGTTTCTTACAAAATTTCTACCACGTTTGCTATTCCTTGTGCTTTAATTTTAAATTGTCTTTTAAAGGCTTCCTTCAAGCAGGATGGTACCTTTCCACTTTCCTCCATCAAAATGTGCACTTTGGAACCCAATGCCAATTGGAGATTTCATCTACTTACATCTTAATTACTACAGGTATAAGATACTTCTTTTTTCAAATCAAACCAATATAAACAGGAATAGTAAAAGGATGGGTAAGGCAAAGTGGATTACTATGACCAATTATTCACTTTTCTTTATGTATCCATTCAGAAGCTCCCCTCAGACAAAATATTCCCTCTGCTTCTTAAATCTGTTCTTCATGCTTTTGAGAAATAATCTTTTTTTTTTTGAGATGCTCGGGCTATAGTGCTGTGGCGTCAGCCTATCTCACAGCAACCTCAAACTCCTGGGCTTACTTGAAAAACAAAAATAAAATAAAATAAAAATAAAAATAAAAAAACTCCTGGGCTCAAGCAGTCCTACTGCCTCAGCCTTCAAAGTAGCTGGGACTACAGGCATGCACCACTATGCCCAACTAATTTTTTCTATGTATTTTTAATTGTCCAACTCGTTTCTCTTTATTTTTAGTAGAAACGGGGTCTTGCTCTTGCTCAGGCTGGTCTTGAACTCCTGAGCTCAAATGATCCTCCCACCTTGGCCTCCCAGAGTGCTAGGATTACAGGCATGAGCCACCATACCCAGCCTCTTTTAAACATTTTAATCACACTTACTTATATTCTGTATTCAATACAGTAGTCCCTCCTTATCCCTGGTTTCACCTTCTGTGGTTTCAGTTACCTACAGTGCAATATAATAAGATATTTTGAGCTGGATCAAACCTTAGTCCTAACTACATGGGGTGGGAGGGTAGAAGGATTACTTGAGCCCAGAAGTCCAGCCTAGGGAACATAGCCAGACCCCATCTCTTAAAACAAAACAAAAAGATAATTTGAGAGAGACACATGACATTCACATAACATTTGTTACAGTATATTATTTTAATTGTTCTGTTTTATTATTAGCTATTGTTAATCTCTTACTGGGACTAATTTTTTTAAAACTTTATCATATATATATATATATATATATATATATATATATATATATATGAAAAAACATAATATGTGTAGGGTTGGGTGCTGTCCACAGTTTCAGGCATCCACTGGGGGTCTTGGATCATATCACCCAAAGGTAAAGGGAGATTACTGTAATTTTTGTTTTGTTTTGTTTTTAATTATTATGGGTACATAATAATTATATATCTTTATAGGGTACAGGTGATGTTTTGATACAGTCATGCAAATCAGGGTAATTGTGGTATCCATCACATTTATCATTTCTTTCATCAGGCATATATCATTTCTTTGTGTTAGCAACATTCCAGTTCTACTCTTCTAGTTATTTTAAAATATATCCTAACTTACTGTTGATTATAGTCACTTTGTTTTGACATGAAATATTGTTCATTCTATCTCATTATCTAACTATATTTTGCATGTTCACTTTACCCCCTGACCCCCTGCCACTACCCTTCCCAGCCTCTGATAACTGTCATTCTACTCGCTGTCTCCATGAGATAATTGTTTTTAATATTTAGCTCCTAAATATGAGTGAGGACATGTGAGATGAGTCTTTCTGTGCTTGGCTTATTTTGCTTAACATAATATTCTCTAATTACATACATGTTATTGCAAATTGTAGGATTTCATTCTCTTTTTGGTGGCTATATAATACTTTATCATGTTTATGTGCCACAATTTCTTTATCCATTCACCTGTTAATGGATACTTAATGATTCCATATCTTGGCTATTGTGAATAGTGCTGCAATAAACATGGGAGTGGAGATCTTTTCTATATACTGAATTCCCCTCCTTTGGATATGTACCCAGCAGTGGGATTGCTGGGTCATATGGTAGTTCTTTTTTCAGCTTTTTGAGAAATCTTCATACTGTTCTCCATAGTGGTCTTCATTAATGCACTAATTTACATTCCCATCAACAGTGTACCAGGGTTCCCCTTTCTCCACGTCCTTGCCAGCATTCATTATTGCCTGTCTTTTTGATAAGAGCCATTTCAACTGGGGTGAGATGATAGCTCATTGTAGTTTTGATTTGCATTTCTCTGATGACTAATAATGTTGAGCATTTTTCCATGTAACTATTGGCCATTTGTATGTTTTCTTTTGAGAAATGCCTATTCAGATCCTTTGCCTATTTTTTAATTAGATTATTTGATTTTTTCCTATTAAGTTGTTGGAGTTCCATATATATTCTAGTTATTAATTCCTTGTCATATGAGTAGTTTGTAAATATTTCCTCCCATTCTGTGGTTGTCTCTTCACTTTGTTGATTGTTTCCTTTGCTGTCCAGAAACTTTTTAGCTTAATGTGATCCCAATTTTGCTTTGGTCGCCTGTGCTTTGGGGGTAAGACTCAAGAAGTCCTTGCCTAGACCAATGTCCTGTAGCATTTCCTCAATGTTTTCTTTTAGTAATTTCATAGTTTCAGGTCTTAAGTTTTTAATCCATTTTGATTTGATTTTTGTATATGGTAAGAATTAAGGGTCTAGTTTCATTCTTCTGCATACAGATATCCAGTTTTCCCAGCACCATTTATTGAAGAGACTATCCTTTCCCCATTGTATGTTCTTGGCACCTTTGTTGAAGATTAGTTCACTGTAGATGTGTGGATTTGTTTCTGGGTTGTTTATTCTGTTCTATTGGTCTATGCGTCTATTTTTATGTCAGTACCATGCTGTTTTTGTTATTAGAGCTCTGCAGTATACTGTAAAGTCAGGTAATATGATTCCTCCAGTTTTGTTCTTTTTGCTTAAGGTGGCTTTTGCTGTCCTGGGTCTTTTGTGGTTCCACATAAATTTTAGGATTATTTTCTTTTTATTTCTGTGAAGAATGTCATGGGTATTTTGATGCAGATTACATTGAATCTATAGATTGCATTGGGTGGTATTGGCATTTTAACAATATTGATTCTTCCAATCCACGAGCATGGAAAGTCTTCCCATTTTTTTGTGTCTTCTTCAATTTCTTCCACTAGTGTTCTATAGTTTTCATTATAGAGCACTTTTACTTCTTCGGTTAAGTTTATTCCTAGGTATTTTATTTGTAGCTATTGTAAGTGGGATTGCTTTCTTGGTTGCTTTTTCAGATTGTTTATTTTTGGCATATAGAAATGCTACTATTTGGTATGTTGATTTTGTATCCTGCAATTTGCTGAATTTGTTTATCAGTTCTAATAGTTTTTTTTGTGGAGTCTTTTGGTTTCTCTAGTTATAAGACCGTATCATCTGCAAACAAGGATAATTTAACTTCTTCCTATTCAATTTGGATGACCTTTCTTTCTTTTTCTTGTCTGATTGCTTTAGCTACAATTTCCAGTACCATGTTGAATAACAGTGGTGAAAGTGAGCATCCTTGTCTTGTTCCAGCGGATCTTACAGGAAAGGCTTTTAGTTTTTCCCCATTGAGCATGATACTAGTTGTGGGTCTGTCATATATGGCTTTTATCATGCTGAGGTAAGTTCCTTCTGTATCCAATTTTTTGAGAGTTTTTATCATGGAGTGGTGTTGAATTTTATCTAATGCTTTTTCAGCATCAATTGAAATGATCATATGGTTTTTGTCCTTCATTCTGTTGATATGATGTATCACATTGATTGATTTGCATATGTTGAACCATTTTTGCATCCCTGGGATGAATCTCACTTGATTATAATGAATAATCTTTTTAATATGTTGTTGAATTCAATTTGCTAGTATTTTTCTGGAGATTTTTGTGTCTATGTTCTTCAGAGATATTGGCCTATAGTTTTCTTTTTTTGTTGTGTCTTTGTCTGGTTTTGGTATCAGGGTGATACAAACCTCCTAGAATGAGTTTAGGCATATTCCCTTCTTGATTTTTCAGAATAGTTTGAGTAGGGTTGGTATTAGTTCTTGGTAGAATTCAGCAGTGAAGCCTTTGGGTCCTGGGCTTTTCTTTGATGGGAGACTTTTTATTACTGCTTCCATCTTATTTCTTATTCGTTTGTTCAGATTTTGGATTTCTTCCTGGTTCAATCTTGGTAGGTTGTATGTGTCTGGGAATTTATCCATTTCTTCTAGGTTTTCCAATGTATTGGAATATGATTGCCCATAGTAGTCTCTAATGGTCCCTTGGATTTCTGCAGTATCAGTTATATTGTCTCCTTTTTCATCTCTGATTTTATTTAATACAGTCTTCTCTCTTTTTCTTAGTTTAACTAAAGGTGTATCAATTTTATTTACCTTTTCAAAAAACTTTTGTTGATCTTTTGTGGGGTATTTTGGTTTCAATTTCATTTATTTCTGCTCTGATCTTTATTATTTATTTTCTTCTAATTTTAGGTTTGGTTTGCTCTTGTTTTTCTAATTCTTTGAGATACATCATTAGGTTGTTTATTTGAAACTTTTCCACTTTTTTGATGTAGGCACTTATTGCTATAAACTTTCATACTATATTGTTAATATCTAAAGTCCATAGACCATATGTAAACAAATGGATGTGACTGTTTCAATCAAACTTTATTTACAAAAACAGGAGACCAGCTTCATGATTTGTCAATTCTTGTTCTCTTTCGTAAAGTTAAGTAAATGCTTGGGAAACAACTATAGCTCCAATGTCTGCTTATTGTTGTTCGAGTTTCCAAGTGGTCCTCCCTACCTCCTGCCTTTGACCCTGGGATTTTTGACAATGATCTTTTAAAAGATATGTGTTATATTTTAGGTAGCATTATATGACAGGAGTTTTTTAAGGATATCAGATCCATCACACCGGTAAAAGATTTTTGTTATTTTTCAGAAATCCAAAGCTTGTGGTGACTGAAAAGACCATTCGACTTGCTTATCGTCATGCTAAACAGAATAGAAAAAATTTGCCATGCTTTTTACTTGGTTCCCTCACAGTGGATGAAGGTAATATGCTTTAAAAAATTACTTGTATGACCATAAAAGAATTTATATTTATTGATTCAACCAACTATTGTGCTAATTTTATTTGCTGTGCACCAAATATGTGAAGATGAGTAAAACTATCCATTACAGACTTCACAGTCTAGTCAAGTGGAAGAAGACCTAAGCAAGTCCTTTTTTAAAGTAAGAGTTTGCTATACTATTGGTATGAACAAAGTGCTTTGCTGTAATGTAGCCTTGCTTGATTTCATGTTTTTAATTAGCATGCTATATTGGCTGTTATTTTTTGTTCTTCAGATGAAAAAGGTGTGACACTGACTGTTGATCGCTTTGATCCTGGTCGAGAAGTACCCGAATGCTTAGAATTAATCCCTACTGCTTCTCTTCCTGGGGACTTCTTGATTCCATGCAAAGTTCAAACTCAGGGACTTTGTTCAAGAGAAGTGATAGTTTACAATGCAGATGACTTCAGTTCAACTTTTAAGGTGAGATTCCTTGATGTTCTTTTTTTTTTTTGAGATAATATCTTGCTCTGTTGCCCAGGCTAGAGTGCTAATGGCATCAGCCTAGCTCACAGTAACCTCAAAGTCCTGGGCTCAAGCGATCCTCTTGCCTCAGCCTTCCCTGTGACTGAGACTACAGGCTCATGCCTCAACTCCTGGCTAATTTTTTCTATTTTTTTTAGTAGAGACAAGGTCTCGCTTTTGCTCAGGCTGGTGTCGAACCTCTGAGCTCAAAGAATCCTCTTGCCTCGGCCTCCCAGAGTACTAGGATTATAGGTGTGAGCCACCATGCCTGACCTCATTGATTATTCTTTTTTTTTTTTTTTTTTTGTGAGACAGAGTCTCACTTTGTTGCCTAGCCTAGAGTGAGTGCCGTGGCATCTGCCTAGCTCACAGTAACCTCAATCTTCTGGGCTCAACCAATCCTACTGCCTCAGCCTCCTGAGTAGCTGGGACTACAGGCATGCGCCACATGCCCGGCTAATTTTTTGTTTATATATTTTTAGTTGGCCAATTAATTTCTTTCTATTTTTAGTAGAGATAGGGTCTTGCTCAGGCTAGTTTCTAGCTCCTGACCTCGAGTAATCCACCCGCCTCGGCCTCCCAGAGTGCTAGGATTATAGGCATGAGCCACCACGCCCAGCCATTGATTATTCTTAATTCAACCCAAGAATCAAACTATGTTTAATATGCTGTATTTTAATAAACTTGTAATTGGGAAGTATTCATAATGATTTCTGATTGAATTGTTATGAACCTAAAATCAAATTGAATATAGTTTCTGAGGCAAATGATATGGGTAGCATTCCAGAGGAGGATGTACTGTGACCAAGATAGCAAGGTTCAGAATGTGCTCAGGGTAATGTTAAAAGGGTGTAAATTTTTGCCAGATTTATGGGCAGTCAGACTGTAATATTAGTTTGGCCAGCTTATAGAGAGCCTTGTCTGCCAGGCTAAGGAATTTGAACTTTGTTATATGGGATATGTAGTCATTAAAGGTTCTTGAAAAGAGGAAACACTATTGAATCAGAAGCAGTTAATCTGATAGGGTAGGCTGACTGAAGTCAGAGAAGGTAGCCATTGCAGTAGTTGGGTGTGTATGAAAGAGGGCTATATTAGCTTGAAGTAGAGTGGTAACCATGAGACTAGAGAGGACACAGTGAGCACAAGCAAATACTTTGGAAGAACCAACTTAACAATTTGGGGTAAGAAGAAAGAAATCAAAAAGGAATGAATTTTAGATTCTCTGAGGCTGAATTAGAATTAGTTTACATCCATTTTTTCCTATCTAGTAAATATCTATTGGGGATGACATTCCCCAATAAGAATTTGAAATTCATAGCCTGAATAAGAGCAAGACCCCAGTCTCTACAAAAAATAGAAAAATTACCCAGATATAGCAGTACTTGCCTATGGTCCCAGCTACTCGGGAGACTGAGGCAGGAGGACTGCTTGAGCCTAGAGTATAAGGGGAGCTTGGGATAGAATATCTTATTTGCTTTGATATAATTATTCACATAGTCTTTTGGTCACATGGAAGAAATGAGAACTGAAATGTTGTAAATCAGAACTAATTTAATTTTGTTAGTGCAAGATATTATGTGTGTATATACAGCAGTATAAAATGAACTTTAGAGATACGGACACATTTCAAAGTTTTAAAATAATTGTTTAATATTGATTCCTCAGGCTCTACAGCACCATGTATGTAGCAAAGATTCCTTGGACTGTGGTAAGCTGCTTTCCCTAAGAGCTCATATCACTTCCAGGGAGAATTTGGACAATGTGGATTTTGACTTGCATTGGGCAGCAGTAACTCTGGCAAATAGCTTTAAATGCATACCTGTGAAGCCCATCCCCATTATCCCAACAGCTCTTGCAAGAAACTTGAGCAGTAATCTGAATATTTCTCAAGTTCAAGGGACTTATAAATATGGGTAAGTAAAAGATACATTAATACAAAATTATAAATATTGGTTGCATTAGTATATTCTCAGGATATCCACATAACATGAAATCATTATACAGTCAATTTATATGCCAGAGACCTGGCGGCTTAATCAATAATCAAGGAAAGGTAAACATGAAGTTGTTAAGGCCGTGCGCAGTGGCTCACACCTGTAATCCGAGTATTCTAGGAGGCTGAGGTATGATCTCAAGAATAGCCTGAGGCCAGGAGTTCAAGATCAGCCTGGGCAACATAGTGAGACCTCCTTGCTATAAAAAAGTCAAAACTTTAAAAAGTAGCCAGGCGTGATGGGGTGCACCTGTAATCATGGCTACTTTGAAGGCTAAGCCAGGAGGATTGTTTGAGCCTGGGAGTTGGAGGTTGCAGTGAGCTTTGATTGCGCCGCTGCACTCCAGTCTGAGTAACAGAGCAAGACCTTGTCTCATATAAACACAAAAATACACACACCAAAGTATACTTACTTTCCATTTAGTATGTTAACATCTAAACATGATGTGCCATAATAGAAGTTTATGTACAGTGCTGGGAAAGTAGGAAGGTGTGTCTAAATTGCCTGGGAAAATCATGGAAAGCCTGAATGAGTTCTTTTAAGGAATAGGAATTTATTATGTGGACAAGGCTGGGGGAGAACTTTTAAAACAGGTATGTCATCATTGATACATAAATCTTATGCCAACTCAGGCTTAATATTTTTGTCACAGTGCATGATAAATTAATAATCTTTATGTTTTATGGTCATTATAGCAGTAAAACATATCATCACTGGTGCTATCAAGACTTTATATCATAATATAAATGGCATTGTTTTTATTTCTGTGATTTAAAAACCATAATAATAAATAGCTCTCGATTGTACTGTGGTATTTCGTATTCTTAGAACTTACTTTCAATAATGAATATAATAAAATATAAATGTAGTATAATGTCCTTTTATGGAAAAGTGAGCTTTTGGGTTTTATCATGATGATTCCAAAGTTCTTTGACAGTGGTTGGAGGAATATAGTACATGCAGGGCTGATTATACCTCCCCTAATTCTGTTTACTTCAGTGAGAAGTCATATCTATTGCAGACTTTTCAAATCACTTGGATGCATAAATACTTCTAGTAACAAGAGTTTCACTTCTCCCAGGAAAACCTATTTTGTTGTGAAATTGTCTACCTTAAATGTTAACACTTTTGATTAAAATAAGTTGTAAATAAAATTGTAGAGCAAAACTTTTTTAAAAGATGTGTAATCTTCAAATACCATTTTAAAAAATAGAAGTTTGAAGACATTAAATCTCTTTAATGTCTTTTATCAGTCTTCCTTTTACTGAGTCAAACACTTTGACCTGTTTTCTTTGTGTGCATTTGTGTGAGAGACAACGTTCATTTGAATTATCTTTCCTACCTAAAGTATACTTAAGTACCCAGATTATCTCTTTTAGACAAAAAATACAGACTTAACAATTATTTTTACGCAAATGTCTTCTGTTCAGGTACCTCACCATGGATGAAACACGCAAATTGTTACTTTTGCTGGAATCTGATCCCAAGGTTTATTCTCTACCATTAGTGGGAATGTAAGTGTTACATTATTTATGAAAACTTTGTTAGCCAAATATGTATTGAAATGTATATGATATGCATGTGATCATGTACTATGAATATTTAGATCATCTTATAAAGGCACAAAAGCCAGTGGTTGCCAAGCTTTCTTATTTTAATAGAATTAGCTAAAATACACTTTTGCCCAATCTTAGGTAAAACTCCAATGTATAATACAGATAAACCTTTAATTTTTCTGGTTGAAATTGAAGTCTTAGAGCCTTGTTTCTTCAGGCTTCTCTCACTATGCCTTGTCCTTAAGGCATCTTGAGAAACCCAGGGCTCAAAATAACATGACTTAAAATCTGTTGCCAGGCAACCATGCAGAAATTCCCTTCAGTGTTAATGGCTTTCTCTTTAGAGTTAGTGGTTAATGACATTTAGATATATTATTGAGAAATTTATATTCATTCAGTATTTATCAAGCACTTATCATATACATAGTATTCTGTTGATACCATATTAACCTTTAAAGCTCCTTCTCAAGGAATTTATAATCAAAATAGGATGATAACATATTCAAGTATTCACACATAGAAGAATAAATAATGAAATATTTATTATGAATTGAACAGAATATACAGTGAACACTATTAGTATTTGTAAGAAAAAGAAGCTAAAGGGCATTTTCTTAGAGAAGGCAAACTTGAGCTAGACCTTTAATTATTTGGATAGAAGAAGGGAGGATTGATGGGGAAAAGAACCCATGTTTGGGAATGACACATACAAAGTTAATAAGAATGTACAAATGTTCTCTGGAGTATGAAATCTACTTGCAGTATATATGCTATGTTCCTGGTTTTGTCAATGGGTTATTGATATCTAAATGAATATTTACTAAGAGCCTTCTGTTTCAGGCTACCAAAAATGTTATATCATTTAATCCTCTCAGCAACTCTGTAAAGTAGTTTCAGGCTATGAATTCAGTCTTCTCTAATTCAACCTATTTCCAGTGCAGGCGAATTCATTTTAGCATTTTGTTTTTACTGTGATTAACCATTAATTTCCTCTTTCACATCTTAAATAGGAGAGGACAGAGAGAAAGAAGTGCATGTTTGTTTTTCTCTCTCCCTCCAACCTCCCCTTCCTCTCCCTCTTCTAAATATATATTTATATAAATAGATACATATAGAGGTATAGATTATATGTTCTCCCTCTTAATTATCAGCATGATCTGGTATTTGTAGATTTCTTATTTGTGAGGTCTTTCAGTGTAAATGCCAAGGATCTACCATATTACCTTGAGAAGAATGTAATCTAAAGTATATTAATTTATAAATTACTATAGTTTTTAATTTTTTCTTTTTCTTTTAGTTGGCTATCTGGAATTATACATATCTATAGTCCTCAGGTATGGGCTTGCTGCTTGAGATACATGTTCAGTTCTTCCATTCAAGAAAGGCAAGTGTGATATTTTATTCTGTAGTATTTCATTTTGATCTTTTCCCTTGATCATATTAATAGTTTATCAGTCTCATTTAAAATCCATGTAATTCCTTGGCCTTTTACAATACTTACATGTAAGTACATTAAGGAAAAACAAACCTAATATATTAAATGAGAATAAAACCAGATAAAAAAGATAAGTTTGCAGTATACCTGAAAATATCAAGGAATTTACTTATGTAATACAACATATACTTTTGGGGATGGAAAAAGCCCCTGGAGATCATTCACTATAGCGTCCTATTTTATAAAGAGATTAACTTTCACTGAAATGACTGCAGAGGAGTTTGAATTGTTAGCTTACACATGTTTTATTAATTACACAGCGCAACTTCTAGTACACTAAAATGACATATTTAATTATCTACCTGGCACTAAAGCAAGCATTGGTATGTATAGTTAGGGAAACTTTACTTCTAGCCTCGGTTCCTCATTTAATTTTATTTTACACGTGATGCCACTATTTGCCTCTTACATTCAAATGAGGAAGTCTGTTTTTGTCTACCTTGAGTGGCTATAGTAGACTTTAAAAAAAAAAAAAAGCAACTTCTTATTGGAAAGACAATACAAGTACCTGGTAATAAATTAGACATACATAAAGATACACAATAAAAGTAAGTTTGTCTTACACTCCATTTTTTAAGACCTCATTGTCAGAGGCAATCATTGTTAAATGGTGTCTTTTGCTTTCTTCCTGAAATCTTTAATACAAATATAAGTGTTCTCCCAGCCAGTAAAAATTAAGTTACAAATGGGAGCATGCCATTCTTTTTTTTCTATATGTTGCTTTTTTCTCTATATCATTATACCTTAGAGATGATTACATCTTGGCATATACAGATTTAATATACATATTTTACAACTGAATCGCATACAGTATATATTTTAAAAACTGGTCCTTATGTCTTACAGGCAGTGGTAGACTGACAATCTTATGTATACATCTTTGTGTGCATATACTAGTATATTTGTAGGATAAATTCCTAAAAGTGTTTTTTCTGGGCCAAATAGTATGTAATTCTAAATTTTGGTTGATATTGCCAAATTGCCCTACGAAAAGACTACAAATTTATAATCTTTCCAACAGTGTATAAGAGTGCCTGTTTTATTTCCTCCCCCAACACTGTGAAACAAATATTTATTGAGCACCTCTTAAGGACCACAATATTGCAGATAAGTAATAAACAAAATAAAATCCTGCAGAGATAGGCCGTAAATAGAATAAGTAAAATAAAAATGGTATTTTAAAAGGTAGGGAGTGCTGTGGAGAAAAATAAAGCCAGAGAAGAGGATGCTCTGTGTCTGAATGATAGAGAGTTAGAATTTTAAATAGGTAGTCAGGGAGGCAAAGCTTTGAGGTGAGGGAGTAAATTATGTGGCTTTCTGGGGGCAGTGTCACAGGCACAGGATACGTTAAGTGCAAAGGCTCCGGTGAAAGATAACCTTGCATCTTCAAGGCATAGCAAGGAGGAGGTCAGTGTGGCTAGAGAGAAGTGAGGGAAGGAGACAGTAGCAACAGAGGAGTTCAGAGAGGTAAGTGGAAGGCCATTGTTAAACTTTTTTTTTGAGACAGAGTCTCACTTTGTTGCCCAGGCTAGAGGGAGTGCCTTGGCGTCACCTTAGCTCACAGCAACCTCAAACTCCTGGGCTCAAGCAATCCTGCTGCCTCCCAAGTAGCTGGGACTACAGGCATGCGCCACCATGCCCGGCTAATTTTTTCTATATATTAGTTGGCCAATTAATTTCTTTCTATTTATAGTAGAGATGGGGTCTCGCTCTTGCTCAGGCTGGTTTTGAACTCCTGACCTCGAGCAATCCACCTGCCTCAGCTTCCCAGAGTGCTAGGATTACAGGCGTGAGCCACCGTGCCCAGCCATTGTTAAACTTTTGATCTTTGCTAATCTGATAGATGAAAGATATCTTTTCTTATGTTTTATAATCTGAACTTCCAGGAACTGCCTATTCATGTCTTTTGCCATTTTTCTCTTGGATTGTACATCTTTTTCATATTGCTTTGTTTGTAAGAGCGCTCTCTCTCACTTTCTTTATATATGTATATACACATACACACAGACACATATATAATATATATTATAGAGAAATATGTATTTGTAAATATATATAAGACATATCAAAGATTCCTCATCCCCCACATTGTCATTTCGTTTAACTTTGGTTAACAATGTTTTTCTCAGACTGTTTTTTTTTTTTTTGTTTTTTTTTTGAGACAGAGCTGTTGCCCAGGCTAGAGTGCCATGGCGTCAGCCTAGCTCACAGCAACCTCAAACTCTTGGGCTCAAGCAATCCTGCCTCAGCCTCCTGAGTAGCTGAGACTACAGGCATGCACCACCATGCCCCCGGCTAATTTTTTCTGTTTTTTAGTAGAGACAGGGTCTTGCTCTTGCTCAGGCTGGTCTCAAACTCCTGAGCTCAAATGATCTGCCTGCCTCAGCCTCCGGAGTGCTAGGATTCTCAGACTTTTTTTTTTTTTTTTTTTTTTTTTTTTGAGACAGAGTCTCGTTTTGTTGTCCAGGCTAGAGTGAGTGCCATGGCGTCAGCCTAGCTCACAGCAACCTCAAACTCCTGGGCTCAAGCGATCCTTCTGCCTCAGCCTCCCGAGTAGCTGGGACTACAGGCATGCGCCACCATGCCCGGCTAATTTTTTTTTTTATATATATATCAGTTGGCCAATTAATTTCTTTCTATTTATAGTAGAGACGGGGTCTCGCTCTTGCTCAGGCTGGTTTTGAACTCCTGACCTTGAGCAATCCACCCGCCTCGGCCTCCCAGAGAGCTAGGATTACAGGCGTGAGCCACCGCGCCCGGCGATTCTCAGACTTTTTAAACAGTTGTATTTATCAATCTTTTATCTATCTTGTTTAGAAGGGATTTGCCCAGTCCAGGAATATTTACTGAAATAAAAAACCTCTTGTGTTTTCTTCAGATGCTCTTATAGTCCTACTTTTTACATTTTATTTCAACTTTGCAAGATAATTTTATTTGCAGTAAGAAATTGTTAGCTTTTGATGCTTTGTATGATTTAGTATTAAGTTTATCAATTACTGATCATGCTTTAAGTTTGTATTGATAGTAAGTGTTCTGTAAAATCAATTTTGAAGCTCTCTTTCTGTTATTTTGTTTTTGGTCTGAAGCATTAGGCATTTTGTTTGATACTAGTTTTTGTTTGTTTATTTGTTTGAGACAGAGTCTCACTCTGTCGCCCAGCTAGGGTGTAGTGGCATCATCCTAGCTCACTTCATCCAATCTCAAACTCCTAATACCAGTGCTCTTAGTTACTGTTATAACTTAGGTTGGTACTTTCTGGCATTCTGAGTAGCAGTCTTATCTGACCCCTAAGAGAGGAATTAAGCAGAACAGGTATTCTGCTTCTTCATCCTCCACTGCTTTGTTTTGTTGATAGTGTAACATATTCCCAAATTATTTCTCATTCAATATTTTACATAGCAGACATAATTACTAAAAGTATTTATTTATTTATTTAGAGACAGAGTCTCACTCTGTTTGCCTGGGCTAAAAGTATTTTTAGATACTTAGTTTTAGTGTATATTTTAAGGACTCTCAATGACTTTACAAATATTTGTTGAATCATTTAGTGAATAATAAAATTAATGTTCATTTTATCAGTACTTAATAGTGAAATGTTATAAATAATTTAAATATCCATTTTTACTTTTTTTTTTTTTTTTAGACTAGTCAAGTGCAATAGTGAGGAGGGGGGAAAGTAGTAGAACCAGGAGTTCAATCTGTAACTGACTGTGAACAATCATGTGAGATAACTCACTACCTTCAGACCAGCCTAAATATCCATTTTTAAAAGTCTAAGTGAAACAAGAATGGCACATCTACAAAATGAAATACTAGATAGTCACTAAAGAAGCATAAGGGCTGGGCATGGTACCTCACACCTCTAATCCCAGACTTTGGGACGTCAAGACAAAAGGATTGCTTGAAGTCAGGAGTTCAAGACCAGCCTGAGGAACATAGGGATACCTTGTCTTTACAGAAATTAAAAAATTAGCCAAAGTGGCCAGTCCCAGCTACTCAGGAGGCTGAGGCAGGATAGCTTGAGCCCAGAAGTTTGAGGTTGCAGTAAGCTGTGAACATACCACTGCACTCTACCCTGGGCAATAGAGCGAGACCCTGCTTCAAAATAAATAAATAAATAAATAAAATAAAAAGAATAAGGAGGTCTGAGATGTACTATAGAATATTGACATGGAAAAAGATACAAAATAGATTGTCACATAAAAATTGCTGTAGCAAATAGCATGGCCCCATTTTTGTTGAATTACATAAAATATTTCTGTATGCCTAAGGAAAAATTCTGGAAGTATATACACTAAACTGGAGGATAGGGTGGGGTGGTTTTCATATTCTATTTCATAGTTTCCTATTATTTGCAGTTTCTACAAGAAATATATATTTCATAATAAAATATATTTTAAAAATGATAAATCAGTAACATTAAAAAGTAAGTATAAATTTGCACCCCAGATTTCTTCCAATAATTGGGCTCTTTAATCAACCTATTAACTAGATTGGGAGATTCATATGGAGTTCTTTGAGTATAATTTTATCTCCATTAAATTTTAATTAAATGGCATTTTTTGTCCAGGGTTTTTTCAGAATCTGGAAATTTCATCATAGTTCTCTATTCTGTGACACATAAGGAGCCTGAGTTTTATGAATGCCTCCCTTGTGATGGCAAGATACCTGACCTTAAGTTTCAGTTACTAACCAGCAAGGAAGCATTACATCTTTTCAAAGTAAGTGATTTGATTACCTGTTACATTAATAATTTGACCAAGTACATTAATGACTAGTTAGGGTCGCACTTTGGCAGTTTAAACCTAATAGCGTTTACTCTTTAAAATAGTAATTCAAACTATTAGGCTTTGTTTATTTACAGTCTTACTGAATATTAATTTTATTCATTTGTGGTTAATTTTTGTTTTGTAAATCTTAGACCATGTCTTCAGAATTATAATGGGGGATCAGAAATTATCCACAGAATAATTTGGCCGTATTTTTCTAAAATCTTTGAAGAATAGCTTATTTGTTATATCATTTTATACCTTTGAGGCTTAATTTTGTGATCAGTGTTTTCTTTATACTGACTGTGTTATTTTAAAAACGTGGGAATAGCAAATGGTTTTTCACACTTGAAGGTCGGTATTTATATGATGTAATCCAAGGAATCCAAGTGTATATTGTTGTTATACCTAATAAAATACATAGAAATGCATCTAAGTGATGATCACAGAAAAAGTAGATCTTTGAAACTATCAGTGTCATTATATAAAAACATTCAAAGACTGTTTTTCAATAAAATAGTTACTTTAGTTCTCAGACTGATAATAAAGTATATTCTTTATTATAAGAATATTAAATATCTATAAATCACCATGCATTTCCACTCAGCTCTTATTTTGTGACTTCTTCGAGATCATTATGAATCAGATTTTTATGTTTTAATTATACATATAATCATCTCAACTGAGATCTAATAATTTACTTCTATTTCAGAGACATATTTATCATTTTATTCTTTAGATGGTATCTTCAGTTCATAGTTACTGTATTTACTAAATCCCTGCATTATGATACCATGACTAAGTTTTTACTTTCACTTATGTAGTAGGGAAAATGGACAGTTTACAAAAGAAAGTTACAGTTACAGAAATTGAAAGTCAATGTCCCCCTCACCCCAGTGTTGAAGAGCTATTTTTCATCTAAATAGAATCCTTTGTTGTTTTTATGTAAGTCAGATCTCAAAGCCTGTCCTACTTCATTTCAGAATGTTGAACCTTCTGACAAAAATCTAATTCATTTCGAACTAAGTGCTGAAAGCCAAAATACTGAAACAGAGCTTTTCAACAAGACTTCCAAAAATGTTTCAATTAAGAGGTAAAAGATCTTTTTATTATTATGTGTGTTTTTACAAATTATATTCATTTGTTTTTGATGAGTAATTAAAATCTCCAATTTTTTGATGAAACTATTTATAAATTTTATGTATCATAGATGTCTTTGCTTTAAGTGCATTCCTTCATATTAATTAGGAAGTTAGATGATAATTTTAATGAAATGACAGCTCTGATATGGTTTTCATTTGAGCTGATTTATTATATAGGAAAAATAAAGTATTCCTCAAGAAATGAAGTTGCTTAGAAAGAAGCATCCTGTTTTTGTGTAGTACCTTGTGTTCTTTCCTTCTGTGTAGTTTTAAATCTGGACCTATCAGATAAACTACTATAAAAACAATTCCTCTACCTAAAAAAAAACCAAACAGACAAAAAACAAAACAAAACTTTTAAAGCAAATATACTTGAAGAATATTAATTAAATAAGGGCTACCACAGATATAAGTACATAGGAAAATATAATTCCTTATTTGGTTTTCCTTTTTAACATAGTGTATAATATAGTGAGTACACATCTCTATTGCCAGATTATAATTTTTTTAACAGCAAATGCTATGTCTTATTTATTTCTACATTCATCAAAGTGATTAGCCAGAACCAGTGACTGTTGATTTATTGTGACATTAACAATATAAGGTTGAACCTGCCATGATCAGGCAAATGGGATAGTTTAATAAGCATGAGTCTGACTGGGCCATCTTTTTTGGTCGGTTAACATCGGCCTGAAAAATAAAATAATCTGTGGTTGTCAGATACTAAATTAAATGATCCAAATACTACTGTGACTTATTAAAAGACGTTATTCAATTTCAAGAACGAACACAGATTACTGAAGGATTTTCTTATCTCCTTTTCTATTCTTTAGGTCTTCCCAAAAGTTACCTCCTGGGAAAATGCCAATAAATGATCACGATTCTGGTGTTGAAGATGAAGATTTTTCCCCAAGACCAATTCCTAGTCCTCATCCAGTGAGTCAAAAGGTATCACTGATCTTATCTTACTGAATTCATCTTTGTGGTTAGAGACATAAAAGTCTCATCATATTAAAGCATTAAATACTACTACTTAAAACTTCTTATCATTCTTGCCAGGCACAGTGACTCACATCTGTAATCCCAGCACTTTGGAAGGCTGAGGTGGGAGGATCACTTGGGGCCAGTAGTTCTAGGGTACACTGAGCTATGATTGGCCCACTGCCCTCCAGCCTGGGTGACAGAACGAGACCCTGTCTCTTTAAAAAAAAAGTATCATTCTAAGATATATCTAGCTATGTATATCTATATTATATCTATATAGAGAGATATAAATGCCTCACAAGTACATATAATTATTATATGTAATTAAGTATACATATATACGTGTGTAATATATATGTAAAAGTACATATAATTAGTTCCAGAGAAAACTGAGGCATAAATTGGTTAAGTTACCTAGTAACTTGTAAGTAGAAAAGCCAGGATTCTAATCCAGGAAGTTTCTTTTTAGAATCTGGTGTTTTTAACAACCATATAGACTCAATGTTCTATGCTATCACCAGAGCTTCACATTGGTTTTTATTACTATTGAGAAAGCAACCTACCTACTTTGAGAGGTTAATTGTTAATAAATTCTGTCATAATTTTTTGATTGCCACCAACCAGTGAGTTATTTTAGAATTGTTGTTTACCTTAACTGGATTAATTTTTTATTTTAGAAGAAAAAGAATAGGAAAGATTTTTAAAAATTAATATCAAAGTATAACCAAATTTACCTCAGCAAGTATTAGGTCATAAAATATCTCATTTCAAATCAAAAGTTTATTAGATCTCAAGAAGCAGTACAATTAATCAAACTATGCACTTAAACTATTGACACAGTTTTGCCATCTTAATGGTAGCTTGTTTATGCCAGCAGCAAAGAAGCCATCTTTTTTTGAGAACTGAATATTTTTCCTTGCAAGAAGTGATCCAAAGCCTGAAAGAAGTGGTAGTCAGTTGGTGCAAGGTCTCGTGAATACAGTAGATGACAAGAGAGTTTCCAAGTCCAGTCTCTGTAATTTGAACAGTTTTGTTTGTGCTACATGTGGTCAAGTGTTGTCTTGCAAGACGATAGGCCTGTCTCTATTGATCTGTCTCGGCCTCTTAATCACAAGCATCCTCATCATTTTGTCCATTTGGTTGCAGTAGACATCCACTGTAATTGACTGACCAGATTTCATGAAGCCATAGTGGATAAAACCCATGCTGGACCACCAAACAGACACCATTAGCTTTTTTTGGTGAATATTTGGTTTTGGACTGTGTTTTGGCACTTCATCTTTATCAAGCCATTGTGCTGAACATTTGTGATTGTTGAAAAGAATCCATTTTTCATCACACATAACAGTACAGTATAGAAATGGTTCGCCTTAATGTCGTGACAGTAAAGAAAGGCAAGCTTCAAGAAGATTTCTCTTCCAACACTCATTTAATGCATGTCGTACCCATTTATCCAGCTTCTTTACCTTGCCTATTTGTTTCAAATGGTCCAATATTGTTGGAATGGTAATGTTAAACCTTGCTGCTAATTCACTCATAGGTTGAGATGAATTCACTAACACATAGAAGATCCCCAGAAAATATTTGCTGATGGTCTAAATATAGAATGAACACTTTTAAATATGTAATTAGATATAATTTGTGAAATACTGGTCTAAGGAAGGTAAAGCATATGTCTTCTAAAAAATACTTTTTTCCTCTTTCCCATTTATAGATTTCTAAGATTCAACCTTCAGTTCCTGAACTTTCGCTTGTATTAGATGGGAATTTCATAGATTCAAACCCTCCACCTAATCCACTGGAAATAGTAAATAAGGAAAATCCTCTTTTGTTGATTAACCAGTCTGACCACTTGAAGCCATTGCAGCCCCAGCTTTATAATGAGGAACACAGCCAAGAAACTGAAGCTGAAGAGCCTTCCTTGAGAGGGATACCAAGTCAGTTAAACCAGGGCACTGCCCTTTTGAGACCCTGCAAAGTAAAGCAGCCATTTACATGTAAGAAAGGGAACCCCCATATCCAGAACAGTGTTAAACTATCTTCTAGTAATGAGCCATGTCATGGTATGTTTGAAGAGCTTCAAGCAGTTTCTGCTGGAAATGTACAAAAAGAAGAGTATCCTGTAAGACCCTCCACATTTAATTGTAGACAGTCTTCTCTTGCCCCGCAGTCCCACACTCAAAATTTTGTTTTTTCACCCCATAATTCAAGAAGACCGATGGAACTTCAGATATCTACTCCCCCACCACCACCTTACTATTCCACAAACGTTTGCAGTTGTTGTCAGCATCATAGCCATATTCAGTATAGTCCAATAAATTCTTGGCAAGGAATAAATACAGTTGGATCTATTCAAGACTTCCAGTCTGAACCCCTTCAAAAGCATTCATTACTTCACCCAAGTGGATGTCCAGCTGTATGCCATAAGGCATTCTATTCTTCAAGTAGTCCTATAGCCTTGAGACCTCAGGGAGGCATGGACAGTTGTTCTCCCCACAGCAATGTAGAGCCATCACCTGTGGCGAGACTGCCTTCGCATATGGATTCATGTAACCCACAACCTTGCACGGTGTGCGTGCATGTGCCCAAGACCGAGTCAGATAATGGAATGATGGGACTGTCTCCAGATGCATATCGGTTCCTCACAGAACAAGACAGACAGCTGAGACTACTTCAGGCACAGGTTTGCTTGGAGCTTTCTTAGTTTTGTTAAATTCTTTTTTTTTTTGCAGCCCACTGTTGCTGATTTTTTTTTTTTTTTTTTGCAGCCCACTTAAATTCTTGATATTAATGTGGTTTCTTAAAAACTGACAAATCTCTTTAGTAATTACATTTTATAGAATAAAATTGTGGAATGTCAGAACTAGAAGGGATCTTGGAAACTGAGTTCTAGTCTTTCTTATTTGACAAATCAGTATTAATACAATGAGCACTAGACAGAGAATAATTTAACCCAATGCCATGCTGCTTAGTTAGTAGTAGAACCAGAACTAGAAAGCAAGTTTTCTTTCTTTCTTTCTATGTTGTACATATCATAACTTATAATATAATTGCACTTTTATTTCATTTTTTGCCTCTAATATTTTCACATTGAAAAGAATTCTTTCTCACTTCTATTTCCTGTCTTCAAAAGAAAACTAATAGAGGCTAAAAGGTTTAGTCATTTAAGGTATTTAGAAATCTTAGTTACTTGAGATTTGTATACTTAAAAAAATTATTTTATTTTATTTATTTTTTAGCAGGGGAGAGACAGTCCTGCTCTGTTGTCTGGGCTAGAGTGCAGTGGCATCATCATAGCTTACTGCAACCTCAAACTCCTGGGCTTGAGTGATCCTCTTGCCTTAGCCTCTCAAGTAGCTGGGACTATAGGCACATGCCACCACACACAACTACTTTTTCCATTTTTGGTGGAGATCTTGCTCAGGCTAGTTTCAAATTCCTGAGCTCAAATTATCTTCCTACCTCAGTTTACCCAGAGTGCTGGGATTACAGGTGTGAGCCACCATGCATGGCTGGGCTTTGTATACTTAAAATGTGATAATTGTAGACCAGGCCCTGGTCTACATATTTCTTTTTTTTTTTTTTTTTTTTTTTTTTTGAGACAGAGTCTCGCTCTGTTGCCTGGGCTAGAGTGCCATGGAATCAGCCTAATTCATAGCAACCTCAAGCTCCTGGGCACAAGCAATCCTCCTGCCTCAGCCTCCCGAGTAGCTGGGACTACAGGCATGTGCCACCATGCCCGGCTAATTTTTTGTATATATATTTTTAGTTGTCCAGCTAATTTCTTTCTATTTTTTTAGTAGAGACGGAGTCTCGCTCTTGCTCAGGCTGGTCTCAAACTCCTGAGCTCAAACGATCCTCCTGCCCTGGCCTCCCAGAGTGCTAGGCTCACAGGGGTGAGCCACCACGCCTGGCTGGCCCTGGTCTACATTATCTGAGTCATTATACTTGGAGAATACAAAATATGATTTAGAAAATATCTCTGTGATAAATACACGTAATATTTTCCTCATATGTGAACTTTAAAAAAAATTTCTTTAGGTACCTTTTAAAAAAAGTATCTTAGACTTTTCTATACAAATACATATAGCACTGCCTTATTCTGCATAGATTTCTGTTATAAGATGAATATCAAGTTTTCTAATTGTTTTCCTATTGACCATTTCAACAGTTTGAAGTTTCTGCTATTGCAAACAATACAGCAGTGAGCATCCTTTTACTTGGAGGATATGCATATGTGCAAGTATCTGTACCATAGATTCCTAGAAGTAAAAGTGTGATGGCAAAGGGAACATATACTTTAAATGTTCATAGATACCCAAACTTGTTCCTGTTCTGGTATTCCAAGTCTCATTTTGGTGTAGGGGTTAAGGAAGTAGGCTCTGGTATCAGACTCCTTGGATTCTAATCTAATTTCTGGGTAGCATAAGGTGTGCAACTTTGGACAAGTTACCTTACCTCTCTCTCACTTTATTTTTCCCATGTACAAAATAGGGATATACATAAATTGTATGGAGTTCTAAGGATTGAATGAGTTACTAGATAAGAGCTTAGAATACTGTATAATTAGTGCTCAGTTGATGTTAACTATTAACATAGTAACAAGCTCCAGAAAAGGAGCTCACCTTCAACAGTTTTCTTAGCACCTTGAATAGTACTTAACACATAACAGTTGTTTAATACGTATTTTGTTACTTGAATGAATGAAAATGGCCACCAGAAAGGTTATGCCAGTTTTTTACCCCAAAATCATTTTCCACATCTCCAACATTGGGCACATCAAACTCTTAAATTATTATCATTCTTTTAAATAGAAATTGCTTTGGTTTCCATTGTATTTTTATAAGTAATATTGATTCTTTGATTATATTTAGGAGCTCATTATATATTAAGAAAATTGGTCCATCATATATATGTGATATTTCTTACAGTTGTATTTTAACCATTTGCTTTATGCAGAATATTCTAGTTTAGATATAGTTAAATATATCAATCATTTTCTTTCTGGGTTTTATATTAGGTTTAGAAAAGATTTCTCCCCTTCAAGATTATCAAAAATTTTATCTTTTTATTAATGATTAGAAATACATTTTTATTTTTACTTTATTGATTGATCAAGACAGGGTCTCCCTCTGTTGCCCAGGCTGGAGTGCAGTGACAAGATCATAGCTCACTGCAACCTTGAACTCCTGGGCTCAAGCAATCCTCCCACCTCAGCCTCCTGAGTAACTGGGACTACAGGTGCGTGCCACTACACCCAGCTGATTTTTCTATATTTAGCAGAGATAGGATCTTGCTATGTTGCTCAGACTGGTCTCAAACTCCTGGCTCAAACATTCCTCCCACCTTGGCTAGGATTACAGCATCAGCCACTGTGCCTAGCCTCTATTTTTATTATATAATGAAAGTGTCATGTGTTTGTATCTATTTCTGGACTGTAGTTTGCTCCATTGATTGGCTTATTTATTCCAGCATGAGTTACGATTCAATTTAATCACTATAGCTTTATAATGTATTTTAATATTGCATTCTAAATGCCTTCAATGGAGAAGACAGGGCTTGAGGAGACAAACTTGATAATACTGAACTCCTTTTGCCAAGTAATCCTTAAAAGTTCTGAAAGAGTACTAGCTCTTTCAAATGTTAAAGTACATTATAAAATTTCAGTGACAAATGTATTAAAATATTAAAAACTCTAAATGTAATAGATGAAAATACATTTATTTTTTGAGATAGAGTCTCACTGTTAACTAGGCTATAGTGCAGTGACATCATCACAGCTCACTGGAACCTCAAACTCCTGGGCTCACGCAGTCCTCCCGCCTCAGCCTCCCAAGTAGCTGGGACTGCAGGTGCACATGACCACACCTGGCTAATTTTTCTGTTTTTTGTACAGATAGTGTCTCGATATGTTGTTCAAGCTGGTCTCAAAGTCTTGGGCTAAAATGATCCTCCTGCCTCAGCTTCCCAAAGTGCTAGGATTGCAGGTGTGATCCACCACCCCCAGCCTTTAAAACAAACTAACTCAATAATTTTAGGCCCTGAATGTGTATAAGTCTCTTATTGAGTATTTCCTATGTGATCTCTCTAAACTACACTTTTCTCATCTATAAAATAGGAGAGATGATTGGTATTATATGTAGATTTGAAGGTTAATTCAAATATATTTATATAGTATACATTATATTCAGTTATATTTAATATATATATAAATTGCTTAGTTAGGACCTGGCTGTGAAAATAAGCACTCAACAAATTACAAGCATTTTATTTATATGTTTTAATACTTAAAACAACCTTAATTTTAGATAATATGAAGCTCATAGTGGTTAATAACTTTTCCAAAAGATAGCCAAGTAGGATTTAAACTTATAGCTACATGATACCAAAGCCCTGGCTCCAAACCACTATAAATACATGTGCTATTTTATATTATTATTAATACATTTTATATTTCTACTGACCTTAATAATTTATTGATAATATTTACTTTCCTATATTAATAAGGTTAATCCACTAAAATTAAGTAGATTAATTGAACACAGTAGTGATATTTATAGGAAACTAGAAAACCACAGTGTTTACAAAGGGAAGCTCTTCTACTTCTAGGTATATGCCCAAGAAAAATGAAAAAATATGTCCACACAAAAGTCTGTATATAAATGATCATAGCAGCATTATTCATAATAGCTAAAAGTGGAAACAACCTAAATGTCTGTCAACTGATGAATGGATAAAAACAATGTGACATACCCATATAATGGAATATTATTCAGTAATCAAAAGTAATAAAGTATTAATAAATGCTCCAACATGGTTGAACCTTGAAAACATGCTAAGTGAGACAGGAGGATAGGTACAAGGCCACAATATAGTTCTATTTATGTGAAATGTTGAGAATAGCCAAATCTATAGAGATAGAAAGTGTATTAGTGGTGGCCGGAGTCTGTGGAGAAGGCCAATGGGAAATGACTGCTAATGGGTGCAAAGATTTCTGGAGGAGTTAATAAAAATGTTCTGGAATTAGATAGTGATAATATTTGCTAACATGTGAACATATTAAAAACCACTGAATTGTATGATTTCATGGTATGTAAATTAAATCTCAATTTAAAAAGGAATAAGGAGCTCTCTGGGAGGCCGAGGCGGGCGGATTGCTTGAGGTCAGGAGTTCAAAACCAGCCTGAGCAAGAGCGAGACCCCGTCTCTACTATAAATAGAAAGAAACTAATTGGCCAACTAATATATATAGAAAAAATTAGCCGGGCATGGTGGCTCATGCCTGTAGTCCCAGCTACTCGGGAGACTGAGACAGAAGGATCGCTTGAGCCCAGGAGTTTGAGGTTGCTGTGAGCTAGGCTGACGCCATGGCACTCACTCTAGCCTGGGCAACAAAGCGAGACTCTGTCTCAAAAAAAATAAAAAGGAATAAGGGAGGTTTTTAGAGTTTGTGCCTCAGCTTTGCTGCTTGTTAGTTATATGACCTGGACAAATACCTTAACTTTTCATTACCTCAAGTTTTCTTATCTATAAAATAAGCTTAATAATAGTAGCACACTCTTCATAGGTTGTTTTAAAAATTATATGTAAAAGCTAATAGCATAGTGTCTTACAAACAAGAAGCACTCCGTAAGTATTGTTAGTATTTCCAGTTTCAGCATGCCAAATGTGGACAATTTTGATTAACCTTTCTAAGAAAAATCTTGTGTAAAATGTTCAGTATTTGGTACATGGAGTCAGAGTATACCTTCAGTCTAAATTTTGGTTTTTAAGTGCAATAGAAATAAAATGTTGGTTTGAAGTATTAATTATTCAGACTTTTCTATATGAGTGTCAGTTTATAAATACTAATCTAAACATCTATATGTTTCACTTTTCAGTTTATATTAATACTTAAAGTGCTTCTTAATAACCACTGATAATGCCTTTGTACAATGAATAAGTTTTATGGTATGATCTAATTGAAATGTGAGAAAATAGAGTTAAAATTTTGTCAGTTTTTTATAACTGGAGCATTTTGTATTTCATTATTAAACTCTGCTGCCAATTTTGTTGATTACTTCACTGTTGGTTTAAAGTATGTTTTTAATTGATACAGATTCAGCGTTTATTAGAAGCACAATCTCTGAATCCCTGTTCCCCTAAGACAACCGGTGTTGAAGACACAGTGCAAGCTGCAAGACAAATGGAGTTAGTTTCCATGGAAGCACAGTCTTCCCCTGGCTTGCACATGAAAAAAAGTGTAAGCATTGCTGTGAGCACAGGTAATTTCATTTTTTAATTATTTTTAAAAGTGCTTTTTATATCTGATTTTTAAATTTTTACATTGAGATTGGTACACAGTACAATAGAACCAAAACCGAGGTGATGAGAGTATTACTTAAGTCTTTGTATAATTTTACAAACTACACCTGAAAAACGTATGAAATCATACAACATGATGCATTGTTTGGTTTTGCTACTTTTCTAGCTGGACCCAATTCTAATAGGCTGGATCAGGGAAGGTTTCATCTATGCATTGTTGTTGAGTCTTAATCATGAAGGGTATGTAGGATTTCAGTAGGTGGAGTTGAAGGGATGAGAGAACAGAATGGGTAGAGAAAATAATATGGGCTCAGTGAGAAAACATACAGCTTTAAGTTATAGTTTTGGTGGTGATAAGAATGAAGAGAAAGGGTCACATAGGGTGTTGCTAAGATTTCAGAACTATTTGGATGTCGCAGTTGGGGAAGATTGAGGACTGAAAAGTTACTCCAGCTAAATGCAATGTGGTATCCTGGAATGGATCCTGGAACAGATAAAGGACATTATTGGAAAAATCGATGAAGTACCCATATAAAGCTTGGAGTTTAGTTAATAGTAATATATTATGTTGGTTTCTTGATTTTGATGAATAATATATTGGTAGTGTAAGATATTAACATAAGGGGAAACTGGATGAGGGTATGTGGGAACCCTAATATGTTTGTGTAAATCTAGAATTATTCCAAAATTAAGTTTATTAAAGATAAAAATAAAAGGTACTCTAGAATTTTAAGCCTGGATGATAGGGAGAATGGAAGTGGCATTAAGCACAGAGAGACAAATTAGAGAAGCAGAGGAGAGAGGATGAAATCAGTCTAAGTATCTATTGAGATTTAGCTACTTATGAAAACGTGGATAGAAATACTCAAATATCAGAAGAATAGGAGTGTTTATGGGTTGATGATGTAGACAGACAGATGTAGAAGTGATAGATTTGATGATTTGATTCTGGAGAATACAAAGAGAGAAAATTAGGAAGCTAGAGTGCTGTGGTGTCAGCCTAGCTCACAGCAATCTCAAACTCCTGGGCTCAAGCGATCCTTCTTGCTTCAGCTTCCCAAGTAGCTGGGACTACAGGTGCACGCCACCATGCCCAGGTAGTTTTTTTATTTTTAGTAGAGACAGGATCTTCCTCTTGCTCAGGCTGGTCTTGAAGCGATCCTCCTGCTACGGCCTGCCAGAGTGCTAGGATTACAGGTGTGAGCCACCATGCCAGGCCACTGCTTTACATTTTAAAAATGAGTGACCTAGAGCTTGTGGTATACAAGCTAAGTGTGTGTTGCACAGTTCTAGCAATACATACAAACTATTTTACTATCCCTCAGTTCCTGTTTCAGATTGCAAAGAACCTAAATGGCCTAGTTTGGATTAGGTTTTAATCCTTGGCTCAATGGTAAGGGAGTTAAGAAACACATAATAGGGGCATATCTGATAGAGTCCCACCTTTGTAGATTGCAGGGGTGATAATTCCCAGGAAAGTGTGAGTGTATGTGTGTTTGAGTGTGTAAGATAAAGGATTTTGTGAATATTGGAAGCTAAGTTAACATACCAAAAACGCAGCGTCCTCCTATGTCCTCTTGTATTTATTCTTATGAGTATTGGAAAAGATATAACAAGCTCATAAAATCTATGCTTTCACAGAAATGATGAGGCTTAGTACAAATAGAATTAATTTAAAGAAAAACAGTAAGCAAATAATATTATGTACAGATAGCTCTGAAAATATAGGTAAGTGGGGAACATTTGATTTTTAAATACTTTGCCTGATATTGCATATGTTTGATGCATCCCTAATACACTCTACCCTGGGGAGCCTATATTTATTAAAAGGATTTGTTCTGTAAAATTTGGATTCGATCAAAAGGCTGCATTCAAAGATCCAGAAGGCCACATGTGGCCCCAAGGCTGCAGGTTCCCCCACCCCTTTCTGGCCCACAAATCGTATTCAGAACCTTAATATGCAAAGCAGATCATTTCAGAGCTACTCCTCTTGAAGAGGCAGGGCACAGAAGGTCCCCTTTCCCTTTGCCCCACCCAAGTGTTCTGTCTTCTGCCTTTCACTTACTTCTTTGTGGCATTTCTAAGGAAATATAATCAGATAACAGTTCTAGATAATTGTGTTAAAATAATATAGCTATTCTTAACAAAGGTTTGTCATGAATTTTATTTTTCTAGTTCAGTATTTGTTTCAGTATCTGTTTGTTAAATCATTTAACCTCCAGGTGCTAGTTTGTTTTGGAATGCACCAAATGATGATCAAGAGCCTGACTCTCGGCTGAAGCAAGATGACACCAAGATTTCTAGTGAGGATATGAATTTTTCTGTTGATATTAATAATGAAGTCCCAAGTCCTCCAGATAGTGCATCTTCATTAAAAGCAGTTGATATTCCCAGTTTTGAAGAGAGCAACATTGCTGTGGAAGAAGAATTTAATCAACCACTTTCTGTATCCAAGTAAGGTCTCTTTGATTCAATATTTCATTCTACTTTTTTAAATTTTTTTTATTTTTATTTATTTTTATTTTTTTTTGAGACAGAGTCTCGCTTGTTGCCCAGGCTAGAGTGAGTGCCATGGCATCAGCCTAGCTCACAGCAACCTCAAACTCCTGGGCTCAAGCAATCCTTCTGCCTCAGCCTCCCGAGTAGCTGGGACTACAGGCATGCACCACCATACCCGGCTAATTTTATATATATATATATTAGTTGGCCAATTAATTTATTTCTATTTATAGTAGAGACAGGGTCTTGCTCTTGCTCAGGCTGGTTTCGAACTCCTGACCTCGAGCAATCCACCCGCCTCAGCCTCCCAGAGTGCTAGGATTACAGGCTTGAGCCACCGCGCCCGGCCTAAATTTTATTTTTAACTCACAAAAGATAATTGTGTATATTTATAGGATACAATGTGATGTTTTGATATGTGTTTACAATGTGTAGTGATTAAATCAGACTCATTAACAAATCCATCAGCTTACATACTTAACTTTTTTGTGGTGAAAACTTAAAATCTACTCTTTCAGCAATTTCGAAATATATAATGCATTGTTATTTATTGTAATTGCCATTATGTGCATTTTTTTTCTTTTTAAATTCTAATGTTCTTTTGGTCTTCTAACTTTGAAACTATTTGTTTTCTATATAGTTTTTCTTAGGTGTCTTACTTGATATGGTTTCTATGTAACTCACAACTCTGAGCCTTCTAGGACCATCTCAGATGTTAGTCATTGGATACGTTAATAATCTCACTGAATCAGAACATCTTAAGAAAACTTCAAAAATACATATGCGTAGGTCTCACCCTAGAGTTTCTGATACTAGGTTCTACATAGAGATGGTGCCCAGAATTCTAACGTTTTTAAAGATTCCCCATATTGCAATTATATATAAAAGGGTCTTTATTTTTGAGAGATACAACCTGAATATATACAGAGGAAATATTATTTGAGATTTGCTTCAAATGAATCTAGTGGGAGAGTGAAATGTCTAGGGGTATAAATGAAGTAAGATTGACTATGAGTTGGTAATTTGAAAGTGATTTTATGTGGTGGTTTGTTAAACAATTCTCTGTTGTGTTTGAAATTTTGCATTATGAAATTTTTTTAAATAAGGATTCCAAAGTAATTCAGATCCTCAGCAAATTTAGAAACATTCTTTGAGCTTACTGGTATGTGCTACCACAGAACTATACATAAGCGATCAAACAGTAGCTTAGTTAAAGCCCTTAACTTTATGAAATTTAACCACATGAGCAACAAATAATATAATTTCATATAGTGACAACTGCTCTTAAAAAATAAACTTGGGTGATCAAGTGGAATGTAACTGGGCCAGTAGCCTGGGAGTGAGGTGATATCTTAAGTACATGAGTGAAGGAAGCCATCTCTGAAGGAGTGACATTTGAGCAGTGACCTGAATAATGGGAAGCAGTTAGTCATGAGAATATCAGGGAAGCAGTGTTCCAGGTGGAAGAAGTGGTGAGTGTAAAGACCCTGAGATATGCATAAACTTGACAGTCCCAGAAACAAGCAGGGAAGTCTGTATGACTGGCCACAGTAACTGAGAAGGATGATATAGGATATGAGGTCAGAGATACAGGCAGGAGCCAAATTATGTGCAGCTTTATAGGATGTAGAAGAGAGTTTTTAAATTTATTCCAAGTTCATTAAAGCCAGTGTAGGATTTTAGACAGTAGAGTGGTATGATCTGGTTTTCATTTTTTGAAGACCATTCTCATTTTGTGAAGAACTGAAAGGTGTTAAGAGTGGAAGTTGGGGTAATGGTTAATAGACTAACGACCAAGTAAGATGAAGGTGCCTTGGATTTGTGGTGGAATTGATGAAAGGGATCAGGTATAGGATAAATTTTTAAGGTAAAAGAATAATGTAGGTATAAAATGCCTCAGGTTAATATCACATGAAACAGTTTAAAGAGGTGAACTTGGCAGTGAGGTAGAATGGAGCAGGCAGTGGGTTATTTTTTTTATTATTATTATAAGTCTTGTGATAGTATTTGACATTTTAAATTATTCTGATTACAATAATGATTAAAACAAGCATGTCCGCGGTGGCTCACGCCTGTAATCCTAGCACTCTGGGAGGCCTAGGCAGGTGGATTGCTCAAGGTCAGGAGTTCGAAACCAGCCTGAGCAAGAGTGAGGCCCTGTCTCTACTATTAATAGAAAGAAATTAATTGGACAACTAATATACATAGAAAAAATTAGCCAGGCATGATGGCGCATGCCTGTAGTCCCAGCTACTTGGGAGGCTGAGGCAGAAGGATTGCTTGAGCTTAGGAGTTTGAGGTTGTTGTGAGCTAGGCTGACGCCACAGCACTCACTCTAGCCTGGGCAAAAAAGTGAGACTCTGTCTCAAAACAAAACAAAAAACAAGCAAGTCTTTTTGGAAAACTACAGAAAAGGCTAGGTCCCTATGATCCTAGCACTTTGAGATGCTATGGTGGGAGGACCACTTGAGCTCAGGAATTCGAGACTAACCTGGGCAATAGCAAGACCCTGTCTCTATAAATAAAAATTTTTAAAAATTAGTCGGGCATGGTGGCATGTACCTATAATCCCAGCTACTAGAGAAGCAGAGGCAGGAGGATCACTTGAGCCCAGGAGTTGGAGCCTGCAGTGAGCTGTGAAGATGCCATTGCACTGTAGCCCAGGCAACAGAGTGAGACCCTGTCTCAAAAAAAAGAAAAGAAAGGAAAACTACAGTATAGTATGTTTAGATCATATAAGTCAATTAAATGATCGTACGTACCATAGTACATCTTTTCTTATTGAAAAATCTTTTGTGTACATTAGATTGAGTTCCTACAGGTTAGGGATCATATTCAGTTCTATATCTTTAGAACTTCTCCCAGTGTCTGATTCCCCATATTAGCTTCTTTATAAATGTTCACTGATAAAAAGAGCAATTTGGGGTGAGCCCCAAACCAGGTACACAGTTTATTTGGAATAATTATAGAAACAAGACAAAGGTTATCCTTATTTATCCTCCTTAGCTTAATTCTATAAATTATAGACTACCTTCTAGAATTATGTGGGTTTTCAAGTTAAAGCCTTAAAAGTCACCAATCTGTTTTGTCTGTTTTTGTTTGTTTTTTGAGACAGAGTCTCGCTCTGTTGCCCTGGGTAGAGTGCAGTGGTGTCAGCTTACTGCAACCTCCAGCTCCTGGGCTCAAGTGATCCTCTTGCCTTAGCCTTCTGAGTAGCTGGGACTACAGGTACACACCACTGGCCTGGCTAATTTTTTCTACTTTTGATAGAGTAAAGTTCTCACTCTTGCTCAGGCTAGTCTTGAACTCCTGACCTCAAGCAATCCTTTCACCTTGGCCTCCCAGAGTGCTAGGATTACAGGCATGAGCCACCTCGCCTGGCCTCTGTTGTGGTTTTTAACTTCAGAAACAGATCTGAATTAATTGATAGAATGAAGTTAATTGCTTTTTCAGAACAATTAATCAGCTCTATTGATTCCAGCACATAACTGGATGTAAATCGAATCTTTGTTCAACATAATGTATTGATTTGGATTAAATATCTCCAGTGTTGTCCATGGTGGTTTTGGTGCTTCTCTAGGATCCTTCCCAAACATTTGGTCTGGTAGATGCTGTGGTCCCCACTGCTGAGTATCCCTAGATGACATCTAGCTACCTCGGCTCCCAGTCTCCCTTGGATGTTTTGCTGGATCAGTCTTTCTGATGTCACAGCAGTCTGTGAAAGATAAATTTATTTGCCTTGCAGTTTAATTGGTTATTGACTGCCTTTTCTCAGTGGTGAGTAGTGTGGTATGTGGTATTTACAGAGGCTTTCCTTTAAAATGATCCTTATTTTTCTTTAAAAGTCATGCATTGGACATAATACTTGGCATATTAGAATCGTCCTTTAAAATTTTGTTTTAATCTTAAATCTTTTGAGGTTTGAAATCTTTAATGTTTTGTTTCTGCTCTTCTCTTTTTTTCAGTTTTTGCTTTTTCTTGCTAGGTTAGACACCAAGGCAGATACTTGAAAATCCTTGAGGCTGGGCACGATGGCTCACACCTAGAATCCTAGCACTCTGGAAAGCCGTGATGGGAGTATTGCTTGAGCTCAGGAGTTCAAGACTAACCTGAGCAAGAGTGAGACCCTGTCTCTACCAAAAAGAAAGGAAAAAAAAACTCAGCCGAACATTGCGCAGGGCATGCCTATAGTCTGTAGTCTCAGCTACCCAGGAGGCTGAGGCAGAAGGATCACTTGAGCCCAGGAGTTTGAGGTTGCTGTGAGCTAAGCTAATGCCACAGCATTCACTCTAGCCTGGGCAGCAAAGCGAGACTCTGTCTCAAAAAAAAAAAAAAAAAAAATTATAAATGAAAATACTCTAGCCAGGCTGGGCCAGTGGGTTACACCTATAATCCCAGCATTTTGGGAGGCCAGAGTAGGAGGATTGCCTGAGCTCAGGAGTTCAAGACCAGCCTGAGCAAAAGCGAGACTCCCCCTGCTCTATTCCTACCTGAGAAAGAGTGAGAGGTCAGCTCTACAAAAATAGAAAAATTAGCCAAGCATGGTGGTGCAAACCTGTAGTCTCAGCTATTCAGGAAACTGAGGCAGGAGGATCACTTGAGCCTAGGAGTCTTAGGTTGCAGTGAGCTATGTTGATGCCATTGCATTCTAGCTCAGGCAAAAAAAATCTAGCCAATCAACAAATATACCACACCATCTCATGTAGTCATCACTTCATCCATTTTATGATTATGGTGAGAACACTCAACATCCCTGCTTACAACATTTCTCAAGAATTATATCATCATTAACTGTGATCACCATGCTATACCATAGATCTCTTGAACTTATTCCTCCTATCTAATTATAAATATGTATTCTTTGACCAACATCTCCCCCCACCCTAATTACCCCAGCCTCTGGTAACCACCATTCTGCTCTGTCTCTCTGTGACATCAACTTTTTTAGATAACTGCATATGAGTAAAGTCCTAACAGTATTTGTGTTTCTGTGCCTGGCTTATGTCATTAAATGTTCTCCAGTTCCATCCATGTTGTCACAAAGGACAAGATTTCCTTTTTTATGGCTGAATAGTATTTCATTGTGTATATTACATATGTGTGTGTGTGTGTGTATACACACACACACATATCACATTTTCTTTATCTATTTATCGTTTGATGGACACTTAAGTTGATTCCCTATCTTGGCTATTATGAATAGTGCTTCAATAAACAGGAGTACAGATATCTCTTCAACACACTTATTTCATTTCTTTTGGATATATACTCGGTAGTTGGATTGCTGGATCATATGGTAGTTCATGTTTTAATTTTTTGAGGAACCTCCATACTGTTTTCCATAATGGTTATACTACTTTACATTTCCACCAACAGTGTATAAAGGTTCCCTTTTCTTCACTATTTTAAAATTTGAAGTAAACAAATAAGATAACTTAGAAAGGTAATATGGTTAGTTTATGTGCAGCCTGTCAAGAAGGGGTATTATAGCATTGCTAAGAGCTGATAACCTCCTCTAGGGATGGATGCTGCTTAAGTCTTATTGCTTTCTTCCAGAGTTACTACATTTCAAATATATGTTAAAGGTACCTTGATGATTAACTCTTACATTATATATCCTTTCAAACAGCTCTTCTCCAGTTGTGAGAAAAGAAGGTGATGTACCTGTATTCTTTCCAAATGGCCTTCTGGCAGAGAATGTAAGCATGTGCTTACAGACAGGACCAACAGAGGGTGCCAGTAACAACTCTGAAACATCAGGGGAACCAAAAATTGAGCAAGTAATGCAAGAGCAAGTAATGCAACCCTTGCCTCATCAACCATCAGATAACCAGAAAATTTACCAGGATTTATTGGTAAGAAAATGTAGACCGTTTCATCTTTCTGACATTATTACTTAGTACAGGTTATACTCATTAAGCTTTTCCTGGATTTAAACCAATTGAGACCTTGAGATAAAAAGATTTTTGCCTAATTAACAATATATCATTTATTTCTTTGAGCTTTTCATAAATTATGATAATCTAAATTCAGTAAATTATTATAAACATGCCAGTCATCAATTACTTAACAAAAAAGGGAGGTTTATTTAAAAAATATGTGTTGATATTTTGCCAAATTCAAACTAAAATTTGTATCTGAAAAAAATAAGCAAGGGTTTGTAGGACATTTGAAAATTAGAAAGTAGTGGGATATTTATGATCATATTTACTGATTTCAGTTCAAGTGAGCAGATGTTAATCAAATACTTAGCTTAGTCTAAGAAAATGGACTAAATAATAAGTAGATAATATAAAGATGAATGTGACAATCTGCCCTTGAGAGCCTGGGGGAAACAGTAGCACATTGGCACTAGTAACAAACAGTAATACAGGTTAAGAAGAGGGTAAAGCAAAGGGAGCACAGAATAAAGAGGTAATTCTGGTTGGAGGAACTAATCTTGGAACACTTAGAATGTGATCTGGGACTTAAGAGTTGAAAGAACCCTGGCCATCACTTCCATCCAATTTGTAGACTTTGGAACATTTAATTTCTCCATTTGTAATTGAAGAATAATTAAATACACTTCTTAGGATCCTGTGTGTTTACCAGTGAACATATTTGTTGTTTGCCTGCTATGACCTATACTGGTGCTAGCAGCTTGTATGTTCAGGGAATGAAATATGCTTTAATGTCAGGAAGGCAGAGATAGTATCATAAGTCATTCTTGTTTTTAGAAAGAGAGAAAAGAAAGGAGCCTATTTCTGGAAGTAATGTAAATTAAAGGTCTAGTTTTTATATGAATAACTCTGAAACATACTATCATTTGTCAAATGAAAGTGTAATTTCAAATGAAAGTGTAATGAAGTGTAATTTTGTTTATAAAGAATTTAGCCTAAAATCCTTGAAAACACTTGGATTATTACTCAAGTGATTTTAAGTATGTTGGTTTTAAAATGAACAGATTCTGAACAAACATTCTGTTTCTTCTAGGGTCTGATGAAGTCATTCATTAAGATGGACTTCTTTTATAAAAACCCTATAACACTTGCAGATGTACTTGATACTTTGTAGAATTTGACAAGATGATAATATTTTGCTTTTCCGTGGCCTTGCTTATGATATTATTTAAGATCTTATCCTAAGATTTTTAATAGTGGTATTTTAGATGTATTATTTTTTGCTTTTTAATCAGGGTCAAGTGAACCACCTATTAAATAATTCCTCCAAAGAAACTGAGCAGCCATCTACCAAAGCAGTAATTATCAGCCACGAATATACCAGAACCCACAATGTTTACAATACAAAGAAAAAAAAGCATGATTCAGGACTGGTGGACAAAGATTGTGTTCTTAATGCAACCCTTAAGCAACTAAGAAGCCTTGGAGTAAAAATTGATTCTCCCACTAAAGTGAAAAAAAATGCACATAAAGTGGACCATGCCAGGTAACTTTAAATAACTTGTTTTAAAAGATGAATAAATTTTACATGTATTACAGCAGTGTCATGAGGAAAGATATATTTGTGCCTCAATTACTTCTGTTACATACATAAGTAATTTGAAAGAGATTGTGAGATAATTCCTAGGTAGAGATGCCAGCAAAATATTTCAGGAGTCTTGTGGAAAGAGAAAGGAGTTATACTTGACAGTGTCTGAAAAGTCTTCCTGGTGGTAAGAGGGTCTATGCCAGCTACTGGGTGTGTAGTTATACAGTTATCTATACAGGAAAAGCATTAGCTGGGTGTAGTGGGGCATGCCTGTGGTCTTAGCTACTTGGGAGGCTGAGGCAAGAGGATCAGTTGAGTCCAGGACTCTAAGGCCACAGTGAGCTATGGTTGTGCTACTGCACTCCAGCCTGGGTGACAGAGCAAGACCCTATCTGTAAAAAAAATTTTTAAATAAAATAAAAAGCAAAAACATATTTTCTAGGAGTGTGTCCAGTTGGTCATGTCTGTCCAGATTTCTCTCCATCAAAGATGACCTTAACTCATACATATAAAAACAGGCAAAGTAGAAAAGGACTATATATTAAGAAGGTATGGCCAGGCACAGTGGCTCACGCCTCTAATCCACTCTAGGAGGCTGAGGCAAGAGGATCACTCAAGGTCAGAAGTTCGAAACCAGCCTGAACAAGAGCGAGATACCGTCTTTTTGACTAAAAAAATAGAAAGGAATTAATTGGCCAGCTAAAAATATATAGAAAAAATTAGCTGGGCATGGTGGCGCGTTCCTGTAGTCCAGCTATTTGGGAGGCTGAGGCAGAAGGATTGCTTGAGCCCAGGAGTTTGAGGTTGCTGTGAGCTAGGCTGACGCCACGGCACTCTAGTCCAGGCAACAGAGTAAGACTGTCTAAAAAAAAAAAAATAGAAGGTATTATTATCTTATTATCACCATGAATAAAAGAATAATATCTAGATAACTTGGTAGTATCTCTTTCATTTTATTAAAACAGTCTCCAAAGCATTAAGTACCAAGAAGGTTAGGGGAGAATTCCAAGGTAGTTATAAAGATCAGCATTATTGAGCACACTGTTGTTCCATTGATTGGGGATGACATCACTGGTTTCAGGAAATACTAATGGTTTCAAATAGCTTCTTCCAAATTTTAGGTGCTATGACAATGAAAACACCTGATAGTTATTTGGATTTTGTGGGGCTATGGATGCAAGCAGTGGCTGGCACATAAAAACAGCTGGGTTTCTTCATGGTATGATGTAGAAAGCCATAGCATATTCTTTGACTAGAATATAATGTTTACCACAACAAATGCAGAAAGGAGTCTGATAGCAAAACACAAGTTGCTGAATAACAGTACAGTGAAACAGTGGTTACAGAGCCCCAGAGAATAATACAGATGCAGGTTTCAGTCTTGGCTTACCACTTATTAGCTGTTAAACTTTAAGAAATTAGTTCACGTCTCTACTCAATTTTCTCAACTGAAAATAAAGATAATAATAGTTCCTAATTGTTTCTTCATTCAGCAAATATTTGCTGAGTGCCTACTATGTTCTAGGCACCGAGGATACTGCAGTGAGGGAAAAAACAGATAAAAATCTCTGCCCTCATTGGCTTTTGTGAGGGAGGTAGACCATAAATGTGTGTTAAATATATAGATAGCAGTAAGTGCTGAGGAGAAAACAAAAGTAGGGCAGGGGGAATATAATGAGTTGAAGTGGAGAATAGGGTTAAAAAATATTTTAACCCTGAGAAAGGTTACTGTGAGGAATATATGTGAATAACACATGTTAAACATGTAGCAGAGTGCTGGCACACATAAGGCCTCAGTAAGAATAGCAACTGTTATGATTATATATGTGATATAAAGAAAAAGGCAAGTCAGTTGAGATAACACTAACCAAAGTGAACTGAAGATTATATCTAATGAAAAAAGTTTGTGTACAAGCCCATATCCAGAGACTGGTTGATGTTTTTTGTTCATTATAAATGGAATCTCTTCAACTATGAACAATTTAATTTTCTGAGCTATTTACCAAAGCTTGTGTTTAGTTTTATTTATATGTTTTACTTTACTTTGAACGTTAGCTGATCTCTCCCTGTGTTTGGGGTTAATAGATGTAAATCAAGTGACTCACAGTGATATTGAATGACTCTTCCATTTGGGGCCTTGTATTTGATTTTTAAAACTGAATGATGTATAGATTTAGGAAAATGAATTTGTATTCCACTTTAAATCTGGGAATCATGGATTACCTTCTAGGTTGTTATATTTTTCCCTTGAGTGTGTATCTGGATCATTAAGGCTTATATCTGAGTACTCAGATGAAAAGTACCATGAATTTAAAGCTGAAGACCTTTTGTTATTTTATAGAATGGAACACATTTAGAATGACACTATTTAGTACTCAAAATAAGGTAAATAATGGTTTACTACTTTGTGTCTTTTAGTGTGTTGGCATGCATCAGCCCAGAAGCAGTGATTTCTGGATTAAACTACATGTCATATGCTAATGTTGGCATGAGTGGCTTAAGCCCCAATGGTGTGGATTTGAGCATGGAAGCAAATGCTATAGCTCTGAAATATTTAAATGAGCATCAGCTGTCACAGTTGTCTCTCACTCGATCAAACCAAAACAACTGTGACTCATCTTTTAGCCTTCTACATATTAATACAGACAGAAGCACAATGGGGCTTAGTTTAATTTCACCCAACAACATGTCATTTGCGACCAAAACATATATGAAGAGATATGGACTCATACAAAGCAGTGACAATAGTGAAGATGAAGAGGAGCCTTCCAACAACGCAGATAGCAAGAATGAACATTTACTGAATGAAAACCTTACATCCACACCTGAACAACTTGGTCATCAGAAAGAGCCTTCTGGGAATGCCTGTGAAATAATTAATTGTTACAACTGTGAATCCATGGGCGTCCACACAGATATGCCAGTATTGAGAAATATTACAAATGAAATTGTGCAGCCAAAAGCAACACAGCCATTGAATGAAAACCCAGCTTTCTTATTAAAAAGCCGTAAGCCAAGTCCTGTAATGAACCTCCGAACTGGGAAAGCAGAGTTTACTCAACATCCTGAGAAGGAAAATAAAAGGGACATTCCAGTTTTTCCTGAAAATTTGCAACCTTCTGAAACTTTAAAGCAAATGAATAGCATGAATTCAGTAGGCACCTTTTTAGATATAAAGCGTCTCAGACAGTTGCCAAAATTATTTTAAACCTTTAAGTCCCTGTCCTTCCAATATAAAGACAGGGTGTCTCCTGAAGATACTTAGGGAAACCAGAGCCTTTTGGTGATTTGGGGATTCCTAATCATTCCAAGAGTCAGTCTCTTTCTTGGTAGCAGCTGATTGCAAAGAGCTGAACCAAGTGACTTGATTATCTATAAAGATGGCTGGCTAGTGGGAGGATTAAGTTCTCGTTCAAATGGAGCTATTCAGCATCACTGAAAATTTTAGGAAAAACAAACCTTGAGATCAGTTATTTCAACAAATTTAGGAAAACATATACTACCCAAATCTGAATCTGTACTGCTGTTTTATACTGTACATTTTAAGAAGTCCATTTTCCTAGCATGTTACATCTCTGCATCTATCCTGTATCACTAAAAGAACACGAAGTTATCATGACCCTGACTAAATTAGCAAAATCAACCCTCCTTGAGTTTAAGGAGAAAGTTATTTTTTTTTAATGACTTAAGATGTTTTATATAAGAAGTATATTTCCTCTTAAGATGCATATTTATTCTGGAAATACAAGTTTTGCAGTGTGGTGGGTTAATATTAATGTAATATCTTCAGTATGTAGCACTAGCTATCACAGAATAAGAAAATCACTGAGAGTGTGTTTTATAACCTTTATTTTTCAAGTGTCTTAATATTTTTAATAGAACTTAATAAAAATGGCTAGATTGACTGTTTTCCTTTGTTCTCTGCTATGGTTTGTTCTTCCCCACTTTTTAAAAAACTTTCAGATTCCCCAAAAGTTACCAAAATAATACAGAGAGCTCAAGTATACTCTTCTACCTGTGTCCCCTGATGATAACATCTTATGGTAATCATAGTAAATTATCAAAACCAAGTACCTGACATTGGCCAGGCACAGTGGCTCATGCCTGTAATCTCAGGTACTCAAGATCCATTTCCAAACCAGCTATGGTTTTCTGAGACAATAACCTGTTAAAACAATTTATAGTTAGCAAGTGCAAGTGTAGTAATATGGCGGCTCACTACTGTTCCCCACTGGAGCCATGACTATTTAGTGCATCCTTCCCAACATCATTTGCTCTCTGAAGTTAAAATTAAGACTTGAATGGCAATGGTGATGTCTTTCCCTGTGTTTCCAGGAGCATCTTTTGAGGCTTAGTTATTTTAATAAATAGCATAAAAATCTACTTACACATTTTACTGAAGTAAATTTAAGTAATGGAATTGTTGATGTCACTTTTCAGTGTGTTCAGTTTAACTTTAGCCCTCAGTATTTCACCCCAAAGTGAGTGTGGTTACAATTTATATTGACACTATTAAAAAAACAGTGTTAATGAATTAACTGATAATCTCATCAATTACTTTTATCACTGAGAACCCTGCAATGTCTGTAACAAACAAGAAGCTATTTGAACAATAAAAACAGCCTGAGGCTTTTTAGGCAAAACCTAATTTGATTTTGTTTTATCACACCCAATTGAAGGCCACATCTAATTAAGGATAAGATATTCAGTTTTGGAGACACTGAATTTAGACTGCATAGTGATTCAAAAAAACATATCTCTTTCTACTAAATATGTGCCAAGAAGGACCATACTGAAGCCTACTCTAGAAAGTTCTCTAAGAAGAGTGTTTTACTATGGGATGTTATTTGGCAAATCAGTTGCTATGATAGACATCTTTTAGGCATCTTTAGAAAAGGCATATTTCTGATGGAACAACTTGTGTGGAAGCATGGAGCTATGAATATGGATAGCATTAGAGGAGAGGGTTTGGGGCAGGGAACCAAAGATAGCAAAGAGAAAATACACAAGTAGAAAAAACACTAAATTAGGAGTCAGCAACAATTGGGTTTCTGTGGTCACTCTGTCCCAAACTCTGTGACAATGGGCAATTTTTAATTTTTTTAATTTTCCCAATTTTTGAGGTGAAGGGGTTATTCCCAAATGTCTCTGACATGCTCTGATTGTGTGAAATGATGATGCTGAAATCGGGTGTGAGCAGTGGTTTGAAAGTCCAGAGGAAGGAAAGGCTTCCTGCAAGACAGTGTTGAAGATGGGCCTTGAAAGATTTCGAAGGATTTCCACAGGCAGAGGTCAGGAAAAGATTTGCCTACTTTTTATAATGTTTAATATATTTCACAATTTAAAAGGAAAAAGGGAATACAGTTTTCCCCATGAAAATGTTGAATAATACCTGTTTGAAGGGGTACCAATATGACTCCAGTTCCGAATTACGCATTCCCTGTTTTTAAGTAGCTCAGGTCTGTGAAAGAAAAACATAAAAACCACAGAAAGGCGCTTTAGGAGGAAGCCTGGGTGATGCTTCCTATCTCTTTCTCTCTGCACCCCAAACCGGAACTGTCTGGGTCGCAGAGAACATCCTCAGAGGAAATCCTGCTTTTCCCACTTCCTGGTGGGAGGCTGAACTCCAGGAAAAGGATGGATTTGAGGAGAGCTCTGTGTCCTGCCTATTCACGGGAGGTCCTGGGGCTGCAAGGAGGGGGAGGGGCTAATTAAAAACAGTGGCAAAGATGACATCATGTATCCAAGGATGTCAGAGCTGCCGGGCCCTCAGAAATCACTTGGTCCTTATACACAGGTGGACACTGGGGCCCAAAGAAGAGATGGGACTTGATCAAGTTCACACAGTGTAGTAAGCACAGAGCTGGGGACTGGAACCCCGGACTCTAGCCTCCCAGACCATACTATCATATGCCATGGCATTTGAGTCAAAAAGTTAGCTATGGAGCAATCAAACCCAGGGCCTCTTTATTCCCAGGGGAAAAAAGGCAGTATGCACACACAAACATACCTTCCAGCCTTCTTACCTTTGCTCACATTGCTCCCTTTGTTATTAAACTCTCCACAGGTTCAAAGCCCTGTGTACCCTTTAAAGCCCAGCTTAAATGCTACCTCTCCACATCCCCTCCTCATCCTGCAGGAAATCTTCCTGGAATCCTCATGTGCAAGTGATACTTTCCTTCTTTGACTTCCTTAGGCCTTTCTCTGGTAATTTCCTTGTTCTCTTACAGAATTCATTACAACCAGCTTATGTGTTGGTTTATGTGTACGGGCGGCTGGGAGCTTCTCAAGGGCAAGGACCAAGGGTGATCCCCTTGTCCACTAAGAGCCACATGGAAAAGATCTGCTGAATGTCCCGCCACGTCAGGGGCCTTGAACTAGACTCAGGTCCATAGCAAAGAGAAGGCACTGTTAGGCCCTGCCATTGTAGATATGTATTCATGTGTGCACGGACATATGTGCAGAATCCGTATCCATCTTAACATCAGAGTCCTACTCAGTATCACATTTAGAGCTCACAGTAGCCCTTCCAGGTAAACAGAAGCAAACATGCAGATTCACATGCAGCACCCAGATGCACTCACAGAGAATTGGGACAAATGCAGATGAAAAGACCTTCAAGTGACAAAGTCCTGGGTCAGAACGGTGAAATGAGGATGAGATTGAGGGAAGATGAGATCTTTTTGAAGACCAGAAACTTCCTGCTGCAGGACCACTACTGTTGGCTAGCTACCTCGTAGATAAATGGGATCATAGGGAAAGCACTAATACATATGTCCCCTCATCGAATCATAACAACTTGGTGAAGCAATTATAATAGTTAACCTTTACTGAACGTGCCTGCTATGTTCCAAGTCTGTTACATTTGTTAACTTATTTCTCACAACTGTATGAGGTAGATAGTGTAATTCCCTATTTTATAGAGTAGAAAATAGGAACAGAGAGATTAGGTAACTTGCCTCAAGTTCCCACAGCCAATAGGAGGATTCAAATCCCGGTAATCTGGCTCTGGAACCCATGTTCTTTTTTTTTTTTTTTTTTTTTTTGAGACAGAGTCTCACTGTGTTGCCCAGGCTAGAGTGAGTGCCGCGGCATCAGCCTAGCTCACAGCAACCTCAAACTCCTGGGCTCAAGCAATCCTACTGCCTCAGCCTCCCGAGTAGCTGGGACTACAGGCATGTGCCACCATGCTCGGCTAATTTTTTCTATATAAGTTGGCCAATTAATTTCTATTTATAGTAGAGACGGGGGTCTCACTCTTGCTCAGGCTGGTTTCGAACTCCTGACCTTGAGCAATCCACCTGCCTCAGCCTCCCAGAGTGCTAGGATTACAGGCATGAGCCACCGCGCCTGGCCAGGAACCCACGTTCTTAACCTGAGCATCAGGTTGGAGTTAGCCCTATGAGGAAATGGAGATCCATGTGTTAAGTAATGGGCCCAAAGTCACAGAGGTGAAGTAAGTGGTGAAGTCAGGATTTGAACTCAAGTCTGTTTGGCTTCAGAGCCCAAATCCTCTCTTCCTTCTTTTTCTCCTTCTCCCTTGGGAGCACAGAGTTAAAGTAAGCATGTGCTCAATTCCCTAAAACTCATGTTCCCACCTTAATGAGGTGATACCAGGTCTTAGACTTGGGTTGGAAGGGAGCAGATTCATGCACCATACAGAGCTAGGTCACTCCTGATGTGCGACTTGCTCCAAACCTCCAAAACCACCCTGGAGAGCCCTCACCGTGACTCTCCAAGCCCCCTGCTTGCCCTCCCTTCTCCACCCAGAACAAGGACTATCTGTGGAGATAGGGACAGAGTCAGTCTACTCAGCCCCCACCCCCATCAAGGCCTGCATTTCCTGGGCCACCCCAGGAAGGGGCTGAGACTCACAGCTTATGTAATCGTGGAACCATTTATCTCCTCATGAGGGCCACACAGGATGCACTTTCCCATTTCTCTGGGGCTGGTTTCTAGGACCAGGAGGGCTAGCCAGTTGTGCTTCCTCCAAGTTCATGGCCCAGGTTCCTGATGGGTGGTTTCCCTCTACCTCAATTTCTTTTCTGGCTGTCTCTCTTAATTTTTCAGCATACATTTGCAGTGCTCCTAATTCTTCCTCTGCGATATGCCCAGATATAGACAAACCATAGACATGGTCCTTGTCTTTGAGGGTCTGTGGGGTACACAGACACCCAGATAAGTGTGGTTGGCACCATATTAGGGGGATGTCTAAGGCACAAAGGACAAAGAACTGGAGGAAAGCACTTCTGCTCTGCCAGGAGTCTCAGGGCAGCCAAACCCCTTGGCTCCCGCTGGCTGGAGGAAGTTCACTTGGTGTTCACCCTCCCCCGTCCTCCTGCCACCCAGTGAAGTAGGGCCCAATTCCCCAAGGGCCTGGGGAAAGCAAGATAATAGTGGGGAAACCTGGGAGAAGCAAAATGCCCACCCATGTGCTGCCAAAGGCCTGAGCTTATGCACATGATTTCATTCAATTCCTTTCCATTTTCCCAAGCCTGTAGTAGACACATGCCCCGGTTCCCTGAGGGCAGCTCAGATGGGCTCTTAAGTTCTCTCAGATCCCCCAGCAGCCATCGCAGGCCCGCACTACTGCTCAACAGGTGTTTTGTTTGTTTGTTTTTCTTTGAGACAGAGTCTTACTTTGTTGCCAGGCCTAGAGTGAGTGCCCTGTGTCAGCCTAGCTCACAGCAACCTCAAACTCCTGGGCTCAAGCGATCCTCTGGCCTCAGCCTCCTGAGTAGCTGGAACTACAGGCATGCGCCACCATGCCCGGCTAATTTTTTCTATATATTTTTAGCTGTCCAAGTAATTTCTATTTTTAGTAGAGACGGAGTCTCACTCTTGCTCAGGCTGGTTATGAACTCCTGACCTTTAGCGATCCTCCTGCCTTGGCCTCCCAGAGTGCTAGGATTACAGGGTGAGGCACCGTGCCTGGCCTGACAGGTATTTGTTTAAAGTAAACAAAGAAGCGGGGGCTATGCCCATTGTAGCGATTAGGATCCTGAGTTCCAGAGGGGGTGATTGATGGCCCTCCCCAGCAGCTTTTAGTAACAGAGTTGGGAAAGAACCCGAATTTCTTAACCTCCTGCAGGGCATGCTATCCAAGAAAGGGTAGTGTGTCTTATTCATCTCTGTCATCCAGGCACCTAGGATATTGTCTGGCACACACTAGGTACTTAATAAATGTGGAATGAAATGAATGAGTGAGTGAAGCTGGGTAAATGTGTGTTTTGCATACTCCTGGCCTAACATTCTCATCTCCCCAAAGCCCCTTTGTATAACTTGAGCCACAATCTCACTGAGCATCTCACTGTCCTCAGGTGTGCCCTCCACTTCCCACCACTGGGCCTTTGCACTGGCTGCTGCCCTTTCCTGCTATCTGCCCCTGTTATTCACAGTCCAAAGCAGGTGCTCCACTTTTATAAAGTTCTTTCTGGTCCTTCCCAGCCAGGATAACCACAGCATACACACAGACACACACAGACACACACCCCGCCTCTGCTGGGTTCCCAAAGCACTTTGTACACCCTTCTCCAGTAGAGCTTGTATTAAGCTGCACTGTAATTCTTTGCGTCTGTCTCTGTCTCCTTCATGTTAGTATCCCTAGGCCTGATTACAGAGCCTGGTGTGGAGGAGAAGGTCATAATAAGAAATAACACCTTCTTTATTAAATGTGGCTAGGCACTGTTCTAAGCCCTTTATATATGTCTTGTAATCTTTCCAACAACTCTGTGAATCGTGTTATTTTTACCCCTATTTTAGAGCTGAGGAGCCGGAGGCACAGAGAAGCAACGTGACTTTCTCAGCATCATCAGCTACTAAGTAGTGAAGGCGGAACTCTAGCCCAGGATGGCCTGCCAATCAAACATGTGCTCTTAATTAGCTATTAATTAGGCTCTGTCCTGTGGGGTGGGGTCTGGGCTGGGTGGAGGAGAGGTCTCGTGCCACAGCTTTTCCTCCTGACTCAGAGCTTCTGACAGGGTCCAATAGGCCTAATTCCCTGCCTCCATTTTACTGAGCCCGTGCAGCTCCTGAATGGTGCCTTTCAAAACTTCCTCCTTCTCTTTCCACCCCACTCTTTATTGTCCCTTCTCCCCCATCCCATATAGCTGACAGACCAGCTTATAACCCTCTAACAGCTCCAACCTATGAGGAATGTGACAACAGAATCGGGACACCTTGTTTCTGTGCCCAGCTGGAGTTCTCATCGAGAACCTGAGCAGGGACCAAACAAGAGGAAGGAGGCAAAGATGACAGATGGATTAAAGACAGAGACAGAGACATGGTCAGAGTCAGGAAAGAAAAGCAGACTCAGAGAGAGAAGGAGAAAGAAAGAGAGAGAGGAAGAGAGAGTGTGCTTGAGATAGAGATGGCAGAGTGAAAGAGATGACAAGAGATAAAAGGGAGAAAGATCTTGTGTTTATCCCACCCCATCTCTATTACATATAGGGAAAGTGAGGGTCAGAGGAAGAACTGACCCTACTTCCTGGCAGATGTGTCTGACACTTTTCCAAACACCATCAATTCAATCCCCAGATCTTTCCTTATGCGTCGTGTGCCCGGCCCTGAGCAGCGTGAGTTACACTGTCATGGAGGGTTCCAGAATGTGCTAATCAGGACAAGAGGTGACAGGAGTGCAGGTAGGGCAGGATTGATCAGAGAAGGTTTCCTGGAGGAGGTAGGATTGAAAGAGTGCCACAAAGAATGTTTGTAGTCAACTTTATTGAGGCAAGATTTACATGCTTTAACATGTACCTATTTTAGTGTACAGTTCACTGAGTTTTGACAAATGCTTATACTCATATAACCACCACCACAATCAAGATATAGAAGATCTCCTCTACCCAGCCTCTTGTGTCATGTGTCATGTCACTTCTACCATCACCCCTGATCTGAACTCTGCAATTATAAATTAGCTTTGCCTATTCTAGAGTCTCATATAAATGGAACTATACACGATATACTGTTTTGTGTCTGGCCTCTCTCACTGAGCATAATGTTTTTGAAATTTTTTTAATATTCTTGAATGTATGAGTAATTCATTTCTTTTTTATTGTTGAGTAGTATTCTATTGCATGAATGTAATACAATTTGTTTATCCATTCACCTGTTGATGGACATTTGAATTGTTTGTAGTTTTTTGCTATTATAAATAAAGCTGCTATGAATATTTATGTACAAGTGTTCTTGTGGATATATAATTTTCAATTCTCTCAGGAAGTATGTTTATAAACTGCAAATTTATAAGGAACTGCCAAAGAGTTCTCCAAAGTGGTTGAGTAATTTTTGCATTCCCTTCAACAATGTAGGAGAATTCTAGTTGATCCACATCCCCACAAAGACTTGGTATTGTCAGGTCTTTAAATTTTAATCATTTTAGTGGATTTGTCATGGTATCTTGTTTAGGTTTTTTTTTTTTTTTTTGAGACGGGAGTCTCACTCTGTTGCCCTGGCTAGAGTGCTGTGGCATCAGCCTAGCTCACAGCTACCTCACATTCCTGGGCTCAAGCGATCCACCTGCCTCAGCCTCCCAAACAGCTAGGACTACAGGCATGCACCACCATGCCTGGCTATTTTTTTCTATATATTTTTAATTGGCCAATTGATTTCTTTCTATTTTTTTTAGTAGAGATGGGTCTTACTCTTGCTCAGGTTGGTTTCAAACTCCTGACCTTGAGTGATCCACCTGCCTCGGCCTCCCAGAGTGCTCGGCTTCCTAGAATACTAGGATTATAGGGGTGAGCTACCACACCCGGCCTCATTTAGGTTTTAATTTGCATTTCTCTAACCCAGAGTCTTGCTCTCTCCTGGGCTAGAGTGCAGCGGCATCATCATAATTCACTATAACTTCAAACTCCTAGGCTCAAGCGATCCTCCTGGGTCAGCCTCCCAAGTAGCTGGGACTACAGATGTGCTTCACCATGCCTGGCTAATTTTTCTATTTTTTGTAGAGACAAGGTCTTACTCTTGCTCAGGCTGGTCTTGAACTCTTGACCTCAAGCAATCCTCCTGCCTTGGCCTTCCAAAGTGCTAGGATTACAGGCATGAGCCACCGTGCCTACCTATATCTGTTTATCTTCTTTAAGGTCGCAAAAGATTTAAACCACATGAAAGTAGCTTTGGTTTCTGCATGCTTTTGGAAGAAGCATGAGTTAGAGAAAAGGAAATGGCTTTGAAACATTAGAAAGCACAATGCTTTCTTAATACACTCAATTGTTTTACTTCAGCCTTTGCTACAGATGGGGGTTGTAAACTAGAGCTGTGGTTCTCAAATTTTTCATATGCATCAGGAATCACCTAGAAAATGGATTGCTGGGCCTTACCCTCAGAGTTTCTGATTTATTAATAGTAGGCCTGGTGTGGGACCTAAGAATGTGTGTTCCTAACAGACTCTCAGGTGACACTGACTGTCCACTTTGAGAATGACTGAATTGGAGTCCCTTGCATCCCTGAGAACTCCAATGGCAGTGCCGGGGTTGGAAGCACAGAGAGGACTCTGGGCTCGGTATTCTTGAGGCCTGCTTACTGATGGGGCAAGGGTCCTTCCAGGGCAAGAAACAGAGGCAAAAATGGAGAGAATAGTCATTTGGAAGTGGAAGGGAGAAATAATTACATCTCCTCAAATTGAAGATTTTATCATTAAAGATAATCCTCATACAAACAGTATGCTGTATGGACAACTATCACCTCACTTCTAAGATGAGGAAAGTGAAACTCAGATCAAGTAACTTGCCTAGAATCACACAGCTGAACTGGTAAGTCGGGGAGCAGGGACAGGAGCTCAGGTCTGCCCAGCTACTGCACTTGGTCTGCTGCTGTGGCAGCACCCTGGCCTCATGCTTCTGCCACTTCCCAGCCAGGTGTTCTCTGCAAGTTGCTCAACCTCTCTGTGCTGCCTACAAAATGGAATAGTCCTACCTCACTGAGCTGTAAGTCTTAACTGAATTAATATTTATGAATTGTCTAGAACAGTACCTGGCACATAGAAACTGCAATATAAATTTGTTGAAAATAAACCCGGCTGCCCTTCAGAGTGCACACATGGCATCCCTCGTCCAGAGAACACGCTCAGAGTAGAAAGCTCAGAATAGCACAGGGCAGGCCGAAACACTTGAAAAATTTTTAAAGCCTCCCTTTGGGGTTTAGACAGAACCCTGCCTTTGGTGATGCTGTGGGTGCAGGGGACGACAGCCTCAGTGGCCCCAAGCCATGCTGGCTCTTCTCCCCGCCCCTTGCGCTTGCGCTACAGCCTCCCCTCCTCCTTGCCATCCCCACCCCGCCGGCCCTGGGTTTCCTGCCCGACTGAGGCCCCAGTTTGGGGCGGGTGGAGGAGGGGTGGCATTTCCTGGCAGGGCCGCCGGCCGTGTCACTAACTCATGGACGCTTGGACAAAGCGCTGACCGACAGGCACCAGATGCTATTTTGGGCGGCGCCCCGCTTAGCGCGCAGTTTCCGTTTTTCCACTGACAGGTCGGAAACAGGGGAGAGGGAGAGTGTAGACGTCACACACCCCCAACCCTCAGAAGACGCTTGGGGGTAATGTCCAGGCGGCTGCTAGGCTGTTAAAATCTGGAGCTTGGCGGAGAGCGTATGTGTGGAGTTGGGGGATGGTGGCGGTCACCTTCTGCCCAGCAGACGGAAGCCTTTGCAGTATGGTAGGGTTGACCAAAGTCCCAAAGCCTTTCCAACTGCCCTCTATTCCTTATGTTTTTTTTTAGAGACAGGTCTTGCTCTGTCACTCAGGCTAGAGTGCAATGGAACAATCATAGCTCCCTGCACCTCAAACTCCGTGGCTCAAGCGATCCTCCTGCCTCAGCCATCTGAATAGCTGGGACTACAGGTGTGTGCCATAATGCCCAGCTAATTTTTCTATTTTATTGTAGAGACGGGGGTCTTGCTCTTGTTCAGGCTGGTCTCCAACTCCTGGCCTCAAGCAATCCTCTGGCCTTGGCCTCCCAAAGTGCTAGGATTATAGGCATGAGCCACCTTGCCTGGCCCAAACCAAGTTTTATATACTAAATATGTATCATCTTCATCTTCCTCTTGTCACCTCTTCTGCCACCACGGTAGTCCAACCTCTAACCCCCTCCCCGGGACCACTGCATTGGCTCCAGAACTAGTCGCCCAGCGTCCTTCTTACCCCCATGCACCCTTAGTCCACAATGCTGCCAACGAGCTTTTTAGAAATGCAAATCTTATCCCATATAAGATACTATGCCCACCCTCAAATCAAACAAAATCGTTCCAAAAAATTCTTTACGTCATCCACAAGCTTGCACCAGCCACATTGGACGCTTTTCTGTTCCTTTCATGAGCCTACGGCCCTTCTGCTTCAACCCTTGGCCCAGCTGCTTCCTCAGCCCACCTGGAAGGTTCTGGATGCTCACTCTTCTCTCTGTCCCTCAAATTCCACTCTTAAATCTCAGTCCAGGCCCCATTTTCTCAGGGAAGCATTCCCCACCTGGGATTTCCTATATGGGAATGGCTAGACTCTTTTTCTAGGGGCTCAGAGACATGAAATGATTTGCCCAAGGGTCCCACAGCCTAAGAGTGGCAGAGCTAGGTTTCAAACTGAAAATTACATGGGTCCACCCTATTAAGTGATGCCACCAAGCAAAGGTGAGGGGGAATTGGGCTCTTTTTCTCAGAACATGAGTAGCTCTTCTACCATGGGATTCTGCAACAGTTACGGGCATCCACGTGGCAGTCTGACTTCCATCAGAGAGCACAAGAGGACCAGAGGGCAAAGGCAACACTGAATTAGCTGTATCTTCTCAGAGAGTCGCCCTGATGACCAAAGAGGAGCCAGAACCCAGACTGGGGCCACACTCTGCGCTCAGTCATTGCCTAGGACTCAGTCTGTGACCAAACTAGGGACTTTCCCCCTGTTCACAGGCTCAAAACCAGAGATACTGGAAGGACAAAGCGGCCTGGCATGATGGGTAGAGTTGTGGACTTGGACACCGGAGTTTGGATCTTGGCTTTTTCTCTGGGTCACTGTAAATTCTGGCCAGGTCACATTTCACTGTGCCTCAATTTCCTTCTCTATGATGACAGCCAGAACGCCCATGCAAGTGTGTATGATGTTCCAGGCCATGGGCTGGGGGAAGTCCATACATGATCCCTCTCACTACTACCTTTTTTTTTTTTTTTTTTTTGGGGACCCATCTGCAGGATATCACTACTACCTTTTAAAGGTCATTGTATTTAATTCTCACAACTCTGTAAGGTAGGTATTATCTCCTCGTTTTACAGATGAACTGAGGTCCGGACCTAACGTGAGTACAATTTAAGCCTGTGAGTTTTCTACTCCGCCATGAAAGAATGAACCCAGATACTCTCCATGGGCTGAACCCCAGTCACCCAGATGGCACTGGACAGATCTTGGTCCCTGCAGGAGTTGAGTCCAGATCCCTCATGCCAGCCCAGGGTTCTGGTCTCCCCTCTTCACCAGCTGAGCTCCAGAGAAGTCTCTGGTGCCCAATTTCCTTCAAATACAGGCTTCACCATTCGCTAGATATGTAACATTGGGAAGGGACTTTTACTTCCTGTGTCTGTTTCCTCATCAGTAAATTGAGGATAATAATAGCACCAACTTATCAGGATCATTTATGAAGAGTAAATGAGTCAGTATCTGTAGAGCTCTTAGAATAGTGCTTCAGTAGCAAGATTAAAATGTTTTAAAAAGCTGTTATGTGTGGAGCAGTGTGCCCGTGCTCTGGGCTCAGCCTGGACCGAGCAGAATGGACATTTTAATTTCTCTTTTGACATCAGTAGCCCCCACAGGGCCCCTTGGGTTTGACTCATCGGCTCTATTTTAGAGGACCAGGGAGGAGCTGGGGAGCTTTCTGGGATAAAGGGAACTGCCCAGTGAAATCTGGGTGTCTCGGCACTGGAGAAAGAAGGGTTGGGAGGTAATGATTTTGGTGTCTTGGTGGCCTTCAGGGGCGGGCACAGAGTGTCGCGGTGAGAATGGCTGAAGAAAGGTGTCTGGAAGGCCAAGGGACGGAGGTGGTGGGGAGCTGGGGTTCCTGAGAGGACGCAGGGTCAGAGAAGGGGCTGGATCTCCCGGGCCCTCGACAGCGCGCCCGTCTCTCTCCGCGGCGCATTCCGGAGCGGGTCCCAGCGCCGCGCAACCAGCCTCCGCTCCCTCCGGTGAAATTGCCAAATTAAAATGAATCATTTGGCCCATAATGGCCGAGGCGCTTATCGGGGGCGGGCGGACCCGCGGCAGCGCCTTATCTCGGCGGCGCACACGGCCCCGGCGCGCCGCGGCCCATGCTAACGAGGCCGGGAACGTGAGCGGGATTAGAGCGCGGCGCGGGCGCGGCCGGCCGGGCGGGCGGGGGCGGCGGGCGGGGGGCGCGGGCGCGGGCGGGGGGCGCGGGGGCGCGGGGCGCGGGCGGGGGGGCGCGGGCGGGGGGCGCGGGGGCGCGGGGCGCGGGCGGGGGCGGGGGGGCGCGGGCGGGGGGCGCGGGCAGGGGCGGGGGGCGCGGGGGCGCGGGGCGGGGGGCGCGGGCAGGGGCGGGGGCGCGGGCGCGGGCGGGGGCGCGGGCGGGGGGCGCGGGGCGGGGGGCGCGGGCGGGGGCGGGGGGGCGCGGGCGGGGGGCGCGGGCAGGGGCGGGGGCGGGGGGCGCGGGCGGGGGCGGGGGCGGGGGCGCGGGCGGCGGGGGGCCGGGCTCCGCAGCCGAGGACCCGGCCGCAAAATGGCCACGCGCGGACCCCCGCGGCGGAGAAACGTGAGCATCCCGGCCCGTTCTAGAGGAAAAGCACCCCGAGGCCCCCCACGGAATTCCTCATCGATTTCCTCCCTCTTTTCCCGCACGCCCGCAAAGGAGGTCTTCGATCCTTTTCCCTCGGTTCCTTTCGGCCCGGGAGCACTTTCCCCCGACGCCCCCGCCCTCGCTGCCGCCGCCCCTCCCGCCTTGGAGACTCTCTTCCTTCCCCTTTTTCCTTACGCAATATACAGGAGCGCGCGAGGCGGTGGTTGGTTTTCATTTCTTCTCCGTGGTTGTGTGCATGCGGTGGCATTGTGAGAGTGCGTTCGTGTGAGCTGTGAGCAGAGCCGACTGTCCCCGAGTGTGGCCTTCTGGGCGGCGGGTCGTGTGTCTAGAGTGGTGGTGTCTGCGCGGGCGGGTGTGTAGATCTGGGCCCTTCCAGACCCTTTGCGCTGTCTTCGTTGTGACGGTCAACAGGCTCCTCTCCTGTCCCGTGTGTTGGGTTGTGTGGCCTTTGCGACTGTGTTGGGTGGCTTCGTTGCTACGTCGGGCCTGCGTGACCCTGACGATGCTGGTTGTGTGTCCGTGGGGAGACTGCAGTTGACTGATTTTGTTGTGTCATGTTGGACGGTGTGCGGGGCTGACCACGTTGGCCTGTGGGGCAGTGTTGGGTTGGCCGTGTTGGGTTGTGTTTATTCGCTTCCCATCGCTGGGGCTGGGCCATGTGTGGTCGCGTCCCCACAGAGCTGGGTGCCTGTGTGCCGCGTCCTTTAGAGATCGTTTGCAAATCGCTGGGGGCGGGAGTGGGGGAGGGCGAGCGGGAGATCGAGGCTCTGGTGGGGGTGGCGGCTTGGGGGGTGGGGAGCGGGATTGCACATTTTATTCCAAATTATGATGTATTCCGGAGCCAGCGTCGGCTTGGATGGGCCGACAGAGCCCGGCCGGCGGCTGCTCTGTCCGAAGGCCAGTTTGTGCCTTGGTTGTTTGAGGGGATCGGTGGCGAGTGGGAGGCTGTTCCAGGCGCGAAGCTGAGCAGCGCTCGCCGAGGCCCGAGCCTTCACGCCGGTAGCCCCGGGCTTCGGTTCCCGCCACACTTCGGCCACGTCCATTTCTGGTCAGTTTCATGGGTGCGGCCTCCAGGGTCCGGGGAGAGGCCAGGAGAGGACAATGGGCAATTCTCCAGGCCTCGCGCCTAGGGTGGGGACCCTCGGGATCCCCTCCGGGGAACATTTTCCTGCCCCTCTCGGGTGAGCGACATCCCCGCGGGGGTCCGGGACCGTCACGACGGCGAGCACCGCGGAGCCCGGGCTCGGTGGAGGGAAGGGGTTACTGCTGTCCGTGCTCGGGATGAGAGGACTTCGTTTTGCCAGTTAGTGTGCTTGTTAATACCATCACCATCACAATCGTCATCATTAATACCCTATTTTAATTAAAATAATCGTCCGAGACCGCAGCAGATTGTCCCTTTTAGCTTATTTGGAGGGAGAACAAAGCAGCGCTGCGGCCCGCCCGCAGCTGTTTTTCAAGTTGCAGAGTTTGGGGTAGGCAGAGAAAATGGAGAGAGGGACGGACGCAGAGGCTCCGTCATAAAACGAACGTTATCCCCGAACTAACGCCTGCAAAGGGTGGATTTTTTCTCCCTTTTTTTCTCCCCGCCTTCGTTTGGATTAGAGGAGGAGAAAGTCTTCTGCATTGTATTGAAACCCAGGGAAGAATTATTCCTATATTTCCACCAAAGCTACGGCAAACAGAAGGAGGCCTTCACGATTAGAATAGAAGGAAGACTTCGATGTGTGATCATAAACTGGACGATTTAGGCAAAACAAATTAAACAAAACCCACTGGGGAAAAAATAAAAGCAAACGAAATCGGCTACACCCTTGGAAGCAGTATCGGGTTTGTTTTTAGCCTCTCTTCCTTTTGCCTTGTTTATTGCTGCAACAAATTATTAGAATTCCCCCTACTCTGCCTGTCTAAACCCCTGAAAAAAATCGAAAATCGTTTTGTAGTGGTGGTAAAGGTGAGGAATTTCTTTTCCTTTCTTTTCTTTCTTTCCTTTCTCCCCCTTTCCTTTCTTTTTTTTCTTTTCTTAATCAGTAGGAAGAAAAGAAGGGACCTGAATAGACCATATTCGACCCCTCCACCCCAATCCTATAGGAAAGTACAGTCCTTGGAATTGGGTTGCGGTTTCACTTTGAGCTGGAGGTGGGTGGGGGTCGTGGAGAGAATAGGAGTCTCCAAAGTTCTGCCAAACCGACCAGGGTAGCCTTTTTCGACACATCCTCCCACTCAGCCACATCAAGCCCGGGAGTACCCTTCGCGATGTGGCGGCAGCTCCAGCTTGGCCCGGGGTACTGAGCCGACCGCGTAGACACGTCGGTGCTTAGAAAACAAACTCGGCCACACTGAACCAGATCGATCCCAGTTGGAGGGTTCGAAAATGTTCTGGGCAGCCTGCCGGGAGGGGTGGTTGTTGTTGGACTAAATAGTTATTCCTGATTGGTCAGGTGTAGGGTTCCTTTTTATTGGGGGTTGTGGGGCGGCTGCAAACACCTGCATGTTGGGGGCGGAAAACTGTTCGCTATTCCCTGGGCTGGTTATCCGGGGACATGAGGTAACTCCCAGCCATTGACCCCCATTTCTCTCTCTCCCTCCCTCTCGCCCTCCCTCTTTCTCTCCACCCCCCATCTTTCCTGGAAACTCGCTCTGGGCGCGGCAGACCGCGGAGGACCACACCGCAGCCTAACTGCCGGCCTCGCAGCGAGAGAGGGGGAGAGCAAAGACCCCAGTCCACAGCCTCGACATCGGCCTCCGCCCTGCTCAGGCGGAGGAGTGGAGATCCTATTCAGAGGGGGTGGTATCTCTAAATATGCCCCAGGTGAGTTTTTGGAGTGGGAGATGGTGTCGGTGGAAACAATGTCCAGAAAGGCCTTGGGTTCCGGCCCGGGTTTGGGGAGGCTCAGGACGAGGACAGCCCAGTCTCAGATTGGGGGAGGGGAGAGCAGCGCTGGGCTCGGGCTCGGAATCTGAACTGCAGCTAGCGGCCTCTGTGGCCTGGAAGCAGGGCCCTTTCCTTTTTTCCTCCCTGGCTAAAACCTGCTGGCTGGATCTACTCCTCCAGGCCTGTCCCATCGGTCTGGGTTCTGTGGACGTTTCATAAGGCCAGTAACTTTGGGGCGGCTATATCCGGGTGGTGCAGGCGATGTCTGGATTTAGAGCAGGAAAAAGGCTGCAGCCTGGCTGGCTAGCGCAGTCCCCGCCGGTGGGCCCTGACCCGGAGCCTGAGGCCTAGGGCGGGGCCGCGCTGGAACACCCTTCCGCGCCCGCAGCCGTGGGGGTGGGGGTGCAGTTCACTTGCGGTTTTGGTTCTGGTGCAAGCTTGGGGCTACCCCAGGTTGTCTTGAGAGTGTGGGTGCAGTAGGAGGGACCCGAGGCCGCGTCTAAGGCGATGGCTGTTTTCATCTAAGAAATTCTCTGTGCCGGAGATAGGGAGCTGCTGGAGACCCCTCGCTTACCCCGGCCGGAGCTCCGGGCTCTCCTGTCTCGGTCAGGCCGCGGGGAAACGCTCCGGCCCTCTGGCAACTGGCGCCGAGGATTCGGTGGTAGGGGCTGCGAGCTAGGTCTCCGCGGCACAAAGAGAGGAGTCGCCATGGTCGAATACTCTAGGGCCCTGCGACTTAGTGCGAAACCTTCTCCCTTCTCTTCCATCCTCCCCAAATAAAAACAAATAAATGGAAATCACTCAGGCTTTCTTTTCTGTAATCTTAACCCAAGCCAAGTGATGCCGTTTAATTGGCGACAACGTTCGGTGCTCGATTCGGAGTTTTCCGGTGGCTGCCTCGGCCAGGGTGATCCCGGTAGCAGAAGAGCGGGCGGATTTTCCTGGGATCCGGGAGGGCCCGGGAGACGTCCGCCTGGGGGGACGTGGACCTGGGGGGGGCCAATCATACCTTTCTCACAGGGAGAGTTGGAGATATGGATATTTATAGGCGTCTGGTGAGGGCATTTGGGGCCAGGATCAATTCATCTGGAATATGTACTCACTCCCCGTTGCCCCTCGGGAACCCGCTCCTATTGCGCGGAGCTGAGGAATTAATCAGAGGGTATAAGTGTGTCATAACAGAGCTTAAGCTCAGTCTGCAATTGCAGGGCACATTGTCACTCGGTTAGAAGCTGGAGCTGAAGCACAGGTCACGGGCACACGCTGGTGTGTCGGGACAATGAGGTAGGGAGCCAGCACCCTGGGGCTTGCACGTTTCGCCAGGGGCTGGTGTATTTCTGGCGCATTTCACGCTGCAGGGAGCAAGGACTGGGCTGATAGGCTTCTGGTGCATTTCCAGTGGCCGCGGTGTCTTGGCGGTCGCATTCTGTGGTTACAAACCTATTGTCTCCGCTGTAGTCGTAAACTCGCTTCCAGTGAAGTGTCAGGGACCCACACGGCCTTTGCAGCTCGTGTACACCAGGTCCTGGGGAATTTTGTCTTTTCTGGTCCGGGCTGGGGGACTGGCAGACCCAGAGCAGACGCTCAGTCTGAATCGGGATTCTCCCTCAGCTCCGGTGTCAGAGCAATTGAACTGGGCTCCGGAGGAGGCTCCGGAAGGTCCAATCTTCCTTGGGGTGGGAGGGATTGTTCCCAGAATGAGTCTGGTGGAGAGCGTTGCAGGGGCATAATGGGAACTCAATGGCTGCCATGAATATTTAGATGGACTCTTCTTGTTGCTAAATTGGATTGTGTATTATTTTCTGCTTTGAAATACCCCAAGTATAGTTTGTAATCCTAGCACTCTGGGAGGTCGAGGTGGGAGGATCGCTTGAGCTCTGGAGACCAGCCTGAGCAAGAGTGAGACCCATTTCTACTAAAAATAGAAAAATTAGCTGGGGGTCGTGTCCTGCGCCTATAGTCCCAGCTACTCAAGAGGCTGGGGCAGGAGGATCGAATGAGGCCAGCAATTTGAGATTGTGGTGAGCTCTGATGCTGCCACTGCACTCTAGCCAGGCAACAGTGAGACTGTTAAAAAAACAAAAACAGCCCCCAATTATATAATTCTGGGCAAAAGCCTTATTTTGAACAACTTATAAAGCCTGTTGAGTTGATTATGTTTTTGTTTTTTATTTCATTTATTTATTTTTATTTATTTTTGAGACATGGTCTCACTATGTTGCCCATGCTGGTCTTCTCAAACTCCTGGGCTCAAGCAATAATCCCGGCTCAGCCTCCGGAGTAGCTGGAACTACAGACACCGGCACCACCATGCCTGGCTGTGTGTTTTTATTTATTTTGTATTAGCTACTAAAACCTCACAAGCATCCCCAAACTTTGGATCTAGAGTCTCCTGGTTTTTTTCTTTTGGTTCTTGCTGGGGCTTGATTCCATCTGGATGAAGCCAGGTGGTGGAAGAACCCAACACACTTGTGGGGAGGGGAGCAGTTGTAGTCATCTTGCAGTATGCTTGTGGCATACACATGGAAGGGTGGGTAGAGCAGTCAAAGTGAGATGAGGGTTCTGGTCTGGCTCTGAAATAGGCCGGCTTTGGGCGACTTTAGGCCAGGCAGTCCTCTCACTGACCCATTCTCCTAGTTAAAAATAATCATGTTTACTTGAATATTTGCACAGTTCTTTTAAGTGCACAAAGCAGGTATTCCTCCTATTTTCCAAAGAAGAACATGGAGGCAGGAGGCAGGAAAGGGGGCGGGTGCTGGAAGGACCTTTACAACCTGGGAAGAATACCTTGTCCTGCTCTTACACTGGAACCTGTGCCCCACTGGCCTTTGAATGCCCGGGGTCCACACCACTTCAGCCAGGCCTCCCTTTCAGACCTGCCCTCACTTCTGAGTCCTGCCTGGTGTCCAGCTGAACAGAACCAGGTGCAAGGGGGTAGGGCCAGGATCATATTTTTCCCTGGTGGACCTTTCATCTCCAGAACTGAATGCAAGTAAAAGGTAGCTGGGGTTTCCAGCAGGGTACAGAATCCACAGTAGATTTGCTTAGTGCAGACAGACACCCCCACGCCCCAGAGGGGTGAATATGTGTGTGGGGGAAGCTGCTTCCTCCAGATCATTCTTTGCCAGCTCTGGCAGAGGGAACTGCAGTCTCGGTACCCATTCCCTAATTCCCTACTTCCATCCCCACCAGGTTTCTGGGCAGGTGTCTGGCGGTAGGCTGCGGGTGGGTGTTGCAGAAAGGCGAAGGGAGGTTCCAAAAGCACTCCTGCCTGATAGAGTCCCAGGCCAAACCGAAGGCGACCAGGAAGAACCCCGCTGGGAATTTGTCCCCTCCTCTTCTCTCCCGCTCCGAGTAGGGGGACGGGGTAATCTTTCTCGCCTCTTTGTACATTTCCTTCCTCCTTTTATCCCTTGTTTTTCTTTTGCTGGCTGTATTCCTCCCCCCTCCCCATGCCTCTGTCATCTTTCTCCATCTCTGTCCTGTTGGCCCTCAGTCTCTGTGTCTCCCAGGCACCCATCTCCCTTCTCCCAACCCAGAGACCCCCTTTCCCTCACGCGCAAGCCCCGCCCGGCCTTCGGGCCGGGAGGGCGGGTGTGTGTCCACGTGGCGCTAAGTTTGTCGGCCTCTTCTACTATCTCGGTCCCTGAGTTCTCTCTCCTCTTCACCCCCTTGCCCCACCCAGTGTCGGTGGGCTGGGGCGATTGTCAGAGCCGGCGACCGCTTGTCTGTCTGCCCGCAGGATGACGGAGCGGCCGCCGAGCGAGGCGGCTCGCAGTGACCCCCCGCTAGAGGGACGGGACGCGGCCGAGGCCCGCATGGCCCCCCCGCACCTGGTCCTGCTGAACGGCGTCGCCAAGGAGACGAGCCGCGCGGCCCCAGCGGAGCCCCCAGTCATCGAGCTGGGCTCGCGCGCCGGCCCGGGGGGCGGCCCCGCCGGTGGGGGCGGCGCCGGCAGAGACTTAAAGGGCCGCGACGCGGCGGCGGCCGAAGCGCGCCTTCGGGTGCCCACCACCGAGCTGTGCAGACCTCCCGGGCCCGCGCCGGCCCCCGCACCCGCCTCGGCCCCCGCGGAGCTGCCCAGCGACAGCCGCATGGTGCAGCTGAGCCCGCCCGCGCTGGCGGCCCCCGCCGCCCCCGGCCGCGCGCTGCTCTACAGCCTCAGCCAGCCGCTGGCCTCGCTCGGCAGGTCAGGGACGGGGACCGGACTGGGGCTGGGCGGGAGGGCGGGCGGGCAGGGCGACCGCCCCTCGCGCTCTTCCACGGCCGCTACACTCCTACCTGCGGGGCTGTGCGGGTGGAGCAGGGAGAGAGGAGGTCGTTTTAAAACCCGGGGCGTAAGAGCCTAGAAGCTGCGGACCCCCACCGCCAGCCGCGCAAGAGAGAGAGGAGCCTCTGTGGGAGAGTGTATGTGGCTGGGGGTGCTCGGTGTCTGGAAGCCCAGGGGCGGGGGTGCACGGGGGCGGGGTGCAGTGCAGGCTCGCGGCTGCTGTGAGTGGAAGCACGGTGTGCTGTGTGATGGCGGTGTGGGTCCATGGGAGGGAGTCCCCCGAGTGTGGGTACCAGGTAAGAGTGTGTCTGAATGTGCTCCTCTGTGAGCAGAGGAGGATGTTTGCTGCTAGGGGTGTGAAATTTTTCTGGAACCTGCAATGCTAGGTGGACAGGCAAGAGATAAGTATCTGGGGGTGATGGCAGTGGGCACCCCTCTTTGAATCTCTGCTGGATCACAGGCCTGAGGACCAATCTGTCCCTTCACTCCCAGCCCCTCTGGCCCTAGCTGTGGTCCCTGCACCTGGCCTGTACTCCCTTTGGTGTGAGGGCATCTGTTTCCCTGCTGGGGCCACAGTGATCATGGAGAAAGGTGCAGGGTTGGAATGAGGACAGGAAGATGAGGCAGGGATAGAGAGGGTGGGACAGTCAGTGAGTCTGCGGGAGACTCTGAAAAAACAGCTATAGAGAGTGCAGAGTGGGGGTGACAGAGCGGCAGGGGTATTCAGTGGTGGGGAGTCAGGGTGTCCTGTCCATTGTCTGTCCACAGCCCCTCGTGGCTACACGAGGAAGGAGGAGGGAGGCTGGGGGAGGGGAGAATGTGCTGGAGTTGCACATCAGGTATGAAGGTCACATCTGCCTGTGTGGGTACATATTTGGGGATGGAGGTGTCTGTGTGGATTGTGTGCTTGTTTCCAGGGGAGGAGAGTGTGTCTGTGGTGTGTGTGTGTGTGTGTGTTCGTTTTGTGTTTGCTCCACATGTTCGCTTCTGTTTGTGTGTGTGTGTGTGTGTGTGTGTGTGTAGGGAAGCATGGATATGTGGCTCCTCCTCCCTTTGCTTGTTTCATGATGGAAAGGGTAGGGGCATTCCGTGTGTGTGTGTGTGTGTGTGTGTGTGTGTGTGTGTGGAGCATGGATATGTGGCTCCTCCTCCCTTTGCTTGTTTCATGATGGAAAGGGTAGGGGCATTCCGTGTGTGTGTGTGTGTGTGTGTGTGTGTGTGTACCCGGTGCAAATGTGAAGGGAGCAGGGTTGCCCTCCAGGGGTCAGGGTGGCTTAAGATATGTAGGGAAAATCCTAAGGAATCTCTTTGTTGCTCCACCCAATGTGTGATCTTGTGGTCTGCCTGTTCCTTCCCCCAGTGGGTTCTTTGGGGAGCCTGATGCCTTCCCTATGTTCACTGCCAACAACCGAGTGAAGAGGAGACCCTCCCCCTATGAGATGGAGATTACTGACGGTGAGTCTCCCCATCCTACCTTTGTATCTGCCCCTCATGCTGGTTAGAGCCCTCTGCAGGAGGGAACATTGGGGACTACTCCGTAGGTGTGGGCAGGTCACCTTGGGACCCCAAACTGACGAAGCCCTTCACCCTGCAACTGAGCTGGAACTATGTGAAGTCTGAGTGGTGGATCTGAGAGGGCCACACTCACAGTCCTGGGAAGAGGGAACATGGGACAGGGACACATAGTGGTGCTTAGCCCCAACCTTTAGAGTCTGCTCCAGTGCCCACTCTAAGCTGTGTTTCTGCACTTTGGCAGGGGTTCCAGGGGAGGGCGGAATCACATGGTGCCCCCTGACTCTAGGCCCTGATCCTCAGGGATTCCCTGTACCTCCTCCCAGTTCCTCTTTGGAGTTTAGAGTCTGCTTCCTGACTGGAGTGGTGTTTTCAAGCGTTTCCTCCCAGGCCCCTACACTGAGGGGCCCCCTTTGTCCCTTGCTGTGCATTTTGGGCTGAGACCTGGAGTTCCCTTCCTGACACCATAGATTCTACCCTGCTCCCTGGATTGCCCCACAAGGGTCTCAGCACTGCCCGTGAGATCAACATTATTATTCTTTGGCCCTAAACTTGCAGGAGGGGTTGGATGAGTGGGAGACTTGGAGGACCCTCAGCCTCTTCCCAGGGTTGACCTGATGTAGTAGAAGCGTCCCGCCACCAGGGGCAGGAGAGCAGGCTCTTTAGAGCTGAGGGATTTAAGCAAATCTGTGGTGCTCCCAGGGCTTCTTCCAGGCTGCGGCCTGGGGCTCCCATAGGAAGGGCACCTGAGGCCTCAGAGGCAGGCTGGGACTCACACCAGCGACTGGCAGGAGGGATGTGTGTATGGAGCTGGAGCCAGCCCTCTGTGATGTTCTGGAGACATCCAGAGGGGGCGCTGCAGTCCAGACAATAGAAGAGACCTCAAAAGACCCAAGCAGCCTGGGGCACGGGTGTGTGGGGCTGAGAGGGAAGGGTGCCAGGGGTGCAGTGCTGCTAGATTAGAGAGGAGTTCTCCAGTCAAGGGCAGAGGGATGCACCAAACAGGAAGTAAGCAGGACCAGCCCTAAGTTCTCCAGGGAAGTGGCATTTTTCACAAGAGGCGGAGGAGGTGAGCACGGGAGTGGAGGGTGTTTGCAGGGAGTGCAGGAGTAGTAGGGAAGCCATCACACTGAGCACCTACTCAGTGCTGGGCCAGAGAGGCAGAAGGATGGTCAGACTCAGGAAGGAGGAAGGTGCAAAGAAGGGATGGTTCTCCGAGAAGCAGCCAGAGAGGAAAAGGCAGAACTATAGGTGAAGGGGGGGGATGCAGGATGTGTCCATGGGACTTTGGAATTAGAGATTGAATCAGAAAGAGTCCATAGGGGTGGAACTAAGGCAAGATCTAGAGTCAGGGCTTGATGCGATTTCCTATTGCTGTATTTTTCTGGGCCTCAGTTTCCGAGGTTGTGAATGGGAAGAATAATAGCCTCCTCTCAGATTGTTGAGAGAGAACAATGAGATTTACAGGGGCGGTAGTCCCCTCTTCACCAGAGACTGGAACCTCCTTAACGTGGAGATTTTGTCTGTTTCTGTGATGGTACTCCTAGTGCCCGGCACATTGCTCATCTCGGAGCAGTCCTCTGGCTGTGGTTCAGGGGGTGGGGATGGGGGTGGGGGCAGGTGAAGACAATAATCGCTGCCATTTATTGGACATCTACTATGCGCCATGGACTTCGTGTGCTTGTGTTTTATTTAATCCTCACCACAAGCCCGTGAGATCAACATTATTGTTTGCATTTCATGGGTGAGGAAATTGAGCTCAGAGAGGTTAAGAAGCTTACTTGAGGTCACACAGCATGTCCTGTACCACTCTCATAGCACTAGTCTTAAGCTTTGGAATAAGTTCTGACCACCAACACCCACCTCCCTTTCTGGAGTCAGTCCAGCTCTGTGACAGCAGTCATAGTGACTCCTCCCCAACTAGGAGCTCCCTCAAGATCACCAGCATAAGCCACGGTGCAGGGACTGGTCTCCCCTATGTCACAGCTGAGGGACTCCCTCCCTCTGGCCTGGTGGCCCAAGAACAGCAAATTATTTCCTCTGAGGCAGCCCAGGGTAGGACTGCCCAGCAGGTGTACTGTGTTTCCCAGCCTGGGTTTGGTCTTTGGCAAAGAGTCAGCTGAGCTGGAGCCTGCTGGGGTTCAGAAAGACCGTTTCAGAGGTGGTGTGGGCAGGGCATGGGTGACCCTGCCCGGGAGCATATGAGGGGGGGGAGTGTGCACGTGCATGTAGGAGAGAGAAAGAGGCGATCAGGCAGTAAGTGTAGACACAGCGTGCTGGGTCGCAGCCTGACCACTGAGGCAAGGTCTGCCTCCATCCTTGCCTCAGTCTCCTTAGCTGTAAAATGAGCATTGGGGCTTAGGGGAGGTCTTAGCCCTTCCTCTTCCCTCTCACCCACCCAAGTTTCCACATTCTGAGGTTCTGGTTCCTTACTGGAAGAGGGCAGATAGATATCCCAGGACTGGCAGTTCCTTCAGTGCTCAGAGCTTCCTGAGGACAGTGTGAGGCTGCGTGTGTACCTTGGTGCTAGGGAAGGAAGCTGTCTGCTCAGTCCAGGAGCTCAGGAGCACTGGCAGGGCCCTCCTTGTCTTCTCTTGGCTTTGGGAATCCCAGATCAGGCTTGAACACTTGGCATAGCGCTTTGCATACTGTAAGTGCTCAATACATGTGTCCTGGTGTCTGTCACTGCTCCCTAAGTTTTTGTACATGGAATGCTAGTGACTACTGGACCAAGCTATAATCAGTACTATGTAGACATGGGGAGGCAGCCCTGAGGGAGCCCTTGGGAGTCTGCCTAGAGCCCCAGGCCATAGCTGTGCCTGGTTTCTCTACTCTTGGGGTGAGAGCCTTTCTGCTCTGGCCTCTGCTCTCCCCTCCATTCCCCCACCTGCCACCACGATGGGTCAGTCAGCAAACATTTACTAAGCCCCCGTTCTGTGCTTCTCATCACGCTTGGGATAAAATCCCCACGCCTTACTGCAGAGCCCCGGGGGGGCTGGACCTGCCTACTCTGATTGTGTGTGCACTACTCCAGCCAGACTGGCTTCTAGCTTTGGCCTGTGCACATGCCACTCCCTCTGCTTGGCCACTCTTCTTCCTCTTCCCTTCCTGGGCTTGCCTGGCTCTTCTTTAGTCTTAAGCTTTTGCCTTATAAATGCCACTTCCTCAGAAGGGCCTTCCCCAGACTCTGTAGGTAAACATAGCAGCTACTCTCCATCACCATTCAGCCTTGTTTGTGTTTTTATTTGTTTGCTACTTGTTCATCATCTCTCTTCCCCATGTAAATGTAAGCTCCATGAGGGCAGGGGCCCTGTTTGTTTCGTTTGTCATTATTCCTTAGTGCCTGACACATTGCCTGGTTGTTAGTAAAAAAACTGATGAATGCATAATAATAGCTGACATTTATTGACTGTTTAAGCTGAGGAAGGTATTGCCTTAAGTCCTTTGCCTGTGTTAGGTATTAGACCCATGTGACAATCTTATGACTTGATTAATAGTATTATTTCCATTTTATAAATGAAGCTAAGGCACTTCCAGAGTGTTTGTGTAACTTTCCCAGAGTCGCTAGTCAGAAATGGTCAAATAGTCAGGAATTGAACCCAGAAAGTCTGGCTCCAGAATCTGTCTTCCTAAATACTGCTATAAGTCCTGTTGGCACAAGTGAATGAGTGAATGACAGATGGTCCCTGTCCTCAAATATCTCACAGCCCAGAGAGGGAGACAAGCACAGAAATGTAACAGTCACTAGTGAAGGAGATCAGGGATTGTTGGACCATGGTGGTTGGTCTGATCTGTCCTCAGGGGTTGAGGGAAGTTCTCCAAGAGGAGGAAACATAGGAACTTGATTTTAAAGGATGCATGTTTTGTAAGTAAAAGTAAAGAAGACATTTCTGGGTTCCCAAGTTTCCCAGTGGGTGGAGATTCGTTTGGGGGCTCTCCAGCCCATTTTCCTAACCCTTGTTCTCCTAACCTCCAGGTCCCCACACCAAAGTTGTGCGGCGCATCTTTACCAACAGCCGGGAGCGGTGGCGGCAGCAGAATGTGAATGGGGCGTTTGCTGAGCTCCGCAAGCTCATCCCCACTCATCCCCCAGACAAGAAGCTCAGCAAGAATGAGATCCTCCGCCTGGCCATGAAATACATTAACTTCCTGGCCAAGCTGCTCAATGACCAGGAGGAGGAGGGCAGCCAGCGGGCCAAGCCTGGCAAGGACCCTGTGGTGGGGGGTGGCGGGGGTGCAGGGGGTGGAGGAGGTGGTGCGCCCCCAGACGACCTCCTGCAGGATGTGCTTTCCCCTAACTCCAGCTGTGGCAGCTCCCTGGACGGAGCAGCCAGCCCGGACAGCTACACAGAGGAGCCAGCACCCAAGCACACGGCCCGCAGCCTGCATCCGGCCATGCTGCCTGCCACTGATGGAGCTGGCCCGCGGTGATGGGCCTGGACCACCCGGATCAGCCAGGAGGATGCCCTTAGGTCACTGGGATGGTGGGCTGTGGGGCAGGGAGGTTAAGAATTGGGCAGCTCTGAAGCAGGGCGATGGACTTAGTGAACTTTCCTTGATGTCTGAACTTTGGGAAGCCTTTACTGACCCTGGGGCTGGCTTTTGTGTTCCCTGTCTCAGTGGGAGGACAGAAAAAGGGAGCAAAGTGGTAGGTACTTTTTATGGAGACGGCACGGTCTTCCCCTTCCCCCAGTCCCTAATACTTCCCAAGTAAGAGGCTCGAGAGTCACTGCTTTTGACCTGGAGTTTGGGAGCCCTGTCTTTGCTGAGACCTGGGGTTGTCAAATCTCACCTGAGGCATCCAACAGCCTCCACCTTGCCTTTGGCCCCTCCCAGGCTGGCTGGGTGGCTCTGTGGCCACTTTTGTCCAAACACATAGGTACCCAATAGCTGCCCATTTCCTGAGCCCCATCTTCACCCAGGACCCTGTCGATCCATCCAGCTTGCCAGCTGCTGCAGTCACAAGCCTCGAGGTGCCTTCTTCAGGGTCTGGTTGAAGAAGATGGCCAGTGGACAGCCTGCTCTTAACTGGCTGGGCCAGTGGGTCAGAAAACCCAGTAGCCCTTTCTTCTTGCCCTGGGGACCAAAGCTCTGCTTTCTCCCCATTGAGACTTGCCTTCCTCATCCTGTGGCTGTGGGGACGAGTCTGCAGCCTTGAGTGTGCCCTGTTGGGCTTTGTGTGAAGGCAGAGAAAAGGAAAATGATATTAGAGTGACATTAGCAGGAGCTATTTTGGGCATGTGGGCTTCAACTCCTACACATCGCTGTTCATGGTGGTGGGTGTGTGTTGGTGCTGGTCATGGATTGCAGCCCTGCCTGTGAATGCCCCTGGGTGCTGGCAAGGATCTCCCTGCTGCAAGACATCTGTGCCAGTGGTCAGGTCTCTGTTCTGAAATGAGCACAAAATCTGTCCTATGAATTCTTTGCAATTGGGATTTTTGCTTGACTTCTGTTATTGGTAGGATCTCTAGGTCTCAATATGATCCAGGATCCAGCCCCACTTCTAGGGCAGGGGTAATCTAGTCAGAGACCAGGCCTTGGCCAAGACCCAAACATGCACATTCGCTTAACAGAAACTTACACACCCCTTGATTATGCAGCTTCCAGTTCTCAAGGGTGTGCCTGGGAGGTTGGTTTAATGCAATAGGAGTGCCCCCCTCCAAAAGCTGTACATGACATTTTTGTAAATCAAATCCTTATCATTCATCTTTTGAAGAAATAACTACCACAAGTCCTTTTGTAAAGTGAAGAATCCTTTTGTAGAGTGAATCATTGTTCCCTCATTTATTTCCTGTGTCAATCCAGATGGCGGGACATGGTTTTCTTAAGGCTAGGCCTGTCTGTGACCTGCATTCCAAGCCCATGGGACAAACTGCACAGAAGTCCTGTATATCTGTCATTGTACCCTTAAGTCATCCCAGCTCTCTCCCACCAGGCCCTGCCTTTGAGCTCAGAAGGAAGACATCATATGGCCCTGTCCTCTCATGCAGGAACTCATCACTGTGGCTATCTAGAAAGCACCACTTACAGTTGAGTTTCAGCCCAGTGGCGGTCACTCACCGTGATGGGGCCTTGAGTTCAGCCATATGCAGATAGGGAATGACCCCTGTTCCCTTCTCCTTCCTATTAAGTTGTCAGGGCCAGTTCTTGGGCATGGGGGCAAGGCGGTTAACCCCTGTAGCATTCTGACTCTCTATACCATCCCAGACTCCAAAGATCATGTAGGGTGCATTCCTTTCCAATGCTTGGGAGATCCCGTGAGGAGTCCTGTCTAAAGGTGGAGCAACTGTTCTGGGCTCTAAGGCTGTGTTTGCTTCCCAGGGGATCAGCTTGACTTGGGAATGAAAAGTGGCGTGGATGTGTGGATGGCTTTTATGAGATGGATTACACATTCTATAAAGAAGTCAAGCTCCCGGTTCCCTCTTGTTTTAAACTTGGAGTATGACTGGGATAAAGTATCTCTCTCACTGTCAGTTTCTCATGCATACCCTGGCTTGGCCCGTCTCCTATGCTGTTGGGCAGACTGAATGGGAGCATGAAAGTAGAAGTGTTTTGAGACCATAAAGACCTCTGTTCCCTTCAATATCAATCCAGCAGTGGGATTCCCCACCCTAGTCTGGGACCCAGGCAGTGGGCCAGTCTGCCTGACTGCATAGCATTTGGGTCGTTTACATGGCAGACTACTTTTGCCTGCATCATCTGGAATGTCCTCATTTCTCCAGATTGTCTTAATTTCCATCTCATTCCAAGGCAAGGGAACAGGCATGAGAATGGAAGAGAGGTGGGAACACAGGCAGAATGTGTAAAATGTAATGAACTACCCCAAACAGGCCTGGGGCGGGAAGGGCAAGGCTTCTAGGTCTTTGTAAGAACTAAAGAAGATCCAGAATGTTGGTTTTCATGATCCATGCATACCCCACGCCCTTCTCCTTCCTCTGCCTCCTCCTCACTCATGAAGAAATGCAACATTCCAAGGATAGTATCTGTACAAAAGGGGAAAAATGTAAAGGTAAAACAAAAATTTTTGAGGAGAACAAAGATGAATGTAAGAACTAGAGGGAATCACATCTTTTAAGAAAAATTCATATTCTTTTATTTTTAGTGTTCAATGACAAGATGGTACAACTTTTATTCTTTTCCAAAATTAAAACAAAGGGCATAGAATCTGTAGTCAGCTGTTTTGGCCTTTCGGGAGTGGGTCTAGCCGTACTGGTGACTCCGATGGTACGTGACCCTCTGCCGACCCCTGCCGAAGGCTTGCCCCTGCCCGTGTACATAGCGCACTGTCTCTGTGGGCGGGCCCAGCACTTTCCGTCAATGTTGTACTGTATGTGATGAGTTGTGTTGGTCTCTGCATTTTTCTGCAGAAGAGGAGTAACCGCTCCAGGTACCTTGACCTTTGTACAGCCCAGAGGCCAACACTGTGGGTGTGTGACTCTTTAGCAAAAAAACCCATGTGGTGATGACGTGTGTGTATATATAAGGCTATATCGGGAAGATTTCTAAATAAAAGTTTTACAAAGGGGCCTGGACTCTGTGCTTGCATTTTGTACCCTGGGCCCCAGACTTGGGACATTGAAAGGAAAGGCATGGCAAGGACCTGTCTGCCCTGAAGGTGGGGGAGCAGGGCTCAGCTGTGGGATCCGGCCCCCACCCTGAGGGCAGGACTGGTGGGGAGGAGAGAGGCTGCCCCCACCGGGTTTCCATTCTTTTCCCTCTGCCAGGCCTGACAGAAGGGGCCTCTGTCCTCAGCATCGTGCACCTATGCTTTTAGCTGGTGGGTATTCATGCTTCTGCAGCTACAGGCCTGGCACCTGGGGACGGGAGGCTCGGGGATGGAGGCTAGAGGCTTTGGAAGTCAAGAGTGGAGGCCCTGAGGCAGGTGCCCATTGCCTGGGATGGTTTCCCTGGAGGCTCAGGATGGGAATGTGGTTCAGAGGCAGGGACTCTGTGTCTGGGAAAGGCCACTGCATGTGAACCATTTGGAGGACTTCAGTAGGTCAGGCAGGCACTTCCAACAAAGCATGTCTTCCTTCCTTCCTTTCTTTTTTTCCTTCCCTTTCCCTTCCCTTCCCTCCCTTCCCTTCCTCTTCCCCTTCCCCTTCCCCTTTTCCCTTCCCTATTTAACACATATTTGTTGAGTCCCTACTAGGGGCCAGGTATTGTTCTAGTTACTGGGGATCCAGCATTGAACAAAACCAAGCTCCCTGTTCTAGTGGAGCTGCAGTCTAGCAGGGGAGACAGTGAGCTTACAGACACACAAAACTATAATAAACATGTTGATTGTGTAGTAAAGTAGAAAGTGACCGGTATTAAGGAAAAAAAACTGTGCCAAGAGGGGAATTCAGGGACCTCACAGATAACTCTGGCTCCTTTTGGGTGAGCCTTGGTCATCCTGCCAGGCTCTAACTTGGCTGCCCCTATGTTCAGGGTGCCTCCAGCCATAGCTGGGAGGGCAAAGGCAGAACAGGGCTTGGGGACCATGCTCTGGTGGACAGGGAAGCTCCTCAGTTTTGAGAAGACCCCAAATGTGCCTCTCCCTGGCTGAGGGCAAGGAGGTACCAAGGTGGATAGGATGGGGAGATTTAGCCATGGGTGAGCTGGCTGTGGGTCTTGGTGGCGGTGGTGGTGGCAGGGCCCTGGGCCAGGGCCTGGCCTGTGCGCACAGGCTGGAGGAACAGCATGATGAAGGACTTGAGAGAGAGAAACTGAGGGTAGTCAGAGAGGTCGGAGGAAAACGGAGAGTGTGGTGTTTCTAAGACTAAAGCAAAGGGCATTTGGGATGACGTGCTCAGCCAAGTCCAGTGCAGCCAAGCGGCCAAGCCAGAAAAGGCCGGAAAGTGTTGATTCGATTTAGCAGGATGGAGTCACCGAAGCCCTGGGTGAGGATGGCGTCAGGGGAGGGGTAAAGACAGCAGCCTGGCTGTCCTACACTGAAGGAGGGAAGAGGGAGCGCCATGTTTCTAGGGGGCTTTTACCCAGGGGAGGATGAGGCATTCCACACCAAGAGGTCAGGAAGAGCCCGTGGACTGACTCTGTGGCCACCAAGACAGAAACCATGAGGCCTTAGAATGTCCAAGCTGGCCTGGCCTTTGGGGGCACCTGAGCTCATGTCCACATCTCCAAATAGGGAAACTGAGGCCCAGAGAAGAAAAGAGTCTTTCCAGGCCCGCACGTCTCATAGTGACTGGCAGGACAGGACCCGTCCCTTACCTCCCAGGACTGCAGGGCCCCTCTGCAGGGAAGGGGCTGAGTCCTGAGGCTTCAGCTGAGATGGCCCTGCCGCTCTGTCCAGTCTCAGACCACATTCTGTCCCAGACCACATTCTTTTCTTAATGACCTTCCAGTTTTTACACCTTTTGTTGCTTTTTCCCAGGGCAGCCTACCCCGCCCTGTGTTCCTACCCTCCTTTCATTCGGTTAACTTGCCTTCCACATTCAGGAAACTGTCCTGACTCTCCGGGGTCAGCTGGCTCCTTGGTGCCCCCCAGGCCTTCCTTTTCCGTGGCCCTTTTCCCTGTGCTGTCTAGCACTTGTCTGCTTGTCTGCACTTGTCTGCTTGTCTGCACTTGTCTGTGTCCTCTGACTCAGGGGCTCCTCCAAGCGAGGCCACAAGTGATTTATCTCTTTGCCTCCAGCGCCTTCTGATAGACCTGGTACGGGCCATTCCAGCACTTGCTGCATGAAGACATTCCCTGTGCAGAAACTCCTGCTCAGTTTTGAGGCCAGCACGGAATGAAAGAGTGGAGACGAGTGAGAGGCATGGTCGTTCCTAGGAAGATGCTGGCTCCACTGCTACCTGCCTGAAACCAGCACCCTGGGCTGGTCGGGGGCAGAGGGACAGCTCTGCTCTGGGGCCACTTGTGCTACTGGGGGAGGGGGATGAGGGCTGTGGGCTCTTCTGGGCTGGGCTGCCGCAGCCTGGCTATCACACTGGGCCTGGGTGGGGTGAGGTATGAAGATCAGGAGTGTTTATCTGCTCTGCTCATGGCAGCCTGGCCTCCTCACGCCTGCCCAAACCCCCGTCTTTGTTTGCAAAACAACTAACTGCTCCCCCAAAGCCAGCACGCCCTTTCTGGCCCTTCTTGCCCATGTGAGCCAAGCAAGTGCCACTGACCAGCCTGTATGGACACAGACCATGGTGCTGGGCACAGTGTCCAGCAACAGAGGCTCAGCAATCACTAAGATCACCCAGGGCATCTCTCCCTTGTGTGCAGGAGGAAATGAGGTCTAGAGGGCTATGGGGTGCGGGGGACAGCAGCTCAGCCTGCCCCCGCAATCTGCCGGGACCACGAGCAGTCAGTGTGGGCACTGGAGAGCTTGTCCAACAGCAGGCCTGGTTTGGGACAGGACCAGTGGACTGTGAGGGCAGGCACTGTGGTATCAATTCAAGAAGGGAGCGGCAGGGCACAGGTGGGAGTGTGCAGGAAAGACATGGAAAGAGTCTGGCCTTTGGTGTCAGAAGCACCTGGGTCTGAGTTCCAGCACTGCTACTTTATTGTATCAGCCGTGTGACTTTGGGCAAACCACATTACCTCTCAGAGCTTCAGTTTCTTCATCTGTTGAATGAAGATATTAACACCCATCTTACAGGGCTGTCATGGGACTTCAAAATAATGTATGTAAAGTGCTTGTGTTTTATAGAAAGCAGCCGTTACTCTTCCTGGAAATGAGATTGGGGTAGAGGCTGATCTGGGAATGGCGGAAGAGAGAGAAAGAGGGAAGAGGAGGATGTGGGAACGGGAGACCTTCACAGCAGCAGGAATTACTCTGGCCTGGCCCGTGCTGAGCAATGCGTGGAGCCAGCAAGGGCCCAGCCTGTCCCTGTCCACAAGGGCTCACAGGCTGGGTGGAAGCAGGGTGTGGGGAATGGACACAGAGCATTACAACCCTGGGGACGAGTGCTGTGTGAGAGAGAGGCCCAGTGCCCAGGGCAGACCCAGCTCTGGCAGTGGAGGCCCCAAGTCAATGTTTGCTGGATTAAAGGAACCTGAGGAGGAGGCTGGGGAAGGCTTCCTGGAGGAGGTGCCATTTTCTGTCCTGAGCCCCAGCATCTTCTCTCAGTGGTGATGCAAGCTGTGCCGGGGGTGCTGGTCCTCCCTCCAGGGTCCCATACTCCTGCCCAGGCCACCTGGGGTCAGGCAGGGCTGGGCTGCTGTCACATTCCTTCTGGCGCCTTCTTTCTCTGTCCACCTCTCCCCACTGGCTTGGTCTGAGCTCTGCCTCCCTCCCCAGCTCCTGGCCTTCTCTGTCCACACAATAACAGGATGTGATCTGTTCGAGGAAAGGAAGTGGGGAGGACGGGCAGTGCTGATAGCGCGTTTCTGACTCTACTCTCCATGCCTCCCTCCCCTTTGGACCAGCCCCTGCACTGCCTCCTCCCCCCCGGCCCTGCCGGGGGCCTCTCTCTGGGTTTGGGAGGGATGAGGCCAAGATTTTCAGGCCTACACAGGCATGTTTAACCTATGGAGAGGTACACTCTGCCATGCTCTCTGCAGGGCCTGCCTTCTTGGAGACTCCTGGATGAGCTCTGGACTGTGAGCTATTTTCTGTAGCTGCTGGAGCCTACAGGTGGCAGGTGGATCTCTTGTCTCCAGTCAGTGGGGCCCAGCTGCTTCCTAAGGTCCACCTAGGCCTGATCCAAAGCAGTGGGGCTGCAGAACCAATGGAATGTCCTTGTCAAGCACTTTCTGTGCTTGGCCTTGCACAGCATGTGGGATAGGCAGCACAGATGAGGAAACTGAGGCTCAGGGAGACAAAGGGCTTGTCCAAACTCAGCATGTACCAGGAGCTAAGCTGTAGCTGGAACCTAGATCTCCCAGTGCTCTATCCCCCGCCTTAGGCCAGCACCATCCCGCAGAACTTTCTGTGATGATGGAAACGTCTGCTATCTGCCCTGTCCAATGTCGTAGCCACTATACACACGTGGCTCTTAAGCACTGGAAGTGTGACTAGTGCAACCGAGTAAATGAATTTTTGTCATTTGACAAAATGAACTTTGTGGAATTTCAATTCATTGCAGTTTAAAGGGCAACATGTGGCTAGAGGCTAACATACTGGACAACACAGCTTCGGCCTCTCAGATCCACTAAGTCATTGTAAACTCATCATCTCCTTTGTGGAGCAGGACATCACGCTGGGGACATGGACCAGTCGGGCAGCTGCAGTCTTGCATTCTGTGCTGCCCCAGAGGCCAGCCAGGGAAAAAGTGTGACTCACCTAGGGGTCATGCAAGGTTTCTAGGAGCAGCTGGTTCTCCAAGGATGAATAGGGATTGGTCAGGTGTGTGAGAGGAGCAACATCGTGGGCCACAAGAATAGCAAGGACAGAAGTGCAGCCCCGGGAAAGAGCAGGACGTGCTTTGAAGCTGCAGCCTGGCTGGATGATAAGGCATGTGCGGTGGGTTGTGAGCAGGTAGGAGGATGGTCAGATCTGTGTTTTAGGGACCCTGCGGGTGGCCAGTGTGGAAGAGCCAGAGTGGAGGCAGGGAGAACGGAGGGCCACGGCCACTCACAGCAGGACACAAGGAGCCTGTGTGGCAAGAGGCGGGGAGGGTTGGTTTCTTGTTTCCACAGAGTCAGAGAGCAGAGTATGTCTGAGAAGAGTGAGACTACGGTTCTATGACCCTGCGAATTGGAAGCAGGAAGCTCAGAAGAGCCCCCTGCAACCTGGCTTACTCAGCTCTTTCTTTTCCCAAAACCCTTCCCCAACCCACCCACGCATGTACCACTCTGCTTCTGTCCTGTTACAATGCCAGTCCCCCAGGGACGAGTGTCCTCAAGGCTCTGATGTGTCAGAGTAACGAGATTTTACACAAATCCTCTGCGAGGAGCAAGTTGTGGTAGAGGGAGGCTAAGGGCCCCAAGATCCTGATCTGGGAAGCTCAGAAGGAGGGTACGAGTCACCTAACTTAGTGTTGCGTGCACTCGGAGTTCTGCAGTCTATGGCAAACAGCTGTGCTTTCACATCTGTTGTCCCACTGACCCCTCCTAAGAATCTAGTGTGCAGCGGACAGTTACTCCCATTTTATAGATGAGGAACACTGAGGTCAGAGAAGTGAAGTGATTTGCTCAAGGTAAAGTGGCTATGAGAAAAGTCTAACTGGAATTCCATCCCAGGCTGTTTGGGGAGCCAGTCCCCCTACCCTATAGCAGGTGAACCCCTGAATACTGCCATGATCATCACCAATAAGCACCACACAGTCCCAGACCATTAGGGCAGGACTCCTCTGAGGCAAAATCAGAGGAGGGCCCCACCCCCGTATACTGGGGGGCAGGGAGGTTTGGCTATATGTTGTTTCATGAGTGCTCTGATACAGAGGAGACACAGTAAGTCAGGAGAGACTCAGTCTCAGTTATGCAGATGGCGATCTGAAGATAACATCACCTGCCCCTGCCCGGTGCCCACCCCCTTGCCATCCCATGACCAAGTCCCCCAAGACCCCTGCCTTTCTGAAACCCAGTGGAGCTACGGGACCAGGTCGGAAAACCCTTTCCCACCCCATGCTTGGTGACAGCCCAGCCAGCTGAGCCCTGGGAGCCCAGGGTCCTTAGCCCTTCCCAGCCTACCCTCTGCAGCCTGGGACCCACGGTGCTCCTGTGTCCCAGGCTCTGCAGGATCTGGGGGGGTGTGCGGGGGTGCTGGGCCTTCTGCCCTCTGGCCGTTCCCACACAGCCCGTCCAGGCTGCCTCTCTCTGCTCTCCGCCCCTCTCTGCAGCAATCCCCCAGGAGCCACCGTGTTCAATGGGCTATCGGGCTTCCCATCAGTCTCACGCCCCCCTCCATTACCCCTGAATAGGTGGGATCCAGACAGACACAGGCGCTCCCAGCCCCAGCCCCTGCCAATCTCTCCCAGGACCGCCTGGGGCTTCAGAGCCTGATGTGCTACCTGCCTAAGTGGGCTCAGGAGTCAAGTCCTGGGAGTCTTCCTGTCTATTGTTCGGTAATGGCACAGTCCAGAGCAGCAGCCTACATCTGCCACATGCTCAGTGTGTCCCGGTCTATGATGCCAAGGTTCTGCTCTGTGAGTGCGGCCACAGGTAGAAGTTGCGCTCTCTAAGCCCCTGGCAGTTGCCATTGAGGGGCTGTGTGCTGCTCCGCTCCCTTTGGCGTTTGGGCGGCTACAGCGGCTTCTGGCCACAGCGGGAGAGGCCCGAGGGCGGGGCGCGGTGGGCAGGACAGTCGGTGGTTGCCTGGTGTTTGTTTTTTTTTTTTTTTGTCAGGGGTGGGGGGGATGTTGGCCATGGGCCCCTTCAGGGTCCACATCTGCTGGGTTGGGGCTGGGCCAAAGCTGCGCTGGCCGGTCCAGTTGCTGGGCGGCAGGGAGCGGCTGGCAGGCTTTCTCTGTGATGCTAATGAGGGGAGGAGGCGCCGCTTTTGTCCTGCACTTGTCCTTGCTGGAGGGTCCTCAGAGAGAGACAAGGTCCCTCCTCAGACCCAAGTGGCTGTGATTAGCCTTCCATCACTCATTTTGATGGCTCTCGGCGCTCTGAAGGGTGTGGACAGGGATTCAGGGAGGGAAGGGGAGAAGCCTGATCCTTTACTGGCCCGGTGCTTCCAGGCAGCGTCCTAAAGATCACACTGGTTCATCAGAGTGAAGAAAACTGCTCCATTCTCTCTCCTCCGTCCTCCTTTAAGGGCCCCTTGAGCTCCCGAAGTGGTCCACACTCATCCTCTCTTACTTCCCAGCCCTAAGCCTTTGCTCTGCCTGAGACACCCTCTCTGAAGACCCCCACCTCCAGGAGCAGTTCTCTCAGGTAGACTTGGTCTTGGATGCCACTTCTGCTGGTCCCCAGCCCCGCCCCAGGACTGGGGCCTCTTCTACTTCTGAACACACAAAGCCCCTTGAGCCCTGTCTGGGCACTGCTCACCATCCCCCCGTGTCTGAGTCCTGGCCTCACCTCCCTGTCTGTGAGCTGCTCAGAGCTGGGCGGTGTGTCACAGGTCACTAGTGGCGCCATCCTGCCCAGTGAGTGGTTGTCCCCATAGGAGGTGCTTAGTGAGTATGATCTCATCGGCACCTGGGTTGGAAGAGCACAAATGGGTCCTTACCTTCACTGTACAGATGGGGAAGGATGTGACTTGTGCAAGGTGACAAGGGCAGTGAGTGACTCAGCCTCCCAAACTTGGGTCCAGGAACACCTAAGAACTCTGAGGAGAGAATCCAGGCAGGACATAAACCTGAATGGGAAAAAATTGCACATCTTTATTTTCACCACACTCTAACTGAAACTTAGCTTTTCCTTCCATTGTTAATGAAGGCAGCAAATCACAGTGGCATTAGCAGTGTCTGTGACTTTTGTTACGGACATCCTATTCTGTATGATTCATAGAAATCATATTCCAGTAGTGGTAGATAACCTCAAAGCATCATCTCCAATCATGACCATTTTGAAATTATGGTAGGTATTAGACCTGTTGCTAGATGTTGTTATTTAATCCATTAATAAGGAGGCACAGGTATCATTGTATAATAAAAATTTTAAATATCTTGACAATTGTATTTCAGTACCATTGATTTTTATTATAATTGTATGTATTTTATTTTATGCATTTAAGGCATTAATTTCAAAAGGATCATAGACTCCACCACACTGCCCTTTTGGTCTATGGCACACAAAAGTTTAAAATTTCTGTACAAAGGAGTCCTCTGATTAACCTTCCAGCCCAGAGCTTGCATTTTCCCCCAGTCCAGACTCTAGTGAGGAAGGGTTTGCTTTAGGCACTTGCATCCCTGTTGAGCAGAGAAGGCTGGGGGAGCTGTCAGGGGCCTGCTTGTGTGACTAGGGGGCATGGGGTAGTGTCCACTGCTCTGGCATCAGCCCCTTGACCAGTCACTTTTTAAATGTAACCAGTATTTCCCGAGCACCTCACACATGCCAGGCACTGTTCTCAGGACTGGGAACAGAGCAATGGACAAAATATTCCTGCTTTCATGAGCTTTTATTCTGGTGGAGAGACAGATAAAAAATAAGAAATATAAGTTAAGCAAACAGTGGATCCGATGGGGAAAAATACCAAGGAGAAAAAGGAAGTAAAGGAAGAGAATGAGGAGAGAGTTCATATGTATGTGTGTGTGTGAGTGTGTGTGTAAGGGGAGTTGTGATTTTAGGAGGGAGGGCCTTCTTTAGAAGTGAGCACGAGGGCATCACTGATGAGGGGACATTGGCGTGGAGACCTGGAGGGGATGCGGCAGCAAGCCATGCAGGTGTCTGGGGGAAGAGCATTATGGAGGGGAGAACAGCTGGTGCAAGGGCCCTGAGCTGCAGTGTGCCGGGCGTGGACCAGGAGCAGCAAGGGGACAGGTGTGCTTGGAGTCCAGAGGAGAGGCGTGGGGGATGGGTCAGGGAGGTACCGTAGGGGACTCTAGGCCACTGGACTTTGGCTTTTACTTCGGGTGGGATGTGAAGCCACTGGAGAATTCTGAGGCAAGAGACTTAAATTTCAGAATAATCACTCTGGCTGCCATGTTGCAAGCAGACTGGACAGGACCCAGGCAAAATTGGGGAGACCAGTTAGGAGGCTATTGCAATAAATCTGGTGAGGTATGGGGGTATCAGAGCAATGGAGATGGTAAGAACTGTTATAAGTCTGCATATATTTAGGCAGAGTCAAGAGGATCTTTGGATGGAGCCAGTGCGAGGTGTGTCAAGAGACAGAAGTCAAAGTCAATTCTGAAGTCTTTAGTCTGAGGCTGGGAGGATGAAGTGTCACATGCTGAAGGGGCAAGACTGAGTGAGGGGCTGGTTTTTAGTGGGGTGGACTCAGGAGCTCAGTTTTGGGCATCTTATATTTGTGATGCCTGTTTGGGGACTGGTCTGGGCTGGTAATGTAACTTTGGAGGTATTGGTGTTTGGATGGAGTATGCCATTCAGTGAGCACCCACTAGTGTCAGGCATGAAGTAAGTGCTTTCCAGGCACCGGCTCACCTCACTTTCCCAGCAAACCCAAGAGGAGTGTGCTATTACCATTCCCATTTTACAGGTGGATAAACTAAGACCCAAGAGGGCAAGGGACTCATTAAATTCACTCCACTGGGAAAAAGCAGAACTGGGATTCCAACTCGGATCTGTCCCATTTCAGCACTCAAGCTTTTAACTCATACCATATTAGTTCTTTTTAATTTTATTCTATTGATACATAATATTTGTACATATTTATGGGGTACATGTGGTATTTTGTTACATGCATAGAATGTGTAATGGTCAAGTCAGGGGATTGGGGATATACATCACTTTGAGCATTTATCATTTCTATGTGTTGGAGATATTTCTTCTAACTATTTTGAGACATACAACATATTGTTGTTAATTATAATATAATCACCCTACTCTGCTATCAACATTAGAACTTACTCCTTCCATCTAAGCTTTGCCACACGCTCACACTCTTCCCAGCCTCTGCTGTCTGTTATTCTGCTTTCTACTACTTCCATGAGATCAATGTGTTTTGTTTTGTTTTTAGCTCCCACATGGGAGTGAGAACATGCATATTTGTCTTTCTATGTCTGGTTTATTTCACTTAACATAGTGTCCTCCTGTTCTATCCATGTTTCTGCAAATGACAGGATTTTATTCTTTTTTATGGTTGAATGGTATTCCATTATGTATATATACCAGATTTTCTTTATCCATTTATCCGTTGATGGATGCTTAGGTTGATTCCATATCTTTGCTATGTGAATAGTGCTGCAATAAACATGGGAGTGCAGGTATCCTGTTGATATACTGATTTCTTTTCCTTTGGATAAATACCCAGCAGGGATTGCTGGATTGCATGGTAGTTCTATTTGTAGCTTTTTGAGAACTCTCCATGCTGTTTTCCATAATGGCTGTACTAATTTACATTCCCACCAGCAATGTATAGGAGTTCTCTTTTCTTTGCATCCTCACCAGCATCTGTTACTTTTTGTCTTTTTGATAATAGCTATTCTAACTGGGGTAAGAACCTATCTCATTGTGGTTTTGATATGCATATCCTTGATGATTAGGAATGTTCAGTGTTTTTTCATATACCTGTTAGCCATTTGTATGTCTTCTTTTGAGAAATGTGTATTCAGATCCTTTGCCCCACTTTTTTTTTTTTTTTGAGACAGACTCTCCCTTTGTTGCCCAGGCTAGAGTGAGTGCCAGCCTAGCTCACAGCAACCTCAAACTCCTGGGCTCAAGCAATCCTTCTGCCTCAGCCTCCCGAGTACCTGGGACTACAGGCATGCGCCACTGTGCCCAGCTAATTTTTTCTATATATATTAGTTGTCCAATTAATTTCTTTCTATTTATAGTAGAGACGGGGGTCTCACTCTTGCTCAGGCTGGTTTTGAACTCCTGACCTCGAGCAATCCGCCCGCCTCGGCCTCCCAGAGTGCTAGGATTACAGGCGTGAGCCACCGCACCCGGCCACTCACTGTTTTTTAATAATTGATTTTTTTAATGTGAGGAGAAAGTACAATGTAATTACAATGTCGTGCTTAAGAGATTTTATATCAAATAAACTTAGATTAAAATTCTAGATCCACTTATTTTCTGAATTTAATTTTTCTGAACCTCAGTGTTCTTGTCAGTAAAATGGGGATACAGCACTCACCTCATATTGTAAGGAATGGATGAGTTATGAATTCAAAGCCCCTTGCACATTACCTGGCACATAGCCTTGACTCGGCTCTTCTGAATGCCTCACTCCCGCATCCGTGCAGTCCGCTTATCCTGCCTGCTCTACCCTATAAACTGCTGTTCCATCCTCCAGCTCTCTCCCTGCACTCTTGTAACCCTAGGCGCCACCATCCTCCTCTTGGATGCCTCCCACAGGCCACTCACTGCCCACAGCTGCCCAGCCCTTTCTTCAAGGTATGGTTGGAGAGCGATTGCCGAAATGCAAATTGTTGCCTAAAACGCTGCGATGGCTCTGCATTACCTGTGCAGTAAAGACCACACCTCTTAACGGGTCTGCAAGGCTCACAGGACCCCTTTCCCAACCAGCCCCTGCTCTGCTCCTCCCACACTCCCCAGCCCCAGTGGCTGCAGACCTTCTCTCCTTAGGTCCCAGGGGACTGGGACCCAGGCTGCACTGACACTTCCTAGAGGTAAACCTCCAGAGTCACATGCCCATCTCCAAACCAAACTGGTGGATCCCGCCCCTCCTGCACAAAAACGCCACTGCTGCTGCAATCGTCCCCATCTCAGTCCGCTCTAGCTGAGCAGACTGAACACCTCGGAGCCATCCTTGGCTTCTCTCTTTCTCTCACATTCCATATCATGTTGGCTTTACCCTCAGAATATATCGAGACTCAGACCAAGGGTCCCCAGCTCCATGGCTGCTCCCCGACCCCCTCGGCTGTCCCTCCTTGGAGTGCTTCGGTGGGGCTCTTCTTGCCCCCACATTCTCTTCTGCACACAGCAGCCAGGTCACGTCTCCTGTGCTTAAAACCCTCCAGTAGCTTCCTGGTCTCAGCTGGAGTAAAAGCCAAAGTCTTTATGGTCACCCACAAGGCCCCAAATGAGGGGGCTCCTCTGCTTTCTAACCTCCTCTTCTCTGCATTCCCTCAGCCACAGTGACAACCTCCATGCTCCTACCTCAGGGCCTTTGCACTTGCCATTCTCCTTGCCTAGAATCCCCTCCTCTCTCCCGCTAAGCATCTGGCTCCCTCACTTTCAGCTCTCTGCTCACATGAGCCTTCCCAGATACAGCTATACAAAATAGCATGCCCCCTCCTCATGGCACCCCATTCTCCTGATCTGTCTGGACTTTCCCATATTGCCATCTGACCTGCCTTATCTGTGTGTTTCCTGGTGGACTCCCCTTAGAATGTCAGCTTCATGAAGACGGGGACTTCATTTTGCTCACTGCTGTATCCCTAGCATCTTGAACAGTAGTATATGGTCCATAGGAGGCTCTCAATAAATATTTGTTGATAAATGAGTGAATGAATGTTAGACTTAATGCTACCTATTCGTGACTTCCTAGACTAGATGGCATTCTCATTTATATGCTGTTAGCACCCATACATCCCCTTTAAAATATTTAGTGTAACCATAATCACACCGTTATATAATGTAAGTGCTGTCTTGTTCATTACAGGTTGAGCATCTCTAATCCAAAAATTCAAAATCTGAATGCTCCAAAATTTGAAACTTTATGAGCACTGTCATGATGCCATAAGTGGAAAATTCCACACCTGACCTCATGTGATAGGTCTCAGGCAAAACGTTGTTTTATGCACAAAATTATTAAAAATATTGTGTAAAATTACTTTCAGGCTATATATATAAGGTGTATATGAAACATAAATGAATTTCATGCTTAAGGCTCAGTGCAGTGGCTCATGCCTGAAGTCCCAGCATTTTGGGAGGCCAAGGTGGGAGGATCAGTAGAGCCCAGGAGTTTGAGACCAGCCTAGGCAACATAGTGAGACCTTATCTCTACAAAAAATAAAAAAATTTAGGTAGGCATGGCACACATCTGTAGTTCTGAGACTCAGGTGGGAGGATCGCTTGAGCCTAGGAGTTTGAAGTTATAGTGAGCTATGATCTTGCCACTGCACTCTAGCTGAGGCAACAAAGTGAGATCATGTCTCTTAAAAAAAGAAGAAGAAATTATGCTTAGACTTGGGTCCCATCTCCAAGATATCTCATTATGCATAAGTAAATATTTAAAAAACCCAAAAATCTAAAATCTGAAACACTCTGATGCCAAGCATTTCAGATAAGAGATATTCAACCTATACTGTATTTCTAGTCCCACGGTAGGCACTAAACATGTATTGAGTGATGAATGAAAGGAAGGCAGGTGTTATTTGAGAAACTGACCAATAGCAGGTGCTTGACAGAAGGACTGAGCCCTGGGCTGGACACAGGGATTCCTGATCCTATCTCTCCTACTAACTTACTATGTGACCTTCAGTTGGGTACTGTCGCTTTCTTTTCTTTCTGTCCCCCACTGAAAAATAAGTAGCAAGATCACACTACTCAGGATGAGCTTTTAGGCCTGGAAAGACTGTGATTCTAGAAACTGGTATGTCCAGCTTGGTTCTACTGCTGGCCTGCAGCTCTGTGTAGGGGAGAAGGGTTGTACTGGAAGCGCTGGGCAAAGATTTGGCCTTGGGACCTCTGTTGGCAGGCTGGGCTCCTGGCACAGGGCCAGTCCTTTAGTTTCTTGGCTGAATGAGTGAGCAGCAGGAGGGTTGATTGATCTTCCCTCACTGGGGGGTCCTGGCCATAAATCTCCCTAGCCCAGTGGGGTCGCCTAGGACCCAGGATTCACAGCCAGTACATTCCTTGGCCTGACTGGCTCCTGGCTGATGCTTTCTGCCCCTTCCAGCTCCCAGGCACTGGGGCCCTCTGTGGGAGTAAGCACTGCCCAAGCTGACCAGAGCCCCAGCTCTGAGACCCAGAAAGCCTCTGTGCAGAGAGTTGCCAATCTTTCTCCAGGTCTGTCCTTGAGATCACGTGGTGTTGCTTTGAGCAGACCTGCCCTAGGCTGCTGGTTAGTCAGGACTTCTTAAGCTCCTGGGAACCCTTGGGTGGTCTGGTGAAGCCTATGGACCCCTGCTCAGAGTAATGTTTTTAGGTGCATATAATAAAAGGCATAGTTTGCAAAGGAAACCAATTATACTAAAATGTAATTATCAAAATGTTAAAAATATAAGTTTGTAGTGTAGTAATTTATGTGTATCTTTATAATGTGTTCAAAGACATGATTATTGTACTTCCATAAGGGAGAGCATAAATGATATATCCAGATATCTGCAATAATTATATGGTGATATGAAAATATCACAGAGGGACTGTGGGTTATTGCCTTCATTCCTGATGGAAGAAAATGGTAAATTTTAGAGATTAGTGAAATACAGATGTCATGTTTTCCCCGTCCACGTTGATGAGTCACTGTGTTCTGCTCATCGGCCCTCTGTTGGGGCAGGTGGAATGGAGGGGACCAGGTGGGCGAAATCTTAGGTCTGAGAGGAAAGGAGCTCACCACAGTCTTGGTCAACCTGCTTCCTCAGAAACTAACTAAAATGTGAAAATCCCTCACATTCTGTTAATGGAGTCACAGAAGCACAGGCTTCCAGAGCTGGGAGGGCTATAGCCCTGCTTTGGTTTGGATGTATGTCCCTCCAAAACTCATATGTGGGAACCAAAGCCCCAAGGTGATGGCGTTCAGAGCTGGGGCCTCTGGGGAAGGGGTGAGTCAGGAGGGCTCCCCCCTCATGACTGCACTAGTGCTCCCATAAGAGAGCTTGGAGGGAGTGCCCAAGTCCCTTTGGCCCTTCCATCTCTCCCGCCATGGGAGGACACAGCAAGGTGCACCATGTAGGAAGCAGAGAGAGCTCTCTCCAGACACGGAATCTGCTGGCGCCTTGATCTTGAACTTTCCAGCTTCCAGAAATGTGATAAAATAAATTTCTGTTCTTTATAAATCACTCAGTCTAAGGTATTTTGTTAAAACAGTACCAACAGACTAAGACAGATCCCTTCTGCAGATGCCCCCATTGGATGACCTGGTCTTCGGCCTCTGCTCTCCCTCTTCTCGGGAAGGAGAGCTCACCCTCTGCACGCCCTCCTTTCAGGGCTGGTCAGCTCCAGCTCTCCCAGGAATGGGAACCATGTCCTCTCATTCACACACAGACATGAATCAGACCCAGTACCTGGCCCCACAGCTAGAGGGTGGAGAGACAAGGACCCATCTAGAGCTAAAATGTCTTATTCATTCAACGATCGTTCCCTGAGCTTCTGCTCTTTGCCAGGCCGGGGTGGGGGATGCATATACTGAGGTTTAATTTCATAGAATATTTGTCCATTGTGTCCTCAGGCACTGTGCTCAGTACTAAGTGCTAGGGGTGAAATAGACATGATACCTTCCCTCCCAGGAGACAGATGTTGAGTGAGTAAACATACAAATCAATAGGTGATTGCAACTTGTGATGATAGCCATGGAGATGAGCAGAGAAAGCTCATAAGAGGGAGTGACTTCGGTTGGAGGAGAAGGGAAGCCAAAGAAGTCTTCTTGAGGAAAGTGACTTTTTTTTTTTGAGACACAGTCTTGCTCTGTTGCCCAGACTAGAGTGTTGTGGCATCAGCCTAGCTCACAGCAACCTCAAACTCCTGGGCTCAAGAGATCCTCCTGCCCCAGTGTCCTGAGTAGCTGAGACTACAGGTGTGTGTCACCACACTCAGCTAATTTTTTCTATATCTAGTAGAGATTGGGTTTTGCTCGTCCTCAGGCTGGTCTTGAACTCCTGAGCTGGAGATCCTCCTGCCTCGGCCTCCCATGGTGCTAGGATTACAAACGTGAGCCACCATGCCAGGCTTAAAGCAAGACTTGGAGGATTAGTTTGAGGGGCAGAGCATTCCAGGCAGAGGGAAGAGGGAGTGAGGAAGAGTGTGGTTATTGTTAGGAAGTGACATGAAGCACTGGGGCCAGATGAGGCTGGAGAGAGGGGCAAGGACAGATTGTCCGGGTCTTCAAGACCTTGCAGACAAGTTTACATGGTATTTTAAGTGCTGATGGAAGCCATTAAAGGCTTAAAGCAGGATATGGTAGACTGAATAAAGCAAGGTCTTCAGGAGCTCTCAGGCTTCCAGCAAAGATACTAATGAGATGAAATATTATAAGAATGAGTGGAGAAAGCTTTCATTTCTGTGCTCTAAACATGTTTCTTCAAAGTGTCTCCCTTTTTCTCAGGCTCAGCTCTGCCTGGATGCCCCATCCCAAGCAGTCTGCCCAGCCCAACAATCTGCCTAACTTGTTTACCCATCACCTCCTCCAGGGCGCTTGCCTTAACAATGCAGGCCTCCACGCTGCCCTACATCGCAGCCCTGAGCATGTCATCAGCGCTGTTCCTAGCACCATTGACTATGGACACATCAATGTCCACCTTCTCTTCTCCAAATCACCCCTGGAAGAGGCGTGGAAAAGCGGGCTGGAAGGAGAAGTTGCAAAATCTTCAGCTGCAAACGGCCCCCCTGCCCTCCCCAACCAGTGGGGATTGGAGCTAGACACTGCCACCTGCTGGCAGCAGCTGGAATGGAATGGCAGACGAGGCGGGTCCAGAGGAAGAGACTCCTGGCCGCGATCCAGGCCCACTTTGGCTTTTCTGAACAGTATTCACACGAGGTCTAGTGGGATGGAGGGCTTTTCTAAAGGGCCTGCTGATTCCGGGTGGCAGAGCTGGGCTGGGAACAGGAAGGAGGAACTGAGTGTTGATGGAACAGCTGCTCAGGACGCAGGGTCCAGCCCTGTGGGGCTGCTGAGACCTGAGTCCAGAGCCTGGATCCAAGCCAAACCAGCAGGGGGGCCACCTCGTTACCATGGGGACTCTGGCTGTGTCCATACAGCTGGAGAGATGACCCCCTGCCGCGTGAGGACCTCCAGGGAGCGGGGACCAGCCTCAAAGCCAAGTGTCCACCCACACCCCCCTTTTCTGGAACAACTTGTTTTGCTCTAAAGCTTGGGACTTTGACCCTGGAGATGTGTTTTCCTCCTGTTTGTCACCTGATGTCCTTCCTGCTCATCCCCCTCCCTCAGCACTCCCAAAGCTCGGCCCAGGGAGTCCTTGCCTTTCCCCAGGCTTTTTAGGGAAGTGGGGGATGCTCCGGTGAGGAAGGCAGAGCCTGGGGCTTGGGGGCTGAGGGTGGAGGCTGGGCAGCTCCAGGGGGTCACTGGCTGGAGGGGGTGTCACAGCAGTGACTTCCCTGCCCACCTCTTCTCAGATCTCTCCTTCCTTGGTTCCTGGGGCACCCTACTCTTCTGGGATTTCTTCTTCCGGCTCCATCCTGCCTCCTCTTCCTTTGGAGGACCTGTATGTGTTGGGGCTGTGTCCTGGTCCCTCATTCCTCTCCTTTGTCTGCTCTCCTTTCAACACACACACACACATACACACACGCACATGCACACACACGCACACATGTGCACACACACATGCACGCACATGCATGCAAACGCACGCATGCACATGCGCACACACCTCCAACCTTCTAGATGTCTCTCTCTGGCTCTTCTGAAGTACTATCACCCACCCAGAGCCCAAGCCACAGACCTGGGCATCACCTCCACCCCTTGCTGAGCACTCATTTCCAGCTAGTCACTGTGCTCTAGCAACCACACCCTAGTCTTTCCACCTCCACCACAGGGCTCAGATCCGTTGCCACTGCCACTCCCTGATGCAGCCCTGTTACTGGAGCTGTAGCCACTGCAGCAGCCTCTCTGCTTTCTCCAGCCTTTGCAGGCCCTTTTCACTCTCCACCTTGCATAGAAAGGAGTTTTCTCAAATGCAAAACTGACCATATGACTCCCCTACTTAAAACTCTTGGAGAAGGCTGGGTGGATGTTTGTTAAATTCAACCCCATTCTTTACATTCCGAGCAGTGATTCCCTGGCTGTTCATTAACAGACGCAGTGCCTACTCCAGGCTGTGCCAGAAGATTCTGAGGACACAGAGTTAGGGCAGGGAGGGAGAACAGGGTCTGCATGTATGGGGGGCATCACTCAACTCCAAGCAAAGTTCCCCTAGATTGCCCTGAGACACCCTGTCTTTGGATGGCAAGGGGTCCCACCACACACGCATATGAACACCCATGTTCACACACACACATAGGAAGCAGGCATGAGCGTGATGTCTGAGTACTCTCACTGGCAGAACCATCCTGCTAGAAAGGCCTGTGAGCAACAATTTGCTGCCTTCCTGGTAGGAAAGCTATGGAGGGGCCTTTTGCTCCATCCCTGGCTTCTGGGGACTGTCCATCCCTGAGACTTTGCTCCTGGTCAACTGGCTCCTTCTTTCTATGGAGTCAGCGTCTGGGCTCCCTGTACTCCCGGGGTGGAGTGGGGCACGGAGACCCAGCATGACCCTTGGTCTGGGGCCTCCAAGGTACCTGGGTTGTTCTCAGACCCCGAGCTGGAGGGCCAGATGGACACCACGTGGTCCTGGGGGGACTTTTGCCTCTTCTGAGGAGTCTGGCTCCAGGGCCTCTCTGCTCCAGGAGACAGATGTGCCTTCTTCAAGGATGCCCTGGCCGTGAGGGCTGAGGGCCTAAGAATTTCAGGCCCCAGATTGGACCTTGCTGCCTGGAGTGTCCTCCCTTTGCCCCCCAACTGGGCTGCGTTCACATTGAATGGTGTCTCCCGCAAATTTTCTCCCCTGTGATGGGCAGAGACAGCCCTGAGGGTAGGAGCTGAGGCCTCACCAGGCCCAGATCTTATTGAGGGAAGCCCAGCCTAGTTCCCAGGGATCATGTCTGTGGCCAAGAGGAAGAGCTGAACTGGGCCAGAGCAGCAGGGCAGGGTCAAGGCTTGGCCATGGGTTGAGAAAGCCCCCCATGGAGATCTCAGCAGGAGGGGCTGGATTTAGGAAGCTACTGGGCTGGGCCCCGGGGAGTGGCTGGGCACAACACTGGGTCTGGGCATTGGAGCCCCAGGGTCTGGCTTGGTGCGGCAGGGACAGGTGAGGGGAGAAGAGGAAACAGGCCAGGCTCTGGGAGGGGAGGATGTTGAGCCTCTAGTTTTCCCAGGCCTGCCAGTAAAGTTCTTAATCCCGCTGTCAGCTTTCCACAAAACCCCGCCCACTGGTTTCAGTCAAGGCAGGTGTGACAACGTGTCACTCCTTTCCCAGAGCCCAGCCCCACTGCCAGGAAGGGGGAGCTCAGGGACTTGGAGACAAGGCTGGGACTCTCCTCACCTCTGCCTGGCCCTAGGACCCGCCTCTTTAGCTGGCCCCTGGAAGGTGACTCCAATGAGCCCTGGGCCCAGGCCAGGGGAGGCCAGGCTGGCAGCTCATTACCATGGGAGGGAGGGCAGTTTCCCTCCACCGCCCACCTTCCCTTCTCCTCCCCTCCCCTTCTTCCCTGCCAGCTCCTTTCCTCCAGGGCCAGACAGAGCCCGGTTGATCTCAGGTCCACACCAACAGACTCCACAGCGGCTCCAGGAGCCCAGAGCCGGCGGCAGGAAGGAAGCCCAGGAGCTGCCTGCAGCCATGTCAGCCCTCAGCCTGGTCATTCTGGGCCTGCTGGTGACAGTGCCACCTGCCAGCTGTCAACAAGGTAGCGCAGGACTGGGCCAGCCCCAGTGGCTGCAGGGAGGAGGGGGCCGGGCTGGGCGCTGGTGACCCAGGGGCTGATGGGTGGCGTTCCCTCTAGTTTCGTGGGGAGCAGAGACTGGGCTAGCTGGAAGATCCTCCCAAGGGAGACCTCTGAGCCAGATCTCTGTCTGTGACTTGATTTCCATGGATGAGAAATGGGGCAGCAGGGAAGTGCTGGGTTCAGGATCTGGGGGAGGAGCAGGAGTTGGGTCAAGCCCCACGAGCAGGCATTGCCCTAGGGATGGCTGGTCCTGAGTGCAGGGCCAGGGGCAAAAAGGAGGGTTGGGGGGCCTAAGCCACCCCTTGGAGGCAGGCTTGCTTCAGGGAGGGACAGTGCTGTCAGGGGTTTGCCCATGGCTTTGACCTAAGTCCTCACTGTTTTGGCTTCCTGGGCTTGGGTGGAGAGAGGTGTCCAGGGTGGTCCTTCCACATACCTGAGTTCTTCCTCCAGCTCTGCCTGTCTTGCTGCGTGGCCTTGAGCAAATCACAGCTCTCTGAGACTCAGTTTTCTCACCCATAAAATGAAAACAATAAACCCCACCCTGCCTACCTCCCAGGGCTACTGCCAAAGTCAGGGTTATGGAAGGGCTTTGTACTAGATGAAGTACCGCGCCCTAAGATCTGGCATCTGCAGCCAAAGTCTGGTGACAGCAGGTGGGACTTAGGTCCAGAGCAGTCTGGCAAAAATGCTTCCAGAGCACCCTTACCCCTTGGGCTTACCCTTACCCCGATAGCACCCACCCTCACCCCCATAGCAATGCTCACCACCTGAGCTCCCATGTATGTCTGCTTCAACTTTGTCTCCCAGATCTTGGAAGCCCTCTGGGGAACTGAAGACCAGAGAGGTTGAGTAGCTTATATGAGTCACACAGCAGGGCAAGAAAGAACAGGACTCAGACACCTTCCTCCTGCCCCAAGCTCTCTGTCCCTTGCTCTAGGTGCTAGTGCCAGAGCCACATGGGAAGAGGAGCAGGGAAATGCAGTTTCTGTTGTGACAGGAGGGACTTGGCCACAGGGTCTGGAGCAAGCAGGGAGGGGGCCTCCCAGGGTAGAGCCCTAACTCCCAGTGCTTGAGCAACCACTGACCTGAGTGAGCAGTGAGTCTGAATCATTGTTTCTCTGGGGGAAGTAATGAATCCAAAGCATTGTGCTTTGGCAGGTGTGGAACTTGCAGGGTAACCGCACTGTGTCTCTTCTGCTCCTCCTAGAGATTAGCAAGGTCTGACCTGGCCACAGGCCAGAATACCCAGCCTCCACTCTCCTTTCCAGTACCTGCCAGGCTCAGAGAAGAGGCTAGGCCTTCACTGCAGCAGGAGAGGTTTAGGGTAGACTCAAGGTAGGACTTTTTGAGTGGGACTGAGGCAGTGTAAGGTTTTTGGATGCCCAGCCTGGGCTCCTCAAAGTATAGGATGGCTCTAGAGATGCAGGTGTTTTGTTCTGGAGGCAGGACCCCTCACAAACTTCCTGTAGACCTATGTTCCCTCCTGGGACCTCTGCCCACTGAGTGTCTTTCCTCTGCAGGACTGGGCTCCCTCAGGCTTGTGGAGCTCAGTGAGGCCAGGCAGAGAGGAGAGCCTCTGGAGCTGCCGGTGGCCTGAGGGCCAGGCCTTCTGGGAAATCTTGAGGGTCTGAATTGTTGTCAGGGTTGAGAAGAGGAGGAGGGTGCATGGCTGGGGCCTCCACCTGGTCTCTCACCCTAGGCCTCTGGGCACCCAGCTGGAGGAGACAAAAGGGGCTTGGTTTCCTTTCCAGCCCCCAAGACCCAGAGAGAAGCTCGCCCCTCTGGCCTGCCTCTTGGACGTCCCAGTACACTCCTCTCCCTGGGCAGCTGGGCACCCCTAGCTGAGCAGCTTTGCTGCTCCCCACAGGCACACCCTTCCCAGAACCAGAGAAACCTCTTGTTACAGAACAGGATCTTCCAGATGCCAGCCCAGTCTTGCCAGCTCTGGGCCCTCCTCAGCCTTCTGGGAGCCACTCCCAGCTAGCACAGCCTAGGCCGCTGTCCAGGGGGCTGCCCTTTGGTCCCTGGGGCCCAGGCACTCCCTGGGGGGCCCCACATGTGACCCATGGTGGGGGGGAAGAGAAGAGGCTTTCAGCACTGGATCTCAGCACTCTGAAGCCTGTCCCCTGCTTGGCTAATCATTCCTTCCTCCAACTCCTGTCTTCTCTCTGGGCCTCTGTTCTTCCTCCAACTCCATCCTTTTCTTCAGCTCATTGGGGGTCAGTGGGCCCACATCCCCACCCCTGCCATTCCAGAATGTGTCCTTTGGTCCTGGCCACTGCTGATGGCCTCCAACACAAGCCCCAGCCCTTGGGGCATGAGGCCCCTCCCTCCCCAGCCTGCTACAATCCCCCACCTCTTTTCAGGCCTGGGGAAACTTCAGCCCTGGATGCAGGGCCTCATCGCTGTGGCCGTGTTCCTGGTCCTCGTAGCAATTGCCTTTGCTGTCAACCGCTTCTGGTGCCAGGAAGAGCCGTGAGTGCTGCCGGAGGGCCTGGGGGCCGGGCTGGCCTGAGCAGGCAGAAAGGGCTCAGCAATGGGGAAGCCTCCAATTGCTCTTGTTCTAGGAGCTGTGAGAAGGGCCTCAGAAACCCTGGGTCCCTGGGTCCAGTCTTGTCATTGTGTGGAAGGGAAACTGAGGTTCAAGGTCATGGGGTGAGTTGTGCACTAGATCTCAGGCTTGTTGGCTCCCAGCCCTGAGCTGGTAGCACCATAGCTCTCGTGCTCACTCCCCGTGGGCGCGGACGAAGCATCTTCTCTCCTTGGAGTCTCAATGTTTCTATCTGCAGAGTCAGGGCGGTGCCCGCCGGTGAGGGGCTATGAGAACCTCTGGAAAGGGAGGCCCCGTCCTTCTTGAGGGTCAGTGGTGGTACAGAGGGGCCGTGGGACAGACGAGGCGGCTGCCTTCACGGGCCCAGGCCGGACGAGCAATCACGGGTTCAAGTGTTGCTGCCACTGGGGAGTCGGGACAGCACGGTGGGGCCTGGCCTGGGGTGGGCAGTCAGTTGGAGGCTTCCCCATTGCATGCTCATTGGGAAACCTGGAGAACGAGAGTTGGCCACGGGACACAGTAGCCTGGCAAGAGCTGCAGTGGAGGGAAGGGTGCTCCCAGGGCCTGCGCCAGGAGCAGGGTGCCAGGGCTGGTCACTCGCAAGAAGGGCAAGAGCAGGTGGGCTGAAGTCCAGGCCAGGACCTGGGGCAAGGCCACCTCTGTCCCCAGGGGTGTCTTTCCCCAGCTCTCACAAAGGTGGCCCAGTAGCCTGGGTGCCAGCAGCCGTCCTTTGCGGGTGCCAAGGCAACCCAAGCAGTTCGGGGGTGTGGAAAGAGACGGAGAGGCCTGAGATGACTGAGCAGGCCCTTGTGCACCAGTGACCTGAACTTTGGGCTTTACCTTAGTGCAATGGTAGTCCAGTGACAAGTCTTTTTAAGCCAGTCCTGGGATGGGACCTGCCACAGCAGAATCACGCATGGCCAGTCAGTCTGCAGGTGTGGACAAGGAGGCTGGGCATGAGGTCGGGGGGAGCCCGGGTCTGGCCATGGGAGCGGGCCTGCGAGCTGTCTAGGAGGGGACCCCTGCGAGCTGCTGGACGGAGATCGGAGCAGACATGAGGGGAGGAGGGCCGGGGAGCTGACGCTGGGGTTTCTCACTGGGGCCACTCACTGAGGCACAGGGCACAGGAGACGAGCAGATCTGGGCAACTGCTAAATTTAACTGGGGACATAGGAGGTCTGAGGTGCCTGTGGGATGTCTGAGGCGAGAGGAGCAGGTGTAAAGTCCCATGGGAGCAGCTTCCAGGGCCTGGGGGCAGAGCCCCGTGCTGGAGCAGGGACGTCCTGCTGGGCCTGCTCTGGGGCTGAGCTGAGGCAGCTGGGGGCGTGGAGAGGGCCTGGCATGTGGAGAAGCCTTTCAAAAATTCCTGGTCCCCATGGTGGGGCCCAGTTGGAGGGCCCTCGGGACAAGGGTGCTCTGTGAAGGGGCTGCCGCTGCCCTGTGGGCTTGTGAGAACCAGCACCTGAGATGGGGTCTGCTTGGATGGGGGGCCCTGCTGCTGTGCCCACTGACTAGCCCTGTCCCCAGGGAGCCCATGAACATGGTCATGACCGTCGGAAACAAGGCCGATGGGGTCCTGGTGGGAACGGACGGAAGGTACTCCTCAATGGCGGCCGGCTTCAGGTGAGGTGCCACACAGGGCTGCCTGCCTTGTGCCCCAAGGGCCGGGGGAGACCTCAGGACCAGGTGCTGCTGAAGGGGAGGGGCTAGGGAAGACAGGGACCTATGCGGGGAAAGACCAGTGAGCGGGTGGGGGGTGGGGGCTCTGTGAGCACTGCAGGGCTCTGTGGGGAGAGGCAGCCTCCATCTGGGGTGGGGACTTGGCAGGAGGGGGCTCAGCAGGTGGATTGGGGCTCATGGGGCAGTGGGTGCTGTGGGGGAAGGGGCTCACTGGGGAAGGGACTTTGGTGAAGGGATGAATGAGTGGGGGCTCAGTGTGAGGCAGGGCTCAGTAGAATGGGTGCCATGGGAGAGGATTCCTCGGTGGGACCCAGTGGCAGAGCACCCCATAGAGGAGGGAGGTGGGGTTCAGGAGTGCTGAGAGGCTTCCTGTCTCAGGTGCACAAGCCCAGATGGGGTTGGGGAACCCCCTTCTGGGAGTCAAACACTTATTCTGGAAGATATTGTCCTCACGTGTGCCAGACGGGCAGGGAGAAGGGGAAGGATTGGGAGGCGTGAGGACACACCAGGACCCTGCCATCCACTTTCAGGTCCAGTGAGCATGAGAATGCCTACGAGAACGTTCCCGAGGAGGAGGGCAGGGTCCGCAGCACCCCGATGTGAGATGTGAACCTAGCTCATGTGGCTCCTGCCCTGAGGCTCCCTGGCACCTGTGATGGATGCCCAATGCCACCGCCCGAGCCTCTTCCTTCTCTGAGCAGGAATCTACAATATGGGCCAACTCCCCCATCCCCACAGCACTCCACTCTCCCCCGAACCATCGCCAGCCGAAGCTGGAGCTCAGACTGCGTCCAGGTTGGGGCTTGGCTGCGGCCCCCGAGCCGTCCCGCCCGGTCAGCAGAGCCTTATGATGACAGTCAGCGCAGCACCTCTCATCCTGCCTTTTGTGTCTTTCCCTGTAACTGTGGAAATGGCCCTTATTTCTGTGAAATAAAGACTTTTTGTACTTCTGGGGCCAAGGCTCAGAAATAGCCCCTCAGGCTTCCAGCGAGGCCCGAACTTGCTTTCTGAATTTTGACAATTGCCTTCCGAAGCTGCTGTCACAGTGGCTTTGGAGGATTGCCCAGGAAGCCCTGTACCCACAGGGTGGCTGAAGCTGAGGGGGTCCAGGCTAGGAGGGGCAGAAGGTCAGTGTCCTGGGTCAGGGTAAAGGAGGGTGGTGTCTCTTCTGGTGTCTGAGCGTGAAGCACCCTCTAACGACAGTGTCTGATGAGCTCCCTTGCATGCAAGAGCTCAGGAGGCCGTGAGCCAGGGGCGGGAGCTCATCCCTGCTGATGTCACGGTCTTTGTCCCCTCAGGCTAAACCTTCCCTTTGACCAGGGCAGTCAGGAGAGGCTTCCTGGGGTAGGGCAGCCACTGGTGTGAGCGGGGTGCCCTTACGGCTGGGAAGTTTCAAGATGTGCCCCAGGTTCTCTTTTGTGTATGACGGGAGAGTGTCAGAGGGCTCACGGGCCAGGAGCTCACCCTCTCAGCCCGAGGTCCCCTCTGCAAGCCCTCGTCCCCCAACACACCCTCCACGCCTGAGATTCTGGGCCCTTCGTCATGCAGCCCTGTCCCCTGTCTTCATGCTGGAAGCATTGTGGTGGGCTTACCATCTCTCACTCGTCTTATAGATCTAGCTCTATCCCCCTCCACACTCCCTCTGTGCTGAGCTTTGGCACAGGAAGTGCCAGTGTTTGGGGTTGAGACTCCAGAAGCCTAGATTTGAGTCTTGGGTCCCCTGCCAACTTGCTGCGTGGCCTTGGGAGAGTTGCTGTGCTCAGCTTCTTCCCTGTAGAGCTGGAGTAGAACCCAGTCCCCACCAATGCCCTTGACTCCCAGTCCTGCTATGTGCTAGTGGGGGTGAAGCAGGAGACAGAGGGGAAGATAGGCATGACTTTCTGGCTGACCTGGGTGTCTCTCACCTATGTGACTGTCAGTCTTCTGGGAACAGCTTCTGTCTCTCTGCCTGGGGTGATAGTCTGAGACAGGCTCACCCAGGAGCATGCCCAGACCCAGAGGAAAGGGGATAGAGAGCAGGAGGCAGTCCACCTTGACCCACGGATCTTCCTCCGTTGCTGTCTCAGCTCCCCGCAGCCCTGAGCGTCACCATCACAGCCATTCTGTCACTGTTCCAAGGTTCATACAGAAACCTCTGGGGAAAGCCCATCTTGAATCAGAATGATCCCTTCTCACCTCACTGGGGCTCAGGAAGCAGCCTGCAACAGAGGGAAGAGACCTGAGGGGAGCAGCCTCTTTGCCCCAGACTACCTCTGCCTTGCTGGGTGCCTTGGGACAAGTTCCCTCCCCACTCTGGGCTTCAGCTTAATAAATTGTAGCTGTTGCTCTCGTGATTCCTTTTCTAGTCTTTTGCTCATATGGCTTTCTGGGACTCATGCCTTCCTACCCCACCTCTGCCAGTTTAAACTCGGCCTATTCTTTTTCTTGGCCCAGCCAAGATTCCTCTTCCTCTGGGAAGACTTCCTTGATTAGATCAGGGCCTAGCCAGGCCACCAGCCCACAGCTTCTCACTAGCTGGAGGACAGGCAAAGATTCCTGGAAGGTGAGGCTTCTGCTAAGGCACAAATATCTACCTTTCCAGCCTCTGGCCCAATCTGATTCTCCTTGCATGAGGCCACATTCATTCCCACCTCTGTCCCCAGTTGTCCTTGAGGGCATGGGGGTGGGGTCAAGTCTGGTTCCCCCACCAGCTTGCCAGGGTCTGAAGGCAGAGCCATTGTCCCCTCTCCCTGCAGCAGGTGAAGCCCAGCCCCTCACACCTGTGAGGTTTCACCAGGAGGGCCTGCTTCTGCCTGGACTCCCCGTGTTCCCCAGCAGCTGCCTGGGGTGGAGCCTCCGTGAGAGCCCCTTGGTCCCCTCCCCATTCTGTCTCTCTCAATTTGGGCAGGACTTGGATGGTGGGAGCGGTGGGGGCCCCTGCGGGGGCGGGCCAGCACTGACCTTACAGCCCCTCACCTCCACCCCGTGTTCCTGCCCTGACCAGGGCCTGGGAGCAGGGAACCGCCGGCCCCAGAACCGCGAGACCCTCAATCCTTATCGCTCGGTCCCACCTGCCAGCCCTGCCGGATCAGGGAGGGAAAGGAGGCTGGGCCCGGGCCAGGACAGCCGCTTAATGACCCTCCGGGGGCCTAATCTCAGACTGGCAGCCGCGGAGTGGCTCAGGCTCGCTCCTGGAGGAGGCTGATAACGCACCAGCTGGGCCCCCAACCATCTAGCGGGCCCCCAACCAGCCCCCAGGGGGCGGCCTCCGAGGGCCTGGGGAGGGGGCGCCTCTGGACTGGGCGGGGCTGGGGCGAGCCCTCTGCCGGCCTGGGGGAGGGGACTCCGAGCTTGAGCGACAGACAGGCGGACCCGCTGCCGAGGGGTGGGCTGGGCCCGGCAGGAGCCCCCAAGGCCGGCGCTGCTCCTCTCTTCCTGCGGCCTCCCAGCCTTTCCTCCCGCCCAGCCGCTCTCCCTTTGTCTCTTCCAGCCTTTATCCGTCTCTGTCTGCTCCCCGTCTCCATCTTTGCCTCTCTGTCGGGTCTCCCCCTGCTCCTCCGCGGGAGCTCAGTCCCCACCTCCCTCCCCGCTCGCTTCTCCTTTCCTTTCCGGCTGCCTCTGCCTCTTGCCTCTGCCCCAGCTCTCCCTTCCCTCCCGAACTGCCCTGCTGCCACCCCTTGGCCCGGCGAGTCCCACCACCCCCTGGGACTGTCGCTTCTTTTCGTGGCACCATCTCCCCCTGGCCCCTTCCACCGCCCGGGGCCACAGCGCTCAGGCTGCCCGAGCCCTGGCCCCGGCCTGCACGGTCTTTCACTGTTGAGGACATTCTTGCTCTTCCTGCTTCCCGAAACAGGGCTCGCACCTTTCTTCCTCCTCCTCTACCTAAAGTGTGTCAGTCTCGCAGGTTTACATTACCCGTTGCACCCAACTCGGACAGGACAGGAAGGCCTCCCGGGCACCGCACCGTGGGAGGGGGACGCCGCGCTGCTCACTTCAGTTCGACTTGAAGAGGAACTTCCAGCCAGGAGTTGGTTTTGAGAAAAGGCTATGCAGTTCTCTCTTCAGAGTGTCACCTGTTTTAGGATGGAGTGCCAGGTGGTCACCATGAGTTTCAAGGTTACATTCCTCATACTCAGAGTAACACCTGTAGACAGGACATTTGTTTATTGTGCTTCAAGGGCCACCAGGTGAAGACTCCTGCTGGGCAGAGTCCCCGCCCCCAGCCAAGGGCAGAGGTGCCAGGGGGGAGGCCCAAGTCACACACACTCTGCCCTCTCCTCTTGGGCTGACTTCGCAGGCAAGTCAGATGGCTGAAGCCATCAGAACTAGCTCTGGGACCAGGGGGAAAGGCACCTGCCTCCTGTCCAGACCTGGCTAGGGGTCTTGACTCCCCAGCTCAGCTCTCCTCCCAGTTTTTTGTCCCTGGCAGTGTGCACAGTGGCCCAAAACTTGCAGACTCTGGTTTGAATTCCAGCTCTGCTCCTCTCTGCCTGTGGAACCCCAGCCCTTCAGACCCTCCATTCCCTTGCCTATAAAATCAGTTCTGTAGTATCTTCCTTGCAGGCTGCTGGGAGGAGACCAAGATAGTGTACCTAGACTCGCCAGAAAGCCCTCTATGGTCAGCATAGGTGTCACTTCTTCCAGGACGCTCCCCCCACCCCTGGGTCAGGCACTGTCTCTGGGCAACTCCAGCCCCTGCACATCTCTCTGTCTCTGCACCCCTCACCCCTACTATGCTGTTTGTTTATCTGTGTCCAGCCCCAGCCCCAGGTCTAGGAGCTTCTCATGAATGGGTCACATCCCTGTCTGTATCACCACTACCCAGGACAGGGCTGGACAAGGGAAGGGAAGCCCAAGGAGTGGTGAAGAGACCCAAAGGAAGGGGACTAAACTCCAGACCTCTGCCCAGCTGTGTGTGTGTCCATACACATGCACGTATTCTCCTTTGTCCCTCTCTCTTCCCCTGTCTCTCTCTCTGCCTCTGTCTCTATCTGCTATCTCTCTGTATCTCCTTATTTCTGTCTGCGTCTCTCTGGTGGACGGTTCTGGGAGCTCTCCTGAACATTGCTGGTCCCTCCGGCCTTCATTCAGTTCCTGGCTGCTCTCCCTCTGTCTGCTCGTGTCTGCCACCTGGTGGCTACACACTCTATAGGAAGGGGCGGTTCAGCAGAGCCTTCAAACTTGACTTTCAGGCAGGGCTCTTCTCCCTCTAGCGCTGGGAACAGAGGCCTGCCCATGGTGTGGTCCCGGGACCCCCGTTAAGTTGTGCCAGCACCTCCTGGGTCTCTCGTGCATGAGCTGCACGGGCCTCTGGGCCTCTGTGTCCCTCCTTGCATACCTCACGATCCATGCACTACCTGTGGGGCCAGCTTTGGGCACTTGGCCATTTCTATACTGATGTCGCATCTTCCCTCCTCTCAGAAATGGTCTGGGAGCCAATGGCTTCTGCCCTGCGCCCTTTTTCCAGAGGGTGAGAGATGATACCATTTCTGAGACCTTGTTCGCTGGAGACCCTTGACCTTCAAAGAGAGCTTGATATGAGACAGAGAGGGAGAAGAGAAGGGAAGAGGAGAGGGGAGGGGAGGGGAGGGGAGGAGAAGAGAGGAGGAGTCAAGGAGGAGTCCCAGTATCTGTCCTGGACAAGCTGTAAGATGGTGGCGTCAGGGACTCTGCATGGGGTTATTGAGACTGTGCCTCCACTAACCAGGCCCTGAAACCTGGCTTGGGCCTGTGTCACCTGGATGGAGGGGCACCTTTTTCTGATTCAAAGGCACCATATAGGCTAATGAGTGGCACTGAGACTGGCAGATCCCTGGGGATGAGCAGGAGGGTGTGGGGGATGAGGACGGGTCTGTGGACATCTGCAGGGCGGTTGGGTGCGCAGTGGAGGTCTGAAGCTCCACCGAGCAGCAGTCCATAGTTGAGCCAGAGATTTTGCCTTGGACTTGGGTGCCCGCTGAGAGGTTAAAAGCTCAGGTGTGGGTGGGGCAGCCTGGAGGCAGCACAGCTGGGACACTTGATACCATGTGACTGCGGATGAATCAATGACTCTCTCAGAGCATGAGTTTACTGTAATTTGGAGGCAGTAAATGGTGTCTACCTAACAAGGGATGTTGTTGATGTTAAAAAAAATACACACAAAACACATGGAATAGTGCCTAGCACCCAGTTAGTGAACAATAAATGTTAGCTCTTTAAAGTTACCACTGTTGTTATTATTATTACAGAGTAACTATGTCGGATGCAAGAGCACAGCGTGTCGGTGCTAGCGAGATCTTTGGAATCATTTAGCCAATGCGGGCTGCAGGCCATGCGTGCTGGTGGGTACAGAACGTGCTGGACCCATCTGCTCTCCTGGATCTCTCGGGGCATCAACGTGATAGAGCTGGTCAGAGTGGGTCGTTCCGCATCGCTGAGGCTGGTGCAATTCTGTACATGGACTTCGTAAATGAGTAACTAGGCCCTCGGCCAGCTCTAGTTGTGAGCTTTGGGATATGGGATGGGCGTGGCGAGGACAGGTGGTGGAAAAGTGGGGAAAGGATCAAGAGGTGAAGGAAAGGGAAGAGGGAGGGGTGGGGAGAGGCTGGTGGATGGGAGGACGTTCCAGACCCCAGGGGCTAGTGCGCTAGAATGGGAGGCTGGGAAGAGACTTTCCCCAAATGCAAACGCAGTGATGGTGGTCGTGGTGTTTTCTACCTGGACACCAAGGGCTACTGTGTTGTGTGTAGGACACGTTCTGATTGGAGCCTCACGATGGTCCTACCAAGGGGTTATAACTGGCTCAGTTTTTAGAGGAAAAATGCAGACTCTGAGAGAGGAAGGTGACTTACTCTCACAGCCAATTAGTTAGTGGCATTGAACCCTGGTCTTTTGACTTTAAATCCATTGCCAATTCAACCCCAGTATAGTGCTGTCTGGTGTGTGTGTGTGTGTGTGTGTGTGTGTGTGTGTGTGTGAGAGAGAGAGAGAGAGAGAGAGAGAGAGAGAGAGAGAGAGAGAGAGAGAGAGCTTACAGTCCAAGGAAAGGTGCATCGGGGCAGTGGAGTGGGGTCCCTTGCAGTATCTAAGAGGAGTGGTTGACATCGCTGCATCCACCTCTGTGCTTCCCACTCGCCCTCAATGCCTGTAGCCTCCTTTCCACCCCCAGCACTCTGCCGAGACTGCTTCCCCCAACGACACAGCCCTGTCTCCTTGCTGCAAGATGTGATTGTCTATGATTCTCCCGCTCTCAGTGTAACAGGACAGTAGCCATTTTCACTGGGGAGTTGTTCCTGGCGCCCCCCATCAGCTCATCAGGCCCCCATGGGCTTGTGGGCTCCCCCTGGCCATGGCGCTGATCTCTGAACTCCGTGAGGCAGAGACCACACCTAATGTCCAAGTGTCCAGCAATGTCTGGAATACAGGAGGTCTCCAAGAACTATTCGTGGAATGAGTGACACTGGGACCTTATCCCCTCCACTCACACACTTTCTAAGAAGTATCAACTCCCAAATCAGCACCATCAGGCCGATTCCCTCCTGCACAACTCCACAGGCACCCCAGGTCCAAAAGGAATTCTGGAATTTTCACTGACCTGAGTCCCCTACCTGTGAGTCCTCTACCTCTAAGTTTCCTCCCCTTCTCATTCACCCAGACCAGAGATGGGGAGTCACCCCAAGCCCCCTCCCTCAGCCCCACTGGGTTTTACTTTCCAAGTCTCCCCTCCCCTCACTCCTAGTTCCCCCGCTTCAGGTCTTGATCTTGCCTGCAGGCTTGCTACAGCCTCCTCCCTGTTATTCGTGCTTTCGCCCTCAGACCCTCCTCCACTCTGCAGCTAGAGAGACCTTTCCAACCAGGACCCAGCCCTTCACACCTGGGAGAGAATCTGAACTCCTCAAGGCAGGTGCAGCATAGTGGCTAAGTGCCTGGGCTTGAAGCCAAACTTCCCTGGGCAAATCCCATCCTGCTAATTTTATATTAGTGTGATGTTGGGCATGTTATTAACAAAGGTGCTTTAACTAATGCCTGCATATGCAAATAAGGGATAAAATGAGGCTCATCTTATGAGGTTGTGACCAAGAGTAAATGAGCTAATATATGTAAAGTGAAAGTTTGCAACTGCCATCCCAATGTTCCTTTCCCTGCCTGCAATATCTTGAGCAGCCACTAGATGGATGGCTCTGCCTCCTTCTCCCTCTCCTGCCGCTGTCCACACTCTTCACCTTCCTGAAGTTCTGCCTCCTCTTCCCTCCCCTCCCCTCCACTCCCCTCCCCTCCCCTCCCGTCCCTTCCCCTCCTCTCCCCTCCCCTCCTCTCCCCTCCCCTCCCACGCCGTTTCACACCTCAGTGCCTGTGTTGTCCATGTTTTTCCTTCTGCCAGTCTCACCTCCTGCAGGAGGGCTATCTGACCTCTCTTTCCACCCACCTCACCAGGTGGGCTATGCTCTGTGTCTGTGTGCTCCTGGAGGGCGAGGCATCCCCAGGATGGCAGGCACAGTGCCCGCATAGAGCAAGGACTCAATGTTTGTTGAATGAATAAATGAATGTGTGTTAGCCAGTCCCAGCTCATCCATTTACATTAGTTGTGCCACCTTTGGTGATTCACTTAGCCTTTCTTGATCTCTGGATCTACTTCATAGTTGTGGTGACTGTCCAATGTTAAGTCCTACCATAAGACCTGGCATGCTTTGGACCAGGGCCACCATGCACAGCCACCTGCCTACCAATCACTGCCCATTCCCATTGTCCACTGGCTGTTGTCCACACTGTGCTCACACTTGTTACCTGGCCCTGCTGAGCGTATTAAAAATTGCTTCACCTCTTCCCTTCTTTACTAGGTAGTAGGGTATAGGATTAGTCTGCGATTACCCTACCTACCAGGTAGAGTAGATAGGCTGAGGATTAGTTCGTAACCCTGCTGGGCTTGGTGGGTTCAGGCTTGCTTGATGGATCAGCTGAGCCCAGGGGCCTCCCATGTGCCTGAGAAGCACCGCCCCAGCCTCCCCCTTCCCTGAACCCCCACCAAGCCTCCTGGCTGGCTGTGCTCCTGGCACTCAGAGGAGACTTCTCTACCCCAGTTCCTATCCTGGCTTGGGTGGGGGTGGGGGCTAAAGGTCAGGTTCCTGGCCACTTCCCAGGGATCTCTGCTCTCTGACACCGCCTCACTTTGGATGACGCTGGTCATTGTGCCCCTGACGTCAAAGCCTTGCATCAATGTCGTTTCTTAGGATCAACTCCTGGGAGATGGAGATGCAGTCACTCCATTAAAGAATGTGAACATTTCTGAGGCTCTTGTTAGGTACATGCTCTCTACTGTTTCCCCTAAGAATTGAATCCATTTATACTCAATCAATTCTACTGCAGTGCAAACAGTGGGAGGGGGTTCCAATTAGCTTTAAGGCCACTCTCCAAAAGCTCATTCACAAAGTGTGTGCTTTTGCTTTGCCAAACCCTTGTTCCTGCTAGCATTTCTCTGCATCACCTGCAATATCTTGAACAGCCACCAGCTGGCAGAGCTTACACAGTCCCTGGGAAGATCAATGTTCCACCCATAACTCCCCCTGTACAGGCACACAGAGGGGAGTCTGCACCAGGCCGGGGGTCTGAGTGGAGTGGCCATTGATGGGATCTCTGCAGAGATGTGGGGGTGGATAGAGCCCTGGCTGGATGTCAGGTATTTGGGATTCTAGAACTTGCCCTGCCCTTCATCAGGTTTAGCTACCATTTATTTCTTGAGCACTACCTGATGCTACATTTTGCTCAACTACCACAGTGGAAGCACCCATCGCCAGGGGTTGTGTCTGAGGCAATTGGTCGTTTTATGGATGCCTAAGGCAACACAAAACTCAAGACAAACCTGTGTGCTCATGGCCACCTGGCAATGTTTATTAAAATGGAATCTCTGATGAGTGAGTTTGTAAACCTGGTCATTATGACACAGGAAGGTATGCCGCCCAAGGTGGATGAGTTTGGTTGGATGAGATATGGCTTTCCGGCAGCACTTGGAGGTACTGGAAGAAAAGAATGGAACAGCATGCTAATGGATAAGTGACTGGTGGTGAATGAGCTTACTTCTTGTCCTTTAGTCACTAACCTGTTCACCTGGGGACTGCCTGGTTTTATGGATCAAATATATGTGTTTCCCCCTGAAATTCATATGTTGAAATTCTAACCCCCAATGTGATGGTATTAGGAGTTGGGGACTTAGGGGGAAATCAGGTGACGAGGCTGGGGTACTCATGAATGAGATTGGTGCCCTTATAAAAGGGACCTCAGAGAGCTCTCATGCCTTCTTTCTGCCATGTGCAGACACAGCAAGGAGACAGCACTCTGCAAACAGCAGTCTGTAACCCTGAAGAGAGCAGAGCCATCATTAGAACCTGGCAATGCTGGCACCCTGATCTCAGACTTCCATCCTCTAGAACTGTGAATAATAAATTTCTGTTGTTCATAAGCCATCCAGACTATGGTATTTTGTTATAGCAGCCCGAATTGACTGAGACACCTTGTGACTGAAGGCACAGTTCATAATCGTGTCCAGGCTCATCAGGAAATGTGTTCAACAGATTTCAGATATAGATCTGGGTAATGGTCCTCTCCCATTTGTCCTGGAAAGAGAGATGAAGATGACATCATACAAAGTGCTCATCTCTGTCTATTGGCCTTTTCCCCTATATGTCCCTGATCCTCCAATTTTCATGGGTGCCTTTTAAAACTTCTTTGGGCTCTGAAGTAGAGAGAAATGTACAGTATACTTGTACAGTATAAAATGTACAGTATAATTGTACAGTATAAAATGTACAAAATAAATGTCCAGCATAATTACAAGTACTGTAAAGCAAGGCAATCTGCAAATGTTGAAAGGAAATGCTGTGTCCAGATGGCCTCCCTCCCATCCACTGCATCATGAGGCTCTGCCAGCATTCTATGTGACTGCCAGAAGACAATATAATCCTCTTTAACTAAAGATAACACCAGCCAGAGCCTCTATGAATCATCATAGGCAATGTTCATTCAGCATCTAATAAAAACTCAGCAGGCATGCCAAGAAACAGTCCAATTGACCAAAAAAGCAAAAGAAAGAACAAAACAGACAATAGAAAAAGTCCCACAGGAGAGCCAGATATTGAGTATCCGGACAGAAACATTAAAATAATGATGATTAATGTGTTTTAGAAAATAGAGGCAAAGATGGTAAATCTCCTCAAAGAATTTAATCTATGAAAAGGGTGAAATGGAATTATTTGGCCATGGTTTGTATAATATAAGAGTTCGGGTCTATTGGCTTTGAACATGTTTTTGTAAACTTTATTCATACATATTTTATATTTTTGGCTGCTCTAGTAAATGAAATTGTGTTTTAAAATTTCATTTTATAGCTGTTAGATACAAATACAGTTGATTTTTGTATATTGACCTCTGTGTTGGGGATCTCTGAGATCACCTTTAGGTTTGATTCACTTGAAGGACTCACAGAATTCAGAAAAGCCACTATACTGATGGTTACAATTTATTTTACAGTTAAAGGATACAGATTAAAATCAGCAAAAGAGGCTGGGCGCAGTGGCTCACGCCTGTAATCTTAGCACTCTGGGAGGCCGAGGCGGGAGGATCGCTCAAGGTCAGGAATTTAAAACCAGCCTGGGCAAGAGTGAGACCCTGTCTTTACTAAAAATAGAACGAAATTAATTGGCCAACTAAAATTATATAGAAAAAATTAGCCGGGCATGGTGGTGCATGTATGTAGTCCCAGCTACTCAGGAGGCAGAGGCAAAAGGATTGCTTGAGCCCAGGAGTTTGAGGTTGCTGTGAGCTAGGCTGATGTCATGGCACTCTATCCTGGGCAACAGAGTGAGACTCTGTCTCAAAATAAAATAAAATCAGCAAAGGAAAAAGGCATATAGGGTGAGGTCCAGGAGAGACCAGTGGTGAGATTCCGGTAGTCCTCTTTCGGTGGCATTATGTGAATAGCACTTGATTCTCCCAGCAATGATGTATGACAACATATGCAAAGCTTGGCCAACCAGGGAAGCTCACCCACGTGTTGGTGTGCAGGGTTTTTGATTGGGAGCCAGTCCTGTAAGCATAGAGTCCCTGCGTGACTGACTTCAGTTACTTAGTCTCCAGCCCTTCCAGAGATCAGACGGATACCGCATGGCCCAGGGCATCCACTGTACTTCTCGTTGTTAGAATAAACTATCTGGTGTGGCCCAAGGCCCCAGGCATATAGAAACACTCATCCGGCAAGATATGCCAAGGCCTTAGAGGTTGTCTCCCAGGAGCCAGTCAAAATCCAGTATACTTTTTTTCCAGTGCAGGGTTTGAACATCTCAATCTTACTGAGTTGACTCTTTACTTCACAACCTTCTATCCTGCAACCTTCATAACTCATTTAATAGTTTTAGTGGGGTTTTTTTGTAGATCCCTTTGGATTTTTAAATAGACTTTATTTCTTAGAACAGTTGTAGATATACAGAAAAATTTAGAAGATAGTTCAGAGTTTCCATACACCCTGCACCCAGTTTCCCCTGTTACTGACATCTCATACTATGGTACATTTGTTACAATTGATGAAGCGATATTGATATTTTATTATTAACTAAAGCCTATAGTTTATTCAGATTTCCTTAGCTTTTACCTAATGTCCTTTTTCTGCTCCAAGATCCCACTCAGGCTATATCATGTTACATTTGGTTGTCACTTCTTCTTAGGCTTCTCTTGCCTGCGGCAGTTTCTCAGACTGTCCTTGTCTTTGATCACCTTGACAGTTTTGAGGAGTGGTGGTCATTATTTTGTAGAATGCCCATTATTGGAATGTGATGCTTTTTCTTATAGACTAGGGATATGGGATATTGGGGGGATGACTGCGGAGGTAAAGAGACATTTCCATCACATCAGGCACACCTGCTATCAGCATGACTTATGGATATTGATGGTGACCTTGATCAACAGGCGGAGATGATGCTTGTCAGGTTTCTCCACTGTCTCCTCTGTAAAGTTACTCTATTTCCCTCTTTTCATACTGTGCTCTTGGCAAGGATGTTGCTAGGCACAGTCTACACCGAAGGAGTGGAGAGTTATACTTCCTTGGTTGAGGGCAAAGTATCTACATAAATTATTTGGAATTCTGCATGGGGGATCTGTTTCTTTCCCACCATTTATTAACTTATTTGTTCTTTTCTTTATATCAGTATTGGTTCGTGGGTATTTATTTTATACTTTGGTCTAAAATCCAATACTATCTTATTTATTTTATTCAAATTGTTCCCACTTTGGTCATTAGCTCTTTCAGTTGGTGCCTGTGCTTCTTTGACAAGCACCCAACAATGTGGTGAGTTTTGTTTTGTTTTTTAGAAATTACTTTCTTGCACTACCAGATATTCTAGCCACATCCTATATATTTCCTGCCCAGTTCTAGGATCAGCCTTTTCTCCAGGGAGCCTTAGTTCCTTTGATTGGAGAAGGGTATTAGAAACCAAGATCTGAGTGCTATGTGTGTTCATTGCTTCTGGGGTATAATTTCTTTTAGGCCCTCTTTGCTGACGGAGCAAAGACATATATGTGTGTATGCTAACCTGGGTATATACACATATCTATAGATATCTATATGTAACCATCTGTATCTATATTAAATTGAACATGGGTTCATACTGATGTTTCCAACTCTAACCCAACATGGATCCAACTCTAACGACCCAACATGGATCATTCTGGACTTCTCCCCCTGCTTATCTATAAATCACCACTCTAACAGTGAGAATTCTGGCTCCCACCACTTACTTATGTGTTCAGTTCCAACGTACATGTGTAGCAGTATCAGATTTGTCAACTCATACCAGCATGAGAAAAGCTTTGTCAACTGGTGTATGGTACTGTGTGCCATTGCCCTGGCCTTTAGTTTTGCAGACTCCTCTCATTTCCAAAGTAGTTAGGTCAGCACTTTCTCCCCCCACCTCCTTCACAGAGATTGTTTCATACTCTTATGATTTAAAAAAAATGTTTAGTTGTGGTAAAAAAAAAAAAAAAAACTCCACATAACATAAAATTCACCATCTTAACCATTTTTAAATGTGAAAGTCGGTAGTGTTAAATATATTTACATTGCTGTGCAACAGATCTCCAGACCTTTTTCATCTTGCAAAACTGAAACTCTGTACCCACTAAACAGCCACTCTCCCGTTCCCTCTCCCCACAGCTGTTGGCAACCACCATTTTACTTTTTGTTTCTTTGAATCGACTACTCTAGATACCTCACATAAGTGAAATCATGTGGTATTTGCCTTTTTGTGACTGGCTTATTTCTTCTAGAATAATATCTTCAAGGTGCATTCACATTGTAGCATGTAACAGGGTTTCTTTCACTTTTAAGGCTGAATGATATTCCATTGTATGTTCTCTTAGCCTGTTTGTGTGGCTGTAAAGGTATAGCTGAGGCTGGGTCATTTATACAGAAAAGGTTTATTTGGCTCACAATTCTGGAGACTGTGCGAGAAGCATCTGCTTCTGGTGAGGGTCTCACACTGCTTCCCCTCGGAGTGGAAGGTCAAAGGGATCCAGCACGTCACATGGTGAGAGAGGGAGCAAGAGAGAGAGGCATGTGCCAGGCTCTTTTTAGCAATCAGCTCTTGGGGGGGGGGGTACTCTCACAGGAACTAGTAGAGTGAGAACTCATTCATTGTGTGAGGAGGGCACCAAGCCATTCATGAGGATTCCACCGCCCCCATGACCCAAACACTGTCTCACCGCCAACATTGGGGATCAAATTTCAATGTGAGTTTGGGAGGGGGAAAATATCCAAACTATGATACATGTATATACCACATCTTGTTTATTCATTCATCTGTTGATGGACATTTGAGTTGCTTCCACCTCTTGAATATTAAGAATAATGCTGCTATGAAACAGCTCTTGGAGATCATGCTTTCGATTCTTTTGGATATATACACAGAATAGATCTTATGGTAATTCTATTTTTAATTTTTCTGGAAACTGCCATACTGTTTTTCATAGCAGCTGCACCATTTTACATTCCCATGAACAATGCACAAGAGTTTCAATTTGTCCACATTCTTGCCAACACTTGCTATTCTCAGGGTTTTTTTTAAAGTAACCTTCCTAATGGGTGTGAGATATCCTCAGAATTTTTAGCTGAACATTTTCTTTGTGAAAAAGATGTACATTTTCCTTCTTTAACAGATAACTTTTATTTATTTATTTATTTTTTGAGACAGAGTCTCACTTTGTTGCCCAGGCTAGAGTGAGTGCCGTGGCGTCAGCCTTGCTCACAGCAACCTCACACTCCTGGGCTCAAACAATCCTACTGCCTCAGCCTCCCAAGTAGCTGGGACTACAGGCATGTGCCACCATGCCCAGCTAATTTTTTTTCTATGTATATTAGTTGTCAATTAATTTCTTTCTATTTATAGTAGAGACGGGGTCTTGCTCTTGCTCAGGCTGATTTTGAACAATTGACCTCAAGCAATCCGCCTGCCTTGGACTCCCAGAGTGCTAGGATTACAGACGTGAGCCACCGCGCCTTGCCTAACAGATAACTTTTATTATTTTTTTCTTGCCTTTTTTGCAATAGCTAGAACCTGCAATACAAGGTTGGGTAGACATGATGAGAGAGGACATCTTATTCCCAATCTTGGGGAGAAAGCATCCAGTCTGCACCATTAAGTAGAATGCTAGCTGTGGGCTTTTAATAGATGATCTTTATCAAGTTAAGGAAATTCTTTTTTAGTTTTAGTTTGCTGAAAGTTTTTAAGATTAGTAGAGGTTGACTTTTGTCAAATGCTTTTCTGTACCTACAGAGATTAACATATTGCTTTTCTTTTTAAAAATACTGAATGATTTAAAATGGTAAACCTGGCTTGCTTCTTGAATGAAGCCCACTTGGTCATGGTGTATTGCCCTTTTTATATGATACTGGAACTTATTTGGTAACATTGTGATAATATTTTATGTCTATATTCATGAACAAAACTGGTCAAGGCAGTATTTTTTCTTATAATGTCTTTTTCTGGTTTTGGTATTAGAGTAATACTGACCTCATATAATTAGTGAGTTGAGTTCTCTTCCTCTATTTTCCGAAAGAGCCTGAAAGGATTGGTATTATTTCTTCCTTAAATATTTGATAGAATTTACCAGTGAAGCCATTGGAACCTAGTGTTTGGGAGGGCTGGATTTTAAACTACGGATTTAATTTATTAGTAAATAGAGAACTATCCAGATATTTTATTTCATCTGATGAAGTTTGGTAATTTATATTGTTGAATTTACTGGCATATAGTTTTTTGTAACAATTCCTTATTACCCTTTAAAAATATATAATGGTTTTCTTTCTTTAATTCCTGATACTGGTAATTTGTGTCTTCTCTCATTTTTTTTCTTGATCAATTTAGCTAGAGATTTAACAATTTTATTTATCTTTTAAAAGAACCAGTTTTTGGTTTCATTAATTTTCTTCATTATTTGTCACCAATTTCATTGATTTCTGCTCATGTCTAGTATTTTCTTCTTTCTGTTGGGTTTGAGTTTAATTTGCTCTTTTTTTCCTATTTTTCTAAGATGGTAGCTTAGATCTTTCTCAGCCTGGAAATACTGCAGGTACAAGACTCCAATCCATGACAGCAGGCACGTGGGCTGCACCCAGCAAAGCCATGTTTGTGGGGCTGCTAGAGGCTTTGGGGGTCCACTCATTGCACTAGTGTACTCTGGATGTAGGACATGGAGTTCATTTCTTTTTTTTTTTTTTTTTTTTTTTTGTTTGTTTTTTTGAGACAGAGTCTCACTTTGTTGCTCAGGCTAGAGTGAGTGCTGTGGCGTCAGCCTAGCTCACAGCAACCTCAAACTCCTGGGCTTGAGTGATCCTTCTGCCTCAGCCTCCCGAGTAGCTGGGACTACAGGCATGTGCCACCATGCCTGGCTAATTTTTTTTATATATATCAGTTGGCCAATTAATTTCTTTCTATTTATAGTAGAGACGGGGTCTTGCTCTTGCTCAGGCTGGTTTTGAACTCCTGACCTTGAGCAATCCACCCGCCTCGGCCTCCCAAGAGCTAGGATTACAGGCGTGAGCCACAGTGCCCGGCCTTGGAGTTCATTTCTTTAGGCCAATTTCTCCCTTTTGGAACGGGAATGTTTATCCAATGCCTGTACCACCATTGTATCTTAGAAGTAAATTGCTTGTTTTTGAATTACAGTTAATTCAATATTATTTTGAATTTTGCCTTGAGTCTCAGGTGAGACTTTGTACTTTTGTCTTGATCACATTCCTTAACTCCTCATAAAAGCCCCTACTCTCTGTTAGTCAGGTAGATGGAGTTAAGGCTGCTCCCCTCTCAGCCCTACAACCCCCCTCCTGGCTTACATCATTTGTATTAAAAATTCCTTTCTTCCTTAGCAATCCTTGTTATCTCAGTAATTTGATTTCTGTGCTGCAAGCAATCAGGCCTAGGATGGAACCTCTTGTGGTTTTGGTAACATTGTCTGATAATATGAGGCCAGGTCCTAATCCTTATGATTTTCCTTGGGAATTGGTGATATATGCAGCTATTATTGGATTTTTTACTGTTCTCTCCTTCTTGTGGAGAAATTTTCAATCAGTTAGAAGCTGGCTTTATGTGGGAAGAGAGAAAAAGCTTGCTGTAAAGCTTTCTGGACTAAATGAATAAAAATATAAACCACTTGCAAAGTGTAGTCTTGCTCAAAAGGAGTGTAAAGGCTTAGATCATCTTTAAAAAATGCCAGCTTTGAGAAGGAGTCAATAGTAGCACAAACTATGGAGGTAACTTATGAAAAGCTGAATAGGTCCAAATATAAACTTGAAGATGAAATTCTTTGTCTAGAAAAAGAGTTGATAGAAGAGAAATCTAAACATTCTGAATGAGATGAATTGATGGTGGATATTTCAAAAAGAATATATTTCCCTAGAAGATGAATCAAAATCCCTCAAATCACAAGTAGCTCAAGACAAAATAACCTTCAAGATACTTCAAATGAATGAAGAACAATTTAGGATAGCAATAAAAGATGCTTTGAATGAAAATTCCTAACTTCAGACAAGCCAGACACATCTTATACAAGAAGCTGAAGTATGGAAAGAACATGTGAGTGAACTTAATAAACAGAAAATAACATTTGAAGACTCCAAAGTACATACAAAACATGTTCTAAATGATAAAGAAAATCACTTCAAGTCTCTGGCTGAATGCTTGTTAAAGATGAAAGATGGGCTGCTGCACTTGGAGAAGACATAATGGTTGATGATAATTTGGAACTGGAAATGAAGAGTGAATGAGACTTAGATAATCAGCCAAAAGAAACTTTGAAGAAGTTCATTCATGTTGCTAAGTTAAATACATCTTTAAAAACCTTAGAAGGAGAAAAAAATCAAATTTACACTCAATTATCTTAAGTAGATAAAACAAAGTAAGAACTTAAAGAGCATATTAAAAATCTCTAGATTGAGCAAACATCTTTGCAGTCAGAAAATACATGGCTTGAAAGTGAGAATCAGAAGCTTCAAGAGAAACTTAAAGACTGAACTGTATGAAGAAAATGAAATGAAACACCACAAGAAATTAAGAGTAGGGGAAAACCACCAGATAGAGAAAGAGGAGAAACTTCCCAAAGTAGATGAAAAGATCAGCCATACAGCTAAAGAGCTGGAAGCCTATATAAAGTGAGTCAAAGATGTTGAAGAAGAATTGGAGAGAAGCATTCATTCTTATCAAGGGCAGATTATTTCCCATGATAAAAAAGTACATAATTCGTTGGCAGCTCAGACTGCTGAAAGAAACCACAATGTTTTGAGAAAAGATATGCTCACAATGGACAAAAATGAACTGAACCAGTTTAAATTTGAACTTTTAACATCCTAACTTTTAACATTTTCTAATTTGGATACCATTTATTTCTTTCTTTTCACTGATTTCTCTGGCTAGGACCTCCAGTACCATGTTGAATAGAAGTGGTGAAAACGGGCATCTTTGTCTTGTTGCACTCTTTAGAGGGTATGCTTTTGACTTTTCCCTGTTCAATATGATGTTGGCTGTGGCTTTGTCATATATGGCTTTTATTATTTTGAGGTATGTTCCTTCTATGATGAGTTTGGTGAAGGTTTTTTTATCATGAAGGGGTGTTGGATTTTATTTAATGCTTTTCCCATATCAATTGAGATGATCATATGATTTTTGTTTTTAATTCTGTTTATGTGGTGAATCACATATATTGACTTGCATATGTTGAACCATCCTTGCATCTCTGGGAGGAAACCCATCTGATCATGGTGATCTTTTTGATGTGCTATTCGGTTCAGTTTGCTATTTTGTTTAGGATTTTTGTGTCTATGTTCATCAGAGATACTGGTTTGCAGTTTTCTTTTTTGTTGTGTTGTTTCCAGGCTTTGGTATCAGGATGACACTGTCTTTGTGGAATGAGTTAGGGAGAGTTCCCTCCTTCTTGATCTTTTGGAACAGTTTCAGTACAATTGGCACCAGTTCTTTGTATGTCTGGTAAAATTTGGCTGTGAATTCATCTGGTCCTGAGATTTTTCTTGTTGGGAGATTTTTATTACTGATTAAATCTCATTACTTGTTATTGGTCTATTCAGAAGTTTATGCCATAACCATGCTGGTTTTGTTACTATACCCTTTTAATATAATCTCAAGTCAGATAAAGTGATAATCCCAGTTTTGTTCTTTTTGCTTAGGATTGCTTTGGCTGTTCAGGATCTTTTATTGGTTTGATATGAATTTTAGGATTACTTTTTCTAATTCTGTGAAAAAATGACATTGGTATTTTGATAGGAATTGCATACAGATGAGTGCCACCACATCCGGCTAAATTTTCTATTTTTTGTAGAGACGGGGTGTTTCTCTTGCTCAGGCTGATCTTGAACTCCTGAGCTCAAGCAATCCACTTGCCTTCGCCTCCTAGAATGCTAGAATTACAGGGATGAGCCACTGGGCCCAGCCTCAGTACTGGTATATTAACACTGATTAGTACTGATATAGTAACAATATTGAGTCTTCCAATCTATGAACATGTCTTTTCATTTATTTATGTCTTCTTTAATTTCTATCTACAATGTTTTGTCATTTTTCAGTGCATTAGTCATTAGTATCTTTAGTTAAGCTAATTCCTAGGTGTTTTATTTTTTTGCTGCTATTGTAAATGGAAGTTTTTTCGAATCTCCTTTTGGATTGTTCATTGTTAGTGTATAGAAATGCAATAGATTTTTGTGTGTTGACTTTGTATCCTGCTACTTCACTGAATTCATTTATTAGTTGTAGTAGACTTTTTAAAATAATTAATTATATTATTATTTATTGTGTATTATAAGATTATACAATTACTAAGGTTATATAATTTCTTTTAAATACAGCCTTTTCTAAGTATCATAGTTTATGGTATTTTTTTAAATTTCAGCATATTATGGGGATACAAATGTTAAGTTATGTACATTGCCCTTGCCTCCCCTCCCTCCTCGAGTCAGAGCTTCAAGCGTGTCCATCCCCCAGACGGTGCACATCGCACTCACTATGTTTGTAAATACCCATCGCTTCCTTCCCCTCCCACCTGCCCAACACCTGATAATTGTTTTTTTGTTTGTTTGTTTTGTTTTAACATTTTGGTTACATTTTATATCTTTGCCTCTCCTTAGCAAGGGTTAGGGGCATGCCCTTCCCCTCCACAATGCCTACCACATCCCTCAGATGTGGGACTACACCCCCAAACCCCAAATCCCTGGTGAACACCACTGCCCTTTGAGCACCATAGTGTTAATCAGTCAGTACCAATTTGATGCTGAGTACATGTGGAGCCCATTATCCTGATCTTGTGTTACCTCACTTTGGATAATGGGTTTAAGCTCCATCCAGGATAATATAAGCGGTGCTAGCTCGCTGTTGTTTCTTAGAATGAGTACTATTCTATTATAAACATATACCAAATTTTAATAATCCACTCATGAATTGACAGACACTTGAGTTGTTTCCACATCCTTGCAATAGTAAATTGTGCTGCCATGAACATTTGGGTCTTTATAATAGATGTCAGATGTCTTTATAATAGAATGTCTTACGTTCTTTTGGGTAGATGCCTAATAATGCTATTGCTGGGTCAAATGGTATTTCTATTTTTAGCTCTTTGAGATATCTCCAAATTCTTTCCCACAAAGGTTGCAGTAATTTGCAGTCCCACCAGCAGCATAAGAGTGCTCCACATCCTAACCAACATTTATTGTTTTGGGATTTTTTGATACAGGCCAATCTCACTGGGGTTGATATCTCCTTGTGGTTTTGATTTGGATTTCTCTAATGATTAGCGATGTTGAGCATTTTTTTTATATGTTTGCTGGCCATTATTCTGTCTTTAGAAAAGTTTCTGTTCATTTCTGTTGCCCATTTCTTGATGGGGTTGTTTGATTTTTTCCTGTTAATTCTTTTGAGCTCTAGATAGATTCTTGTTATCAGACCTTTATCGGAAGTGTAGAGAGCAAATATTTTCTCCCATTCTGTAGGTTGTCCATTTGCTCTAATGATAGTTTCCTTGGCTGTGCAGAAGCTTTTAAATTTCATCAGATCCCATTTGTTTATTTTTGTTGCTGCAGTGATTGCTTTGGGAGTCTTCTTCAAGAATTATTTGCCTAGGCCAATGTTTGAAGCGGTTTTCCCAACATCTTTTTCTAGCATTCTTAAGGTTTCATGCCTTACATTTAAGTCTGTTATCCATCTTGAGTGGATTTTTGAGAGGCGAGAGGTAGGGATCCTGATTCATTCTTCTGCATGTAGCTAGAACTTCTGGTAGTATACTGGAATAAAATGATGAAAGTAGGCATCCTTTTCTTGTTCTTAATATTAGAGGGAAAGTTCTCAGTCTTTCACCATTGATTACAATGTTACCTGTGCATTTTTGGACTTTATTATATTTAGGGAGTTTCCTTCTATTCCTTGTTTATTGAATGTTTTTATCGTGAAAGTATGTTAAAATTTGTCAAATGCTTCTTCTGCCTCACTTGAGATAATCATGTGGTTCCCCCCTCCTTCTTCTATTAACATTGTGTATTACATTTGTTGATTACTTTCAACCACTGTTATAATTCTCACTTTGTCAAAATGTATAATCTTTTAATATGCTGTGGAATTTGGTTTGCTAGTATTTTGTCAAGCATTTTTTGCATCTATATTTATAAGGGATGTTGACCCGTAGCCTTTTCTTATTGTAGTGTTTATATCTGGCTTTTGGTATTAAGGTAACGTTGGCTTTCTAGAATGAATTAGGAAATTTTTATTCTTCTTCAATTTTTTGGAAAAGTTTGAGAATATTGGTGTTAATTCTTCTTCAAATATTTACTTGAATTCACCAATGAAGTCACCTTGTCCAGGGCTTTGCTTTGTTGGGAGGTTTGGTTTTGGATTACTGATTCATTCTCCTAAATGTTTGTTAATTCTATTGATGTTTTCAAAGAACCAATATTTTGTTTTATTGATTTTTCTCCATCCAGTTTATTTATTTGTGATTTAATCTTTTTATTTTTTCCATTAACTTTGGGGTATTTTGCTCTAATTTTCTAGTTCTCTAAGTTGTAATGTTCAGTTATTGATTTGAGATATTTCTTCTTTTTTAATATATGCATTTATAGCAATAAATTTCTCTCTCTGCACTGCTTTCACTTCATCCCATGAGTTTTAATATGTTCTGTTTTCATTTTCATTCATCTCAAGGTATTTTCTGATTTCTCCTGTGATTTCTTATTTGATCCATTGTTTTTTAAAGAGTGTGTTGGTTGTTTAATTTGTACATGTTTGTGAATTTTCCTTTCATTTGTCAATATCTAATTTCATTTCATTGTAATCAGAAAAGATACTTTGTATTATTTCATTTGATCTTTTAAATTTGTTAAGTCTTAGTTTGTGGTCTGTGTAGTTTATCATGGAGAATGTTTCATGCACACAGGAGAAAAATGGATATTCCATGGTTGTTGGATGGAGTTTTCTGCATATGTCTATTGAGTCTAACTGGTTTATACTGCTGACACTGTGTTCCATGAATAAGCAAATGGGTGGCTGGTTATTTAACTTTGGCCTTTGAGCTGCAGGTCCACTCTTCCGTACTCTGTTCTCTGAGGCCAAACCACAAATATAATTACTTATAAAGGAAATAGCCAGGCTCACCACAAATATAATTACTGCTGTAAGTTCCAGAATGCCCCAAGTGCACATGACCATAGGCGCTGTAATGTGATAGGCTCCCACTTACCCTTACTTAGCGTTCAAGCACTGGCCATGGGTTACCAGTTAAACCAGCGGAGCAGGGAATGCTGACCCCAATAGAGCACGTGGACACAGAGAAGGCAAAGGGAAAGTAGGAAGTTTGTTAGAGTTATCTGAACCCTTCCAGATGTTCTTATATGGGGCATTTGGTGCTACCGCCTGTGAGAGGTAAATCTTCTTTAGCCCCTGATACACCTCTGGCAGGATGGGGGTTTTGTTAAACCCAAGTTGGCAGATCTTCTGTCTCGTTAAGGGAATTCTTGGTTGCACAAGCCACTTTCTTCCTCAAACTAAGCCTCTCTCCTTATTAGATGCCATAGGTGTCTACACAGCTTTACCTCAGAACTTTACCACAATCGAAATGGCCAGCAAGGCAAAATACTGATGTGTGGTGAGAGCAGACTGGTCACAGTCATTATCAAATGTGCTCCTATGATGAAATAGGATAGCTTTGATCAGTCTTCACAAGTCTTGGATTCCCTTCATCCTTAACCCCCTACTTCCAATCAATTAACGAGTCCTATCTACTCTACCAAATGCCACCAAAATCTATCTTCCATCCATTTGCCTTCAACTCCGCCACCACCACCCTTGGCAAACTACCATTCTCTCTCATGCTTACTGCTGCCATAGTTTCCTAACTGGTCTTCCTGCTTCCACTCTTGCCCCCTCTAATCTATTCATTCTCTATATAGTAGATGCAAAAATTTCTTACAATGTAATTTACCTCATGTCTCACCTCTGGTGAAAGCCCTTCAAAGGCCACTCCCTGAAATTAAAAACAAGTCTAAATTTCTGATTAGGCTCAAATGAGTGATGAATCTGTAAATCATTAAGACATTTCCCATCCAGGCTTACCAAGAATGATTAGCACCAGGAAACTATGTAGAATATCTTTATAATATTCCTAATGAAGGCTTTCTCATCCAAGACTCAAAACCCGGAAACCATGAAGAAAAATTTATATGTCTATCTTTATGAAAATTTAAGAGTTCCATATGGTAACAGACATTATAAATACAATTTTTTAAAAAAGTAAAAGAATGGCCTGTAATCCTAGCACTCTGAGAGGCTAAGGTGGGCAGATCGCTCAAGGTCAGGAGTTTGAAACCGGCCTGAGCAAGAGCGAGACCCCATCTCTACTATAAATAGAAAGAAATTAATTGACCAACTAAAAATATATAGAAAAAAATTAGCTGGACATGGTGGCGCATGCCTGTAGTCCCAGCTACTCGGGAGGCTGAGGCAGTAGGACCACTTGAGCCCAGGAGTTTGAGGTTGCTGTGAGCTAGGTTGATGTCACAGCACTCTAGTCTGGGCAACAGAGTGAGACTCTGACTCAAAAAAAGGTAAAAGAATGGAAAAAATTACAAAGAAAAGTTATAATTAAAGATTGTTATCCACAATATATAAAGAACTCATATGAATCAATAAGAAAAAGACAACTTCATAGAAGTTCACCAACATTGTACAGACAACTCACAGAGAACAAAACAAAGATAAACATAAATGGGCAATAAACATGTTTTTAAAATTACAAATAAATGTCCAATAAGGAAAATAGTTAAATACATTTTTAATGTAATACAGCCATATTACAGAATACCATGAAGCCATGATAACAAATGAGATGGGTTTTTATTAAGTGAAAAAAAGCAATAACAATATAGATATGATCCCACCTATAAGAATACATACATATATATGAACTTTGGTATAGGAAAAAGTCTGAAAGAACACACACCAAATTATTCTGTTTTTAGGAAATGCAGTAGGATTGGGATGTGAGCTACATAAAGTGGGATTTAAATTTTTTACTCTACAAGTTGTCTAGTGTTGGAATTTTTTTACAGTGAGCATATAATCACCTATTACTTTTGTAATTCTGAAAACTATTTTTAAGAACAACAGAAAATATATGGAAGTCACCTAGCAAAGTGCTGGGTATAGAACACTAATAGTAGGTAAAATCAAACAGAAAAGATGTGACAATTTCCCAAAGTCATATAGAAACTGATCAAGGAGATGCCCTGTGTTACCTAGAAATGTTTCTGGATAATGTGCAGCTTCACAGAGACCCCTATCTCTCCTACCTCCAACCCTCCCACCACATTTTGATCCCTTTCCATTTACTTGGACCATTAGCTGTACATTTAACTTAAAAACAAAACATATTTAATCATCGTGCCCTGAGATCTACCATTCAGGGAGTTTCTTCAGGTTCAAATAGAGCCCATTCTTGGGTTTGAGGATAATATGGCTGGAGAAGAGATGAGGCCTGGTGGGGTCTGCAGTCACTTGGAAGCGCAGCAAAATCAAGGCAATGGCCACCTTTAACTCAACCATGGCAAACTGCTGCCCGATGCAGTTCCTGCAGACACCAAGAGGAAGAAAGTGATGTTTGAAGAAATGACACTTCTGCTTATTCTTTAACTACTAGAATAACAAGCCTGAAGTACACAGTAAAGCAATGTTTTTGCACTAAATGCCATTGAAACGTTGGACTTTGGACTTACACTGCTTCCTGCATGAATGTGAGCTGGGGGGCTCCAACGTGATGCCTTCTCTATAACAAAGTTGCAGCTGAAATAACTCATGGAATTGTCTCCTGCCTTGGAGGCAGACTGCATTGAGCACATGAGCAACAGCTCACATCATGGGATGGCTCTCAGGGGCATGGCTATGAGGATGTGACAGAGAATGAGGTTGTTCTCTGTGAAACGAACTGACCCTTTAGGGGTTCAAATAGGCACCAAGATCTACTTCATGGTCAGGGGAGAAGATGGGGTTCCATGGAAGAATTCATAGGGTGGGGAGGGGTTAAAAGGAGTAAGCTATTCCTAAGTAAACATTTTTGTGTATTTTCAACAACTTCAAATTGTCCCCACCTTGGTCCAGCTGAGAATGGTAAATAGGCATGGGGGTGTCTCCGATCAGAATTCTCCGGAGAGAACCTCAAGGGGTCAAAGACCTGAAATGAGAGGACAATTCCACTACTATCCCCCAAACAACATTAACATGACAACCCCACGACCCACCCCCAAACAACATTAACATATTTCTTAAGTTACTACTTAGCATATCGATCAATAGAAATATAATGTGGACCACATATGTAATTTAAAATGTTCTGGTAACCATATTTTTAAAAAGTGAAACTAATTTTAGTAATGGATTTTATTTAACCAAAAATTATCATTACAACATGTAATCAATATAAATAATTTTTAAGGAAATATTTCACATTTGGGGGATATCTTATCTTCAAAATCCACTGTATACTGGGTAAGGGTATACTGTACACTGGTAATAAGGATAATTACAGCACATCTTACTTCCAACTGGCCACATTGTATGTGCTCAGTAGCCACATGTGGCTAATGGCTGCTACACCGGACAGTGTACCTGTAGACCTGCAGACCTTGTCTGGCTTCCCAACTGACTGGTTTGCTACCCAGACTTGGAGGAAGCAAAAATACTATGACAAGTGGTATTATTTTCGGTTTGCAAATAAGAGTGCACCCGCTTAGAAGTCAAGCAAAACGATTATGTGGTCAATTGTTACCAAGATAGGGAGTCCACCTTCCTATTACTTGTAATAAATCTTAAAACATTAGCAGCTTATGTGAAAGAGAGCACCAGTACCTGTGATGTTTTGAGAGGACAGACAATTTTACGTTTCGGGGGAATTTTATCTTTATTTTTGTTTTCTTTGTGTCATTTGCTTTAACTATAGAGCCATTTCCATGCTTAGCTACCAAAATGTGAATTGCACAGCATTAGTTCTTTGAAGTATTTATATATAAGAGAGTCATACCTTTGGATTTTTCCAGACTGCAGGGTTGTGGTGAAGACCCCAAATATAGAGACTCACGGTTATACCTGAGAAAGTAGGGAAATAAAAGAGATTTCAGGAGAAAGGCCAAATTGTGGACTGCTGTTATACTGCTTTTCAGTTCTTCTTGAAGGGAAGAGCTAGCTTCTGGCAGAGCTCTGTGTGCTGTGGCTGAAGTCACCAGTGGCTTGGGTTGACACCTTAGTTTTCAAAGCAATAATTTACTTAATTAATGATTCCATATTAAGGAGCTACTGGTATTATATCAAAGTGATAAACTGTGCTTATATTTCCTGCTATGCTTGGAAATTACTTAAATATATGTTAAATGACTATTGAACACCTACTGGCGACAGTTTGGGTACATAAGAATAGAACTGTAATTTCATCATGCAGATCCAGTGACAAACTTCTGCTGGTGCCGTTCATACATGGAAGGTGGGAAATTTTGGCAATTATCCATATGGTTGGGGATTGAAAAAATAAAGACAAAGGAGAGAGAATTTGAGGATTATTTGGTTACCAGAAATAATTCTAATAACTTAATTCTGGATCTGTCAACAAGGTTAGTGACAGGCTATAGCTGTTTACAAAAATCCTGCTGGCTTGTTTACCAAGGCATGAATTAATAGAACATCGACGCAGATAAGTGAAAGAGTGTCTCACATGACCCCTCTGCTTTCCACAAGCCCTGCTCAGAAACCCGTGCTGTTTTGAAGACCCTAGGTTCCAGGTTCAGGGCCTCTGTACAAGTTCTAGCTCTGCTCATATCAGTTAACCCCACCTGCACATTGAGGTTCCCCTGGTGGGTTTTTGGCTACATTGAAAGTGTTTAGAAACTATAAATCACTGTTTAAGTGTCTGTTAAGGTCACTTTCCAAGAGGAAAAAATGAGATAATGTGTTTGAAGGCTCCATATAAACTATTAAATGTTGTACATTTCTAAGGGTGATATTGTGATGAGGAGGCCAAAGATGCCTCTTGGTCTGTCAGACAGAGCTAAAGGTGCTCATCTTCCATGAAGTTTCATCTGGGTCTCAAACTCAGGCAAAGAAAGATTATCTCAGAAATAATGTCCCACAATGGAAGAAACCCTGGGATGGGATTCCAGAGACATGGGTTCTGGGCTTAGCTTTGCTGCAACTGGCTATGTGCCTTTGGGAAAGTCGCTGAAATTCAGATCTGATTAAGATATTATCCTCTGAGCTCTTAATCGGTGTCCAACCCTAAGCCAGATGTCCTTAGGATTATTTTTGTCTTCCCCGAGTGATAAGAAATCCACCAATCTTTGTCACTGCATGGTACCCTGGATCCCACAGTCTCTAGGAACTGCTTAGGAAAAGAATGCAAAGACCTGCAGGCAGTGAGCATCCATCTGGGAAGGTAAGGGGCTTGCTGAGTTTTCTGGAAATAGTTGGGATTGCAGGAATCAATCGTAACGTCTCCTTGATGCACATCGTGGTGTACGACATCTCACCCAGATGGTCCCTGTGAGGATGAGGGAGGTAGGGGACTCAGACATCATATCCAGTTTGTAAATATCAACTTTTTCTATTTGATGTTTATTCCTGGTAATTATTACCCTCAGATTAAGGCTATTTTGGCATTGGTTTACATAACAGAATGTTGAACTGTACTCTTTCTACATCAAGTTCAGCTGAGGTCCCAGAGGCAGAGGAACCAAACAGATTTTGAATATCCTCATTACAAAGTGAGGTGCCAACCTACCAGTAAAACATGTGCTAAGGAGATTTCTGAAAACCAGTTTGCAAATCCATAGTTTATCATATAAAGTAAACATGTATAAGAAATGGATAAGGATTGAAGAGAGGAGGTTTAAGAATTTTGAGAGAGAGAAAAAAATCCTTTAAAAAGAATTGATGGAATGCCAGAGTGCCCTGCAGAATAGAGGCAGGTATTCCCCCATCATAAAGAGTGGGAGGCTCTAGGAGGGTCACTTAGATCTGCGGTCCCCAACCCCTCCAGACTGCGGACCAGTACCGGTCTGTGGCCTATTAGGAGCTGGGCTGCACAGCAGGAGCTGAGCAGTGGGCAAGCAAGGCTTCATCTGTATTTACAGCTGCCCCCCATCACTCACATCACCGCCTGAGCTCTGCCTACTGTCAGATCAGTGGTGGTGTTAGATTCTCATAGGAGCATGAACCCTACGGTAAATTGCATATGCGAGGGATCTAGGCTGCACACTCCTTATGAGAATCTAATGCCTGATGATCTGAGTGGAGCTGAGGCGGTGATGCTAGTGCTGGGGAGCAGCTGCCAATACAGATTATCACTACCAGAGAGGTCTGGCTACACAATACATGTGATGCCCTTGACTCATCCTGAAACCATCTCCCCCTGCCACTCCAGGTCCATGGAAAAATTGTCTTCCATGAAACCAGTCCCTGGTGCCGAAAAGTTTAGGTACCACTGACCTAGATGATCTGGCCTATGCTCTCTGGAGTTGGAGGAGTACAGAACTGATGTGAAAGGCTGTGACTCAGAACAGAAAGAGAGGCAGGAAAAAGCGGCAAGGCCAGAATGTGCAAGTGTGCCCTATGGACCAGTGAACTGGCAAGAGGGAGAGCTCTTGGATTAGTTTGAAAATAACTCTGCCTAAAGATAAAAATTCCCTTGTCCCCTGAATTCCCACTGGAAAGTTCTAGTGAGGGAGTCTCCCAGAAATCCACAGATGCTTGAGAGAAATGGAAGCATTGAACATCCACCAAGCCCTTTGGTATGATCACAATATTACTAGCCCTTTTTTCCTTATCCCCTCTCCTCCCAGAACCATTTCTGGAAGGGTCAGAAACAGCAGCTACTGAGCATAGAAGGAGCTGCTCAGTAAGAATAAGCCAACCACAAACTCCTCACCCACTGATGGCTTCCAGGCCCAAAGAAGTACCAAACTGGGAGGGAGAAAAAAGCTCCAAGTGGATCAGTATTTGAAAATGTCATTACTACACTGGGCCAGACAGTTTAATTACTGACATGAAATTGTACTTGTGATTTAAACAAATGGGAACTCTCTGAGACATACTCATGATTTTGCACCAGAGATGAAAAGAACTTGCCCCACACAGCAAGTTTAAAGTGTCAGTGAGAGAATAATAAGTTTGTTTTTTATTTGCATCCTAGCTAGTCACATTGGTTCAATAAAATAACTGCACATATTTAGTCTATTTGACTTATTGTATTTTATATGCTTTTCTGATTTACTTATTTTGAAAGCAGGCTTTGGCCATTAGGTAATGTGAAATTTTAATTTTGAACTCTTTTTTCCTCAAGCTCAGGATAAAAAAGAATAATTCTGCTTACCCTGGCAGTTTGTTTAATTAAAAAAAACTCCAACTTTGTCCACCTCAATTATGAAGCAAAAAGAAGAGAGGAATTTTAACTCAATGCAGAAATGGGCTGACAGGAAGCTAAATATAGAAGTTAAACAACTTTCCAGCTTTCCCAGAAATTGCTCTTGGTAGTACAGTTTTATTACTTGTCTAGAAGAATTATAAATTATTATAATGCCACATTCAAATTTCATTAAATACAACTTTAAGTATATATTATGGAGTAAAAATATTTTATTCTCTATAATATTATTACCATTGCTCTTATTAAAATAAAAGATAGTCAACGGATCATCTGGACATTATTTTCTCACCTGGAAGAGATTTCTTTATTGTTTTCACATTTAAGCCAAGCGAGAATGAGAAAAGTTAATATCTGAGTTGTATAAATATCCACTCTAATCAAGGTTAAAGTTTCTAATTTATGTTGGGAGGTGATATGCAATGTTTCCAAATCAGCAAGATGGGAGAATAGGAGGTACCTCACTTGAATCTCCTCACAGCAACAAAAATTTTATAGCCATCCACATACAAAAGTGCCTTTGTGGGAGCCTTGGGATTCAAGTAGGAGTATGTGAAACCCCAGTGGAGCACAATGTCTAGGAGAGTTTTTTTGAGCACATAGATCTATACCCAGGTGGAAGACTCACTAAATGTGGTCCTAGCTCCAGACGTTGAAATGGTCCTACTCCCCTGCAGGCTCAACTATAGTCCTGTTTGTACTTAGTCCTACTACCAAATTCATTGGCCAAGGGCCTGAAAGGAACCAAGCATACCAGTTCCTTACGAGACAACCCTGCCCACCTTGGTCTCAGCTGTGGACCCAGAAATGCCCCTTTAACTCAGCTCCAGCCCCTTTCAGCTGTGGTCTGCAATCAGTCCTGCTCATACAAGGACCCAGAGGGAGACAGATCTGTCTACACTTGGCAATACTGATTCCACAGTAGAACCTGAAACAGCCCTGAATCTTGGCCCCAGCTCCTCTCAGCTATGGTCTAAGAGCAATTCTGTCTGGCCAGAAACATGCTGGGAGACATGCCTATCTGTGTCCTTGGGGCAGACTTGCCAACCTCAGTCTGAAAGCAGATCCTGAAATGGCCCTGAAAAGCAACTCCTGTCTCCCTTTTCAGCTGTGGCCTGAGAGCAGACAGGAACCTACAAGAAGACACACCCCCCCCAGTGTTCAAAATCCCACACCTGCCACTGAGGTTAGTGGCTCAATCATGAAGCAGGCTCAATCATGAAGAAGACAGAATCAGGGAACTCAAAGACAGGTCATTTGCTATTAGATTATTAGAAGAACAAAAAGAAACAAGAATCAAAAACAGTGATGAAAGCACAAAGGACTTACGGGACATCATCAAATGTACACATATGCAAATTATGGGAATTCCAGAAAGAGTAGAGAAAGAGAAAGGGGCAAAAATATTATTTAGAAAAATGTTAGCTGAAAACGTTTCAAATATTAGGAGGGATATGAACATCCAGATTTATGAAGCTCAAAGGATTCCAAACAAGAAAAGCCCAAAGAAAAGTAAACCAAGGTAAATTATAATCAAATTGTTAAAAGTCAAAGACAAAGAGAGAATCTTGAAAGCAATAAGAGAGGAGACTTATAACATACAAAGAAACCACCTCATAAGGCCATGAGCAGAATTCTTAACAGAAATCTTGCAAACCAGGAGGGAGTGGGATGATACGCTCAAAGTGTTGAAAGAAAAAAAACTGACAAATAACCTGGCAAAGTTATCTTTCAAAATGAAGGAGAAATCAAGACTTTCCCGAACAAAAGTTGAGTGTGTTCATGACCTCTAGACCTGCCTTATAAAAAATGCTAGTGGGAGTTCTCCAAATTGAAATGAAAAATGCTAATTAACAACATGAAAATTGAAAGTTAAAAATTCACTGGTAAAGGCAAATACATAGTTAAATTCAGAATACCCTAATAATGTAGTAGTGATATGTATATCACTTATATCTCTAGTATAAAGGGTAAAAGACAAAACTATTAAAAAAAACTATAGCTATAATAATATGTTAAGGAACATATAATATTAAAAAGATATAAATCATGATATTAAAGACAAAATATGGGGGTAGCAAAGTAAAAGTGTAGAGTTTTTTAAGTGATGAAAGTTAAGCTGTTATCAGTTTAAAATAGCCTGTTATAACTATGATTTATGCAAGCCTCATAGAAACCACAAAGCAAAAACCTGTGGTGGGCACACAAAAGATAAAAAGTAAGGAATCAAAGTATACCACTAGAGAAAAGCACCTAATCACAAAAGAAAACAAGAGAGGAAGAAAGGAACAAAAGATCTTTAAACAGCCGGGCGCGGTGGCTCACGCCTGTAATCCTAGCACTTTGGGAGGCCGAGGCGGGCCGGATTGCTCAAGGTCAGGAGTTCGAAACCAGCCTGAGCGAGACCCCGTCTCTACCAAAAATAGAAAGAAATTAATTGACCAACTAAAAATATATATATACAAAAAATTAGCCGGGCATGGTGGCGCATGCCTGTAGTCCCAGCTACTCGGGAGGCTGAGGCAGAAGGATCGCTGAGCCCCGGAGATTGAGGTTGCTGTGAGCTAGGCTGATGCCACGGCACTCACTCTAGCCTGGGCAACAAAGTGAGACTCTGTCTCAAAAAAAAAAAAAAAAAAAAAAAACAACAACAAAAAAAACCAAAGATCTTTAAACAACAAGAAAACAATGAACAAAATGGCATTAGTAAGTTCTTACCTATCAATAATTGCCTTGACTATAAATGAATTGTTATCTATTCACAGAGTGACAGAATGGGTTAAAAAAAAAACCCAAGATCTAACTATATGCTGCCTACAGATACTCATTTCACCTTTAAGGACACAAATAGACTGAAAGTGAAGGGCTGAAAGAAGATATTCCATGCAAATGGAAACCAAAAGAGAGCAAGCTGACAAGCTGACAAGCTGTACTTATAGTAGACAATAGACTTTAAGTAAAAACTATAAAAAGAGTACAGAAGGCAATTATACAACAGCAAAGGGGTCAATTCATCAGGAAGATATAATAATTGTGAATATATATGCACTCAACATGGGAACACCTAAATATATTAAGCAAAAATTAGCAGATCTGAAGGGACAAATAGCAATGTAATAACATCAGGGGACTTAAATATCCCACTTTCAACAATGGGTAAACCATTCAGACAGAAAATCAATAGGGAAATGTTAGTATTAAACTTGAACTACATATTAGACTAAATGGACTTAACAGACATCCATAGAACATTCCATCCCACAATACCATAATACATATTTTTCTCAAGGACACACAGAACATTCTCCAAGACATAATATATGTTACGCCACAAAACAATTCTGAACAAATTTAAGAAGACTGAAGTCATTTTAAGTATCATTTCTGACCACAATAGTATGAAAGTAAAAATCAATTATAGGAGGAAATTTGAAAAATTCACAAATATGTGGAAATTAAACAACAGGCTCTTGAACAATCAATGGATCAAAGAAGAAATCAAAATAGAAATAAAAAAATCTTGAGATAAGTGAAAATGGAAATACAGCATACAACAACTTATGGGATACAGTGAAAGCAGCTCTAAAAAAGATATTTTCAGCAATAAATGTCTACATTTAAAAAGGAGATTTCAAATAAATAACCTACTGTTACACCTCAAGGAAGTATAAAAAGATGAACAAACTAAGCCTAAAGTTAGTAGGAAGGAAATGATAAAGATCAAAATAAAAATAAACGAAATAGAAACTCAAAAAGTAATAGAAGAGATCAATAGAACTAAGAGTTTATTTTTGAACAGATAAAATTGGCAAAACTTTAGCTAGAATAACTAAGAAAAAAGGAAGACTCAAATACTGTAAATAAAATCAGAAATGAAAAAAGACATTGCAACTGATGTCACAGAAATACAAAGGATCATAAGTGACTATTCTGAACAATTACATGCCAACAAATGGGATAACCTAAAAGAAATGGATAAATTCCTAATGACATAAAACCTATCAAGACTGGCTTATGAAGAAATAGAAACTCTGAACATACTAATAACAGATAAAGAGATTGAATCAGTAATAAAAAATTAGGACCTGATGGCTTCACAGCTGAATTCTATCAAACATTTAAAGAAGAACTAATATGAATCCTTATCAAATTCCTCCAAAAAATGGAGTAGAAAATACTTCCAAACTAATTTTACAAGGTGAATTTACCCTGCTACCAAAGCCAGACAGGGATACTTTAAGAAAAGAAAATTACAGGCCAATATCACTGATGAACATAGATGCAAAAATCCTCAACAAAATACTAGTGAACTGAACTCAGAAGTACATTAAAAGGATCATTCACTAAGATAGAGTGATATTTATCCCTGGGATACAAGGATGGTTCAACCTATGTAAATTAATAAATGTGACACACCACATTGAAAGAGTGAATAATAAAACCCAACTGGTCATATCAACAAACACAGAGAAAGCATTTGACAAATTTCAACATCCTTTCATGATAAACATTATCAGTAAATTAGCTAAAGAAGGAATGTATCTCAACACAATAGAGGCCACATATGACAAACCCATAGCTAACATCATATTCAATGGTAAAAAGTTGAGACCTTTTCATCCTAAGATCAGGAATGAGACAAGGATGTCCACTCTTGCCTCTTCTATTCAACATAGTACAGGAAGTCCTAGCCAGAGCAATTAGGCAGGAAAAGGAAATAAAAGGTATGTAAATTGGAAAGGAAAAAGTAAATTGTTCCCATTTGCAGATGACATGATCATAAGTATAGAAAACTCTAAAGATTCCTCCAAAAAACTGTTAAAACTGATAAATAAATTCAGTAAAGTTGCAGGATACAAAATCAACACACAAAAATCAGTTGCATTTTGATACACTAAAAATGAATTATCTGAAAAAGAAATATAAAATACTTGGGAATAAATTTAATCAATAGGGTGAAAGATCTATACACTGAAAACTATAAAACACTGGTGAAAGAAATTGAAGAAGATACCAATTGAAAGATATCCTGTGTTCATGGATTGGAAGAATTAATATTGTTAAAAATGTTCATACTACCCAAAGTGATCTATAGATTCAATGCAATCCTTATCAAAATTTCAATAGCATTATCACAGAAATAGAAACAACAACCCTAAAATTTGTGTGGAATCACAAAAAAACCCACATAACCAAAGTAATCTTTTTTTTTTTTTTTTTTTTTTTGAGACAGAGTCTCACTTTGTTGCCCGGGCTAGAGTGAGTGCCGTGGCGTCAGCCTAGCTCACAGCAACCTCAATCTCCTGGGCTCGAGTGATCCTTCTGCCTCAGCCTCCCGGGTAGCTGGGACTACAGGCATGTGCCACCATGCCCGGCTAATTTTTTATATATATATCAGTTGGCCAATTAATTTCTTTCTATTTATAGTAGAGACGGGGTCTCGCTCAGGCTGGTTTTGAACTCCTGACCTTGAGCAATCCGCCTGCCTCGGCCTCCCAAGAGCTAGGATTACAGGCGTGAGCCACAGCGCCCGGCCCCCAAAGTAATCTTGAACAAAAAAGAGCAAAGCTGGAGGCATCATACTACCTAATCTTAAAATCCACCACAAGGCTCTATTCATCAAAACAGCATGATACTTTCCCCAAGCAGATATATAAGCTAATGAGGCAGGATAGAGAACCTAGAAATACATCTACACATTTATGGTCAGCTGATCTTCTACAAAGGTGCCAAGAACACACAATGGTGAAAGGATATGCTTTTTAACAAATGGTGTTGAGAAAACTGGATGTTCACATGCAGAAGAATAAAACTTGCCCCTTATCTCATTCCATATAGAAACATTAATTAAAATGAATTAAAGACTTAAACATATGACATGAAACTGTAAAACTACTAGAAAAAATATAGGGTTTTTGACATTGGTTTTGGTAAAGATATGCTGGCTACAACCCCCAAATCATAGGCAACACAAGCAAAAATAGACAAACAAGTTTGCATCAAACCAAAAAGCTTATGCACAACAAGGAAAATAATCAACATAGTGAAGAGACAACTGAAAGAATGGGGGAATATGTTTGTGAACCATATATCTGACAAAGGGCTAATATCCCAAATATATAAGGAACTCACACAACTCAATAGCAATAAAACAAATAACCTGGTTAAAAAATAGGCAAAACCTATATAAACATTCTCAAAAGAAGACATACAAATGGCCACAGGTATATTTTAAAAAGCTCAACATCACTAATCATCAGAGAAATTCAAATTAAAACTGTAATGATCTCTCACCTCACATCTGTTAGAATAGCTATTATCAAAAAGACAGGCCAGGCATGGGGGCTCATGCCCTATAATCCTAGCACTTAGGGAGGCCAAGGAGGTAGGATCACTTGAGGCCAGGAGTTGGAGACCAGCCTGAGGGAGACTCCATCTCCACAAAAAATAGAAAAATTAGCCAGGCATGGTGGCATGCACCTGTAGTTTCAGATACTTGAGAGGCTGAGGAAGGAGGACTGCTTGAGCCTAGGAGTTTGAGGTTGCCATGAGCTGTGAGGAAGCCACTGCATTCTAGCATGGGTGACAGAATAAGACCCTGTCTCAAAAAAAAAAATATGAAAGATGACAAATGTTAGTGTAGATGTGGAGAAAAGGGAACATTTGAACACTGTTGATGGGAATGTAAATTAGTATAACCATTATGAAAAATAGTATGGAGGTTCCCCCCCCAAATAAAAAATACAACTACCATATGATATATCAATTTTATTTCTGGGTATACATCCAAAGGAAACAAAATCAGTATTGAAAATGTATCTGTTTGCACAATAGCCCAGATGTGAAATCAACCTAAGTATCCATCACTGAATGAATGGCTTGAGAAAATGTGGCATATGTACACAAAGGAATACTATTTAACCTTACAAAAGAAGGATATCTTGTCATTTGTGACAACATGTATGAACCTGGAGGACATTATGTTAAATGAAATTAGCCAGGCACAGAAAAACAAATGCCACATGATCTCACTTATATGTGAAATCTAAAATAAAATAAAATAAAATATTAAACTCACAGAAGCAGAAAGTAGAATGGTGGTTACCAGGGACTGGGGGGAATGAGGAATTGGGGAGATGTCACTTAAAGGACACAAAGTTTCAGTTAGACAGGAGGAATAAGTTTAGGAGACGTATTGTACAACACAGTAGTTAACAACTTGTATACCTGAAAATTGCTAAGAGGGTAGCTTGTAAATGTCTCTATCACAAAAAATGATTAAGTGTGAGATAATGGACATGCCCATTCATTGATTGATTCAGTCATTCCCCACAATGCATACATATATGAAAACATCATGTTGTATGCTATACACACATACACACACACACACAGATAGACATATATACACTCACACATACTTGTTGTCAGTTAAAAACTCAACACTGTATTGTATGCTATATAGATTAAACCTTTAATTTATGGTAGAAAATTACTATTATTTCCTTATAAAAATGAGATGAGATCTCTACTGTACTTTATAACTTCAAATTTTGCTTTAGAAATGTTTCAGATGAGCTGACCTTGCATATGAAATGTTTTTTCCTAGTTATGTGGCTGAGTTGCTCTTAGCATTTCTATCCTTCTGCCCTTTTGACCAGCTAGGGAGAAGGGTGAGATTTATGTTAGGGGCATGTTTTATCTTTGCAAACAGCACATCTGAGGGGCAAATCCATAACCTGGGCTTTATTAACAGCAAGATATGCTTAAAGTCTAACAAAATAGAATTGAAGTTTTCCACCTGGCTTACTTCTACTTATCCTATAAGAGGTAGCTTAAGTGTTGGATCCTGAGGGAAGTCTCCTTGAGCCCCCCGGCCAGGTTAGGTGCCTGTCTTCTATGTCTCTGTGTTAGCCAGCGCATATATCTGTCATTGCACTCATCATGATATACTGCAATTTTCTATAGGGAGTTCTGTCTTCTGTAGTAGATGGTGAGTTCATTGAGGGCAGGACCCACATCAAATCTTAGTCAATTTTTTTAGTGCTTCAGTAATTAAAATGTCCTCAGTCCTTATTTGCTAAACTCAACTACAGCATGTATCATCTAATATTATGTTCAAAGTCCAAAATCAATCCTGAGGAATAAAATTGAAGACAAGGGCATGGAAGAGGATGTCTACAATGAGCCTTAATACTGCAGCTTCTCATTCAGCTCTCTGAAAAGAGGAGTCCCACATGAGCCCCGTGGTTCAACTCTAAATGCAAACCTAGGCATCAAGTCCTCATTTCCAATGCACCAGAGACCAAATGAAAGAATGGAAATGGGACGTTTTACACACCACTGATTAGAAAAATAATGACAGATAATTTATACATGACTAACCTTTTGCAAAAGGTAAGAGGATAAGTTGGGGCTCTCTTAAGAAAGAGCAGAAAAGTAGCCTACCTCCTCTGCTTCCATATACACATATCTTAAGACACTATGGTCACTAAGTTACCAGAACAAAAAATGAAGCAAAATCCCAGAAGGAGAACAAGGATGAAATACTTGGGGATGCAGATCTTACCAGGTGATAGAAGAGCCGTCCCCTAGGATGCCCTTGATCTCCTCCCGACATCTGTCCTGATGCTCAGGGTTCTGAGCCAGGCAGTAGAGGAGCCAGGAGAGGCTGGAAGCCGTGGTTTCGTGCCCTGCGGCCATGAACGTGTTCACCTCAGATTGGACGTCAGTATCTGAGAAGACATCTCCGTTTTCAGCCTAGTAAGCACAGTACAGATATATTTTTTATAAAATGTCAGCTTATAGATGTTTGGCTATCCAATCAAAATAGTGATTTTAGGGGAAAAATTATTTTCAAATAAGGGTTTCAATTTTAATTCAGTACAATGAATATATACTATAAGCCAAATTTTGCCCAGAGCATAAAGGAGAACCAAGGTTAGAAAAGCAGGCCCTGAAAAGAGGTCCCCAATCACCAGGCCCTAGAAATTCACTTTGAACTCCTAGATATATCCAGATTTTCCAGGACCTCATCATAATCATTTTATGTGCTTAGCTTGTGACCATTTTCTTGTGATTCCCTGAATTCCATGTAACTATATAATAATTCCCAAATCCTGTCAAATCTATAATTTAGTCTCTACTGACTCTCTCTGGTAACACGGTTACAGAATTCTATCTTTACCTCAAACTGCATGGAGCCAACTCACCAATTCAAAGTACTATTAAATTTAGTCAATCAGTTTCGTTTTTGTCACCCTACACCCCACCTCATCCCCACTTACCCACCTACCCACACAAGTAACTGGCTGGTTGAGCAGGATCAGTAACTTGGAAGGTGTACCTGGGTAGAAAGGACGATGTCCAGAAAATCCTTGTACTTCCTCTTTTGAGTGTTGTTCTGCTGCTTCCCAGCCTTGAAGGATTCCTTTCTGTCCTGGATCATCTTTTCTGGGTAGAATAATAGTTCCCCATCACCAAAGTGACAGCAAAGTAAATCAAAGTCAAAAAAATTATAAAGCAAGCCATAGCCCATGAATAGCTCCAAATCTTGCTTGATTTCCAGAGACGAAAGTGAGTACATGATATTTAAATAGATTTAATTTTCACAGTTGGTTCCTCTCCCTGTAAAGTGGACTTTTGATGAAAGCTCCAAAAATAAACACAACAGACCCAAACATAGTTTATATCTAGTAGGTAGGCAATATAATTAAGATGATTTTAAATTTAGACTCAAAAAACCAATTGTTCTTTTCTTCTTCAGTCTAAAATCTTATCTTCATGGAAAAGTTATCAAATAAAATGGAATGAAATGGAGGACAGCAAAAAAAAAATGTCGATATATGTATATTGAAGGGGCTGAAAGAAAAAAAACAAACTAAAAATGTGGAATAGAGGTAATTTTTTTTTTTTTTAAGACAGAGTCTCACTTTGTTGCCCGGGCTAGAGTGAGTGCCGTGGCGTCAGCCTCTCTCACTCTCTCACAGCAACTTCAAACTCCTGGGCTCAAGCAATCCTACTGCCTCAGCCTCCCAAGTACCTGGGACTACAGGCATGTGCCACCATGCCCGGCTAATTATTTCCTCTATATATTAGTTGGCCAATTAATTTCTTTCTATTTATAGTAGAGACGGGGTCTCGCTCTTGCTCAGGCTAGTTTTGAACTCCTGACCTCGAGCAATCTGCCCGCCTCGGCCTCCCAGAGAGCTAGGATTACAAGCGTGAGCCACCGTGCCCGGCCTCTAGAGGTAATATTTAAAACCACAATTCCGGAAAGCTTTCTGGAAATAGGAGCAAATTTATATCTATATATCAAAGGACCCATCTTATACCTGGAAAAATTGGAATAAAATGGCCAATTCCATTACACATTCTAGTAAAACTATTTGACGTTAAAGACAGAAGAAAAATATTCTCAGAGACTCCAGACAAAAAGATCGAACCACTTTTTGGGGTGAGAAAGTTGGGCTAGCATCAGACTTGCCAGTGACAATAAAGAACTCAAGACAACGGTAGAGCATCTTAAGAAATTCAAGAAAGTATAACATAAGTATTTTACATCCAGACAAACTGCCCTTCAAGTGTTAAGGCTATGGAAAAATGGGTTTAAATATGCAAGAACTCAAGGGATGCTGTGGTTATGAGCCCTTCCTGAGGACACAGAGGATGAACTTCACCCAATCTAGAGATAACTGCAAGAACGTCATTAGAATAACTGAGGTGGGCATTTAAGAAATTTAATTCTAGATCTTAAACTAAAACAAAGATAGAGATCTGGGTGGAACAATAACATATGAACATTAAGAGTAAGAATCATGCAACTAAAAATATAACATATGGGAGAGAGAAAGGGGAAAGCAGAATAAGATCACCAATAGCTGTACAGGTAAGAAACGGAACTCAAAGGACATCATTTAAAACTGATAAACCATGAAATAAGCCAGTAACAAAAAGACAAATAATCCGATATGATTCCACTTAGATGGAGGTACCTAGAGTAATCAAATTCATAGACAGAAAGTAGAATGGTGGCTGCCAAGGGCTGAGAAGTGGGAAGAATGGGGAGAGAGTGTTTAATGAGAGTGGAGTTTCGGTTCTGCATGATGAAAAGAGTTCTGGAGATGGATGGTGTTGGCAGTTGTTCAACAGTGTGAATGGTCCTGGCGTGATGGTTCACGCCTGTAATCCTAGCACTCTGGGAGGCTGAGGCAGGCGGATTGCTCGAAGTCAGGAGTTCAAAACCAGCCTGAGCAAGACCGAGATCCCATCTCTACTATATATAAAAAGAAATTAATTGGCCAACTAATATATATAGAAAAAATTAGCCGGGCATGGTGGCACATGCCTGTAGTCCCAGCTACTCAGGAGGCCGAGGCAGCAGGATTGCTTGAGCCCAGGAGTTTGAGGTTGCTGTGAGCTAGGCTGACGCCATGGCACTCACTCTAGCCTGGGCAACAAAGTGATACTCTGTCTCAAAAAAAAAAAAAAAAAACAACAAACAAAACAGTGTGAATGTACAGCTGCTGAACTGTACACTTAAAAATGGCTAAGATGGTAAATGGTATATGTATTTTGCCACAATAAAAATTAATAACAAACCAGACAGCAAATGGTTAAGTATGGAAAAAAGGGAATTTTCATAAAAGGACTAAATACTATGGTAGCCATAGAACAAAAATATAATGTCAGAAGATATTACACTTAATAAAAAACAAAGAAGACATACCACATAGAGAAAGAAACAGTGTGCTGGATTGAAGAACATGCCCCCAAACTTTATGTCCACTTAGGACCTGTGAATGTGGCCTTATTTTGAAATACAGAGTTTGTAGAGAAGTACAGTCATGTGTTGCTTAATGACGGGAATACATTCTGATAAATGCATCGTTAGACGATTTCATGGTTGTGCAAACATCAGAGTAGACTTATACAAACCTAGGTGATACAGCCTACTACACGCCTGAGCTATATGGCACAGCTTATCGCTCCTAAGCTACAAACATATAAAGCATGTTACTGTACTGAATGCTGTAGGCTATTGCAACACATTGATAAGTATTTGTCTATCTAAACTACCTAAACATAGAAAAGGTAAAGTAAAAATATGGTATTATGATCTTATGGGACCAACATTGTATATGTAGCCTGTCATTGACACATTGTTACGTGGCACATGACTGTAAACAAGTTAAGATGAAGTCATATTGGAGTAAGGTGGGCCCTAATTCAATGATTGGCAACCTCATAAGAAGAGAGAAATTTGGAAAAAGATACATAGAGAGAAATCAATCATGTGAAGGCAGAAATTAGAGTCATGCAATTGCAAGTGAGGAAGTCTAAGGATTGCTACCAAACACCGGAAGGAGAAAGAAGAAGGAAGGATTCTTCTCTAGAGCCTTCAAGATGGAACATGGCCCTGCTGACACCTTGATTTTGTGTCTCTAGCCTCTGGAACTGTGATAGAGTAAGTTTCTGGTGTTTTGAGCCACCTAGCTTGTAGTTATTTGTTATGGCCTATCTCTACTAAGAAATTAAATCAATAATCAACAACCTTCCAAAACAGCAAAATCAGGCACAGATGATTTCACTGGTGAGCTCTACCAAACATTTAAGAAAGAAATTAAACCAATTTTCCACAATCTCTTCCAGAAAATAGAATCAGAAGGAATACTTTCATGGCTCATTTTATGAGGCCACCATTACCCTCATACCCAAACCAGACAAAGATATTACAAGAAAAGAAAACTACAGACCAATATCTCTCATACACATAGATGCAAAAATCTTCAACAAAATACTAACAAATTGAATCTAACAATAATTATACACCATGACCAAGTGGGATTCACTTCAGGTATGCAAGTCTAGTTCAATATTCAAATATCAATTAATGTAAAACATTACATCAACAGACTAAAGAAGAAAAATCATATGATCATATCAATACATGCAAAAAAATCATTTGAAAAAATCCAACAGTCATTCATAATGATTTAAAAAAGACCTCCCAGCAAACTAGGAATAGAGGGGGAACTTCCTCAATTTGATAAAGAACATCTACAAAAGCCCTACAGTTTACATCACACATAATGGGGAGAAACAAGATGTTTTCCTCGTAAGATCAGGAAGAAGGCAATGATGTCCTCTCTCACCAATCCTATTCAACATTGTCCTGGAAGTCCTAACTAATACAATAAGACAAGGAAATGAAAGGCAGACTAGGAAGGAAGAAATAAAACTGTCTTTCTTGGCCGGGCGCGGTGGCTCACGCCTGTAATCCTAGCTCTTGGGAGGCCGAGGCGGGCGGATTGCTCAAGGTCAGGAGTTCAAAACCAGCCTGAGCAAGAGCGAGACCCCGTCTCTACTATAAATAGAAAGAAATTAATTGGCCAACTGATATGTATATAAAAAATTAGCCGGGCATGGTGGCGCATGCCTGTAGTCCCAGCTACTTGGGAGGCTGAGGCAGAAGGATCGCTGGAGCCCAGGAGTTTGAGGTTGCTGTGAGCCAGGCTGACGCCACGGCACTCACTCTAGCCTGGACAACAAAGCGAGACTCTGTCTCAAAAAAAAACAACAAAAAAACAAAACTGTCTTTCTTCATAGATGGCATGATTGTAGAAAAAAAAATCCAGATGCAAGAAAATAAAATATTGATAAATTTGACTAAATAAAAATATACGATGTTGAAAAGGTTTTATTTTGAAGTTTTGAAAAAATTTAACATTTAATATTTTCTCAAATTCTTTGCATTTTGTTTTTATCATGATATATAATATAAAAAAATGAAAAGAATTTTTTCACCAAGTTTTATGTAGCTGACCCCCAAAATCTACCCCTGATTACTCCTATGAACCATATAAATATTAACATTTTCTGTGTGGGCCATGATGCAAAAAGGTTTAAGGACTACTGCTATTATAATGCCCACTGGTATAAAATTGTTTCTGTCCTGCTTCTCTGAGTGTTTTCCTTACAATATCTACATGCATGTGTGTATATACATATATGTGAATGTGCATGTGTCAGTGTGTCTTGCAAATTTTCTGGGGGCAAAGGTATTTGACATAGTAACTATCCTTTATATTTAACATTTATTCAATGCCATACAGTGTCATAAATGCTTTATATATATATATGTTATATATATATATTCATCACCACAATAAACCTATGAGATAGGTTCTTTTTTATCTCCATTTTACAGATGACACAGAGATTAAGGAGTAACTTGTCCAAAGTCACGCTGCTAGTAAGGATGAAGGATTAATTAACTGCTTGATAAGTATTCTGTATCATGGTGTTCATGAATGGTAATGTTGAATTGCTTAAAAAGCTTAATCTACTTCAATTTTTGTGTCTATGTTTTGCTAAAACTATTTTTGAAGCAAGCTTCTTTTAAATGCATGTCCATGTTTACTGTTCCTATTCACTCCTATGTTGGATGAATGTTTTTATCTGGTCATTATCACTGCAATCACTGCACAAAAAGCCATATTCCATGTATAGTTTAAAATTTTAAACGCTCATCTGTTATATTCATATTAATAATAATTGTATATAGTAAAAATTATATAATATATAGAAAAGTTCTCATAAGATTACTATCATGGTTGTAGCAAAGTCTTCTGAAGGACTCAAGTTGTATTTCATTGGAGCAGTGTCCTCATAAATGCTCCATTAAGAACAAATATTCTTTTTCTTTTCACATTGAAGTTCTCCCTCTAGAGAGGCACAATACAGTCATGACGGTGTATGGACACGGCCACCTAGATTGTACAAATACCTGTGTACTGATGCACCACTTGGATTAACTTCTGGAAGTAGTGGCCCTTAGGGCTGAGTTTGAAAAGCAAGTCATGGTGATACCAGAAACTGTATATTCTGTTACGTATAATTCTGCCGATTTGAAACGTGGCTTTTACATAAGGATCATGGGTGCTAGAGGAGAAAGTTGGGACAACGTGTTAATAAATGGTTTAGAGAATGGTGAGCAAATATCTTTTTTGCTCTTCTGTCACTGACCTGTTTGTCTGGCAGTTGGACTCCTGGCTGAAAGCACATTTCATGATTGTATCCAGAGCCAACAAGTTGATGTGCTCATAAACGTCCACGCTTGTGTTCTCAGTGCCGCACAGCTTCTCCCACTTATCCTGGCATAGGAGGTCAAGGTCAACATCCTTACCACCATTACCCTGCCTTTGTTTGAAGGCTCCTCCCTGACTCTGCCCTTATGATCTAAGGGAAACAACCCTGACCCAGATTGAACCAAAGGTCACATGAGGAAATCAGTCATGTGCTTACATTGGGCACAAGCAAGGGAAACAGGCACCCAGCTAAGTAAGAAAGAGCAAACTGCATATCTGGTAAATGGCTGTGGTAAGGAGCTGTGGCTTTTCAATTATTACCATAACTCTGCTTTCAGACGGACCAGAGTTCCAGTAAAACACACAATCAGTGATACAAGACCCATAATTACAAGGGGTTTCCCTAGGGCTTCTTCCATCTTCAGTTCCCAGCTTGCTAGATATCACTCTACTATTCTCAACCACTATAACCACACTTAAGCTTGGAACATTTTCAAAAACATTTCAGATCATCCAGAAGCGGGGGACAGAGACGTGGTGTGGAGAGAAGCCGCCACCAGGAGCCCTCTCCTAGCCAAGCACAGCCTGTGCCCACCTGACGTCCCGCAAAAGGAGACCTGCCCTGAAATGCTTGGCCTGACTTTTTTTTTAGAACTGCTGCAAAGTTCCCCAGTTGAAAATGTATTTGTCAGAATAAGCATTCTTTGTGTAAAAGCACAAATGCATTGAAATGTTTAAATTCAGTTCAACCTACACTTGTTGAGTACCTATGGGCACTGAGCTTGGTGCTAAGGACTTGGAAGCCACAAATAAAAGGCAAAGAGAGTTTTAAAAACTTTTACCTAAATGTCAATCGTTTAGTCAAATAGCTTTCATCAGAACCATGTAAGTTTTACTGAGTATAAATGGTGAGTTTAGAAGAAATGCAAGCAAAGGCAAGGCTTCTGCGCTCGAGGCACTGAGTCTGGAACAATTCGGCAGAGGAAGAGGGAGAGAAAACCCAGGGAAATGTGTGGCTGAGAAATGAGGAGGGCAGAAATTGCTCCTGAAAGTGGAGAGAAAACCCAAATACAGTCACTGCTGGATTGAAATTGTGCTGAAGCCAGTCAGCAACCAGAGTGGAAAGGGGATGCTTTCCTCCTTCTCTGTCTTGCACCTTGCGGTCTCCAGGTCTCTGCCTCGAGGACTCGCACCATGTTTTTATCACAATCCCGGCAGACTTCAGTTCAATCTGCTTCTGTGAGCTTGGCTGAGAACCAACCAATGAGCTGCTAACAGTGGTTCCTCTGAGGACAGGGGTGGGTTTGCAGATGATGAGGGAAACTGGCTTTCGTTTTAATGTGTTCAAAGCATTTATGATGAAACTGTATTAATTAACTACATCTGTGATTTCCAAATAAATACGATTTAAAAGTTTAAAACCATTGTACAAGTAGAGTTTTGGAATAGAACTCATTTATAAATCAGACACTGCCCACTGGAATGTTCCTCTACGATGTCCTTTTGCCTCTTTGGAAGGTTCAGATCAGTGCCTAATGATCCTCCACCACTTACAAGAGGAAACTCACATTTGCAATTTTAATACAGACAGTGTTCTTTGCTCAGTCCTTTATGGCCATCAGGCAAGTCCATGTAAACCTCCAAACCTTTGTTCAAGCTGATTTGCTTTGCTTCAAATTCTCTCACCCATATTATCTATGTATTCAAGTCCAGCTTAGATTTCACGGTAAATTTGAGTCTCCTCTGAATCTGAAGCTGCAATAGCTGTTCCTGCCTTTCTTATCTATCGCCTACAGCACTGTCTAGAATCTCACCACTTGGTACTTGGTTTATTATCATAGGATCTCAAAATATATCAAAGACAGAGGCCCAGATATATATTTTTTAATCACCCAAAGAACATAACAAAGGCTTACAGACACCTATTGCTCATGGGTACTTGTACATTGGTTAATTTCTAGAAATCATTGCCTTGATTTTCACCACCCACTAAACATATGTCTAATACCGTCCCTGCTGGAAGCATTTCGAGATGCACCGGAGTACACCCATCTCTCACTCACCAGCATCGTGTTTACAGAATGGGCTATCACCTCAACATAGGTTTTCAGGATGTTAAAGTGGAATCCAGGAGTTAGTAGGCGGCGGTGCTGGAACCACTTGGGCCCTTCTAGATTCAACAGTCCTTTTCCTTGAGAGATAAAAGGCACATACCATTTTATTATTAAACAGATGAGATGAAGAAAGAGAGATGAGAAGCACAGACAGCATGGAATGACCATGACCACAGGGAGTCAGGAAATAGTGGAACATCAAAGCAGTTCCCATGTATTAAGATGGAGGTGCATTTTGATGCTGACATGTAGGATAGATGTATTTAACATTGAGAGAGTTTCATAGGCTGATAAGCTTCAAAGCCTGATAAGATGAGAGTGCTAATCCTGAAATCACCAATCACTACCTATGTAGTAATTAAGTAATGTAACCTTCCTTGGTTTTCTCAACAATGAAGTGTGATAATAAATACCTACTTCATTCATTGTGTTGCTGTGCATATTAAATGAAGCTGCAACCTACTCCCTCACACTAGAAACACAACAAATGAATTCATCTCCTCTCCACTCCAAACCCATCCATAAACTACTCTGAGCAAAATTCACAAAAAACTAGGCCAGAGTGTCCACTCTGTCCCCAGATGTCCCTCCTTGAGCCCTGGTCTTTGAATGATATTAATACAAAGTGGAAACACTTATCGAGGCCAATGTTTCACTATCTTTTATTGCTAGAGTAGCCACTAAGGTTTGGCTTTAAAAGGACTTTAAAGTTTATTATTAATAATACATAATTGATACCATTCATTGAGTGCTTCCAACATGCCAGGCTTGTGAGGCACGCATGGTCTGGTGTGGGTGCAATGCCAGCCATCACATTAAGTGCTGAAAATACGCATTTCTTTTGATCCTCACACCAGCCCACTGATGTTACTCTCATCCTCATTTTCAAAATTGAGGAACCTGAGTTGTAGAGAGATTAAGTGACTTCCTCAAGATCACATTCAACTAGTCAGTGTGGGAAGGAACAGGATTCAAATCTAAGTGTTCGGAATCCAAGCTTATAGTTTTTATTGAATTCCTTCCTTGTCTAACATAAATACCTGTTGTATGATTAAAGAGCTTAATTTATCTGTTCACAGAATATTGCTAAACTGTACTTTAGAGCAAAATTTTACTGGTTTGTGTATGTAAATAAAGGAACTCCAAAAAGAAAGGAAAAGATTCAAGAAATCAAAAGAGAAGAAAGGATAAAAAAAGATAATAGGGATGGTGAGACTGCAGTTTTAAAGAGAGAGATGGGGGAAGATTCCCACATCTGTTATCTTGAGAACGGGACTTTGGAGAGAAAAATGGACAAAGAGACTTTCCAGAATGCTGTGCTGTGTTGACCTTAGAGTTTCCCTTTGACCTTTCCCCTAGATTACTTTCAGTGTAGGTATTCCTCACTCTTAATGCTTTTGAATTCAGAATTTGAGTTTCTCTGGGATGCTTGACTATGGAAAGGAGACTTTAAACAAGAGTGGGTTACATCGCTCATTTACACATACATACCAAGACATGGGATTATGAACTTGTACAGGTACTGGGACTTGGGGTCTGCAGAATCAAGCAGAAGAAACAAAAGACGGCATTAGAGGGAGCGTTCATTACCAATTAAAGTTGGCACAGTTTTCTCCATTTGCCTGCAGTAACCACAGATAGTGAGCAAGAGGGAACCCAGGGCCCACACCCTTGGCAGCCTGGGGAAACCAAACGTCTGGGTTCAGGTATGAGAGAACAGCAAGCCCTATGGGACAGACAGGTACACAAGCCCAGATTCTTCCTTTGTTTACACTGCCTTCAACAGAAGCAGAGATTGCCTGAGGGTTGAAAAGTTTCCAGAATAGGAGTTGAGACATCATATATCCTTTATGGAGGGCAAATTAATTATTAGAGCCGGGTCCGGCAGACGTTAGGTAACGAGGCCAATGCCTCTTGGTGTTCTTGTGAACCCTGACGTGCAGGTGTTTTACAGCTCTTGTCTTTAATAGGTAGGTTAACATGGAGCAAATCCGAGAAGGGGGACTGGGAACACAGAGTGGTCAGGGAAAGCCCATTTTCTTCTATTAGGTTTTGTTAAGGGTTAGGGATACAGTGGCACAGGAAAGAAGATTAGAATACGAGACCTTGGCTTTACAAAGTTGATCGAGCAAAAACTGGATGTTTTAGTGTTGCACTATGAAACAACCCACAATGAAAGTCTTGAAAAATGACTGGGTATGGGAGGTAGACGACTCATGCCCCCAAAGGGAACACAGCTGAGAAATATGTAGAGAGGAAAACCAAAATTTAGATCACGACCAACATGTTCAACTGGTAAATGAATGATATAGCATCCAGGTTTGCATTGACCAGCAGAGGCACGGTGCTTTCTGATTCCCCTGAAGACTTATGCTCAACGCAGGGGGTGGGGCTAGGGAGTGTTGCCGACACTGAAGTCACAAGACCAAGAGAGGCAAAGGAAGCCCGTGGCAAGGCTGGTAATGCCAGCTGGGCTTTAAGATACACGGACCTCAAAGGGGCCACGGAGTCCTGAATGAGACAAGGGACTGAGGAGGACATGGGAAGCCCCTTCAGTATTTGCAGGAAACCATACTTGCTCCAGTGTCTCTATAAGGCTCAGTACTAATCTTTGCTTCAGAATCCTGCCCATGAGTTCTGTGCTTTCCACTCCCAGGAGGATTAGGTCCCTTTTCCTACCTGTTCTGCTCAGAAATGTCTTTGCATAGTCTGGGTCATAGATAAAGAAAAATGCCTCAAAAGGCCCAATCCAGCAAGGGAAGGCACGAGGGTATTTTTCAACAATCTCGTCTATCTTCTCCATTTTTTCATCTTGAAAAATCTGCAGTGGAAAAAGGAAAGGAAATTACAGAACCAGCCAGGCTGGACTTGTCCCCTCTTACACACACACACTGAGTTTAGGGTCTGGTTAAGGTTGCACAGGATAAGGTCAGAGCCTGACTGTTTTTCTGGTAGTCAGTGAACATGCTTTCTTCGGGATTTCTAAACTTGAGGGATAATTTTCTAAATAAGGTTAGTGTATTTGTCTTCTCAATATAAACAATGTATATAGCACTCTGGGAGGCCGAGGCGGGCGGATTGCTCGAGGTCAGGAGTTCGAAAACAGCCTGAGCAACAGCGAGACCCCGTCTCTACTATAAATAGAAAGAAATTAATTGGCCAACTAATACATATATAGAAAAAATTAGCCGGGCATGGTGGCACATGCCTGTAGTCCCAGCTACTTGGGAGGCTGAGGCAGGAGGATTGCTTGAGCCCAGGAGTTTGAGGTTGCTGTGAGCTAGGCTGATGCCACGGCACTCACTCTAGCCTGGGCAACAGAGTGAGACTCTGTCTCAAAAAAAAATAATAATAAAATAAAATAAAATAAACAATGTATAAACAATGTTGTACCCCTAGACTGAGTCATTGTCAAATAACTTAAACTGTGAGCTGTTTTCCCAACAGAGGGAAAAGTGAGCTGAGTCGCACTCTGTCTTACCTGCTAACATCACACTCAGATTAGGAGTGGGGTCTGGAGGTTAAAAAGATTTCTTTCCTACACAGGAAACTGTTAGTAATTGAACATGACCCACCATTCAGCTTACCAGTCCTTCTCCCTGTTCCAATCAGTAATTCTTTCTCATGACTTAATAGTAAACACTTCTCTCTAAAAACCTGCCAACTCTATCTACAAAGAAAATCCCAAATTTTCTCCCTATAGCAGTAGAAGTCCCATTTACCCAGATGTGTGAAGCTTGAAGCATTGAGTTTGCTCTCGGCTTCCAACATCTATGAATGAGAGTGCAAATACTACTATAAGAGAAGCACTTTTTACTTTTATAAACAGATTACTAATAGCTCACTTAAACAGTTTCTCTAAGTCACTGAAAATAAGATTCATTTACATTTGCTTCTTACATAAAGTAGGGGGCATCCATATGTATGTGTTTCAGCATGCCCATCTATACACTTAAACAACACTGTGCGGGTCCCTACCTGCAAAACAACCTTAAGGCTGGCAAATTCTTTCTCATGTTCTTAGCCTTAGCAGAGGTGGAAAGCGCTGGCTTCCACTCTCCTCTGTTATCACTTAGCAATCTGAACCCATGAAGTGTTCTTTGGCTAGTAAGGCCACTGAAAGGTTGAGTCTCTTGAAATCTAGTTCCTGAAATGCTGCAGGCTCTTTTTGGCCAACACTGCCATGACCAAGCCAGTGACTAGTGCCCACTGACTACCCTGAGTGGTGGTTTCCAACAGTGTGAATATTTTTCATTTATTCATTCATAAACAAAAACAAACAAGTATTTATTGAGTACCTATTACATGTATCAGGTGATAAAGATACACTGAAATATAAGAAAGGCAAGATCTTTGCTCTCATGGAAATTATAAACGAATATGAAGATTTTTTTTTTTTTTGAGAGTATCCAGAAACAGTATGAAGATATTTTGTTTAGGTAAAAAATTGTCATAGGCACCCCCAGCTACATGAAAGTATTTGTTTACACTTTTCACAACTTTTGACTGGATAGAAATGACAGAAAGCTATTTTAAATCTTATATTTAAGTTAAGTTCTATTTCTTCATTCCCACAGCAACACCTAAATATATTTTTAAATGGGTATTACACACATTTAGGAAACATTGTTCAGAAATGTTCAGAAAATGCATATTGCCTCTAAAATAGTAATAGCTAATATTTATCAAACACTGCTATGAGCTAGTGCTGCTAAGGGTTTTCCATGTTTTATGTTATTTAATATTTACATCAGGAACCCTGTGAAGTACATACAATTATAATCCCCATTTTACAGATGAGGAAATTGAGCTTTAGAGACTAGGTTAGGTAATTTGCCCAAGGTTGTACAGTTGGCAACCGGTAGTAGGACTCAAACTCAGGTTCAACTATAGAGCCCAAGTGCTTTACCACTTAGCTACATAGATGTTCCCTGCATTATATCCAAGTATACACACATACATGCAGAAGACACACCTGCACATATACACCCTAGGTCCCACAGACTGGCTGGGATTTATTGACCTACTGAATAAATGTCAAACTATGCTTGAATATTTGGATATGATTGAATATTTGGAATGATTTTTGAGATATGTTTGACAGATCTAAAGAGCATTTGGGAAAAAATAGTGACAGATATTGAAAAACAAAGCAGATGAGAAAAAGAGGAAGATAACAATACCATAAGGGTGGGGGGAAAGCTTATGAGAAAAGGAACAAAATCAAAGGGGACCATTTAGATCAGCAGTAAATAGTCAAAATAATACAAATACTAATTGTTCTATTTAATTAAAAAATTCAATATAACTATATTGGGACAGTGGAAGACGAGGTGTAAGCGGTTACTTGTCATATAGAAGTTCATAGATGGATGTCTAAAATTAGTAAATTAATAAATGCAATATAGTAATATTATTTTACAAGTAAGGATTTAAATACCGGAAGAAATCTATAAAAGAGTTGAAAGTGGTTGCTTTAGGGCAGGAGGACTAGGCAGTGGAAGAGCCCAAGGATCATGCAGTGTCTCAGCTGGGAACACCCTCCCCTCACTGCTGGTCCTTTGAGATTCTGCTAAGCCGGTCACAGTCTTTCTTTCCTCCCCCAGGGTGGAGACTTACACTCCACCTCTACTAAAGCACTCATCACCCTATATTTTCATCTTCTCTTTGTGGCCTAAGTCTGCACCTGCCTTAGGCCCCTTGAGGGCAAGGACCCACCTTGTTTTTGTAATCCTAGCACCTATCACACAACTGCCACTCAGAGTTGGCTGAATGCATAAAAAAATGAATTGGGGTGAGAGTGGATTTAGAGAACAGGAAATACTAAAAGGTAACAGTCTCTCTACACATATCCATCAACCAATATATTTTGAGTAGTTGGCTGGGGCCACTCCCTACTCACAAGAATCTTAAGAAAGTAAAGTTAATTTTCTTTGGTAAGAATGGACTAAGGATGGCAACTACTGTGTCCAATTTTGCATATTTTCTGTCATTAATATGTATTATTTAGAATAACATACTATTTTTTAAGCAATGCATGTAGAAGACTTTTTACAATTCCCTGTATAAATACAAGACATTGGTGGAACAATTAGAGGCAGACCTGAGTTAAACCTTGCTCTCTTTTTCAATATTCAGGCTCTTTAAATAGCTCTCTTCCAGCCCCCAAAGCTTCCTCGCTAGTGACCTTTCCCTGCAGGGCTGCGGGAGAGCAAGTCTAGAGCAATGAGAAGATGCTGAGAGCCACAGGCTGGGCTAGGGCGGGCTGTGCAGGACACAGGGTCCGGAGGGAGGGAAGGGAGCCGCCGCCTTGCCCGCCAACGCCTTCCTCTGCAGCGTGGTCCTCCGCCCTTCCCTTCCGCCTACCTTCTGGTGCCCATGGAACCAGTGGGTGGGGGGCGCGGGGAAGGCGCGTAGGTCCCGCTGCAGCCGCAGCCTCCGGAGGTAGAGCTTGATCGCCTGCAGCAGCGCCAGGGCCAGGCAGAACATGAACGCCAGGTAGAAGGGCCGCGCCCAGCGCGTCTCCAGCCAGGAGGTCTCCATCGCTCTGCGCAGCGGCAGAGCGCAGCGGTCTCAGGATGGGCGAGGGATCTGGCAGAGGATGGATCAGCCAGCCGCCGCCCCTCTGAGCCCTTGGTGATGCTCCGGCTTCCTGGGGAAGGAGGCAGCGCAGTGGGAGAGGCAGCTCAGGCGAGGGGAGAGGCAGGCGCGTGTACCCGGATTTCTAACCGGTTACCTCCGGGAGCACGCCTTGATTCAGGACGACTGCTCTCACCCTCCTGGAGTGGCGTATTTTAAGTGGGACAGTCTTCCATCGCGGGAGATCTGAATTTATAATTAGAAATAATGCCAAGGATGAGGTCATTGCTTTGCTGTCCCAAATGAATAATAAACTCCTATGCAAAAAAGGCCTTTTCCTCTTTGGCATTCAAAACGCCCAGGGGCAGGGGTGGGAGGAGGTGCATGACCATTAATTATATTTACACTGTGCAGTGTTGCGCCGGTAAATAGTGTACAATTGCTTCCCACCCTGTTTCAAGCGTGTACCAACGTCCCCCACCGGCTACTTCCAGTTGCAATATGAGGGTACTGAACACTGAATTGGGAAGTGATACATAGTAGCATATTATTATATAGTATTTCCACCACACAGCTACAATTAGGGCCTACTACATAATTTATGAATCCCAGCACAAAATGAAAATGTGGGATTAAAAATTTATTAACAATTTTAAGATAGCAACAGCAGAGCTTTAAACCAAGCATATGCCCTTCTGAGTTCAGGGCCTCGTGTGACTGCTCACGTTCATGACCATGAAGCCAGCCCTAGACACAAGGGACATAAACTCAAGAGTGCAGATAATATTAAGATGTAGTAAAATAATTAAAAAGTAATGTTTTCATCATTTATTACCTATCAGGTGGCAAACTAGGATCTAACAGGCCTGACTTCCCAAGCTGCTGTTCCCCACCCTCAGCTTTCTTTGTAGGCATTGCCCACAATTCATTCATTTATTGAAATATTTATGCCAAGACAGGCATATATTAGGTGTTGGATTGGCAGGCCTGAGCAGTGAATCCAATCTCTGCTACAACTCCCTGTTCTTCTCCCTGTCCCTGTCCACCCCCACCACCCCACTCCTCCACCTCACTCCTCTAGCCCAGTCTCTGGAGCTGGGTTTTGTTCAGCAGCTAAGCGGCTAAAACAGACTCCAGGGGTGGTGACTTCACCTGGACCATGTACCTCCTGGCCCTTCACATGTTCCATTAAGCCACACACAGTAAGTGTTTTAGCTCCTTCCTCCCCTTCCTCCACTCCTCAACCAGATATTATTTGACGGTGTCTCAGAATCTTCTGATTTGCACAGTTTCTTCTGGGTAACACAGGGCATTTTAGTTTTTCAGATTCTTCCTCTGTTCCCTGCTCCTTCCCCAAATCATGATGGTTGTATTGTGGCCATCATATGACCACATGGTCACAGGGCTAAAGACCTCAGGTCCGTGTTCCACCCTCAGGATCCCAGCTGGTCTCAGCTTCATGATATCTAGCCTGGTCTGGTCCCTGGGTCCTTTGTACTGACTGAGGAATAATAGGATATGGCTGTTGAATTTCTAGTGAGTTCTCTTGGCAGGGTCAGAGCCTGGGGACTCTAGCTCACCCAGTCCTATTCAGGCTCTTGCTGGTGGTGTGACTTCCTCTGAGCCTTGTGCAGTCCATGTGGTAACTCCACTGCTCCAGGGTCAGTTGCCCCTGTCTGTACCATTCCATGTCCTTCCTTGGGTAACAGAAGATGTTTTTGTACTGCACCCAGGAGCCTGAGGGGCTCAGCCCTTCTGTCTGCTTCACTGCCATTTTTATTGGTTCCTCCCCAGAAGGACACAAGGCAAGACCCCCCCTGTGCTCTCAACTTTTCCTTCAATCTATCCAAACCTCCATGCCCAGGAGTTTAGCCTAGAGGGGAAAAATCAGATACTCACCTGACCACCGGCTTCCTGACCCCTGCCACTTCTTGCCTTTGTGCACCGGGCTACAAAGGCAAGGCTTTCCCCAAACCTCCATTTCACATGTAGAAAATGTCTTTATGTTATTGTCTGTGTTCTCTCAGCCCCCGGTAGAGAGTGAAGATCTATAATCTGCTCCAACAGGGCATCTTAATGAGAGATAAAGGAATTTAGAAAATTACTTATTCTGGCCAAGGACTGGTTTTCAATAATTACTACAACTCAAAAATCCTATTCCAAAAGTGGAGTAGTGACTCCTTCCTTCTCTTAACTTTCTTGCTCAAATGACCCCTGAATTGAATTTTCTTGACTCCAGTACAGGGGGTTGGAGACACAGTGAAAACCTGATCAGCATGGATAGTGGTGCCTCTAGGAGGAAACAAGCCCTGTGAGACTCCCAGAAAAAGTTCTGCATCTCTCCCAATGGGCCCTTCCATGTCAAACACAGAGATGAGAAGTGAACCGTATCGAGAAGCAGAATTGATCCTGCACACAGCCCAAAGAAAACCAGACATTGTCTACAATCAGGGCAGTGAAAGGTAACTAACTGTTGACCAAAATTATAATAACTCAGTATGGTGACATATGTCTTCTATCCACTAAAATGAGGAAATACATTATTACTTAAGAATATATGAATTTTAATAGATAAAATATTTCAGAACATGGAACCATAGGGATAAAAATCTAAAGGTTCGTGGAGCTGGATCCCAAGATAGCAATGCAGCCCACCAGTGAGGGATTCCAGAGATTCACTGCTCTCTGATTTGCTCCTGCACTCGGTTAGTAAACATGAGCTGAATATTCACTGTGTCCCAGGTCCTGTGCTGGGCACCTGCTGGGAACTCGTAGTGCAGAAGGGAGGCAAGGGTCACCTAAGTACTATTAAGGCAATTGTCATAGAAAGTGGTGCTGATATCCATAGCAGACAAAGGCAAGAGTAATGAACTTCGTCAAGGCTGGAGGGAGGGAATGCAGATGAGGAGAGAATGCAGGAAAAGTTTCATAGTGTAGGAGATGCTTTCATTCATTCCTTCATTTACTGAGTGGCGTTGCCCTGAGTGCTGGGAATGCAGCCTTGAGCAGAACTGACATGGCCTTGCCTTCATGTGGCTTAGGGTCTAGTGGGGCTGTGTCTTAAAATGTCAGAAGGCATCCTCTAGGTGTAGACAAGATGGGAAAGGGCATTCTACAGGGCAGACAACTGTGTGAACAGAGCATAAAACAGCCTGAGCCCACTGGACTGTGGGAGCTGTTCAGCATGGCTGGACCTTCAGGTCTCAGAAAGAAGTGTGGGTGCTGAGACCACATGCAGGGCAAAAGTCAGACAGTGAGAGCTTGGTAGGCCCAGTTAAGAAGTTCAGACTTAAAGCTATGGGAAGTCACTGAAGGGATTTAAGATGGAAAATGATATAATTAGATAGCAGATCACTCTGACAGCTATTTGGAAGATAATAATGGAAGCTAAATATTTACTGTGTCCTTACTAAGTTCCAAGTACTATTCTAAAGTGGTTTACATTAAGTTGCTTAATCTTCATAATAAATATTTGAGGTAGGTGTTATCATTGTCCCATTATGTGGAAACTGAGATGCAGACAGATTATGCAATTTTCCCAAGGACAACAGGGTCAGTATTTGAATCCAGGCAGTCTAACTCCAGGTCCTGAGAGGTTAATGGTTATGAAAGTAAACTGGGGGGAGGGGAGGTGGCAGTAAGACTGAACTAGGGAGGCCAGTCTAATGTTACTGCAGTATTCAGATAAGGTATGACAGTGGCCTGGACTTGGGGGTTGCAGTGGAACAGAGAAGCCAGAAAGGATGAGGGAGATATTAGGGTGTGTGTTTGATGGAAGTTGGTGATTGGATGTGGGTGCAGTATGGAAGAAGTCTAGGATGATCCCTGTGTTTCTACTCACTGAGATAGGAAAAGCAAGAAGAATCTATCTTCTCAAATCACACGTCATCCCCACCCTCTCCTTACACATCTTCCGCTCTTACAAAAGTGTTCCCCAAGACTTAACTCTTCCTCAATCCCTTCTCTAACCACTCAGCCCATGGAATCTACTCTATGAATAATTAAAGTATTTGTGTTTATACCTCCCATTCCACATGTCATTCATTCATGTTTTCATGTGTAATTCATTCTACAAACAGAAATCCTATGTAGCCTCCTTGTGTATCTCTTTGTATAGTCAATTTATCTTCCTCATTAGGTTTTAAAATTCCATGATGGCTCAAACTTTTTTTTTTTTTCATTTCTTAGGTTCACTTGGAACCCGCCTTTAGGCTGGGCAGACAATAAATGTTTTATGAATAGTCATCTAATTCACTTACACGAGGGAGACTTCCTGGGGTCAGAGAGATTTAATAAAGAGCAAGATGAGAAGCACAGAACAGTGACCTACAAAGCAAGTGGTCAATGAAGAAATGGTGACATCCCAGGTCAAGCAGTTTGCCTGCTAAGAGAATAAATAGAAGGTAAGTGAACAGAGGAAGAATAAAATAAAACGATGGTTATTCTTAAGACAGGGAGCCTGAAACTCATTCTTCAGGGAGCTGGCACCAATGGAGAGCAAGGATGGAAGGTGCTGAGAGAGGGACAGTAAGAGAGAAGAAACAGGGCCAGAGAGGCTGAAGGGAATGACTGGGGCATTGAGTAGAATGGATGAGCTAGATGGGTGGGGCACAGAAACTTCATGGACAGCCAGCCCTAGACCTGTGTATGGAGGCATCAAGGCTAGGAAGTGATTACTTCATTCTGCCCTTAACACAGTAGTTACTTTTGAAGGGGTTCAATGTGGGAAGACCAACACGGAAGCATAAGAGGAAGAATGGAGAGGAGGGAATGGACAGATTAGATCTCTGAAGCCAGATAACCTGTTTTGTTAGAGGATCCTGAGGCATCTTCCGCCATGGCAGGGGCAGGGAGGATTGAGTGCCCAAGCAGAGAGTTGGAACAGCTGCTGTAGCTATTGCTGGAGGGGAGGGGAATTGGCAAACTGTTGTGAAACTTAGGAATGAGTTGAGTTTACATAGCAGGTTCCATGCAAAAGGTCCCAGGAACCTAGTTCCATGATTTCCTCCTGCAACAGCCTGGAGGTAAAAGTAGGGAAAGTTTCAGGAAGGAAGCATAGAACCAGTCCCCATCCTCACTGTGCCTCACTGTCCGTCTGCCAGTGCTGGGCAATGCCAGGATATAAAGACGGATCCATGGTCGGCCTTTTCCTGGGGCAGTTCCTAATCTGGAGGAGGACACGGATGGATAAACACAGCAGTGCAATGCATAAATTCTACAGTTGGACCCATTGGGTTATCTAGACCTAGTCCTGTCTTATGAATAGGGAAATTAATTCCAAAAAATTAAAAGGGCCGGCCCTAGGCCTCTTCTTTCCAGACTGAGAATTCCAAGGTCCTTTTCCTTTCTCCTTCTGACCTGTAGGCCACAGCTATGCTGATCTCCCCAGTTTCTTTGAAGGACACAGTGAACCAGGGAAACTTTTGAATGTGTCCATTAGTGTTGCTCTGTTACTTTGAGTAGTTCCAAAAACTGGGTAGAGAAGTGAGAGCCTCCAGAAGAGAGGGAAAGAAGCAGGCAGAGAGGTATGAAGGAGACCAGGAGCACCAAGTGTGGAGGAAGACAAGGAGAGAACACTGGAACATGAAACGAAAGATGAATGATGAGTTAAAAAACAAAGATAAAAGTTTAAAATGTGTTTATTGGAATTAGTATCATGGAAGTCTATTGTAAACTTGGGAAGAGATGGTGAAATCATAGAAATAGAAACCAAAATAAAGTAGGTTGAGAAGCGAATATGAGGGCAATCAGGAGCTGTGGAGAAAGTACTAACAGCTCTGAAGAGTTTGAAGAGCTCTGAAGAGTTTGAAGAATTTGGCTATGAAACAGAGGAGAGTTGGGATGTTTCCGAATGGGGATTTGGGAGAATTGAAAGTAGAAGAAACTCTTGAACCCTCTCTCCTCCTCCACAACCTCTCCTTGCCCCACCCATTCCTAAAAAAGTGAGGTTGGGATTCATAGTGCAGTCGCTGGCCTTGAAGGTAGGAGGAATAAGAAAAGGTTGGGGCAGATGTAGAGTTTCACATTTTGTAGTACTTCAAACTGCTACAGAGTATAACACAAAAGGCAAATGCCATTAAAAATCTCCAGGTCATAGACAGTTTTGAATTATATTAATATCACTCAATTTTATAATTTCAAGATCCAGTCTCTGTTTTCCTATTTTAATATAAATGTAGCAACTCAAAATTATCCAATTGAAGAGTACATCAAAGTCAACACCAAGCAGTGTATACCTCTTCACACTTCCCTATCTGATAAAAGAGTATATTTGCATAACATCAAGTTAAATAAATTGGTATTCTCAATAGGAAGTTAAACAAATGCCTTAAGCAATCTCTCACAGTTCCTCATATTTTTTCAACTTGTGTGAAATTCAAAAAATGATACTTTTGTGCGGGCATCACGAGTAATGTAACTTAATGGTGTAACAGGCACAACAGCTTCTGCCAAGGTAGGTGCTCATCTGAAATAATAATAATAATAATAGTATAAAACAATATATATGCCAGGCACTTTACATACCTATGTCCATCTCCCAAGTAGGCCTTTCCATTCCCACTTTACAGATGAGCAAGTTGAAGCCTGAGAAATTAACTTGACCTTGGTCACATATGACTCCCAAAGTCTATCCTCTGTACCACTTGGTGCCTCCAGTGCATCCTAAGACCTCTCCCTTACCAGTTCCTCTCATTTTACTGACACATATTATAAGTTGTAAACTTGCCAAAACTTGCTAAAATTAACTTGCATTCATTTATTGACTAAATATTAACATTTTTTACTCTGGTATGAGATAAAAGAGGCAAACCAACCTGAATTGTATATTTTAGAGTATTCAATACTAACAAATTTAGATAATCTATGTCTAAGTATTTTTTCCACATAAACACTATTCATATTTCCTTAAATTACTTAAATTCCTGAAGCGTAAAGCAGAATTACCTACTCCAACTAAAATGAATTCTGAACCTAAATCAAAACTAGAAAAACATATTGAAGTCTCTACACTTTTATACAACAGAATTCAAACTCTCTTTGGAAAACAAAAAGAACGTATTTTTTCTCTATGTAGCTACTACATAACTTTATTAACAAAGTGATATCCATTTTGATAAATCAGTACACTATATAAACATATATGGAACTTTAAAAATGCAAAGAAAAACTTGACAAAGCATAAAGACAATACTTTGCCTTTACAAGCACATTTAAAATTTTTAATAAACTAGAAGTTCTCCTCTTTGTAATTTGACTAGCAAAATTATAAATAAATGTTAACCACTTTCATTTTGTTTGAGCTTCTGTGGTTAATAGCACTAGCTCTATTAATCATGGCTATCCCATTGTGTTGCTTAAATAGTTTTTAATATGGAGAAAGATATTCTGCTGTAAACACAAAGATGAGAATTGTCAAAATATAATTCATGAAGAACCTATTTTGGAAAACTTGCATATATATTGTATTTATGATAATAATTTCAGCAAATTTGCAGAAGAATTAATTTTTTCAATTTAATTTTTAATGATTTTATTCAAAGCACTAATTGTATTGGTAACAGTTGGTTTTTACTTTGGTTTTTTTTTTGGAGACTCTCACTCTGTCACCCTGGCTAGAGTGCAATGGCATCATCATAGCTCACAGCAACCTCAAACTCCTGGGCTCAAGTGATGCTCCTGCCTCAGCCGCCAGAGTAGCTGAGACTTCAGGTATGTGCCAACACGCCCTGCTAATTTTTATATTTTTTTGTGAAGATGGAAGTCTCATTCTTGCTCAGGCTGGTCTCAAACTCCTGGCCTCAAGCAATCCTCTTGACTTGGCCTCCCAAAGTGTTAAGATTGTAGGTGTGAGTCACTATGTCTGGTCTCCCAACTTTTACATTTTTAACAATAGATTTTCATCCATTTAAAATAATTGGGTTGGAGGAAGAAAAGCAACTATGTCAGCATCTATAGTTTAGTCTTGAAATATTATCATTATTAAATAATCACTCTATCAATTACATAACAAAAATAATGCTTTATAATTCTTTTACCTAAAAGCCTACTTAGGGAACACATCTTCTGGGTTTTAACCATTGGAAAAAACAAAATAAGAGAAGGAATCTGCCTTTCTGCCCTGCCTTCCCTGAACTAAGCCTTCCTCAGGACTAGAGAGCCCTGAGCCAATCTCTTTAAATAGGAGAAGAAAATGGGAAAGTGGAATGTCTCCAAAAGTTATCCTGCCTTGTAGATCAAAGGTGCTGAACAATTTCCTGCAATGTGTAGGAATTTGGATGTGTGGATAGAATATAACCCTTTGACTCATATGGTATTTGAGCAAGTAGCAACCTCTCTAAGCCTCAGCTAACCCAACTGTAAAATATGGGAATGACAATAACCTCTGTAGCTTATTATGAGAATTATTAATAAGTGAGGTAACAAATGCATAACATTGAGCATTGTACAAGAGCAGTAGGTCCACTGTGTTTTTAGATATTGTAACCACCAGAGAAACAAGGACTCTAGCCAGGGAGGTAAAGAGAAGTGAAGTAGGGGGTTTTCCATTCATTAATCCAATCATTAAACAAATAATTTGTATATTAAACAAATACATTCTATCAATAAACAAATATGCAAAGAGCTAGACATACTGCCCCTTCTGTCATTAAGCTTATCAGGGGAGGCACACGCTAAACACATATTACTCACTTAGTGAATGCTTATTAAGTGAATGAATTAACCTCTGTTCAAACCTCTTCTTAAACACTTTAATCTTTAAATTTTCAGAAATCCAGAATGAACCAGCTTCAACAGCCCATCATTGAGAAAATAGGCTTTTCCCCTAGAATGAAGCCATAGCTGGTAATCACTTCCTTCTGTGCTACAGAACTAAAAAACATAGCCAAAATAAAGCCCCCCAAAATATGTTTAAATGTGTCAAAGCAGAAGGATTAAATAAAGGACTTCAATTATTTTTTGTTAGAGATAATGGAACTCACCTTGGACAAGTTGACTCAGATTTTGTAATTTGTTAAAAACAGAAACCTTAATATAAGGAAGTGGAAAGTGTAAGAGCTTACTTATTATTATTATTATTATTATTATTATTATTATTATAGACAGAGTCTCACTCTGTTGCCCGGGCTAGAGTGCCATGGCGTCAGCCTAGCTCACAGCAACCTCAAACTCCTGGGCTCAAGCAATCCTACTGCCTCAGCCTCCCAAGTAGCTGGGACTACAGGCATGCACCACCATGCCTGGCTAATTTTTTCTATATATATTAGTTGGCCAATTAATTTCTTTCTATTTATAGTAGAGATGGGGTCTTGCTCTTGCTCAGGCTGGTTTCGAACTCCTGACCTCGAGCAATCCGCCTGCCTCGGCCTCCCAGAGAGCTGGGATTACAAGTGTGAGCCACCTTGCCCGGCCAGAGCTTACTTAAATATGTCATTTTCAGCAATATTTTCTCTCTTGGTCTTCCTGCCCACTCTGTGAAATGTAGGGCAACTTAAGCTTCATTTCACAAATAGAGACAAATAAGCTAAATATAAAAGTGAGATGAAAGCCTGGTCCTTGGTCCCGGCGTGGGCTCTTGGCAGCTGTTGCAAAGGCACTGGCATGTGTATTATTTCACATCTATGCCAACCCTTTTTGGCCAGGATTTTCTCAGAACTGGTTGGAGAGCATGCCTAAGCTGCACAGGAAGGGAGCTGTGGCGGAGGAGAGAGTGGAGGCTCCTACCAGCCAGTCTTGAATGGTTTAAGCCGAGGAATCGGACCAAATGCAATGTCTATGGTAGGAACCAAGTTCTTTAATTCAGGGAGATACACCTGAAGATCTGCAAGGAATACCAGTCTCTGTGACCAGATGAAGAAGTGGTGGTCAGAGTGTGGATCAAGACCCAGTGCAAAAAGTTGGGGGTTAGTAATGAGGATAGATCCTCCCCAGATTCCAAGGTGGAACAGACACTCTATCGCCATGTTCCAAAGGTCCTTGCTTAGCCTATGGCCCATATTTTGAGAGTCAGGGTGGAAGCCCCTAACTCAAGTTCTGGGGGCTCAGGAAGTCGTTGACTGCCCCTTTCCTCAGTTTGGATGCCTCCTACCTGAGCATGGCATTTTCAAGATGGCATCTTCAAGGAAAAGATTTAATCAGTCTTGATTAAATGGTGTGGCAGTGATGGATGCAGCTCTTTTGTTGATAGCAGGTAATGAATTTTGTCCTCAGCCTCAGACCTCTGAACACCTGGCTGCCATAGGAATTGTGAAACTGAATCACCTTTTGATTCTACAAAATAAAATCAACATCATTAAAATGTCTATACTACCCAAACTGATCTACAGATTCAATCCAATACCTATTAAAATCCCATCAGCATTCTTCACAGATATAGAAAAAATAATTTTACGCTTCGTATGGAACCAAAGAAGATCCCGAATATCAAGAGCAATTCTAGGCAACAAAAACAAAATGGGAGGCATTAATATGCCAGATATCAAACTATACTACAAAGCTGTAGTAATTAAAACAATCTGGTATTGGCACAAAAATAGGAATATTGACCAATGGAACAGAACTGAGAATCCTGATATAAAACCATCCTCATATAGCCATCTAATCTTTGACAAAGCAGACAAAAACATATGCTGGGGGAAAGAATCCCTTTTCAATAAATGGTGCTGGGAAAACTGGATAGCCACTTGTAGAAGGCTAAAGCAGGACCCACACCTTTCACCTCTCACAAAAATCAACTCACACTGGATAACAGACTTAAACCTAAGGTACAAAACTATTAGAATTCTAGAGGAAAATGTTGGAAACACTCTCCTAGACATCAGCCTAGGCAAAGAGTTTATGAAGAAGTCCCCAGAGGCAATCACAGCAGCAACAAAAATAAATAAATGGGACATGATGAAACTAAAAAGCTTCTGCACAGCCAAAGAAACAGTCATGAAAGTAAACAGACAACCTACAGAGTGGGAGAAAATTTTTGCATCCTACACATCCGATAAGGGGTTGATAACTAGAATATACTTAGAACTCACGAAAATAAGCAAGAAAAAATCAAATAACCCAATTCAAAAATGGGCAAAGGACTTGAACAGAAACTTTTCTAAAGAAGACAGAAGAATGGCCAACAAATATATGAAAAAATGCTCAACATCTCTAATCATCAGGGAAATGCAAATCAAAACCACAATGAGATATCACTTAACTCCAGTGAGAATGGCCTTTATCAAAAAGACCCTGAACAACAAATGCTGTCGTGGATGCGGAGAGAGAGGAACACTCCTACACTGCTGGTGGGACTGCAAACTAGTTCAATCTCTGTGGAAAGCAATTTGGAGATACATTAAAGCAATACAAGTGAATCTACTATTTGATCCAGCAATCCCATTACTGGGCATCTACCCAAAAGATCCAATGACACTCTACAAAAAAGACACCTGCACTCGAATGTTTATAGCAGCACAATTCATAATTGCAAGGCTGTGGAAGCAGCCCAAGTGCCCATCAATCCAAGAATGGATTAATAAAATGTGGTATATGTATACCATGGAGTACTATTCAGCTCTAAGAAACAACGGTGATATAGCACATCTTATATTTTCCTTGTTAGAGCTGGAACCCATACTACTAAGTGAAGTATCCCAAGAATGGAAAAACAAGCACCAGATATATTCTCCAGCAAACTGGTATTAACTGAGTAGCACCTAAGTGGACACATAGATACTACAGTAATAGGGTATTGGGCAGGGGGGCGGGAGGTGGGTATATACATACATAATGAGTGAGATGTGCACTGTCTGGGGGATGGTCATGCTGGAGACTCAGACTTGTGGGGGAGGGGGGAAAGGGCATTTATTGAAACCTTAAAATCTGTACCCCCATCATATGCTGAAATAAAAAAAAGAGAGAATTCCCCCCCCCCAAAAAAAATAAATAAATAAAATGGATTTGGTAAAAGAAAGGCTAAAGAGCAATATGAGCAGATCCTTGCATTTGTACAAGGTACAGTAGCAGAAAGATCTGCTATTATTAAAGATCCATTATTCCAATTTCTGCTCAGCTGAAATACAATATTGAAGTTGTCTGTGAGTACATAGTAAGGAAAATTCCAGTACCCCCAAGAGACTTTACATCAGAACCCTGACTTACATTATCAGATTTTTTGATGTCAACAAACCTGGCTGTGAAGTTGATGACCTTAAGGGGGTGTAGCTGGTGGGTAGTATTCTAAAAGGAGTATTAAAGGTGGGCCAGGAGATCGAAGCCAAGACCTAGTGTTGTTTCCAAAGATAATGAAGGAAAACTCATGTGTAAACCAATATTTTCCAAAATTGTATCACATTTTACAGAGCATAATGATCTTCAGTAAGCCACTCCAGGGGGTTGTACTGGAGTTGGAACAAAAATTGACCCCACTCTATGACGGGCTGACAGAATGGTGGGGCAGGTACTTGGTGCAGTTGGAGCTTTACCTGAAATCTTCACAGAATTGGAAATTAGACAGCTTCTAGGTGTATGCACTGAAGGAAACGAGAAAAGAGCAAAGGTGCAAAAGCTGTCTAAAAATGAAGTGCTCATGGTGAACATGGGATCTCTGTCGACAGGCGGGAGAGTTAGTGCTGTCGACAGGTAAGAGAAATGATTCATCATTTACAAGAGATTCTCTATAAGATTAAAAGCTGATTTCTCATCAGAAACCATGGAGTCCAGAAGCCAATGGAAAAAACCAACCTGTCAACCAAGAATTCTATTATATATCTGGAAAAATTGCCATTTAAGAATGAAAGCAAAATTAAGGCATTTTCAGATAAACAAAAGCTGAGGGACTTCATTGCCAATACACCTTCCATATAGAAAATACAAACAGAAATCCTTCAGCCTGAAATGAAAGGAAACTAGACAGTAACTCAAACACATTTTTAAACAAAAGAAACTAAAGAACTCTAGTACAGGTCACTTCATAGGTAAGTATAAAATCCAGTATAATTGCACTTTTAGTTTGGTTTGTAATTTGTATTTTTTTCCTAAAGGATTTAATAGGCAAATGTATAAAAATTATGAGCCTATGTTAATGGGCATAAAATGTATAAAGATATCTGTAAAAATAACCATATAAAGTAGAAGGGGCAGAGATGTATAGAAGCAGAGTGTTTATATACTATTGAAATTCAGTTGGTATTATTCAAACAAGATTGGTATAATTTTAATATGTTAATCATAATCACTATGGTAACCACTAAAAAAAACCTAAAAAATATACATACATGGAAAGAATAGGATTAATCAGCCCCACTTGCCACTGCTAGTGCCTGTGCACACCACTGGGGGCCTGAGAAGAGGACTGTCCAATCCACCACCAATAGTACCAGCACACATCACTGCAGAACTGTGCAAAACCCACTCATCACCATTGCCTCTGGTGCTCAAGCAACTATCTGAGGGCCTGGAGATTGATCCACCACATCTGTTACTCCTGGCATCTGGTGCTGTTTGGGGGCAAGAGGACCCACTGCTGCTACCACTGGTGCTCAAGTACTAGTCCACCCAGTATCCTCATCCCCAGCAAATCCTCCCCACAGCTTCCGCTAACAACCTCGGTCTAAGCCACTGAGGAATTCACAGACACCACCGACACTGATTACAGCCAAATAAATCATATGGAGACTCACTACTGTGTCCAGCCAGAATCAAACCAAAGCTCCCTACCCAACCAACACTATAGATACATCTTAGGTAAAAGCTTTTCTCTGCAAAAGCCAATCCATAAAATTAGAAGAAGCAACTATTACATCAGATGCACAGATATTAACATAAGGACACAAGAAATATGAAAAAGCAAGAAAACATGATACAACCAAAGTAACCTGGTAATTCTCAGTAACAGATTACAAAGAAAAGAAAATTTATAAAATGCCTGCAAAAAGAATTCAAAATAGTGATATTAAAGAAATTGAGTGAGATACAAGAGAATACAGATAAGCAATACAAAGAAATCAGAAAAACAATTTATTAGTTAAATGAGAAATTCAACAGAGACATATCTCTTAAAAAAGAACCAAACAAATTCTGTAACTGAAGAATTAAATGAATGAAATAAAAAATACAATTGAGGGTTTCAATAATAGACTAGATTAAGCAGAATAAAGAATTTCTGAACTTGAAGAGAGGCCTTTTGAAATAGGAAATAAAAAAGAAGAAGAAGAAGACAGAAAGAAAGAGGAGAAAAGAATTGTAAAGAATGAAGAAAGACTATGTGACATATGGGACATCATAAATTGTTCTAATATTTGAATTCTGGATGTTCCATAAGAAAACATGAACAAATGAACAGAAAATCTATGTAATGACATAATGCCTGAAAACTTCCCAAGTCTTACAAGAGATATAAATATCCAGCTACAGGAAACTCAAAGATCCTGAAATAAATACAACCCCAAAAAACTTCTCCAAGGCACACTACAATCAAACTGTTAAAAATCAAAGACAAAGAGAGAATTCTGAATACAACAAGAGAAAAGTGTTAAGTCACATATAAGGGAATCCTATCAGACTAACAATGGATTTCTTAACAGAAACCTATAGGCCAAGAGAGAATGGGATGATCTATTCATAGTCGTAAAAGACCAAAAAAAAAAAAAAAAAAAAAAAAAGAACACCACTGTCACCCAAGAATACTATACCTGTCAAAGTTATACTTAAAAAATGAAGGAGAAATAAAGTCTTTTCCAGACAAGCAAAAACCGAATTCATAAACACTAGGCCAGCCCTATAAGAAATGCTTAAGGGAGTCATATATCTGGAATTAAAAGGACAATATCTACTATCATGAAAACACACATAAAAAACTATTTACTCACTGGTAGAGCAGATATACAAATGAGAAAGAGAAAGGGGTCAAATGTTGTCACTACAAAACACCACCAAAGTATAAAGGTACACAGTTAAAGATGAAGAAAGGAACAAGGAATATACAAAACAATCAGAAAATAATAAACAAAATGACAAGAGTAAATCTTCACCTGTCAATAACAACTTTGAATTAAAATTCCCCAGTTAAAAGACATAGATTGGCTGAATAGATAAAAAGAAAAACAAAACAACAAGATCCGATCATATGCTACCGATAAGAAATTCACTTCACTTGTAAAGACAAATTGACTAAAAGTGGGGGAGTGGAAAAAATATTCCATGCAAACTGAAACCATAAGTGTACAGGAGTAGCTATACTTATATCAGACAAAATAAACTTTAAGTCAAAAAACATAAAAAGAGACAAAGAAAGTCATTATATAAAGGTATCAATCCAGCAAGAGAATATAACAATGCTAAATATATATGTACCTAACATCAGAGGACCTAAATATATAAAGTAAATATTATTAGACCTAAAGAGAGAGATAGATCCTGATACAATAATAGCTGGGTACTTTAATATCCCACTTTCAGCACTGTACAGATCATCTAGACATAAAATTTCCAGTGCAGTTAGGAGCAACCAGTCAATCTTAATATACTCCTTAATTTGACTAAAATGTTCTGAAGTATAATATACCTAGTCACCCAGAACCTTGTCTTTTACAAGGTTGCCTTTTATAAGGTATTTGATTAATAGTAGCCAATGGTGATATTTTGCTTATCTGTATTGCCACATCATGCCATGGACTACCAGGTCCTCTTTCTGGAAATAAGAATAATTAATGGCTTTCAAACTAGTCAGATTAGAGAACCAATTCCAGGAAAACTTAGAAAGAATTCAGAAAACTTGTCCTTAAGATTCTGTTTCTCTAGAATTATTCTTTGTACCAAAATCTCTGTCAGTTAGGATTTTGCCAGAGAAACAGCTCCAGTATAATAGATGCTTATCCAGGGTAGAAGACAACCTGGCAAGAGAAAGTTCCTGGAGCCCACTTACCCTGCCAGCCAGCCAGCCAGGAGCTCTCCTGCAACCTCCTCTGACTGTCCACAAAGTAACTGAGCTTAGGTCAGGCACATGGGGGCCAGGTGGTGGGATAATCCAGCTGATGGGATAATCAGTGGAGTTGGGCAAGGAAGGAAGGGACAGAGCAGGGCAGAATCCTGGTCCCCCAGGACCAAGGGCTGGGATTGGCCAGGCAGGGAAGGCAGGTGCTCACTTACCAATCCACTGGAGGAAGAAGTCATACACATCCAAGCCTTTGGGTCTGCATGAGAAGGACAAGATTAGGTAAAGCAGGGACAGGCAGTTCCCACAGGAGGTGCATTGATAAGTAGGATAAGAACCTCAGCTGCCCAGACTTAGGATTCAGGCCCAGGCCTCCTCCCTACATTGTGCCCTGATCTGTCTGCTCTCAGGAAGCCCCACCCTTTCCCAAGAGCACCTCACCCCGACAGCTGTACACAGCTTTGGCATATCATAGATGTTCAGGAAGCCATGACTTGTCAAAACCAGAGTGGGTGGGCATAGGGGAACTGGTGGGCTCAGGACACCACTTTGTCCAGGCTTCCTGTCTGCGGCATCTTTTTTTTTTTTTTTTAAGCACTAACATTTATGATCAATTTTTTTTTTATTTCGGCATATTATGGGGGTACAGATTTTAAGGTTTCAATAAATGCCCTTCCCCCCCTCCCCCCACAAGTCTGAGTCTCCAGCATGACCATCCCTCAGATGGTGTCTGCGGCATCTTAAATGATGACAGAAGGCCAGGGCCACTCAGGAACCCAGCATCACCAGCCCGGCCCCAAGTCCCTAGGAGGGGAAGGGAGGAGGAGGCGAGATTCTCTCCCTCCCCCTGCAACTCCCTCTCCTAAGCTTCTCTGGACTCAGCGCCCTCTCCAGCCCCATCGCCACCGCTCTACGTCCCAGCCGCCCTCTCCTCACACTGGGGTTAGCTCAACAACCCCAAACTCGCCAGCCTGCTTCCACCTGGCACCTGCCACCCACTCTCTATCTGCACTGGAGCCAGAAAGAGCTTTCTTTTCAACATGAAAGCAGTTTCACTATAAAGATAATACCTACTTGTTGTGCAACAGAGAAATCACCTCAATTTCACCCTGTTGACACAACACGTTTTTATCCTTGACTTTTTAAATGTATGCATAATTGTACATATTTATGGGGTACATAATGATATTTTCATGTAAACAATATATAATGATGAGATCTGGGTAATTAGCATAACAGTCAACTTAAATGTTTATCATTTTTTGTGTTGGGAACATTCAATATCCTCTCTTTAACCTATTTGAAACTATATTATTGTTAGCTACAGTCGTCCTACATTGCTATGAAACCAATAAAACTTATTCTTTCTATCTAGCTGTAATCTTGTATCCTTTAACAAATCTGTCTCTATTGTTTCCTTCTCCCTACCCCTCCCAGCCTCTACTATCCTCTGTTCTACTTTTTGTGTGAAATCAAATTCTTTATTTTAGCTTCCACGTATGAGTGAGAACATGTGGTTCTTAACTTTCTGTTCCTGATGCTGAATTATTTCTCTTAACATAATGTTTTCTAGTTCCATCTATGTTTCCATGGATGACAGGATTTCATTCTTTTTTATGGCTGAATAGTATTTCATCATTTATGTATACCACATTTTCTCTATCCATACATCTGTTGTTAGATACTTGGGTTGATTGCATATCTTGGCTACTGTGAATTAGTGCTGCAACAAACATGAAGGTGCCGATGTCTCTTCAACATACTGATTTCCTTTTCTTTCATTTCCTTTAGATAAATACCCAGTTAGTGGGATTGCTGGGTTATATGGTAGTTCTATTTGTAGTTTTCTGAGGAACCTTCATAATGTTCTCCATAGTGACTGTGCCAGTTTATATTCCTACTAACAGTGTATAAGAGATCCCTTTCCTCTGCATCCTCATTAGGATTTGTTATTTTTTCTCTTTTTGATAATACCCATCCTAACTGGGGTGATCATATCTCATTGTGATCTTGATTTGCATTTCCCTGATGATTAGTGATTTTGAGCATTTTTCATCTATCTATTGGCCATTTGTATGTCCTCTTTTGATAAATGTTTGCTCAGATCATTTGCTCATTTCTTAATCAGATTTTTTTTTCTGTTGAGATATTTAAGTTGGATATTTGGATATTCCAGATATTAATCCCCTGGTGGAGGAATAGTTTGCAATTTTTTTCTCCCTGTTATCTTTTCACTCTGTTGGTTGTCTTTTTTTTTTTTTTTTTTTTTTTTTTTTTTTTGAGACAGAGTCTCACTTTATTGTCCAGGCTAGAGTGAGTGCCGTGGCATCAGCCTAGCTCACAGCAACCTCAAACTCCTGGGCTTGAGTGATCCTTCTGCCTCAGCCTCCCGAGTAGCTGGGACTACAGGCATGCGCCACCATGCCCGGCTAATTTTTTATATATATATCAGTTGGCCAATTAATTTCTTTCTATTTATAGTAGAGACGGGGTCTCGCTCTTGCTCAGGCTGGTTTTGAACTCCTGACCTTGAGCAATCCGCCCGCCTCGGCCTCCCAAGAGCTAGGATTACAGGCGTGAGCCACAGCGCCCGGCCTGTTGGTTGTCTTTTTGCTTTGCAGAAGCCTTTTAGTTTGATACACTCCCATTTGTTTATTTTTGCTTTTGTTGCCTGTGCTTTTAAGGTCTTAGTCATAAAATCTTTTCCCAGACCAATGTCCTAAAGCATTTCCCCTATGTTTTCTTCCAGTAGTTTTATAGTTTCATGTCTTAAATTTAGGTCTTTAATCTATTTTGAGTTGACTTTTATATAGGTTGAGAGGTGAGAGTCTAGTTTCATTCTTCTAACTATGGATATCCAGTTTTCCCAATACCATTTATTGAAGAGACTGCTCTTTCCCTCAATGAATGTTCTTGGTGCCTTTGTCAAAAATCAGTTGGCTGTAGACATGTGGATTACTTTTGGGATTCTCTATTCTGTTCCATTGGTTTATGCATCTGTTTTTATGCAAGTACCCTGATGTTTTGGTTACTATAGCTTTGTAGTATATTTTGAAGTCTGGTAGTGTGACACCTCCAGCTTTGTTCTTTTTGCTCAGGATTGCTTTGGCTATTCAGGATCTTTTGTGGTTCCCTCTGAATTTTAGGATTGTTTTTTCTATTTCTTTTTTCTTTTCTTTTTCTATTTCTATGAAGTATGTCACTGGTATTTTGATAGGAAGTGGATTGAATCTATAGATTGCTTCTTTGGGTAGTATGCTCATTTTAGCAATGTTAATTTTTCCAGTCCATGAACATGGTATGTTTTTTAATTTTTTTGTCCTCTAGAATATCTATCATTGGTGTTTTACAGTTTTCCTTATAGAGATCTTTCACTCCCCTGGTTAAACTTATTTCTCAGGTTTTTTTTTTTTTTTGGTAGTTATTGTAAATGGGATGGCTTTCTTGGTTTCTTTTTGGAAAGTTAATTGTTCATGTATAGAAATTGTACTGATTTTTGTGTGTTGATTTTGTATCCTGCAACTTCACTGAATTTATTAGCTTTTAGAGGTTTTGTCAGAGGCCTTAGGTTTCTGTCTATATAAGATCATGTCATCTGTAATCAGGGACTATTGATTTCTTCTTTCCAATTCAGAAGCCCTTCCTTTATTCTGTTGCCTAATTGCTTGAATAAGAATGGTAAAAGTGTTCTTGTGTCCAGTTCTTGTTTAAAAAAAATTAAAAAAAAATAAAATAAAAAAAATAAAAAAAAAAAGAATGGTAAAAGTGGCCATAGAGTTCTACTCAGCCACAAAAACAATGGTGATCCAGCACCTCTTGTATTATCCTGGATAGAGCTGGAACCCATTCTACTAAGTGAAATATCCCGAGAATGGAAAAACAAGCACCACATGTACTCACCATCAAATTGGTATTAACTGATCAACACTTAAGTGCATATATAGTAATAATATTCATCGAATGCAGATGGGAGGGTGGAGGAGAGGATGGGTTTATACACACCTAATGGGTGCAGTGTGCACCGTCTGGGGGGTTGGACAGGCTTTAAGCTCTGACTCAGGTGGGACAAGGACAATATGTGTAACCTAAACATTTGTACCCCCGTCATATGCTGAACTAAAAAAAAGTTTTTAAAAAGAATGATAAACGTGGGAATCCTTGAATAAGAGTGGTGAGAGTGGACATCCTTGTCTTGTTCCACTTAGAGGAAAAGCTTATAGTTTTCCCTGTTCAGTATGATGTTAACTCTGGATTTGTCATATATGGCCTTTACCATGTTCAACACATTTTTTTGAGGAACTACATGTGTAGGGCTCTGTTCTAGATATGCCAGGGGAATTAAACAGACATGGTCCTGTCCTTTCTATGGGGAACACAATAATGGACAAGTAGACAATTAAGCATAATAATCACAGATGGTAGTAAGTGCTGAGAGGGAAATAAAGACAGTGCTATGAAAGACACTAACTGGGATGACATGCTTAGATAGAGTGATCGGGGAAGGCTTCTTCTTGAGGACAAGATTTAAGATGAAACTCAAAGGCTCATAAGGATCTGGCTGTGTGGTGAGTAAGGGAAAAGCAATCCGAGAGTGGAATAGCAAACACAATGTCTCTGGAGTGGGAAAAATCATGGTGTCTTCCAGGAGCTGTCTATGGTAGGATAATTGCCTGACATGAGGTTGAAGAGATCATCTGGAAGGTGATGTGTGCTCTATAACAGGGCATTGTAAGAATCAAGGAAGATGATATATAAAAGCACTTGGCTCCATGCCCAGCACATATCAAGCATTATACTAAATAAATGATAGTCTAGTATTAGTAAAAGTGGAGTTAGAAATTTCAGATGATGGTCCTGACACTGACACTTGCTTTGTGACTTTGGGAAAATCTGTTAACATTTCTGGGCTTTAGTTCTCCGGTCTGTTAAATAAAATTAATAACACCTGGTAAATTGAGGCATGCTCTTATTGTGCTTTGCAAATATTAAGCACTAGAAAAATATAGAGGAGACTTTTTTGAGACTTTACTGCACACTGGTATTGTGCAAGGTGCTGAGGTAAGACTCAGACTCACCTCTGCCTCCCATTCCAGGAGGTCATGATACAGAACATTTCCCAGCTGAAAATAAACATGAGAGTTCTGTGTTGTACCTCAAACTAGAAAGGCAAGCAAATATTTAAGTTTTAAAGGCTGTGTTTGGGAAATGCAATCTTTGTAAAGGAGTAAAAGTAAACAAGATATACAAAATTGCAGCAATATCAAACTCAAATTCATGGAAACCTAGAAAACGAGTGCCTAGGGTGAGGTACCCACAGGAGTAACTGATGCAAGCTGCTGCCCTGGGGACCGACTGCCCCTCCTCTGCCTTTGTTTGGCCTATGCACTGAACCAATAAGCATCCAGCAACAAAAATATCCATTTCCTTTTTAAAATGTAGCAACCAAAACTGATCTTAGTCTGTTTACGATGATGAGCTAACCACTCCAAAGTTTTCTCATTCTTTTTCTCACCCATTTATCAAATCAGCAGATATTTATTGAGTGTCACCAGTAGGCACAGTCCTCTGCTTCATACTATGGGAGGCATAAGGACACAGAACGCCTAGTTACAACCTTCCAAGGGTCTTTGGTTGAGGTACCTCTATGTCAAATTAATGGGAGAGATATTTACTTGTTAATAGATCTTGACAACAACAAACACAACCTTCTAAGGGCTAAGCTTACACTCTATATACAGTTCTGCTTTCATCACTTTGTTAGATCCTTCATTCACAGCATTAAACATTCTCTGGACAGGGAGGCTTGTATAAATGCCAATATGTGGAGTAGTTGATAATCTGACACATCTTCCTGGTACTTGGAATCACTGGATAAAACATAACAAGCACAAAGTGTCCCCTGGAAAGTTTAGAGGCTGCCATTTGGACTGGAGGGTCAACCTAATTGCCTCCTTTACATGAATGGCTAAGAGTGAAGTCTCTGAGCCTGCCTGTCTGGGATCGAATCCTGGTTGCACCTCTTACCAACTGAGTGACCGCGTACAAGCAGCTACCACCCTCTTTGTGCCTTAGATTTCCCCTCTACGGTATGAGATGAGATTGAAAACGAAATAACTGTTTTGAAGGGTTGTTGTGAGAGAAGGCATGTAAAGTTCTTTGTTCAGTGCCTAGAACATAGTAAGTGCTCACTTAATGTTAATCATTACCACATTATGAGTCCACAAGTATAAAGAAGAAACTGAGCACTCCTGGAGAGAAAGAGTCAAAACTAGAATCAAAGGCAAGCTCTGTGACCCCAAAGCTCTTTCCCCTACTGCCCCTTTCCACAGTGTTGGTGAAAAACAGGTGCGGAGCCAGGTAAAGAAGGGGTCAAGGTTCCAAAGTCCCTGGTGAGATGTGCAGATAAAGGGATGGAAAGTAACCACAGAACTAGGGGTAAGTTGAGTGGAGTGTGAGTAGTTACAGGCCCCTACACTTTGGTTTGGATGGAACCCAGGATTCAAGGCAGAAAGAAAAGAGCTCTAGCCCCGTGGGTTTTGTAATGAATCATTTGTCATGAGGTAGGTCAAAAGAGGAGGTGTTGGGAGTAACAGTGTAGACGGGTGACAGAGCAGGAGGAAATGGGGCCCCCTGGAGAGCTGACTTCCAGGGAATCTCCTGAAATATATTTTGTTTCACTCTCTTAATTGGTGCTCTTTGGTATAACCTTTAGGGAGATAATCATGGAAAAAGTGATAGAAATGTTAAGTTTAATATGAATTTGTTTCATTTCCTGCTCTTTCCTATATAATCTTCATGGATTTGCCAGTGCTGTTTCTTTTTTTCTGGGATTTGCCAACTGGTAAACTCCTACCCATCCTGAAATCTCTCTCTCTCTCTCTCTCTCTCTCTCTCTCTCTCTCTCTCTCTCTCTCTCTCTCTCTCTCTCTCTCTCTCTCTTTCTTGGCAGAATCTCCCTCTTGTTGCCCAATCTTACACTTGGTCTTCTTGCCATAGCACATTTTCCTAACAGGAATTCTCTTAACTTTATCATTTTCTTTCAATCTGGACAGACTGACAATTTCCCAGATCATAGGAGCTGGTTTATTTTTGTTTAAAAATTCTTTCCTCAATTTAATTCTCTATTCTCACATCTTACTATAAACAGCAGAAGCCAGGCAACAGCTTCCACACTCTGCTTAGAAATCTCAGGTAGATCTCATTGCTTACAAGTTCTGCTTCCCATACAGCTGTAGGATATAATTCTATTAAGTTTCCTGCCACTACATAATAAAGTTTGCTTTTCTTCAGTTTCCAATAACATGTTTCTCGTTTCTTTCTGAGCTCTCATCAGAAGCACCTTTAATGCTCATATTTCTACTAACATTCTGTTATGGTAATATAAGTGTTCTCCAAACCAATATGAGCTTTTCCACCCATGCTTCTCGCTTTCTTCTGAGCTCTCATCGGAAGAATTTTAATGTCCACATTTCCACCAATAGTATTATATTAACAGGTTTAAGGCTGTCTATGCTTTTTCTATCTTTACACTTCAAAATTCTTCCAACCTTTATCTATTATTCAATTCCAAAGCCGCTTCTTACCTTGTTAGGTATTTGTTACAGCACATCTCACCTCTACTACCAAATTTCTAGGGCTGTTGTAACTAATTACCACAGACGTGATGATTTTAAATGACTTGAGTCAGGTACAGTGGCTTGTGACTGTGGTAGTCTCAGCTACTTGGGAGGCTGAGGTGGGAGAATTGCTTGAGCCAAGGAGTTTGAGACCAGACTGGTCAACATAGAAAGATCCACCACTGAAAAAACAAACAAACAAACAAACAAACAACGAAAAACTCCAGAAATTTATTATCTCATAGATCTGGAGGCCAGAAGTCCAAAATCAGTATCCTGGGCTGAAACCAAAGTGTCTGCTAGGCTACGTGCCCTCCAGAGGCTCTTGGGGAGAATCCATTCCCCGCCTCTCCGAGCTTCTGGTGGCTGCAGAGCATTTCTTAGCTTATGGCTGCATCACTCCAATCTTCAAGGTCAACATCTTCAAATCCTTCTCTGTTCCCTGTTTAAGTGGCCTTCTCTCTGTGTTAAATCTCCCTCTACATTTAGGGTCTACCTTGATAATCCAAGATAATCTGCCCACCTTGATCCCTAACTTCATCACATCTGCAAAGGCTCCTTTCCCGAATAATATAGCATTTACAGGTCCTAAAGATAAGCACTGGATATTTTATTTTGTTGGGGTCATTATTCAGCCTACTATACTCTTCCCACTAGCCCGCAAAGAATGTCCATCCCCCATGCAAAATATATTTGTCCCATCCTAACATTCCCAAAGCCTCAACCCATTACAGCATCAACTCAGGTGCAAAGTCTCATCTACATATCATGAGCTTAAAACTAGACTAACACTAAACTAGACTAACACTTTTATGTTTGCAGTGAGATAAGTGATGATAGAGTGGAGAATGAAACATGTCACGTATATAGGGCTAAGGTTAGTGGTAGTAAATTCTTTCATAGGAAATGTGGTGGGTATAATGCTTATACTCATATAAATAACATTGTTAGCAGTAAAGTCTTAATAAAATTACATTTCTGGAACATATGGGTTATAAAATGCTCCTAAAAATAAAATTGTCATAGGAGTATTTATCATGATGATATGAGCATATTCAGCTAAGAAGAATAGGAAAATTGTCTGCTACATATTTAACATTAAAGCCTGATACAAGTTATGATTCTCCTGCAGTGATGTTGAATGGAACACTCAAATAGTTTTTTCAAGAGTTAAAATAAATCCTATTATGGTAAGTGGGCATGCTGGAAAAATTAATCACAAATATTCTTGGGTAATTATACAGGTAGATAGTGTAAATGACTCCCTTATTAATAATACTGATAATAAAGTGCGAAGCTTACTTCATATGAAATTGTGCTACTGATCTTAATATGCCAATTTAAGAAGGTATTTTTTAAATTTGAAGTTCATCCTTATCTTATCATGAAGTATACAGCTAGGCTTGATACTGGTAGAATAAATAATGTACCTAAGTTTATATTAATTAATGAATATGGCATAGGCAAGAGAATTCAGTCGTTAATGTTAAGGTAAGAGATTGAACTGATGCAATGATAAATGTTAATATAGAGGAAGGTAATGTTTATAGTGATTCTTTTTTTTTTTTTTTTTTTTTTTGAGACAGAGTCTCGCTTTGTTGCCCAGGCTAGAGTGAGTGCCATGGCGTCAGCCTAGCTCACAGCAACCTCAAACTCCTGGGCTCGAGTGATCCTTCTGCCTCAGCCTCCCGGGTAGCTGGGACTACAGGCATGCGCCACCATGCCCAGCTAATTTTTTATATATATATCAGTTGGCCAATTAATTTCTTTCTATTTATAGTAGAGACGGGGTCTCGCTCTTGCTCAGGCTGGTTTTGAACTCCTGACCTTGAGCAATCCGCCCGCCTCGGCCTCCCAAGAGCTAGGATTACAGGCGTGAGCCACAGCGCCCGGCCTTATAGTGATTCTTGAATAAACAATTTTACAGCATTGGCAAAGTCCACAGGGGAACTTCCAACCTTTTTGAGGTTGTATAGGTTTTAAAACTTTTAAAATAAAATTAATATTAAAAATGATATGGCTAACTAAATAGGAATAACTAATAATGGTTGATTAATAATTAGTACATTGTTAGGAAGAGGAGTTATACCTTTGACTATAAATGTCTAAGTTTTACACAATTACTAGGCTCTGCCACCTTAACAACACCAATTTTGGGGTAAAGTTAGTGTTTATTATTTAGATTAAGATAACTTCATCTATTTAATATAAGGTGCTTTTGAAAGATTGCCCTTATAGAAGCTGGTTAGGAATGATACATCTGTTACTGAAAGGCTTCCAATATTTAATGAAGATGTAGTAAAAGACAGAGCTTTACATAGTTCTATTTTCTTAAACATCTTACTCATCACTTAAATTATAAATAATGAATCTAGAGCCTAATAATAATAAAGTTTAAAGAAAGCTTATGTAGAGATATGTAAAAATGCCAGGTAGGGTTGATTCATGCCAGTAGTTACTTTTATTTTTTATATATTTTTTTATTTCAGAATATTACAGGGGTACAAATGTTTAGGTTACATATATTGCCTTTGCACTGCCCAAGCCAGAGGTACTGTGTGCCCACCTCCCAGACAGTAGCACCTCACCTATTAGGTGTGAATATACCCATCCCCACATCCCCACCTTCCAGGCACCAGATGAATGTTACCTCCACATGTGCACGTAAATGTTGATTGATTAGTATCAATTTGACGGTGAGTACATGTGGTTCTTGTTTTTCCATTCTTGTGATACTTCACTTAGTAGAATGGGCTCCAGCTCCATCCAGAATATCATAAGAGATCCTGCTTCACCATTGTTTTTTGTGGCCAAGTAGAACTCCATGGTGTACATATTCTACATTTTATGAATCCACTCATGTATTGAAGAGCACATGGGTTGTTCCCACATCTTTGCAATTGTGAATTGTGCTGCTATAAACATTTGAATGCAGATGTCTTTTTCATATAATTTCTTTTTTTTTTTTTCCCTAGGGTAGATGCCCAGTAGTGGGATTGCTGGATCAAATAGTAGTTCTACTTTTAGTTTTTTGAGGTATCTCCATATTACTTTCCATAGAGGTTGTACTAGTTTCCAGTCCCACCAGTAGTGTATGAGTGTTCCTATTTCTCCGCATACACACCAACATTTGTTGTTTTGGGACTTTTTTTTTTTTTTTGAGACAGAGTCTCACTTTGTTGTCCAGGCTAGAGTGAGTGCCGTGGCGTCAGCCTAGCTCACAGCAACCTCAAACTCCTGGGCTCGAGAGATCCTTCTGCCTCAGCCTCCCGAGTAGCTGGGACTACAGGCATGCGCCACCATGCCCGGCTAATTTTTTAATATACATATCAGTTGGCCAATTAATTTCTTTCTATTTATAGTAGAGACGGGGTCTCGCTCTTGCTCAGGCTGGTTTTGAACTCCTGACCTTGAGCAATCCGCCCGCCTCGGCCTCCCAGAGAGCTAGGATTACAGGCATGAGCCACCGTGCCAAGCCCTGTTTTGGGACTTTTTGATAAAAGCCATTCTCACTGGAGTTAAGTGATATCTCACTGTGGTTTTGATTTGCATTTCCCTGATGATCAGAGATGTTGAGCATTTTTTTCATGTTTGTTGGCCATTAGTATATCTTTTTTTGAAAAGTTTCTGTTCATGTCCTTTGCCCGCTTTCTAATGGGATTGCTTGATTTTTTCTTTCCTAGCTGAGAGACTCTGGTTTCCGTGTTATTTGTCTTTTTCCTCTGCATCCCATAATGTACTCATAATGCCTTGCGGTTAGCAAACAAGCAGTAAACAGAAGCTGGAAGGTGTCCATTGTCCTTATAGCCCAGTATCTTACAAGATGTATAGCATGCAAATATTTTCTCCCATTCAGTAGGTTGTCTCTTCACTCTAGTGATAGTTTCTTTGGCTGTACAGAAACTTTTGAATTTGATAAGGTCCAATTTATTTATTTTTGTTGACGCTGTGATTGCTTTTGGGGTCTTCTTCATAAATTCTTTACCCAGGCCGATGTCTATAAGAGTTTTTCCAACATTTTCTTCTAGAATTCTTAGGGTTTCTTGCCTTAGGTTTAAGTCTTTTATCCATCGTGAGTTGAGTTTTGTGAGCGGTAAGAGATGTGGACCATGTTTTAGTCTCCTGCATGTGGCTATTCAATTTTCCCAGCACCATTTGTTGCATAGGCATTCTTTTCCCCAGTGTATATTTTTGTCTGCTTTGTCAAAGATCAGATGGCTAAATGACGATGGTTTTATATCTGGATTCTCAGTCCTGTTCCATTTGTCTATGTTTCTGTTTTTGTGCTAGTTGCATGCTGTTTTGGTTACTATAGCGTTGTAGTATAGCTTGAAGTCTGATAAACTGATTCCTCCTAATTTGTTTTGCTTAAGGTTGCTTTAGCTATATGGGGTCTTCTCTGGTTCCATAAGAAGCATAGAATTAATTTTTCTAGATCTGTGAAAAATGACATTGGTATTTTAATAGGGATTGTGTTGAATCCATAGATCACTTTGGGTAGTATAGACATTTTAACAATATTGATTCTGCCTATTCATGATCATGGTATGGTTTTCCATCTGTTTACATCCTCTGCTATTTCCTTCCTCAGTGTTTCGTAGTTCTCCCGGTAGAGGTCTTTCACCTCCTTAGTTAAATATAGCCCTAGGTATTTTATTTTCTTTGTTGCTATTGTGAAGAGTATTGAGTATCTGATTTGATTCTCAGTTTGACCCTTGTTGGCATATAGGAATGATACTGATTTCTGTACATTGGTTTTGTAACCTGAGACTTTGCTGTTTTTTTTTTTTTATCAATTCCAGTAGTCTTGTGGAAGAATCTTTGGGGTTTTCTAGATATAAGATCATGTCATCATCAAAGAGCTATAGTTTGACCTATGCTGCCCCCATTTGGATGTCCTTGATTTCTTCTCTTGTCTGATTGCTCTGGCTAGGACTTCCAGCACAATATTTACTAGAAGTGGTGATAGAGGGCAACTTTGTCTGGTTCCAGTCCTAAGCAGGAATGCTTTCAATTTTTCCCCAAAGAACTAGCTTTTTGTTTCATTAATCTTTCGTATAGTTCTTTTCTTATTGATTTCATTTAGTTCTGCTCTAATCTTAGTTATTTCTTTTCTTCTGCTGGGTTTGGGATTGGTTTACTCTTCTTTTTCCAGTTCTTCAAGTCGATTCATTAGATTGTTGATTTATGATCTTCCTATCTTTTGCGCGTAGGCATTTAAGGCTATGAATTTTCTCCTCAGGACTGCTTTAGCTATGTCCCACAGATTTTGATAAGTTGTGTCCTCTTTATCATTTACTTCAGGGAGAATCTTTTGATTTGCATCTTAATTTCCTCCTTGACCCAATAATCATTCAGCAATAGGTAGTTTAGTTTCCATGACTTTGTGTAGAGATGAGTGCTTCTCTTGGAATTGATTTCTAATTTTATTCCAATGTGTTCTGAGAAGATGCATGGTATAATTTCTATTATTTTAAATTTGTTGAGACATGTTTTGTGTCCTAGGATGCGGTCATTCTTAAAGAATGTCCCATGGGCTGATGAGAAGAATGTATATTCAGTGGTTTTTTTAGGTAGAATGTTCTGTAAATGTCTGTTAGGCCCATTTGATCTAGAGTTCTATTTAAGTCCATTGTTTCTTTGTTAATTTTATGTTTGGAGGATCTGTCCTATTATGTCAGTGGGGTGTTGAAGTTCCTAGCTATTACAGTGCTGTTGTTTATCATTTTGTTTAGATCAAGTAGGAGTCACTTTATGAATCTGAGTGCACTTGTGTTAAGTGTGTAAATGTTTAGAATTGTTATGTCTTCTTGTTGAATTGTTCTTTTTACCATTATATAATTACCATCTTTGTTTTTCATTACTTTTGTTCACTTTTTGAAGATTAAGTTATCTGCTATGAGAACTGCTACACCAGCTTTCTTTTGGTTTCCATTTGAGTGGAATATTGTTTTCCAACCTTTCACCTTGAGTCTGAATGAGACCTTATGAATTAGATGTGTTTTCTGAAGACAGCAGATACTGGGCGTGTGTATATTTATCCATTTGGCCAGCCTATGTCTCTTCAGTGGGCAGTTTAAACCATTCACATTTATTGAAAGAATTGACAAGCGGGGTGGATTTTTGTTCATCCTGTTGAGTAGAACTTTGTTGCTTTCTTTTATATCCTGAGCCATTGTGATATCTGCCCTTTGACCTTTGGCTTTTGGATAATTTTACACTGGTGAGTGTCTATTGTGCTGATGCATGTGTAACAGTTCTGAGTACTTCTTTCAGGGCAGGTCTTGTTTTGACAAATTCTCACAGTGTTTGCGTGTCTGAGAAAGACTTTATTTCCCCTCATATATGAAGCTTAGTTTTGCAGGATACAAACTTCTAGGCTGGGCATTATTCTGTTTGAGAAGACTGAGAATGGGCCCCAGTCCCTTCTAGCTTGCAAGGTATCAGTTGAGAAGTCTACAGTTAGTCTGATGGGCTTTCCTTTGTAAGTTACCTGTTGCTTTTGCATTATGGCTCACAGGAGTGCTTCTTTCATGATTATTTTGGCCAGTCTGATGATTATGTGTTGTAATGCTTTCCTATTTGCAATGAATATTGCAAGAATCCTTTGAGCTTCTTGTACCTGGATATCTAGATTTCTAGTAAGGCCAGAAAAAATTTCCTCAATTATTCCCTCAAACAGATTATCCAACCCTTGTATATTTTCTTCTTCACCCTCAGGGATGCCTATGATTCTTATGTTAGGCCTCTTCATTAATCCCATATTTCTTGTAGGCTTTGCTCATTTCTCTTATCTCTGAAACTCATTTCTCTTATCTCTTATGCTCTATCTCTGAAACTTACTTGTTGAATTGTAAGGTGTTGTCTTCAACCTCTGAGATTCTTCTGCTTTTTTTCCTCTTTATTTTCTTTTTTTCTTTTAGTGTATTATGGAGGTACAAGTGTTAAGGTTACATATAATGCCCATGCCCCCCTACCCCCTTGAGTAAAAGCTTCAAGCATGTCCATCTCCCAAACCTTGCACATCTTACTCGTTGTGGTTGTATATACCCATCCCTTCCTCCCCCCTCCCACCCTCCTGACACCCAATAAATGTTATCCTATATGTCCACTTAGGTGTTGATTCGTTAATACCAATTTGCTGGTGAGTACATGTGGTGCTTGTTTTTCCATTCTTGAGATACTTCACTTAGTAGAATGGGTTCCAGCTCTATCCAGGAATATACAAGAGGTGCTATATCACCATTGTTTCTTAAAGCTGAATAGTACTCCATGGTATACATATACCACATTTTATTAATCCACTCATGAATTGATGGGCATGGGTGGTTTCCACAACTTTGCAATTGTGAATTGTGCTGCTATAAACATTCGAGTGCAGATGTCTTTTTCATAAAGTGACTTTTGATCTTTTAGGTAGATGCCTAGTAGTGGAATTGCTGGATCAAATGGTAGATCTACTTGTATCACTTTAAGGTATCTCCATATTGCTTTCCACAGAGGTTGAACTAGTTTGCAGTCCCACCAGCAGTGTAGGAGTGTTCCTCTCTCTCTGCATCCACGCCAGCATTTGTTGTTTGGGGACTTTTTGATAAAGGCCATTCTCACTGGAGTTAAGTGATATCTCATTGTGGTTTTGATTTGCATTTCCCTGATGATTAGAGATGTTGAACATTTTTTCATATGTTTGCTGGCCATTATTCTGTCTTCTTTTGAGAAGTTTCTGTTCATGTCCTTTGCCCATTTTTTGATAGGGTTGTTTGATTTTTTCTTGCTGATTTTCCTGGGTTCTAAATAGATTCTAGTTATCAGCCCTTTATCAGATGTATAGCTTGCAAAAATTTTCTCCCATTCTGTGGGTTGTCTGTTTGCTCTCTTGAAAGTTTCTTTGGCTATGCAGAACCTTTTTAATTTGATCAGGTTCCATTTGTTTATTTTTGTTGCTGTTGTGATTGCCTTTGGGGTCTTCTTCATAAATTATTTGCCTAGGCCAAGGTCTAGAAGAGTATTTCCATCATTTTCCTCTAGAATTCGAATAGTTTCACACCTAAGGTTCAAGTCTGTTACCCAGTGTGAGTTGATTTTTGTGAGAGGTGAAAGATGTGGGTCTTGTTTCAGTCTTCTACATGTGGCTATCCAGTTTTCCCAGCACCATTTATTGAATAAGGATTCTTTTCCCCGGTGTATGTTTTTGTCTGCTTTGTCGAAGATTAGTTGGCTATATGAGGATGGTTTTATATCTGGGTTCTCTGTTCTGTTCCATTGATCAATGTCCCTTTTCTTGTGCCAGTAAAAAACTGTTTAAATGACTATAGCCTTGTAGTATAATTTGAAGTCTGGTAAATTGATACCTCCTATTTTGTTTTTATTGCCTAGGATTGATTTTGCTACACGGGGTCTTCTCTGGTTCCATATGAAGTGTAAAACTATTTTTTCTATATTGGTGAAAAGTGATGATGGTATTTTGATAGGGATTGCATTGACTCTGCAGGTCACTTTGGGTAGTATAGAGATTTTAGTAATGTTGATTCTGCTGACCCATGAGCATGGTATATTCTTCCATCTGTTTATGTCCTCTGCTATTTCCTTCTTCAGTGTTTCATAGTTCTCCCTGTAGATGTCTTTTACCTCCTTAGTTAAATATATTTCAAGGTACTTTGTTTTCTTTGTTGCTATTTTGAAGGAAATTGAGTCTTTGATTTGGTTCTCAATTTCATTGTTGTTGACATATATGAATGCCTCTGATTTCTGTGTATTGATTTTGTATCCTGAGACTTTACCAAATTCATTTATCAGGTCAAGGAGTCTCTTGGTTGAATCCTTGGGGTTTTCTAGATATAATATCATGTCATCAGCAAAGAATGAAAGTTTGATCTCTTCTGCTCCCATTTGGACACCCTTAATTCCGCTCTCTTGTCTGATTGCTGTACCGAGGACTTCCAGCACTAAGTTAAACAGAAGTGGAGAGAGTGGGCAATCTTGTCTTGTTCCAGTTCTAAGTGGGAATGCTTTCAATTTTTCCCCATTCCCCAGATATTGGCTGTGGGTTTGTCATATATGGCTTGTATCATTTTTAGGTAAGCCCCATCTATGCCTATTTTGTTGAGCATTCTTATCATAAAAGGGTGTTGAATTTTGTCAAATGCTTTCTCTGTGTCTATTGAGAGGATCATATGGTCTTTGTTTTTGCTTCTGTTTATATGGTGAATTACATTTATAGATTTGTGTATGTTGAACCATCCCTGCATCCCTGGGATGAAGCCCACTTGGTTGTGATTAATTATTTTCTTGACAAGCACCTGGATTCGATTGGCTAGGATTTTGTTGAGAATTTTTCATCTATATTCATAAGGGATATTGGTCTGTAGTTTTCTTTTTTTGTTGCATCCTTTCCTGGTTTTGGTATCAGGTTTATGTTCACTTCATAAAATGTGCTGGGGAGGCTTCCATCCTTCTCGATGTTGTGGAATAATTTCTGCAGGATGGGCACCAGTTCTTCTTTGTAGGTGTGGTAAAATTCAGGTGTGAAACCATCTGATCTAGGACTTTTCTTTTTAGGAAGGTTTTTTATTGTTGTTTCAATTTCAGTACTTGATATTGGTCTGTTCAGGAATTCTATTTCTTCCTGGTTGAGCCAAGGGAGGGTGTGTATTTCTAAGAAATTGTCCATTTCCTCCACATTTTCCAATTTGTGTGCATAGAGGTTTTTGTAGTATTCATAAATTATATCTTGTATCTCCGTGGCATCAGTTGTGATTTCTCTTTTATTCTTCCTGATGGAGCTTATTAGAGATATTTCTTTTCTGCTTTTTGTTAGTCTAGCCAAAGGTTTGTCAATTTTGTTTATTTCTTCAAAGAACCAACTTTTTGTTTTATTAATCTTCCATATAGTTTCCCTATTGTCAATTTCATTTAGTTCTGATTTTATCTTAATGATTTCACTTCTGCTGGCTTTGGGGTTGGTCTGTTCTTCTTTTTCCAGCTTTTTGAGATGATTCATTAGGTTGTCTATTTGTGATCTTTTCAACTTTTGGATATAAGCATTTATGGAAATAAACGTTCCTCTCAGGACTGCTTTAGCTGTGTCCCACAGGTTTTGGTAATTTGTGTCACCTTTGTCGTTTAGTTCAAAGAATCTTTTGATTTCCATCTTGATTTCCTCATTTATGAAGTGATCATTCAGCAGAAGATTGTTTAGTTTCCATGACTTTGTGTAGATATGAGGACTCCTGTTAGGATTGATTTCTACATTTATTCCATTGTGGTCTGAAAAGATACATGATATAATTTCTATTTTTTTAAAATTGTTTGAGACATGCTTTGTGTCCTAGGATATGGTCAATCTTAGAGAATGACCCATGAGCTGTTGAGAGGAACATATATTCAGTGGTTTTGGGGTAGAATGTCCTGTAAATGTCAAGCCCATTTTTTATAGGGTTCTGTTTAAGTCCATTATTTCTTTGTTGATTTTCTGTTTGGAGGATCTGTCCTGTGCTGTCAGTGGGGTGTTAAAGTCTCCAACTATTACGTTGTTGTTGTTTATCCATTTGTTTAGATCGAGTAGAGTTTGATTTATGAATCTGGGTGCACCAAGGTTGGGTGCATATATATTTAGAATTGTTATGTCTTCTTGTTGAACTGTATCCTTCACCATTATATAGTGACCTTCTTTGTCTTTTATTATTTTGTTGATTTAAAAACTAAGTTATCTGTAATCAGCACTGCCACACCAGCTTTCTTTTGGCTTCTGTTTGCTTGAAATATTGTTCTCCATCCCTTTACGTTTAGTCTAATTGCATCTTTGCAGATTAGATGTGTTTCCTGAAGGCAGCAGATACTTGGCTTGTGTTTTTTTTATCCATTCGGCCAGCCTATGTCTCTCTTTTTTTTTTAAATTTATTTTGGCATATTATGGGGGTACAGGTTTTTTTAATTTTTTTATTTTGGCATATTATGGGGGTACAGATTTTAAGGTTTCAATAAGTGCCCTTTCCCCCCCTCACCCCACAAGTCTGAGTTTCCAGCATGACCATCCCCCAGATGGTGCACATCTCACTCATTATGTATGTATATACCCGTCCCCTTCCCCCTCCCACCTGCCCAATACTCTATTACTGTAGTACCTATGTGTCCACTTAGGTGCTGCTCAGTTAATACCAGTTTGCTGGTGAGTATATGTGGTGCTTGTTTTTCCATTCTTGGGATAATTCACTTAGTAGTATGGGTTCTAGCTCTAATATATAAGGAAAACATAAGATGTGCTATATCACTGTTGTTTCTTAGAGCTGAATATTACTTCATGGTATACATATACCACATTTGATTAATCCATTCTTGGATTGATGGGCACTTGGGCTGTTTCCACAGCCTTGCAATTATGAATTGTGCTGTTATAAACATTCGAGTGCAGGTGTCTTTTTTGTAGAGTGTCATTGGATCTTTTGGGTAGATGCCCAGCAATGGGATTGCTGGATCAAATGGTAGATCCACTTCTATTGCTTTAAATTATCTCCATATTGCTTTCCACCGAGGTTGAACTAGTTTGAAGTCCCACCAGCAGTGTAGGAGTGTTCCTCTCTCTCTGCATCCACGCCAGCATCTATTGTTTGGAAACTTTTTGATAAAGGCCATTCTCACTGGAGTTAAGTGATATCTCATTGTGGTTTTAATTTGCATTTCGCTGATGATTAGAGATGTTGAGCATTTTTTCATATGTTTGTTGGCCATTCTTCTGTCTTCTTTAGAAAAGTTTCTGTTCAAGTCCTTTGTCCACTTTTTAATTGGGTTATTTGATTTTTTCTTCCTGATTTTCGTGAGTTCTAAGTATATTCTAGTTATCAGCCCCTTATCAGATGGATAGAATGCAAAAATTTTCTCCCATTCTGTAGGCTGTCTGTTTATTTTCATGACTGTTTCTTTGGCTGTACAGAAGCTTTTTAGTTTGATCATGTCCCATTTATTTATTTTTGTTGCTGCTGTGATTGCCTTTGGGGACTTCTTTATAAACTCTTTGCCTAGGCCGATGGCTAGGAGAGTGTTTCCAACATTTTCCTCTAGAATTCTAATAGTTTCATACCTTAGGTTTAAGTCTGTTATCCAGCGTGAGTTGTTTTTTGTGAGAGGTGAAAGGTGTGGGTCCTGCTTTAGCCTTCTACAAGTGGCCATCCAGTTCCTAGCACCATTTATTGAAAAGGGATTCTTTTCCCCACTGTATGTTTTTGTCTGCTTTGTCAAAGATTAGATGGCTATATGAGGATGGTTTTATATCAGGATTCTCACATCTGTTCCACTGGTCAATATTCCTATTTTTGTGCCAATACCAGATTGATTTAATTACTACAGCTTTGTAGTACAGTTTGATATCTGGCATATTAATACCTCCCATTTTATTTTTGTTGCCTAGAATTGCTCTTGATATTCGGGGTCTTCTTTGGTTCCATACAGAGTGTAAAATTATTTTTTCTATATCTGTGAAGAATGCTGATGGGATTTTAATAAGTATTGCATTGAATCTGTAGATCAGTTTGGGTAGTATAGACATTTTAATGATGTTGAGTCTGCCGATCCACGAGCATAGTATGGATTTCCGTCTGTTTACATACTCTGCTATTTTCTTCCTCAGTGTTTCATAGTTCTCCCTGTAGAGGTCTTTTACCTCTTTGGTTAAGTATATTCCTCGGTACTTTAGTTTCTTTGTTGCTTTTGTGAAGGGAATTGAGTCTTTGATTTGGTTCTCAATTTGATTGTTGTTGGCATATATGAGTGCCTCTGATTTCTGTGTATTGATTTTGTATCCTGAGACTTTACTAAATTTATTTATCAGTTCCAGGAGTTTCTTGGTTGAATCTTTGGGGTTTTCTAGATACAATATCATATCATCAGCAAACAGTGAAAGTTTGATCTCTTCTGCCCCTATTTGGATACCTTTGATTCCATTTTCCTGTCTGATTGCTGTAGCCAAGACTTCCAGCACTATGTTGAACAGAAGTGGAGATAGTGGGCAGCCTTGTCTGGTTCCAGTTCTAAGTGGGAATGCTTTCAATTTTTCGCCATTCAGTACGATGTTGGCTATGGGTCTGTCATATATGGCTTATATCATTTTTAGGTATGTTCCTTCTATGCCTATTTTATTAAGTGTTCGTATCATGAAAGGGTGTTGAATTTTGTCTAAAGCTTTTTCTGCATCTATTGAAAGAATCATGTGGTCTTTGTTTTTGCTTCTGTTTATGTGGTGAATTGCATTTATAGATTTCCATATGTTGAATCATCTCTGCATCCCTGGGATGAAGCCCACTTGGTCGTGATGGATTATTTTTTTGATAAGCGTCTGGATTCAGTTAGCTAAGATTTTGTTGAAAATTTTTGCATCTATATTCATTAGGGATATTGGTCTGTAGTTTTCTTTTTTTGTTGCATCCTTTCCTGGTTTTGGTATCAGAATAATATTCGCTTCATAAAAGGTGTCGGGGAGGTTTCCGTTCTTCTCGATGTTGTGGAATAGTTTCTGCAAGATAGGTACTAGTTCTTCTTTGTAAGTGTGGTAAAATTCGGGTGTGAAACCATCTGGACCGGGACTTTTCTTTTTAGGGAGATTTTTAATTGCTGTTTCTATTTCAGTTCTTGAGATTGGTCTGTTCAGGAAATCTATTTCTTCCTGGTTGAGTCTAGGGAGGCTGTGTGTTTCTAGAAATTTGTCCATTTCCTCCACATTTTCCAGTTTGTGTGCATAAAGATTTTTGTAGTATTCATAGATTATATCTTGTATCTCTTTGGGATCAGTTGTGATGTCTCCTTTTTGGTTCCTGATGGATCTTATTAGAGATTTCTCTTTTCTGCTTTTCGTTAGCTTAGCCAACGGCATGTCAATTTTGTTTATTTTTTCAAAGAACCAACTTTTTGTTTTATTAATCTGCTGACTAGCTTCCCTGTTTTCAATTTCAGTTAGTTCTAATTTGATCTTGTTGATTTCACTTCTTCTGCTGGGTTTGGGGTTGGTCTGTTCTTCTTTTTCCAGCTCTTTGAGTCATTTCATTAGGTTGTCTATTTGTGGTCTTTTTGACTTTTGGTTATAGGCATTTATGGAGATAAACTTTCCTCTCAGAACTTCTTTAGCTGTGTCCCAGAGGATTTTATAACTTGTCTCTTGATTGTCATTTTGTTCATAGAATACTTTTATTTCCATCTTAATTACTTCATTTATGAAGTAATCCTTTAGTAGGAGGTTGTTTAATTTCCACGTTTTTGTGTAGAAATGTGAGTTTCTGTTAGGGTTGATTTCTACTTTTATTACACTGTGATCTGAGAAGATACATGGTATGATTTCTATTCTTTTAAATTTCTTGAGGTTTACTTTGTGTCCTAGGATAAGGTCAATCTTAGAGAATGTCCCATGAGCTGATGAGAAGAACGCATATTCAGTGGATTGTGGATAGAATGACCTGTAAATGTCAGTCAGACCCAATTGTTCTAGAGTTTTGTTTAAGTCCATCATATCTTTATTCATTTTCTGTTTGGAGGATCTGTCTTGTGCCATCAGTGGGGTGTCGAAATCTCTGGTGATTATGGAGTTGCTATTAATCCATTTGCTTAGATCCAGTAAGGTTTGCTTTATGAATCTGGGTGCACCTAAGTTGGGTGCATATATATTTAAAATTGTTATCTTCTTGTTGAACTGTGCCCTTCACCATTATATAATGACACTCTTTGTCTTTCACTACTTTTGTTGGTTTAAAAACTAAATCGTCTGAAATTAGAACTGTCACACCAGCCTTCTTTTCGCTTCCACTTGCTTGGAATACTGATCTCCACCCTTTTACGTTTAGTCTATATGCATCCTTGCAGGTTAGATGTGTTTCCTGAAGACAGCATATACTTGACCTGTATTTTCTTATCCATTTAGCCAGCCTATGTCTCTTGAGTGGAGAGTTTAAGCCATTCACATTTATTGAGAGAACTGATAGGTAAGGTAGATTACTGTTCATTCTGTTGGGTTGGATGTTGTTGCTTTGATTTCTCTCTTGAGCTATTGTAATATCTGGCCTTTAGTCTTTGGGTTTTGGTTGTTTTTATATTCGTGAGTTTTGATTATGGTGTTCCATGCGTAATAACACTGTTTTGAGTACTTCTTGTAGGTCTGGTCTTGTCTTGGTGAATTCCCTGAGACTTTGCTTATCTGAGAATGTCTTTATTTCTCCTTCATATACAAAGCTTAGTTTTGCAGGGAATAAGATTCTAGGCTAGGCATTGTTTTGTTTCAGAAGAGTGAGAATGGGGCCCAAGTCTCTCCTTGCTTGTAAAGTCTCATTAGAGAAGTCTGGTGTTATTTGAATTGGCTTTCCCTTGTATGTTACTTGCTTTTTTTTATCTTACAGCTCTTAGAAGGGCCTCTTTAGTTGATATTTTGGTCAGTCTGATGACTGCATGTCGTGACGTCTTCCTGTTCGCATTGAATCTCCCACAGGTCTTCTGAGCTTCTTGAACTTGTATATCAAGATTTTTAGCAAGGCCTGGGAAATTTTCCTCTATTATATCTTCAAATAGCTTGTCCAACCCTTGAGTGTTTTCTTCTTCCCCTGCTGGTAACCCTATGACCCTCACATTAGGTTTCTTCACATAATCCCACATCTCTTGTAGGCTTTGCTCTTTTCTCTTGTTTCTCTGCTCTATCTCTATGACTGATTTATTTAATTGGAAGGTGTTATCTTCAATCTCTGAGATTCTTTCTTCTGTTTGATCTACCCTGTTCTTGAGGCTTTCCACCATATTTGTAGTTCCCTGAATTGATTCTTCATTTCCAGGAATTTGGTTAAACTTTTCTTCATTGTATCGATTTCTTTAGTGAATTTTTGTTCCAGGTCCTGGAGGCTGTTTGTGGCTTCTCTGTATTGGTTATCGAGTTGTTCTTGCAGGTCATTGAATTGTTCTTACGATCCACATTCATAATTCCTCTTCTGTCATTTTGGTTGCCTGATTTTGGTTGATGTCCATTTCTAAGGGGCTGGTGCTCCTCTTTGGGGGTGTGGTTTCCGTTTTGTTCTTCATATTTCAGGAGTTCCTTCACTGATTTCTTCCCATGTCAATCAGTTGTTGTTTCTTTCCTTTAGGTTTTCATTTGGGTATTCACATGCCTTGTTTAGTTTTTGAGCCGATAGGTGGTGTCTGTGGGTGAGATTCAACCACTCCCTGTATGATGTGTCAGTAGGTGCCGTGAAAAGGGTGTGCAGAATGTCCTCCCTTTCAGTAGGTGGCACTTGCTCAGAAGAACAGGCCACACTGTTGTTTTTGGGTCCTGTAACCAGCTCTTGTTCCTGAAGAGAGGCACTCTAGTGTCTCAGGTGGTCGGTGGGGCCCTGGGACTTCCAGGTGTATCCTTTTCTCCCCTCAGTAAGGGCTGGTCTAGGAGACAGTCTTGGCAGAGCTGGTTTGGGTAAGCCTGCCCTAAGGCACCACCAATCCTATTAGCAGGGTTCAAAGTTATGTTCTCTGCTTCCAGGAAAAGCTGTCAGGGAGTGGCTGGAATGGCCCCACTCAGTCAGAAAGTCTACATGTGGTGGTGGGGTGGGGCTGTCTGAGACCTGCAGTCTGGAACAGGCCTTGCTTCTTTCCACCGTCCCCAACTCTGTGGGTACTCGTGGGCCTCTTCCAGAAGGCCAGACCTCATGCCACCGGTTCTCCCCTGGCTGTGGTGATGGTTCCCTGTGCAGGAACGCCACCTGGGCTGGGTGCAAGGCCTCCCTTTGGGAGGAGGGTTGCCCTCTAGGACGCTGATCTGTCCCTGAAGGCACACACCCCTCAGTAGGCTGTTCACATATATCCCTTCTGTGTCCTGGGCAATGCGAGACCTGGGTGCACGAGATCTGGTCTGCAGTTCTGACCTCTGGGCCCCAGAGTTCAAATTATATCCCCACCAGGGAGAGGAGTGCCAGTCCCAATTCACCCATGGGGAGCCCAAGCTGGGTCTATGTCTCTCAGCCTCAGGGTCTGCCCCATTCTCCTGGGATTACCGTGCCAGCAGCACCTGGGAGGGTTGGCGGGTAGGGAGCTCACCATCTGAGTTCCCCTCAGACAGCTGTAGGGCCCCACAAGGGAAGGTCCCATTCCCTGGAGGTGCCTCTGGCTGGTGTCTATATTGTCTCTCTCGACAGACTCAGGTAAGGTCAGGGGAGGGGAGTATGAGGCAATATGGCGTGTGCCACGTAGCTCGGGTCTGTGCACAGGGAGTTGCCCCGCGGAGGTTGGGAGCCTGGTGCTGCATCTGCTACATGCTTACCACTCGTTGGCGGTGGCTATCTCTGGGCTGGTGTCTATAGGTCTCTCCACCTGCTGGGGAGCCCACCAGCAGTCCGAGATGCAGGGAAGGGGAAAGTTAACTGCTCTATCTACCCTTGCCACTGGTCTCCAGGCTGCTCCGGAGGTCTCTGCTTCCAGTTCTCCTCCGCAACCTCCTCCCGTGGAGTCTCCCATGGTCTTAGGTACTCCTCTTTCTGACCCTCGTCTAATGTATGCTCATCTTCTTACTTCTTTCTTCTAATTTCTGCTAGAATCTGTCTTTTCTGCAGAGACACTCTGTCTGGCAGTGTTTCTCATCTGCCATCTTGATTATCCCCCTCTCCCTTTCTTCTGCTTGATCTAACCTATTCTTAAGGCTTTGCACTGTGTTTTGTAATTCTTTGAATGAATTTTTCATTTCCAGAAGTTCTGTTTGATTTTTCTTTAATATTTCAATTTCTTTAGTGAATTTTTCATTAACTTATCAGATTTTTTTGTGGTTTCTTTGTGTTAGGTTTCCATGTTGTCTTGCATTTCATTGAGTTTCCTCATAAACTATGTTCTAAATTCTTCATCTATCATTTCAATGTTCTGATTTCAGTTGGTATCCATTGCTAGAGAGCTGTTGTTCCTTGTTTGGGTTTTCCTTTCACTTTAATTCTTCATACTTCTGAAGTCCTTTCACTGATTCCTTCCCATCTAGAGCAGCTGTTGCTTCTTACCTTTGGATTTTCTTAAAGAATTTAGATAATGATATGTTCAGCTTAATCTCTGAGCCAGTAGGTGGTGCTTGTGGGTGAAAATCAACCACACCCTGTATGATGAGTCAGTAAATGCAGTAAAACGTCATGCAAAATGACCTCCCTGTCAGTACGTGGCACTTGCTGGGAGGAACAAGTTGCAGTGCTATTTTGGGGTCCTGTAACCAGCTCTTGTTCCTTTGGAGAGGCACTCTAGTGCCTCAGGTGGTGGGTGGGGCCCTGGGACTTCCAGGTGTGCCCTTATTCTCCACCTCAGCAGGGGTGGGTGGGTGACTGAGGCTGGGTGGGCCCGGTAGGGTGAGCCTGCCCTCAGGCTCCACTAATGCTTTCACCAGGGGTCAAAGGTCTATTCCCTGCCTCTGGGCAAAGCTGCCAGAGTTAAGCTAAAGTGGCCCCACTCAACTGAAATTTCTGCATGTGGAGTCAGGGCTGTCTGAGACCCACAGTCTGGCAGTCTGAAGCAGGCCTTGCTCCTTTCTGCCCTCCCCTATTCTATGTTTCTTTCCAGGCCTCTGCCAGCAGGCAGGACCTCAAGCCAGCTGACCTCCCCCATGACTCTGATGTGGGCTGGAAGTTTCCCTGCCCAGGATCCCTGCCTGAGTTTGTAGCCACGGGAGAAGGGGTGCCCCAGAGCATGCTGAAACTAGGACCCACTCTGATCTGCCCCTCAAGGCACTCACACCTTGAGAGACTAATTCACAAATATCCCCTGTGTCCCTGGGTGATGCAATTGAGACCTAGATGTATAGGATCTGACCTGCTGGTCCGTCCCCGGGCCCTGAGGATTAAACCCTGACCATGCCAGGGAAAAGGATACTCTCACAGGGTGCCCAAGCTGATTCAGTGTCCTTCCACCTCAGGGTGTGTCCTGCTCTGCTAGAGTCACCAGGCAAGCAGCACATAAAAGGGCCAGCAGGTAGGGAGCTCACAGTCTGAGCACCCCTCATTCTGCTGCAGGACCCCAAAAGGAAAGGTCTGGGCCCCGTTCCCTGTGGAAGCCTCCATGTGGTGGCCCAATTGTCTCTCTCAGCCAAAAGTCTAGGTAGAAGAAAAGTGCAACCTCTGGTTATCTCCAGCTCCCTCTCTGGGAGGCAGTCCACCCAGAATGATGGGGCTCTGGAGTCATGCAGATCACCCAGGACCCACTTGATCCCTGTGGCTCCTGCAGTCTGGGCCAGAGTTGGGAAATGTCTGTGTGGGGATGAGCAAGATGGGACCTGTGTGGGTGAGGTCCCCTGGGGAGCACAAAGGTGTCCAGTGGGTAGAAAGGCAATGTGGGGCCTGCCCACCGGCCTGGGTCCATGGGGCAGGAGGCAACCCCAGAGGAGGTGAGAACCTGATGCCCTGTTTGCAAGAAGCTCTCCACTCACTGGTGGCAGCAGTCTCTGGACTTGCTTTGGCAGAATGTCTCTCCAGCAGCTCGGGAAGCCCACCAACGGCCTGAGATGCGAGGGAGGGAAATGTTAGCCAATCCACCTACCCTTCTTGCTGGTCTCCTAGCCTCTCTGGGCTTAATCCCCATCGATGCCTTTCTCCTTCCAGTTCTGTTCTGCAACCTCTTCCCCTGGAGTTTCCTGCAGGTTCAGGCACTCTTCCTTCCTGCACTCATCGAGTCTATGTTTGTCTGTCTGTTTGTTTTTCTCTTTCATCTAAAATTTCTCCTTCTTAGAGATGTTCTTACTGGCGGTGTCCTTGGTCCGCCATCTTCAATAGTTACTTTTAGTAAGGCTAGTTGATTTGAGGAGGACACAGCAATAATTGTTAGGTATGATTTTGTGTTAAAGCATAGATTTCATCAAAAAATACAGTGAGGGCTCCTAAAAAAAGTATCAAAGTTTTAATTGTACAATTATTTTTTTATTATATGATGAAAGAGAATTAGTAAAAATGCTCCTGCTACAACTAGGGGACTTGGCTGAAGTAGGACTGAACTTGCCACAGGACCTTCTATGGGCAACAGATGACAGGAGTATAGTCCAAATGGAGCAGATTTTTCTGGCTACAGCTAAAAGTAGACCTGTTATCATGAAAAGATCATAATTAAGTATAGAAATTTATTGAAATTGTCATGTATCTCAATGGATAGGAATCATGCCAATGATAATATAAAGCCAATCTCTTAGATGCAATGATATAAAATTGTGTGAAGGGCTGTGTTAGCATCTCTTTGTCCTTATCATCATCTGGTAAATAGAAATGACATAATTCCCACTTCTTCTCATCCAATATAGAGTTGAAAGAGGTCGTTATGGTAAATAAAATTAGTATTGGAGTAAGACATAAAAGTAATGATTCAAAGACTTGGTTAATATTAGGCTTTGAATGTACATATCATACTGAGAATTTAATTTGATCATGTAACAAAAAAAGTGCTACTGAATGAACATTATTGCAATGTGGTAAAGAAAAATGCAGTTTCCCGGTTTCTTCGTCTACCTGCCAGTTCTGTCTGGTAGCAGCTTCCGGTAGGAAAGAGGTGCAGGGCGAGCCGCTGCCAGCTCCTTGTAATGTCCTACGGTCCCTTAGATATGTACTGGAACCCGGGGCCCTCGGACCCCCAGCTCCGGGACTTCAGCAGCAGCATCCAGACGTGCAGCGGCAACATCCAGTGGATCAGCCAAGCCACTGCTCAGATAAAGAATGTGATGAGCCAACTAGGAACTAAGCAGGACTCAAGCAAGCTACAGGAAAATCTTCAACAGCTACAACACTACACAAATCAGCTCGCCAAGGAAACAAATGGATGCTGAAGGAATTAGGGTCCTTGCCCCTTCCCTTATCTACTTCAGAACAGTGCCAGCAGAAACTTCGGAAGGAACGCCTCATCAATGGCTTCTCTGCAGCCTTCAACAATTTCCAGGCTGTGCAGAGAAAGGTATCTAAAAGGAAAAGGAGAGTATTGCCAGAGCAAGAGCTGGACCTTGTCTTTCTGCAGAAAAGAGGCAAAGAGAAGAACAGCTAGTCTCATTTGACAGCCATGAGGAGTGGAACCAGATGCAGAGCCAGGAGGATGAGGTGGCCATTACTGAGCAGGATCTGGAACTTATTAAAAAAAAAGGGAAACGGCAATTTGGCAGCTGGAGGCTAACATTTTGGATGTCAGTCAGATATTTAAAGATTTGGCTGTGATGATCCATGACCAAGGTGATCTGATTGATAGCATAGAAGCCAATGTGGAAAGCTCTGAGGTGCATGTCGAAAGAGCCACTGATCAGTTACAGCGAGCTGCTTACTATCAGAAAAAATCTTGCAAGAAGATGTGTATCCCGGTGCTTGTCCTGTCAATGATTATTGTAATCTTGGGACTTATTATCTGGCTAGTTTATAAAACAAAGTGATTGCCTCAGAGCCTTCTCCAATGAGCTGCTTTCCAGGGCAAGTTCTTGTGGGAGTCTTGCCAGAACAAACCGATCACAAGAAGAGAACATACACCAGAGCATCCTGTAGTAATTTAGTTAGAAACTAACTACTAACTAGTCCTTGGAATTAGTGACTTATGGAGACAGTATTTATCAATTTATTGATTTTATTGATTTCTCAAATGAGGAATTAACTTATGTGAATTTGCTTTCTCTTGTATTCTGATTGCCCTTCATCCCAAGTGTTTACTGAAAATTCCATTCTAGATATTCTTGTTTTGACAGGTGACACTACAGTCTCATAATATTGTCTTTTATGTGTATAAAAAATATACCTTTTTACTTGCAAGTGACATAGAATTACTTTCTTGCACCCAGCATATTGGAGCCTGTCAGAAACTGGGCCAGCGATTTTTATTATTTAACATTTTAATTTGGAGCCTATTCTCTGTTTTGAAAGATTTGAGCACTATATTTAACTGGAAAGTAAAAAATTGCACATGTGATTCAGATTAAATGAAAAGTATCTATTTTAGCTGGCCACTTGCTGGGTACATGTTACTAATCTGGGTTTAAAGTTTACTTCATTATCTGCTAGTGCCATCCACAGCAGCCCGTCCTCATGCATACTAATCCATCTTGTCCATTTTTTAAAGGGGTTAATTTAAACAACATTACTATGCTCTATGGGGTCCCTCTCCCACCTGTCTGCATAGAAAGGGAGAATTAGACATAGCATGCTTTTGAAAAGCAAACAGGAATTGTTTGGAATGATTTAATCTTTTGTTGTTGTTTGCTTGTGGTTCTACATTCCTGGTGAATGATGAATGTTGCTGTCAAAAGACTGTCCCCTACCTTGTAAGGGTTTCTGGGCATTTGATAGCAGGAAGAATTTAAAAGATAGACTGAAGTTGGTTTAAAACTTAGTCCTGTGAACCTGGTGATAAAGCAAAGAAAATGTTCATTTTTGTAAATAATACTGGTTTGGACTAGTGATGTTAGACTTATCCTAATTTATGAACAAGAAATTAATCTCTCCATTAGACAAAAAAAATATTTCAATAAAATTGCTGTCTTGTAATATAAAAAGAAAGAAAGAAAAATGCAAATTCCTTGAAGCCAGAGCTCATGTTTGTTTTCCTCCCAGCCTTGCCTCCCTTGCCCAGCATATTGGCTGACACAGAGTAGGTGCTCATTAAATATTTATGAGTAATATGGAGCGGGCAATGTGGGTGCTGTGTGGACATTCCAGCTGTCAGCTGATGAAACTTTGATTTCTGTTTACCCAGCTGGATCCTCCATAATTAAACAACTCAGAACACTGAGATCTAAGCTCTGTTCTCAACCTTCAACCTCTCCACAGGTGGGTGGGGCAGCCCTCCCAGGGCTTGGCATGGGCAGGTAGAGGCAGTCAGAGACAGGCAGAGGCAGTCAGTGGTCCTGCAGGCACTAAACCATGGGTATCTCTGTGCTGGGCTCCAGCAGACTCCCAGGAGACATCTCTGGGCTCCTCCAAGTGGCCTCCCTGCTCAGCCTGCTTCTGCTGCTGCTCAAGGCAGCCCAGCTCTACCTGCGCAGGTGGTGGCTCCTTAGAGCCCTCCAGCAGTTCCCGTGCCCTCCCTCCCACTGGCTCTTTGGGCATAGCCAGGAGGTAAGAAGGAGCTGGACAGGGCAATGGGAGGGGAGGGAAGGCCGGGGTGCTGGCAGCCTGGTCAGCAAGTCCAGAGAGCAAAGCCTTAGGCTAGGCACAGTGGCTCATGCCCGTAATACTAGCATTTTGGGAGGCCGAGGCGGAAGGATCACTTGAGGCCAGAAGTTCCTGGCCTCAAAGGGCAAAGCCTTACTGTGTGATGAGCATGTGGCCTCTGAGAAACACGCTGTCTACCCTCCAGTCTTGGCTCATTCCAGCCACGGGGAGCTCACTCCCTTGCAAGGAAAATGGTTGGTGTTTCCTGGGTCTCCCCCTCCAGTCTTGGCTCATTCCAGCCACGGGGAGCTCACTCCCTTGCAAGAAAAATGGTTGGTGTTTCCTGGGTCTCCCCCTCTCCAAGCTGAGCACCCCCAGCAGCCTTAGCTGTTCTCAAAGATGCTTCCCTGCCCCAGTCACTCAATGCCATCCTCTCTGCCTGGCCCCGAGCCTGCATGGGAACATCAGTCTGATGGAATCCCTGCCCTGTGGGTTCATGGTCTGTAGAGACCATAGGCACGAATCTCATAAGGTTGAGGCAGGCCGCAGGGAGACAGCTCACTCTGCTGGGGAGGGTCGGTGATGTCATATGTAGGGGACTAACTGGCTCTGTTTGCCTGAGACTGAGGGAAGGTCCAGCACAGGTGATTTTGGGGCTGAAACCCTGACAGTCACGGGCACACATGAGAAGGTCAGCCTGCACGATGTCCTCCAGGTGAGGGGTTCCGATGTCTGAGTTGCACCATTGGACAGTGTCTGTTGACTTCCCGGCTCTCCTCCCACCCTCCTGGCCTGTGGACTACCTGGAACTGAACATATCATCCCCTCCCTGTGCCCCAGTACCCCGCATCCAGCAAGAGCCTGGCACAGTGGGATGGTCAGCCCAGGTGTGTAGAGAGACAGAGGAGGGAGGCAAAGGAGCATCTGAATGGCTGGGGAGGGACAGTGCCCACCCCCTGCACTGCCAGCTCCAGGGGTGGAGGCACCAAGCAAGGTAAAGGGCCGCAGGGAAAGGGCTCACCAATGGCTGTGGATTGAACACACTCAAGAGGAGACAGTGGGTTGCAGGGAGCTGAAGCCTGTTGTTTCTCAGCAAGAAAGGCAACGTGATCATCAGCAGAGTGGAGCCACAGTGGGGAACTGGAAACATCCAAGCCCTGCATAGACTGCTCCCAATCCTCTCTCCCTCCTTCTTTCCTAATCTCCTTTACTCTAAGTCAGATCATCAGATAGATCATGACTTTATCAAATGATCTGACTTTATCAGATCAGGTAAAGTCAGATAATTGTCCTCCCCATTTGCCTGTGCATTCCAACCTCGGGGCCTCTGCTCACCCTGTGCCCTCTGCCTGCAATGACTGTGTCCTACATGTGTCCATTGGCCAAGGCCAATTGCCAAGCCACTTCCCCCAAGAAGTCCTCCTGGGTATCCCAGAAGTGGATACTGGGCAATTCTTTTTCTTTTGGTCTGTCCTCAGGGGGACAGAACAGTGTTAACCTGATTCAGTTATTTTTCTGCAATGTCATAACTGTGGGCTCCTTCCGGGAGAGACCATCTCTGATTCCTCTTTGTAACCCAATAGCCCCTTAGTAAATGATGACTCAATCAATGAATGAGTGAATGATCAAGAGCTTTCTAACATTCCGTTCTGAGCCAGGGCCCCTCTCTGAAGCTTCCCCAGGTGCTTGGGTTTCCCTCCACCCCAACACTCATTATCCTCCACTGTACAGCCTCTAATCTTTCTGTCTCCCCGGCTAGACTGAACACTCCAAAAAAAAAAAAAAAATAGGTGAAGATCCATAGTTGTAGCCAGGGGCTGAACCAGTGCTTGGCACATAGTCCGTGTTCAGTAAGCATGTGCTGAATGAAGGAACCTGTGCCACAGCAGGGCGTGTTGCCTCAGAGCTGGTGAACACTGTTGTCAGAAGGCTGTGGGCAGAGATTCTATACCTCCACAGCAGACAGTTGCTTGGAGTTACATAGAAGTAGTGAGAATAAAGAAGAGTTGACTAAATGGAACGTCTCTAGGACCAAATGTCTATGAGGATTCCAGACAAGATAAAACAAAGCTGAGTCTTGGAGGTTGAGGACAGGAGGTTGCTCTGTGGCAAAGTGGAAGGGCATTCTAGGCAGAGGAAGAACAAGTGCAAAGGCCTGGGAGAGCAGGTGGGTTTAGCTAGTGTGAGGGGCAGCAGCAGAACCGGGTCCTGGTAGACTTGCCAGCACAGCAGGGGGCAAGAATAGGGACACCGGAAGGCAGAGGGCTTTGTGATCCACACCGAAGACTTTTGAAAAACAACTCCAGGAAACAGGGACCTCACAAAACTTTCTTTTCATTGATGACTGAAAATGAGAATGAAAAAACTAAATCTCAAAATGAAAGACCAACACTGATTTGATAGGTGTATATCCAGACTTTGTTCTATAAACCCATACATATTCAGCACACAGAATACTATTATACACACAATTTCATATTTAATCTTTCTTTCACATAGCCACATGCACGCCAAACACTATTTTACCTTAATAGATACTTACATGTATGCTGGGATAATAATGAAAATATAACAACTGTATGGTAATATAAAATTAATGAATAATTAAAAATTTTAGGCCAGGTGCAGTGGCTCACACCTGTAATCCTAGCACTCTGGGAGACTGGGGCAGGTGGATCGCTCAAGGTCAGGAGTTCTAAACAAGAGTGAGCAAGAGCGAGACTCCTTTGGTCTCTACCAAAAATAGAAAGAAATTAATCGGCCTACTGAAAATACATAGAAAAAATTAGCCAGGCACGGTGGCGCGTGCCTGTAGTCCCAGCTGTCGTGGGCCGCTCACAGGACGGAGGATGAACACAGAACACAAAACACAAATGCAGAACACAAAGAAAAACGCAGACACGTACAAACGGTTGACTCGAGTAATAATACACCAGGTCAGTTTTATTTTTATACTCTAAAAAATTAAAGTTAGTTCCTTGTACATAACCACCCAGGCATTTCAGCAATGGCCATAAATTCTGGAATATGTAGCCTTAGGGAAGCAGATATACCCTGACTCAAGGTTTCCAGGTGGTTGCTCTAGGCACCAGGCATAGACCAGGGACTGAGATTAGCAAGGATGGGCAAGGCGAGCTACAGTGGGCATTTCTCCTCCCCAGCTTCTCTTAGGGTGACCCCCTAAGATCTTCGGCTGAACCCCGGAGGCTGTGCATGGCTTAGGTCGCCCCTCCCTTGAGTGGTCTTACCCGTCATTGACTAACCAGCCATCTTATGGGGTGTTTATTGTGTGGCCTCCAGACCCCCAATGCCATGGGGGCGGGGAGCAGCTCTTGCTTACATGCAACTCAGGTTCTTTGTTATGCCTCTAGGCGACAGCTTTGTTTATCACAGGGAGCCTGTCCAGAACACATTACTTTCAAACGCTCTGGGCAGAACACGTACATTACTCACTAACTTTAATTCTTAAACTAGGAAAATATATGTCAGTCCCCTACACCCAGCTACTGGGGAGGCTGAGGCAGGAGGATCGCTTGAGCCTAGGAGTTCGAGGTTGCTGTGAGCTAGGCTGATGCCACGGCACTGTAGCCGGGGCAACAGAGTGAGACTCTGCCTCAAAAAAAAAAAAATTTTTTTTTTAAATGTATCCATTTTATTCTCTGAATGAATTATTTTACGAATCTGTTTACTGGGCGATGCAAGTTGTCATGCAGATTGTCCATGGAAAATGTATTTCCAAAGGTTTTGTACAGTGTGGGGACGATGCTGGCTTACGTTTCTGTGGGCAGTGTTGCGTGAGAACCACAGCTCTGCCCAATAGGGAAACAGAATTTGGCTTGGGCAAAGGCCTGGGGAGATAGCAAGAGTCTGGGCCAGAGCCTGGGCCATCAGAAATCGTTCCAAAAACTGATAGATGGAGAACTATGTTCCTGTGGTTGTCCTGGCCTTCCCTCCCACTGCAAAGACTGGCACAAAAGTTTTCATTGATTTGCCCTTCCTTACTAACAGTTACCAAAGGACCAGGAACTTGAGACCATTCTGAAATGGGTCAAGGAATTCCCAAGTGCCCGTCCTCACTGGCTATGGGGGAGCCACGCCCGAGTCCTGCTCTATGATCCTGACTATATGAAGGTGATTCTAGGGAGATCAGGTGAGATTGAAACCTGCATTGCAGCTGGAGCAGCTCCCGCCTCTTGAGTACATGCCCCTGGGCTTGTAAAACTACAGAAGAAAATGGGAGTCCAAACAGCAATATCTGAACCTCTACCAGCCATCCACCAAGCCCATAATTCAGCCGATGGCAAAAAATATTTACTGAGCACTGAATGTTTAAAATGGCCAAGTGGGGCTGAGTTTCCTATTCTTTTCTTTCTTGCTCTTTTAAGCAAATTGAGGTGATCTGTTATGTAAACTGATCTAATCTGAAACACAAATTTCATGTCTACACTGACTTGGGTTTAGAAGCTCTAATTATCTCCTGTCCTGGTTTGGGGAGGCTAAGCCACCACCTACGTAGAAACACCCAAGGCTCTGTCTTACTCTTGGGCGTGGGGGACGTTGCCTGTGTCTCTGGCCCACTCACCATCCCAGTTCTGTGAGTGCCCTGCTGCTGGCTCCCTGAGTCTGCCCCCCTGTGCCCACACCGACTTTCAGGAGAGACACAGGAGGAGATGGGAGGCAAGTGGGTGGTGACATGGGACATACTGCCACTCACACACATCCAGAACTGTTGGCAACCACAGCCCCCTTTGTTTGGTCCTCCAGTTTACTAATAATGTCCTGCCTCATCTTTCAGATCCAAAGGCTGATGGTTCCTACAGATTCCTGGCTCCCTGGATTGGTAAGTGTGCCTCAACAGGCCTGCCATCCACATGCCAGATAAGTTTGCCAAGAGCTATCTCTTTGGCTCACAGAGAGCAACAGGAGGCAGGACACCACTGTCATGGCTCCATCCCTAAATCAAGCCTCACTTCTCTTCCACTAACAAGACCACACCCCTTCCTAATGCTGGTGTGAGCCCTCCTGAGACTCACCTTCTTCCACTTTACCTCTCAGTCCTCTCCATTCTCACCTGATGTTTAGTAAATATCTGCCCCCAACACTTTTCAGTCTTCGTCTACTGGCTGTCCTAATCACATTGATGTACAACCAAATTGGAAAATTCACATTCCTGAAATGCACTGTGCCTTTGCTGCCTTTGTCCATAATGGGACTTTCTTCTGGGTTTCTGCACCCAGGATCCACCGTCTGTCCCTCCCAAATTGTCCCCCACCATCCCTCTGGTCCCATCTCCCCCACATGCATACACTCCTGTCTCTGGCCCAGGGTATGGTTTGCTCCTATTGAATGGGCAGAAGTGGTTCCAGCACCGGCGGCTGCTGACCCCGGCCTTCCACTACGACATCCTGAAGCCCTACGTGGGGCTCATGGCAGACTCCGTCCAAGTGATGCTGGTGAGCCCGTCTCTCTCTGCCCTGCACACACCCGCTGGAGGCACACACTCCCACCAGTTCCACTCCACGCCTGTGCCTGCAGACAGCCGCACACGTAGCACTCTCAGGCGGTTCCTGTGAGAGTAGGGTTCCCTAGTGGATGGGATGGGGGGGTGCCCCGGCATTCAGCTGGACCCACACTTTGCTCATGGTCTGAGGAAAAGAGGGCCACAGTGAATACAAGACCCTCTCTTCCCGCGTTCACATCTTCAGCACTGTGGGCACAGCGGACTGGAGGAATGATCAATCCCGCTGGACAGCACCACTACCAGCCCCGGCTGGCCGGGGCCATGGCAGCGTCAGGGGAAGGGCGGACATGCTAGGGTGCCACTCAGCCAGGCTCTGGCCTGGGGCTCAGGACTTCTGCGTGGATTGGAGCCACCATGGCATGCACTGGACACCAGGTCCACATTCTCAGCGCCACGCCTGCCACGCCAGCCACGCCATCAGCCCCCACCAGGACTCTGATTTCTCACCAACTGTGCCCAGCAAATGATCAATGAATGAAAAGGAATTAAAGTCCCTGATGTCTCTGCATTAGGAGCCCATCGTGGTCCCTTAGGCTTCTGTTCCTTGACACATTTGCTGCCTGATGCTGGCGTCCTCACTGTCCCTCAGGTCTAGCTCTGCTCTCAGAACACTAGTCTTTGTCCCAAACAGAACATTTTTTTCTCATTAACCAAAAGGTCGCAACCAATTGCCAAAAGTTAAAATGTAAATCAGACTTTAGGAGAAGCTATGTTTAATTTTGTAATAAAAGTTTGTGTGAAATAGACAACATTTGAGAAACATTTGTTCACAGTCCTAATTGGCTCTAATGCACCTGCTCTCTACCTGCACCTGCACCCCTCCCGTCTACAGCGGGAGGGGTCCCGACAAAGACATCTGCAGATTCAGGAGAAATCTGCAGAGAAATTCTGGGGGAACTGAGAAGTTAGTGCCTCTTTTCACTGCAGGACAAGTGGGAGGAGCTCGCCAGCCAGGACTCCCCTCTGGAGGTCTTTCAAACTGTCTCCTTGATGACCCTGGACACCATCATGAAGTGTGCCTTCAGCCACCAGGGCAGCTTCCAGCTGGACAGGTCTGTGAGGACCCTTCAGCTGCAGGGTCCTCGTCCTTACCAACTGGAGCGATGTCCCTGAGAGGCTGGTGGGGCCGCACGGAGGCACCTGCACACTAACCCACACTCAGCCCTGGCCCAGCTCTAATTCCAGACCAGAGCAGACCGTGACTCAGCCCCAGTTCCCCCATCTCTCGCATAGGCCGATGCAGGCTGTCATGCCATCTTCTAAAGGCCTGAGGATCCCAGGGCTGCAGGACAGAAGAGACTTCTGCCTCAGTGCTGCCTGTCCCCACTGTTTGAAGCCCTGTCCACCCAGACCCCACTGTGCCTCCGGTGAGAGGCTCCTTGCCACCCTGGTGTCTTCTGCATCCTCTCCCTCAGGAACTCCCAGTCATACATCCAGGCCGTGAAGGACCTGAACAACCTGCTCTTTTCCCGTATTCGGAATGCCTTTTACCAGAATGACACCGTCTACAGCCTGACCCCATCTGGCCGCTCGAACCGGCGCGCCTGCCAGCTCGCCCATCAGCACACAGGTTCTGTCCTCTGGTCTCCCCACCTCTACCAGACACAGCCACAGGCGCTGGCCCTGAGGCCTGAGGCAGAGCCAGGCCCCCTGGTGCCCCTGTAGGAGCTGGGACTCACTCCTGCAGCCACTGCTGCTGGGGACTTCCCTGGTGCAGGAGGAGGGAGCTGAGATGTTGGGGGCCAGGTGCTGTGCAGGGTCTGCCTGTGTCATCACACTGGTGATGGGTGAATGGGACCCCATCCTGGGAGCATTCAGGCAGGGGCTCCATGGCGGTGCCTTGGAGAGAAGGCCTGACCTGCAGCACCTGGGCTAGAATTCCCACCCTGGCCCACGCACCCACTCCCACACCCATCGTGAGCTCTACCTGCACCCAGACTGGGGCAGTGGGGCAGCCGGGGCTACTGCGGGTGCTTCGCTGTCGGCTCTGCCAGTAAGCGCTGTTCCGGGACAGACGGAGTGATCCAGTGGAGGAAGGCTCGCCTGCAGGCGGACGGAGAGCTGGAGAAGGTCAGGAGGAAGAAGCACTTGGACTTCCTGGACATCCTCCTCTTGGTCAACGTGAGTGTGTGTAGGAGAGGCCTGAGGCTTTGCTCAAAGCAGAGAGCAAAACCCAACTGTGCCCTCTCACCGCGACCTCCCCAGGTGGAGAATGGCAGCATCTTGTCAGACAGGGACCTCCGCGCTGAAGTGGACACGTTCATGTTCGAGGGTCACGACACCACAGCCAGCGGCATCTCCTGGATCTTCTACACTCTGGCCACACACCCCGAGCATCAGCACAGGTGCAGGGAGGAGATCCAGAGCCTCCTGGGGGATGGAGCCGCCATCACCTGGTGAGTGAGCTCGCAGGTTAGGACAGAGCCCTGCCCCCCTCGCGGGGGGAAGCCCCCGGCCCGCCCAGCCCTGCCTGCTGTTCGAGATGGGCTTCATTTCAGGGACCACCTAGACCAGATGCCCTACACCACCATGTGCATCAAGGAGGCACTGAGACTCTATCCACCGGTGCCAGGCGTTGCCCGAGAGCTCAGCAAACCCGTCACCTTCCCTGATGGACGCTCCCTGCCCAAAGGTATGAGCGTCCCCACACCCACCGACCTAAGCCCTGCACAGGCCCACATGGAGAATCAGACATCCACATACGCTTCAGCAATTCTGAACCTCTCTGTCTCCCTTTCCTCATCGGCTAAATTAAAACTTACTTTGTAGTCAGGATGAAGTATGTAAATTGCTTGGCACAGATCTTGAACCCACCGAAAGTTCAATGAATACGTGTTAGCCTTTGGTTGTGTCCTGGGGATGACAGCCCTAGCATTCTATTCCCTGGGATGTGTGGGGCTGAGCGGGGGAGCAGACAGGGGCAGAGGGAGCTCAGCCCTCTTCCCTGTCAGTTCAGGGCAAATGAGGGAGGTCAGGAATCCAGAGTCCTGGGTCAGATGGGGTCCAGTCACTGAGGAGCCCCGAAGTTGAGGGCAGAGAGCAACTGATGACCAGGTCTGAGACCCCTACCATGGTCAGAGGCCACCAAGCTCAATCCTCATGGGATCTGGTCCCAGTTCTGCCACATCCTAGCTGTGTGATCCAAGGCAAGACAATTAGCCTCTCTGGACTCAGGCACCTTGCCCGAAAAATGAGGGTAACAGGCTGTGTTCCTTGGAGGGCGGTGGTGAGCACTGGGTGAGTTAAAGTATATTCCCCAATGGCTCATGGGTGCATTTGGGAAATGTGAGTTGGGCCAGGACTTACTACGAACAGCAGCCTCCCATTCTTTCATGCTTCTCCTTCATGCATTCGTGGTCTTCTCTCCCCATCTGAGCTTACCTGACAAGCCAAGCCCACCTCACCTACGTAGTGACAGGGTCATCCCGCTCAGAGTGATGATTTGTGGCACACTGGCATTTTGTGCATGCCCGTGCCCCTGCGAGCTGAGGGACCAGGTGCCCACTCGATGGGTATAACTGGGATCACTCTTCTGTCTCATACCTGCCCCACAGGTGTCATAGTCTTACTTTCTATTTATGGCCTTCACCATAACCCGAAGGTGTGGCCCAACCCAGAGGTAAGAGGATCCTGGGAAGAGGGTGGGGTGACCCTCAGGACCAACACCATCTCCCGCTCCTACCTCTGGATGTCCTGTCCCTTTTTGGGTGGGAAGCAGGGTCTTGACCCCTACCCGCCCTGGCCATGGTGTTCTCTCTGCAGGTGTTCGACCCTTCCCGGTTTGCACCGGGTTCTGTTCCACACAGCCACGCTTTCTTGCCCTTCTCGGGAGGATCCAGGTGAGGCATCCTGTGGGGTTGTGCAGCTGGGGAGATAGGAGGTGTATCTGGGCACACACCAGATGTGTGAGGGCCCTATGCTCATATGTGGCACCTTCAGTTACATCCTTGAATGTTGGTGTCTGTGGGGAGCAGGCCTGGCGTGGCTGTCTCTGTGTACGAAAGGAAGGTGGTGGTTCAGGGGACACCATGGAGACTTTTCTTCTCTGCTCTTGCTCCATGTCCAGCCAAAACTCTCTCCCAACTTCAGTGTGCTCTGGTGTTTTTCTCATTTTAGGAATATGAATTTTCAGAGTTAGATTTTTTCCAGTAAATTAAACTTCATATGTTTGCTTTTCTCAGTTATCACGTTATTGGCCAATTTCTCTCTTCCCAGACATTCTCATATCACCACATCACCTTTCCACTTAATTCACCAGTCTGCCATGAAATGGAATCATTGACATGTTTCTGTATGTTTAGAATTCACACGCCTTGCTAGTCCTACCATTCAAGCCAAATACGCGAAATTTAAGGTAGCTCTTTGTAGAAAGTTTCACATCCATGTTTGTTGTCTCACATATTTTGCTGTCTTGATCAATAAAGTTTTCATTGCATTATAAAGTTCATGTATTTATGTCTAGCTTCCCATTTGGCTAAATTCTATATGTACAGTGGGATCGCTATACTATAGTCCTAGTCTGCACAGAACAATGCGGAAAAAAACAGAAAAATAAGGACAATAAACTGTCATTGAGAGAAAACCCCCACTATTTAGTATATAACACATACTTTTTGAAAGGTTCCTGGTATGTAAAATATAAAATATGCTTGAGATGGATGTTGAGCTGGGCAAACACACTCCCAGTGACGGCTGTGAAAATCCTCAAAGGTTGCGGGAATTGTCCTGTGAAATACAAATAGCTAAAAATGATGTAAATAGTTAGAAGAAATAATGTTTTTCTGAATGCATAATGCTGTGAATTCTTCCAATAGCAAATCAACATTCACAGAACAGACTTTGAGAAAATTGTTCCTCTAGGAAATAATTTTCCACCATTGGTTTCTCCCAGGATGAGTATTTTCTCCTAAACAAATTCTGCAAATCATGTTTCTGCCACTAGAGGGCAGGAGAGTATTAGGTACCTCTATTTCTAGCTCAACTAATACTTCCTCTTGGTGTATTCATTCCACTCTATTCTATTTTTAAAATTAATTAATTTGAATACAAAAGTATTTATTAAGCTGATGACTGTGGGTCAAATCCTCTGCAGTATGATGGGGAAACACATAAAATATATTGTCCCTGCCTCCAGGAGTTGAACATCAGGACAGAAATGAGTTGTTCGAACCATATACCTGCACTCCAGGCAGACAGCATGCCTTCATTCCTGCTCTCACTCGCTCATTCGCTCTCGGAGCAGTTCCTTGAGTGTTCCATGCTCCTGGCACTGTCTTGGCACTGGACTGTGATTGTCCTTGAATGAAGCACTGGAGCTGCCTTAGACTGGGGGAGGGAGAGGTACAGCCAGCAGAGGGGCGAGGCCAGCTGGTCACTGGCCTTAGCCTTGGAGATGTGGTAGGCAAAGGTGGAGGGAAGGCACTCCCAATGACCTCCACACGACCTGAGCTAGGAGTGGGGCTGGACGGGCAAGAGGTGGGTGAGACACCCAGCCGCAGAGCGCTTTGATGCCAGTGGGGGCATTGGGCCACAGCCCCACCTGTGAAGAAGAGTGAGGCAGGGACTGAGCTAGACCACAGTGGCTTCAGTGTGGAGGGAGGGGAAGCAGGGAGACCAGAATCTGCCAGGAGGGAGGACTGAGGAATGAAAGGAGGGACAGTTCTGGAGTAGAATCAGAAGGCTACAGGTGCTGACACACTGACGGGGTGAGGGCAAGGCAGAAGCCTGGACATAGAGTGGGAGAATGATGGGGCCACAGCTGATGACAGCTAGGATCTCTCTGAGGATCTGGGTCCCTGAATGTCCCCCTAGGTGGTGAGCACCTGAGAATGTGGCCCACCCTCACCCTACAGTGACCAGAACTGGCCTCCACACTGGGAAACCAGAGACTCTCTGTGGAGGGAGTGGGCAAACCGATGATTAACTCTTTAACCACTTCGGGACTGTGTTCACCGGCCGAGAAACCTTGCCCACAGCTGGCGCTCACAGTCCGCATGATAGTTTGTGCTGTGCATTGACGACAAATCCATTTTGTTCTTCTGTGATGAGGAAAGCTTTAAAGCACTGAAAGCTTGTTTTACTTTACAGGCAGCCAGCTTTACTTGTAATGTAAATATCAGAATAGGTAACATATACATGTATGTTTTCATTACGTTATTTTTATTATTTTTATTTTTTTTTATAGTCAACTGATCTGGGACTTTACGTTATTTTTAAATGTTCACAATTTTATTTTGATAAATGAAAAATTAGAAAAGTCATATCACGGCTGTCAGCTAAAGTCGCTGTGTGCATTCATCTGTGGCCATCGACTATAGTCGGCGCTGCTACCAAAGTGGTTAAAGGATTCATGAGCTTAGGCTCTGCCTTGGAGCACTGACCCTCGCCTAGCAGGTTTCCTGCCTGCTCAGAGCAGAGGTAGACGTTGGGAGCTAGCCCTGGAAGCTGGTAGGCTGTCAAAGGCCAGGGGAGAGTGCGCAGTGTGCGGAGAGGGGGCGGGCCCAGGCCACGTGCAGCAGGGCCCTGAATGCCCACCTCTGGACTGGAGCTTGGGGCCAGTCTCTTACCCGCTCAGAAGGGGGCCTGATGCCATTTCTCATTTCACTGTCCCTGCCCCACCCAGGAACTGCATCGGGAAACAATTTGCCATGAACGAGCTGAAGGTGGTCGTGGCCCTGACCCTGCTCCGCTTTGAGCTGCTGCCAGATCCCACCAGGGTCCCCATCCCCATAGCACGAATTGTGTTGAAGTCCAAGAATGGGATCCACCTGCGTCTCAGGAAGCTCCCCAACCCTTATGGGGATGAAGACAGGCTCTGAGGGCCTCCACCTGCCGTCCTGCTGTCTTGCTGTCCTGATCCCTGCTCCTGTCCCCTGCCTGTTAGCCCACATCCTGCTTTCTATCTGCCACCTGCCATCCTTCCTGCAGCTGTCTTGCCTCCTGTCCCCTCATCTGTGTGCCCTTGTCTCTGTCACCGACTCCAGGCTCACCAACTGTTTGTCCACCTGTCTCCTACCCACCTGCATCACTCTATGTCCACCTGACCCCTGATCTCCTGCCTGCCCTCCTGCCTGTCTGCCCCATACCTGTCCTTTTCCTTTCTGCCTGCTGGTCTTCCCTGTATGAGTTTCCTATCACTGCTGTAATAAGCTAGCACAACCTTAGTGGCTTTCAATAATAGAACTTTATTATTTATGCTTCTGGAATCAGAAGTATGAAAAGGTTTTGGCTGGGACACAATGAAGGTATTGGCAGGGCCACACTACGGCTCTAGGAGACACTTCCCTTCTCTGCTCTCTTCATTATCTGGTGTTGTGATCTTTGGCTTCTGGACCCTTCTACCATGTTCAAACCCAGCAGCATCCACAAATCACCCTGCTTTTGTCTTCACACAGCTTCTCTTTTCTAAGGACCATGGTGATGACATCAGGCACACTCAGATGCTACTGGACATATTCATAGTTTCCAAGGATCAGGACACATGCGTCTTAGGGAGCCATTATTCAACCTTACACCATCCCTATTTGTCACCTGATCTGTCCATCTAAATCTCTCCTCTATGGTACCTGTCTACCTGATTGTCATTCACACAACCCGTGTCGTCCCTCCTGCCTGAAATAAAGTCCACAAGGCTGCACACTGTGTCTGTCTTCCCTTGGAGGAGAGGGGGGCAGGAGCAGAGAGACAGGGGAGACAAGCCCTCGTTAGGAGGGAGAGCGGAGGTGATATCTGCCCTCGGTGCCAGGACCCCAACAGGACCCGACGCGGCCCACCCCCTTCCACACGGCCTCATGCCGTGTGATCCTAGATGTCGCATACCCTGCCCAGCGCCCAAGGCTCCCATGGTAGCTGAGCTCCGACAAAGGGCTTCTCTCTAGGAGCTCAGAGGGAGAAGCTTGCACCAGATGTGGAAGAGACCAGACCCCCATTTTATTCGGAAGTTAGCTTTTCTCACACTGGGCTTTCCAGAGCAGGGCTGGCCTGAGGATGTGTCTCAGTTCACTTTGTATTGCTGTGACAGAAGACCTGAGGCTGAGTAATTTAGAAAGCAGGGGTTTATTTGGCTAACAATTCTGGCGGCTAGAAAGTCCAAGTTTTGGCAGCTGCATCTGGTCAGCACCTCTTACAGCTTCCACTCATAACGGAAAGCAGAAGAGGATCGAGTGTGTGCAGAGATCACATGGGCAGAAATGAAATGAGAGAGAGACAAGGAAGCCAGACTTTTCTAAAATCCCACTCCCTTGGGAACCAATCCATTCTAGCTAGAGGAAGAACTCATTCACCCCTGGTGGGGGGGATTAACCTATTCATGGGGGACCCACTCCCATGACCCAAACACTTCCCACTAGGCCCCACCTCCCAACATTGCCACATTGGGGATTCAATTTCAAAATGAGTTTGGGCAGGGACAAACCACATCACAACCACAGCCCAGCAGTCTTGAGCTGAGCCAGAAAGCCTTACAGGCCTGGTCTAGCATGAGGGCCTTGGGGACATTGCTCTTCATAGTCCCAGTGAGGCATGAGAAGGAGGCCACATCACCATGCACATGTCAGCCTGCCTGCAGGCGTCTCAGGAGGCTCATGCAGTGGGCAGCTGGCCAGCACAAGCTACAGAAGCCCACGTGGGCATGGCCGGTGCCAGAGGGTGTCAGACTCTAAGCAGCTCCTCCCCCAGGACAGCGTTTTGGTGGTCCCCTGCCTCTCTGGCTGGCCACCCTGTGGAAGCAGGGGCATTGTCCACCCTGCCCATGCTTGGTGACTGCCTGGTGCTGGTGCCCCTGCCCCTGGGCCCTGTTCCAGCACCCAGCCTGTGTCGACTCCCCCAGCTTCCCTGTACTGGTGTCCGTGCTTCCACCAGCCTCTCTCAGCTGAGACCCTTCTGCTGCTGCTGGATATGAGCACAGTTCTGGCTGACCTCTCCCTCCTTCCTTGCCCAGAGGCCTGGGTGCCATGGACAGACCTCCTGGGAGCCCTCTGCCAGAGGTGCGATGACTTGTTCTGCTTCCCTAAAGGGCTCTTTCCCAGGATATCCCTCTCAGTCTCCTGGTCTCCCAGGTCACTGGGCTAGTTCATCCTGCTCTGAGAAGGTGCAGGAAAGGAGCAGGCTGGCCACTCAGTGCTTGGCCAGGGCTGAGGTTTGTGGCAGGAGAATGAGCTGGGCAGTCCTGGATGCTGTGGCTGGCAACTCCCCCAGCATTACGAAGGGCAGGAGGGCGGGCTCCTCCACGCAGGACACTGGGGCTCACAGTTCTGTGCAGCCAGCAGGGAATGGTGCTGTAACCACAGGTCCATGGGGGTGAGTGGCCAAAGAGTGACCCCACTTGTTCCAGGCAATGGGTAAGATCCAGGCTGAGTTCCCACAAGTGCACACCCGGGTGACGCCTACCCAGAGACTCTCATGGACAGCCGCATCTGTGTGCCTAGGTGCACTTCGCACTCTGACCACACACACGTGCACACGTGTTCAGGATCCTAGTGGGCAGCAGAGTGCGTTTGGAGATCCAACAGGATGACATGGAATCCATCTTTGGTGCCCAACCTTCCCCAGTCCCCACCCTCCTGTCCCACAGGGACCCCTTCTCACACCAGAGCACTCAGTGCCATTTCTCAACAACACACACCCTCAAAGAGCCTCAATACTAATGACAGAATATTGGTCAAAGGAACTCAGAGTCAGAGGCCTCAGCTCAAGTTCCTCCCAGACGAGTGTCTTGTAGGTTCCTCCCGTCATACTGAAGTGGGAGAGTAGCCTCCGCACTCCCCAAGATCCAGAGTTAAGGGAAGTGGGTGCGTTTCAGACTCAGGCGCCACCCAGGGGCACGAGGTGGTTATGGCCACTGGGCTCAGCTCCCAGGTTACGCCTGTTGAAAACTTATCTTTACTGGTGCAGAGAACAGTCTGTCCAGGTGCCAAGACAGAAGAGGAAGTTGGCATAAGGTACAGGGCAGGTAGCTGGGAGGCACACCCAGGCTGGCACCTCTGCCTCTCAGCCCCAGGTGGGCAAGGAGGTCTGGGTCTTTGCAGGAGTGAGCAGGTGGCCTGTGGCAGACCTGGGCCTTTTTCCAAGAAGGGAAGCACCAATGGCGGGGAAGCGGGGGGGGGGGGGGGGGGGGAACATATTGTCAGATGGCACATCCCCAGGGCACCACTGAGACATCACCATGTCCAAGCCCTGGAGTTGCTCTTTCTTGGCCCTCAGCCCCGACCCTGTCCAGTCTCCCCTGCCCTTCCTTCCATGCTGTCTAGTTCCTGGACTGGAGCCCACCAGTGCCCTTGGACTCTGAGCTCAGAAGCACGTGCCCCCAGCCCCCAGGCAGCTGTTGCAGGGGCTGCCAGGGAAAGACCTCTAAGTCCTCACGTGGCCCCCAGCCCAGGGCCCTCCCCAGAAGTCCTTTGCACCTTCATTCCTCACCCATGCCTAAAGGCCTGATTCAAGCTGATTCAAGTGGGGCTTCCTTACTTCCAGTAATGCCTGGAATTCTCCCTGTAATGCCATCTTCCCCTGCCAAACCCCGAATGCCCAGAGCACAGTGTGACTGGGAGACACAGATGCTGACAATGGCAGAGGTGCCAGAAAGACCCATCTCAGGAGGGACAGAGACACCAGTGACACCATATTCCATATTCCTTGACTTCATTGGTGGCTATAAGGGAGTGTGCTTTAGAATTACTCCTTATTTTGTAAAGTCTTGGTTTAGGCAACTTTTCCTTATGTCTGTTATATTACACACACACACACACACACACACACACACACACACACACATACATACATAACACACAGAGTTAAAGAAGCTCATCTTAGTGAAGAGGTGGTCCCTAAGCCATTCCTCTATCATATAGTACCTGGTCATAACCATGCCTCCTAAGGCAAAGCTTCCATTGCATTCACTGAGTCACTAAGGCTAGAATGTAAGTTTCTGCTACATCTTAGAGAGTTTGTCAATCCTAAGAACTAAATGAAGTTTCTTAAAGCAAGTAGGTGCTCACGAAATGTTTGTTAAGTGAATGAATGAGCTCTGAATTACATGCATAATAAATAGACCCACATGTTTACATGGCACTGTCCTGCAGGTGATTGTCATGGCAGTGCCTACCCCCCTTCTAAACTGCAAGCCTCCCAGAGGGAGGATGCCACAGCTCCACATCCAGCCAGGAGGGTTGGTGCCCAGGGAGTGGCCGCAGCCTGGGCTGTCTGGGGTCCTATTCTCGCCAGAGCTACTTCCCAGAGCCAGGCCTCAGTGACTTCAGGCGGAGGTGGATACCATTCTCGGAGCGCAGGATCAGCCGGAGCGCCTTGATGGGCAGCCGCGAGGGGTCCAGACAGAACTCAAAGCGGAGCAAGCAGAGGGCTGTGACCACCTTCATCTCATTCATGGCAAACTGCTGCCCGATGCAGTTCCTGTGGTGAGCAGCACAGAGACGCATCGGGCATGGGGTGCCCAGAGTGATGAAACCCAGGCTCTTACTCGCCAACAAAAATCAATGACTGTTGTTGGATGAATAACTGGCTGGTAAATGGATTGACCTGCACTTAAGAAACAGCCCTTGGGAGTGTGGTGAGGGCCCCAGGCCGACTAGATTCACACTGGGGGTTCTGGCTTGGGGTCTCTCCTGGAATGACTCACCCATCACACCCACTTCCCAGGGACAGGAATATGATGATGACGAGAAGGTCCTTGGTGGCTACCAGCATTAGGATCACACAAGCCCAGCCTGCGTCCCGCTCACACAGAGCACCCCTCAATCGTGCCTCCCCGAGATGTCCCGAGGGCCTGGGATGCTGGGCCTCTCCCTACCTGGGCCCCGCGGAGAAGGGCATGAAGGCGAAGGGGTGGCGTCCAGACGCATTCTCAGGGGAAAAGCGCAGGGGGTCAAAGACCTGAGGGGATAGGCCTTGTTTAAATACCCACCACATCCTGGCAGAGGGTGACCCTCACAGCCCCTTACCCCTCACAGCCCCTTGGGACCCAGGGAAGGGGTACCTCAGGGTCGGGCCACGCCGCACTGTTCCTGTGGAGGGCATAGATGTGCAGAGAGACCAGGCTGCCTGCGGGCAAGCAGAGGCCTGGTGACCAGGTGGTCCTGGCAGCCAGGCCCACCACCACATGAGGCCAGAATCCCTCGTGTCCCCTTAACAGGGGCACTGGTCCCTGCCTGACCACTGCCAGGGATGGAGAACTCATGACCACACTCAACTCATCGAAGGTACTTTGGTCATCATCACACCTGTTCCTGTAACCCCAGCACTGGGCACAGCACCTGGCACAGACATTTGTGGACTGGGAAAAAAGGAGGAAGGAACTCATTCCATCATGAGGTAGGACAGGAAAGGACCATTCTGCTTTCAGTTAACTGACTCTTAGGAAGTTACTATTCATAACATGGTGCTATCAATAGTAATAGCTATCATTCATCAGGTGCTTACTGCATGCCAGGTACAGGGTTAACACTCTTTATGAAGCCACCACACACAGTCGTGCAGGCTGCACACTGCACAGTGTCATAGTCTGTGTGAACGATGCTCTCTGAGGTTGTTCAGGGCACAACCTGTGTGGTGGTGCATGACAGCCATGATGAACATTGTCTCTTGCTGCTTTACTCTTGACAACAACCTTAAAAGGTAGGTACTCTTCTCACCACCACTTTACAGAAGAGGAAATGGATGGAGGCTTAGAGGCGGAGGAATTTGCCAATATGTGTGTGTGGCCAGGATTTGGACCCTGGAGTCTCTGAACACAAAGCCTGAGCTCTTTCCCATCAGTACAAAGATTTGGCTAAAGGCACAGAGGGTGTGAAAGGAGCATGTAGAGGACTCCAGTCCTACCCCCAAATCCACCCCATCCCACCTGCAGGCAGAGATCGGCCGTCCACAAAGGTGACAGGCTTGCTGAGCTGGCGGTACACCTGGGGCACTGGCGGGTAGAGGCGCATGCTCTCCTTGATACACATAGTCAGATAAGTCATCTTGCTCAGGTCATCCCTGCCGGCAACACAACCAAGACATTCTGGGAATGGGGAGCAACAGTGTCCCAGGAGAAGGCGGGCCCCAGCCCCCACTCTCCGCTCTATCACCACACAGTATGGAGTCAGAGGACACAAGGGCTCCAAGTGTCCAGACCAGACACGAGGTGGCCACTGAGACCCAAGGGATCTCGTTCCACCTCCCTCCTTCCCCTTCTCATATTCACTGCTAGGAGGGGAAGGCACAGGACCCTAGAGATGTGTGTGCCCCCAGCCATCAAAGACAAGGTCACTCCTGTGTCTCTCAGGGCTGCATGGAAGCCTATGAGGAACAGTTCTCTAGGCTCTGCTTGGTGTACCCCAGGGAACTGGAATGAGAAAGATCAGGAGCTGATACACGTTGGCTGAATGAACCAACAAATGTTCATGCATTGTTCAATGTGTGGACAATGACAAGCTCAAATAAAATTTGTGTGTATGTGTGTGTGTGTGTGTGTGTGTCTTTTCCTTTTGGCCACCAGGAAGCTCAGACACAAATGTCAGGTCCAACTACTGCATAATATTTTATTACAGAGCCCTAAATTTCAGGTCGTTTTCCCCTTGGCCCTGATTTTTCATTTGTGTTTTACTATTTTATTAAATAAGTGCCTCTGCGTTGATTCAAGTACTAGATGGAATGCAGTGAAGATAAAATAAAAATTTTAATTCCCTGCCTCAGGCTGTGTTTACATCATTGCCCAGTCTAGAATGCCCAGCTCTCTCTGCCTGAATTTTAACCCTCCTTGGAAAGCCAATTCAGGCCCCATCCCTCCCTCTGCCCTCAACATTCGGGCCACTCGATCCTCTAATTTTCTCTAGCTTTTTGGTTATGTGAGTTTGTCTCTCTAAAAAGTCCCCACCGCCAGCAACTGGGCCTCTCTTCCTCTGAACACCAGCACTCCTGATAGCATCTGACCTGCAGCTGGACACCTTGGGGGTTCCAACGTCCAACCAATAAACATGGTTACTGGAGACTTCACCCTCCGTGTCTCAGACCTGCAATCACAGGCGGTCCCTGTCAAGTGACTCTAAAGTTCCTTCACCAACTGAGCACTTTCTGCGCCCCCGCCGTGGGCCTAGCCCTGTGCAGAGAGGAAGCTGGGACCCCAGAGAGAAGGTGAACGTGTCTGACCAGAGGCGAAGTCCTGAGCAGAGGAGGCGCTGGGGAGCAGAGTGGGCAGGCAGAGGGGAGAGGAGCCTGGGAGAGGGTCCCAGAGCTCATGCTGCAGAGAGAGATTAGAGCCGGCCATTTTGGTGTTCAGGATTTCAGTCTTGAACCAAGAAACAAGGAGGAGCAAGGAAGGAACAAGTCTTTAGGTGATAGTGTTTGGGAACAGTCTTTTCTCCTTCACCAGCAGGAGGAGTCTGAAAACTGAGTACTGCCATCCAAAGGCAGGTGGCAAGAGACTGGCTCTCCTGACTGTCCCAGCTGTGTGCATGCCCCATGTCCAGGTCTTTCTCTCCCAGCCCTCCCTGCTCTAGGCAGGAACCCAAAAGGTGCAGGTCAGGTTCTGCCATCAGAGGAGAAGTCAGCACATTGAAAATCAGCCTCTTGTTGACAACTTTTTCTACGTGACACACCTGAAAAGCCTCCGCTGGGAGAATGGGCCCAGGGGCATGTCTGCACTCGGCACCACCGCAAGGCTACAGCACCGGCAGGAACGGCAGCTGCCGCCACCCTCACCTGGTTTCCAGGATGGCCCAGGACAAGATAGGCACAGCCGTCCCTAGGACTGAGCAGGACAGACTGGGCTCACCCTCAGCCTCACTCACCACTGGAAGGAGTCCCGGTCTCCTAGGATCTCGCGGGCCTCATCCCGGCAGCGCTGCTGGTGCTCAGGATACCGAGCCATGCAGTAGAGAAACCAGGAGATGCCACTGGTCGTGGTGTCATGGCCTTCAAACATGAACGTGTCCACCTCAGCCCGGAGGTCTGCGTCTGACAGCTTGATCCCATCTCCATCCTGGGTTAGGGAAGGCATGATAGGACAGCTCAAGATATTTGGGGAGGTGAGTACCAAGAAGAATTGCAATAGTAGTTCAATAAAGTTCAAATGCAGGTCTGAGGGAGGGAGTGAAAGCTCTTTTTCAGACCAGGGGCTAGGACTTTCCCCAGATTTCGATCTTTCTCCCAGCTCCATCTGGATGCCTACTACTACACAAAGCCCTCCCTGATCCCTCTGGCCAAGTGACTTGAGACCTTATTCAGCCCCAACTATTAGCTCTTCTCACTTGGCACACAGAATGCCACCTGGCAGAGGAAGACATCTTTGTAAACATCCATGTACTGTCTCCTTGGTGTGACTGTAGTGTCTGGAGGCCAGGGCCAGATCTTTCCCATCTCTGCATCCTAGCACAAAAGTGACCCAGGGTAGAAGCTCAGTGAGTTTCTGGAGTGGGTGAGTAAAGGATCAACTGGATGAATGAATGAATGAAGTCTAAGATTCCAAGATTCTGTGGTGCCAAGACTCTTGGTGATCTTAGAAGTCTAGAAGTGTCTTCAGGCTGCTACCATGTGGCCTGGGCTCCCAACCACACCTCTTCTGATGCCACAACCCAGCCACAAACACTCTGCACCTGCCCACCTGGACCTTGGTTGATATGCATCATGGGACAGGGAGCAGGCTGGATTTGCTGAGGAAAGAGAGGCAAACGCTTCACAGCCCCCTCTGCTGTCCAGGAAGCCCTGTCCTAGCAGGATGGTCTGAGTGACATCAGACCATCAGTGTACTTACCCGAGCGCCCAGGAGAATGTCCAGGAAGTCCAGGTGCCTCCGGTTCTGGATTTTCCTCTGCTCTTTCTCATCCTGCAGGGCTGCCTTCCGCTCCCTAATGACCTGGTCTGGGCCAAGAGCACAGGGTGTCACTGACACAGGGTGTCACTGGCTAGGAACACACCCTCTGCCCAAAGGGCAACTGAGGTCCTACAATGGGAGGGAGCACAGGGAGTTGGGGGGAGGAATCCAGGCTTCCTCGGGGTGGGCCCTGCAGGGAAGCCCCACCTGTGTGGTCGTGGGCCACCTGGCAGGCCCGCAGGAAGCGGCGGCCATGGGGGGTGAGCCAGTAGATGAAGTCATTATGGTACTGGAAGGACTCCATGCGCTGCTGCATCAGCATAGTGAGATCGCTGACTGCCAGGTAGTAGCTGTTGTCCCTACACAGCAGAGGGTAGGAGGGCAGGACAGCTCAGACGCTGACCCAGGAGCAGAGTCCAGAGCAGTTGCATCCCAGGAACCCACTCCAACCACAGAGCTCCCTGCCCTTCCTCTCCCTGCTCTTACTCCGCCTCACTAAAGCCAAATGTGTCTCTGCACCACGGGCAAGGCCTGGCTCCCTCTGAGTTGGAGCTCTATAGAGCGGGATCCTATCTCCTCGCACACCAGGGCCCAGGAGTCCTGGGCTAACTCTCCCCTCCAAGCTGGCTTTGGGGGAAGAGTGTGGTCAGCCCCGGGGGTCTCCTGACCTTTGGCCCAGGCCGCTATCTCCTTTGCCAAAGGTGCACTTCATGAGTGAGTCCAGTGCCATGTGGCCCACGTCGGAGAAGATGTCAAAGCTCTTGTCCTCACGAGCCTTTTCCTCCCACTTGTCCTGGAGCCCAGAGACAGGAGACAATGTGGGGCCAGCGAGCTAGATGCCCCACTCTGCCTCCAGCACCCTGAGCCTGTCCTCTGCCACCAGCCCACCACCCATCCCTCCCTGCCCTCCACTCTGCAAGAACGTGTGGGTGGAGTGAGTAGAGTGTGCAGCCTCCGGGCTTCAGGCTCAGAGGGCAGAACCAGAAGGCAGATCTTGCCGTGCACGCAGACACGGCCTCCCAGTCAGGGCAGCGTGTGAGGGGCCAGGAGGGCTGAGAGGTGGTGAGCTCCCCAGCACCGTTTTTGCGTGAGTCAGGCCTGCAGTAACCTGGAGAGGAGTTTGCTGCGAGGGGAAAGGCCAGCCTGGGTAAGCCCTGGGGATTATCCAGCCCTGAGACTCTAAGGCTGCCCTCAGGCATCCCTCCTAAAATAATGACGTTATTTTAGGCAGTGGTGGATGGATGGCAGAGAATGTGGTGGACTGACTTTTGGGCGTGAAAGGCTTTCCTGATACTTTCAGATGTAGCTGGTCTTCAAATCTGCGGCAGTAGGAGCTTTTTTAAGGCCTCGCAGAGCCCCTTGGTCTAGGAAGACAGAGGGCCGGGTGTCCTGGAAGAGACGAGGACCAAGGCTGCCTGGACACTTGCAGCTGCAGCACCTCGTGAGCCTTGGCACAAGGCACGTGCCAGCAGAGCAGAGCTTTGGGGCTGCTGTTGCAGGCAGAGCGGGACCTCGGCAATTCTCCCCGCTGGGAGCACCCCCTGGCCTCCACCCAGGCAAAGGCAGGGTGGAGGGGCTGGCCTGGCAGCCGACAGCCTCCAGGAGCATGGCACAGGGGACTCACCAGCATGTCGCTCGTAGATTCTGCAAACACAGCCACGTAGGGCTTCAGCACGTCATAATGGAAGCCAGGGGTGAGTAGCTTGCGGTGCTGGAACCACTTGGGCCCCTCAAGAACCAGCAGGCCTTTCCCTGCGGCAGGGATGGGAGAGGGAGGGCTGTTTAGTTCAGGAAATATGGCCCCACCCCTGGCAGTCTGGGGCCGAGCCTGTCCCACCCCACCCCATCCCAGAGCCTGGAACACTCCACAGGTGGGCTGCTAAGAGACCCAGTATCGCCCTCTGCACCCCAGCCCCAGGCTGCCAGGACGTCAGGACACAGAGGTGGCAGCAGTTCTTGGCTGAACGAGCTCCTTCCTTAGGACAGGATGACTCAGTTTCTGCCTCTCAGCTGCACCCACAGTCTGGTCCCCATGAACTCATGTCAGACGACACTGTGTCAGATGTCCAGATGTCAGACAAAGGAGATACATGTCCCTGGGGACAGCCAGCAGAAGGGAAGGCTGCTGGGTCTTGACTCTCAGCTTACTAAGACCGTGGCCACAGCTTCAGGACTTGGGGAACAATCTGCCATGTTTGTGCTTCGTGGCCTCTAAAGGGACCCTATCTTCCTTACCCGCCAACACATACCATGAGCTGGAAATGCATTTCTTCTTTTTTTTTTTTTTTTTTTTGAGGCAAAGTCTCACTTTGTTGCCCAGGCTAGAGTGAGTGCCATGGCATCAGCCTAGCTCACAGCAACCTCAAACTCCTGGACTCAAGCGATCCTCCTGCCTCAGCCTCCCGAGTAGCTGGGACTACAGGCATGTGCCACCATGCCCGGCTAATTTTTTGTATATATATTTTTAGTTGGTCAATTAATTTCTTTCTATTTCTGGTAGAGACAGGGTCTCGCTCAGGCTGGTTTTGAACTCCTGACCTTGAGCAATCCACCCACCTCGGCCTCCCAGAGTGCTAGGATTACAGGTGTGAGCCACCGCGCCCAGCCTGGAAATGCATTTCTGTCTTCGAAACTGCCTCTTTGTTTCCTAAGCCTTTTCCCTTCTGTCTTTTCATTGTACCCTTCCTTTGATAAGTGAGAGAATCACAAAAAGACTTCCTTGTGGTACTGGGTGAGTAAACAGGTTTGGGAATGTTTGCTTCCTCTTGGCCCTGCCCTTTCTCAGCTCCCAGGAAAATGCTGAGGATACCATAGGATCATAAGTAAAAGAAGAGTTTTGGAGAAGTATGTGGTCTTGGCTCAGGAATATTCAATGGCTCTCACCTATCCTCAGCACCAAACCATCTCCTCATCCTGGCAGCCAAAAGCAGCCAGTCCTTTCTACCTAGCTCCATCTCCCAGCCGGGCTCTGCCTTGCAGCCACCCAGACAGCCTCACGGCTTCTGGTGACCAGCTGTGGTCCTGCCACACACCTTCCTCAGGCCCTTGCGCTGGACAGCACCCCTATAAACGTCTCCTGTAGGATGGACCGTAGCACCACCTCCTCCAGGACGCCATTCTTCACACTCACACACCCTCCAGAGCCCTTGCCCTGCCTGTCTAGGGAAGAAGACAGGCCCAGCAGCAGAAGGTGCCTGGGGCCCACATCCCGGCCCGCCGGGAGCACTCCTGCTGCTGCTCCCCTATCTGCCTACTGAGCAGCCATGCTTAAGATGGGCACCTGGGGACCAGGAAGTCTGGAATAACTGAGTGGGGCAGAGCAGGATCCTGGTCACCCATCACCAAGGTCTGGGATGGGCCGGGCAGGGAAGGCAGGTGCCCACTCACCAATCCACTGGAGGAAGAAGTCATACACATCTGCGGCCTTAGGGTCTGCAGAAGAAGGACAAGATCAGGTCGAGCAGAGACAGGGGTTTCCCAGAAGAGGCTCGTCGATAAGTAGGAAGAAGATCTCAGCTGCACAGACTTAGGACATAGGCCCAGGCCTCCTCCCCACATGGCACCCGGAGCCCTCTGCTCTCAGGAAGCCCCACCCTTTCCCAAGAGCCCCTCACCTCCGCGGCTGTACACAGCTTTGGCATAGTCTGGCTCGTAGATGTTCAGAAAGCCTATGAACTGTCCAAACCAGAGTGGGTGGGCATAGGGGAACTGGTGGGCCCAGGACACCACTTTGTCCAGGCTCCCCGTCTGCTGGATCTGAAATGATGACAGAAGGCCGGGGCCACTCAGGAACCCAGCATCACCAGCCAGGCCCCAAGTCCCTAGGAGGGGAAGGGAGGAGGAGGGGAGATTCTCTCCCTCCCCCTGCAACTCCCTCTCCTAAGCTTCTCTGGACTCAGTGCCCTCTCCAGCCCCATCACCACTGCTCTACGTCCCAGCCACCCTCTTCTCACACTGGGGTTAGCTCAACAACCCCAAACTCGCCAGCCTGCTTCCACCTGGCACCTGCCACCCACTCTGTGTCTTCACTGCATCCAGAAAGCACTTTCTTCTCAACATTAAAGCATTTTCATTATAAAGTTAATATCCACTTGTGCAATAGAGAAATCACCTCAGTTGCACCCTGTTGTATCATTCCACACATTTTTATTGGGGACCTAAATGTGCAGGGCTCTGTTCTAGACATCTCAGGGGAACGAGACAGCCATAGCCCTGCCCTTTCATCCTATGGGGAAGACAGATAATAGACAAGTAGGCAATTAAGTGAAATAATCACAGACGGTAGAAAGTGTTGAGAGGGAAATAAAGACAGTGCTATGAGAGACACTAACAGGGAGAAGCTGCTTAGATAGGGTGATCTGGGAAGGCTTCTTGGTGGAGATGACATTTAAGATCTGGCTGCATGAAGTGCATTAAGGAAAGAGTGTTCCAGGCAGAGGGAATGGCAAGCACAAAGGCTCTGCATGGGAGAAATCATGGCGTCTTCCAGGAGCTGCCCCATGGGGGGGACAGTCACTGAGATGAGGTTGGAGAGAGCATCTGGAGGGTGGTATGTGCTCTTTGGGGAGTTTTCTAGCCACATCTTCTCACCCAGAGGATTTTATGTAAGTGAAGTTATATTATAAATACTTTTGCAAAACCAGCCTTTCTTCATTTAACATATCTGGTCCTCCTTTCCAAGCTAGTGCATTTAACTGTCATTCAATATTTTTAACTGCTGCATAGTATTTCACTCTAGGGATGTGCCATAATGTATTTATCCATTTTTCCCCACTTGGAGGGAGTCTTTTGAAGATACACTTAACACTGGTCAGTGCCCTGCCTGTGAGTCTCAGAATAATATCTGAGATCTGGAGTTTGTGAGCAAGTATATGACTAACAGCTAATCTTTACTACTCACTTGCTGTGTGCCAGGCCTTGTTCTAAATACCTTACATCTTGGCCTGATAGAATCCTCACAACTATTCTGTGAAGCCTCATTTTAGGCAGGAGCTGCCTAAGCTATAGAGAAGTTAGGTTGCTTGCCAAGAACCATATAGCTGGAAGTGGAGCTGGGATGTGAACCAGGGAAAGGAGACCCTGTGGCCCACAGCTGTGAAGCTTGGCGCACCTAGGTTTGAATCTCAATTGCCCCTATTTGTAGCTGTGTGATCTTGGGCACTTAAGTTCCTTAAGCTCTCTGAATCTTACTCTCCTTATCTGTAAAATGGACATAATAATGCCTACCTTATAGGGCTGCTTTGACATTAATGAAATCATTCAGGGCATGTGCATGTGTGTGCATATGTGTGCGTTAGCTGTTGTTAGTTGAAGGCACGTGGCTTTCAAGGCCCTTTCCTGAGATAATGTGTGAAAGGACCTAGCACCAGATCCTGCCCAAGGTAAGCCTTCAGCACATAGTTCCCTGTCCTTCAAGCCTATCTTCGCCTAAAACATCTCCTCCAAGTCTCCTCCCTGCACCTCCTGTTGCATCCCGCTCTCAAATGCCCCCCAGACTGCACTAGAGAACATGCTCTGGGACACTTCCAACCACGAGTAAGGTGTAGCCAAATGTTCCCCCATCACATAGGAACCTGACCTTGGGTTACACTCTCTAATGCTGTTCCCCTGCAAACTTAACTAGAGGATGTCAACTGTGTTGCTAGGCAACATGACTACCACAAAAATGACCCCTGGTTGGTAACTGACATCTGGACTGGGAAGAACTACAAATGAACAATAAACACCGATGAGAACACTATGATTTGGGCTTCCTCAAGTGTGGTGACTCTTGTAAGGTGCATGGCCCTTGCAGGAGTCTGGGGACTGTCAGTGGACGCAGGGATTCTGTGGGGCATGAAGATTCTAAGACAAGGTAGACTCACACACTCTGATGTGAGTCTCATCTCCTTGCACCCAGCCCTCCCCCGAGGAGAAGACGGGTCACTGATGGCTGTGTGGACGTTGCAGGGAATGGCTGGCGCTGCCTTGCTGGCAACTGTGGCTCCTGCCCATATCCTCAGAGTAGACTGGTGCTACCTGCGCCTGTGCTCATCTGGTGAGTCTAAATGTCTAGAACTAAGATGACCTGCTAGGGTATGGCATCATCTCCGTGCCTTTGCTTATACCATTCCCTCCTCCTTACACACCTTCTGCCCAAGAACACCTGTTGAGCTTCTGCCTGTTCCTTGACATCGGGTGTGAATGCCCTTCTCCAGGAACCTCCCTAATCCCTCAGCGACTGAAATTTTTGGCTCCTCTGGGCCTCTCTGGCACTGTTAATGCCTCATCCACATTCCACTTTGTATTATAATTACCCAGGATTTTTTCTTTTGAGAGAGAGAGAGAGTCTCACTCTATCACCCCAGGTAGAGTGCAGTAGCATCAACATAGCTCCCTGCAACCTCAAACTCCTGCGCTCAAGTGATCCTCCTGACTCAGCCTCCTCAGTGGCTGGGACTACAGGCATGCACCACCACACCTGGTTAATTTTTCTATTTTTTGTAGAAATGGGATCTCACTCTTGCTGAGGCTGGTCTTGAACTCCTGTCCCCAAGCGATCTTCTTGCCTCAGCCTTCCAGAGTGCTGGGATTATAGGCATGAGCCACCTTCCCAGCCTACCCAGGATTTTTTAAAAAAAAATTAATATTAATAGTGACATTCATTGAGCATTTAACATGTGTGAGATACTGCAATAAGCATGCTACCCCCACGTTTGCATTTAATCCTCTGAAAATTCTATAAGATAGGCACTATCATAATTCCTATTTCAAAGGTGAGGAAATTGAAGCCCACAGGGTTAGTCAGCAATGGAGCTGGGATTCACACCCAGGACCCCTGACCCCACCTCCAGGCTGTGAGTTTCCTGGGTGTGCAGACCACGTCCTACGGGGCTCAGCGTGAGGCCTTGGGAACACACTGCATACTTGATGCAGGGTGTATTGAATGAATGAAATTAAAACATGAGATGAAGGAAGACCAGAAATGAGGAGAGAAAGCATGCAAAGTATCTGACTAATCTAAAAATTGGCCAGAGATGGTCAGTCTCACGAGAAACCAGCCAAAGGTCTTGCTCAATTCCCGGAGACATAGAGGAGCCACTGCCGGCACTTCCTGCTTGGTAAACAGCATTGCAGATTTCTATTTGTTTTTCCCAGCTGGCCCAGACATGCCTGCTTGGCTAATATCCAAATTCACTACTCGATTTCACATTGTATTTCTCAACATAGAAAATGGAAGGGAACAGATACGTATTGAATGTCTACTATTAATATGTGCCAGGTACTACCTGAGTGAATTCACAGATTGTTTCATGTACCTAATGTGGAACAGATAATTTCTCCTATTCCACAGATGAGAAAACTGAGGCTTGATTAAGTGAACTGATTTGCACACTGCTTGTAGATTAGCAGTGCTCTAACTCACACTGTCTTCTGCACATTGAAGCCTGCGAGGGCCGCTCTGCTCAGTTGCATAAATTGTGCACTGCATCCTAGAGAATGTCATTCATGTTGAGGTCTGTGCATGTGTTGGCTCTGCTTTTCCTGTCTGTAAAGTTCCCTCTCATAATATCCACCTATTCAACTAATCCATGTTGTATCTTCCAGGGAGCGGCCTTAAAAAAAGACACAAGCATCTGATAATGTAGCCCTCAGGGATCCTAGACTGACCCAAGCCACTAACCCCAGGACCCATGGGATTGGGCCTACTTTGGTTTCCAGCACCCATCTGTGCCTACTCTGGGGTTCCTCTCCTCCCAGGCCCTCTGTAGATTCTGGTGTAATCATCCCATCGACCCCTTCCCTCCTTGCCTCTGAACTCAAAATCCTGAGTTCAACTCAAGGGAGTTGCAGAGTTTTCACAGCTCTTGAGCACACAATGTCAAGAAGAGCACAAAGTGATAAAAAGCATCAAAACCCACTCCAGGTAAGAGGGAATCTTCTGGTGCTCCTGCCTCCTTCCTGGCTGATATGCTGGAAGCACTCCTTTCCCATCCTTCCCAGGTCCAGGGAGCCCAGATGGACAGGCCAGGAAAAGGCTTAAGTCACCAGAAATCCAGACTCATATGATCTTAGGATTTTAAGAAGCCCTTGGCTGGTCTGGTTTATTCGAGCCCCATTCCTGTCCTTATCAGCCATGTCCCTCTGCAGCATTCCCACCAGGGAGAGGGACACTGACCTCATGCTGACCTCAGCTTGCGGCTGTGTGCCCTTGATTGCTCCAGGAACTTCGTGAACCTGAGGCTGGCTCCTGACCCCAGGCCCCACTACTACAGCTGCAGCCCTGGAGAGGCCTGGGATGTCCTCCCTCTGGGGGACACATGACTGCCTGGCCAGTTCCTCTGGGTTACATAACTGGATGACTCAAACTCATCTTCGGATGCCCTGAGTCAGGACACTTAAAGGGCTGGGGGTTCAAGGTCAGCTTGTTTTTCTCCAGAAGGAAGGAAGCAGGGAAAGGGCAGGGCGTGGGGATAACTTGGTGACCCCTGCTCCCCAGCCCTGCCCGCATCCTCATTTGCACTCCTTGTTGACCTCACCAGAAATAAACCATAGCAGGGAATTGGAAGAACAAGCCTAAGTCACTACTCCCCACGAGTCTGAGTAAGCTTTGCTCCAAGGATCAGATGGAAGAGGGACTTCGACCAGTCACACCATGACCTGTCTTTATAGGTGGGAACAGTGCATCCCAAAGACCACAAAGAATGGTCCCACGTAAGCTAGGGCGGGCCGAAGATCCTGACTGAGGCTCTTTCTGTGGTCCCTCCTGTTCACCAGCCTGCTCAAGCCACCCACAGCTCCCAGGGGGTTGCTTGAGAACAAAACATCTGCTCACAATGGGGATGGGACTTTAGAAAAACAAATAGTTAGGGAGGGGAAAAGACAAGGATTTTCTCTGCTCCAGCATGCTGGGGTTCCCTCGAGGCAGGTCCTATTGAGCCCAGATTCCCAGGACCCAGGCTGCCTGGTCCAGGACTTCAAATTGTGAGAATCCCTGCCCTGGAGCTCAAACATCTCTCGTGACAGGAAACTTATTGCTTTTCCAAAGACTTTTCAGCCACCAAACTGAAAGCCACCTCCCTGGAGCCTTCCTCGTGAGTCCCCACTCTGCTCCCTGGGGCCACGCAGGCTCCCACTGCCTGGGGAAGTCCTGAGGGATTGGGAGTCGGGGCCAGATCCCCCAGTCTGCTCTCTTCCAAGATGGATGCCCATGGGTCCATCATCTCCTCACGTGGGTACTCACACACACACAGCATTGTCAGGGCTCCGTGTGTGCATGAGCCAAGCCACTGTCACGGTTTTAAACTAAGCTAGAGTCAGAAGCACCTGCCCATGAGAACCAACCAGAAGTGAGAAGAGGCAGCATCTCTGAAACAGCAGTAAAATCAGTGAAAAGGTGGACTCGATTTACACGAACTCTTTGGGGATTGAACTAGGGGGTTTAGGAGCGTGCCATAGAGAGCCCCAACAGAGGGGGTCTGATGCATAATGCCCCAAGGAGCAGAGAAGTGACTTCCTCCCATGCTGGTGACAAACAGGTGGCTTCATCCTCCATCTTCCCTTTCAGGGACAAATGGGCTATTACGACTGTACGTGTGAACATGTGTGAACACACCAGACACAGGGAGAGCCCCTAGCTCACCAGAAGGAGCCAAGTGACTTTGAGTGAGATCAGCGTGGCCACCACATAGTGGGTAGGAAGTGACGATGGGTTTGGCCCAAAGTCACTCAACTAGCATCATGCCCCCATCTTCAGATTCCAACGCCTGTGCTTTGCCCCCAATACCTCTCCCATCTTCAGCATCCAAAGATGAACTTCAGCCCCCCAGTGATCAGATTGGAGGGGGATCGCAGGAGAGCATTCAAATGCTTAAGAAGACAGGAGGGCAGGCCCAAGGAATGCCCAGGTGTCCAGGGGGATGCAGTCATTGGTCCCCAGCCTGTGCGGGTGGTTTGCTGCCCAGAGTTGAGTCCCCAGGGATTTATCCACTCATTCAACACATGGGCTTTGAGCACCCAACTGTGTGCCAGACACTGTGCTTTCCTGGGGTTACGGTGGTGAGCAAGACAAAGCCCCGTCCCCTGGGGGCTTACACACCATGTGGGAGAAAGGAAATGAGCAAGAATCCAATGCACCAATAATATAATTTCAGGTAGCAATGACTCTGAGATGAAAAATAAAGCAGAGTAACAGGCAGGGCTGCTACTGTGGACAGGGGTCAGGTGGGATCAGGGGGTCAGGTGTCACTCTGAGGTGACGCTTGAGCCGAGATCAGCAGAAACGCCTTCTGGAAAGCCACATAGCATTGGTCACAATCTGCTTCTCAAGAACATCTCTCTTCCCTCAACTGTCCCCTCTGCCTCTCCCTCTTCACTCCCAGCAGGAGAGCCATCAAGTAAGAGGCCCCTAAAAAATCAGCCGCCAGGCCAGGTGTGGTGGCTCGCGCCTGTAATCCTAGCACTCTGGGAGGCCTAGGCCGGAGGATCGCTCAAGGTCAGGAGTTCGAAACCAGCCTGAGCAAGAGCAAGACACTGTTTCTACTTTAAAAAAAAGAACTAGAAAGAAATTCATTGGCCAACTAAAAATATATGCAAAAAATTAGCTGGGCATGGTGGCACATGCCTGTAGTCTCAGCTACTTGGGAGGCTGAAGCAAAAGGATCGCTTGAGCCCAGGAGATTGAGGTTACACTGAGCTAGGCTGTTGCCATGGCACTCTAGCCTGGGCAACACAGTGAGGCTCTGTCTCAAAAAGATAAAAAAAATCAGCCGCCAAACCTGAAGAGCCACCTGCCTGTGCCAGCTTCTCCCCTTCCCTGTTCCGGGCCAGGGCCAATCTCTCTGGCTTCCTGTCCTCCGCTCAGACACTCCCGTGTGGGTCAGCCCTTCTCTCTCCCATGTCACAGACCTCACTCCCTCCACAGCTCCTTCCCATCCACATTTAAATCATGTTCAAGGCCGGGTGTGGTGGCTCACCCTGTAATGCTAGCACTCTGGAAGGCCGAGGCAGGAGGATTGCTCAAGGTCAGGAGTTCGAAACCAGCCTGAGCAAGAGCAAGACCCCCCTCTCTACTACAAATAGAAAGAAATTAATTGGCTAACTAAAAACGTATAGAAAAAATTACCCAGGCATGGTGGCGCATGCCTGTAGTCCCAGCTACTTGGGAGGCTAAGGCAGGAGGATTGCTTGAGCCCAGGAGTTTGAGGTTGCTGTGAGCTAGGCTGACGCCATGGCACTCTAGCCCAGGCAACAGAGTGAGACTCTGTCTCAAAAACAAAACAAAAAACAAACAAAAAACATGTTCAAGTCTCTCCCACTTAAAAAAAAGAAAAAGATAGAAAGAAAACAAAACCTCCCTTAGTTCGGCTTCCTCCTCCAGCTAACACCACACACAACTCCCTCCACCCTTCACAACCTGGCTTCTCAGAAGAGCCGTGTCCATGTCTGCTGTCTCCCTTCCTCCCACGTCTGCCCTGCCTCTCCTGCAAAGGTTCCCAGAGGACAGCCCGCTGGTGCTGTGGCGCGCTGATTCCCCCTCCTTGCACTCTCTCCCAGATGACCTCCCCTACCTGGCAGCCCCTCTCAGCAGCTGCCCTCTGCTGCCCCCCAAGGATGATGCTCCCCTAGGTCCCATCCTTGGCCTCTTCCCAAGCTATGCCTCCTCCCTGGAGGCTCTTACCCGCTCCTGTGGCTGCCTTTGCCATCTACCCGCCAGTGATTTCTCTCTCTCGGACAGCTAGTTCAGGCATACCTTTCACCTGCGGTCAAGGCCTCTCTGAATGGCACCTTCCAGGTCCCTGAGACACAGCACTTTCAAACTCAACGTGCACACGTATGTATTCACATACATCATGTTATTCCCCTAAATCTGCCTGTTCTCCCATACCTAAGAGCAGAACCACCACTCACCCCAACACTAGCCAGGGGTGTGGAATGTGGCTTTCTCCAGGGTTTATGGAGATGCAAGGGATGCCCTGTGGAGGAGGCCCGGCCCCTTGCAGCCCATAGGGTGACTTTACATAGGAACCAGCAAACCTGGCTCAAAGAGCTGGGGGTAGCAGCTCACCAGAGGAGAGGCCCACCAGGAAATTCTCTAAACCCCATGCCCAGGGATCCCATGCCCGGGCACTGACGGGAGCTGCCAGCCCCTGAGCCTCCTCTTCCTGGGCCTCAGATGCCCACATTTTAAAATTTAGACGTAGAAATTCATTCCTCCTGTTTATAATCCAATCTTGTGGCTCAAGAAGCCTTTTTCTCTCTTTAAGTGACTTTGCCAAATTCTGCTCTGGTCCAGCTGTGTTGATGTCTCCATTTAACAAAGCTCCAAGGGCAATCCTTGCCCCCTTATCCTGGTGCATGGAGGGGACCTCACTGACACCCCCACATCTAGCTGTGGCAGAGGCCTTGATGCCTCCCTTTCCTGTGCCCACCAGGCCAGGACCTGGCTGCTCTCCCTCTCCCCTCTCCCCAGCCCCCTGGCCCACTCGCTGCACCTGCCTGGATTGCCCCCGCCCTGGTCTCCCTGCCTCCCGCTAGCCCTCTGTCAATCTGTTCACCACCCAAAGCCAAAGGAATGTTTCTAGATCACAAGTCGGACCTTGTCCCTCCCTCGCTTGATTCCCGTCAGTGGGGTTCCTGTTGCCCTAGACAAAGTAAAGCCTTTTGATCGCAAGGATCCTGTGCGGCTTGCCCCTGCTCACCTCCAGCCTCGTCCTCCCCAGTCTGTCCTCCCGATCGCCACTCCAGAAGGGACAAGCTACTAACAGGGGCACATGCTGGACCTCAAAAACAGTTTCATTTCCTAACACACTGCTCCTTCCAGCCTGTGTGCCCTTTTGCACAGGTGGCGTCTTCTGCCTTCCCTTCTGCACTTGCGTAGGCTGCTGCTTCCAAATCTTAGGATTTGCCTCAGCATCACCTCCCCGGACCTCCTCTGACTCACAGATCTGGAACACGAGTGCGTGTCTGTCTCTCCTACAGACACAGTTCTCTAGAGCAGACTGTTGGTCCTGTTTCTTCATCCTCTGGCCTCAGCTTAGGGCCAGACCCAGAGTAGTTGACCCGACAATACTAGTTCCTTGGAAAAGAGGAGGCTTATCTGGCTGCAAAGACTGTGTTGATTTGGGAGGAAGGAAAAGATGAAGAAAGCAAACACTTCGGATGTTTTGCAGCAAGAATCCCTGTATAATGATTTCACACCTGACATTTATCTGTCTAGCAGTTTGCTCTTCCTATATGCTTCTAACCCAGCAAGGTAAAGATGATTGTCTCCATTTTATTGACAGGAAAACAGAAGCACAGAGAGGTGAAGTGACTTACTAACAGGGCACAGCAAAGACCCCTGGTTAATGTTTGCTAAATGAAAATGAGCCGGAGCCCTGTCTTCACTGCACAGCATGAATTCAGGTGCACTGTCACAGCAACGGGTGGGGCTGAGGGAGAAGCCGCTGAAGTCTCAGGGAATCACATTTCCCTAGGCTAGGAGCTGGCATTCTCCCTGCTGCACACGCACACCCACACACACATGCACACACATACATACACATGCACACACATGCACACACGAGCGCACATACATATGCACACACTCACATACACATGCACACACACACATACACATGCACACACACACCACACACACACATGCACACACGCACATACACATGCACACACACACATACACATGCACACACGCACACCCCACACACACACACATGCATGCACGCGTGCACACACACCCACACTCACATCCACACACACATCCACACACATGCACACACACACGGAGATCAGAATTGTCGGCACCTCGCAGGGGTTCCAACCCCAGGCCAAGAACATGGCTAAACACATACTATGTGCAAAGTCCTCCCTGGTCCCCAGAGTGGAATGAGGGGGAGCCTAGAAAAATAGGACATCTCCCTGCCTCGGGAGACATATTCTGAGAAGTGAGGATGACAGGTAGATGCTACCAAAGCCTCTAGACTATAACTGGAGACCAAAAAGGGTCTCCAATTAATCCTGATGGCCAGCTCTTCCCTGCCCCCAGGCCCTTCACCTGCCCGCCCTCCTCCTTCCCTTCGATTCCCTTCATTGCTGGGCCTAAGAATCGAACTTGCAGTTTCATGTTACGGACTGATCGTGTCCTGAATGAAAAGGCAGGTGTCCTGGGCCCAGCCTAGCCTCAAATCCTGAGCTATTACACAGATTTAGGCAAATGCCTTGCCCCTCTTAACCTCAATGTCCTCATTTTTACTTTAGAGAAAACAATCCCTACTCCACCCTCTCCATTACTCAGGTTCAGGAGTGTGTCCAAGCAAGAGCAGAGGACCCAAGCCCTGGAGGAACAGAGGCGTTGTGCTTGCCACAGTTGCCCAAAAAGCCTTTGTAGTACCCAAGAGCCGCCACCCTTCCAACCATTGCCTGCCCTACCCGGCCAAGAGCCAAGAGAAGGCACTTCAGTAGTTGCGTAAGAGCAAAGAAGCCAGAGCTCAGATGTGTTCCAGGCCCTCTGCACACTCTCAAGATGGAGTGGGAGCCGTTGGGGGGAGGGGAAGCCAGTTCTAACATGGAGGTAAGAGCACAAGGTTCCCACCCTAAGAAAGTCCACTGGTCAAGGGCAAACCTAACTCTGTGGAGGCGAGTAGAAGTGGAGGGGCACAGGAGGAAAGGGATGAAGTTCTCCCTAATGCCTCTCCTCCCCCATTAGACCTCAGCCTTCTCATCGACCCTCCTTCTGTACTTAGCAAAGCCCCCCCCAGATGCTCCTGTCCCTCTGCCTTTCTTCCCCACCACTCTCTCCTCTGTGGCTACCCTTCCCTACTCTCCAATATTTAATGTTGGTGCATTTGGTGCGCCTACTCTGTGCCAGGCTTTGTGCTGGGCCCTGAGGGTACAGGGATGAAGCAGACCAAATTGCCATCCTCTGAGGCTCTGGTCTAGCAGGGAAGATGAACAAGTAAACAGAAGATGACAACCAAATGGGACAAGTGCTGAGATTAAAAGGATGGCACTGAGGCAGAATCCTGGGGAGGCGCCTCGCCCTGCTTAGGGACAGGGACGGCTCTGGTGTCTGTTTCCCCTCCAGACAGCAAGTACCTTGAGAGCCTGGGCCTGGGTCCGATTCATCTCCCTGACCTACACTCTCTTTTCTGGGTGTCTTCAGGATGCATGAGGCTTACTGGGCCATCCTGAGAGGTTCATCTGTAGGGCCAAGAATAAGCCTAGCAGTCATGCTCATTTCTAGTGTCGATCAAGGAACAGAGGCAATGCCCCAGTGTGAGAATGAGGAAGGTGCATTCTGGAGGCAGAAGAACCTAAACCTCTCTCTGATCCTTAATCTCTGGCATCCCAAACCTGGGTTCCCAAACCCAGCTGCAGAGCAAAACACTTGGAGAGGTTTCTAAATTTAGACTCCTAGTTCCAATCTGACAAATTGGAACTTCCAGGGGTGGTGGCCCAGGTATCTGCTTCTCTCAGTTGATTCCAATTCCCTGCCCAGGGAACAAGAGTTGCTCCTGAGAGTGGACGCTGAGGTGGTCCCCATCACCCTGGGGTAAAAAAGGCAAGCCAGGATCTGGACCTGGGCAGGGGCCATGGCTCCAGAGCCACCCACAGGTGTGGCAGCCTCCCCACTTGGACTCTGTGAGGCCTCCGACGTGACAGAACTCGTCTCCACCCTCGGAAATTGAAACATTTATGCTGCACAAAGAGGACCCTGATTAAGCTCTAAGCATGATTGCCGATTTCTATCGAACTATCCAGAGGCTTTGTTTCTCCCCTGTGCTATTGCTGAGCCTTTGGCAGAGCCTCATCTGAACTTTGGGACTCAGAATAAAGGGATGGGGTCTGTGGTCTGCTTGGGCCCCAAATCTGAAGTGCCCCCCAGCACTTCTGAAGCCAGCGTGAAAGGCAGGAGTGAGGGAGCGATCCTGGGAGGAAAGCCAAAAGGGAACCATGGCTCCCGGGACCTTATCCCTCTGCCCAAGTCTGAGGTCTCCACCCATGGTCCCCCGTGGTCCCTGGGGGATTAGGCCTGATTCTCTGAAGGAAGGGAGGTTGTTTCTTTCTCCTCCCCTGCCTCTCCCCACATACCTCGAGGGCATGCCCGAAGAGCCAGTGGGTCGGGGGCCCTGGGAAGTTCTCCATAGCTCTGGCCAACTTCTGCCTCCGCAGCAGCAGGCTGATGAGCTTGAGGAAGCCTAAGATCAAGATCAGTCCAGAAGCCCACAGGCCCAGGCGGGAGAGGCTCGGGGAGAGGAAGCCAGGCACCATGACTAGAGTTGCAGTCGCCAAGGGTCTGACTTGCCTCCAGCTACTCCTGGGTTCCTTTAAACTCTGGAACCAGGCACCCTGCCAGCTCCAGTCCCAGCCACACCCCACAGCCAGTAGCAGCCCAAGCTGGGCTGAGTGCCATGGGCCAGAGACAGCAACTCCAAAACTCATAGACAACAGAGAAGAGAGCCTATCTGCCTTTTCCTAAAACTCGGCTGAGAAGAAACCTAGCAGTAGGCTTCAAAGAAACCAAGCCATGGGCATCCCACCTTGGTTCCTTGGAGGAGCAAACAGTTGGCAATTCTTGGTGTAATCATTAGCCTAGTAACAACTGCCTTCTTATACAAGCAGCCTGGCCATGTAATAAAGGGAGTCTTTTTGGGGGAGAGCCTGAACAAGCCCCATCTGATGAAGGAGCCATGGCCCCTGGCAAGGACCATGTAGGATTCACCTGGGAAGTGAACAGGGCTGGCTTAGAAGGTGTTGAGTTGGGAAAGTGGATGTTGGGTGAATAACTCCCCAGCATCCATTCCTTGGTTCCCACTTCCAGCCAGTATCTTGAATTTCCTAGCTTTAGGATGCATTAGGATTTATCTACCTCCAACTCAGGTATGAGCCTGTATTTATTTAAGACAGTCTGCATTCATCTTGTCCATAGCAACTGATTGTTTCAAGGATAGTCCCATGATGAAAGTTAGCCACTCAGGGCTAGTGAAACTCAGTTTCCAGGATTTAACTGAAGCTATCTGAGAACAGAGTCTCTCTTCAATATTGCATTCGAATGTGAAAGCATGCAATATCAACAGCCATCAGTGTGGGTGGAGCCAGGCAAGAATGTACTCAACACCAAAAGAATAGAACTGAAATATGTACAGAGAGAAACTGAATACTACCCCCTTGTTTGAATTCCTGGATCAAGCTTTTCCTGAAGCTTGGATTGGCTTTGATTCTTTTAATCACATGAACCAACAAATCCTCATTATTGTTTAAATTCTACTTGAGTTGGATTTTCTATTTGAAAATCCAACTGGTTTGAAACCATGGTTTGAAAGCATGATATATCCTACATGATATACCGGGGAAAGTCCAGGAAACATATTGAGGGGGTTTGCCTGGGACAAACTGAATGGAATTAACCTGGGAAGGGACAGCGGGATTAATGTGATATATTTTGAGTGGTGGGGCTACCCTGGGAGTTCACAGAGAAGTTCTAAGTGGGACTGGCCTGGGCAAGGCTCCCCTAAGATGGGAGTGAGCAGTGATGTGGGTACAGTAAAGAGAGGGGCACAGGCTGGGGAAGAGGCAGATGTCGGAGATGTTGTGAAGCAGAAAACACAAAGGGGAGAAATGTGTCAGGAAACTGAAGTGTCAAGAACAGGGTTAACGTGGAGCTTCAAACAGAGAGGTCAGGAGAATAAACATTGTCTTCTAGGCTGCAGGGAGCCATGGGAGGGTCTTAAGCAGAGGAACAAGGGTGGTCAGGGATGGACTCCAGGAAGGTGACCCCTCTGTGTGTGTGCAGTGGCGTGGGCTGGTGAGGATGAGGCGTGGAAAGGAGAAGCAGCTATCAATGCGCTGATCCTTGTGGGAGACGACAAACCTGGACAGTGAGGTAGCAGAGGGCGTGATTCTTGGCTGGTGGCATGAAAGGGGCTGGGGCCCAGCCTGGGTTGGCAGGCAGGGAGGCGAAGTCAGAGGAAGGACGGGTTGAGTAAATGCTGCTTGTGGCCTCAGAGGTCCTTGCGTGCCTTCTCCTGCCAGAAACATGGCCCAGCGCTCATGGTTTATTTGTCACACACCCTGCTGTCTACTCCTTGGCTGAAATCTGGCAGCCATCCACACTTCTAGGGCAAAAGGCAGGTCGTCATGTGGCCAGAGTAGGGGCTGGGCAGCAGTCAACTCCCAGGTCCTGATCCTAGTAGCTACCCAACCTGGCCACCATGGCAGTGTGATTCTTGGAAGCCAAAATGTGCCTCCCTGAATGGTCCACCCACTGGCCTTATTTCTGCCCACAAGGGCCCCATAGAAAACTTCAGCTGTATTAAAAAAAAAAAAAAAAAGGCTTGGAGACAACTCCCAACTGCAGCAGTGTGCTAGGGCAGGCCGGCACTGGCTCTCCAGAGCAGATTGTGTGTGTCACTTCCCAACTCTAAGTCCAGTGACATCACATTAGTGACCTGAACTTGGCCATCAAGGGAGTGTTTATACCATGGAAATTGGCAAATGCTACAACTCAAACTTTTTCCCCTGCAGAGGCAGTTGTCAAACATTCTCCAAGACACCATTGCCCCGACCCCAGGCTGCACAGTCAGCAGCTCTCCTTCACCGGTGATACGTGCCTAAGAGACCACCACTCTGCAGGCCTGTAGGACCAGACTGGAAGGCTCCTTTTAAGGCTCCTTAGAAAAAAAAAATCTTTAGGTCTTTAGCAATGATAAATTCCCATTTGTGGGAGGAGACCTGGGGCCATGGAAGTAGGGAGAGAACGTTAGATGGAGACAATGAGATTGCCCTTATCCAATCCTCCCCATCCATTCTTCTCCCAGAAGGCTTCCTCCACACCCTTCCACTTCAGAAACACCAACCAGAGCCAGTCTTCTAAATCTGCTACCTCAGTCTACAACTTCTCTTGGATGTGTTCACTTTCAACCTTGCAGTAGCCATTTCATTCAGTGCTTGTCTTATCCTCAAATCCTCTCATTCTGCCATAAGCCAGAGACCAAGCTTGTCTTTTCCCTGACTTTGCATAGGACAGACAAGATATAAGCACTTGGTGAACACATGACCATGTGCATGAATGAAAGAATGGACCATCCTTGAAGGTTTTGTAGGCACTGAGTTACGGGAGTTGGGAGAACATTGCCCGTGCACCCGCCACACTGCACCGCTCTTACCCGCAGTTCCATAAACCATCAAGGGCCATTCCAGGTCCTTTCCACTTCCCCAGCATCCAGCACACTGTAGACACTTAATAAATAATTGTTTGTTGAATGAATGTTGAAGAGATTGGCTATTATACCTGGGGATGTGGGGAGGAGATGGCAAGGAAAGGTTGACTGAGCAACACAAATATATTGGAAATGCTATACTGACATTTGGACAATGCAGTTGGCGCCTCTTGTGACTGGGTCCCAGTAGCCACTGCTTGGTGGGGAGCCCAGAGCTTACCACAGTCCTCAACAGGACCCCTACCTCAATTCCCAGTCTCCCCGCTTAGCACTATGCGGAATAGACTCTTTCTCCATTGCAACCTCACTGTCTCAGTACACTGGCTCTTCTCTGCACAGCAGGCAATACAACCTAGTTGGGCGGCAATATATCAGCCCCAGCAACTTTCATGCTGCATCTCACATGCCCTCAGACTTTCTGCTCTGACCATTGCCGTAGCAGCCAGCTGCACACAGGTGTAACCTGTTGGCACTTCATCTCTTGCTTTCTGCCCTAGGATTACCCTGCTGCTGCCAAGTGGAATAATGGAAGGAGCTTGCCCAGCCTTTCCAGCACAGCCATGCCACACCTGCTCCAGCCAGGGTGCTAGGCAACCCCTGACCAATGGACAACAGGGGAAGAGTGGCTAAATACTCTCCCACATCCCAAGCAGGCAACCCTGGGGTGCATTCTGCGCAGCTCCTCAGAGGGTCCCCAGCATGACTAGCCATCATCTTCTATAGATAACAGCTTCGTCTTCTTTCCTGCAGGCTCTTCTCAGCCCCTCATTTTCAGCCCCTGGGCTCACTACCTGCAAATAAGCCTTTCCCTCCAGCTCTGAATTTGGGGGGAACCCAAGCTAAGACATACGGATATGCTGCTCTGTGTGGATGGGAGGGTGCTGAGGTGACAAGGTTCAGAAGACAGGGGTGAGGTTTACATGCTGATGCCAAACACATGTGGTAATCCTATTTTATTGCACTAATAGTGCAATAAACCCTGAGTCAACGGGCAGCTCTTGCAGCCTGGTCCTGGAGAACCATTAAGCTTGGGAATTCCGATAAATGCACAATTTCCCAGATGCCAAGAAAAGAGATATGGGTATTCTCAATTGCTTCAGAACCATTTGTGGCAGAGGGATGTGTTTGGCACATCAGACAAAACTTCTTCTGACATCCCAAAAGGGGGGGGAGCCCCCCCCCGTTTCCCTATGTGGGTGGGCTCTTTAGCCCGCCCCTCCTGTCCTGCACAGCCCCATTTGGCATCTTCCAGAAACAAAGCTCCACCAGTTTCTGCTCTCAGGGGCCTGGCCCTTAGCCTGGCATGCAGGCCACCCACAGTAGAAGCCTTGCCGTCCCCTGTGCCTCCTCATCAGACGTGCTAGCTGCCTGGGATGGCAGGAGCTTCAGTCAAGAGCATCATCTTGGGTTTCTGACCAGCCTGAGATGCAAATCCAACCCTGGGCAAGTTCTTAACCTCTCTAAATCTCAGGTTGGTAACCTATGGAACAAAAGTTATAACAGTATCTGGCTTACAAAGTTAAGGAGGGTTAAATGAGATAATATTACTAAAGTATATAGCTCTCACATTGAGAGCTCAGTACAGTTTAGTTTAATATTCATACCTGTAGTTGCTTATGGATGGGTGGTGATCAATAAAAGGAGAATGGGTAAGATAGCCTCTAGCCTAGACTCTAGGCTACCCTGCCTTCTGCACATCTTATTCCCCTGAGATACACTTGCTTCAGTGTAATTCCAGCTGCCCCTGGTCCCTGAGCTTGGGTGTGTGTGAAGTGCAGGGAGAGGGAAAGATCTGTGGAATGTGAGCAGGCCAGGCAAAATGAGGAGGCCTGGAAGCTGGCCATGTTCCTCTCAGATACTATGCCAGTAAGGCAAGCTGGCATCTTCCAGAGCAGCCTGAGGGCCTTTGGCTAAGTGGCCAGGATCAGGTCCCTGGAATGAACAGTTTGGGTGTGTGCTGGGCAGCATATTGGGCTGGAGAGCTGAATTCCAGGATAACTTCTTCCATGGACCCACTGTGTGATACTGGGCAATCAGATTCCTTCTCAGGTCCTCAGTTTACCCATCTGTTTAATGGGAGAGTTGGACAAGGACCCATCTTACTCTAAGATACGGCATTTGAAAGGATCTGACATCTTAGAAAGAAAGCAGAGTTAACACAAAATCGTAGGTGGGTGGGTGTCTGAAAGCAGCTGAGAGAGAAGCAAAACTGACTTTTTGTCTCTTCTAACCTCCAATCTCTGCCTACCTAATACTACGCATTCTATACCCCAGGCACTTCCTCCAGGAAGCCCTCCCTGAGCCCATCTCCACCCCCAGCCCCCCTACTGCTGTGCTTGGCTGTCTATGATTCCCTTCCTGCATTTAGCCTGCTGTATACAAGTACATTTGTCCACAAACCTCCCTCGGCTCATCCTCCACCTAAGTCCCCCAAGGCCCTCCAAGACCCGTCCCCCTCCTCAAAAGCAAGGGCTCATCCAATTCAACTCTCTGGTGGCCCATGGCTCAGCACAGAACCCAGTGACCAACCACCCCAGTGTGCCTGAGACAGAGTTTCCCAGGACACAGGACCTGCAGCGGTAAAATCAGCAAAGTCTTGAGCATACCGGGATGGCGGGTCACCAGTTGATCCACAGTTGGGTCAGGAAGTGCTTATTGAATTAAATTAAGAGAAAAGAAAAAGCACAGGAAACTTGTTATCAAAAGAGGTGGCCTGTTTCTGGTGAATTTTAATCTCAGAAAGCAGGGGCCGGAAATTGGTGGGTCTTAATAACATGCCAAGGCTTCAACAAACACGTGCAGAACTACAGATTTGAAGAGCATTTTCTTATTTATTTATTTATTTTATTTTTCTTTTCTTTTTGCCACAGGTTAATCTGCTTCAAAAAAGAGCATTTTTTTGAGCATAGTCTCTGTGGATTCTCACACAACCTGTTAGCTTGTTAAAGAAAGAAACCTAATCCCCAGCTCACCAGCCAGCGAGGTCTAGAGAAGTTGACACATGGAGTAATATACCAAATCCATACAAGAGGAGACTCAAGATCACACAGATGGTACTTCTTCCTAAAGTATAATAATATTTCATTCCAGACAAAATCCCAACAGGAATTTTCATGGGACTTAATGAGATGATCCTAAAATTCTTATGGAATAATAAAAGTCTAAATATGGCCAGAAAAATTTGAAAAAGAACAAGAGTGGACTCACCCCTACAAGGACATCAAGACTTACTTTAAAGCTATCATCGTATGAAAAAGTGTAATAATGGCACAATGGGACAGAAAGACTAATAATTATATTGAAACTTCATATATGACAAAAGTATCATCACAAATCAGTGGGAATAAGAGAAATACGCAATAGATGGTGCTGTGACTACCAACTATCCACATGGAAATGGGGAAAATTAGATCTCGATTTCGTATTACACACAAAAATTCCAAATTCCAAACATTAAATTTTGTTTAAGTCTTTAGGTTTTTAAAGCTTTAAAACTTTTGGAAAAATATCAAGGTATAAAGGAAAAAAATTTGACCACATTAAAAATCAATAAATTTCACCATATTAAAATTTAAAATTTGTGTATGACAAAAGATATATTAGCATAATAAGCAAAATTAAAAGACAAGTCACAGACTGAATCAGATATTCACAAAACATGTAACTGACAACAAATTAGCATCCAAAATATGTAAAGATTTATAAATAATAAGCAAAAGACAAACATCCCAGCAGAAAAATAGGCAAAAAGTATGAAAAGGCAATTCATAGAAGAAAATTCAATGGCCAAACACATGGGACAATGTTTAACTCTACTGAAAACCAGGGGTATGAAAATTTACTCCACAAATGGAGTTCTTTTCACATGCAACAAATTAGCAAAAATCTTCAAGTTTGACAATATCACGTGTTAAAGATGTGGGGAAACAGAAGCCTGCATGCATTTCCAGTAAGAGTATGAGCTGGACAGCAATGTGGCAACACTCAGGAAATTTGCAGAGGCGCAAAACTCACCACCCAGCAATTCTTCTTCTAGCCATGCACCCAACTCCTATGCTTGCACCTGGAGACCACACAAGGGTGCTCCTTGCAGCTGTGCTTGTGATGGTAGAAAAAGTAGAAATATCCAAACTTTCCCTCAGTCGGAAAGTGGATATGTAAACTGAACAATCCCTACGACGGAATACTACAGGACAGTTAAAATGAATCAACCAATCCACATATATCAACATGGAGAAATCTCAAAAACGAAGCTGGTGGGGTGGAGGTGGGGAAGGAAGTTGCAGAAGCATATAACCATTTATGTAAAATTTTAAAACACACAAAGCAATACTATACATTATACACACACCCTATATGTAGAAAAAGTATAAAAACATGCACGGAAACAATACATGCCAATTTCAGGTTAGATTTTTGCGGAGAGAGGGAGGGAACAGGGACAGGAGATCAGCGTAGGGTTTTAGCTGTATCTAGCATTTAACTGCTTTTAAAAGATAGAGAGGGCCATCTGAAGCAGACAGGGCAAAATATTCACATCTGTTAAATCTGGGAGGTAGGTTCGTAGGTTTCTGTTATATTATTTTCTATATTGTCGGTTTGTTTGACATCTTGTCTCATAATTTAAATGTTAGGCTTGACACGCCCCCTTAGTGGGGTGGTGTGTGCATGGCGCTGCTGCAGGGCTTGGAGCGTTGGCGGGAGCAACGTCGCAGCAGCAGTGGTGGTGACGGTGACACTCAGAATCTCTTGAGCTTCTGGTGGCAGTTATGGTGTCCTCATGGCTCCAAGGAGACCCATCTAAGGTAAGTATAGCCAGAAGTGGTCTTTTGATCCCAGCAATCTCCTGGGGATTTCCTAAAATGTCACATTAGCAGGAGCCCGGGAAAGGGCATTCTCAGAGATTAGGGAGGTGGGAAATCAGCCATCTCACTGAAATATTAAAGTGAGATATAAAGTAGTGCCGCTTCCCTTTTGGCTCTTTTTTTCAGGATATTATGAGGGTACACACATTTTGGTTACATTTTATGTCTTTGCCTCACCCAAGCGAGGATTAGAGGCATGCCTTTCCCCTCTACAACGCTCACCTCATGGAAACTGCTAGAAGAACTCATTCCCAGCTTCAGGGCCCCAGGCTAAGAAATACTTTCTCTTGCTGAGATGACCCAGAGGGTCTTGGTGGAGCTGGGAGGAGAGGTCAGAGTCCTCACTGCCAGCCCACCGACAGCTGCCATCTCAGCAAACTCCCAGCACCCCACCCTCCACAGCATCAGGGAAGGTTCTGGTTTGGTAGTAGAGTCAGGTTGTTGCCCAGAGTTGCCAGGTAAGGCACTTGGAATGAAGATAGCTCTCTCTGCCCGAAGCCCCTGAAACCTCCTTCAGAACCCAAGATCCCTCCCTCAAATTTGCTGTCCCCAATAGTTCAAAGTTAGGTTATTTTTGCTTACAAAATTTGAATGGAAACCTTCATGCCATAGATTTTTTTTCTTTTGCAAGATACCTGTTTATCACTTTGTTTAAATGTAAATGTTTCCTTATGCTTTTGAAATAAATTTCCTTTTGTAATTTTGAAAAAAAAAATTGCTGTCTCCAGGTGCATGCAGGTCAGTGTCCCCATCCTCACCCTAAAGCTCTTTGGCCTATGGTCAGTTAATCAGTTTCCAATCATCAGAATTACAGAGCTCAGAGCTGAAAGCCTTAGCAATTGTCTTTCGGTCTTGGGTAAGTCCTCGAGAGGAGAGGGACCTGGCTAGCAAGGCTCTGAAAGAGCTGGGAAGAGACCTTCAGTCTCTAGATTTGCACAGTCACTGAGGCTAAAAGTCCTCGGACAGAGCTGGAAGCCAGGAGGAAAAATGACTCAGAGAAGGGAGGAGAGTAGTCTGAGCCATTCCAGTTATGGAGCCCAAAGTGAGGAGACAGAGCTCATGGAATGCGGTCCTTGGAAACTGGGAGGAGCCCAAGAGTCCTGAGCTGTGAGGCCCAGAAGGCGGGGTCCTTGGGACAAACTCCACCGGCCTTCTCTAATTCTCTAGGTCTGCCCAGAGAGTACAACCCACAGTCAAAGGGCAAAGCAAGCTCCAGCTCCAGCAAAGCAGTGGGAGGCGAGAAGCCGGCAGGAGTCACGGCCTAAGTCACGAAACTGACAGGAGGCCATCACAGCAGAGTCTGGCAGGGATGGTCACAGTGGCTGGCCACTCCTTTTGGCTCTATCTTTTCCCCCAGCACTATTTATGTTACCCAGATGTAATGGGGGAGAAGCAGCCTGTATTAGTCAGGGTTCTCCAGAGACACGTACTAAGAGGATCAATATACAGAGGGAGGCAGACTTATCACAAGGAATTTACTCGTGTGACTGTGGAGACCAACAGGTCCCACGATCTGCAGTGAGTCCCAGCCCGAAGGCCTGAGAACCAGGAGAGGTGATGGGGTAGTTCCAGTCCAGAAGCCAGTAGGTTTGAGGCCCAAAGACAGGAAGAGTGATGTCCCGGCTCCAGGGCAGTACGGTGGTGGGTCCCTCCCATTCAGCCTTTTCGTTATCTTCGGGTTCTCAACTGAATGGAAGAGACCCACTCACATGAGGGAGGGCAGTCTGCCTTGCTCAGTCTACCCATTCAAATGCTAATTTTATCTAGAAGCATCCTCACAGACACACCCAGAATAATGTTTGACCAAGTATCTGGGCACCCCATGGCCCCGTCAAGTTAACACATAAAGTTAACCATCACACAGCCTCTCCATGCAAAAGCACAGATGGCCATTCTATCTCTTTGGCCACTCCTTCTTAGCCCCCTTGCTGGCTCTTTCCTCTCTGAATTAGTTATCTTTGTTATACAACAAATTATCCCAAAACTTAACAGCTAAAAACAACAAACATTATCTCACAAAGTTTCTGACAGTCAGGATCTAGGGGACAGTTTGGGAGAATGTTCTGGCTCAGGGTTTCTAAAGAGGTTGTAGTCGAGCTGTTGGCCAAGGCTGCCATCATCTGGAAGGGCTGGAGGATCCCCTGCCAAGTGCACTTGCGTGGCTGTCGGCAGGAGGCCTCAGTTCCTCCCTCCCTGGGGCTGCTCCCAGCATAGCAACTGGCTTCCCCCAGAGCAAGGGATCTGTAAGGGCAAAAGTACAAGACAGCAACCAAAAAGGAAGTCTTTTATCATTTATCTCAGATGTGACATATCATCACTTCTGCCATATTCTGTTGGTCCCATGGACGAAACCTGGCACAATGTGGAAGGAACTACACAAGGAGGAAAATCCAGGAAGCAGAGACCATTGAGGGCCATCTGAGAGGCTGACTACCACACCCTCTACCAGACCATCAAATGTTGGTGGCCTCAGGGCTCTGTCTCCTGCCTTTTCCTCTGCATTTTCTCTGAAGGCAATGTCCTATTCCCACGTATACCATTCCCAGGTTTATATCTCCTGCCCAAACCACTCCTCTGAACTCCTTTTATCCACACCCTGGCTGGACACTCCCACTCAGCTAGCTGTCTCCCAGGCACTGCAAACTCAGTATGTCCAACATTCCAACATACCCCAAACCAAACCTGTTACCCACCTGTGTACCACACCTCAAGAAGTAGCCCCACCATCCACCCCTTGATCAAGTAGAATTTGGATTTCCTCCCAATGCAACCTGTCATTGTGTTCAGTAGACTATACTTTCCAACGAGCTCTCAAATCCATCTGCTTCTTTCCGTCCCACTGCCACTTCCTGAGTGCATCCCACTATCATGTTTACACAGACTACTGCAGTGGTCTCCTGACTGTCCTCCCAAACCTACTCCTGTGTCCCTCAAATGCATACCCCATGCTGGGGCCAGTAGTACTTCCAGAATGCAGATTTGACCATGTCACTGCTCTGCTTAAATCTCTCCTGTGGCTTCCCTTGCCCCTCAGCTAAAGGAAGAAGTTCTTCATGTGCCCCCATGGAAGTGCTCAGCCCAGCTCCTGCTCCCCACTCAGCTTCAGCCTCTTCCCCACCCTCCCTTCGGGGTTTCCAGGACGATCTGCTCCCTCTTGTCTTCAGGCTTGCCACGTGTGTATTCTTCCCTCAGCCAGGAATCCTCTTTCCACTCTCTTTGAAATATCTCAGTCATCTCTCAATTCAAACATCACTTCCTGCAGGAATCATTCTATGAATTACTGAACAAAACTGAGCTTATCTGTTTTCTGTACTTCTATGGAGACTTGCCCTTATTTTTCGTATCTCTCAGCATATTTTCACTTGCTTGTTCAGTTCACTGTCTCCCTGACTAGAGTTTAAATGACTAGTTGAGGTGGAAGGTGGAAAAAAAAAGAGAAGTAGGGATGTTTTCAAGGTCATTGACTTGAACGCCTGATTTGATGGTGGTGCTCTTCTCTGAGAGAAAAGACTAAAAGAATCAGGTCTGAAGATGAGAGGTGAGGGAGAGGGAGCAGGGTGAGAGATGATAACAGTAGGTTGGCCCAGTGAGTTTGAGGTACCTGGGGTTTGTCCACATGGAGATATGTGTCACTCAAGTCTGTAACACAAGCTGGAGGCTGGAATGGCAGTAAAGTTTTGGAACTGTATCCATTCAGAAATGGGAAGAATCGAGGGTGCTCTGGGGATACAGGCAGCAGGAACTCGTGGTCAGTCTCACTGGGACACTGCTGCCAGGAAAAACCATCTCAAAATTCAGGATCCAAGAAAAACACCCTGATTGGTCCAACTGGAGTCACGTGCTCACACCTTCACCAGGGAGGGCAGGCAGCTCGATGAGTGCTTCCACCCGGATTACATCCAAGCGGAGAAGGAGGGGTGCATGCAGAAGACCAGAAGAAGCGGGAAGGCACGTTGCAGGACGGCCAGGGAAGTCGGCTTCAGGGCCAATAGCCTCCATGGAGATTAAAGCTGTGGAGATGGATGAGATCCATGAACTGTGTGGGTAGCATGAGAAGAGAGAGGCGGAGGAGGAGGAGCAGGAAAGGTTTTTTCCTGATGTTCCCCGTGTTCACCAGAAATCACCTGCCCTCAGAGCTCACTCGGAGCACGGAAGGCTGCTTCTCCACAGGAGCTGAAGGGGACCCAAATCGAGGCTCTGGCTTCTTTCTCAGAAGAGTCTAGTTTTCATCCATCATTTTGCACCACCTAGTATTTTAGGGATTTGAGAGGGACCTGGACAAGCTTACAGGCTGGAGAGAACACAGAAAGTTGCCCACCAACCTGGGGATCTGATTTTGTCCCCTTTCAGGCAACTGGTGAGCACACCAGAAGATGCCAAGATCCCCCTTGGTCACCCCAGCCATCTCCAGTACACATGCCCTCTGCAGAGCACAGAGATGCGTCCCCTCTGCAGCGCATTGACACCCACATCGCTTTGCCCATATCACGGGACTTGGGGAAGGCAGAGCCCCTGCAGGCAGGCACCCCACGAGAGGGCAACCACTCCCTCCAGGCCTCAAGCATGTGAAGGAACTCACTCACTGAGGTGGAGTGAGACAAAACAGCTTGAACCTTTGGCTTCTGTCGTCAGCCATTGCCTCCTCCCTTCTGCTTTGGAGTTATTTCTGAAAGATTAGCAACTGGATTAGGGCACCCATGCCTACACACATTATATCCAATTAGCTCAGGGAGGATTTACCAAGCAGCTAATTACTGTGCATGGCATCACCAAGGTGAGTAGGGAGGGTGAGAAACAGAAGACAAAAGACCAAAGGATTATCAGGCCTGGAACAGTGTTGGTCCCCATGGGCTTGGGTTGCAGTGACCACAGCACTGGCCCAGAAATGGAAGGAGAGAATTCTTTAAATTCTGTCCCTGGCTGAATTCCGCCTTGGCTTATGTTGAGGTAAGCCTGCCTCAATCTTGTTCATATGTGTTGTTGACAAATCATGTCCCTTCCATCCCCAAATACCTGTAGGTGAACTTTCGAACCATTGCTCAGGATTCTGTGCTTCTCCCTAGTAGTATCATCTTAGTTGTTTAGCCTACCTTTCTGGCTTCTCATGACCTCTTTGAGGCCATACTTGGTCACTCATCACGGTGATTCTTGCCCCCCAGCCCAGCTCTGTGTTACTGACAATGTACTGAGCAGGTCTTCCACCTGAGACAACCTGCTGGCTCACCAGAACTCTCCTAACATCTTTACTAAATCAATTGTATCCTTTCCAAACTAAAGCCCCACTTATGGACAGAGAAGATGGAAGGAAGTCAAAGGAGATCTTTTGCCTTTATCCCTCTCCTTTATAAAGCCATTGCTCTGTCATTGCTCAGGATACATCCACCCAACCTTCCTGTCACAAGCACAGCATCAAAGCCCCTCACCTGTCTAGGGCCTTCCTGGACCCACTCTGCTCTATCCCATTGCTACCCAAGCAGGACCATGCTCTTTGGCCCACCCTCCTCCACCGCTTCCTCCCCTCACGCCTGTCTTTCTTGATTCCTCTCTCCCTCTCATTTCAGCTCCTGCACCTCTATGATGGCCCATTCTGTTTGGACTCAGCAGCCCAGCTTGACTTTCCAGGGTGCAACTTAAGGAGCCTGGCTTCCAGCTCCTCTTGCTGTAACTCAAGTAAAAGGCCAACTGTCCCCATCTCAGGCCACCTGCCTCTACCATGGCCCTGTGGCTGTACTCCTGGCTTCCCCATTGGTGACAGAAACCTTTCTTAACCTTTCACTCCTTCTTAACATCAGAGGTGACCAAGGAGCAACCCATATAGCCACAGATGCTTGTCAGAAGGCCAGAGCAGCAGGGACTCGCCCAAGATCTGGTCACAGAAGTTGGGTGTACCTCAGAATAATACCTCTGCCAACATCTTGTCAGGCAAACAAAGCAAAACCTCCCCATAACCCACCTGACCCAGATGGCCTGCCCTGCCTGACAGCCCAGCCCCATCTCGCCTCTAAATGTGTCTGCTTCACAAGGTTGCCTTCTCTGGCCCCTTCTTGCAGGCTTTTTCCAGTCTTGGTGCCTTCACTCGCACTGTCATCTTACTCCTGCTCCAGGGCCCAGCTGCAGAGACACTTCCTCTGCCAGCCAACCCGCAGCCTCCCTCTACCCAGTCGGAACCACATGCTCCTATATGAAGTTGCCCAAGGAGCATGAAATGGAGAACAGGAATTCTGAATAAATGCTCTGTTTGCCCAGGTGGATGAGGAATTTGTAATTTTTATTTGTAAAACATTCAAATACATACTTCAGCTAAACATTCAAGTATTTAGAAATGAAGTATCATGTTGAGTGCCACTTATCTTCAAATGATTCAGAAAAAATACATAAAGATATAAATATGTATATGTAAGCTATGTATGTATATGTAATACATAACAATATATATATTCATATATGGAGTGTGTACGTATGTGTATAGTAATGTGTTACATAGGGATAATTTCATTGCTGGAACATCACAGAGTGTACTTACACAAACCTAGATGGTCTAGCCTCCTACACGCCTAGGCTATATGGCATAGCCTATTGCTCCTAGGCTACAAACCTGCACAGCGTGTTACTGTCCTGAATACTGTAGGCAATTGTAACACAGTGGCAAGTATTTGTATATCTAAGCATATCTCAATGTAGCAAATGTACAGTAAAAATATGGTATAAAACGGCAGTCCCCAACTTTTTTGGGACCAGGGACCAGTTTCATGGAAAACAATTATTTTCATGGCAAGGTGGATGGTGAGTGATGGGGAGTGGCTGTAAATACAGATGAAGCTTCCCTCGCTGGCCTGCCACTCACCTCCTGCTGTGCGGCCAATTCCTAACAGGCTGCAGACTTCCGGGGTTGGGAACTGCAGGCATAAAAGATAAAACATGATGCATCTACACAGGGCACTTACCGTGAATGGAGCTTGCAGGACTGGAAGCTGCTCTGGGTGAGTCAGTGAGTGAGCAGTGAGTGAATGTGAAGGCCTAAGAAATTACTAGGTATTAGAGTAGACTTTGTAAACACTGTACACTTAGACTACACTAAATTTATATAAATTTATTTCCTCAATAATAAATTAACCTTAGCTTACTGTAATTTTTTTACTTCATAAACTTCTTAATTTTTTAAACTTTTTGACTCTTTTGCAATAACACTTAGCTTAAAACACAAGCACATTGTTCAGTTGTACAAGAATATTTTCTTTATCTATATCCTTATTCTATAAATTTTTTTATACTTTTAAATTTTTTATTTTGTTTGTACTTTTAAAATTTTTTTGTTAAAAAGTAAGACACAAATACACACATTAACCTAGGCCTACACAGGGTCAGGAGCACCAATGTCACTGTCTTCCACCTCCATATCTTGTCCCACTGGAAGGTTCTTAGGGGTTGTAGCATGCATGGAGCTGTCACTTCCTATGATAATAATACCTTTCCTGCAATACCTCCTGAAGGACCTACCTGAGGCTGTTTTACGTTAGCTTTTTAAATATATAAGTAGAAGTACACTCTAAGTATAAAAACTATAGTATAGTAATACACAAACCACTGACATAATCATTTATTATCATCAAATATTATGATAGTACTGTACATAATTATTCTGGAGGGGATAAAATATTGATATTAACTTTGGACTTTGATATGTAAAATATGGATGTTAAAACTTCTAGGTAGCCACTTAAGAATGTAATTTAACAGCTTTCAAATTTGTAGGTAGAAAATGGAAAAAGAAAGTATTCAGTCAACCCGAAAGAAAGCAAGAAAGATGAGAAAAGGAAATATAGAAAAGGTGGGGCAAATAGAAAGCACAAAATATAGCCGAGAGCGGTGGCTCACGCCTGTAATCCTAGCTATCTGGGAGGCCGAGGCGGGCGGATTGCTCGAGGTCAGGAGTTCGAAACCAGCCTGAGCAAGAGCAAGACCCCGTCTCTACTATAAATAGAAAGAAACTAATTGGCCAACTAATATAGATAGAAAAAAAATTAGCCGGGCATGGTGGCACATGCCTGTAGTCCCAGCTACTCGGGAGGCTGAGGCAGGAGGATCACTTGAGCCCAGGAGTTTGAGGTTGCTGTGAGCTAGGCTGACGCCACGGCACTCACTCTAGCCTGGGCAACAAAGCAAGACTTTGTCTCAAAAAAAAAAAAAAAAAAAGAAAGCACAAAATATAATGAAAGAAAGATGACACGACTGCTGGCGAATGGAGTGGAGGGTGAGGGGGCCATGTTGGCCCCCCCTCAGTGGAGGGACAGTGGGGGAGGGGCTACAGACGCATACAATTACGATGCCTTAACCCAATCCCCAATATCTCCAAGGGCCTCCCACTAATGCATCCCTCACAAATACAGTTTAAGCAAAAGCAAAGCACTTGTTATAAAAATGCAGAAAACATAGGCCGGGCGCGGTGGCTCACACCTGTAATCCTAGTACTCCAGGAGGCCGAGGCCGGAGGATAGCTTCAAGGTCAGGAGTTTGAAAAATGCAGAAAACAAGTGCTCTAGGTATTCCCCACCCCTAATACATACCACCCATTCCAGCCAGGGTTCTTGTGAAGAGTAGATGCCATGATCTCATTTGCAAACGCACAGAAAGAAGTGCTCCAGGTTTCACTGGGTTTCCCCTGAGCCATAAGGCAGAGCTGAGCCAACTGTTGGGACTCATCAAAAATATAACAGGCTTGGTATCAGACCCAGTGGGGAAAAAACTCTCCAACATGCACCACTGCCTGGAGACACAAAAGGAAAAAGGGAACAGAAACTCACAGGTCCATTACACAACCAACCTGCCAGGCAGCTACCTCTGAGCTATGAGATAGTGAGCTCCCCAGCACTGGAAGTAAGCAAGCAGGGGCTGGGCCTCCCATCAGTAGGGGAGAGGAAAGGAGCTAAGTTGATGCCCTCAGAGACTCGTTTCTGTCTAGTTCAGGGAACAGGGCTCTACTTTAGCAAGATAGGCCAGATTATGGAGGGTGGCCTGGTCTCCAACAAGGGCAACCAAGGACAGCTGGCACAGGTGCAGGTTAGGGCAAGGGATCAAGTTACCAGGCTCAGGTTACAGTAATACCATCGTGTGTCCTACCCCTGCCCTGTGGCAGCTCAGGCAATTAGACAGAATTTAGGCTTAGGACAGCTTCCAGAAACTGCAAAAGCTTTCTAAAGTGCCTTTCTCTCCTGCTCAGCCTCTGGCCCTGCCCTGGGAACAGCTCTCTCTATTCTGTGTAAAACAAACATCGTCCTGGCCTGGTAATCCCAGCTAAGCAGCTTTAGTAAAAGGGCTGTGCTCAGAGAAAGGTCATGAATTGGATAGGAGGGGTGGGGCAGCATTGGTGGCTTGGGCCAGAGCCACGTCAGGGGAATGACTCTGGGGTCAGAAATTAGAAAACAGTGGATTTGATTTGAGACAGGAGACAGGAATTTTAAATGAGTATCAGGGACCCTTCGAGGGTGAAGGGTGTTCATTATCTTGATTGTATGATTGTTTCCTAAGTGTATACATATGTCAAAACTTATCAAATTGTATACTGTAAATATGTGCAGTTTTTGGTATGTCAATTATACCTCAGCAAAGCCGTTAATAAATAGAAAAAAAAAAGAAAAAGAAAAGAAAACAGTGGGCAGAGGACTGAGCAGGAGGTGAGGAATGCGGGCAGCGCAGATCAACAGCAACTCTTCTGAGCATGGCTGCGAAGGGGAGAAGCTGGGGGCACCGAAGGGGCCAGGGCAGGATTCTCTGCTTTTAAAATGGGGAGACCCGAGCATGTCTAAATGCTCAAAGAAGCAAGGTTGTGAATGCAGGAGAGAAGGAGGGATTAAGAGAGGGATCCATGTCCCAACGTGCCATAGGACATGAGAACTACAGGGCAACACTGGCCATGCCCAGGTGGGACAGGGTCATGAGAGTGGGGTGTGGTGAAGACAGGGCTTCAGGGGGACAAGGAGGACACTGGATCCTTCTAAGGGCAGAAGGAGACAGGCCTCAGGCAGAGAGGAGGCTGCCCTGAGTGAGAGAAAGAGGAAACAGTGGCCAGCCAGAGAAGCCTGGGAACAGTCCAGAGAAGGGGCACAGCAGAGTAGGAGTTGGGGGCCCAGCAATACAGAGGGCCCTGGGAGCCGCCACTAGCAGGTGGGCAGAGCTACGAGGACCACAGCAAGCCAGGGTGGAAAGCTCCTCCTTGGGGGCTCCTCTTCATCCCTCAAGGCCCAGCCTGAGAAGTCCCCCAGTCCACCCTCCCTGCTCCCCTCTGAGAGCCTCCACAGGCCTCTCTTGATAATTGCAATCCCTACAGTAATGCCTGGATGTTCTTTAGATATATTGATTTTTCTCATTTAACCCTCATAACACACCCTCCATAGGCAGGAATCATCATCCTCATTTTACCAAGGGGAAACTGAGGCTCAGAGAGGTAAAGACAGTTGCCCAAGGTGACTCAGCCAGGACTTGCCCAGGTGAGTCTGAGCACGAAGCTCATCCTTTCCACCTTGCCAGTGTGTTAGAACCATCTTAGTATGAGTCTGAGGCCCTCTGGACCGTGTGCTCCGTGAGGGCAGGAATGGGGTCTGGTTCGTCTTCGTACCACCAGCAGACTCAGCATGGTACTTGTGGGGGACACGCAGAGACAGATCATCTAGTCCAACCCTTTCATTTTATAGATGAGGGTATCCAAAGTATCCTTACAATATCTGTCATAAATAAGGAAACCGAGGCTCAAGAGAGGAGAAGGGGACTTGCCAGGATCACATGACAAATTAGTCCTGGTGCTGGGTTAGGACCCAGGTCTTCTGACTCCAAGATCAGAGCTGGGCCCACACAACCTAGAACGAGGTTTGGGTTTCCTCTCTGGAGCCAAACCCTCACTTGTAGCAACCTATTTATTTACCAATTATTTACCCACTAATCTTATCATATTCTTTATGACTTGACCCATGGATCAGAAACAGATTCCAATGCCTGGGAGTGCTGCCTGTGCTACCTCCCTGCTCCCTATGCCAAAAGAATCCACCCCAGGGAGCAACTCACCCCCCTGCCCAGGCAGCCTACAGCTCAGATGTTAGGCTGGGTTCCCCTTTGGGACACTTTACAGGAAACACAGATCAGAAACATCTATGGAGCACAGAGGGAGCACCTTGGCTCAGCCTAGGGGCCTGGGTATGGTTTGGGGAGGTAACTCCAGAGTCAAGATGTAAAAGATGAGTAAGAGATCACCAGAGGGAAAGGGGCAGGACACATGCTCCTGGTGAAGGGAACAGCAAGAGCAAAGGCCTAGAGGAAGAAGAGAGGGTATTCTGAGACCATGCCCTGCAGATGCAGGGTGACTGCAAAGAAGGTGCTGTGAGCTGCAGGGTGCCGGAGCAGAGGGGAAGGAGATGGGGTGTTGGGCTGGGTGAAACCAGAAATTCTTCCCATACAAGGAAGAGAATGGCCCTGGGCACCTCAGGAGGGAAGAATGGAATGAGCAAATACCAGAAGGAGGACAAAGTGTTTGAATCCTGGCACTGCCCTGCCTAGAACATTTCAATGGGCTCACACCTCTTATGCTCAGGATGGAAGCCAAACCCTTTGCCTCTCAGGCCTGGCACAAGCCATCCCCTGCAGGCCACCCTCATGCCCCTTACCTGCTGCTCATGGTGCTCAGGACAACCTTTGCCTGGAATGCACTCCCAGCTCAAATGGCACTTCCTCCAAGAAGCCTTCTGTGACCTGCCCTTGCAACTAGTCTCTGCCCTGGGGTCCCCAGTCCTGGCCTCCACCATAGCTCTGGCTGCACAGGTTTATAATTACATAACAGCAAGGAGGGAAATGGGGAAAAGTGTTTTGAAACAGTCATCTGCAATCTGGCCTAACTGGCCTAGGAAGAAGATGGAATTGTTTTTAGGGAGATAATGGTCTTTCAGTCAGAAAGGGACAATAAGAATTAAGTTTTGAAATAAAATGTCCCTGGCTGTAGGTTAGATGTGAAGTGAGTGAGCAGACAAAGAGACTTTAAATCACCGTGAAAGGCATCTGCTTCCCAAGACTCCCCGTTATCTCTGCACACGGCTCCCCCTCCTCGCCCAATCCCCGCTCCAGCAGCTAGGCCTTGCCATTCTTTGCAACCAGAGTTAAATTCTTGATTTGAGGATTCAAAAGCCAAGACTTTGAGTTGCAAAAACCCAGGCTTTTGAACTTCAAAAGGCTAAGCCCTGAAGGATTTGGAGCATGAATTCTATAACATAAATAGCAGATTTGGAGAAGTACATGATCGGTTAGAGCCATTTTCCCAGCTGAGACCAGAACTGAACTGAATGGGGCAGCAGGGGAAAAAGAGAAACAGCCAGAGGTGAAGAAGAGAGGAGGACTGAGGAATCCCTGAGAAAGTCCATTACCTCTGCAGGGAGCTCGGAGAGTGAGAAATGACATGTGCGCTTCCTGGGTCAAGCCCAGGAAAGCAGCAGTCACCACCGTTCAAGGAAGGTGGAGGAGAAGGGGCTGCATGGGGCTTCTAGGCTGATGAGTCTTAACAGCTTCATGGCAGGGGAGTGAATAAGTGCTCTGTGCACCCAGGAGGTTCAGGGAGAGCTGGGAGGTAGTTGGATCTGGAGAGGCCTTGTGGTTAGAGATGCACAATGACACAGCAGCCTCCCCCGTGACCTGACAACTAAGGGTTGTCAGAGATAGAACCAAGCAGTCCAGGTCATACCCACGAGAATGGGCACCCTGAACCTCAGCCCCACTAGCGTTGTGGACTCTTAGAATTTAACACAGCCTGGTGCAATGGTCCGAATGTTTGTGCCCTCCCAAATTCATGTGTTGGAACCTAATCATCAATGTGATGATATTAGGAGGTGATTAGGTCATGAGGGCAGAACCTTCATGAAAGAGATTAGTGCCTTTTTATAAGGACAACACTTGCCCCTTCCCCTATGTGAGGAAACAGAGAGAAGGTGCCATCTATGAATCAGGAAGTGGTCCCTCACCACAACTTGAGTCTGCAGGTATCTTGATCACGGACTTCCCAGTCTCCAGAACTGTGAAAAATAAATTTCTGTTGTTTACAAGCCACCCAATTTATGGTACAGAATATTGTTATAACAGCCCGAATGGACTAAGACACCCAGCAAGAAGCGGTGCAGAGACCCTAAAGTGACTGAAATTTGTTTCTGCCACCTATAGGATGGGATTTGGAAAGAGAAAATAAGTTTATATGTGGGGAAATAACATTTGGTTTCTGAAAGCCCTAAGTTTGTGGTCTAAGAATCTAACCTTTGGATAGCTCTGCAGATGAAGGCAAGAATTCATGTAACTAAGAAAAAGAGAGGAGGGCTAGGGTGAGCAAGAGGCTCAAGGCAACGGCAGCTGCTGCCCAAGCGTGGGCAAGACCTGTAAGAAATTCCCCGTGATGGGGAATGCCTGTGAATTTTCATTCGGATAAGTCTAATACTCAAATTTAAGTTCTCATTCGTTCTGGTCTTTGCTGCAACCCTTTTTGTGGCCCCAAATCTTCCATATCACCTACTGCACACATTCGTCTTGCATTGGTCTGGGCTTCCTCACAGCATGGTATCCTGACAGAAGCTCAACTGTTTCTTATGACCACCTCGCTCCACGAATCAAGCAGCATCTCTTCCACTTCCTTCTGTTTATTAGAAGCAAATCACATTTTTTTTATTTCAAGATGGCTGACCAGAGATATTAGCTGCTAGATCATTTCAGAAAAAAGGAAAAGTTTTAGATGAAAGAAAAAAGAGAAAAAAAAAAACATAGATCAGATGTAATTCTGAGGGAAAGGTGCCAGAATCTACCAGAGATTCCACAGGAAGAAGTGGTACAGCAGAATAAGAAGGAGCAAGATATCAGTAGAGATTAACCCCAGAGAGGCTTGGAGCCTGGCAAAAAAAGGTGGGGCTTTTGTTTCTCCTTCCCTCACACTTCTGGAAGTCAGCAGGCTCCCAAACACAATGAACAGAACAGCATCCCACATATCAGTTCTATCACTCAATGTGAACAGTCTGAATGTCCCACTCAGGAGACACAGGCTAGCTGAATGTATGAAAAAATACAACTCAAGCATTTGCTATCTCCAGGAAACGCATCTCACCCACAAGGACTCACACAGACTCAAGGTGAAGAGATGAAAAAAAAAAAAAAACACTGCACACAAACAGAAACCAAAAGAGAGCAAGTGTAGCCATTCTTGTATCAGATAAAACTGACTTTAAACCAACAACAGTAAAGAAAGACAAAGATGGTCATTATATAATGGTAAACGGGGCAATTCAACAAAAGATATAAGAATACAAACAGAAGTTTTTCAAAAGAAGATAGACAAATGGCCAACAAACACATGAAAAAATGCTCAATGTCACTAATAATCAGAGAAATGCAAATTAAAACAACAATGAGATATCACCCAACCCCTGTTAGAATGGCTTATATTAAAAAGTTCAAAAAAAATGGATGTTGGCATGGATGCAGAGAGAAAGGAACATTTATACACCATTGGTGAGACTGTAAATTAGTACAACCTCTGTGGAAAACAGTATGGAGATGTATCAAGAACTAAAAGTAGACCTATCAGTCAATCCAGCACTACTGGGTATCTACCCAAAGGAAAAGAGCTCATTTTATCAAAAAGACACCTGCCCTTGAATGTTTATTGCAGCACAATTCACAACTGCAAAGATGTGGAATCAACCCAAGTACCCATCAATTCATAAGTGGATTAACAAAATGTGAAGTACTGCTCAGCCATAAAAGGACAAATTAATGCCTTTTGCAGCCATTTGGATGGAACTGGAGACCATTATTCTAAGTGAATATCTAAAGAGTGGAAAAACAAACACCACACATACTCTCTAATAAACTGGAACTAACCAAGGGGCATACATCTGGACAGAGAGAAGTAAAAGTCATTGGAAATCAAGCGTGGCCGTTTGGAGGAGGAAGAGATGGGCAAAAACTTACCTAACGGGCACAATGAACACTGTTTGGGCACACCTATAAGCCTGACTCAAGTATTACAAAAGGTATTCATATAACCAAAACATTTGTATCCCCTTAATATTTTGGGGGAAAAATAAAACAAGATAAATAGGGCTTTTTTTTTTTAACACTCCAAGTAGTTTACATGTGATGAATAAGAAAATATATTGTTAGAAAGTAAAAAAAAAAAAAAAAAAAAAAGGAAATTTCTGAATTCTTATTGCCTAGGAGATATATTTCTAACAAACAACTTCCATAATAATAATAGTGGCCCTTTATTTGCCTTAATTCAAACAAAGAAGCAAATCACTAAGCCTGGCCCATATTCAAGGAAAGGGGAATTAGATCTCATCTCTTGATAGGAAGCGTGTCCGAGGATATGCAGACATGTTTAAAACCAGCCAAGGAGACCAAGAGGTCACCAGGAGAAACGTAATCCCCTGAGAATCTCTGAAAACATTGATTGTGAGGGTGGTGCTAGTTTTCCCACCATGTGTAGAAATGCATCCCAGAAAGAGTGGCCCCAGAGGCTGGAGGACTTTGGAGAACCCAGGACAGCATGTGGCCTGCCTGTCACCGCCAGCAGACAGTGAACTTACTACCCTTTTCCCCGGGCGTTTGACTGTATTGGAGAATGAGTAGTGCAGGGCAAAGGAACTCCTCAGGGCTTCAGTTTCCACGGGATGCACATGCTTGCTTTGATCTAACGCACGTGTAAAGTTTATGAATACCACCACAAGAGAGGGAACAGTAATCTTCACAGGTGGGAATGAGCATCTGGAGTCGACTTTGGCACTGACCAGAGTCTGCCAGGCACACCCAGAGGTGGGTGATGGTTCCTCCAGTGATCAAAACTCCCAAACTACATCAGGCAGTTAAAATCAGCATCGACAGATTGAAGCATGGATCCCTCCATGGCATGGTGAGTGTCTAATAATAAAACAATCAAAGCACACATATTACACACATGTCTGTGAGTGGGAGAGGACAAGACAAGGACGGAAAGTGTGAATTAAGTTCTTCCAAAAGAAAAAAGAAAAGCCTGGAGCTTGGCAGCTCTGGCTGCCTAGGAGGACCCTCCCTCAGGGAGATGCTGAGGTTCCCTACAGTAAATCATTCATCCCTTTCCCAGATTCCCAGCAGCAAGTGCCAAAGAGGAGGAATTACTTTGGCTTAATTTGGCTTAATCAGTGCTAGCCACTTCACCAGAACAGTGGAAGCCCTGGAACGTAAAGGGATTACTCACCTTCTCCTATCTCCAATAAGGGATTACTCACCTTCTCCTATCTCCAATCTCCAGCCGCACCTTCTCCCTCCCCTCTCTCCTAGTAAAGGACAGCAACAGAGGATGAGTAATGCATAGAGATTTTGTAAAGACTTGTGGCCAGACTTTTGGAGAAAGAAGTGATTGAGGAAGGAAGGAGGGAATGTGCCTCAAAGCTTATGCGGAGGCAGAATTCAGACAAGATCTCCCTCTGGCTGTGTGGGTGGGGGTGGGGTAGGGGAGGAGGAAACATGGGACAGGTGCCCTAATTATGAAAGGGTTTCTGGAAGAAGGAGGAACCTAACCAGCAGGGACACTGAGGCTAGCCCTTTCTTCACGTATCTTTGCAAATTTTTCCTACCACCTAGGAGGAGATTGGAGCAGCAGGAACCTGAAGCCATGGGCCTGAGCAGTGTAAGCCATCCAAGGTCTAGTTCAGGCATTCAGCAGACACGCACTAAGCTACTACTGTGTGCCAGGCCCAGTGCAAGGGCTGTGAACACAGAGGTATCTCAGACATGGACCCTGACATTAAGAGCTCAAAGATGAGCAGGAGAGAAAGACACAGAACAGATCGAGGCAGTCAAGTCTTTTCAGTGCTGGCACCATGGGGAGGGGAGTGGAGGAAGAATTTGTTCCAGCTGAAGTGGTAGAGGAAATCATGGAAGACTCCCCAGAAGAGGGGCCACTACAGTTGAGTCTGGAAAGATAAATGAGCATCCCCTAGCAGGGATGTAGTGTAGGTGGGCAAGGCCACAGAGGCAGAGGACGGTTGGCCAGTTGTTGGATAAAGCCAGAACAGCGGGCGTGAGGATGGGGCAGGTTGAGGGAAGAGCCTGGAGAGGCAGACCAGGCCCAGGCCATCCCTGGCCTTGCAGGCTGGGCTGAGGAGTTGGAGCTTTACCCTGAGGCCATGGGGGGTGGGGGTACTGGAAGGTTTCAAGGGAATGGAGGCATTGCCAGTGAGGGCCACTCTGGCCGTTATGTGGGGATTAATGTGGGGAAGCAGATTCCCATTAATACGATTATTATAGAGAGGTAGACTGGAGGGTAGGAGATCAGCGAGGAGGTGGTGGATCAGCAAGAGATGGGGGAGGTTGATATTAGGGCAGTGGCCACTAAGAGCACCTGGGTGCAGGATGGGCCACAACAAGACCAGGATGACCAGTAAGGCCAGAGGCTAGAGGTCAGGACCCAGGCCAGTCCAGTGTCCCAGGATCTTGCCCCAAACACCTGGTTCCTGTCCTAGCTTTGGGGGGAAAAGAAGTATTGGAAGCAGGTTCAAGAAAAATGGAGAGGAAGGTATCACGGGAGACATCAGGCAGTGACAGACTCAGGAGGTATGAGGCAGGAGGCATCGGGCTAGGGATGTGCTCTCAGCCCTGTGTGGTGGCAACCTGGAGAAGTAGGAGGGCTGGGAGGAGGAGGACAGCTGGGAGGGAGGGAGGAAGACCTTCCCTGACTTTATTCAGTATTTGTCCTGGGCCTGCTAAGAGAGAGGCACCAATCCTTTGGAACCAGTAGACTTGGTTCAAATCCCAGCCAAATCATTTACCAATTCCATGGCTTCCGGCAAGTGATTTAATCTCTGAGCCAATTTCCCCATCTGGAAAAGGGAGACGGCCATCCCTGCCATGCAAAGCTGTTTTAAGGATTACAAATATATATGCAATTCATAATTCAGGCACGTGGTGCATGTTCAGTAAATGATAGTCCTTATTATTTGCCTAGAATTTCACCGAGGCTCTGATCACGTATATTGAGGGTGAAGCTAAACCAGTCCTAAGCTTAGGCAGGCTCTGCGTTTCAGTGCTTCCCTCTGCCGGCCAAATGGGGCAGACGCGCTGGAGAGAGAACCGCAGGATGCTAAGACCAGACACAGCTCCCTGCCCCTACCCAGATTAGGAATCCCCCTACCCTGAGCATCCCCCGGTGGGAAGACATCAGCCTGGGCGTGGATCCCTCCAGAGGTGGCAGACATGGTGTAGCATGTAGACCAGCAACAGTGTGAAGTGAGATGCATCACTTCACCTGTCTGAGCCTCAGTTTCCTTGGCTATGAAGTGGGATGATGATTCCCAACATCTTTCACAGAGTTGCTGTGAATCCCAAATGAGATTATGTCTGTGGAACTTTTTAGGAAACCTGAGCTACCTGCAAATGTTAGTGGTCAAGCACTTTCTGATGCCCTTTCGCCACCATACTGGGTGCTGGGGACCCCAGGAAGACTTAAGAAGCCGGCCCTGCCCCTCAGAAGCCCCCGTCTGGTGGGGGAGATAGTCACGCTTCAGGCAGTTATTGATGCAGTGGATGGGGACTCTGTGTGCCCAGGGGACTCAGGGAAAGACCAGCCTGTTTCAAGGCCCCAGTTTCTTGGCCCTAAAAGAACAGAGGCCGAAGCCAAGTCCAGAATGACCTGCAGGCCTCCAACCATTGCATCTCTTGGCATAATCCTTCTTTCTCCCCCACAAGCCCATCTCCCCCGAACCAGTGAACAGGGAGATGTGGAAGGGGGTCGTCAGAGTGAACTGGCTAAAATCACAGCTGTGTCTCCAAGCAGTACAGACCACTTCGTACTCAGAGAAGGCTCTAGAGACACTGCTATAGTTTACAATACCCTCTCACCAGATTCCCTGGACCAGCTCCTGATGCACTTCACAATTACCCTCATCTCCAAAGCTTTGTTTCGACTTCACCTCACTAAACTTGTTAGATCGCCATAGGTAGGTTTCTACCAGGTAAATTTACCCTGGTCCCCCAAACTTAAATTCCTGAAGACATGGGTTTTGACAAAGAATCATAGGGATGGAAAGAGGTTCAGGCCAGCAGACAGGGACAAACTGGCAGGAAAACAGAGACCCCTTCCTTAGAATTTAGAATCAGGAAAAGAAATTTGTGTGTGTGATGAGGAAAACTATGTAAATAAGCATTTTCCAAAATAAACTACTCAAAATGTTGGCTTCTTCCAAGATGTTAATAAATTTTCCATGAGAAAGGGGCTCCATGATCAAGTAAACCTGGGAAACTGAGTAAAAAAATTTAATTTTGCTGCAAGATATGTCAGAGCCTTCATTATTTAATACCATTAGGAATCTTCAAACAGGATATGGGATGTAGTATATGTAGTATTCCTCAGGTTTGTTTGACTAAAGAACTGCTTATTCTAGGCACACATTAACATCTTAAGGGACTCTGGATTTCATAAAACGAAATCTATTGTGGTTCCCTTTGTGCCTTGGCTTCCAAGGGAGCTCAATGCTAAGCATAATGCTCATTTGTAGTTACAGAAAGTATGTATCTTAGGTCTGAGATGGAATTATCTCCACCAATAATATTTTAGGATTTCTGAACAAGATATAGCTGTTATTCCATAGCATTAGAGGGCACAGATATTGCTATAGATAGTAGAACATTTTCTCCCACCCTTGACCACCCTTAAGCTCTAGACCAGGCTCATTAATGTGAGCCCCTGAACCTGAGGTCTGGCTATTCCTGTCCCTGCAAAAGTTGCACAGCTTGAGGTTAAGGAGGCAGCTCTAACCTCCTAGGAGCCAAGACTAGAAGCCAAGGATTGGCCCTTGAGGGACTGCTCCCTGGGAATTTCCAAGCCGAAGGCTCACAGGCCATCTGTTGCGAAGTCCAGGGAGGTCGCTGGAGTAAAAGATGAACCCACAATCCCTGAGGAATCAGAACTTTCTGGTCATTCCTCAGACCCAAAGAAAAGTCTTAGGCCACCTTTCACATTGCCTGAATTGATAAGGCTGTCCCAGGATACCAGCCACTGTGATGGCCCTGCCAGACTATGAACCCCCAGCATATTACTGCTCCCAAAGACTGCTGGGGAAGGGTGCAGAATATACAATGGGCCTCACTATGTTGCAGGGGGGACCACTAGGGCTTCCAGAGGTAACCAGAACCAGTAGCCTTGTGCTCAAACCTCTCCAGAGAAAGAGGGACTCCAAGAGATCTTCTTAAACCACCCGCAGACTGAAGGAGGCACCCTGATGCTTCCTCCTACCAATTCACTCATTAATTCACTAGGGAAGCATTAAAAAATGGTGATTAAGAGAAAAGTGTTAGGTATCAAATTTGAGCTCAAATCCAAGCGCATCTTCTTTCTAGTTGCATGTCTTTTGGTGAGTTGCTTAACTTCTCTGAGTCTCAGTTTGCTCATTTGAAAAAGGAGATAATAATTGTACCCATCTTATAGTGTTGTTAGAAGGCTTAAATGTAATTATTTATATAAAATGCATAGCACAGTGCTCAATAAATTATTATTATTACTCCCAAACATTCACTCTGGGCCACGATTTATTGAGTACCACAAATTCAGAGGCAAATCAATCTATGTCCTCAAGGAATTCTGAGGCTAGTAAAGGAGACAGACAAAAAATCAGAGATTAATAATACGTACTATCAGTCCTGTGGTTGAGGGAAGCACAGGAGCTTAGAGAGCATGAAAGGAAAACTTCAGCTCTAATAAGTAAAAAAGACATTCAGGCATAAATGATTGGAAAGGGAGAAATAAAGCTGTCATTATGTACAGGTGATATGATTGTTCACATAAAATGAAACAAAATGAAAAATCCATAGACAAATTATTTCTGAAGAAGAAAAATAGGAAGGAAGAACATCTCTTATCATCTATCAGAATATTATTATGAAATCCTGATAATTAAGACAGTGTACCCTGAGCAAGAGACTCTGTCTCTATAAAAAATAGAAAAATTAGCTGAACATTTTAGCATCATAGCTGGGCTGTAGGAGGCTGAGGCAGGAGGGTCACTTGAGCCTATGAGTTTGAGGTTACAGTAAGCTATGGTGATGCCACTGCACTCTGGCTCAGGTGACAGAGTGAGATCCTGTGCTCCCCCCCCAAAAAGACAGTGTGTTGGTACAAGCTGGCCAATATGGATTAAAATAGGCACCCCCAAAACAGACCTACCACATAATATGATAGACACAGAAAAAATAAAATTGGGTTCCTATTTTTCCCCATATGCAAAAAAAATCCATTCAAGATAGACTAAGGGCTGAAAGAAAAAATAAAAATCTTAAAGCATTTAGTATAAAATATAGATAAATATCTTTATTACTTTGGCCTAGGGAATAATTTCTTAAACAATTAACCCAAAATACAGCTAATCATATAAGAAAAGATTAATAACTGGAATTATATTAAAACAATTGCTTCTGTTAATGAAAGATATTTTAAAGAAAGAAGAGAGATAATTTACAAATTGGGAGAAAATAATTTCAACAGATAATCAGCAAAGGATTTATATCAAGAATCTATAAAATGCCTCAAATCATTCAGAGAAGGAAAAAACAATAGGAAAAATGAATGAAAGTCAGGATTAGACATTTCATAGGAAAGGAAACCATATCTTCAATAAACATTGGCTCAACCCTATAAGTAATGAGGAAAATAAAAATAAAGACTATAATGAAAGTCCAAATACCCCCATTTAATTTACAAAGATTAAGAAATCTGGCAATAGCAAGTGTTAGAATGTGGGCCAACCATTCTACTATACATTGTTGGAGGGAATGTAAATTGACATAACTGTTTAGAAAAACAATTTAGTGTTATCTTGTAAAGTTGAATTTTCACATATTTTACAACCCAGAAATTCCACTTCAAGATACGTGCATGTGTATGTGTGAGTGTGTGTGTGAGAGAGAAAGAGAATGTACAATAGGACATGCACCAGGAGACATGTACCATAATATTTTTAGCAGTACTATTTGTAATAGCAAAATAATGGCAACTCCAATGCTCATTGACAGGAAAATGGATAAATAAATTGTAATATATTTGCACAAAAGAATGTTTTATATATACCAGCAAAATTGAATGAACTACAGTCCATATAACAACTTGAATGAATCTTGGTAACATTATATTAAAAAAAAAAAAAACAAGCCTCAGAAGATTGCATATGACATGATACCCTTTTTATAAATTTCAATAAAAACTAAAACCAAAAATAAGTTAGATATGTATATATTTTTAAAAACCAAAAAAATTACAAACACAAATTTCAGGATGGTGTTTACTTGGGGATGGGGAACGGGACGGGACACTTAAATGCAAATGATTGTTGATGTGACGTATTGGATTGGGTTCGGTTGTGAGTTTCTTTATGTGTGTGTGTGTGTGTGTGTGTGTGTGTGTGTGCGTGTGTGTGCAGAGAGAGAGAGAAAGAAAGAAAGCAAGACAGTAAGTAAGGAGGAAGAAAGGAAAAAGAAAAAAAACAGAAGGAAGGAAAAAGGGAGGAAGGGAAAGAGGTCTATACAAGGATGACAATGATGACAATGTCAGGAGCCAAGATTATAGACAAGCCAATTTTCTGCATAGTGTCAATTAAGAAGAAGAGGATTCCATCTTGAAGTTATTCCTTAAAAAATTAAAAAAAAAAAAAAAGAAAGAAAGAAGAAGAGGAGAGAAAGAAGTGACACCTAAGCAATCTTGGAGGGATCAGGGAAGGCTTTCTGGAACCAGATACAGACATACCTCGTTTTATTGCGCTTCTCTTATTTGCACTTTGCAGATATTGTGTTCATTTTACAAATTGAAGGTTTGTGGCAACCCTTCATGGAGCAAGTCTATTGGTGCCATTTTTCCAACAGCACGTGCTCACTTTGTGTCTCTGTGTCACATCTTGGTAATTCTCTGAATATTTCAAACTTTTTCATTATTATTATTCTTATTGTGTCTATTATGGTGATCTGTGATCACGGATCTTTGATGTTACTATTATAATTGTTTTGGGGCACCATGAACCACGCCCATATAAGATGACAAACTTAATTGATAAATGTAGCATGTGTTCTAACTGCTCCACTTACCAGGCGTTCTCCTGTCCTTTTTCCTCTCCTGGGGCCTCCTATTCCGTGGAACACAAAAATATTGAAATCGGGCCAATTAATAACCCTAAAATGACCTCTAAATGTTCAAGGGAAAGGAAGAGTCACACATCTCTCACTTTAAATCAAAAGCTAGAAAGATGAAGTTTAGCTAGGAAAACATGTTGAAAGCCAAGACAGGCTGAAAGGTAGGCCTCTTCCACCAATGGTTAACCAAGTTGTGAATGCAAATGAAAAACTCTACTCCAGTAGAAATAAAATTAAATATATATGTGTATAAAGTACTACTCCAATGAACACATGAAAGGTAAGAAAGTGAAACAGCCTTATTAGTGATATGGAGAAAGTTTTCAGTGGTCTAAATATATGAAACCAGCCACATTTCCTTAATTGAAAGCCTAATCTAGGCCGGGCGTGGTGGCTCACGCCTGTAATCCTAGCAACTCTGGGAGGCTGAGGTGGGCGGATCGCTCGAGGTCAGGAGTTCGAAACCAGCCTGAGTGAGACCCCGTCTCTACCAAAAACAGAAAGAAATTAATCGACCAACTAAAAATATATATACAAAAAATTAGCCGGGCATAGTGGCACATGCCTATAGTCCCAGCTACTCAGGAGGCTGAGGCAGCAGGATTGCTTGAGCCCAAGAGATTGAGGTTGCTGTGAGCTAGGTTGATGCCATGGCACTCACTCTAGCCTGGGCAACAAAGTGAGACTCTGTCTCAAAAAAAAAAAGAAGAAAGAAAGAAAAGAAAGCCTAATCCAGAGCGAGGCCTTTTTTTCTAATAGAAACGAGGTCTCGCTCTTGCTCAGGCTGGTCTCATACTCCTGAGCTCAAGGGATCCTCCCAACTCAGCCTCCCAGAGTTCCAGGATTACAGGTGGGAGCCACCGCACCTGGACTCAGAGTAAGGCCTTAACCCTTTTCAACTCTATGAAGACTGAGAGAGCTGAGAAAGCTACGGAAGAAAAGTTTGAAGCTAGCAGAGGTTAGTTCATGAGGTTTAAGGAAAGAAGGCATCTCCATAACATAAAAGTGCAAGGTGAAGCAGCAAGTGCTGATGTATGTAGAAGTCACAGCAAGTTATCCAGAAGATCTAGCTAAGATAAATGATAAAGGTAGCTACACCAAGCAACAAATTTTCAAATGTAGACGAAACACCCTTCTAATGGAAGAAGATGCCATCTAGAACTTTCATAGCTAGAGAGGAAAAGCCAATGCCTGGATTCAAAGTTCGAAGGACCGGCTGACTCTCTTGTTAGAGGCCACAGCAGCCAGTAACTTGAAGTTGAAGCCAATGCTCACTTACTATTCCAAAAATCTCAGTGTCCTTAAGAATTAAGCTAAATCTACTCTGCCTGTGCTCTGTAAGTGGAACAGCAAAGCCTGGATGACAGCACATCTGTTTACGGAATGTTTAGTGAATATTATAAACCCACTGTTGAGACCTACTGCCAGAAAAAAATATTCCTTTCAAAATATTACTGCTCATTCACAATGTGCCTGGTCACCCAAGAGCTCTGATGAATATGTGCAAGGAGATCAATGTTGTTTTCATGCCTGCTAATACAACATCCATTGAGCAGCCCATGGATCAAGGAGTAATTTTGACTTTCAAATCTCATTATTATTTAAGAAATACATTTTATAAGGCTATAGCTGCCATAGTGATTACTGTGATGGATCTGGGCAAAGTAAATTGAAAACTTTCGGAAAGGATTCACCATTCTAGGTGCCATTTAGAACAATCATGATTCATGGGAAGAAGTCAAAATATCGACATTAACAGGAGTTTGGAAGAAGTTGATTCCAACTCTCATGGATGACTTTGAGGAGTTCAAGACTTCAGTGGAGGAAGTAACTGCAAATGTGGTAGAAATAGCAAAAGAACTAGAATTAGAAGTGGAGCCTGAAGATGTTACTGAATTGCTGCAATCTCATGATAAAACTTGAACGAATAGAATGGAGCCTGCAATATCTCTGAGGTATGTCTGTATACCTAAGTTGAGCATTGAATAGTACCTGGGACATAGCCAGATGAAGGAGTCATAAAGGTACTTTTCAGGAAAAGCTAACATGCAAAGACAAAATTCCAGAAAGTTCAGGCCTACAGGTTGCTCAGGAAACCTGCTGAGCAGAGTGGGAACTAGGCCACTATGAGAAACAAAATTAGCCAAGTCCTGAGCCACCTCCAACAGCCTCGACCACAGGAGTGGAGGAGCTTAGGGAAGTAACTGGGTCAGAGTCCTACTGTTCTCTAGATATGAAGCTTTTCTCCATCTGTCTGGCCAGCCAGATTCCACCAAAACAGCTATGACCTGGGGGAATCTAAACAGATGTCGAGCCAGGCACACATCCCAAAACCATCTTTTATCTGAACCCAAAGCCTCTGTACCTCTGGCCATTTGTGGGGTGATGCTGGTGTCGTTGATTCTGTGCCCGTTGGAGATCTGAGATGGAATGCTGGTGTGCCTGCAAGAGGTGGATGCGGAGAATTATGCATCAGCACCATGGACAGAGGCCAAGAACTTTCTCTGGGTTCAGGCCAAGCCATGAAGGCCAGGGTAGAATCAAACAAATTCCTGGAGACTTTGACACTCCAGGTTGGAGGATCCCAGGAGCAGAAAATTTCCAGATCAGTAGACCATCTCGGCCCTGATCTAGCCTGATATAATGGCCTCCTGGTTCCTCTTGCCTCTTCCCTGGTCTTCCTGCCTGCAAGCTTACCTCACCCTAAGCTCCGTTTCATCTCCTCAGTGCTGCCAGAGCAATCTTTCTAAATCATGAATCTGACTATGACTCTGCCTTCAGAGTCATAGTTTTAGAAGCCCTTCAATGATACCCCTAGCCTTGCATTCAAGGCCCTTGATGACCTCCTCTGCCCTTATTTCTAAGATTATCGGTAGCCTCTGTTCCTACACACCTTTGCTCATAGCAAAGCTTTCCCTCCTACTTCTCTAATTATTTTCCCCATTCCTCCAAGCTGGGGATTGGAGGATCACCAGGGCTCAGTTCTTGAAACCCTGTCCTTCTATTTCCACTCATCCCATTACTGATCTAATCTAGTCTATGGCTTTAGATATATCTCTAACCTAGATCTCTGCTCTGAACTTCAGATTCACTTTTCTAACTACTTGACAGATCCTCTTAGATATCTAACAGACACCTCAAACTTAACAAATATGCAGCAAAACACTTGGTCTACCCCTCCCAAAATGTATCCTCCCTCATCTTCCCCATCTCAATAATAAGCAACTCTGTCTTCCAGTTGCTCAGGCATTAACTTATTTCTTTCATATCTCATACCCAATTCATCAGCAAATTTTGTCAGCTATACCTTCAAAATGTGTCCATAAATCGACCAGTTTTCACCACCTTCAGCTTGATCCAGATCAACATCATCTCCGCATTATTGCAGCAAAATTGCCTCAAAATTGATTTCCCTGCTTCTGCTCTCGCACCCTTTTATTCTATTCTGAACATGGCAACCAGACTGGTCCTGTTAAAACATTAAGAGGGATCATGTAATTCCCTCTATCAAAACTCTCTAATGGCTTCCTAACTCACCTAGAGTAAAATCCATAATCTTTACAATAATCTCCCTGGACCTAAGTGATCTGGCCTTCTGTTACCTGTCTGACCTCATCTCTGCTATGCTCTGCATCCATCATTCTGCCACAGCCATACTGTATCCTCATTGTTCCGCAAATATGCCAAATGTACTCTCTCCTTGGGGCCTTTGCATTTTTTCTTCTTCCTGCTTGAATTACTTTCTCCCCTAATTTCCACATGGTTTGGTCCCTCACTTACCTCCATCTTGGTTACTGTCACATTCTTTAAGTCTTGGAACCAAACAGTGAAAATCTTCCAACTTCTTTAAAAACTTTTGGACTATTCTAGATTCTTTGCATTTCCATATGTATTTTAGGATCATCTCGTCGATTTCTGAAAAAAAGAAAACAATTTGCTGGCATTTTGCTTAAGACTGCATTGAAACTATAGATCAATTTGGGAATAATTGACATCTTAACAATATTGTCTTCTAGTCTATGAGCATGGTACAGATCTTCATTTATTTAGGTCTTATTTTGACCTCTCAGTAATATTTCATAGATTTGTTGCACAGATTTTACACATAATTTGTGAAACATTCACAAATATTTCATGTTTTATGTTATTTTAAATGGTATTATTTTTTAAATTTCATTTTCCAGTGTTCATTCCTAGCAGGTAAAAATACAATTGATTTTTGCATATTGACCTCTTGTGAGTTTGCTAAATTAATATGTTAGTTCTCATCGTTGTTTTTTTTTTTAGACTCCCCAGGACTTTTCATTTGTATGATCATATTGTTTGTAAATACAATTTTACTTCTATATCTAGCTATGTGTAAACACATATCTAGCTATGTGTTTTTTGTTTTTGTTTTTTGGGTGTTTTTGTCTTAAGGCGCTGATTAGGACCTCAGTACAATGTTGAATAGAAATGGTGAGAGCAGACATATTTGCCTTGTTCCCAATCTAAGAGAAAATACATGCTATATTTCAGCATCAAGTATGATATTTAGCTGTAGGCTCTTCATAGATACCTTTAATCACATTGAGGAAGTTCCCTTTTACTCTTAATTTGCTTAGAGTTTTTATGAATAGATAGTGAATGCTGTCAAATGTCTTTTTTGCATATATCATATTGTTTTCCCCATTTATTCTATAATATGAAGTACATATCTTTTTATATGTTGATGATTTCAATTTGCAAAAATTTGCTAAAGATTTTTGCATGGTTTTTCATAAGAGAACATGATGTATAGTTTCTTTCCTTATAATGTCTTTGTCTGATTTTAATATTAGGATAATATTGGCCTCAACAAATAAGTTGGAAATTTTCTCTCCCCTCATATTCTTTGAATATGTTTGTATTAGATTAGCATTGTTTATTCCTTGTGTGTTTAACAGAATTCACCAGGGAAGCTATATAGGCCTGGATTTTCTTTTCCGTTATTATTTTTGCAGGGTGAAGGGAGAGACTTTAATTACAGATTTAATGTATTTAATAGATCTGAGGATATTAAGGTCATCTATTTTTTCTTGACTAAGCTTTGGCAGTTTGTACTTTTCAAGAAATTTGTCCACTTCATTTAAGTTGTCAAACGTATTACCATAAAGTTTTTTCAAAATATTACCTTCTTAGGCCGGGCGCTGTGGCTCACGCCTGTAATCCTAGCTCTTGGGAGGCCGAGGCGGGCTGATTGCTCAAGGTCAGGAGTTCAAAACCAGCCTGAGCAAGAGCGAGACCCCGTCTCTACTATAAATAGAAAAAAATTAATTGGCCAACTGATATATATATAAAAAAAATTAGCCGGGCATGGTGGCGCATGCCTGTAGTCCCAGCTACTCGGGAGGCTGAGGCAGAAGGATCACTCAAGCCCAGGAGTTTGAGGTTGCTGTGGGCTAGGCTGACACCATGGCACTCACGCTAGCCTGGACAACAAAGCGAGACTCTGTCTCAAAAAAAAAAAAAATATTACCTTCTTATCTTATTCATGTCTGAAGGGTATATAGTGATGTTCCCTCTTTTATTAATCATATTGATAATTTGTGCCTTCTCTCTTTTCTCATGATTACTCTAGCTAGAGGTATATCCATTTTATTAAAATTTTCAGAGAACCAGCCTTTGGTTTAATTTTTTTCTATTGTTTTCTATTTAGTTAATTTCCACTCATATTATTTCCTTCCTTCTATTTAAGTTTAATTTGTTCTATTTTTATAGTGTGTTAAGGTAGAAATTTAGATAATTGATTTTTAACCTTTCTTCTTTTCTAACATAAGCAGTTAAAGCTATAAATTTTCTTTTAAGTAGTTTTAGTCACTATTCTCAGATTTTGGTTTGTTCTTTGTTCCCTTTCCCTGACTTCTTTTGGATTGAGTATTTTTTACTATTTCATTTTACTTCCACCATTAGTTTATTAGCCATGAATCTTTTATTTTTAGTGGTTTCTCTAGGGTTTTCAATATACATCTATAACTTACCACAACCTGCCTTCCATCAATATTATTCTACTTCATACATATTGAAGGAAACATAACAATATGCTTCGATATTCTCCATCATAGTCTTTGCTGCCATACATTTTATTCTACATGTTGTAAACACCATATTACATTGTTGTTATTTTTGCCTTAAATAGTCAATTTAAACAAATTTTTAACTAAGAAAAATGGCACTGCATTTAATATTCCCAGTGTTCTTCATTCTTTGATATAGATCCAAATTTCTAGCTGGTATTATTTTACTACACCCTGAAGAATTTCCTTGAACATTTTTTATAATGCAGAATTGTTGGCATAAATTCTCCCGGTTTTTGTTTATCTGAAAATGTCTCTATTTTGTCTTCATTTTGAAGAATATTTACACTGGATGTAGAATTTCAGTTTGACTTTTTTTTTTTCTTTCAGCTCCTTAAAGATATGCCATTATATCAAGTACCAGTATCTTCAAATGTTAAAAAAATGTAATTATTAAAAATTATTTAAATAAAAAAATACTATGCCATTGTCTTTTAGTCTAATAATTAATTAATGATAATTCTTATCTTTATTCCCTTGTATATAATACATGTCTTCTTTTTTATCTTCAATATTTTCTCTTTATCACTGTTTATTTGGTAAATGGGTTATGATGTGCCTTGGTATCATTTTCTGTGTGTTTATCCTGTTTAGGATTGGTTGAACTTCTTAGGTTTATTGCTTAGTCTTCGAGTTTGGACAATTTTTGTCTATTATGTCTTCAACTATTTTTCTGCCCCTACTTTTTCTGAGACCCCAATTACACATACATTAGACCATTTGACAGTGTCCCATAGGTACTATGGTGCCATTCTTTCTTTTAAAGTCTTTTTTTTTAGTTTTTTTCTTTCTGTGCTATAGTTTGTATATTTTCTATTACTATATCTTCAAGTTCACTGAAATGTTCTTCTTTAGTATCTAATATGCATATATATATATATTTATATATTAGTTGTCCAGCTAATTTCTTTTTATCTTTTTAGTAGAGACAGTGTCTTGCCCTTGCTCAGGCTGGTCTCAAACTCCTGAGCTCAAATGATCTGCCCAGCTTGGCCTCCCAGAGTGCTAGGATTACAGGCATGAGCCACCATGCCTAGCCTATACAGTGCTTTTTTTTTGATACAGAGTCTCACTTTGTTGCCCAGGCTAGAGTGAGTGCTGTGGCGTCAGCCTAGCTCACAGCAACCTCAATCTTCTGGACTCAAGCAATCCTCCTGCCTCAGCCTCCTGAGTAGCTGGGACTACAGGCATGCACCACCATGCCTGACTAATTTTTTCTATATATATTAGTTGGCCAATTAATTTCTTTCTATTTATAGTAGAGACGGAGTCTCTTGCTCAGGCTGGTTTCAAACTCCTGACCTTGAGCAATCCGCCCGCCTTGGCCTCCCATTACAGGCGTGAGCCATGCGCCCGGCCAACAGTGCATTTTTAAATTCAGATATTGTACTTTTAAACTCTTAAAGTTCCATTTCGTAACTTCCACTTCTTTCTTCATGATGTTCATGTTTTCATTGAAATATTTTAATATATATTTAGAATAGGTGCTGCAAATTCTGTCTGCTACTTCTATCATCTCTATATTTCTGGGTCTATTTCTATAGAATGATTTTTCTCCTGGTTAGAGGTCATATTTTCCTGCTCCTTTCCATGGTCTAATTATTTTATTGGATGGTGGACATTGTGAATGTTCCATTATTGAGGGTCTGAATTCTTGTTTCCTTCCTTTCGAGAGTGTGAAGTTTGTTTTATTTTGGTAAGTAGTAAAATTACTTGTGCATCAGCTTTTTCCTTTTGAGGCTTGTTTTTAAGCTTTGTTAAGGGGCCTCTAGGGTAGACTTTAGTCTAAAGCTAGTTTAACCCTATTACAATGACCCTTTTGAGGTCTATGTTGAATGCTGCAGGTGTTCGACAAGTTCTCTCCATTCTGGCCACCTGAAACTTGAATGTTTCTCAGCCCTTCCTTAATCTAGAAATTGTTCAGTAGTTGTTACCTGGCCACACACATGGAGTTGCACCCTATGCATGTACAACTTAGTATTTAGACAAAGACTCAAGGGAGACACTTACACAGATTTTTCTGGAGCTCTTTTTCTGAGTAGCTCCTTCCACTCTGGTACTCTTCCCTGCAAATTCTAGTGCTTCAACCTTTCCAAATGCCAACATCTCTGTCTTCAACACAAAAAGATCCCTACCATCTACTTGGGTTTCTCCTCCCTGCTCTGTCAGAAAGTGCCTTCAGACAGAAAGCTAGGGATCACTTTGCTTGCTTTCCTTGTCTTGGGATCATAGTACTGTGCTAACTATTGTCCAGGGTCTGTATAGTTGTTTCATATATTTGTCGAGTTTTCCAGTTATTTATACAGGACAGAAAGTTCAGTACCAGTTAATCATGCTTAGAAGCTGAAGCCCCTCTCCCTTGGGTCTTTATTCAAATGTTACCACAAGAGGTGCAATTATCCCAACGATATTCCCTGTTCTCCTTTCCTGTTTCATTTTTCTCCTTAGTACTCATCCAACACTATATATTTACCTATCTTAATCTATTAATTTTTTCTCTTCATTAGAATGTAAGCTTCACACAGGCAGGAATTTTTATGTATTCGGTTCCCTGTTGTAGTTCCAGCATGAATATTAGGGCTTGAAATACATTACATGCTCAATAAATATTTGGTGGATGAATGAATGAATGAAAGATCATCACCTTTTGAAAACTTTCCCTGGTACCATCCCTATCATTTCTGTATCTTGTATTATGGTGTTGATCACACTTTTATTCATCTCTCTCTCTCTCTCTCTCTCTCTCTCTCTCTCTCTCTCTCTTTCACTCTCTCTCATCCCCCACCACATACACACATCAGGAGCTTTCAAAAAGCAGGAACATGATTTTGTCTGTGTGTCCCCACTACCCAACACAGGGTTATGAGAGTCACTGTGTGTGAGCAGAAATTGTCCCCATCTAAGAAGCGCACTTGTCCGTGACACCAGCAGAGGGCAGCACAAGGCCGTGCCTGTCAGTGCTTACGCTCGCCCCAGCACCAGCCTTCTCGGGTGAGGAGGGGCTGGCATCCGTGGAGCTGGAGCGGCTGACTCAGGCTGCCAGGGATGTGCCCTCAGAAAAGAGAGCATTGCTGTGCCACCCGGGACCCCACAACTGGAAAAAAAACTTTTGCTTGCTTGTAAATGACCCCGTTTTTGTACGGATCAACAGTTAGTTCTTGTTGAGATGGTCAGTACGACAGAGAGTAACATTGATGACTCGCTCATTGGTGGAAATGCTTCCGCTGAAGGCCCTGAGGGCGAAGGTGCCAAGCGCAGTAATCACTGGTGTTGATATCGTCATGAACTATCATTTGCAAGAAACCAGCTTCACAAAAGAAGCCGACAACTAAGTACATCAAAGACTACATGAAGTCAATCAAAGGCAAACTTGAAGAACAGAGGTCAGAAAGAGTAAAACCTTTTATGACAGGGGCTGCAGAACAAATCAAACACATCCTTGCTAGTTTCAAAAACTACCAGTTCTTTATTGGTGAAAACATGAATCCAGATGGCATGGTTGCTCTACCGGACTACCGTGAGGACGGTGTGACCCCATATATGATTTTCTTTAAGGATGGTTTAGAAATGGAAAAATGTTAACAAATTTGGCAATTACTTTGGATCTATCACCTGTCATCATAACTGGCTGCTGCTTGTCACCCACACAGCACCAGAACTCAAGACAAACGGGACTGATGTCATCTTGAGCTCTTCATTTATTTTCACCATGATTTATTTGGAGGCATTGTTTTTAAGGAAAAAACATTGTCATGTAGGTTGTCTCAAAATGAAATGCATTTAAACTCAAAAAAAAAAAAAAACAACAACAACAACAACAACGTAGGAGAGACCAGGCAGCCTTCCCTGGGGGTCCCTCACATGGCCTTGCTGACTCAGCATCTCCCACCGCTTATTCCTTCATCCACACACACCCAGCCAGGATGGCAGGAGCGTGCGCACACACACTCAAACACACATACACGGCCCTTCCTCAACTTCTCTCCCAGCCTGTGTTGTTTAAATTTTTTCATTCATATGGGATCTCTCAGAGTCCAATTCTTGCCGCCCTGTCCACTCCGTGCACTTAGCAATTCCCTGGAAGTCCTTTAATGCCTACTACTTAAATTTAGTCCTTACCACGGGCACTGCCAGGAGGTGAATGTTGTTAGTTCCAATTTACAGATGAGGAAACAGGCCTGAAGAGGAAAAGGAATTTGCAGAAGGCCACATGGCTAGTGAATGGAGAGGCTGAAATTCAAACCCAGTGCTGCTGGCCCAGGGCTCCTTCCACGGCGGTTTCAGCCTCTTCTCCCACTAGAGCCCACAGCAAGGGGATCGGAGTGGAGGCCACAGCAGGGTCCTTTCCTCCCAGGATTATTATTCTCATCCTAAAGTAAACCTAGACACTACAGACTTGCTATGTCCCCCCTATACACATACACGCTATAAACCTTTCTGTGGCACTTACCCTGGAAAAGGACGGTGGCATTGCCTGCTTCCTGGGAACACTTGCAGGGCAGAGCCTGGGTGTCATCAACATACCCCAGGGCCTCACAGCGGACCTCGCACACAGTAGGGACTCATCAGGGCAGGGTTATGGGTCGGATGGGTGGATGGATGGGGATCGCCAAGGTGATGGACAATGCTGGGAGGCTCTTTAGAGTCTCATCTACTCTAATAATTTAATTCAGCAAACAGCCCCTGAAGGTTCCCCCCAGCACGGGGCTGTGTTCTGGATACTATAGACAGTTTACAGATGGGGAAACTAAGGCTACGAGTTGAAACAGAGACACAAAAGCTTGCAGCAATTCAGAAGAAGATGTGCCTGGAATAGAAGGAGAATCTTAGCAGGGGCAGCCCTCATCGCTGGCCACAATAATGCTGAGAACCACTTGCTGCTTCCGGCTCTTTAGGACCCACCATTGTTTAGCTCGGTGCTTGGCCCCTTTCCTACCACCCAGTCCTTCCTCTTCCCATTGTCCCTGGGCCCCTCACCAGGGCACAGGAAGCAGCTGCTGCACAGCAGCAAAAAGAATGGGAAGGAACTGGGGGAAGTAGATGAGGCCATCCCTGGAGAGTTGAGAGGTTTTGGCTGATGGTTCCTTTCCAGATGAGCTGCTGACAAAGGCCCCGGGTGAGGGCTCTCCCAGCATAGCGCCAGGCACTGGGTGCTGAACTCAGGCTTCAGAAGCAGACAGATCCAGGTTCAAGCCCTCGCATCTGCTGATTTGCTGTGTGTCCTTGGGCAAGCCTCTTTCAATCTCTGAGCATCAGCTTCCTTGTTGGTTAGAGCAAGAATAAGGTGCTTGCCTGCTAAGGAATGACTTACTGTAGTGAGGGTTAACACAAAATTGCATGCTACCTAACTATTTTAAAAGGTTCATTTCTGTTCCTTTCTGTTCCTTCCCCCCACTTCAACCATAACAAAGCACCAAGAAAGAGGATGTCAAAGAGAGTTCTTATAGGCAAGTGGCAGCTTCCTATTAGGTAAATGAAGATATTTTCCCACAGTGGAGTCATCATCAAACTCACATTTAATAAATCTATAATAAATCACATTTAATAATTTATAATCACATTAATGGAACAGCTGACATTTACTGAGCACTTGCCATGAGTCAGGCACATCACTTCTGCACAGACCCTCTGTGAGCTAGGTGCTATCACAGCCAACTTCATGGGCATGTAACCAGCGCAGCTGCATAGAGTCCCCTACTCAGACTGGTGCTCCACACTTGGGGTTTGATGCTTTATGGTCACGATCTTGAAATTCTTAATAATTCTATCTTTGAAATTGTGTTTGTAAGTGAATGGAACAATGGAACAATGAAACATGCACTGGGTATTCAGAGCCTTGGCGCACACATGGGCCTGCCTTTCTCACCTCCCCATCTCCTCCTCCCCAACAGGGGTTCTCATCTACTGTGCTTCCTTCCTGACTACCCTCCCATCCCCCACCCCACTCCCAGCCACAATTCCATCCTAGGCAGGGTCTGGACACAGGCACAGGGAGAGGAAGGGAGGGTTGCGAGTTCAGTCATAAGCCAGGACCCCCAGGTCCCTGAGAATGTCTGCACTCTCTTTGTGGGCATCACCAGGCCCAAAAGAGCCTGACATTAGGTTGAAAGAGAAATCGGAGAAGAAAGGGAAAAAGGAGCCCTGAATTTCTGTTTTTAAGGGTCCCCACAAATTATGTAGCCAGTCCTGGGTACTATTATTACCAACATTTCACAAAACTGGACACTTAGGCTCAGAAAGGTTCATTAATTGGCCCAAGATCACATAGCTGCCAAGTGGCAGCATTCAGACACACACTTAGATCCCCAACAACAAAGGACTGCGAGATAGTAAAGAGCTTCAGCCCAGGAATTAGGAGATCTGGGTCCAATTTCTGACCATGACCCTGGGCAAATTTGCCTCACTTTATGCCCCATTTTTCCCAAGTGAAAGCACTGTGTTGAGTCTTCCAGGGCAGCACAGGTCCTCAAGACTTGGCTTTGCCACTTACACAGGCTGTGATTTTGAGCACAGAGAAATCATCTTTGCCCAGCTTCTCCACAGAGCTGCCAGGAGCATTGAGTGGACAAGCACTCACCCTGTGTGACACCTCATAGCATATAAAGTACTTTCATGCCACTCCTCCCTCAAACAACATTCAGCAGAAGGCTGGGCGAGAAATATTATCCGCATTTTACAGACAGGAACTTTGAAGCACCAGAGCTGTAAAGCGACTTCCCCAAGCTCACAATGCATTTTAGGCAAACTTTGAATAGGTTAACAGGCCTCCACAGTGTCATGATATGAACATCCCCAAAGGAGAAGATGGGAGTCCTGGTGTGGTAGGGCAGCGTGGGCCTCACAGTACAGGAGCCCCTGCTCCAAGGGGATTGGCTTAATCCCTGGCCTTGAGGGTTCCAGGTCTAAGGGAGGAGGCCAGAGAGGTGTCCAAGAGCTCCTGAGAAAAGAGAAAGACCTGGCCAGCAGCTTTTAAAGGGTGGCAACATCCTGTGGGATGTCTGCCCAATACAGGAGGGGAGTTATGTACAGATCATAGCAAACAGGCAGACAGAAGGACCAACAGATAGATCCAGCAGAAGCATCTCCTTATCTGTAGACTCCACTTTTACAGCCTCTCCACCTGTGACCAGCCCACTGGCCAGTCCTGGGGAAGGTCTCCACCTGCAGAGAGGGCAGGATCTGGTAGAACAGAAGTCATTGCAGCTGGGGTGGTGCATCCCTGGCCCTGCCCCATACCCCTAGGTTCTGCAGACCCTGGTTCCTTTGGTAAGGATGTGACATCTATGACACAGGAGGGCCACCCAACCTGGGCCAGCCATCTTTCTTGCCTGGGGCTTCTGGTGACCACAGGATGTGTTTGTGAAATGGTTCCTGAAGTCTGGAGCCTCACCTGTCTGTCTCCAGTCCTTTAGGAAAGTATTAGTGCAGAACTGTCCAATAAAACTTTCTATAATGATGGAATTGTACTATTGTGTGCTGTCCAATAGCCACTAGCCACATATGGCTGCTGGGCACCATATGCCAGTTGCCAGTGATACCGAGGAACTAATTTAAAATTTTTGTTTTATTTTAATTAAATTAAATGCAGATTTAAATTGCCTTATATAGCTAGTGGCTACTGTATTGGGCAGTGCAGCTCTCAAAACAAAAATAAAACAACAGTGCCATGATTTGGGGTTTCAAAAGTACGTTTATGATCATCTCATTATCCTGGGAAATAGGTCTTTATCCCCTATACTTCAGAGGGAAAAACTGAAGAGAAATTAAATTGTGCCATGTTGACAGAGCTAGGAAGTATTAGAGGCATGATTCAATCCCAGATCTCTCTATTCCAAAACGCCACTCACACCTCTATGCAACACTGCACACCTACGTAGTCATCCCTTATTTATTGGGTCATTGTTATTAGGTGCATACCTCTGGACCAGACACTTAAAAACAAATTAGACACAGGCCGAGACTTTGGGTGGGAAATCCCAAACAAATGTGGTGTAATTCCACAATAAGAATATGGGTATAAAATTACTTTAAGTGACTTTCTTCCAAGTAGTTCAAAATACTTTGCTTTAAATACCATTTATATCTGACGATTCCCCAATTTACATTCCAGGCCCTAACCTCTGCCCAGAACTCCCAATGCATATACCAAATAACCTCCATTTGAATATTGAAATGGCTTCTCAAGATTGCCCGGACCTGCTTTTTCCCATCTCAGCAAATGACAATTCCCTTCTTCCAGTTGTTCCACCCGAAAACCCTGGAGTCATCCATGACTTCTCTTTTTTTCACATCTTTCATCTAATCTATCAGCAAAAAATTGCTAGCTCTATCTTCAAAAAGCACCCAGAATGCTCTCCATCTCCACCACTGCCTCCCTAGTCTAGAATCATCACCATCAATGCACCTTCATCACAGCCGGACTGTAACAAACTGATCTCCTGTGTCCCTCACTCTCCCAATTCTTTTTTCCACCTGTAACCAAAGTGATCTTTTTAAAACCTGAAAAGCCAGAAAATGCTCCTCTCAGCTTAAAGCCCCCAAGGTTTCCCAAAGTCCTTGCAGTGATCCTTAAGGCCCTATAACCTCTGGCCCCTGATGCTTGTCTGACTGCATTTCTGACTGCTCAACTCCTTGCTCTTCAGGTCCACCCACACCAGGTCTTCCTGGCCACTCCTTCCTGCAGCCTCTGCTTAGGTCATTTGCTCACTCCCTCCCACCTCTGACCAAATAAATGTCCCTTTATCACAGAGGCACTCTCCATCACCTTATCATGTTTCTATTTTCCTCATAACACTTATCACCTCCTGACATTTAATATGTTTGCCTGTTGCTGTTTTCCTCCCACTGGAGTGTAAGCTGCAGGAATAGATCAACAGATAAAATACAAGATGCCCAGTTAAACTTGAATTCAGAAAAACAACGAATAATTTTTTAGTATGAGGATGTCCCAGATGTTGCATGGGATTTATTTATATTAAAATATTATTCACTGTTTATCTGAAATTCAAACTTTATTGGGTGACCTATATTTTTATTTGCTGAATCCGGCAACCCTATACAGGAAGGCAAGGACCCCGGTTATTTAGTTCATTGCAGTATCCCCAGAGCTAGAACAGTTCCTGACACATAGTAATTTCTCAATGAATATTTACTGAATAAATTCATGTGTTAAACTGGATCATTAATCTGAAACGCGCCTAAACTTTTAACAAACAGCCTGCGAGTCAGAGGGGCGAGGCCTCTAGGCTGGGTTAGTCCAGTTCACAATTAGGAGCCTGAGTGGCTGATGAACGTTTCATGCAAATCAAGAGCTGGGTGCTTTGCCTGCCCCCGCCCTAGCTCCATGGGAAACAAAACTCAGCCGGGGTCAGGTAAGCGGTAGATACCAGGTGGCCCTCCTGGGGGCGGGGCCTCCCTAACCGGCAGGTGGGACCCAGCCCTACCCAGAGCCAGGGCCCCTTTAACGCCCCGCCTCCCCGCCATCCCTCGCGCCCAGGGGCGTGACGTCAGTCCAGCGGGCGACCAATCGGGGCACGGCTTACTGGCAGGCAGTGCCGGCGGCCGCTGCCAAAGGGGAAGTGATCTGGGGCAGGAGCGATGGCCCGGGTCTGGAGCCCGCGGCCGCCGCCGCTTCCACCAGCGCGTCGGGAGCAGCCGCGGCCGGAGCGGAGGCCGGAGTCGCGGCTGGATTGGGGGCGGCGCGTGTGAGTTGCCCGAGCTGGAACATCTCAAACTCTAGGCAGGAGTGCTTTAAGTGGGCCGGGCCGCAGTCGCCTTCAGCACCGCGCCCCCCAGGCCCAGGAAGCCGGGCTGGGGTCTACCCTGGCGCAGGACTGGCTCTTCTCAGGAGGAGCCCTCTGAGTTGGGCTCTGGGTCTTCCTCAGTCTTTGGCTCCCTTCAAACTCAGGACGGAGGCCGGAAAACGGTGATCATCCCAGACCCCTGCCAGACTTCCTGGCCCCGGCATTTTTCAGCGGCCACGCAGTGCAGGGTTGATGCGGGTAGGAGCCCCCTTCTGCCACCTCTCCAGCCAAGAAGGGACTAACAGGTTCCCACGTTCTTGCTCTGCACCCGCCCCTCCCCTCCCATTCAAGAATAAGTTTCTTTTCCCTCTCTTTTGGAAATCCTGTCCCAAAGGTACAAAACACCCATTCTATGTGCCCTTCCCTAGCTCCTGGAACACCTTTGGAAATATTGCATACTTATCAGGGCTGAGAATCTCTGGTTCTTGACTTGGTTTTTCCCCCTTTTGGGATTCAGAGGTTGTCCTCGCTTTTCACTCTCTTAACTGACACTCTATGCCTAAGACCTTATCCATTTGGATCACCAGCTCTCTGGCCATTTTTATGTGACTCCCCCTACCCATCTGAGTTCCAGTTTCCTCTGGGCTCCATCTCCAGTCGCCAGAGGATCTGGTCAGTCCCACCCCTAGGTGGGAGTGACCGGGGGGCTCTGGCCCGGGATTCCCCACCCTGGAAGGCAGCTCCAAGGCAGCAAGAGAATTGGGCGTCGGGTACGAACCTGGCTGCTCAGGAGTGGGCGCTCCACTCACCCCACACAAGAAGATGAAAAAGCGCAAAGAGCTCAATGCATTGATCGGCTTGGCTGGCGACAGCAGGAGAAAGAAGCCGAAGAAAGGCTCAAGCAGCCACCGCCTGCTTCGCACGGAGCCTCCTGACTCAGACTCTGAGTCTACCTCCGAGGAGGAAGAGGAATTCGGTGTGGTTGGAAATCGCTCTCGTTTTGTCAAGTGAGTGCTGAGGGGTGGGATAGGGAAAAGGCATCTCCCTGCACTATCAAGGGAGCAAATTAACAGGAAGGAAAAAAGGAAGTCCTTAGGAAGAAAAAAGGAAGTAAAGCTTGGAACACAAAGAGGGAGAAAAGGTTTTAGGGAGAAGGCAAGTTCAGATCTGACTGAAGGGTAAGTTAGAGATCTGTCTTTAAGGATAGAAGGAAAAGTTCCAAATCTAAAGTGGAAGTGTGGATTTGGGGAATGTGCCAAGAGCCCAGTGAGTGGTAAAGAAGCTAAGAACAGAGAGAGGAGCAGAGAAGTTTTCAGGACTAGACCTTTATAAAACAATGCAGGAGAGATAGGGACCTTAAGACTTCAATTTACTTATTTTTTGTACTCTTCATGAGTCTGAATCTTGGTGATGGGAGAATATGGTGAGGGACATACTGTAGGAAGTATGAGACTTGAGAGCAGCTGGAGGGTTGGGAGCAAAAAGAAGAGGAATCTTTTCCCCAAATCATTTGTAGGTGGAGAGACTACTAGACAAGTAGTGGGGTTTGAGGACATTGGTAGTGGGGCTCAGGGTGGGAAAGGGCTGAAGGGAACCTTGAAGATGCCCTTGGACCCTCTCAGGGTGCACACTAAAAGAAAAGAGTATTCTGCTGACGATGTGGAAGCAAGGGCCAGGCAGCAGGTTGGGGTGCTAAAAGAGATTGCCTGGTTGGTTTAAAATGTCTGTGTTCTTTAATTTTGTTAAAGGAAAAGTATTGTTTCTAATGCCCTTTGCCATATTTGGTAATTAACGGTAATCCTGGGTTTGGGGTGTGTGTTAAGTGTTAATCCTGAAATAGTTATGCTGCTGAGTTAGTTTGGACCTTGAGGGCCAGTTGAAGTTTGGTGTGAAAATGAACCCCTTTCTGTGTTTCCTTCCTTCCGAGCCAATAAGTTAGAATGCGCCAAGTGTTACTTCAACCTACAGATCCTATTTCTTTCATTCCATTTGCAGTAAAACTTGCTCAAAAGTTTATAAAGTTTCAGTGAACTGAAACAAGATCCTCTGGAGTAAGTGAGTGTGTATTAGTGAGAGAAATAGATAGATAGATAAATTACAGTGCAGTGATGGAATTGCAGAGAAGCATTCATCTTTGTATTTTTATAACCTAAGCTTGTCTCAAAGACCTGCCTCCTGAATTGATGATAATAATGGCAATGAGTTACGTTACTATTAGGTTCTCCCTGTCATCCACAGAACCTCCCTCTGTTTCATTTGAAACTTTTGTACCCAATAGGTGAACTCTTCACAGGTCATATTATTTAGTCATTTTTCAAACTGCTGTTAAGATTTAAATGCATTAGTCTACCTGCCCTGATAAATCTACTGGTTATTCATTAGAGAAGATAATTGCATGGCAACACATGTGTACTATTTCTAGCTATACTCATGACTTTTGTACTCTTGGTTGAATTTGTTCTTTTGAATAGGGGAGACTATTTACGATGCTGCAAGATCTGTTATCCCCTCTGTGGTTTTGTCATCCTTGCTGCCTGTGTTGTAGCCTGTGTTGGCTTGGTGTGGATGCAGGTTGCTCTCAAGGAGGATCTGGATGCCCTCAAGGAAAAATTTAGAACAAGTAAGTGGTCATCCTTTTCAGAGTGTAATCTTGGACTCCTTCCCAGGTTCTAGAACAAAGTGGACCATGCTGAATTAAGAGTTTTGCCCACTCTGGTGAAGCAATTATACATTCCTTTCAGCATTTTTATACTCTTTCTCAGCTGTCAGCTTGAATGTTGTAACACTGATTTGTTTTTAAACTCACAAACAAAAGACAGTGTTTACATACCATCAGAACAAGTGGTGGCATTACAAGTCAATACTTAAGAGTGCAGAAGGGAACAGCTAAGGTCCAGGAGTCCAGATCCTTGTTTAATCTCCACCTGTGGCCTGCACATCCCCAAGTTTAAAGTGGCAATGGCAACAATGGGCTATTTCCTTCTATCTCACAGGGCCACTTGGGAAAAGAATGTAGGAGCACCTATCAAATGATTTCCTCTTAAGAAAAACCGTATAAGAACATAGGAATGAGTGATAATAATAGGCAACATTTATGGAATGCCTACTGTATGCCAAGTGACAAATAAATCGTTTTAGTCCTAAAATAGTCCCATGAGATGGGCATTATTTTTATTACTTGCATGCTCTTGAAAAGGCTCAGAAGGATTAAGTATTAACTTGTCCATTGATTAAGTATAGCAGAGCTGAGACTTGTCCCTGGTTCTCTTGTTCCCTTGCTGCCCAAGTTCATGTTCATCACCACTGCTATACTGCATCACTGTTCTTAGTCTCTTTGTAAGCCTACGCACATTTCTCTGAGTGCTCATAGATCCCTTTGATAATGAATTGATCGGTAATCCAAAAGAAGTTTGGTAGAAGTACTGGAAGAGCTGGTTTTCTGCATTCTTAGTTTTCAAGCTTATAGCAAGAACTAATAGATTTCTTTCCTATGCTTAGATGTGCTTGTGTTTGTGATATTATCTACTTAAAGGAAAAAAACTTTAAATGCTATTAATGAGTGTAATTATTTTAAAGTTATAGGAAACCTTTGTGATTCTTTGAACTAAATTACATATTCATAAAGGACTTACAATAATCATAATGTTGCCTACCTTGAACACTACAACTAGCAGAAATATTTGTCTCATGAGTGAATTTTAAAGTTTAAGGGACTTTTCAAGTCACAGAATTGTGCATATTCTAAATTGTAAAGTTGTATTTTATATATCAAACTACTTTTTCTAAAAGGTGTTTGCATAGTAGCTTCAACCAAATTTAACTTAAATATCTCTTATTAACAACACTGAAATTTTTGGTTCTGTGTTTTAAGGGTTAATCTTCTAAGCAAAGGAACCAGTTTCAACTTAATCACAAATATCCTATCCTTAATAACATTAGCACACCAGGAAACTGACCACAAGACTTTCTCAAGGTCATAAAGAAATCTGGCTCCAGAGCTGGAATAAGAGTTCTTACTTCCTATCTTAAGCCTAGATCACAACATCCTCTCTTTCCTTCACCCCAGCTTCCCTTTGCTGCCTGTGATTATTCAAGTTTTGAACTTGACCTAGGAATAGGTAATCCTTAGCATGTTAATGATGTTTCTAAAGATGTTGCTTAAACAAAAAAGTTGAAGTACTACTTTTGGCTTTCTCCTGAGTTTCTGATCCAAGGAATAGGATTAGGTAAGCCACAATTCTCTGCCAGAATCATCCCAACCTATATGTTCTATCAACTGGTTGAATTCAGAGTACAGTATAAGAAAGATTGAGATTTATACTCTGTAGTTATTTTTCCTCCTTAAGTATAGTTTTTGCAGTATTGCAAGGCATTTTTAAGACATGTGTTTTCTTTGTATGTAAGTAATAATCATGACTTGGAAATGAGGTTCTAAGAAACAATGATTATAAATAACCACTGAAGACACCTGTCAGTGCCATCATCTCTCCATAATTAGTTGGTTCTCCTAGGCTGAGCCATAGCTTGTTTTGATCACATATGGCAATTATTTATTAATATATTTCAAAACATTGCTCAGTTCCACCCTCTAGGGATTCCTTTCTCTGACTACTTTGTGCCTATGTTTATAGGGTACTCATGTAATTTATACCTTAGCTGAGCTTTTCAGGGAATTTCTTTGTTTGGAAATACATATTTAAAATGTAGTGCCTATACATGGAATAGACCTGGCAATCAGTCAACAGATATGTATTGAGCACTTGTAAATACCAGTCCCTGGAAATACTGTACTGCCTTCAGGAGATGCCAGGAATTATAACCTGGATCATGAAGCCTGTTTTCTACCATTGAGCAGCATTCCCTAGGACCCAGACTACATTTGTTAGTCAGCTGAATGAAGCAGATTTGGAATTGTCAATCCAGCTGTTTTGTTGATTGTGATTTGCTACAATAGAAATGCCAGCACCTGCAATGTCTAAAAGCAGGACTGCCTGAGGGAGGGTAGAGGGTGGGTCCTAGGGCAGTCAGTCCATAGGCTGAACCATTGTAGACTATTTGCCAGGAGTTTTTTGTGAAAACCAATATCTTTACTAAATGGGGTCAATCTTGTTCAGTTTAAGTAATCTTTCTTTGAATTATGCTTCTACATATACATATATATATATATATATATATATGTATTTTTTTCTTTCTTTGAGAAAGGGTTTTACTCTCTTGCCTAGGCTAGAGTGCAGCAGCAGTATCACAGCTCACTGCAACCTCAAACTCATGGGCTCAAGCAGTCTTCCTGCCTCAGCCTTCTGAGTAACTGGGACTATAGGTGCACACCACCTTGGCCCACTAATTTTTCTATTTTTTGTGGAGAAAGGGATCTCAATATTTTGCTCAGGCTGGTCTTGAACTCCTGGCCTCAAGCAAGCCTCCTGCCTTGGCCTCCTAAAGTGTGTATAGGCATGAGTCACCTTGCCTGGCGTACTTTAAATATGTTTTTAAAAGTCAATTTTTATTTCTTGTTTTTCAAGAGGACAGAGGGATTCACTGGCTCAAATAAGACTACCTACTTGTCTGGCTTTAGTACTTTTTTGAGAAATTTAGAGCCCCTTGTTTCAATAAATTTTCCAAGATGCTTGTGAGGAAAGGAAGAGGGATTACTAAAATGTCTGAAACAGAAAGCAAAGCAGAGTTTTTCTTTATGGTCAAGGAGTAACTTGATCATAAGCTAAAAGCATTGGCTGGCCTTGAAACTCTCAGCTCAGTATTCTTTTTCCAGAACCAGGTACTTCAGAAGACCTCCACAGTTATTCTAAGGAAGAATTCTGTTCCCAGCCATCCCTCTTCTGTCACTCAACTATGAAACACTAGAGTAAATGAAAAGAATTTGGAAGAGAAATAAAGTATTAATAAATCAGGCATTTCCTTTTCTGGCCATACAAAGTAGTGGTTTGGTCATTTAGTACAGAACTTCAGAATGGTCTTGTGCTGATAAGGCCATTAGGAGATGTAAGTATCTGTGACCTCTGGAGTATAGTAGAAAGAGTACCGGTCCTAGGAGCAGAAGGTTTGACTGAATTTTGGCTTCTCATTACTAGCTGTAAAACTCAGACAAGTCACTTACTCTTTCTGAGGCTTCATTTTCTTACCCATAAAACATAAAGATGTATTTGTGCTACCAAAGCACTTTGGGCATTCCTGTTGTAACATCTGTCACACTGTATAGTAATTCTGTGACCATGCCTCACTCCCCACTAGACTGAGAGCTGCAGGGTCTTTGTACACACTGGTGCTGAGTGCAGGGCTGGGCATGTGGTAGGGACTCAATAGCAAATTGTTAAATAATTAATTATATAAAAGTTTATTGCAAACTGTAAAGACATTATATAAATATAAAATATTGCTATTAGCATTTTATGTTCTTTTTTTTTTTTGAGTCAGAGTCTCACTCTGTTGCCTGGGCTAGAGTGCCGTGGCATCAGCCTAGCTCACAGCAACCTCAAACTCCAGGATTCAAGTGATCCTTTTGCCTCACCCTCCCAAGTAGCTGGGAATACAGGCATGCGCCACCATGCCCAGCTAATTTTTTCTAGATATTTTTAGTTGTCCGGCTAATTTCTTTCTATTTTCAGTAGAGACAGGGTCTTGCTCTTGCTCAGGCTGGTCTCAAACTCCTGAGCTCAAACGATCCGCCCACCTTGGCCTCCCAGAGTGCTAGGATTACAGGCGTCAGCCACTGCGCCCGGCCAGCATTTTATGTTTTATTTGAAGGGTATATACAGAGATTTCCATTTCCTGATTTTAAAGATTAGGAAATCAAGAGAACTAAGTAAATTCTTTTGGGTATTAAACTACTAAATTTTAAATTAACTACTTTCCTTGTTGAAGAAACATGAATTAATAATCATAAGTTGCTTGTTTGCTATACTTCCTCCTGTTTTTTTAATCAAAGTGCCTCTACTCGGCTTGTCTCTTCTAAAATGCCCCAAATCAAATAATGATTATGATCCCCTCTTGGCACATACAAACCTCAGGATTCAAAGTGTTTTCGGGGATTGTCAGCTATATATATTTATTAGTTACTCATTAAAGCCCAGGTTATTTATGTATTTGTCTTATTTCCTCTTCCACTTCTCCCTCCTAGTTAATGCATATAAACTCCAGGAAAGGGACAGACTCCCTCTAACCCCCCTGACCCTTGGGATGTTTGACCACCTGAGATGGCAGACATTTTGTAGGATGTGTTTTTCTTTACAACTGAAAATGCATAGGAAATTCACTGTAATGCTAAGAGCTGCATTAATTCACACTAAGTGGTAAAATGTTCTTACTGTGAGATGGATATATTCCTGCAAACCATGTATATATTCCTGGAAATCAAGTACTACATGAAAAAGCACCCAGGAAGTCTAATATTTATAATGTAATCCTTTGTCAAACATTTTTTAAAAATGAATAAAAATATCTAATTTCTTTTAGTTATTCTGAATTTTCAGATGGTGGGCTTGCCTGAAATAAGGATACCACCACCCCTACCCCCACCCCGATTTTATGATGTTTTTGTTGGTTTTTTAAGTGTGTTTGCTTGTTTGGGTTTTTTATTTGTTGAGTTTTCTTTATTTAACTTGATAGTATAACAATAACTCCTTTTTTTTTTTTTTTTTTTGAGACAGAGTCTCACTTTGTTGCCCAGGCTAGAGTGAGTGCCGTGGCGTCAGCCTGGCTCACAGCAACCTCAATCTCCGGGGCTCAGTGATCCTACTGCCTCAGCCTCCCGAGTAGCTGGGACTACAGGCATGCGCCACCATGCCCGGCTAATTTTTTGTATATATATTTTTAGTTGGTCAATTAATTTATTTCTATTTTTGGTAGAGACGGGGTCTCGCTCAGGCTGGTTTCGAACTCCTGACCTTGAGCAATCCGCCCGCCTCGGCCTCCCAAAGTGTTAGGATTACAGGCGTGAGCCACCACGCCCGGCAATAACTCCATTTTATACCTTACAATTTCACTGGACAAGCTTTTGAGTGCTTCTGTGTACCTGGCAGTGTGCTGGCCACTGGTAATACATAACCAAGTAAGATCTAGTCTTTGTCCTCAAATATCTCTCTGTCTGGTAAAGGAGTCAGACCAGTGAACAGTTACAGCACAATGTGTTAAGTGCTTGGTAGAGTTTGGAGTGGTAAAAAGGTAGCAGTGGACCAAGGTGGGCACCACGCTATTTAAGCTGAATCTTAAATGGAATTAACTAGGCTAAGATGGCAGCAATGAAGAAGGGGCAAGCCAGGCACATCTAGGCAGAAAGCATAGCGTGTTCAAGGTCCCATAGACTTAAGAGGTTAGTGTATCAGCAAGATCAGTTTGGCTGGAAAGTAGACGGAAGAGGAAGGTAAAGTGATGAGAAATGTGGTTGGAAGGCAAGCAAAGGCCAGATTTTTTCAGGTAATAATATCTATTGAGTGCGTAAATTGTGCCAAGAGTATTCTAAGTACTAACTGTAGAAATGAACAAAGTCTTGGAGCTTACGTAAACTGTTTTATGTAGGTCCTTTGTGCCAGTATTTTGTTTTAAGAAAGCATACAGTAACTAATGAGATAGTCTGTGGCTTTTAAAATATGATGTAGGCTTTATTCTGAAGGACCAGATTTTATCAGTATTTTATTTTTCATGACAAGGAAAAATGCTCTTTAAAGAAAGAAGAGAAAGCACTCTTTTTGCCCTCTACTTTCAGGCTGGCAAATCTCTAAATCATTCAGGAGATACTTTTCACAAAAGAAATGCCAAATTTCACCCTGTACTTCACCTAGCATGTTTCTTTATCTTCTATTTCTCTTTCAGCTTTTGGGTTGATTTAAGACTTAAGAAAACACTATTTGCTATTTATGAAAAGATTAAAAATCTTAGTCCTCATAATAGCATTTGAAAGACGGTAAGATGCCACCTTGCAGGTGAGCAATTTAAGGTAGAAAAAATAGATTTAAGCATCTACAAGTATAACTTATAATGTCACCGTGAGCATTAACAGAGTAAGGTTTATAAATCTTCATTGACTAATCAAAAGGCTCCTTAATTGAGCTGGTCAGTACTAAGATTTATTTATCACTTATTGCATGCCTGGCCCGCTGAGTCAAGTACTGTATAGCCATTCTCTCACTTAATGTTAACAATCCTATGAAGTATATTTTATCACTATATTACAGAAGAGGAAACTGAGCTCTAAGAATTTGAGTAATTTGCTTAAGTTATAGAGTTGAGATTCAAATCCAACTTTTTCTACTCATATTCTTTATGATTTTTAGTTATCTGACTTTTTAAAAAGTGTACTGCCAGGCTGGGCAAAGTGGCTCATACCTGTAATCCTAGCACTGTGGAAGGCCAAGGCAGAAGGATCACTTGAGGCCAGGAATTCAAGACCAGCCTGAGCAAGAGTGAGACCCCGTCTCTACCAAAAGAAAAATAGAAAAATTAGCTGGACATGGTAGTGTGTGCCTGTTGTAGTCCCAGCTACTCGGGAGGCTGAGGCAGGAGGATTGCTTGAGCCCAGCAGTTTGAGGCTGCTGTGAGCTACAATGATGCCACTGCACTCTAGCTAGGGTGACAGAGTGAGACTCCGTCTCAAAGAAAAAAAAATTGCATTGCCAGTAGTGAAATGGCCCCAGTTAAAATGGAGCATTGGTGTTAAATATATACATTTACATAAATAACAGCGTAGTTGATAAACAGAATTAACTTCTGTTAATCCATCTTCTTTCCTATTGTATGATTATTTTTTCATCTTAAGGCCATGAAGGAACTTTGATTTTTCTTACTTTATATTTTTAGTGGAATCTAATCAGAAAGGCTCATTCCAAGAAATCCCCAGAATTAACGAAGACCTACTCAGCAAACAAAAACGACTTGAGAAGATTGAATCTGGAGAGTTGGGCTTGAACAAAGTCTGGATAAACGTCACAGAAATGCATAAGCAGGTAGCAAAAGTGTGATTTTATTTCTGTGTAAGCTATGAATATTTAGTTTGGTTAGTTGTTTAGTATGAATCTGTAAGTATAAGGAATTCACTTCAGATTGTTTTATGTTTTGAAATAGAGTTTTTGCATACTGTGATCCCAACACATTAAAGTCAGGTAAAATAGATAATAGTTATACATTTACCAAATACTTAAAATGTAACCCTTTCTGCAAAGGAACAGAATTCTACTAAGTATGGCAGTTTAGAGATAGTTAGAAATTCTTAAGTCAGCTTTTCCTACAGAACAGTGTAGGTATCAAATAGAAAAGGAGTGTCATCTAACCCACAAGAAAAATGGATAGTCTATTTTTATTAGCTAATTGGGTTTATGAACTTAACAGATGCAGCCTTAGGGTGTAGTGCTTTATACCATGCTAAAACAAATCTGGAAATCATCAATAGTCGTCATTCTAGAATAGCTTAGAAGCAGGTGGTAGAGTTGATTAAGTATCTTGGTCAGGCAAGCAAGCCCAGAGCATAAGCTCTTCTAGTCCCTAAATTGACCAGAGCTCGGTAGGCATTGATTCTAAAAGAGGGACTCTGCTAGAGAAAAGGGCTTATTCTATGGATGTTGATCAAGCATCCCATATGTATAAGAGTGCTATACTGTAGTTGCCATTGGGTAACTATAGCTCAAGTCCTTAGTATTTCCAATTTAGTTAAGAATGATACATGCATTGAAAAAGAAAAGTCAACTACACATGCAAAGTGTTTAAACATAGGCATATCATCCCTGTGGAGTCTAAGAGGGTATTCTTTGGAGTAGAGTCACAAATTTCAGAATGAACCAGTGGCAGGGAGCACAGTGCTAGAAGAAAGCACTTGCAAATGTTTCTGAAGCTATGTCTTTCAGCAGTGGTTCAGGAGTGGGACAGTTTAGCATTTAAGACCAAAGAACAGTGGCCTATGGCAATGGCTTCCAAACTTTTGCCTGGAGCCCATAGTAAAAAATGTTTTACATTGTTACCCAGTAAACACATACGTACATATAAGTAATTTAAATAAACATTTCTGAAACAATAGCTTACCCTTAATATGTATGATGCTTTATGATATTTTCTATTCAGTTCTATTTCATTTTTTGAATTGTTCATGAAATAATTGATGAGGTTGCAGCAGTTAGTATTTACTAGCTGTCATCTATTCTTGGATTCTCAGTAATTAGGGAAAAGCAAGTAGTCACCCCTTTTTTTACAAAAAAAAAAAAAAATAGGATAAGTTATGGCCTTGCTTACATTCACACAGCAGATAAGCAGTTTGACCAGATATTATATCAGGTGAAAGTAGACCACATTGAAGCACTGAGAAATAATTAACATTTCTTCTGGGGCAAACTGTGTATTCCATGTAGTTACCCAGTCATGGAGTTTATCATTCTGAGAGAAGAGTGAGATTGTTCAGCATGAAGAGGCAAAATCAACTATCTTTCTCATCTCCTTCTTGTAAATTGACATTAAAGGAAGAGTCAAAGGAGAAATTGGTACATTGTGTGAGAACACACATAAATATTTTAAATCTTTGGTACATATGTTGATTTCTGAGTTCTCTTTAACCAGGAATCTAGATACAAAAGAACCATTTTATTCTTGGCCTAGCTGTTATTTTTAGTGCAAGAAGCACCTGAGAAGGCAGATACAGGAAGTCTTCACTTAATGTTGCCGATAGGTTGTCTGAAACTGTGACTTTAAGTTATGTGATATATAATGAAACCAATTTTATCATAGGCTAATTGATAGAAACAAAAGTTAAGTTCCTAAGGCATATTTCTGGTCACAAAAATATCACCAAACTTATAAATAAAGACCAAAACACTTCTAACATTAAGCACTGAAATAAATGTGAGCTATACATGCATTTAAGAAAGATTAATAAAAAACAAGTGAGATAATTATTTACCCAGTTATTCCAGTTCAGAGTCGAAGGTGACCAGGGCCTAACCTGGCAGCTCAGGGTGCAAGGTGGGAACTGACTCTGGACCAGGTAACCATGCTATTGCAGGGCTCACTCCCACACCCACACTCACTTAGACTGGGACCATTTAGACATGCCAACTAACCATACCTGTGTAGCTTTGGGATGTGGGAGGAAACGAGTACCTGGAGAAAACCCATGCAGACGTGGGGAAAACATGCAAACTCCACACAGCCCCAGCTTGAAATCAATTTTTTTCTTAATAATGTTATTTAAAAAATGATGTTGAATGAAACGACATTATTCAAGGACCTGCTATAAACAGGAAAGTTTACTTCAGTCCTAGGGCTTCATATAGGAAATGGGGAGAGATTGAACTGAAACCCTTTCCATTTTAGTTTCAATGTACCTTCAATGATGCTAAGACTAACATAGGAAGCCAACCTGATGCAGAGGAATTCGCTTCTGGCATGAGCCCAGAAGGATGGGTGGTGGTGAAGCAGAACCTTATGTTGTTTCCAAAGTGAACTTGGCACTGTCTCTCTGAGTGGTTTTCTTTTTTTTTTTTTTTTTTGAGACAGAGTCTCACTTTGTTGTCCAGGCTAGAGTGAGTGCCGTGGCGTTAGCCTAGCTCACAGCAACCTCAAACTCCTGGGCTCAAGCGATCCTCCTGCCTCAGCCTCCCAAGTAGCTGGGACTACAGGCATGTGCCACCATGCCCGGCTAATCTTTTACATATATATATATCAGTTGGCCAATTAATTTCTTTCTATTTATAGTAGAGACGGGGTCTTGCTCTTGCTCAGGCTGGTTTTGAACTCCTGACCTCGAGCAATCCGCCCGCCTCGGCCTCCCAGAGAGCTAGGATTACAGGCGTGAGCCACTGCGCCCGGCCTCTCTGAGTGGTTTTCTAAAATTACTGTTACATATCTCTGATGGCCTGTTCATCTAAGAGGCATTTGTTCTCAACCAAAATAGGTATAAAAATAAAATTAATATTTAACCATGTTTCTATATTTAATGGTGAGTGTCAATTAAGATGCTTTTAGTGGCAATTTTTAAAAGCAGTTCAAAGTAGCTTAAACAACAAGGAAATGTATCATATCACTTAATAAGAACTGTTCTTTGCACAATATGAGCTGGAGTTAATGCAGTCTGAAAAAAAGCCATTAATCTGAAAAAGTTAAAATCACATTTTGTCTTGAAAAGCTTTAAGCTAGTAGTTGAAATCCCATTTCCTTTTCTGTTTTATTCATGAAACCTCTGATTTTATACCTATTCCCTCTATACCATTATAGGGAGTCTTCTCCCACTTCTTTGAAGACTATTAATTTAATAGATGTTAACTGAGCTGTTCTGTGGAGCTAGGCTTTACGTTCTGTCTTAATCTATTTAGGATGCTATAATAAAATACCTTAAACTAGGTAACTTATAAACAACAGAAAATTATTGCTCACAGTTCTGGAGGTTGGGAAGCCCAAGATCACGGTGCCAGCAGATTCAGTGTCTGGTGAAAGCTCACTCTCTAATTCATACATGTCACCTTGCTGTGTCCTCACATGGCGGAAGGGACAAACAAGCCCCCTCAGACTTCTATTTTAAGGGCAGTAATTCCATTCATGAGGGTGGAGTCCTCCTAAATCACCTCCCAAAGACTCCATCTCTTAATACCATCACATTGAGGTTCAATTTTCAACATATTAATTTTAGGGGCACACAAAATTCAAACACTAGTAGATTTAAAACCAAAAAAAGATGTGATTCCTTCCCTCAAGGATCTTACAGTCAAATGGAGGAGATAGAAAAGTAAACAATTATAAAATAGCCTGATAAGCAATAAGAAATGGGTCCAAATGAGCATTATGAGGGCATATTTAAGTATGTATGTAACTGAGACTGGGATCAGGTGAGATTTCCCAGCGATTTTGAGCTGACTCCTGAAGGGCAACTAGGAGTTGGCCAGGTGAATTCTACAGAAAGAAAGAAGGATATTCAGGCCGGGCGCTGTGGCTCACGCCTGTAATCCTAGCTCTTGGGAGGCCGAGGCGGGCGGATTGCTCAAGGTCAGGAGTTCAAAACCAGCCTGAGCAAGAGCGAGACCCCGTCTCTACTATAAATAGAAAGAAATTAATTGGCCAACTGATATATATATAAAAAATTAGCCGGGCATAGTGGCGCATGCCTGTAGTCCCAGCTACTTGGGAGGCTGAGGCAGAAGGATCACTGGAGCCCAGGAGTTTGAGGTTGCTGTGAGCTAGGCTAACGCCACGGCACTCACTCTAGCCTGGACAACAAAGCGAGACTCTGTCTCAAAAAAAAAAAAAAAAAAAAAGAAGGATATTCCAGGTAAAATTGATCTTCATAGTTTATGAATCCCATATTTCCAAATTTCCCATTTGCTAAATTTATTTATAACCCCCAAATCTATCCTGGCACTTTTGCAGTCATTCACCAACATGTACACAGTGGCAAAAAATTTGTGTCACTCAAAATGCATATTTACAGCTGAGGTCAAACAAGGTGACATGCTGCCTTCTTGTTTCAGCTCTCCTACTGTAAACAAGTGTTTACAGTATATTTAGTGTCACATTTTTGTGCTTTCTACTGCTGATTTCGCTGTTTAAAATGTCCCCCAGGTATAGTGCTAACCTGCTGTCTGAAGTTCCTAAGTGCAAGGAGACTATAACGTGCCATATGGAGAAAATACGTGTATTAGATAGGCTTCTTTCAGGCATGAGTTATGGTTCTGCTGGCCGTGAGTTCAGTGCTGAGTCAATAATATGCATTAAATAAGATGTCTTTAAACAGAAACACACATAAAACAAGGTTATGTATTGTACTGATCAGTTGATTGAAATGTGAGCAGAGGGCTCACAGACACCTAATCCTATGTTTCCCCTAGGTGCAATGGTTCAGTAATCACTAATTTGGTGTTTGTTACAAATTTCTAGAACATAGCTACAACTAATAATGAGAATTGACTGTGTGTGCAACAGCAGAGATGAATGAAAACAAGGTGTGTTCAGGGAATTGTAGTCATTCGTTATAGCTACAGTATAGTTTGGTGAAAAGAGGCCAGAGATAAAGGTAAGCCAGCAAGAGCCATATCAAGAAGGACCTGGAGGCCGAGTACGGTGGCTCACGCCTGTAACCCTAACACTCTGGGAGGCCAAAGCAGGTGGATCGTTCAAGGTCAGGAGTTCAAAACCAGCCTGAGCAAGAGCGAGACCCCGTCTCTACTAAAAATAGAAAGAAATTAATTGGCAAACTAAAAATATATATAGAAAAAATTAGCTGGGCATGGTGGTGCATGCCTGTAGTCCCAGCTACTCGGGAGGCTGAGGCAGCAGGATTGCTTGAGCCCAGGAGTTTGAGGTTGCTGTGGCTGATGTCACGGCACTCTAGCCCAGGCAACAGAGTGAGACTCTGTCACAAAAAAAAAAAAAAATAGAAGGACCTTGAGTGCTCTTCTCCTGTAGTACTCTATCTTTTTTTAACACTTGGTCCAAATACCTTATGTGATGATTATTTGCATATGTATCTAATTGCACCAAAAGACTGTATACTGTATTCTAAGCCTTAAGCATGGTGATGAAGATAACAATGGTGATGATGATGGTATTGAAAATAATTGCCATTCATGAATTGCTTTCTTTGTGCAGGCCATTATTAGATGCACTACCCATATGACTTCCTTTCTTTGTTTCTATAACCCTTTGTTCCCTATGAAGTGGAGGTGGTATCTCCATTTTACAGATAAGAAAACTAAGGCTCAAAGAGGTTAAGAAGTAATTTGCCCAAAATCACACAAATGTGTATCAATGCTAACATTAAAATACTCAAGTCCTGGGAACCTTTTTCCCCCCAGTTTCCCATTCTACCTCCTATCTTTGTATCTCCTGTAGGATTCAGTAGGTGCTCGGTAGATAAAGTTGAACATAAAGGATATGTTGTCGGGTCCCTAGTAGGGCTCACAATAATTCATCATTGATGATTGCCTGTCTTACTAACTCTTTTCCTTACTATTCAAAGAATACTTAATTTCAACTCCAAAGCAAAAAAGCAGCATTTCAGACTTTATAGTATAAAATGATCTATTAAGCAATGGTGTACAATAGCTATTTTTAATTTTTCTAATGAAAAGTCATGTAATATGCATAAAAGTCATGGCTCATCTTTTGGCTGGAATATGGATTTTTCTCTTAATGGTTTCTATTTAATTCAACTTCTTAGACTCTTCATATTGCAAAGTATAACTTTTAGGGAAAAGTTCTGTAATGCTTGAATCCAATCTGACATTCTAAAATGCATCTGTTAGAGTCCAGAGCAGTTCCAGAGACAGTAATAGGAGGATGCCCCTTGTCTCTCCATTCCAGTTACACACGTAGCTTTGCTGTACTTTTCCATAAATTGTGGCATTATTCTAAGGAGAAAAATATTGGAAGATGGAATCCAGCTTTGTAATTTATGGGAATATAGCTGTGTCCTGGGGACTAGTGTGTGATTCAGGTCTTTATATGTGAGTAAGGTGCCCTAAGTGATGTTTGGTACCTGGAGAGTTCATGGTCAGCTCCCCAGAGTGTGCTTTTTCATTGAGGCTGCCGATAACCCTAGTCCTAGAGTTTTGCAGCCTGGAGAGAAGTGTGGCAGTACCTCACCTAATCCTGCTGGCATTGGCTGTCCGCTGCTTCTCTGGCTTTGGGTGAAATGGCAGCTGCCAACCAGCCACCCTGGCTTTTTGTGAGGCCATTACCTTCCCTGAGATACTTCTTATTAACAATGAGCTCTGCTATAGCCTCAGGAACTCGCAGTACCTGGAAGGATAGTTTCTGCCCAGCGCACAGCTTTCTGTTCCTTTAGGATCTGGCCAGTTGTCAGTGGAGAGTTTGTTCCCTCAGGTGGTTGACAGGTAAACACATAATTGATAGGGTGTTTGGAATAATTATATTCTTGCCCATCAAACTAGTCTTGAGCCAGCTACATACATACTTTGGAGCACTGAAGAAAACATACCTGGGGGAGGACTACCTTCCTGGCACTTTATGATCGGGCATGTTAAGGTAGTCTTGGAAGGCCTCGTGGAGGGCATGGAGGAAAGGGTCAGCCAAGAAAACCCATCAAACCCCTTCCAAAGGTATATGGTATCTTTTTCTTATGTGCATATTTCTTTTCATCTTTTGTCTTTTTAAAAATGCCATAAGTAATTTGTGAATATATTCTTATTTAAGATTTAAACAATAAAATACATATAGAACTCCTATGAAAATTTTCCTTCGGCCCCCATCTTTGTTTATGCTGCACCACACATGCTCCCTGTCCCCATGGATGTCCACTGTCAATAATATAGGCTGTGTCCTTCCAGTCCTCTTTGTATTTGCAAAATCAAAGTAGCTTTTGATATGAATTAGCTTATGGGTTAATGTGTGTATGTGTGTAAATAGGGTCATTTGATACGTTATTCTAGAACTACCTTTGTTCACTGAATATACCATGTCCTTACTGATAGACATTTAGATTGTTTATGGTACAGGGTGTTCTAAACGTCTCCATACAAATGAAAAACTTTGTAATGAATATTTTGTAAATAAAGGGACATTTAGCTACAATTTCCCATTTTCCCTATATATGGTGACTTTTGGGACACCCGGTATTTTGCTGTTACGAATAAGGAAGAATTGCATAAATCTTTGTGCACATGAGCTAATAATCTTTAAGATTTCTAGAAGTGAAATTGCTGAATTAAAGGATATAAATGTTTCAAATTTTGATGGATTTTTCCTGAATAACCTTCTAATAAGCCTTCTCCAGTTTATACTCCCATAAACAATGCATGAGAATACCTGTTTCCATATGTCCTTTTCAAAGCTGGATATTATTCATATCTTTTTAAAGGCATGGGTGAAAACCTGCTTTATGTAATTGCTGCTCTTAAGAGGTTTATAGTTTGCTGAGAGTATCTCCTTGTGGGCTAAATTTTCTTACCTAATTTGTTTTTTAAGTGGATAGAGTTAGAATATTGGTGATTAGTCTGAATATTTTGGAGCACATGTGGAGAATTGCATGTTTAAGTTCTTATTAAATTTCACTGCTAAAAACTGTCACTTGACATTTTGTTTGTACTAGGTGTGGTGTTTTTTACTTACATATCTCAATTCTCATAGCTTGTATTAGTCATGTGTTGCTGGGTTACATATCATCCCAAAACTTAGTGGCTTAAAACAGCCAACATTTATTATCTTGTTGTTTCTATGGGTCAGGAATTTGGAACAGTTTAGCAGAGGGCTTCTGTCTAGAATATCTAAGGTTGTAGTTAAGATGTTGGCCTTGGGGCTTCATAATCTGAAGGCTTGACTGGGGCTGGATGATCCTCACTCACATGGCTATTGGCAGAAGGCCTCAGTTCCTCCCAACATAGGCTTCTCTACCCTGGGGCAACATGACAGCTGGCTTCCCCAGAGAGAACAAAAAGGAAGGCATAAGACTTTTGTGACCTGATTTCTAAAGTTGCCAATTGTTAATACCACTTTATTCTGTTCACTAGAAGCAAGTTATTTAAGTCAGGTCACATTCAAGAGGAAGAGAATTAGATTTCACCTCTTGAAGAGAGGACTATTGAAGAATTTATAGACATATTTTAAAACCATCACACATCCCTACAAGATGGTTGTTAAACAGTTGTTGTTATACCCATTTTACTGATGAGGAAAATAAGTTCATTACTTATCTGGCATTATCTCTTACTTCTTGGCCTCTGTCCTCCACCGTGCTTGGACTAGCCTTCTCAAATGCCCATCCTGGACAAGAATGTTCATTCTCAGCCATTCATTCAATCAGTAAATGCTTATTGAGTGCCTGTCTTTGTGCCAGGCATATTGTGGAAAGTAAAACAGACATGGTCCTTGATCACATGGAGCTTATAGTCTTGAGGAGAGAACCTTAATTAATAGTCACATAAATAAATAAATCATTGTCACTTTGAGAAATTCTATGGAAAAAGTCCTCCTGAGCCTATTCATACCATTGTACCACGTCTGTTCCCCATTGTGACCCTCACCCTTATAGCCTGGAAAGAATGCTTGCTTTGTGTTTATATATCAAACTCTAACTTCTTTGTTAGTCTAATTTGAGTCCTACCTCAATGAAGCCTGTCCTTTTCAGCTTGCACTGATACTCTTTTCTCAGAACTTTATTCAGTATCACATTTAATGCCTAATTGTTTCTTTAGTGTGAAACCTGTCTCTCAGCTATATTGAGAGCTCCTTGAGATGAGAGATCTAGGAGTTTCCCTCAGTTTCTCTCATCTCACCCCTCACATTTGGTCCCAGCAAATCATGTCATCTCTACTGTGACTGCCTCTGCTACCACTCAAGTCTAAACCATTATCTCCTGCCTAGACTATGCAGACATCCTTCTTACTGGCCTTCCTATTTCCACTAACCATAGGAATCTTCCTACAAGCTGTCTCCATTCATGTAATTATCCTGTTTACATGCCCTGTCTCATCACACTTCAAATAGAGTCGATATCCTTGTCCTGGTTTACAGAGTCCTGCCTATTCTGTCCTTTTCGTGTGTCTCTGGCCGCACCTCCTACTTCTCTCTCTGTCTCTTCTGTCTCTCTGTCTCTCTCATGTACACACACATATTTTGTGATCTGCCACCTGACCTTTCTATTCTATAAATATGCTATGCTCTTTCCTGTACTGAGGCCTTTGCCCAACAATTCCCTCTGCCCTGAAATGTACTTCATCCAATTTTCATATGATTAATTCTTACTTATTATCTAGATCTCAGTTTAAATTTCATCTCCTTATAGGGCCTTCTCTGGGCAGTCAGTCTAACACAGCTACCCAGTCACTCTTACCAAGTCACTTTATTTTAATTTTTTTCTAATGCTTCCCACTATCTAATTGCACTAAAATTTAAATACCACAAGATTCCTGCATCTGTGTTGTTCACCACTGGTGTATAGTAGGGCTCAATACATATTTGTTGTATTAATGAAGGAGTGAAAAATCGTCTTAAGCCTCTGAATTTATCCCTCCTAGAAGGAAGACAGAGGAGAGAACCTGAGTTCCCAGGCTCCTCACTGGACTCCCTTGTTCAGACCAAGCTACTGCTCACTTGGGGAACTCTGTTTAAATTCTTTGCATACTGCTTATTACTGTCTGATTTTTTTCTTCTTTGTTTTTTGTTTTTTGTTTTTGTTTTTGTTTTTTGTCTGGCACAGAGAAGATGCTAAACATTTGTTGAAGGAATGAGAAGGGAATCAGATTCTGCTTTGTCCTATATGCCCCAGTGCCTCCTACTGTGCTTGGCCTGTAGCAAGTGCCCAGAAACTCCACTAGTTACCCTATGAGGCTGATCCAAATATAATTGCTATTCGTAGATCTGTGTTCTCATCCAAGACTTTGGAATAGGAAAGCAGTTTGGAACTAAGGATCTTTCAAGAATGTTTTGAGCAATACTACAAGGCTTGTTAGAATATTATCTCTGCAGCCTGAAACTGGGTATTATATAGGTTCCCCCAGTTCCCATTCAAAAGAGAAGTCTAGCTTCTTAGAATTCTGCCCTTAAATAGCAGAAGAAAAGCCACATTTTATTTTGATGCAGCTCCTATTTTAATACATTCAGTGCATTAGTCAGTGAGTCAGTGGGTATATACTGAGCCCCTTCAGGATACAAAGTAGTGCTTTGGTTGAGCTATTGAGTTTGAAATATTAATCACATTATTAAACCAAAACCAAATCCCCAAGTAGTTGAGAGTGCTGTTCAAGTTGTCAGGGTATAGTACCTGTAGACTATATTTTGTGATGATGGGCTTTTACTTTATATGTTCCCACTTGGGCAGGAACAAAAGTTCAATAAATAACGGAGGTGTTATATTTTACCAAAAATGAAATATTGATGTGGCCCTTGATCATTAGCTTTCTTCCTGTCCAATTGTTGAAGGATTGTGTGGTAATTACTACATCTTTTGGGTAATTTAGGAGTTTGGGATCTTGTAGCTACCAGGACTAGAGTAAAGAATAATACTTGCTTTTCCCTCTTTGGCACTACTGTTTATATTGAACAGGAAAAAAGGGGGTATTATTGCTGCCTCCCAGATCTCTAGTCTAGGCAAGATACTATAGTTCCTCTACTCCTATACCTGACAGCATAACAGAAATGCATAAAATCCAAGGGTACCTTGACATCATAAACCATAGAGTATGTGAAGGAAGCATATACTCTACAAATACTGTTTTTATTGTTTGTTATTCTTTTTCTTTCAGATTTCCCTGTTGTCTTCTGCAGTAAACCACCTCAAAGCCAATGTTAAGTCAGCTGCAGACTTAATTAGCCTGCCTGCCACTGTAGAGGGACTTCAGAAGGTAAGTGCTATGTATGTGTACTGAGATTAACCTATTGCGGTAATTCTAGCTTCTTATAAGTTTTCTTTGAAAGCCTGGAATTTGAAATCAGCTGCTCCAAGAAAGCAATAACAGAATGTATCATTGTGTTCTAAAGAGTTCAGAACAACTATGTTTTGGTCTGGTTAGTTGGGCCTTTAATTTGTAACAAGTTTCATTAGCTATGGTTTATATAGATTCATACCTTTTTATTTGGCTCTGGGAGTCCCAGAATTGCTGTGCTGGGATTTAAGTTAGCATATATGGATTTGCTTTTTAACACTCGCCTTTTCAGTTGGTCATTCACAATGTGTTCATGAAAGCAGACCAATTATACATGAGAGTTGCTCTGAATCTCTATTTTCCATGCTTGAAAAAGAATTTCAGGAAAGAAAGGATCCAAGGCAGCAGTCCCTAACATTTTTGGCACCAGGGACCAGTCTCCTGCAAGACAGTTCTTCCACACAGGGGTAGGGTAGAGCTCTGTAGCCTGATTTCTAACAGGCCATGAACTGATACCAGTCCACTGCCCAGGGCTTGGGTACCACAGATATAGGGAATGGCAAAATTAAGAATTCAGGAAACATTTAAGTATTGGCAAGAATAGCAAAGGAAACTTTAAAACACTCCTACCTGGACTATAAATGGCAAAAATCACTTTGGAAAACAATTGGATGTTATTTTATAAAGGTAAAGGTGCACATACTCTAAGCAGTTCACTCCCAGGTATATAGACTCTAGGGCTGAGGCAAACAATAGTTTAAAATTTCTACTTACTTGATCCCTAGGACTCAGGTCTAGAGTAGGAGGCAAGGACCAACTAGAAGAATACTACCTTGAGGATCCTTTGAGCTAGATGGGGAGAGTAGGCAGGCATAGGAAGGGAGAAGAAAGTACCTAATTAGAACACAAGGAACATCATCCCCTGCAGCAGGGAATGGGTGAAGGGATTCCCCAAACAGTGAGTGTCAAATATAGGATCTGACTTTTAAAAGCAATTGTATGATAAGTTTGATCTGATGATGTGCCGGGTCCTATGAGCTTATGGGTTGTTTCCACAAAGGAGTAAAAGATTCCTAAGCCATGAGTGAAAACAAAATTTGTTGTTCTATCAGTATGTGCTCAGTCTCCATAATTTACTACTTGTCCAATATGGTCATCTACTTAAAACTTAAAAAAAAATTGTAGGGACAGCTTTGATGAGGCCACATTCTTGCCATTGTTCCCTAGGCCAAGTGGGGAAAAGGCAGGCCTCTGTAGCCTTTAGTATAGGAGCAACCTTGGCAGTCTTGCATTAGAAAAGGAAATTGTTTTTTTCTGGTATTCATTAATATAATAAACATTTGTGGAGCTTCCTCCAGGATGTACCAGGCACTTTGCAGTTGGTGGGAATACTTGTTTGAGAGTTTTGCTGCAGAGTTCACATGGGTCTGTCAGCTGCTTTCTTAAAAAAAAGATCTTTAAACAGGAGCTTACTATCTTCTGTATCCTCATGGACTCATACATCCAGCTAGTGAGGATTCTCAAACAGTAGGTGTCTTTGAATGCCTATGGCTTATTTAACAACAGAGCTTACTTAGATAGCATACCATCTTAGAGTCTTCCAGCCACTATATTATCTCTTTGCAAATCTGTGCATTTATAATGCCCAGGCACTGCTTTTATTGCAAGTGGCTCAGTTTTGAAATAGTAGGTCATGTCAAATGCCTAACTTCATTGTATCACATGTAATTTTTTAAATGTTGAAAATGTTATCTCTTGTTCTCTTGGACTCTGGATATCAGTACAGTAAAAAATGATATTGGTTAAAAATACTAATTTAGTGGCCGGGCGCAGTGGCTCACACCTGTAATCCTAGCACTCTGGGAGGCCGAGGAGGGCGGATTGCTCGAGGTCAGGAGTTCGAAACCAGCCTGAGCAAGAGCGAGACCCCGTCTCTACTATAAATAGAAAGAAATTAATTGGCCAACTAATATATATATATATAAATTAGCCGGGCATGGTGGCACATGCCTGTAGTCCCAGCTACTCGGGAGGCTGAGGCAGAAGGATTACTTGAGCCCAGGAGTTTGAGGTTGCTGTGAGCTAGGCTGACGCCACGGCACTCACTATAGCCTGGGCAACAAATGAGACTCTGTCTCAAAAAAAAAAAAAAAAAATACTAATTTAGTGGCACTACAAATAAAATCTTAATGAAAGGCCAAAACTCCCAAAAAAGAGTGTTACTGCCAACCAGTAACACTCTTTCGGATGTTCTGTTAGGACAGGCCTTTTTAAAAAGATGGCTTCTGAATTATATCTCCAAGTCCCCAGTCCACTTGGGCTCCTTAGTCCTAATGAAAACAAAGTAAGCTACTATCCATGTCTAACTCTATTCAGTGGCTGCTGAGAGGATGCTACAGTGGAAGCAGAACAAATACTGCCAAATGGAATTTTTTTTTCATCTCTGCAATGCTGGATTTCCCAAAGCCAAAAGTGGTTCCTGCCCATTTTTGCTCAAAAGTCATCATTTTCTCCTGACACAGTGGCCATCTGCAGTGTTAGCTCAGGCCATCTGCCTGCCCACAGCAGGAGACTTGATAGGCAGTTTGTGAGAAAACCTTACCCATGGGTGTCAGATTTATAAACTAATATTTTTTTCTTTAGGAATGATTTGGTTTTCCTCTAGGAAAAGTTCTTTGAGAAAACTGCTTGTTTGATAGATTGGTGAATAGATTATTGTTAATCGTCTCAGCATATGTTATGTGGAATTCATAGTTCGAACAGATTTGAAATAACTAAAAACACTGATCTCCATTAGGTCAGTGTTTAATGTAAATGAAAATCACGACATACACTTCCATTAGAATAGCTAAAATTGAAAAGACTGTCAGTGCCAATGTTGGTGAGGATATGGGATGAGAACTCTCACACCCCGCTGGTGGGATTATAAAAAGATACAACTGTTTTATTTATTTATTTATTGAGACAGAGTCTCGCTTTGTTGCCCAGGCTAGAGTGAGTGCCATGGCGTCAGCCTAGCTCACAGCAACCTCAAACTCCTGGGCTCCAGCAATCCTTCTGCCTCAGCCTCCCGAGTAGCTGGGACTACAGGCATGCGCCACCATGCCCGGCTAATTTTTTCTCTATATATTAGTTGGCCAATTAATTTCTTTCTATTTATGGTAGAGACAAGGTCTTGCTCTTGCTCAGGCTGGTTTCGAACTCCTGACCTCGAGCAATCCGCCCTCCTCGGCCTCCCAGAGAGCTAGTATTACAGGCATGAGTCACCGCACCCACCCGATACACCTGTTTTAGAACAGTTTGGCCATCTTTTAAAAAGTTAAGCATAGGCCTCCACCACTGCCACCTGAGAGGAGTTGGAGGAGGACAGTGGTCCACACAAGTCAGGCGAGTGCTGTGGTGCACAGTGGCAGGGCCTCATGTGCTTTGGGAAGCCTGGGCTTCAGTCTCCCTTCTGTTCCCTGGAAGCGGGCCAGCACTGGAGTAGCAGCAGAGGTGGAGGCACTAGTATGTCTCTCTCCTCCTCCTACGCCAGGCGGCTGGGGTGGCTGGAGGGGGGTCTGCTGCCCAAGAATGGGAATTCTCTTCACCAGAATATGGAGACTATTCAATCACCAGGAGCACAAAGTCATCATTGTTGGGCTGGATGAAGCAGGGAAAACTACTTTACCAATTTTCTATGAATGAAGTTGTACATATATCCTCCATAATAGGAAGTAATGTAGAAGAGATAGTGATTAATAATACATGTTTCCTAATGTGGGATATTGATGGCCAAGAATCGTTTCATTCTTCCTGGAACGCTTACTATACTAACATGGTGTTTGTAATAGTTGTTGTGGGACAATACAGAGAGAGGATATCTGTAACGAGAGAAGAACTCTATAAAATGTTAGCACAGGAGGCCCTAAGGAAAGCTGGATTGCTGATTTTTGTTAATAAACAAGATGTTTAAAAGTGCATGACCACAGCAGAAATCTCCCAGTTTTTGAAGCTAATGTCTCTCAAAGATCACCAGTGATCACCAACACAGGCATGCTGTGCTCTTACTGGCAAAGGATTGTGCTAAGGACTTGAATGGATGATGTCATGACTTAAGATTAGATGATCTCTACTGACCTCTTCTCATTGACTTTGTATAAACAAATTGCTGGACTTTACCTGGAAGCTGCAAAAATCAATGGTTTAGATATGTTTATAATAAACTGATTTAAACTTTTCCTATAAGAAGAAAAATTAAGACCACTTATTTGAAAACAAAGATAAGTCTCACCTTCCAATTTGCTTTCTCATTAGTTCCTTCCCAAGTAAGTTATTAAAGCTGTGATTGACATTTATCTCATAATCCTCTCAGGACATTGTGTAGCCAGTGTTAAGTACAAAGGGAGAGGAAGACATTTTGAACTTTAAGAGCTTTATTATCAGTGTAACCCTCCCCTAGTTAAATATTCTCTTTTTGCTTCATTAAGTCAAAAAACAAATCAGCACAGATACTCAGGTTTCAATATTTTAAAATGTAATGTTACTTATGAAAAGTGTTTTGTATAAGGTGTATGTATTGTGTATATGCCTCACATTCAAGTTAATGGCTTTGATTTATGTTCTAAAGAAAAGCAAATAATACAAAAATTAATAATATCCTTAGTTATAACCATAATAACTACTGGCATTGGTGTAAAGGGCCATTTTATACTCTTCCCTTATGTTCTCTGTATTATATTAACCAACCCCCCCCAAATCATTGAGCCATTCTTAAAAAAAAAAAAAAAGGAAAAGGAAAAAGCTTGCGGAAAAAAAAGTTCTGCCACACACTCAGCTATTCACTTTCTAGGTGTTGTGATCATAAGAGAGCACGTGATAAGGGAAATGAAAGCATAAGTCCACATGAAGACTTATGTGTGAATGTTCATAACAGCTTTATTTGTAGTAGTCAAATACTGAGAAACCTAAATGTCCATCAACATTTGTCCTCAATGTCCAGGTGAATAAACTAATATCGTCATTCAATGGAATGCTACACAGCAACATGCTGAGGAACCACAACATAGATGAATCTCAGTTATACTAGTGAATGAAGGCATACTTTTAAAAGTACTACTTGCTTACTGGTTGTGTTTGTATAAAATTCTGCAAAATGCAAACTGATTTATAGTGACAGAAAGTGTGTATCAGTGGTTGCCTGAGAACAGGGAGAGGGGATAGACTGGGGTATAAGGAAACTTTTGGAAGTGATGAATGCTTATTATCTTGATTGTGTTACTGGTTTCACAGTTGTATGTGTGTCAAAATAATCAAATTATACATTTTGAATATATGAAGTTTCTTGCATGTCAATTATAGCTTAATAAAGCTTATAAAAAGGAAAAAAAACACTGACTTTTCTCCATGTTTTTGTTCAGAGTGTAGCTTCCATTGGCAATACTTTAAACAGCGTCCATCTTGCTGTGGAGGCAATACAGAAAACTGTGGATGAGCAAAAGAAAACCTTGGAATTACTGCAGAGTGATACGGTAAGATCTACAAAAGCTCCAAAAAGTCAGCATGCTCTTTGCTCACCCTCTGTGTGAGAATTGTGATACCAGCTTTCCACTGATCTGAACAGGCCCTACTGTGCACCTGTTTAAAAGATCTAGCAATCAAAACAAGCAATATATGTTGATTGTTCTGCAATCTGTAAATTAAGCAGTTACAGTAGATAGAATCAAAGCTGAGTCTTTTGCAAGCATGGTGCTAGAGGAAATACAGTGATAAGACAATTCCTGAAAATGAAATGAGTAGGACAGAAAGTGGAAAAGAAGGAAAGGGAAGTGGGAAAGTGTCTCAGTTTATCTATTGCTACATAACAAACCATCCCACAACTTTGTGGCTTAAAACAAGTTATTACTTCTCACTATTCTGTGCATCAGGAATTTGAGCAGAGCTCTTAGACTCCCGGGTGCTGAGAGGTGTACTAGAGGATGAAAGGCCACCTGGGATGTTCCACCTCTAGCCAGGCTGTCAGTTGATAAATGCAGCCATATGTGTAACCTCAGCCTACACCACATGGAACAGAAGAATCACTCCTACCCCCACCTCCCAGCTGAGTCCAGTCAAGCCAAGAATCTAGAGAAACAATAAATTGTTGTCTTAATACACAAAGTTTTGTGATGATTTGCTATGTAGCAACAGATAACTAAGACAGAAGCAACCCCTGTAGTACCCAGGAATTATTTTCAAATGTCTCTGGGTCTCTCAATGCTGCTGCAGATGTAAGCTGTCCGCAGTCATTCGGAGGCCTTAATTAATCACTTCATGGGTAACAGCTCCATGAAGGATTTATAAAAGGTAAAAAGGATGGCACAGCCCTTGCTTTCTTGGTGGGGAAATGTGTTTTATGCGTAACTTACCTGAAATCAGGATTATTCAAGGCACACAAAAGTTCCCTAGCCTCACCACAAATTTCTAGATCTGCCCCGCACCCACCTAGTGCTGTGCAAGCTTCAGAATTCCAAGTTTAAACTGGGTAGTTTGTACCACGGAGACCTGGGCTGTATTAGAGAGTTCTAGAAGGGAGGGCGTTTCAGTTTCTTCAGAACCAGTACTCCGCACTGTTATTTAGTGGGGCTAACCCAGAGGAAAAAGCTTTGACCTGAGTGTCTAGGCACCTGTTGCTAGTTCTAATTGACACTGAGTAACTATGTGACCATAATAACAAAAACCCCTCTAACTCAGCAGTTCTTTTATTTTTATTTTAATATCCTGATCGTTACATTCTCAAGGTATTGACTATCTTCTAAAATATGTTTTCCTTACTAGAAATTCCTGCTTTCTAGAACCATGGGTTATTCCTCTCCTCCTTTTCTCTTTCTTGTTGCCTTTTGTTTTTTATAAAAGCGGGTTGATAAATGTCTGTGATTTCAAATTTCAGGAAAGCAATTTATTTTCACCAATTGCATTCTGTTTTAATTAAGTCTGCTCTCTTAAACTTCCATGGCTTCTAATAGTAATCCTCCTACTGGCATACTTTATACTGAATAAGTTATAGTTATGGGTTCTTAAGGTTTAAGCCATGCAAACTTTTTTCCCACTAAAGGGAAAAATTTTATATAAACATGTACTTCTGTCTCTGCAAAGAGAGACTTGAACAGTGGGAATGGAATGGGAAAGGAAGGATACCCCTCAAGCAAAAGTCTGGGTATGTGCTATAAGGGAAAAACTAATGATGTGTGTGATTGGTATAATAGTATGGTCAATGACCAAAGCCAGTGGTTACATGACTGGCTGTCCTTTTAATGTCCAAACCTCTAAGTCCAGTAGAAATGATAACACTGTCCCAGATTGAGTTGGTCCCTGGAAAGTTATAGTGATTCTGTAGTTTATCAGAGAGTACAGGTAATGGGGGAGAGGAGAAATGGTTTCAAGGGAGATTATTCCATTAAGAGACTGAGAAAGAGACTAGGAAGATCTCAGTTCCCTGAGGTAGATAATCTTGATGCTGCTGGTCCCGCTCATCCTTCAAACTGGGCAAAGTACGTGGTGACCCAAGGCGGAGCACTGAACTGGTTACATTACACATTCTTGGGAAATACTTGTGAATTAATCTATGGATACACTCTAATAATTACTTGTTGTCTACACTAACCTCCATTCCTCTTAACAGGATCAACAGGAGACTGCTGGAGGCACCCGAGTCATTCTGACACCTTCAGCCACATCAGAGCTTGATAATAAAACCCACAGTGAGAATTTGAAACAGGTATTGTTTTTGTCTCTGGCTTAACTCTCTCTGCCCACAGTGGGCTACGGAGGCAGCTGAGTTGTTTGGGCTTAGTGTTGTGATGCCTCCGCAGGCGTCTCCTGCATCTGTTTGCCTGCCTGGGAGCTGAATGAACAGAGAGGGGGATGTGTGTTGGTATCTTGTGATCCCAAATGCTGCCTCTCTCTTCTTTAGAGCTCTGCATTTTTCCCCTTGCATGTCAATCAGTGGGGTAAATTCCTTTTCATATCTTAAAAGACATAGAATCACCAGATTATCCTAAAACTCTTTATAAAAAATAGCAATCTTGGCATGTTGAAGATGGATGGATAGCACATTAATCCAGAGTGATGGCTATTTGGAACCACATTGAATTCTAAGAATGTTAGAAAGCATATCCTTGAAAATCAGGATTTTCTAAAGTCTAATGACAAAAAGGCGAGAGGAGAAAAAAGGATATTGAGTTCAGAATCACATTAAACAGAATAAAGGAAATCTTCACTAAGAAGAATTCCTGTCCTGAATTTAATGCCCTTTAAAACCTATAGTCATCATTCCTTTTTAAGTAGCAATCTGTACTAGAGGATGTCAATAAAAATAATTGAATCTTGTACTAAATAATGCACTACTTGTTATGGTTTTGTTACATGAGCCAATTCAGTAATTGGTATTGTTCCTAAGGTAGTTTTGTTCTGACAAATTAGGTTAATGGGCCTTTCAGTTAATAACCCAGCAAGATTTCCTGCCAGCAGGTGAGGTAAACATTGGGAAATCAATTCCCAAGCTCTCAGCTTCCTAGGACCAGAGAGTGAATCATGTAGGCAGTCCTCTTCCTTCTTTTTCCCTCCTGTCTCGCTGAGGTCAAACAATTCCAGAGGGAGTAAACTGAGAGCAATTTAGAGTGGGAGGGACAAAGCAGAGACAGGCAATTGATGGTCAAAACCAGGAAAAGGAGTTTACTTCAGTAGCTTGACACAATAATGGTTGTACGGTGCTACTGGCCTGCATGTCTAATATACATCTGTAGTGGATTCCACAACTTGATTTATTTCTGCTCTAGGATATCCTGTACCTTCACAACTCTTTAGAGGAGGTAAACAGTGCCCTGGTGGGGTACCAGAGACAGAATGATCTTAAACTCGAAGGGATGAATGAGACAGTCTGTAATCTTACCCAGAGAGTCAACCTGATAGAAAGCGACTTGATTGCTATGAGCAAGTTAGAAAAGAAAGCAAACCTGTCCTTCAGCATGGTAAGCCCTTTCAGATCTTTTGTGACGTATTCTATGTTGCAGTATGTTTTGTCTGTACATGGATGACATTCCACAACCTTTTGAAAACAGTCTTCTGGCATATTTGAGAGGTTACGCATTTGTACTGTGCTTTATCCACTTTATCCGTGTCTCCTTTAATCCTTGCACCAGCTCTATGATGTGAGTGGCACAGGCACTGTTAGCCCGGATTTGGAAGAGGCGATATGGAGAAGTCCAGTTGCTTGCCAAGGCCTCACCGCAAGCTGTTGGCAGAGATGACAAGTTTCCTATTATGTTACCAGTGGCCCATCTGGTAGGGAGGCTCTGGCACGTATGTCCAAGGGAGGGCTTCTTGATCTTTTTTAAGTTGTTAGGGGTGAGAGCCATGCAAGTGACAGTAACTGAAAATCTTTTGCCATTTCTTTACACCTGAACTTGGCTTTCAGATTCATCCTGCTTCTGTCTATCTATTAAGGAGAACCATTTGCCCATAATGCCAGGAAAGTCATTTAAAACAGATCAGGTCAGACCAGCTCCCCAACTTAAGAAGTCATTGAGTTCAACCCCTCATTTTGTATTAATGTATAAAGAAACTGAGTGACCTACTAAGTCACTGATGCTGGCAGACCGTGCACATTTACTGGTTTTCATGTTATTAATAAAATGTGGGTTTTTTAAAATCACCTTTCACATAAACACTGTGCAGGGATCCATATGGATTATTTTTTAATAGCTGCAGGCCCCACCCTTAGTGATTTCATACAGCAAAGACACAGGCGTATATTTAAAAATGGAAACCAAATACAGGAAATTGTACTATAAATTCAAGTAACCACCAAAGCTGGCTGCAAGCCCACAAATAGAGTAGAGAACTGTGGCACATGGAAAGCAGTGTTTGAACTGGCTCTGCCACAGTGGAGCCTTGGCAAGTTGCCTGGACTTGGCTTTGAAGGGTGGAATAGGAAGACCCATTTCCCCCTCTTGCTTTACAAGGGCGTGTAATTTACTATAATACAATGCTGTGAAGATTAAAGGAGCTTTATTTTAAAAAGCCCTTTTGAACTCAGCTGAGCTAAGTATAGGCTAGGAATTTTGGATGATGAGCATTATGTCTTGAAGGTTTTCAAGATTATTATGAAAACATGCCACCCCCAAACCCCCCTTACTGTATCTGCCCTCCCTATTTTATTTTTCTCCAGCAGAGAAAATTGGTAATAATATCCATCTGTCGTGATGTTTCTTCTAACAGCATCATACCCAGCATGGTTCTGGGTAAAAGTTCTATCGCCTTTTATACTTCAAAGTTCAAAAGTTTGTGACTGAACCACTAGCAGCACCAGCTTCAGTGGTGTCTCTCTGTGGCCTTTCTCCCTCTCTCCTCCCTTTTCCCACTCCTGCCATTTCTGTTGAAAGTATTCTGAGACCCTTTAAATAAATGTGACCAATTTGTTTAAACACTTCGGTACGGCACTCGCCAGCCGTGAAACCTTGCCCACAACCGGCACTCATAGTTCGCACTATAGTTTGTGCTGTGCATTGATGACGAATCCGTTTTGCTCTTGTGCAGAGGTCCTCAAACTTTTTGAACAGGGGGCCAGGTCACTGTCCCTCAGACCGTTGGAGGGCCAGACTATAGTTTAAAAAAACTATGAACAAATTCCTATGCACACTGCACATATCTTATTTTGAAGTAAAAAAACAAAGGGCAAAAACACCCGCATGTGACCTGCGGGCAATAGTTTGAGGACGCCTGCTCTTGTGTGATGAGGAAAGCTTTAAAGCGCTGAAAGCTTATTTTACTTTATAGGCAGCTTTACTTGTAATGTAAATCAGAATGGGTAACATCTACATATATGTTTTTATTATGTTATTTTTAAATGTTCACAATTTTATTTTGATAAATGAAAAATTAGAAAAGTCAATTCGAAATTATAGTTTTATTTTATTCATATCATAAAGAAATAAGGCAAGTTTTTGAATATTACGATAAATTTGTTCTTTGGTGTGATAAATTTTGAAGCATGGGGCTATATACATAGGCCAACATTACATTGTTTACAATAGTATCTAGTACTACGCCTTTTATTATTTTTTGAGCATACAATACATCTTATTGGATTTTTCCTTTTTGTTTTATCACTATTGTAAGGTGCTGGAAAATGTCTTTCTCTAAAACTCATGAGATTTTCTGATGCAGTACAAGGGTTGTTGTATTGCCTCGATTTGGAGTACTGTTGTAGAAGTTTTGTTATTAATGCTAAAGTCGACGCTCGGCTATGCTCCTTCATATCATGGCTGTGCACCTTCATATCATGGCTGTTGGCTACAGTCAGTGCTCAGCTGTGCGCGTTCATCTGTGGCTATCGACTATAGTCGACGCTCGTACCAAAGTGGTTAAAAGTGATAGATGTTGTTTAAATTTTAATGTTTGCCTTTGATCTTCCCTTGTTCCTTTTGCTCTTTAAGATGGGTAACAGAGCTGCCACTCTGAAAAGAGAGTCTTGGATCAAGTGACCAACAGAACAGATACAGTAAAAATCCAAAGCGTAATGGTAAATGAGAGGAGGCTTTTCCTGAAGTAAAAATAAAATACATCAGCATTTCTGTGCTTTTGATATACTACTTCTTTTTCAAATGGAGCACTTTTATCTCATATGCTGAACCATCAAGACAAAGCAATTAGCAAATTAGTATATTAGTTAATAAATGAATATTTTATCAGGCACCTACCCTGTGCCAAGCACTTTGCTGGGAGCTGGGGTGACCAGCATGAGCAAGGCAGACACATGACCCCTATTCTGGTGGAGCTCAAAGTCCATCAGTCAGAAAATCATTAAGACATAACTGAATAGATCATGAATCACAAGTATGATAAGTGCTACAAAGGAAAAGTATAGGGTATGATGAGGGGGCTATCAGAGAACCAGGAAGGCTTCCTAAGGAAATGACTTTTAAACTAAGACAGCAAGTTATCTATACTGATGTTGGGGGACAGAGGCACAGATAATCTAAAAATGATGTCTAACCTAAAAATTACTTCCTATTTTTAGATTGCAGATTTATGCAGTCCATTTAAGAGCTTCAGCCAGTTCCCTTCACCTTGTACCTTCCCCTTTTTTGTTCTTCCCAAACGTACTGTCAAAGCAATCTGTGATACACTTTAATATCCTAAGACAGAAAGTTTGATTACAATATTCTCTGATTAGAGTGGTGTTTAATATAAGCCCTGGGCTGAGATAAAGGAAAAGCCAGGAAGATTATGACTGAATGACTAAAATATCATCTCCGATGCACATTGCATTTGAGAAACTCAGAAAATATGAGGTTCAGAGGAAATGAACTTGGATTGGAACCATAGTCCAGGCAGCTTTTGATGTGATGCTTTCCATCTTTATTTTTTCTTCCTTAATAATTTTATAGACTAGATAAAGTCACTTATTAAGGTTTTAATGCTAGGCTTTGGTTGAGTTTTCTAACTGCTTATGTAGTTTTTTTTTAAACTTCACCTAGAGAATGACAAGAAAAATACAAGAGCACAAAAAATTAGCACTAATACTATTAGAAAGTAGTAGTGATTTCAGCAACAGTTCATGTTTTAACAGTAAATATCAGAACACAACACTAGTATGCACTTTTGCCTAAATTTCGTGGCTTTACTTTCAGACCCTTTGTTTTTAACTGTCATCCCAATGTATCAGTTCCTTTGTCCTACCTCATCTAAACATCCTAACCATATATAATTTCTCCTTACCATTAATTCTTCAAGCATTTAGTACCTCGTTTTTGTTACATATGTTCATATTTTAGTTCCCTAAATAAACCAAGAGTGATTACATACAGTAACTATTAAGGTAGAAATATTGGAGAGAGGTAAGTAAATATATATTGAATAAAAGAAATGTGTAACAAGTTGATGTTTAATTAAACGTAGGATCAGGACTTTTCTTGGTAGCCTAAGTAGTTAGCAACTAGCCTCATAGAAAACAGACTTCTCTCTTTTTATAATTAAGTGTATTTTTATAGGCCACTCTAGATCCTCCTGGGACTGAGGCAGGGTGTAGGGAAGAAACTTTTTAAAAAGATGTAAGCAAGCAAGACTTTGAATTGAAATAGTATAGCTCCTTCTTCATGTTCCTAATGGTTCCTGCCACCAGTTGAATTGTCACCAGGAGAGAGGGAAGATGGGGGAATACTGTGGTTTGTTTTCGTTTATTGCTTTTTTTTTTTAAGATAGTAAGAGCATGAAACTCTGCCTAATGTGGTCTAGTCACAAGGTGAAGTAAGATATTCAGGAAAGTTATTTAGTTAGTGTGAAATAGCTCCTGGAAAATATCCTACTCATTTAGGAAATGGGTGTCACACCTGAGCAAGGGTACATTTCCTTTACTGCTGACACATGCATGCCTTCCCTCATCAGCTGAAATCTTCACAGTGAATCAGATCATCTGTAGCATAATGTTCCCTTAATGGTCTCAAATCCAGCCAGACACTCATCAACCTTGAGGACCAAAGATATCGCTATTATTTGTTGATTCATTCCTTCATTGCCTTTATAAGGAACCTACTGAGGGTCAAACATTACGTGCTAAATAGGCTCTGGGAATAGAGCAGAGACTTAGATGAGGTCGTACATCCACCTTAATTAAACCTCTGTGATCTTTGTTTTGAACAGAAAGAAGATAGTTCAAATTCTCAGGTATCCAAGCTAAGAGAGAAACTGCAGCTTATCAGCGCTCTCACAAACAAACCTGAGAGCAACAGGCCTCCAGAGACTGCCAGTGAAGGTGAGAGCTGGGCGGCTTCTGAATATTTCATGCAGGCTTGGGCAGCTTGCCTCCCACACAGGGAGCGGGGAAGGTGTTCCAGCAGTACTGATCGAAGCAAGTGAGTGATGCCTGAGCGCACTGAGATGAAGCTGAAACACTTTGCTTTCATTTAGAAAAAGCCCATTTTGTACATGATTTGTATTCTAGTCTATTAAGGGAAGAATGGGTAATGTTTAGCTGGAAATAGACTTTTCCATGCTGTCTGCATCCAATTATAGGCAAAAATGTTACTGTCATAGCGGATATTAAAGCAGCCCTAAATATTGTTTATGGGAGTCTTTTCATTTCTCTAAGTATATAAAATTTACTTTAAAATAAATATTAGTCCTTCTGAAAATCATTAACAAATAGTGATGGGATCATTGGGTTAAAAGGGCCCTTGGCTTTAGGTAGGGACATAGCTAATCAATATTAGCAGATACATCAACCTCCACTAATTTTGGTCCTATGAGAATATAACCAAGGCATTGGACTGTGTTGGCTTTGATCCCTTGTCCTCCCAAAAGTATTTTTCAGTTTTTGAAAAATAATACACTCTCTTGAATTCTCTTTAGGGTAAGAAACAGAAATACAGTGGGTAGCCTTGTCCCTGCATTGTGCTACGTAATCCTGTGGTAGCACTGTCAGCACCAGGTTGTCTGCTGACACATATCCCCAGTCTGGGCTTAGGAGATGCTGGCACATCTCACAGGGTGTCAGAAGATCTTTAATATCCAACCACTATGCTGTTGTCACTTGGCAGCTTTAGACTCTTTCCATCTAAACATGTAAAAAGCTAACTTGTACCATAAGATCTTCCAATGAGACCGCTGCTTCAAACCTTAATGTAATATGAGACTGATCTTCACTTGCCCACAAACATATCTCAGTCCAAGCCTTTAACTTCACAGTCACTATGCTACTTAATTCTCAACTATTTCTCAAATAAGTACGTATGCAGTTACCCTAAAAGATGACCTTCAATACTAGTTTAATTTGGTGTTAGAGTCAATAATACTAAATAAAATCATATGTATTTGTTACAGAGCAAGTACAGAGTTTCACATCAAAGCCATCAGCATTGCCAAAATTTTCACAGTCCCCTGGAGGCCCAATTGAGAAAGCTGCCCAACTAAGACCTATCTCCCTACCAGGAATTTCTAGCATTGAAGGTAAATTTTTATATCATGGGGTAATGATGATGGGACTGTTCAAAGTAATAACTTTTATAATGTGTTCTTAACCTACAAAAAAATTATATTTAACATGTATTTAGCACTTCCTATGGGCCAGATAGATATGCATTATTTTATATTATCCTGATAACATCCTATGAATATAAGTATTCATTTATTATACCCATTTTACTGATAGGGAAACTGCCCAAGTCCACACAGCAAATAATTAATTGAGGCAGAATTCAAACCTAAGCAGTCCGACACTGAAGTTTGCACTCTTAACCAATGTACTATATTGTCTCTCTACTAATTTTGTTTAGGGTCTTTATTCATTCACCAAGCGCCTCATTAAACTCATTCTGAGCAGTAAGAAAACAGTATAAGATATGGTCTCTCTCCTCAAGGACATTATAATCTATTGGAGAAGGCATAAAAACAAATACAATACTGTGAGATTAGCAAAATAAAGTAAAAGTTGACCCTGTTTGTCAGGGCCCTCCAAAAAAGGAGGGACCCTTCTGCCAAAAATCAGCAAAATAAACATTAGTGGGAAGGATATGATTTACAGGAAGATGTGTTTGCCTTAAGCAGTGTGTGTTCTGTCCTTCATTGTGGTGTTTAGAGTCTCTTGATTTTGCATTTGCTAACTGCCTGACAAATCACCGGCTCCTGTCCACCTGCCCTCTTCCTCTGGCTCTTCTCTTTAGCTTAGAAACCATTCCACTGGCAAACATTTCTTTACCTCCCAAGACTGGATTATGCTCCTCCTGTACGCTCTTATATTTTGTTTGCCCCTGTTTAGCACATGTCACCCTGTTGTAATATCCTGGGGAGATACAAAGTTTAACTTCCTGTGGATAAGGGCTATCTATTTCTTGTTTACTCCCAGCCCTTAGCACAGTACTTTGTTAAGTGAATGAATGAGTTATCTATATGCTGCAATTAAATGCTTAAAGCATAGAAGACTTACAAATTTATATTACCATTTAAATGCGATTATTGTTTTTTTCCTATTTCTGATTTTGTTTGTTTGTTTGTTTTCTGGGAAGAGAATTTTAAGGTGTGTTTAATGGCAGCACAAGTTGCATCCTCCCACTCTCCATTATTACATCACCAATTAATGAGAACGAATGGGGAAAAGACTGTTAGTTTTGTGCTTCAGTCCTCAGCATAGGCTTTAGCACTTTTGAATGACTTTACTTTTGAAGTGACATAAAGCAGCAATGATATTTTTGTTCGAATACTGCTACCAAGTACATAGCATATTGTATAAACTCATGCCAGAAAAAAAAAAAAAGCCAGGTGGCTGCTTGGTGGCAGGCATTGGGAACAAGTGTACCACTTGCTTTTCTGGCTTGCAGAGAGCTTTTGAGGTTTTATTAGCTGCATTGCTGGACCTTTCATAGGAGTGAGAATAGGACCCTATTCAGAAGCTTGTTTACAAGAACTCCTTGTTGGACACTCCTTACACGACAACTATTTTCCCTCCTTTCGGGCCATTTTCATTCTTCGTGAGTACTAAACAGCAAGAGGCCTATTGAATCTAGATGTGGCATTGAATAAATGAAGAAAGTAAAGGAATTTAGGAAGATTTTTAAAGGAGCATATGCCCCATTGACCTTCTTTAGTATTAGGGACAAAATCTTCTATTTGATTATGAGGACACAATCTAGTTCTTTTTAAATGTTATATAAATAATCAGCCTTCCTAAGTGTTTATTATGGGGCCCTTAAGAAGAAAAATATTAGAAGAGACTAATATTGATAGAAATTCTCTAATCCTATGGACTCAAACAGTGCCTTACAAATTAAAAAAAGATAGATCAACTGGTAGTATTACTCTCTTTTTTTTTTTTTTTTTTGAGACAGAGTCTCACTGTTACCCAGACTAGAATGCCATGGCATCAGCCTAGCTCACAGCAACCTCAAACTCCTGAGCTCAGGCAATCCTCCCGCCTCATTGCCCCGAGTAGCTGGGACTACAGGCATGCACCACCATGCCCAGCTAATTTTTTCTATATTATTTTAGTTGACCAATTAATTTTCTATTTTTTATAGAGACAGGGTCTCGCTCTTGCTTAAGCTGGTTTCGAACTCCTGACCTTGAGCGATCCACCTGCCTGGGCCTCCCAGAGTGCTAGGATTATAGGCGTGAGCCACCATGCCTGGCCTCTCTTTCTTATTTATATTAAAAAAAAAAAAAAAACATGTAGAGAAAGCATGCTTTGAAGAGATATAGAGTCCTCTGGTTCTTGTTTTTAATTGAGATACAATTTACATACCATAACATTCATCCTTTTAAATGTATATTTCAGTGGTTTTTTTAGTGTATTCACACACTGTACAACTATCATTACTAATTCCAAAACATTTTCATCACCCTAAAAGGAATCTCTATACACATTAAACACTCACTCTCTAGCCCCTCTCCCCCTATTCCCTTCAACCGTAACTCTCTCAACCACTGTCTATGGATTTGCTTATTTGGGGTGTTTCATATACATGAAATCATACAATATATGGCCTTGTGTATGCTTCTTTCTTTCAATATGCTTCTTTCACTTAGTATAATTTTTATGGGCTATTCATGCTGTAGCAGGTAGCGATATTTCATTCCATTTTATGGCTGAATAATATTCCATTTTAGCGACATACATTTTGTTCATTCATCAGTTGATGGAAATTCAGGTTGTTGCCACTTACCTAGGAATGGAATTACTGGGTCATTTGATTACTCTAACTTTTTGAGGAATTGCCAAATTGTTTTCCAAAGTGGCTGTACCCTTTTATATTCCTATCTGCAGTGTAATAATATAAGGGTTCAATCCAGTTTCTCCACATCGTAACACTTGTTATCACTTATTGTTTTGATTATAGCCATCCTAGTGATTATGAAGTGGTATTTCATTGTGTTTTCAAGTCCCTGGTTCTTGAGCTGCTTAATTTCTGGATCCAGAGAGACAATGTCACATATTAGAACGAGCAACAGACTAGGTAATAAGAAAAGTTGTATTCTAGTCCACTTAAGAGTTATGTGGGCTGGGCATGGTGGCTCACACCTGTAATCCTAGCACCCTGGGAGGCCAAGGCAGGCCGTTTGTTCAAGGTCAAGAGTTCGAAACCAGCCTGAGCAAGAGCAAGACCCCGTCTCTACTATAAATAGAAAGAAATTAAGTGGCCAACTGAAAATATATAGAGAAAAAATAAGCCAGGCGTGGTGGCACATGCCTGTAGTCCCAGCTACTTGGGAGGCTGAGGCTGAAGGATTGCTTGAGCCCAGGAGTTTGAGGTTGCTGTGAGCTAGGCTGACGCCACAGCACTCTAGCCTGGGCAACAGAGTGAGACTCTGTCTCAAAAAAAAAAGTTATGTGACCTTAGGCAAGTTACTTTCCTCTTTGAGCTTTGGTTTTCCTATGAAAAATGAGGAAACTATGAGTGTTTTTTATTGTTACTATTTAAGGGCTTCCAAGTCTTTCCTCCAGTCCCCACCCAGCTCTGCAACAAGAAAGCTCACAATATGCCACACCTGTTTCACAAGCTAGCTCCTATCAAGTAGCTCATTAAGCCTCTGCTTTCCTTTTCTCCCTTTCAATTTAAGAATAAGATCTGGAATATCTAGAAGCTCTAGATAGAAAGAAAGCCAGTTCATTCATTTCTTCTATGATCATCTGTCACTGCTTCTGTTTTGAGGTCTAATGCCATATAGTTTTCCTCTCATTCTTAAAGGATTAAAATTTAGTCTTTCTGATTTAGGGAAACCCTAAACTTTACCTTTTGGAAACAAAATATGAAAAATAGCTTTTCCTTTAGTGCTTTAAATTCAGTTAAGGTTACTTTTAACTAAATTTAGCTATATGTGTAGACATATACATTTTTTGTAATTCCTTTTTAACAGATCTTCAGGATTTATTCCACAAGACTGGCCAGGATGCGGATGGGAAGCTGACCTACCAGGAAATCTGGAACTCACTAGGTTCTGCCATGCCAGAACCAGAGAGCTTGAGAGCATTTGATTCCAATGGAGATGGAAGATACTCATTCCTGGAGCTAAAAGTAGCTTTAGGTGTCTAGCGTCATTGGGCATGTTTTAGAAATGGCTGTGTACCCTGGACTGCCTAAAATCTACTTACCTAACAGAAACAACCCTTACCCATCAGTCCTCTAGTCCTCCAAACTACTGTAGCAGACACATTGCCACCTTTTAATTGTTTGAAGAAGCTATATAAAAGTTATTTTTTTAAAAAAGAAGACCATTTTACTTATAATATGATGTTCAGAAATCTTTGATTTCCTGACAGTAGTCAGATCTTACATTTTTAAATTGCCAGAAAAAAATAATAAAGCCCTCTTTTTTTCTCTTTCCTTTTTTTTTTTTTTTTTTTTTTGAGAGGAGGAGACCTTATCTTTTAAAACTGGGTAATGTGTATAGAGAGAATAAGCCACCTTTTATATTTCACATAAATTTGCCTTAAATTAGTTGCACTTTATAGAGACTCAGAAAATGTCTTTTCTTTAAAAGATAGGCCTTTTCTGTTTGTAAATATTTAAAAAGAAAGAAAGATTGTGCATATTGTGTGGAAAGTAGGAAGAATGATTTTGAACAGGATATGAACAAATGACTTGTTATTAAAAATTGCTAATCTGATCTGGCTAGCAGTTGAAACTGTGTCCACATCTCCTTAAGGCATCCCTCAAAGGCCCAGATGCTGCTGTGGGCTTTGGCTTGGTGGCTGGGGGAATAGATTCAGGGAGTAGACACTGTGAAGACAGTGCTGACTCCAGGCTCAGGAAAGTAGGATTCTGGTACTTTGTTCCTGTTCCCTCAGCTAATCCCAACCTGGGAATCAGAGAAGTCTTGGGGATTTTTCTCATTTTTAATCTTATTTCAGGGTTTATGAGCCTAAAACCTTATCCATTTTCTCTCTTCAGAAAGCTAGGTTGTCTTCCCCCACCCACCCACTCAAGTTTATCTTAAAGCTATAGCTGGCTTCCACCTCCAGTACCATCTCCATTCTGAATGGCAGGGCTAACGTCCCCTGGTCTCTGTCTCAGATTGACCATCCAGAGCTAAAGCTAGGCCTCTGATTTTGACCCAGGAAACAGCACCCCGTGAGATTTTACCTGAGCGCTAATGAAGAACCTGGTATGTTTCTCTGTGGGAAGAACAAGGCCAAAAAGGTTATGAAATGAAACATATGAAATCATATTTGATATCCTTATAGTTAGCTCAGAAGTAGCTAGAGGTTTTCTGTCCAGAGGATGCCAAAGTATGGCAGGGCAGGCCTGGAGCAGGGGCCTTCATGCGATGGTAGCAAGTTTTTTCAAATCTAATAAAAGCAAGTGCAATACTCCCTTCAGATACTTTGGTGGACCTGGACAAATGGACTAGAAGGAATAATACTTGCATGTCCCCTGTATGTTGAGTCTAAACTTGACGTGTTGTTCCTAGAAGCAGTCTTTGGGCAACACAAAAGGAAAAAGCTATATAACTTTGCTTTAGGCCAAGTCGGGGAGAAACTAGAGAAGCTTTCATGACACAGACTTCTTTCATAGAGATCATTTCCTTTTTAACTTTAAGTTGCCCTGTCAGCCTTGAATACAGTCCAGCATCCTTAAATATTTAAGGGCTGATTTTTTTCTTTCTGATATTCAGTTTGGTGTGAACTAATCTTAAATTTTTTTCTAGAAGTATTAAAATTTAGTTAAAGCAAGATGAGTCTTTTTCCATGAATGTGTCTGCTTATCTCATAATGGCTTATGCTTCTCCCTTTTTTTATTTTTTATTTTTGTTAACATTTCTTTTGCTCATCCAAATGATTTCACTTTCTTGGAAAGGTTAAAATATAGTATAAAATTAACCTGGCACTTTAGATAACTTGAAGATAATTCTTATTCTCTGGCTGCCTTCCATGCCCCCCTTTTTTTAAATATATACTTCCTTACAGATTTTATAACAACCAAATAAAATTCTAGCAATAAATTGAATTATACTGCTATATTTGTATATACTGTACCATAAATAGTATGTCTGTACCTGGAAGGTATTTTTTTCAAGAACTGATTTATATGAAATATACTTGAGGGTAATGTAGCTTGTCCTTTTCCGTTTCAAATTCTTATTCATAGGCAGATACTTTGAAGACACTTTAACTCTTTGCTGTATGTACTTTTCTTTTGCATCAAATAGCTATAGGTGAAGTCTGTCTTGTTTTTTAGTTTATCTTCTGTTCTTCCCACCTCGCTCAAGCTTGTCTGTCTAGCAGCACCCCTGAGCCAGTGTGTAGTACCATCTTTTCCCCTACCAAGTTTGGCAGAGGTGTTTATGCTATACTCTCAGACCTATGAATACCCTTGTCATCCTGCCTGAGAAAGTACCGTATCTTCCAGGCAGAAGTAGGGTATATTGAACTCCTTTGCTCTAACTTGAACATACCCACTGGCTTAAGAAAAGAGCCCCATAAGCCTGCTCAGTGTTGATTTGGGATTTTTATTTATCTTTACTTACCCAGCCTGTGACTTGTGTTCAGCTGTAATCAAGCCTCATCTGCCACAACTCAGCTCTGAGAGGAAGATTGGGTAGTGATGGTGAATTTGGTTTTGGTTTTGGTTTTAAATCCTTTTAGCTTTTTAGCCAGCAGCTCCTACTGCTTCTTTCTTAAGTTACCCAAAGCACTGCTTCTTGGTCCTTTTTTTCTTTTGCCTTGTACTATCTGATAAAATGTTTACTAAAAGAGCCTCCCCATAAAACAGAGAGGCAAAAAGGTAGTGTAGAAAGAGAAGACCCAAAAGAAGAGAGTACCTAACTCTGAGATGACTGCAGTGTCATCTAAAGGGCAGAGGGGTGCCTGGCACTCAGGAATGTGTCTGATGCAGCAAAGCTGAAGAGTGGACACCCCTCACCTGTTGCTGGCCATTCTCCCTTCCACTGGAGTTTCCTTTCTTAACAGTTGCTGTACATAACCCCGTCGGCCCCCTCACGGTCCTGCCGGTCACAGTTGAGGATTTTGACTGTGATGGCCTCATACTCATATGATGGCCTGTTGAGCTGTTTTTAGTGATAGTTTTTTTTGCTACACACCTCATTGGCTCGCTTACCAACACCAGCTAGATGTGGACCCTTCTCTCACATCCAAACCAGAACACATTTGGGTATTCCTGAGACTTTATAGAGCGTGTATTGTTTGTTATACGAACCTAACCTACCTTGTTGTTTTCTCATATTAAGAAATATAAATCTATTTTGTTTTAGTGGAGCTATTTTGGTAATGTATTAATATGAGCAATTTTGGTTGTTTATGGCGTGAATTCAAGGTTTCCATGATTTGATTTTAGCTTTGCTTATTTCATATCAGTAATATAGCCATTTTAATTTATCTAAATAAAACGTTTTCTTTTTCTCTCACTGTGTCTGAGTAAAGCCTCTCTCACTCCCCCAATTACTAAGAAAAAAAAATATGCTTTGATCCCTGTTTTTATGGACTCCTTACACCTTTTGAAAGCAAGGAGTACTAGATGCTGAGCACCAAGTAATGTTCAAGAATCTGTCTTAAAGATGGCAATATTGGGCCTGAAGAAGCAAAGGCTGCAGGGCACAGGCTTTAGGCATCTCCAGGGTGGGAAGGGTGGGTGGGGAAGGAATGAGCCCCCACCCCTGAGTCAGCCAAGAAGCACCACTTAGGCCTATTTTATATATATTTTTTTAATTTTTAATTTTTATTTTTTAAATTTTTCTCTATCTGCCACTGACACTGTAATATTTTATATTTAGAGATTCAGCATAAGAGCATGTTTGCAAGAAATATTCCATTGCCTTTAAAAAGGGAGTGGGGCCCCCGCTTGAAATCTATCACTAGAGAGGGGTCATATAGGAGCTAGAGGTTTTTTTACACATAGAAATATAAGAAAAAAAATAACTCTACATATTTGCTATATTCTGGGAATCTCCTCCTCCTCTCCCCCGCACACACACAAAATCTGGGTGGGCTGGGCACGGTGGCTCACGCCTGTAATCCTAGCACTCTGGGAGGCCGAGGCAGGAGGATTGCTTGAGGTCAGGAGTGTGAGACCAGCCTAAGCAAGAGTGAGACTCTGTCTCTACTAAAAATAGAAAAATTAACCAGGTATTGTACCTGTGGCTTGTACCTGTAATCCTAGCTACTCAGGAGGCTGAGGCTGGAGAATCGCTTGAACCCAGGAGTTTGAGGTTGCTGTGAGCTCGGCTGACACCATGGCACTCTAGCCCAGGTGACAGAGTGAGACTCCATATAAAAAAAAAAAAAAAATCCGGGTGGCCCTTCCCCTCAAGGAAGACCATACATACAGCTTAGGTCATTGACAAATAGGGTGAAAGGCATTGTTCATTTCCAAAATCATTTATCTTAAAATTCATTTTATCTTAAAACTGAGTCCAAATATTCTGTATTATCTTTGTGTCTCCTTTTAGGACCGTTTCCAGAAGGTATGAAATTTATTAATATTCTCATGTAGTACATCCTAATGTTTGGGGAGGGCGTGCATCCCAAAACTATGGATATATTTTTGTGTATAATTTTAGGGGGGTTCACTGACCAGCCCTCCTCCAAGCCAAGTTAATGACACCCTACACACTTGTATTCACCAAGTGTTTTCTAACAAGACATCATCAGGAAAGGTGTCTTGTGGGAAGATGTGATGGGAAGATCAGGAACTTTGCTGCCAGGCAGATGTACATTGGAGAGCTGGCTCTGCAACATAAGAAAGATACAGCATATGCCCCTGGAACCTGTCTCTTCATCTATCCATTTGGCAGGGTTCTTGTGAGTTATTAGAAATAATGTATAAAGACACATAAGAACTCAATACATCACAGATATTAATAACAAAGAATGCAGTTCAGCCAGTAGTGCAGTGTGGCTCATGGGTCTCATAATGACTTGCTTTGCCTATGACATAGCCACTGTGAGTCACCATAGTCATGTGCCCTCAGCAGCTATCACTCTTGTGGCAGCTGTGCTTCACATCCCACAGAATAGCAGTGCCTTTGGCTCCCTAGCCCAAGGCCTGGCACAAATTTTGGGGTCTTAAAAAAATACAGGGTGGATAGATATTTAGTGCGTCCACAAGTACCAGTTCAGTGTGTCTCCCCACGGCCAACCTCCAGTTCCCATTTATAGTCCCATTTACATTGGTGAGATTCAGTGACCAGCTTGGTTTGCAAAGTACCCCTCATCAAACGGCAGAAGGACATTGCCCTCCTAACAGCAAATGAGACACAAGGGAACCTTGGACTTCTTTTAATCTTTCATAATGTGACATCAAGATGGGCCCTGACCTCTGTGTCAATAACACCTCCCAGAGTTTAGCTCCATTTCTTACTCCGCACCTGATAGCTGCAGCTCCCGTAGGGAGAGGAAGTTACAATTCTGAGGCAAAAGGCTTGGCATTGAAGCGGTGGTCTCCGTGGGCCAGTGTGGGGAGGGAATGGAAGTTGACATTCCTTTCAGAAGAGGTGGCCAGAGGGTAGGAGACAGAGTGGTTCAGCATGGGTGGCAGGTTGCAGAGGGATAGGGGAAGGGGCGCCTCCTGAAAGATGGGAATCGGGAGCGGGGAGCTGGCCTGCGGCTGTGGCATCAGCATCGGGGAAGGTAGGGACTCCTGTAGGGGCAGCTGCCGTGCAGGTTGCAAGGGAACCGGCGCCTCTGCTTTGGGGCTGCCGTCTTGGACAGCATAGCTCCTGCCTTCGGGGATGTCCAACTCCCACCGAGGATCTGGATTCTGGACCTCAGTCTCAGACTTGGTGACAGCCGGGGGAGGGCCTGTGTTGATGGCTGCATTCATGCCATAGTGCCGTCGCTTATTAATCCAGTACAACAGTGGGCTATAGGTGAATGTGGCAACTTTCATCACCTCCACCCACTGCTGGGCTCGCTCTTCCCGCCGCAGGTTCTTCCTCCAGTGCAGAAAGAGAATGCAGCCGCCAGTTACCACGGAACACAGCCCCAGGAATCCAAAGTACAGTGAGACCCACACTGAGGCAGTAAGAAAGAAAAAGAGGCAGGCTGGCTGAGAGCTCTAGCTAGGGGCCTCTCCCTGACTTAACCCTTAGTCAATCACTCCTTCCACTTAACTGCTCTCACCTTCCACCCCTCCGTCCTCATTGACTTGCCTCTTCATTCTTACTCAGTCACAGCTAGATTTCCAGGGAGTTTAAGCGCCACCTTTAGCTCTTTACAGATCAAGAAGGCCGAGTGGGCCGATCAGGAAGGGGACATGGCCTGCCCAGCTCAGTCAAGCCTCTGGTTCCCAGCCCAGGACCCAACTGATCCATCAGACTAAGGAGCCTCACGAAGAGCAAGGCCATCAAGGGAGTAAAAGTTTACCAGTTGACAGGGACACCAGTGTTCCCTCCCACTCCACCACATGCCTTCACCATTCAGCTGTGATTGTCCTGGGCTATTCACAGTATCTCTTCTGGTTGGGCAGAGCATGACGTCTCTGCCTTAGTTTTCTAGAGGAGACTATCTCCTAACTGCTTAGCACTCCTCCATATAGGCAGCCACCATCCTATCCATGCAAAGGATCTTCCCTGAGTGTTTGCCTGAAGGCAAGGGACAGGGATTGGAGGGGCACTTACCGCCAGGGAGGCTCAAGTCCTCCCTCTGAGAATCCATGTAGTTGAGCTTTGGTACCTGGCTGATGTCTCTGGGTAGAGGGAACTCACCCACCCATCTGTCCAGCCAATAGGAGTCCCCAGAATGCCCAGGCCCCATTGTTCCCTAAAGGAGAGGCCACTGGGTTCTGAGCACTAGGCATTCCAGGGGCAGTGGTTGTGGAGTGGTCCTGGGTTCATGGAAGGACGGACTCCATCCAGTGGCATCTTGTGGTTATAGTGTTCTCTACTACTTTGACAGAGACTGATCCACCTACTAAATTATGTGCCCTGCCCCTTACAGTGAACCCACAGAGCAGTCCCTAGGAAAAGGGCCCTTGTTCCTTCAGGGGCTTATCTATGTTACTGGTCTTTAGGGAACAGTTGATGGATACCTGTCGCCAGGGGGAAGCAGGGCAGGGGACACAGAACATTGGGCAGCCCTGCACTCAACAAATCTGACCAAGTTGTCAGGAGAACACCTGTTTAAGAGAACCATCTGGTCAACACCTCCTTCTCTGGCTCCCAGTGTCTCTCTTTTGTTTACTTACCTTCCTTCAACAAGTGCTGGCTGGTGTTTCCTGGGCATCAGGCCCTGTGGGGGCTCCCTACCATCTGGCCCTGCATCTCTTTCCAGCATACCCTCCCTCTTCATCTTTCACACACCTTCCCTTTCTGGCCAGGCCCGACTTGTTAACAGACCCTGTTCATTCAGGTCTCTGGAGTTGTGCTCATGCTGCTCCTTCACCAGGGAGCACCCCTCCCACCTTCCCACCACTGAACACCTCATCCCGCTGGGCTCAGCTCGACCCCTACTCTGTGGCAAACAGTCCTTTTGGTTGACTTCCTATAATCACATCATCTCCAGTTTCAAGGGACACTGAGAGTTGTCTAGTCCAACTCCCATCAAATGCTTGAGTCCTGGGATAGATCTTCCTGACCCAGCCACTAATCCTCCCAACTCAGGACTCACTTGCATCAGGAACTTGCTTACCACCTCCTGAGGCAGCTTGGTCCATTTATGGGCAGTTCAATTAGAAAGTCTTCCCTAATGAAGCTTACTTAAGTCAGCCTCCCAGTAGGTTGCACCACTGATCCTACCTAGGCTTCTTGGCACTACTTTAATTACTCCTCTATTAATAATCCTCCAGTGTGTGACTTAAAGCACTTTTCCACACAGAGTTCTCTCCAGGGTCCGCTTACCCTTGGCTCCTACATCAGTGGCCCCTGCTTTTCAGGCTCCTTTGCTGGTTCCCCCTCTTTCCCCTGATCTCTAAATGTTAGCATGCCCTAGGGCTCAATCCTTAGCACTCTATTTACATCCATTCCCTCAGTTATCCAGGTACATGGTTTTAAACATCGTACATACATTGACAATTCACAACTGTATATATATATCTCCTCTACTCAGAACTTTAGACTCATATACCGAACAGTTTGGTTGACATCCCTCCTTGCCAATCTATGGAATAATCTCTAACATCTCTGAAACCAAATTCCTGATCATCCATCCTCCAAAATCTATTCTATCTACAACCTTCCTCCTCTTCGTATTATACCATCTCTGCCCTTCCAATTGTTCAGACCAAAACCCTGCAAGTCATCCTTGACTCGTTTCATTCTATCACACCCACATTCACCTATTAGCAAAATCTTTAGGCTTTTCTTTCAAAATATACCGCAAATCTGACCACTTTTCCATTGCTATCATTTTAGTCCAAGTACTACCATCTCTCACCTGGATTACTGGTATCCCTGTAGGGTGACCAACATCCTTGTTTGCCCAGGACTAAGGGGGCTCTCAGGACATGGGGTTTTCAATGCTAAAACCAAGAAAGTCCTAGGTAACAAATTAGTCACCTGTGGGAGAGTTTCCATCCTTATCCCACATACCCTAAATTCCACCAGCAGCCAGAATGATCTTTTTTATAATAAAAGTAGATCATGTTACTCCTCTGCTCAAAATCTGCAGCGACTTCCCATCTCACTCTGATTTAAAATCTTAGTCCTTAAACAAGGCTTACAAAGCTCTGAGCAATCTAACCCTCCCTATACTTTCTTAGTCTCAGTTCTACTGCTGTGCCCTGACTTACATCGACACAATAACCTCTTCATCAGGGCCTTTGCACTTGCTGTTCCCCCTACCTGGAATGCTATTCCTCCAGATATCCATACAGATCATCCCTCATTGCCTTAAGGTCTCTACTTGAGTGTCCCCTTATCCCCCTCTCTTATTCTGCCTTTTCCCCCTGCATAGCATGTAGCATCACCTAACATTATTCATTCATTTATTTATTTATTTTGTATCTCACTCCAATGGAATGTAAGCTCCATGAATGAATATAAACACGGATCTAAGAATTTCAGAAAATGATAACTGCTATGAAGAGAATAAAATAGAGTAATGGGATAAAGACTATAAAGGGATGGGGTGGTTCATCAAGATAGGTTCCTTTGAGGTGCTGACAGGTGAACTGAGCCGTAGATGACTAGGAAGCCACACAAGATCAGAGCAGAAAGAACAGCAAGTGCAAGGACTCCAAGCCAGGTACGGGTGGGCACCCTTGAAGAACTTACTAATTATTCACTACACTGTTCCTGGCCCAGGGCAGGGCCCAGGGCTGATCTCCGTGAGTGCAGGCTGAGTTGAGCAGGGTTGAAGCCTCTATCTCTGCCCCAGCTGGGGTTTCTGTCAGGTCAGAGCCAGACAGGAAGGACTTCTGTGCTATCACAGAAAGCCTGCTCCAGGCCTGGCCCTGTGCTGCGAGCAGGTGAGACACAGAGATGTTGATCACTGTCCCTGACCCCAGGAGCTCACACCTGATTCAGGGGATCAGGAAGATGGTGGCATTTGGGTTGAGAGAAAGGGAGAGGAAGGAGAGAGCATTCCAGGGATCAAAATAAAAGCCTAAATACAGACTTGTCCAAGAACAAATCCTGATGGTCTGTGGGAGGGGAGAGTAGTTCAGTTTGGCTGGAGTTCAAGGTGGATGCCAGCAGGAAAAGGGAGTCGAGGTTTCAGAGACAACTGGCATCTTGAACTCACCTCTTAGATAGAACTTGGACTAGTCACTTAACGACTCTCAGCCTCAGTTTTCTCACCTGTAAAATGAGGATAATGCCTACCTCACAGGGTATGAAGCCGACAAAATGTCCTGCACACAGTAACCTCAGTAAAATAAGTTGCTGCTGTGGTATAGTTGATGAAAGGGCCTCCGATGCTGAAGGGCAGACTGTCACAGCGAGTGCCAAGTGAATTTAAAGAGGCCTGGAAGTTCGAGCCAGCTTTACAGAGGAGACTTGGCACGCAAAGGCTGCTGGTCCCGAGTGGGAGGGCGTGAATCTGGGCAGCCTCCCGTGAGGAGGCGGGCCTTGGCACACCCCGCAGCTAGAACGCGCGGAGCAGGGGCCAGAGCGGCGAGATCCCACTCCGCCCCGCCTTGCCCCTCTCCTGCGCCCGGAACCTTGGGTGTGCGGAACCTCGGTGCTGCAGCGCGGGCGCGGAGGACTCGGAGGGGGATGGAGCGGGCGCGCGGGCCGGGGGCCGAGGCCAGCGCGCCTGAGGAGGAGGAAGAGGAGGTGGAGGTGGGGGTGGGGGCTGCCATGGCGGCGGGTGGCGCGGGACCGGCGGTCCTGCAGGTGGCCGGCCTCTACCGGGGCCTGTGCGCGGTGCGCAGCCGCGCCCTGGGCCTGGGGCTCGTGTCACCCGCTCAGCTGCGCGTGTTCCCGGTGCGCCGCAGCTCGGGCAGGCCCGAGGGGGGCGCAGACGGCAGTGGGGTCGGGGCGGAGGCCGAGCTCCAGGCCAACCCCTTCTACGACCGCTACCGCGACAAGATCCAGCAGCTGCGCAGGTGCGGGCCCGGATCCTCGGCGGCGGGCGGGGAGGGGGAGGAGGGGCGGCGCGCGGCCCCAGTTTATGGGCCTTGCGACACCCCTGTGAGGTGGGCGCTAATACTGTCCCCACTCTACAGAGGATATATCGAGGCTCAGAGAGGCTAGGTCACTTGCCCAAGATCACTCAGCTAATTAGCGTCAGAGCTGGGCGTCTCTGCAAAGCCCAGGCTCTTTCCACATTTGTCTGCGTTTGTGCTTTAGTTCTGGAAACGCTAAGGTGGACTTTTATGACAACCGTGTGAGGCAAGCAGTTCAGAGAGAGCCGTTCTCGTTATTAAACTGGAAAAATGCCTTCCAGAGAAGGAACTTGACTTACTCAAGGTCACTTATTGAGTCAACTGAGGCCTGGCCCAGAGCTCAGATTCCAGATCTCCTAGTTTAGGCCCCTGACTGCAAGGAAAGGAGATTGGGGGTGGGAGGAGCGAGTCACAGTTGATCAATTGAACGTTCTCAGTAAAATGAGGAAACTGAGGATTAGAGAGAGTAAGGGACTTGTCAGAGGTCACACACTGGGTTGGATTTGTCTGACTCTGAATCCTGGGTGCTTAACACTACCCGGCAGCTTCCAGAGGCAAGTATCTGGAGATTAGAGGGGTTTGAGGTGGTTAGGAGAGGGCCATGGTAGGGTCCGAAGAGTTCAAGTGGAAAGAACTGAAGAATATCAAAGATGAAACTTAAAGGCTTGGGAGAGAATTTGTCAGGGTAGGAAGGCAGTTGTCTTACGAAAGGAAACCAAAAATTGAATACTGTAAATTCTGAGTTCTGTCTCATTTCTACTTCCACTGCCTTAGTTTACTCCTTAACTCCTCCATCATCCTCGAACTAGTGTTCCCCACCTCCATTCTTGGCCCTCTCTATCCCAGTGTATCTCACTGCTACTAAAGTGATCTTTCTCACTTTCTGAAACAATGGTGGAATAAATGAGTATTTTTGTTCTCTTTCCAACAGCATTTAGGTATTCTCAAGTATTTGTCATCTTAAAAGCTTTTCTTGACCTACATTCCCATCCAGCCTTCTGTCTTTGATCCCTCTTTGATCCCATTTAAACACAGGCATCTCTGAAGAGTTATCTACTCATACTCTGAGTACTTAATCAGCTCCCATTCATGAATAGATGAATGACTGGTTTTGCTCTTCTCTGCTTGATCATTCCCATCAACAACGTTTACACATACTGTTATCTTTTAAAGAGTCCAAAGTGCCCCATTGACTGAATAACATCCAAATTCCTTGGTGTTCACACAAGGTCTTCACACTCTAGTCCCTGCTGGTCTCTTTAGCCTTATCTATTACACAAACTTCCTTTGAGCATGGTCCAGCACAAAAAAATTAGAAGGGGATATTCCAGGTAAGGGGAGCAGCAACATAAACAAAAGTACAGAGGCATGAAACCACCTCAACCATTTAGGGATGTTTGAGCAAATTTCATCACAATATCTGTAGCACTTTCATGTACTTATTTACATGTCTGTCTCTCCCATGAAATAGTAAGCTCCCTGATGTAGGGACTCTGTCTTGTTTGTTTCTATATCCCCAGAGGCCAGCAAGAGCTCTGCTGCTCAGGCTGCCCCACGTCCTCCCTACATGTTCACCATGGCAGGCCGAGGTGTGGCTGTGGCCGCTAGCAGGGCCAACCTTGCTCCTGGTGTAGGTCCCAGGGCTGCCTGCAGCCCTAGCCAGGCAAGCACTATGCCCCAATGAACAGGAACCCCTGGTGTGGCTCTTCACTGAGGAGGAACTGATCCACCATGCAGAGAAGGAAAAAGATCAGCCCATCTATGTGGCAGTGAAGAGAATGGTGTTCAATGTCTCCTCCAGAAAGGAGTTTTATGATGCCTTGTCCAGAAAGGTCCACACAAGGGGTAGCCAAGATGTCCCTAGATCCTATAGACCTCACCCATGATATTACAGGTCTCATGGCCAAGGAGCTGGAGTCCTTAGATGATGTCTTCACAAAAATGTACAAAGTGAAATATCCCATCATGAGCTACATAGCCTGAAGAATTCTTAACAAGCACGGCACACCAACCTGGACTTCAAGTGTGAAGACCAGCCCCATTTTGAATGCAGGATGAGTTCTGATGTTTCATTGGCAGGAGCAGGTTCTTTGGAGGGTAGGTCAGAGAGACACTCAAATGCTAAATCTTCTACAATATAGCCTAAAACCTCTAAATCACTAGGATCTGAATAAAACAGATATTTCACCTATAGGGGCAAGGGGAGTTATCCAAGAACTGGATGTATTCAAATAAAAGCTTGACACCTAGTAGGGACATTGTAGGATTCTTACCTGAGTAAGTGATCCAAAAAGATTACCTCAAAGTATCTTTCCCTTCCTGAGGATTCTAGATACCCAGAGTGTAAGTATCTGAGGGACCAAGCCTTGTGTCACCCTGGGGAATAGCCTATAGGAGAAAAATGTTACACAGGCCCCTTGAGGAGTATCAATAGTTGAATAACTGGATTTCTTGTTCTACTTTCTTGATTTCTGAGCTCATGTCCAGTCCTTACTAATTGAAGGGCAAATCCTTCAGCCTCTCTGAATGCCAGTGTCCTTAAAATGTGATGCTTTGTTATTTCAAAATCCAAAAAGGTCCAGGTGGTTTACTTTTTGGTTTACCTTTGATTAGGTCTGACCCAGCTGCTTTTGAGTCCCGCCTGGAGAAGCGCAGTGACTTTCGGAAACAGCCTGTGGGGCGCTCCAGGCAAGGTGATTTTATCAAATGTGTGGAGCAGAAGGTAAGATCCCCCTTTTTGAGTTGTTGGTTTACCAGCACTCCAACCTCCTTCCCCCAATCCTTGTCCTTGAAATGGGTTCACTAATGGATCTACTGGTCAACTGAACATAGACTCTCTCAGTCTCCATCCATATATGTGTATATCCTGCTCTTTCTAGGCAAGGCACTGTGGTCATGGTGGAGATAGAAAGCTATGAGAGGGGCAGTTTCTGCTCCTAGGAGGTACAGTCTAGTGGTCAAGGCGAGGCACACAGGGCAGTGGGCTGTAGGGATCAGGGAAAATTTCCCAGGGGAAGTAGAACCTGACCTGGGCTAGGAAGAGTGTGAAGGATTTAAATTAAGCCGAGAGGAAGGAGTAGGACTTGATGTAGAGCAGGAGTCATCAAACTTTTTCTGTAAAGGACCTAATAGTAAATATTTTAGACTTTGTGGGCCATGCGGTCTCTGTTGTAGCTACTCAACTCTGCTATTATATAGTGCAAAAGCTGGCATAGCCAATAAGTAAATGAGTGGGTGTGGTTGTGTTGCAATAAAACTTTACTTACAAAAACAGTTGGCAGGCTGTATTTAGTTTGCTGACAACCAACCACTCACCCCAACATCACTCCCACTGCCATGTTGAGGAATTAGCTTAAACAGAAGAAGAGCTTTGAAAGTAAAAGGAGTTTCAGGAAACAGTAAAGTACCTGGTCCAATTAAAAGGGAGAGGAATGGGCTGGGCATGGTGGCTCATGCCTATAATCCCAGCGCTTTGGGAGACTAAAGTGAGAGGATTGCTTCGGACCAGGAGTGAGACCAGCCTCAGCAAGAGCAAGCCCCATCTCTACAAAAAATAGAAAAATCAGATGAGTGTGGTGGCACATACCTGTAGTCCCAGCTACTTGGGAAGCTGAGGCAGGAGGATCACTCAAGCCCAGGAGTCTAAGGTTGCAGTGAGCTATGATGACGCCACTGCACTCTAGACAGGGTAACAGGGCAAGACCCTGTCTCAAAAAATAAATAAATAAAAAATGAAAATAGAGAGGAAAGTGTTAAGACTAAAGGTATAGGTTAGGCATTAAACTCTAAGCTGAGGCATTTGGGCTCAGTGAGCAGAGGCAGGATAACTTAGCTGCTAAGAGGATAGACTCTGGAACCAGGTGCCAAGAACGGAAACCTAGCTCTTCCACTTACTAGCTAGGTGACTCTGGAAAATTATATAACTTTTCCATGCCTCAGTTTGCTTATCTGTAAAACAGGAAATTAACAGTACCTATCTCATTGAGTTGTGCTGAAGATTGAATGAGATAATACCATGTAAAACTCTTTAGCCCAGTCCGGGGCATATAATATGTACTTAATTCATATTAGCCATTGTTATCTTTAAATAAAGAATAATTATTTATTTGGGAAATAAATAATTTAATAATTTAAATAAATTATTTATCTGGGAAATAATTATTCTTTATTTAAAGGGGAAAAGAATAATTAGCTGTGTATAGGAAAATTAATCTATTGCAGTGTTTTTCAAACTTTTTGACCATAACCCGCAGTAAGAAAGAAATTTTACATTGCAATTCAGTACACATATATGTATATGATTGTAACTGAAACATTTTTACAAAACAATGCTTACTTTTATAACATGCTGTACATGCTTTTTTAAAAGATGAAAAAGAAAAATAACAAGAATGTACAGCATTCTTGTTATGCTGTACATTCTTGTTATTTTTCTTTTTCATCTTTTAAAAAAATTCTGATCATAATCCACTAAATTGATTTCACGACCTGTTATTTGAAAAATACTAATCTAGGGTGGTGTACAGAACAAACTGGAGTGGGAGAGGCCAGAACCAGGAAGAATATGCAGTAATCCAGGTCTGGGCTGCAGAGAGCCTGAAATAAGGTAGTTATAGTAGAAAATTGGATTCTACATTGTGTTTTAAAGTCAAATTAGAGATATTTGTTTTACTTAGTACTTTTTTTTGCTGTGGATATCCTAAATTTTAAGATAATCTACTCAGTCTTAATAACTAGTTGAGTTAATTACAACAAGATTAATAGTCAGTGGGTTAATCATCACAAGTTTGAGGAACAAATTCAATCTCCTATGACAAACATAGTTTATAACTTTATGTGAACAAACAGCTCTTTACTATTAATACAAATATTGTAACATTGTCATTTCCTATAATAAACATATATAGTAGCAAGGTTGAAGTCAGTAGCTCTTGGAAATATTACTGCATTACAAACTTTCAGTATTATATGGGAAAGCTCTTTGCCCCTTTTTTGTAAATAGAAATTCACCTTTACAATGATAAGATGAAGAATAAGTAAAGATACAATTTAAATTATGGCAGCCCTTAGGTAAATATTCACTTACTCTCTTCCTTATCTAGCAAGATAGAGAGGAAAGCTAATGGCTAAACTGAACTCTCCATTCCCGAAGTCTTTTTTTTTTTTTTTTTTTTTTTTTGAGATGAATTCTCACTCTGTTGCCCAAGCTGGAGTGCAGTGGTCTGATTATCATAGCTCACTGCAGCCTCAAACTCCTGGGCTTAAGCAGTCCTCCTGCCTCAGCCTCTCAAGTAGTTGGGACTACAGGTGCACACCTTCACACCCAGCTTATTTTTAAATTTTTGTAGAGACAGGGATCTTACCATGTTACCAGGCTGGTTTTGAATCCAGGGAGCCTCCCACCTCGACCTCCCAAAGTACTGGGATTATAGGTGTGAGCTACCTCACCCAGCCCCCAATGTCTTTTTTTTTTACTGATTCACTGGTTTCCAACCACACAGGACTCAAAATCCCCCTTTTACAATAAATTTTTTTAATTCTCCCTTTTCTACCCTAAAATGAAACAATGTAAGTATGTAGACAATATAACCTACTTATATGCATAATTTTAGGAGAGGGAGAAATCAATATAATGCCCTAACCATAATATAAAGGAAAGTATTTTTTAATAAAATACATATTTTAGTATGTAAATTTTGGGACACATCCATACTGTGAGACCTAATGTAGTCATCAGATGCTTTCACCTCTTTGTGAAATAAACATGAACACATAAGCAGCAAATGCTAACTGGTAAAGGGATATTATATTAGTAATTATAAAAACTGATGAACCGTAAGTAGTTTTGTTATCTGTGACCCAAGATTCCACAATGTATAGTTATCTCTCAAGTTATATAGTAGTTACATTTCTGGGAAATTTAGTGTTTATTAAAGCTGTGTTTAGGCTGGGCATGGAGGCTCATGTCTATAATCCTAGCACTCTGGGAGGCCAAGGCGAGAGGATCGTTTGAGGTCAGGAGTTCAAGACCAGCCCGAACAAGAGTGAGACCCCATCTTTACTAAAAATAGAAAAATTAACCAGACATGGTGGCGCACACCTGTAGTCCCAGCTACTCGGGAGACTAAGGCAGGAGGATCACTTGAGCCCAGGAGTTTGAGGTTGCTGTGAGCTAGGGTGATGCCATGGCACTCTAGCCCAGGCAACAGAGCGAGACTGTGTCTCAAAAAAGAGAAAAAAAGCTGGGTATTTTTGGGTGTTTTTAAAGCTAGGTTCTAGGCCCAGGTAATTATAAATATTAAAATATTGTAGGTATTTTCACCTACAAGGATGTCTGGCTAAACACTGAAAAGTTGTATAGGATGAGGGAAAGTTCTTTACTATGTAGAACTCATCTCATTTGGTACCACTATTCCTCCCATAAATGCAGATATCACTATCCAATAAATTATCATGACAACAATAAAATTGTCCCCACAGATTTCCAAAACATCCCTAGGAAGGAAGTTAAGTACCCATTTAAAGTTCTTATTAAATGCTTCTGAGACTTTTTGGTATATAGTTCCAACTATTTTAATTACCTTATTTCATCAATTCTATAGCCTACTTTATTTTCATATTTTAATATCTCAAAAATTGTCTTAAGATAGATGTGATAGTAAAGTATTGTGCTATTGTTTAATTGGCATCATTTTCTGATACGTAAAATAATGGTACATCTTAAGATCATTGGTGTCTTTGATTTGATAAAATATAATAAGCTTGTACTTAGGCTTATAGAAATTTTTTATTTCTATAAAAGGAAAAGATACACAGAGTATGGTGACCAAAAGGTAAGGATAGCTGTGCAAATGGAGGGTTTTGTTTGTTTTGTTTTCATAGTATACCTGAGAGTGAGTGGTATGAAAATGAAATTAATTCTTTCCTGTTTAGATTGTTTGCATAAGAAGGAACAGCTATACTAGAATGCTGCCAGTTTATAGGGTGTGACCAAAAAGACTGTATTCAACAAGTTTTTGTCTAATTTGTGCGTACAGGTTCCATGAGCATCCTCATGAAAAATTTGAATTAATAAAGTACAGAGTGACTAAAGTCATGGTTTTATGCATAAAGTGTTTTTCAGCCTCAGAATCCCAGGAGTAGACTGTACTCTTTCCCTCTTTAAAGGTATGGTCTTGAACTTAGAGATTGCATGGAAGACTCAAAACAGCCCATCCCTACTATCAGAAACAACTCAGAATTGGATTTTCTGGTTGTGGCCTTTATCAGAGATAATGGGCTAGGAGAAAAAATAATCACTTTCAGTTATTCTTGGCATTTTTTGAGGGGGAGTCTAATTTGATAGAGGAAATACTAAGACAGTACTAAAAAAGTCTCTGGTCTTCTGAGGATGACTGCCATCTAAGTGCTGTCAGAAATAAGAAGCAGCTTTGGATAACATATCTGTCCACTTCTCACCTCCTCTGTGGTTCAGTGTGGAGTAGGTCTGAGGATAAAGCATAGTAAACCCAAGTAGGCCTAATTCTGAAAGAAGTTCCTCATATCCATAGTGGCAAGTATAGAATGGACTCTCAATGCCAATAGATGATAATTGCTGACAAAGAAATCTTCTCATCTCTGCATCTCAGAATCTTTTTGTTTTTGCTTTTTTGTTTTTGTTTTGTTGTTGAGATAGTCTCACTCTGTCACCTTGGGTAGAGTGCAGTGGCATCATTGTAGCTCACTGCAACCTCCAACTCCTGGGCTCTAGTGATCCTTCTGCGTCAGCCTCCCAAGTAGCGGGGACTACAGGAACATGCCACAATGGCCAGCTGATTTTTCTATTTTAATAGAGATGGGGTCTCGTTCCCGCTCAGGCTGGTCTCGAACTCCCTCAAGCAATCCACCCGCCTCGGCCTCCCAGAGTGCCAGGATTACAGGCGTGAGCCACCGTGTCCAGCCATGCATCTCAGAATCTTAGTCAGAGGAAAGTTGTCTCACTAACAGTAACTTTTAGAACAATGTATATGATTATTATAAAGAGTGGAGAGAAGCCAGTTCTCGGGTACAAAATTAATTAAGAAGATTGGGCACCTCACCTAGTTTGGTGATCTGTTTCTTATGAGTAAAGTGTAGATTAATATCCTGTCTCATCATGTATTTCAGACAGATGCCTTGGGGAAACAGCCTATGAGCAGAGGATTTACTAAGGACAAGGTAGGTTTCTAATTAAATATAGGGTCCAGGTCTAAAGTAGTATGGAGCATCTATAACAAGAGACTGCAAGTTTGAACATATGAACTAGTTCAGTGATTTTGTGTAAGATGATATTCCAAATATAGAGATAAGAAATATTCCTGAAACTTTTGTGTCCTTGCCATGACACATTGCCTAAGTGTGGGTCCTGAGAGTACTCGAGGAAATACGAAGGAAATGTAGCAACACTCTTCGTTTCTATAGGAAATAGTTTAAAAATCAAAAATTTATTTGGTCTGTCACTTAATTTACAAATAAGGAGTCACTCCTGGTAGAATAGCAGTTAAATAAAAATAACCAGGCTTTCTCCTCTTACCAGCTGCAGAGTGCTGCATGACTCATTGGTGAGGATAAAACATTTGGGAAGGATATGGTGACCTAATAGATACTCACCAGAAATAGAACTGTGAAAACCTGCCTGGGCTTGGGCATTCACTTTATCTGAGCATGTGGGCTTTCTTATACTTTTTCTTTGCTTATGATAGATGGATTTGCTTCACTGTCCTGACATGTTTGTTTCCCACAAGCTTAGAGACATAGTTAAGCTGTTTTGTTTTGGTTTTTAATTGTTGGTATTAATTCCTTTTTATTTATTTTCTATTTCAAGACTCTCAGTTCAATCTTTAACATTGAGATGGTAAAAGAGAAAACTGCAGAAGAAATAAAACAGGTAATGAATGAAAACGAGTTGGCATACTCCATGAAAATGTGTGTTCTATGAACCAAATCTGAGAGTAGAAAGAAGCATACATTTTCTGACACATCTTTCTAGCCATAATGAAAGGTAGTCATAAAGGCAAAAATGATGAATTACAGGAAGTAGAATGGCATAAGAAAACTTGTCTTTCTTGGTCTTACTCTTATATGTCTAATTAACTCATATTTCCCCTTTCTTTTCCATTCCTATTGCCCACATTTTATTTAAAATCATCAGTATTCTGTGCCTGGATTACTGTACTGCCTTTTTAAAACAGGTTTCCTTGCTCCTATTTTTCCCATTCCACCTATAATATTCTCACCAGCTGAGTTTTCTTAAAGTTCTTCTTTCATTATGGAGAAACATTGTATGTATATTGGATAAGAACACAGACTGTAGAACCAAGCTTCTGGTTTTAAGTCCTAGTGTGACATTATTAGCTGCGTGACTTGGACAAGTTAGATAACTTCTCTGGGCCTCAGTTTCCCTAGTGTAAAGTGGAGATAATAATATTATTTACCTCATAGAGTTATTTGGAGAATTAACTGAGTTAACATGTATAAAGCATTTAGAACAGTGCCTGGCACAGAGTAAGTGCTATATTTATGTTTTTAAATAAATGAAAGGAAAAATATTATGTTAGGAACCTGCTCACAAATGATGCATGACTTCCCATATTCCTTTTCCTGCATTCCATTTCCTGCATTCTCCATTATTATAGGACCTCCTACAGGAAGCTTCCTGGAGACCTTCCTTCCAAGCACTCATAATCTATTGCATGTACCTCAATTTGCATTCCTATTTACATTTTCATGTCTGTGATCCTTTTCTCTGCAATTAGACTATTTTGTAGTTATATGAATTATATTTTAGGTAAATTAAGAGGATCAAAATAATAATAAAAGCAACATACTGTGTGCCAGATACTATGCCTAGTGCTTCATATGCATTATTTCATTAAATTCTCTTACCCCCCCTGTAAAGTAGGTGCTATTATTCTCAATTTACAATTAAGGAAACTGTGACTTAAAGAGATTCTATAACTTAGTGATAGATCTGGGACTGAAACCCGTGTCTATTTGACTCTGTGTCATATTCTCTAACAGGAAATTGTGCCCATTACCATGGGTTTCCTTTGAATGCTACATCATTTATTTTAGCAGGCATTTAATATCTGTTAAGTGTCAGGCTCTGAGCCAGACACAGAGATAAATGGGAGAATCCCCTACCTTCAAGGAGTTTTAGCCTAGTCAAGGGACAGGCACAAAAACAAATAAGATCAGTACAAAGTTCTAACTTCTGTTAACAGAGGCTTATGCAAAGTCTCAGGGAGAACATAGGCTGTGCCTTTGTTAAGAAGTACCAATGGAGCACAGACACCAAGCAAGTCGTTTAGGGGAGAAAGAAGTCAGACCCAGGAGCCCTGATCATATGACAAGTACGACTTAGACCTGTAGTTTTACATACATATTTGTGCTCATTGAAATATTTTTTTAGTAACAAAGATCAACTATATTAGGAACTATCAGTCTCATAAATGTCACTGTAGATTCATAAGCTATTATATCTACTAATATAAATTAAATCAGAATATACTGTCCTTAACTTGAGAAGATAATGTTTTGACATGCATAAAACAAACAAAAAAGAAAAAGCAAAGCAACCTTAGATTTCATTAATAGAGTGGTTTGCATAGATTCTAGCAGGTAATAGTTCTTTCATGCTCTGTGTTGGTTAGATAGATCACGCTTTGATTAGTAGCTTTAGTGGAGGCCCCACCTTCCAATAGAAATGTTAGCAAAGCAGAGCAACTCTAAAGGAGGTGACCCATTCTTCAACACCAGCTCACTCTGGTGTCACCTTGGTTATGATGCCTTCCCCTACTTCTCTATGCCTTTGTTACTTTTATTCTCTGCATAGAATGTGTTTCTTATATCCTCCTGCCCTACCTGTTCATCTTCATAGCCTACCTATTTACTCAGCTAACTCCTGATCGTTCTTTTTTTGTGTGTGTGTGTGTGAGACAGAGTCTCGTTTTGTTGCCCAGGCTAGAGTGAGTGCCATGGCGTCAGCCTAGCTCACAGCAACCTCAAACTCCTGGGCTCAAGCAATCCTTCTGCCTCAGCCTCCCAAGTAGCTGGGACTACAGGCATGCACCACCATGCCCGGCTAGTTTTTTCTATATATATTAGTTGGCCAATTAATTTCTTTCTATTTATAGTAGAGACAGGGTCTCACTCTTGCTCAGGCTGGTTTCGAACTCCTGACCTCGAGCAATCCGCCCGCCTCGGCCTCCCAGAGTGCTAGGATTACAGGCGTGAGCCACCAAACCCGGCCTCTCCTGATCGTTCTTAATGATACAGCTCAAGTGTCCCTTCCTCTGGCACACTCTTCCCTAACCTAGGTTAAATGCCTCTTTTAGGAGCTCTGTAGCTGAAACCAAGGCAGGGACTGAATAAATGTTAATTATTATGTCACAGTTGTCTGTCATTCAGCCAGCATTTCTGAGTACCTTTTAGGTTGCAAGACATTGGTGACAACACAAACAGACATCCTGCCTACAGGGCCTTGCAAACTAGTGAGGGAGATGGATCCATGTGCAAATGACCTTATAATGAAGTAGCATATCCTAGGCATCTTTGTAGAGGTATAAAGTACAAAAGCAATTCATGGGAAAACTTCTGACTAAAGTGATCAAGGGAGACTACATAGAAGAAGAGGTATATAGGCTCAGCTTCAGAGGACAGGAAGAATTTGGGGGGTCAGAGATGAGGAGAGGGGCCAGGTATGGTGGTTCATGCCTGCAATCCTAACACTGGGAAGATGAAGCAGGAGGATTGCTTGAGCTCAGGAGTTAGACACCAGGCTGAGCAAGAGTGAGACCCCATCTCTACTGAAAATAGAAAAATCAGCCAGGCATTGTGGCATGCACCTATAGTCCCAGCTACTCGGGAGACTGAGGCAAAAGGGTTGCTTGAGCTCAGGAGTTTGACATTGCAGTGAACTATAATGACACCACTGCACTCTACCCAGGGCAACAGAATGAGACTGTCTGAAAAAAAAAAGATGCGGAGAGGAATGTTTTCTAGTAAGAGCCAATAACACGTGAAAAGGCATGGGTGACAATAAAAATAATGGCAGTAAAAATTATGAGCACAGAGCATCTATATGATATAATGCTAAGTGATAAAAAAGCAAGATACAATATTGCCTATATTTACATCTGTGTATACTATAAAAGAAAGAATATTAAGACATACTAGAAACAAATACATCAAGATAACAACAGTGATTTTTGTTAGGGTGGTAAGACTATGGACATTTTTATTTCTTTTCCCTATTTTCTAGTTTTGTAATTTTATTATATAAATTTTTATTCCTTACCTTTTGGTGTTCGCATCATGAAAGTCAGCTGTGCCCTTCCTGTTCTTTGGTGCAAGCAGTAGAACTGCTTCTGCTTGGCATATACCATAGTCAGATCCAGCAGCCTCCATCTCTTCCTCATGTGAAGACTTTCTAGACTTGGGATTTTTAAGAGATGCCTATAATGTGGCAATAATACCTAATAAAAGCTAACATTATTTGTAATGTTTACTCTGTGCCAGGCATTATTTCAGCTAGTTTTTACAATAATCCTGTGAGATTGATTTTATTGCTATTTATTGATTGATTTTATTGCTATTTATTGATGTTTTTTAGGCAGTTTTGAGTAATTTGACCAAGGTAGCATAGGTAGTAAATGATTGCAGCTGGTATTCACATCCAGGTTTGCCTAACCCCAGACTCTGAGCTCTGAGTGACTGATGTCCTGTCTGTCTGAAAAGGACCACAGTTGGCTGGGGACATGTGAGTTTAGGGAGGAAAGAAAGATACAAACAAAAAGAGATTATCTATCACACAAGGCAGATCTTGAGATCTTGAGAGTCATAGAATCGGTTTCTTTGACAGTAATTTGTTATTAAGAGTTACAGTTTAATCATCCAGAAGAGCGTATTGTATTAAATCTTTTTTGTAACCATGTACTAGTAATAAAAGTATTACATTGGGTTTTTCCTCACTCTTGTCAAATAGCATATTGCTCGGAACAATGAAAACTGTCACCATTTCTTAGCACAAGTTGAAAAGATTACCCACATGTCACAGACACCCTCTCTTTTTTGTACAGATTTGGCAGCAGTATTTTGCAGCAAAAGATACAGTCTACGCAGTTATTCCTGTAAGTAGTTTGGAAGGGAAAATGAAAGTGTTACAACATGAAGGTCAGCTCTCTAACCTTATCAGGCAGTTGCCTTTAGTTTTACTATGTTTATTGCCTCTTGAGAACTTGCATTTTACAGCTCTGAGGGTTTTTATTATGCCCTGAGCACCAAAGATTGGAAGCTCCATATGGTATATTTATGGCTCTTGTTTTTCCTCTTTCTGGTTTAGAAATGTCTTTGAGTCAAGTCTCTGACAAGGGAGTATGGTATAAGATCATGTTGCTGAGTAATTTCCAGATGTCTTTTATTTTTTTTTTGGTGTTTTCCAACCAAGCTGTTGGAATTTAAGACAGGGCCTCTAACATAGTTTTTTTCCCTTCTTGTTAGTGACCTATACCTGAGTTGACATGAAGCCTCTCCTAGTCTTTCTCTGGCATTTCCCCTTACCAAGTAGCATTGTCTTGATTTTTCCCTCTTTGAAATTGCTGTCTTGGAGATGTTCACCAGCCACTGCTTGACCTTTAAGAACTGTGATGGAGAAGGGATGCTACTGGCTTCTCTGGTTTAATGTCCTTTTGCTGATTTCCAACCATAATAAAGTATTTGAAGTACTGGGTTATCAGCTTGAAGAAGTGGGTTTAGGTTAAGTTTATATAAAGCACACAAATAATACTGAATTTATGTGAGTAAGTATAAGATTAAGGAGGAAAACATAGATGGAAGGATAAAGCCAGGCCTTTTGGTTGTGAGGGTATCACTCTGTGTGTGTGTGTGTGTGTGTGTGTCTGTGTGTGTGTGTCTGTGTGTGTGTGTCTGTGTGTGTGTGTGTCTGTGTGTGTGTCTGTGTGTATTTTTATAACATCTTAAACATACATACCTTTACCCTTCATGAATTCAATAGCCAAAAGTCTGCATTTTTTATGATATTTTAGATCTCTGATACTGACTCATTGTTTGAACAGACCTCAGCTCTGCCTCTGACTGACTTAGTAGTGACCTGACATCTCTACCACTTGTCAGAGGTCCCTGGAGAGTTTGGAGCACTGAAGCCTCTACTCTTTACATGTAATTCTGACAGTGAACAACAAAACATATGTCTGGTTTTTCTAGTCTTTCTGTCATAAGAGCGATTTGGAAATGATGGAATTTAAAAGATTGTTTTTAGTTGTATTATAGTTCTAGAATTCAGTCTTGGGGAATTTAAATGTGATTGTGGCCTTTTGTGTTTTCCTGTTTGTGAGTTAATTTTATTCTTTTTGGACTTACAGGAAGAGAAGTTTGATTTGATCTGGAATCGGGCTCAGTCCTGTCCAACAGTAAGTTTCTGGTGACCATGTAAGGATTGCTTTCAGTGCTGCAAACAAAACAAGGGTGTTTTCCCACCAATCTCATCATATTTAATAATCTCTCACATGTTATGATGCTCTGTTTAACAAAGATGCTCACATGTTGATCGTACTGATAAATGAGATGTTCAGCCTTGTGAAATTGTGTGGGTTTGGCCCAGTAAGCCTATGGTTTTTAGCTCTCTATCACATCTCAGCCTTTTCTAATGTGGATCTTAAGCTGTCAGTATAAGTGTATTTTGGAAAGTAGCTGAGACCTTAATCTTCTCAACATCTTTTTTTTCCTTGTCTTAATTTTTATTATTTTTATTTACCATATAATTGTACATATTTATGAGGTACAATATGATATTTCAATACACATATATAATGTGTAGTGTTCAAATCAGGGTAATTAGCATATCTATGACCTCAAACATTAATCATTTCTTTGTGTTGGGAACATTCAAAATCCACTCTTCTAGCTATTTGAAAATATGCAATAAGTTGTTTTCAATTATAGTTACCCTATAGTGCTATAGAATACTAGAATTTATTCCTCCTATCTAGCTTTACTTCTGTATCCATTAACCAACCTTTGGCTGTCCTCCATCTCCCTTCCTCTTCCCTGCTAGTGGGCACTATTCTACTTTCTACTTCTAAGAGATCAACTTTCTTAGCCTCTCCATATGAGTGAGAGAACATGTAGTATTTATCATTCTGAGCCTGGCTTATTTCGTTAAACATGATCTCCATGTTCATCCATGTTGCCACAAAAGAAAGAATTCCATTCTTTCTTTATGGCTAAATCATATTCCATTGTGTATATATACCACATTTTCTTTATCCATTCATTCATTGATGGATACTTAGGTTGATTCCTTAGCTTGACTGTTGTGAATAGTGCCGCTTTAAAGGTGGGTGTGCAGGTATCTCTTTAACATACTGATTTCCTTTCCTTTACATATATATCTAGTAGTGGGGTTGCTGCATCATGGTAGTTCTATTTTTAGTTTTTTGAGGAACCTTCATACTGTTTTCCATAATGGCTATACTACTTTACATTCCCACTAATAACAGTGTATAAGAGTTTCCCTTTTTCTGCATCTTTACTAGCATTTGTTATTTTTTGTCTTTATGATAATAGCTATTCTAACTAGGGTGGGATGCTTGCTTTATTGCTAATTTTCTTTGCAGTTTTGGCTATGCTATCCTAATAATATGTGCCTAAAAGGAATTATGAGGTTGTTGCTGGAGTAATGAGCTGCCAGAAGGCCTAAGGGAGAGGGAGTATGTGAACTGGACAGCTAACTTGGTGTCAATAATTATTTCTAGGGTTTTTAAAAATTTTCCAAACATTGCTGAAAATAAAGAATACCTAAGTAAATGAAGAGATATATACCATGTTCATGGGCTGGATGACTCAATATTGTTAAAATGTCAGTTATCCCTAAATTGGTTTCTAGATTAAATACAATACCATTCAAAAAATCTCAATAGGCTTTTTTTCTCCCAGAAATTGACAAACTGGTTTTAAAAGTTTATTTGTAAGGCCGGGCGCTGTGGCTCACGCCTGTAATCCTAGCTCTTGGGAGGCTGAGGCGGGCGGATTGCTCAAGGTCAGGAGTTCAAAACCAGCCTGAGCAAGAGCGAGACCCCGTCTCTACTATAAATAGAAAGAAATTAATTGGCCAACTGATATATATATAAAAAAAAAAAATTAGCCGGGCATGGTGGCACATGCCTGTAGTCCCAGCTACCCGGGAGGCTGAGGCAGAAGGATCACTCGAGCCCAGGAGTTTGAGGTTGCTGTGAGCTAGGCTGACGCCACGGCACTCACTCTAGCCTGGACAACAAAGCGAGACTCTGTCTCAAAAAAAAAAAAAAAGTTTATTTGTATACCCAAAGGACCTAAAATAGCTAAAACAATTTTGAAAAAAAAAACAACAAAGTTAGAGGACTTACATTTCCTGATTTTAAGACTTATAAAAATATAGTAATGAAAACAGTATGATATTGCCATAAAGACAGACATATAGGTCAATGAAACAGAATAGAGAGTCCAGGAATAGACCAACATATATGTGGTCAGCTGTTTTTCAAGAAAGGTGCCAAGAAATTAAATAGGAAACGATAATCACTTCAACAAATGCTGCTAAAACAATTGAATATCATGTGTGGAAAAAAAAACAAAACCTCTAACCTTACTGTATACAAAAATTAACTCAAAATAGACCATAGACATAAATGTAATCTCTAGAAGAAAATAAAAGAGAAAATCTCACTGATCTAGGGTTTGGCAAAGATTTCTTAAATATATCACAAAAACACTATAAAAGAAAAAAATCAATAAATTGGAGTTCATCAAAATTTAAACATTGTGGTTGTATACCCAAGTTCCTAGTAGCATTAGTCACAATAGCCAAAAGGCGGAAGTAACCAAAGTTATATCAAAAACTCTTATAACTCAATAATAACGAGGACAGACAACCCAATTTAAAAATGGACAGAAGGTGAGGTGTGGTAGCTCACATCTACGATCCTAACACCTTGGGAGGCTTAGGCAAGAGAATCATTTGAGCCCAGGAATTTGAGGCCAGCCTGAGCAACATATTGAGACCATGTCTCTATAAAAACATAGAAAAATTAGCCACATGTAGTGGCACATGTCTGTAATCCCAGCTACTTGGGAGGCTGAAGCAAGAGGATCACTTGAGCCTAGGGTTTGAGGTTGCGGTGAGCTATAATGACACTACTGCACTCTAGCCTGCACAACTGAGTGAGACCCTATCTCAAAAAAAAAAGAGACAGAAGATTTGAATGGTTTGCCAAACAAGTAGAGTAGCAGATAAGCACTTGAAAAGATGCTTGGTATCATCAGTCATAATTGGAATACAAATTAAAACTACAGTGAGATACCCCTAGAATGGCTAAAATTTTTAAAACTGATTATACTAAGTGTTGGTGAGGATGTGCAGCAACTGGAACTCTCCTGTACTGCTGATGATAATATAAAATGGGATAAGCACTTTAGAAAATAATTTTTTGGTTTCTTTAAGAGTTAAGCATAGGCCGGGCACAGTGGCTCATGCCTGTAATCCTAGCTCTCTGGGAGGCCGAGGTGGGTGGATTCTTTGAGTTCAGGAGTTCGAAACCAACCTGAGCAAGAATGAGACCCCGTCTCTACTATAAAAATAGAAAGAAATTAATTGGCCAACTAAAAACATATAGAAGAAATTATCCGGACATGGTGGCGCATGCCTTCAGTCCCAGCTACTTGAGAGGCTGAGGCAGAAGGATGGCTTGAGCCCAGGAATTTGAGGTTGCTGTGAGCTAGGCTGACGCCAAGGCACTCACTCTAGCCTTGGCAACAAAGTGAGACTCTGTCTCAAAAAAAAAAAAAAAAGTTAAGCATAGGCTAGGGGCGGTGGCTCAGGCCTGTAATCCTAGCACTCTGTGAGGCTGGGCCAGGAGCATTGCTTGAGCTCAAGAGTTAAAGACCAACCTGAGAAAGAGCAAGATCCCACCTCTACTAAAAATAGAAAAATTAGCCAGACATAGTGGTGTGTTCCTGTAGTCCTAGCTACTCGGAAGGCTGAGGCAGGAGGATCACTTGATACAGGGTTTGAAGTTGCAGTGAGCTATGATGATCCCACTGCACTCTAGCCAGGGCGACAAAGTGAGATTCTGTCTCAAATAAATAAATAAACGTATGTATATATGTATGTAAAGCATATACCTGCTATACTAACTAGCCATTCCACTCCTAGATATTTTCCCAAGAGAACTGAAAGCATATGTCCATACAATGACTTGTACACAAATGTTTGAGCAGCTTTATTTGTAATAACCAAATACTGGAAACAATCCAAATGTCTATCACAGGTGCGTAGAAATTGTGGAAAGAGTGTGTGTGGTGTGTACATTTGTGTACATAATAGAGTAATATTCAGCAATAAAAAGGAATGCATTATCGATACATGCACCAACATGGATGGATCACAAAATAATTATGCTGGGTGTAAGAAACGAAACCAAAGAAAGGACATATTCTATGGTTCCATTTATATAAAATTTTATAAAATATAGACCTATAGCGACAAAAAGCAAATCAGTGGTTACTTAGGAGCAGTTCAGGACAGAAAAGTATAGATTATAAATGGAGATTAGAGATTATACATATATTTGTTATGTTAATTATAGTTATGGTTATACAGTATATATATGTAAAACTCATCAAATTGTACACTTTAAATATGAGCAATTTATTGAATTTCCCAAAACTCTAAAAAAAATTTCCCTAGAAAGGAATCAGCTATCAAGTAGGCGAGGAGTTTATCTCATCTAATAATAATAAATTGGAGGCCGGGTGTGGTGGCTCACGCCTGTAATCCTAGCACTCTGGGAGGCCAAGACGGGCGGATTGCTCGAGGTCAGGAGTTCGGAACCAGCCCGAATGAGAGTGAGACCCCACCTCTACTATAAATAAAAAAAGAAATTAATTGACCAACTAATATATAGAGAAAAAATTAGCCGGGCATGGTGGTGCATGCCTGTAGTCCCAGCTACTCGGGAGGCTGAGGCAGCAGGATTGCTTGAACCCAGGAGTTTGAGGTTGCTATGAGCTAGGCTGACACCACAGCACTCACTCTAGCCTGGGCAACAAGGCGAGACTCTGTCTCAAAAAATAATAATAATAATAAATTGGAGCCTGAGTGATTGGCAATAAGACAATTCTGTGACTTATTAACTTATTATATTATATATCTGTGTATTAAACTTATTATACTTTGTTTTGCTCTGGTACCATTCTCTTCTCCACTACTTATCTCCAATTCTAAACATCTTGAGCATAAAACTAATTGTTTCTTGGTAGTTAGTCTAGAGCCATGCTCCAATATTAGCCTCAACTGATAGAATATGAAGTAATTATAGCAAATGGAAAAAAGGATTTATTTTTTTATTTTTATTTATTTTTTTTGAGGCAGAGTCTCACTCGCTTGTCTGGGCTAGAGTGCCATGGTGTGAAGCTAGCTCACAGCAACCTCAAACTCCTGGGCTCAAGTGATCCTCCTGCCTCAGCCTCCCAGGTAGCTGGGACTACAGGCATGCGCCACCATGCCTGTTTAATTTTTTCTATTTTTAGTTGTTTGGCTAATTTATTTCTATTTATAGTAGAGACAGGGTTTTGCTCTTGCTCAGGCTGGTCTCAAACTCCTGAGCTCAAGCAATCCTCTAGCCTCAGCCTCCCAGAGTGCTAGGATTACAGGCGTGCGCCACCGTGCACGGCCAAAAAAAAGATATTTTAGCAGCATTAGAAAGTTTAGAAATTGAAAAAGACCCAAGTATTCATCAAGAGAAGAATAAATAAATCCAATTGTGGTAAGTTTCTACAGTAGAATGTCATACAACAATGAAAAATTCATAAATGAGAGTTATATTTATCAACATGGATAAATGTCAAAAGCATAATGTGAAATAAAAAAGCAAGTTACAACAGGATACATACACTTTGATAAGATTTAAGTTTTTAAACATGCAAACTGTTTCTTATTTATGGATATACACATATACATTAAAAGTATAAAAATATGAAAGGAAATGATAGACACCAAATGCAGGATAAGCCAGGCGTCCTGGCTCCCACCTGTAATTCCAGCACTTTAAGAGACCAAGGTGGAAGGATTGCTTAAGGCTGAGAGTTCAAGACTCCCATCTCTACAAAAATTTTTTTTAAAAATTAGCCGGGCATGGTGGCACATGCCTGTTGTCGCATGGGATAGGTGTTAACTCTAGGATGGGATTGGAATTGGGTACACAGGGAGCCTCTGTTATATCTCTAATGCTTTCTTAGGTGGATTGAGAAGTACATAAGTGTTTATTATATTACCACATATGAATTTCATAATTATTTTTTAGAGACAGGGTCTCACTCTATTGCCCAGGCTGGAGTACAGTGGTACAATCATAACTCACTGCAGCCTTGAACTTCTGGATTCAAGCAGTCCTCCCGTCTCAGCCTCCTGGGTACCTGGGACCACAGGTGCACACCACTGCACCTGACTAATTTTTTTTTTTTTTATAAAGATGGAGTCTTACTATGTTGCCCAAGCTGGTCTTTTTTTTTTTTTTTTTTTTTTTTTTTTTTGAGACAGTTTTGCTTTGTTGCCCAGGCTAGAGTGAGTGCCGTGGCGTCAGCCTAGCCCACAGCAACCTCCAACTCCTGGGCTCAAGCAGTCTTCTTGCCTCAGCCTCCTGAGTAGCTGGGACTACAGGCATGCGCCACCATGCCCGGATAATTTTTTCTATATATATTAGTTGGCCAATTAATTTCTTTCTATTTTTAGTAGAGACGGGGTCTCGCTCTTGCTTAGGCTGGTTTCGAACTCCTGACCTCGAGCAATCTGCCCGCCTCGGCCTCCCAGAGTGCTAGGATTATAGGCATGAGCCACCGCGCCCAGCCCCCAAGCTGGTCTTGAACTTTTGGCATCAAGTGATCCTCCTGTCTCTGCCTCCCAAAGTGCTGGGATTGCAGGTGTGAGCCACCACGCCTAAAAATTAAATGTCATAATTAAAAATTTTTTAAACCAAATATTGAAGAAATCAAATGAATGATACACGTAGTTGAATATAGAGCAAATTATTTCACTTATTCATCTATCTCCTTGTGTATCTGTTTCCATAGTTTCTGTGTGCTCTGCCAAGAAGGGAAGGTTATGAGTTCTTTGTAGGACAATGGACAGGTACTGAGCTCCACTTCACTGCACTTATAAATATTCAGGTAAGTGGTTTATGCTCTTCCTCTAGAGGAAAGAGACCTACCCCTTGATAGTACTAGGACACCTTGCTGAGGCTCTGGGGCACAGAATATCTACTGACTCCCAGCATTATTTGCTATAGCACTGATGAATTGTCATACTTTCCATGTTGGGTTAGTTTTCTAGGCCCCACTCAATACCTAGAAATTGAAAAAGACTCCAAAACACTTTCTCTGACTACTCCTGGCTCTCTTCTGTCTCTTCCCCTGACTTCTATCCCATTTACTGCATGTGCCTCACTTAACAAACATGGCTTAACAACCTGAAGTTAAGATGGTTATATTTTTAACTCAAGTTGAAGAGTCCCTTGAGGAAGGCTTCATGTCCTACGTGTGTTTTAGTAACCAAGTCAGCACTTTCCAACATGCTACATGAATAGTTTCCATTTAATGAATTATGTTGTTTGCTTTCTTTCTTCTTTCTTTTTATTTTATTACCAAATATTAGACTTACAAGTTAGATTCAAAGTATTTGAAGCTTTTAAAATGAAAGTCCGTATTTTAAATCAGATCATAACTAGAATTGGCATTCTCTATTTAGAGGCCAAATCTGACAAAAATAAGCATGTATTATATTGTCTTTGAAGTTGGTGTACAAAATAGAATGAGGGAGCAGCTTTTCACTTTTATTTTGTAATTCATCCAACAACTGTTCATTGTGTACATACTATAGTAACCAACATTTGACATACTTATTAATACTATATGCCAGATGTTTTATGTACATTGTGTCATTTAATCCTCATACATATGCCATGAGATAGTTACTATTATTATTTTCTATTTCTATTCACTGCTAATAAGTGATAGGGCCACCTCTGAGTCCAGGTTATTCGACTCCAGCATCTCTGAACTTAATCATTATGCCATTGTCTTGGGAACTATGTTAAGACCTGGATGGAGATCTATGAGACCAGGTCCCTGCCCTGATGAAGCTTATCCCCAAGTACAGGAGAAAGATCCAGAAACGCAATTACAATCAAAATGATTGTAAAATTGTAAAATATAAGAATTATGATGAAAACAATCAGCATACTATTAGAAGTATGTTCAATAGTACTGAGAGGCTGAAGTATTAAGAGTACGCTAGTAATAGGTATTGATAATTAAAATGAGATCCTTTTGTAGTTCATAAGCGTGATGATTGGGTTTTCACGCGCATGCGTGAGATGTGCCTCCCTCAAACCTTGTTACGACATCGGCACATTACCCGTCTGACGTGAAAAAAAAAAAAAAATGACTCTTGCTGAAATATTAAAGGTGAAACCCAGAGATTTTTCTTTGATTGTATTTGTTTCCTTCTACACTATATAGAGGCTTTAGCTTTGAGCCCATACTCTCTTTCTAATCTAGACTTGAAGTGTTGTAGCCACTGCCCTGACCATTCTTCATGAAATTATGTTTCCATCCTTCTCCCCACACCCCCTACCCAGTTTATGTTTTAAAACTGCACATTACAAATCTAGCCCATGTGCAAACTCTTCAGCTCTTGCTACAGCTTAAAAGAGCTCAGTCTTCATAGCTAGCCAAAGGGAGTAGATTTCAGCTGTGAAATGTGCTAGTCCGTAAAAGAGGCAATTACGTAGGCACCTTGCTTTCTTTAGAACTTGATTTGGTAGCTGCCTGTGCCATTTTGTTTTTAAATGTATGGCCACAATGAAGGATTCACTGCCTACTGTAAACATTTTCTGGGAAAAAAGCCAAACCTCTCCCAGCTGAAGACACAAATAACACTGTGCAAACTGTCAGTTTCACTGTGCCTTTGCAGGCCTGACCTTGTCCCCCTATACCAGTCCTCCAACTCACTAGCCACCCAAGGGGCTGAATTTCCTCCAGACTCTCTATTGCTTTGAAATTGCAGTTTGTTGTGATGGTACCTTATTGAGCCTTGATAAGTGTTCCTCCTTGCAGACCCGAGGGGAAGCTGCAGCCAGCCAGCTGATTTTATATCACTACCCTGAACTTAAGGAAGAAAAGGGCATAGTGCTGATGACAGCAGAAATGGATTCCACATTTCTGGTAAGAATTAACTTTTACCTCTTTGGATTTACCTAGTGGCCTTGAAGATATTATTCCTCTGCCAAATCTTACGAGAGGTAAAATTCCAGAGAGCTACATGTACCTTGTTTCTTACTTACTTTAAAGTTGACAATAATTTTGTCTTGTTCAAGCTCTTTCAAGTTGAATTTAATACAGATCCTCAATCATTTATTCACAATTCTAAAATCCACAGGCTCTAAAAATAAAATTTTTTCATAATCATTTTGTCACAAAACTTCACCTGCAGCCAAGCATGGCAACTTATGCTTGTAATCCCAGCACTTTGGAAAGCCGAGGCAGGGGAATCACTTTTGGCCAGGAGTTCAAGACCAGTCTGAAGCCGGGCACAGTAGCTCATGCCTGTAATCCTAGCATTCTGGGAGGCCGAGGCAGGAGGATCACTCAAGGTCAGGAGTTTGAGACCAGCCTGAACAAGAGCGAGACCCTGTCTGTACTAGAAAAATAGAAATTAGCTGGACAACTAAAAGTGTGTGTATATATATATATATATATATATATATATATATATATATATATATAACCCCGGCATGGTGGCACATGCCTGTAGTCCCAGCTACTCGGGAGGCTGAAGTAGGAGGATTGCTTGAGCCAAGGAGTTTGAGGTTGCTGAGAGCTAGGCTGGCACCATAGCACTCTCTAGCCTGGGCAACATAGTGAGACTCTGTCTCAAAAAAAAGATAAAAAGACCAGTCTGAGCAATATAGTGAGACTCCATCTCAAAAAACAAACAAAACCTAAACTTGGACTCATTTGGTAACTAACTCTTCACTTAAATTGATATGAAGACATTTATAGTCCTTATTAATCCCACTTGGTATGGAATAGTATGTATTTTACTAGGGAAATATTAATGTGTTTAATTATGAGGAGTTGTATAATAAACAGTTGTACAGTATCTGCACCCATTACCTTTCTAAAATTCAATAATTCCGAATCTAAGACACATCAGGCCCAAAGGGTTTTGCGTAAGAGAGTGTAAGTAAGAGACAAGTAAGTGACTTCCTAATTGTGGAGAAGAGATCAAAGTCTAGTATAGTTCTCAATCTTTTATCTTCTTGCATACTGTTCATATGTACAACATTGATTATAGATAGAGGTTGAAAGAATATGAAATTCATACACGGGGGGAAAAGAATTCTCACACAGTGATTAGGATATACAGAAGTACCTAGTTTGTGTATTTTCCCAAGGAAGAGAGAGAGAGAGAGAAGGAGGGAATGGCCACAGCACACAGAAAAAAGAAGGAAGTGCCTGACAGCTGAGGGAAAGTTTCTTAGAGTTTTAAAGTGTAAAAATGGCTTTTTTTTCTCTGCTTTAGTAGACTGATAACTGAAGTGATGGTGAAGTTGTTTCAGATGTTCTTTATTTTGTCTTTGTGAGTCTGATTTCATCTGAGTCCTTGGAATCTGGTGCTGGCAAGAACTGAAGTGGGGAGTTTGCATGCCTACTGTCTGCTTAGGGCTCTTCAAGGATATGAAAATGAAACTCTTAGAGATAACTAGTTAGGCCACAGGTGTTTAATTAAACAAAGGGTAGTTGTGAGTTTTCTCTTCAAAGGGTCAGTTATGTGCTGTGGGTTTATTTCTCTTACTTTCTGTTAGATAGGTTATTTCCCTCTGTTAGGTTATTAGTAAGGCCACCTTTCAGTGGTTTCTTTTCCTCCTTTTCCTATTCCCAGATGAGAATCACTGGGATAGAGCATGGACCATAATGCCCATAGCTAATGATGTCTGTTGTGTTCTCCATGCACATCTAGGTGCTAGGAGCAATTTATGACTACTGCACAACCTGTTTATCTACTCCTTGCTCATTTCAGTCTCATTTATCTGGCAACAGTTAAGTTCAGATTGCCCTCAAAATAGTGGAATAGAGCCTCTTTCCCCTAAGAGTCTTCATTATAACACCCACTTCTTTTTTTCTCTCTCTCTTACCAGCTGCTTAGAGGGAAGGAAGAAGTGATGTCATTCAGCTAGTATCTCCAGTAGCAGTAGGCCCCAAGCCTAGGACACAGTGGAGACTCTACTTCCCTATCTATTATTCTTGAAACCATGCAGTCCCATTTCTCCCATGCTTCCTGCCACTTAAACCCTTCCATTCACCACGTTCAACTAGAAGTTCCCCAACATGCTATCCAAAAAAATGGAGTTGCCATTAACTGAGATAGACAAGATTGAAGGAAGAATAGATATGGGAGGAAAATCAGGAGCTCACTTTTGGATATGTTAATTCTGAGATGTCTGTTATATATCCAAGTAGTAGGCAGTTAGATATAGCCTGGAGTTCAGGGGAGAGGTCCAGACTGGAATATAAATATAGATATTGTCAGCATACAGATTGCATTTTAAACCAAGGGACTAAATGAAGTCACCAAGGCAGTGAGTAAAGACAGAGAAGAGGTCTGAGAACTGAACCCTAGAGAGATGAAGAAATATCAATAAAGAAGATTAAGAAGAAATGGTCATGAGGTAGGAGGAAAATTAAGATGATGGAATGCTCTGGAAGCTAAGATAAAATGTTTCAAGGAATAGGAACTGACCAAATCTCACTTTCTTGTAGGGAAAGTGAGATGCTAACTGGAAATTTACTAGATTTCACAAACATGGAAGTCACTGGGGACCTTAAAAGCAGTTTCAAAGGTGTGATTCAGTAAAAGTGTGATTGGAGTAGATTTAAGATAAAATGGGAAGAAGAATACACATAGAAACTCAAGACATTTCTGTAAGAGGAAGAAAGAATGGAGCATTAGCTGGAGAGGGAGAAGTGGGACCAACGGTATCTTTTGTTTTAAATATGGAAAAAAATAACATCATATTTATATGCTGATGGAAAGATCCAGTAAAGATGAAAATATTTAATACAAGAGAAAGAGGGAGGAAGTGGCAAGTCTGGGAATGAGGGGCTGATCTTTGCCAGGAGTACAGTAACGGGAGAGAAGCATAGTATAAGGACACAGGTACAGTTAAATAGATAGAGGTACTCATTGGTTGTAGAAGTTCTCTCCAGATTGCTTAGTGAAAAGAAAGAAAGGTCATTAGCTGAAAGCAAGGATAGAAAAATGTTGGACAGTTGAGTTGAAAAGAGGAAGTATGAAATTGTTGTCTAGGACAAAGGTCAGCAAACTATAGCTTGTGGGCCAAATCCAACCCACTGCCTGTTTTTATAAGGCCTATGAGTTAAGAATGTCTTGTACATCTTTAAGTGCTTGGGCAGAGCTGCAGGGGGGAAGCTTAAAGAAAAATAGTATTTCATGACATGTGAAAGGTATATGAAATTCAAATTTCAGTGTCTATAAGTAAAGTTTTCTTGGAACACATCCATGCTTATTTACCTACATATTATATATGACTGCTTTTGCTCTGCAACAGAAAGTTGAGTAGTTACAACAGACACTGTATGGCTCACAGAGCCTAAAATATTCAGGCTGTTCCTTTATAGGAATTGCATGCCAACCCATCGTCTAGGGGGATTGAAGAGAGAATGGGTGTGCCAGTACAGGCCTAGAAAGGGGAGACTGAAAGCTGGATTTAACTAGGGTTATGTTTAGCCAAGTGGTATAGTGAAGTAATCAAGAGGTCAGGAAGGTGAATTCAAAGGAATGATTAACGCCATGGAGTGGAAGCTGGGTAAATAGGAAAGTAAAAATATAAGGGAGGCTAGAGACAGTAACAATTGAGAGTCCTAGTGAGATTGTGGTGGAAGGATTGTTGGAGTTGGGGGTAAGCTAGGAGGATAGAAAATAATAGACAAAGTGTAGATGCTTCAAACTGAAATTTGGAAGAGAGACAGTTGCTGATAATTACAAAGTTTGATTTGACCACAGGAGTGAGTAACAATAAAAAAATTGTGGCCAGGCGCGGTGGCTCAGGCCTGTAATCCTAGTACTCTGGGAAGCCGAGGTTGGCGGATTGCTCGAGGTCAGGAGTTCGAAACCAGCCTGAGCAAGAGCGAGACCCCGTCTCTACTATAAACAGAAAGAAATTAATTGACCAACTAATATATATAGAAAAAATTCGCCAGGCATAGTGGCGAATGCCTATAGTCCTAGCTATTCGGGAGGCTGAGGCAGCAGGATTGCTTGAGCTCAGGAGTTTGAGGTTGCTGTGAAGTAGGCTGACGCCAAGGCACTCACTCTAGCCTGGGCAACAAAGCGAGACTCTGTCTCAAAAAAAAAAAAAAAAGATCTTAAAAAAAATAATAAGAAACCAAACCAAAAAAAATTGTACTGTATTTTCTGGTCTTTAGGAAAGCACAGCATCTAACTGTATTAAAAGTGGATCCTAGAGGTCAGAGGAGTCCCATTCCAGTTTTTTGCCATTTTTGCCACCTCATCCTGGTGGTTTCAAACTGCTGCATGGTTATCATCATCATTAAATTTTGCTTCCTGGCCTTATAACATTTGACAGCATATCAGACCACATACATATGCCTCATATAAATCAACTGGACTGTGAGGGTCCAACTAGAACAAGTGTAAAACTAGACATGTTAGAATTTATTATCCAGGTACATGATTTAGAGAAGAGAAACCTAAAAATGTAGTATGAATGTGTGATCCCCTGCATACTCGTGCATGAAACGTGCTCTTTAGGCATAGCATTTAAACAACTATGGTATAGCATTAACCTCAGATGAATAGAAATATATGGAAACTAGAGGTTTCTTCTGAACTAACTTTATTGCTAAAAAGTTAGTAGAATATTCAGAAACATAGCCCTGTTTGGCTCCACGTCTGTGTCAATAGATGATTTTATGGGAATGCAATAAGTACTAGGATGGAGATTTGCAGAGGGTTCTGGGGGATGGGTGGTGTCCCTGGCCCACAGGGAGTAAGAAGGCTTCCTGGAGATGATACCTGGGCTGAACCTTCAAGGATCAGCAGGAGTTTAGCCAAATAAAGGAAGAGGGGCAGGGTGGGGGAAATGTCCCAGACAGAGGGAATAGCAGTAAGTAGATGCTAACAGGCATAAAATGACTTGGGGTATTGCAAATAGTTTGATATCACTGGTATATATTTTAAAAAGGAGGTTTGGTGGGTTGTGTCTAGAGGTTTGGCTTTATACTAAGGGCATGAGTAATTAAAAGGTTTGAACAAGGAGTAACCCATAAACAGTGGGTTTAAGACCATTAATCTTGGGCCAGGCACAGGGGCTCATGCCTGTAATCCTAGCACTCTGGGAGGCCAAGGTAGGCGGATTGCTCAAGGTCAGGAGTTCGAAACCAGCCTGAGCAAGAGCAAGACCCTGTCTCTACTATAAATAGAAAGAAATTAATTGGCCAACTAAAAATATATAGAAAAAATTAGCTGGGCATGGTGGCACATGCCTGTATTCCCAGCCACTCGGGAGGATGAGGCAGAAGGATTGCTTGAGCCCAGGAGTTTGAGGTTGCTGTGAGCTAGGCTGCTGCCACAGCACTCTAGCCCGGGCAACAGAGCAAGACTCTGTCTCAAATAAATAAATAAATAAATAAAATAAGACCATTAATCTTGATTATTTGCTTCCTAAACATTATGTAGTTCAAGTCTGGTCATTGTGATCATTTAGAAGACAATTGTAATAGTCTGGGCAAGAAGAGTTGGTATAGACCTGAACTAGAGTAGTGGTAGTAGAGATGGAGGAGAGAGAATGACCGCAGGAAAATGTAGGGATAAAATGGGCAGGACCCAGTATACTGATTGTAGATGTGAAGATTGAAAGAGAGGGAGAAGTCATATTTGTTAAAATACCTCTTTATTGAGCAACACAGGGTGTTGGTATGTTTATCTTCTTGAGTCTTGGAAAGGGAGGAGATGACTGCTTCGTGTTAAGAGTCAAGAGTACAGCAAGGCCAGGGGTGAGAAGGGGAGGCCTTTCTATAACCCTCCATTAGAGACAGACAAACACATATCTCTTCTATCTCTCTCTTGTGTCTTACTCCCCACCCACTATACTAGTGATCTTCAAATTTCTTTTTAAAGTGGTAGGAAGAACTCTTTATCCAAACAAAATCTTATTAAGTAAAACCCCAGGGTATAACAGCTTAAACAAAGGTGAAGAAACCTAAGGCACTTTCTCAGAGCCCCTAGGACTCTGCAGAATCGTTTGAACAGCACTGTTGTAGTGTGCACACAACTCAACTTACCCCTCAAGCTTCAAATAAAAGTTGATGTCAGATGCCCTGCAACTCAGAAGCTAAAAAAGTGGTGGTAACTTCCTCAGATTATGGCAATGCACTTCTTTAGAAATGGTTTGCTCTTGGCCAAGCCCAGTGGCCAAGCCTATGATCCTAGTACTCTAGGAGGCCGAGGCAGGATGATCACTTGAGGTCAGGAGTTTGAGAAATGGTTTGCTATTGAGGTATGTGTGAGTTTAAGAAAAATAAAATTGGTGAAGTAGAGTTATCAATCTTGATCAATCTTAATTCTCTTAGCCCTCCAAAAACAGTAGCAAGGTGATTCTAGAGGTCTGGTCCTGGTTCTGACCCTGGGCCTGTCCTTGAATCTCATCTGCCTTGGTTTCCTGGCCTAGTAAATGAGCCAAGGTGATCCCTGAGGCCTCTTCCAGCTCTAAAATTCTATTAATTTGAAGTAGCCAGCTTTTTGGGAAAAGGCTTTTGATTGAAGATGCAGTCTTGGATTAGTGCTTGCTTGTGAGCAATGACCGGAAAGTCCCATGGAAGGAATAGAAGTGAAGCCCAGCCTATGGTATTTGTGAACCTGTCTTCATCACTTCTACAGCCAGACATAGCATGCTTTTGACAGTCAGCTCTTACTGGGAATTTTCCATTACCTTTTGGAGTTTGATTTTGGGCGTATAAACATGGTGATAATGGATAAGTGCCTCTGACCAACTAGAATCACAGAATGTATATGAAGCAAAAGTAAAAGTTGTTTGAGGTAATTCTTCGGTAAGGTTTTGAGAATGTAGCCTATGTCCTAATACCCCACCTTCCACCTTTGTCACATAGAGTGATCTCCTTAACCATTGCCCTGTTTCTGAGCTTTAGAGAATGTGGCCCCTTCTCTTCCCTGGAGCTTTGTTGGTATGTTACTTATAAATGCATAATAAATTACTTAGTGTTGTAATCAGCAAACATTTATTACCTCATAGTTTCTGTGGGTCAGGAGTAGCTTAGCTGAGTGGCTCTGGCTCAGAGTCTCATGATGCTACTGTTAATATGTTGGATGGTGCTACATTTATCTGAAAGTTGACAGGCTTGAGAATCCACTTCCAGCCCCACTCACATGTCTGTTGGCAGAGGTCTCGTGTCCTCACCATGTTGGCTTCTCCATAGGGCTGCTTGGATGTTCTCATGACATGGCAACTGACTTTCCCCAAGGCAAGACAGAAGCTACAATTTTTTATGGCTTAATGGCAGAAGCCATTATCTATCATTTTGTCATATGCTATTTTTTTTTAAGACATGAAGTTTCGCTATGTTGTCCAGGCTGGCCTTGGACTTCTGCACTGAAGCAATCCTCTACCTTGGCCTCTAGAACAGCTGGGACTTCAGGCTCATGCTGCCATACCCAGCAATTTTGTCATAGTCTATTTGTTAGAAGTCAGTCTCTGAGTACAGCCCTCACTTAAGGAAAGGGAAATGAGGCCCCACCAAAAAAAGGGAAAAGTATCATAAAATTTGTGGACAAATTTTAAAACTATCACAGCTGGCTCTGGCACTACTTTTCTGACTGAAGTGGTATCAGTAACAGGTTTTATTCAAGTATATATCTGGTGAGTCAAGAACTTAGTACTCACTCACAAACTGGTTCTTGGAACTGGGTAACTATTGCTCTTTTTTTTCCCCTGTTGAGATATATTTAACAGTTATTAAGGAACTAAATGAAGAGGAAAATTATGAACATGTGCATTAATTTATTCAGCAAACATTTACCAGATGTCATTATGTGTGGGGATACAAAACAAGCTATGGTTTTATATCTTTGAGGAATTTGCACTAGGAAAGGTAGACAAAAAAGAAAAAGAAGAAAAAAAGGACAGTGTGATAAATAGTAGGATGGTGGTAAGTACAGGGTAATTTGGTTACTCAAAGAATGGGTACCTAACCAAGACTGGGGAGGTCAGGAAATCAGGGAAATGTTCTAGAGGCAGTGACTGTTGGGTGAGGGTCCCCACCCCCTCAGAACTCAGACACAAAGCCTTGTGGCCATGTGCAGGGAAGGATCTCATTACTCTTTTTACCTTACAGAATGTTGCGGAGGCACAGTGCATCGCCAACCAAGTTCAGCTCTTCTATGCCACTGATCGGAAAGAGACCTACGGGTTAGTGGAGACCTTTAACCTCAGACCAAATGAGTTCAAATATATGTCTGTCATCGCTGAATTGGAGCAAAGTGGAATTGGAGCAGAACTGAAATGTGCCCGGAACCAGGATAAGACTTAGAGCTATAATGCTTGGCCCTTCACCAAGTCAGCTCAGCCTTGGATAGTCTAGAGCCCACCTACCCCTCAAGAACTCAAAAAACTCAGCATCTACAATGAGCAGTCTATAATGAGCTGCCCTGTGTGCTTATGCAAAAAGTAATTGTAGAGATGAGCCCTATTACTTGATATTCAGGAATGAAGATACCTAAACATTCTGATAACTATCTCAGTATACTTGAGGTTTCCTTTTAAGTGTTTGCGGTTATAACAAGAGACAGCCAGGGATCTACAGGATAGTTGACTTGACTTTGTATAGTGCAACAGTGCAGTTGCATTCTGGCCATTTTGACCTCATAGCTCACAAATGATCAGTTTGTCATCTTTATTAACTTGAGACAGGATAATAAGCTTGAAGACTTGCTATGGTTAGATGTGGGCTTTATATATGCTTCCCATGCTCTAGTCAGCTAGCCAAAGGCATAACCCAGATGTCTTGTTTAGGTTCTAGAACAACCAGATATTCCCATCAAGATAAAGACTTTATCTAGATGCCTTTAGTTTAGCTAGTTCGAGGTATCAATAAATTTCAAGTATAGTTAGATAAACAGGTACAGTGCCTACATATTATTAAACCATAGTTTGTGGCACCTGCTTCTCTAACTGCCTGTTCGAAGGTGTGCTTTTGATGGGGTGAGTCAGTGCAGTGTAAGTAAACCAAAGCACTTTTATAAAGAGAAGATCAATCCAGATTTGCATGATTTTTTTTAAAACTACTCTAAATGTTATATGAAAAAGTAGGTGAAAGCAAACATTCCCAGATTTTGTGTGGGGAAAATGTAGCAATAAAAAAAAATAGTCTGGCTTACCATCTTTGTTACACATAATAATGAAACTTAAGCTATGTGCTATCCATAGTGTCAGCTGTATGGCCTGATTTTATCAAAACTCATCTTGGCACTCAGCAATTGCTAGGAATACCAGAAATAAGAACGTTGTTCTCCCGTACTGGAAACCCATCTTTTGTCTGTAGTGTTGCTGTTGTGGCTTCAAGCTCGGTGATAGAAGAGGATGGTGGTTACATACCAGGCTTCTGAATCCGAGGCCCCAAGTGCCCCTCAGTATTGTTGTTGACTGCCTTTACTATGCCTTTCCTTTATTGCTCTGACATGTTCCACTTTGTCTGCTGCTCCTGCCTAAGATCTGGTTGGATGACGCTGAATATGGTGAATGGGAATTTAGGTAGTATCTGCAGTTTGTGTGTATGGCTGAGGCCTGTCCTCAAGCTCTTTAAATAGAATTGGGCTTCCTATTATTTTCTGAGCTGTGTCTTTTTTGTTCTACCGATGTGTGTGTGTATAGAAAGAGACAGATGGTGTTTGTTTGACCTGAAGAAGCTGCTACCCTTTCACAATTTCTCTAGAGGTCGAGCTCTTCACTAATGCAAATTCTGGACCTGCCTCTGGTCCTGACATTTCTATTTTGAGAAACTTGAGTCTCATCAGCCCTGCTATTTTCCTTAAATGCACTGGCACTATTCTGACTGAAGTGGTATCAGTAACAGGTTTTATTCAAATATATATCTGGTTAGTCAAGAACTTAGTACTCATTCACAAACTGGTTCTTGGAACTGGGTAACTATTGCTCTTCCCCCCCCCCTTGAGATGTATTTAACAGTTATTAAGGAACTGAATGAAGAAGAAAATTATGAACATGTGCATTAATTTATTCAGCAATGTTTTGAGTCCCTGGATGTTTGAGTCTGGATGTTTTGAGTACCAGAATCTTTGATGTCAGATAGAGTTGCTTTCATGGTTATCCAGTTATATTTGCTTTTCCCTCCAGATGGACCCAGTTCTTAGCCATAGTACATTTTCATAACACCTCCACCACAGGGTAAGAAAACAGGGTGATGGAAAAACAAGTAAAATATGACTGCTCATTTTATCATTCCTCCTGGCTTTGCCCTCAATCCCCACTTGCCAAGAATATATCCATGGATAATTACATTGGATGTGACCAAAGTACCGCTGACTGTTCTTTTTATTTATTTACCGAGATGGATCTGGTGAATAACTAAAAGAAAAATGTAACATTTAATCAGTAATTTGTCTTTTGGTGCTAGCATGGCGTTATGGAAAGTGGAAAGACTTTAGAGGTAAGTGAATCTGGGTTCAGATGTAAGTGTTGCTATTCATTAGCTCTACAATGTTGAATAAATTATTTAAACTCTCTAATTCTGTTTTTTTCACCGGTAAAATGGGGATGCTAATATCTACCTCATAGGAATATTGTGAGAATAAATTAACTTATCTATAGACTACTGTAGAACTTAATAGATGTCAACTTCCTTCCTTTTCTCTATTTCCCCTGCCCCTCATTAAAAACTAACATAGATTAACATTTCAGGTATGCAAATCATTCTTCATTCCAGTTAAAAGAACAAACCTTATCTTTAAGATGCAATAGAATCACCTAGAGCACTTTAAAATGCAGATTCCCCAGTTGAAAACCCCCTCACAACCTTCTGAATCAGATGTGTGCAGAAGGGGATGGGAATCTATACTTCAGTATCTGCTCCACATGATTCCAATAGAGGTAATCAGCCAGCCGTACTCTGGGAACCATTGCCTTATTTATTCTTTACAAAAATGTACAGTAGCCAGGTCTTTTCTTTCCTGTGGACACTAACCATAGGATTTAGGTCCCTGTGTTCTTTGTCTCCCATAGTGGTCCCCTTTGCATACTCTAATTACATTATTCTTGTGTCTATTTTTCCCCTATTAGACTGTGAGCTCCTTGAGGGCCAGGATTTATCTCTATTCCCAGTGCCAATGGCATGGCCTGGACCATAGAAAATAGTTGTCTGTTGAATAAATAAATGACATGGATTTTAGCCAAAACATTATCTTGTGTGTGCGCCTATATTTAAAGACTCTCGATTTAAGAGTATCTCTTAACACACATAGATTGAGAAATTGCTGAATAGGGATATTTATAAACCAAGATACCAAGTTATACACAGAGTCTTTGTGTCTTGCCTGGTCCACGGCATTACCTCAATGGCCCGCCTACTCAGTACACTTTAACACTTGTTCACAGAGCACCTAATCTGCAGCCATTATGTTAAGTGCTGGACACAGGAAAATGAGTAGGGTCTGATCCCTGCTCTCAAGCTCTGTTTCAGCCACTGCCTCTTTCCCTCTTGCCTCTGATTCTGTGCCTCACACCATACCTGCTCATAGTTTACCTTGTCTTGTTCTCAGGATATTCATACTGGTACTTCTTTCTTCTTGAACCAGTTTGAAAGCTGGAACCACGTGTTCTGTTTATTGCCTTCTCCACAATACTAACCTTCTGTTCAGTCTTGAAGAAGAGGTACTAATGCCCACTCTGACAGTCATTTGATTTAACATTGATTCAGCATTCATTCATATTTATTGAGCACCTATGATATGCCAAGGACTATTCCAGAAAACTGGGGAATACATCAATGAACAGGACAAATAAGGCCCCTGTTCTCATGTAGCTTATATTCTTGTGGAGAAGACAAATGAGTAAGCCAATAAAATTTTAACTTAGAAAAAAGCTTATTGAATGAGGATATAAAGAAAAAAAATATTTTTGTAAAACTGAACAATGTGTTTGTTTTATGCTGTGTTATAAGAGTCAAAAAGTTAAAAAACAGTGGCCGGGTGTGGTGGCTCACGCCTGTAATCCTAGCACTTTGGGAGGCCAAGACGGGCGGATTGCTCAAGGTCAGGAGTTCGAAACCAGCCTGAGCGAGATCCCGTCTCTACCAAAAGTAGAAAGAAATTAATTGACCAACTAAAAATATATATACAAAAAATTAGCCGGGCATGGTGGCGCATGCCTGTAGTCCCAGCTACTTGGGAGGCTGAGGCAGTAGGATTGCTGAGCCCAGGAGATTGAGGTTGCTGTGAGCCAGGCTGACGCCACGGCACTCACTCTAGCCTGGGCAACAAAGTGAGACTCTGTCTCAAAAAAATAAAAAAAAAGTTAAAAACAATTAAAAAGTATATAAAGTAAAAAAAGTTACAATAAGCTAAGATTAATTAATTATTGAAGAAAGAAAAATATTTTTTATAAATTTAGTGTAGCCTAGGTATATAGTTTATAAAGTCTATGGTAGTGTACCATAATGTCCTAAGCCCTTACATTCACTCACGACTCACTGATTCACACAGGAACTTCCAGTTTTTCCTGCAAGCTCCATTCATGGTAAGTGCCCTATATAGGTATACCATTTTTATCTTTTATACCATATTTTTACTGTACTTTGTTTAAATATGTTTTGATAACACAAATACTTACTATTGTGTTATGATTGCCAACGGTATTTGGCCCAGGAACATGCTCCTTGATTTGTATAGCCTAGGAGCAATAGGCTATACCATATAGTCAAAGAGTGTAGTAGGCTATACCAGCAGTCCCCAACCTTTTTGGCACCAGAGACCGGTTTCATGGAAGACAGTTTTTCCAAGGTGGGGGATGGGAGTGCAGAGCTCAGGCTGTGATGTGAGTGATGAGGAGTGGTTGTCAATACAGATTACAGATGAAGCTTCACTCGCTCCCCTCCTGCTAGGCAGCCCCCCACCAAGTTCCTAAATTTCATGGAAGACAATTTTTCCATGGACCCGGGTTGGGGTTGGTGGGGGCGGTGGAGCTCTGTGGCCCTGGTCCCTACCAGGTGCAGACTGGTACTGGTCCATGGCCCTGGGGGTTGGGGACCGCAGGGCTATACCATCTAGATTTGTGTAAGCATACCCTATGATGTTTGCACAACAAAGAAATTACCCAATGATGCATTTCTCAGTGTATTCCCCATTGTTAAGCAACACATAACTATATATATATTAATAATAACCACTAGCATTTAATGAAGGTTTACCATGTGCCAAGCCTCTGTGCTAAGTAAGCCCTGTATAGGGATTATCTCAATCCTACCAACAACCCTACAAGGTCAGTAGGAACCTGCTTGTGGGTGACATGTGCTACTGCTCTCCTTATACCCTCCTGCCCTCTCCCAGCTCCAGGTCAGAAAAGAGGGCAACCTTCCGGTGATCTCTAACCCCAGCTCCAGCAGTGAACTCAGGTCCTAAGAAGTCATGAGTAGCTATGGAATCAGCCCTGAGAAACATGTCTACCAATTTTCCTGCTGGTAACTAAAGAACAAAATGCAGGTATTATTCATCTCTGATTCCCCCAGACCATTTTGAGAGACATCATGTTCTAACTAAGGAGGGCTTCTTTTGTGCTCTGTGTTTAATTCTGAATAGAGCACTTTGGTCTTGTCGATTCTCCTAATGTGGCATGTTGGTGGCAGCATCTTTATCCCTGTTCTGCTAAAGGAGAGACTTGGGTCACAGAAAGGGAAAGGATGACTTGACGGTTGCTGCCTGCATCAGGAGGCGAGCCAGGACTAGGAGGCGACTGCCCACACTCCAGACTTCATGGGATCATTTGTAATGTCCACTGAGCAGGCTCATTGCTCACATTCACTTAAACAGGGCTACTTCTGAGCTCTTCAGGCCTTAGGAACTGGAATATCTACAAGAAAAATTGGTTCAAACCACTTATGAATCATCCCAGGTTCCCCAGAATGTTCAAAACAAAGTCCCTTTGGGTCAGCTAACAAGAGCTTCAGGATCCAGTGCCTGGTGACTTCTCCAGGCTCATCTTGTGCTAGGCCTCCATCCATCCACCCCTTTAGTTGCAGCCATTCTGGATGACTGGCAGTTCCCCAAACACTGCTCTCCCTACCTCTGCTCTGCTCTTTTCAAATACATTTGCCTGATTCAAATGCCCATTCCCTCTTCATCAGGTTAATCCTTATTTGTCTTTCAGAGCTCCACTGAAGCATCTCTACCAGAAGTCTAGGGTCACCTGGGTCATGTGCTCCTCCCCTGGGTCATGTGCTCCTCTGTGCTTCCGCAGCATTTTGCACTCAAGCCTTTGCAAGCCTGCCCCCCCACTAAACTGGAAACCCCTTGGAGGCAGGGATCATATCTGCCTGGGCATTGTACTGCCAGTGTCCAGCATGAAACCTGGCAGAGGGAGATAAGATACCCTGTGGATGCTGAATAAACTTCTCTTGAGTGACCACAAAACTCAGACACCAGCACCTACAAGCATCCTCTGCACGATGAGATCCAGCCCTGGCAAACACATTGTGGTTATGTCCCAGTCCAGGCAGCGGCCATTTTGCTTGCTCTTATTGCAGAGGCCCCATGTGGAAAACCAAGCCAAGGGGCCATCAGAGGAAGCAGGCATGTCCAGGGTTTGTGAGCAGAAAGAACTGAGAGATGAATGAACTTTTGGAACAAAACAAATATTTTAAAGTACCAGTCCAGCACATTCAAGTTCTTAGCTTAGCTTACCAAGCCTTAACAATAAAAAGGACCTTACTACCCAGTCACTAGTTTTCAAACTATGCTTCAAGAAATCTCAGAAGTCCCTTAGAGATGGGGACCTTGAGAGTCTGATCCTTATCCCAACTCAACCACAGGATCAGTGTTTTATCTGCCAGGCTTTGCAAAAGCTGTCATTTGAAGAAACAGTTCCCAAGAAAGATTGAAAAAACCCTGGTCTAGTTAGTCTAATCTCCTACTCACTGTAGTAGCCCTCTCTACAGCATTTGCAAGCCATTGGGCAACTGTTTGAAAACTTCCCAGGGACTAGAAGCTCTCTACCCTGCTAACTGATCTGTACCATGCTGAGACAGCTCTGAGTGATAGCAACTTCTTCCCCACCCCTAGCTGAAATCTAGCCTCCTCTCACTACTGTCTACCCACTACCTCACTACCCTGGGCTTCTTCTGCCTGCCATAAAGGGAGCCTCCCAAAAAAGCCCTCACTTTAATATCTAACAGCCTCTCCTATTGATATGTGAATATAGCTCTCAAGTTGCTTTGGCATCTTTTCACCAGATTAAGCAACCTTCTGTCTTTCCTTATATGACTCAAAACCCCAGCCCCACAGTGTCTGGCTCAACTGCTTCTCACTTGTTTCTGTAGTTAATCAGTGTCTAACTCACAGTTGAGGTCTACAGTTGAGCCCAAGATGATCTTGTGAGGTTAGCAGAGTGGATTCATGGTGACAATATCTTGAGAATTGGTATGACCCACATAGAAGTCATTTCCCCACCCTCATCCCCACTGCCACCCTCTCCTGTCTTCTCATGATCTATTGTTTTGTTTTTCTTTCCCAAGACAGAGTCTCACTTCGTTGCCCAGGCTAGAGTGACTGCCATGGCGTCAGCCTAGCTCACAGCAACCTCAATCTCCTGGGCTCAAGCAATCCAGCTGCCTCAGCCTCCCGAGTAGCTGGAACTACAAGCATGTGCCACCATGCCCAGCTAATTTTTTTCTATATATATTAGTTGGCCAATTGATTTCTTTCTATTTATAGTAGAGACGGGGTCTCACTCTTGCTCAGGTTGGTTTCAAACTGCTGAGCTCAAACGATCCACCCGCCTCAGCCTCCCAGAGAGCTAGGATTACAGGCGTGAGCCACCACACCGGGCCTCATGATCTATTGTTAAACATGGATTTTCCTGCCTGGAATTTTTGACTTTTGGGCCTCTACACATATCCCCATTTCATCTGGTTGGTTTCCAGTGTTCCCATCACATCTTGACTGAATCCACTCTATTGCTCAGAACCTGTGTCCCTCCCAACAAATATGGAATTCACTCTTTCTTGGTCCTCCTCTACATCTGCCATGGCAGTAGTCATAGGTAAGTGATGTCCTCTAAAGCTCTTTATTTACCCAAAATGTCCTTGCCATAGTTTGAAACATCACTACCAAGTCATGCTTAATGTTGGCCCACTGTGATCCCACACCACTTTTGTTGTTGCTGTTGTTCATACATTCATAATTTGACATGATTGCCCATCTTGCATTCTTTTTTTTTTTTTTTTTTTTTTTGAGACAGAGTCTCGCTTTGTTGCCCAGGCTAGAGTGAGTGCCGTGGCATCAGCCTAGCTCACGGCAACCTCAAACTCCTGGGCTCAGGCAATCCTACTGCCTCAGCCTCCCGAGTAGCTGGGACTACAGGCATGCGCCACCATGCCCGGCTAATTTTTTCTATATATTTTAGTTGGCCAATTGATTTCTTTCTATTTATAGTAGAGACAGGGTCACGCTCTTGCTCAGGCTGGTCTTGAACTCCTGACCTCGAGCGATCCGCCCGCCTCGGTCTCCCAGAGTGCTAGGATTACAGGCATGAGCCACTGAGCCCAGCCACCATCTTGCATTCATTCTTATTTTTCAACCCACATTCATTCTCCCATTTTGGCCATACCTCTGGTCAGATAGGAAGTAGCAGACAGATCTTAACATTTTGACACTAATTTTGCAGGCAGGGGGAAAAGGAGCAGAAGTGTTTTACTGAGTCACACAGGTACATGACTCCCAGCAAACTCTTTGAGATGTTTGATTCCACTGCCTAAGTTTCTTTCATTTGATCTTTGTGACAAAACTATAAGGGTAATATTATTCCCATTTTACAGATGAAGACGCTGGGGAGACAGCATCATGGATGTTAACAGTCAGATCTAAATTAGAATCCCAGCTCTGCCTTTTATTAATTGTCTAACCTTGGACAAGTTACTCAATCTCTCTGAGCCATTGTGTTCCCATCTGTAAATTATATAATAGTCCTATTTCAAAAGTTAAGAAAGGATTAAATGATGTAGTATATGTAGAGTATTTAGCATTATGCTTCACACATAATAAAATGCAAAAAAAAGTAGCTGTTAGATTAAGTACTTTACCTTTTCAAGGTACATATCTATACAGAGGAGGTGGAACCTTCTGTTTCTGGAACAAATCTAGAACATAAACCTTCTACTTCTGGAACACGTTTCTTTCGTGCTATTTTTCTGCATTATGTTGCCATTTTCAGAAATTCTCTTCCAGGTATTTATAGAGGCTTGAGCAGTAGTAATCATATCAGACCAGGGGACAAGCATTAGGAATTTGGGAGTCTCAAGGCTAGATTCACAGGGCTTTGCATAAGCTGTCATTTGAAGAAACAGTTCCCAAGAAAGCTGGAGGGTAGGAGCAGGGAAGGGAAGGCTAGGTTAAGTGCAGACCAGATCATACAGGTTGGAGTAAGTACCATTTATCAATCACTAATCAGTAGCTGGCTGGACCTAGTGCATACATCTAGCATAGAGGTGGGAGTAAAATGAGGGCAGGTAGGCAGACCTGGGGCCTGAGAGCTAACATCTAGATTAGAAGCAAGGTAACACCTGGAGTTCTGGGCCAAGGCACAGACCTGTCTGATTATTTGTAGATGGCTTATCTGAGACAAAATCATTTCCTTTTATAGACCTCTACTTAATTCCTTGTCAACTCATTAGACAACTGTTTACAGCTTAAAGAGACTAAATCCATTTAATCTTGTCATTTTCTCACCTGGCTGGACATCAGAAACACCTGAAGAACTTGTCAAACTTGGGCCCTACCTCTGAGATATGGATTCTATTGCCCCAGGCTGAGGCCTAGGAAACTATTTCTTTATAACTCTCCAAGTAATTCTGCAACTCAGCCTGATTTGGGAACCTCTGTAATAAATTAGTGATTTTACTTTTTTTTCCTATAGTTGAGTAAAAAGGCCCCAAACCAGGCTGGGTGCAGTGGCTCACACCTATAATCCTAGCACTCTGGGAGGCTGAGATGGGAGGATCACTTGAGCTCAGGAGTTTGAGACCAGCCTGAGCACAAGAGAGACCCCATCTCTACTAAAATTAGAAAAAATTAACCAGGTGTCATGGCACGTGCCTATTGCCCCAGCTAATCTGGAGGCTGAGGTAGGAGAATTGCTTGAGCCCAAGAGTTTGAGTTTGCAGTGAACTATGATGACACCACTGTACTCTAGCTAGGTGATAGAGTAGATCCTGTCTCAAAAAACAAATTAAAATTTAAAAATCCTAGCACTCTGGGAAGCCGAGGCGGGCGGATTGCTCAAGGTCAGGAGTTCAAAGCCAACCTGAGCAAGAGCAAGACCCTGTCTCTACTATAAATAGAAAGAAATTAATTGGCCAACTAACATATATATAGAAAATATTAGCCGGGCATGGTGGCGCATGCCTGTAGTCCCAGCTACTTGGGAGGCTGAGGCAGGAGGATTGCTTGAGCCCAGGAGTTTGAGGTTGCTGTGAGCTAGGCTGATGCCACGGCACTCACTCTAGCCTGGGCAACAAAGTGAGACCCTGTTTCAAAAAAAAAAAACAGAAAAAAAAATTTAAAAGGCCCCAAACCAGGTGAAGTAACTTCCCCAAGGTCACATAGGGTATTGGTAGCAGCATTCCTTCTATCTCTCCTTTCCAAATTTTGTTTGCACTTCAATCCCACGCAACCCAACTGGAAAATATCTGGAAAAAACAAGGATTTTATTATTGTCTGCCTCTAGGGAGGGAACATTTCTGGGATGAGATTAGCTGTTCCCAGCATGTCTCAGGCAAGGACCTCAATGGGGCATGAGAGGAAAGCAGAGGCCTTCCCAGATGCTAGGAATTCAGATAGTTTCCTTGCTTGATTTTGAGAGCTGAGAATTTCCTAGGCTTATGACCCCTGGAGCCAAATGCTGGATTATCTGTTGCACTGGATTATGTGTGCATGGCCCCTGCAGCTGCACAGAGAATTGTGTGTTGCCTGAGCAGGCGGAAGCTCTCCATCCATCCTGTGTGCGTCTGCTCTTGCCTGTGGTAGTGCGCAGAGGGGAATGATATATGGAGAGCCAGGCAGGCAGCAATGGGGGGGGCAGGATTGATGGGAACTCAGCTACAGAGCTCAATTGGAATACTCACACCCCATTGGAGCTGGGATTGATTGGCTAGAACTTTCTCGCCCTTCTCAGTTTGTCTCAGAGCCAGCAGGCTGCACTGTGTCCTCTGGGCGCACCTGCAGAGAGAGGATTGCTCTCAAGGTCAGGAAAACTCTGGGCCCCTCAGTGGTAGTCTACCTCCAGCCCTCTTCTCAGAGGCAGGCAATCCTCCACTCTTGAAACCAAGTGACCCTAAGACAGTCTTCTGTTTCCTAAACCTCTTTGTGCTTGGCCTCCTTCCTACCTACTTCTCCTTTTCTAGCCCCGGCTCACACTGAATGACTTTCTGTCTTGGAATATGACTGGCCCCAGCAGATTTTGCAAGAGTATCAAAAAAAGTGCATGAGAAATCTAAGGTGGTATCAAGGTTGCTAAGGATGGTCAGTGTACCTAATGCCATTAATTGCTTTAACGTGGTTCCAGGCACAAATGTCTGTGTTATCATCTACTTTCCCAGCAGAACAGCTTTAAAAAATGTCTAGCCCCCTTTCAAACTGATTTGTTTTCCTTTCTCTAACTTACTGGAGGGTCATATGAGATAGCTCTTAAACAGTATGTTTGCTAAGTGCTCAGGCAGTGTGAGGCAGAAGGGTGGGCCCCTGCAACTGGAGTTGGGAGGCCCAACTCTGCCATCTCAGGCCGTGCTGCTTTTTTTTTTTTTTTTTGAGATAGTCTCACTTTGTTTCCCAGGCTAGAGTGCCGTGGTGTCAGCCTAGCTCACAGCAACCTCAAACTCCTGGGCTCAAGCAATCCTGCTGTGCCACCATGCCCAGCTAATATTTTCTATATATTTTTAGTTGGCCAAGTAATTTTCTTTCTATTTTTAGTAGAGACGGGGGTCTCGCTCTTGCTCAGGCTGGTTTGAACTCCTGACCTTGAGTGATCCACCAGCCTGGGCCTCCCAGAGTGCTCAGGTTACAGGCATGAGCCACCACGCCCAGCCCGGGCTGTGCTTTTTGACCAAGTCATTTCACCTTTTGGAGCCAATACTCACATCCCAAGGTTGTTGCAGGACTCAAAAATGACCAGAGTAGTAAAAATCACTTTTTAAACTAGAAAATTCTCTAAGGATACCCTAATCACAAAAAAAAAAAAAGGCTGGGCGCGGTGGCTCACGCCTGTAATCCTAGCTCTCTGGGAGGCCGAGGCGGGCGGATTGCTCGAGGTCAGGAGTTCGAAACTAGCCTGAGCAAGAGCGAGACCCCGTCTCTACTATAAATAGAAAGAAATTAATTGGCCAATTAACATATATATACAAAAAATTAGCCGGGCATGGTGGCGAATGCCTGTAGTCCCAGCTACTTGGGAGGCTGAGGCAGGAGGATTGCTTGAGCCCAGGAGTTTGAGGTTGCTGTGAGCTAGGCTGACGCCACGGCACTCACTCTAGCCTGGGCAACAAAGCGAGACTCTGTCTCAAAAAAAAAAATAAAAATAAAAAAAAAAATAAAAAGAAAAGAAAAGAGAAAATAAAGTAAAAAAAAAAAACAACTAGAAAATTCCTTACAACTGTCAATTGTTGCTACAAAGTCATGTAGGAGAAGATAAATAAAACCCCACTTTTAAGGGCTTACAGTGCAAAGGGGAAGACATGATCTCCATGGGCTTAAACAAGAAGCACATCTGCAAAGCACTGAGAACTTTTTGTGTCAAGAGCCAGCAGCTCCCCCCCCACCCCCGCTCCTCCCCCCCAAGGCTGGTTCCAAGCAGCTGGAGTAATTCAGGAAGACTTCCGGGAAAAGAAGAGCACACCCTTAGTTTACTTAGCCTTGGACAAAGCTGAGCTCCTACAGCTGCTTCTTGAAAAAGCCCCAAGTGCACCAGATGACAAGCTGGATAACAACTGTGGGAAGTCACAAGCTGGACATGTGTGGAATCCAGACTCCATGGGGCCCAGTGAGTCTCCTCCAAGAATCGGACCCCACCTACTGCCTGAATTGCTGCTCCCTGCTGCAGTGGATACAATTTTCCTATCTCCTGGAAATGCAGCCTAGATAGGACCCAGAGAGAACTGCAGGGTAGACGTGTCTAATCATCCAAACATGTCCAGAGCCTCTCCTGGGTAGAACTATCTTTCTGTCTTTCCTGCCCTCCACTCCTCTCTCTGAAGGGTTGCTCAGAGGAAGAAACGAGAATATGCATCTCAAGCACAGGGATATAAAAGGTTCACTAAATGGTTTTTATCACCATTTTTTTTTTTTTTTTGAGACAGAGTCTCGCTTTGTTGTCCAGGCTAGAGTGAGTGCCATGGCGTCAGCCTAGCTCACAGCAACCTCAAACTCCTGGGCTCAAGCGATCCTACTGCCTCAGCCTCCCGAGTATCTGGGACTACAGGCATGTGCCACGATGCCCGGCTAATTTTTTATATATATATCAGTTGGCCAATTAATTTCTTTGTATTTATAGTAGAGACAGGGTCTCACTCTTGCTCAGGCTGATTTCGAACTCCTGACCTCGAGCAATCCGCCCGCCTCGGCCTCCCAGAGAGCTAGGATTACAGCCACCGCGCCCGGCCTTTATCACCATTTTTCACTGGGCTGATCCCCTTCTCTCCCTGTGCCTCAGTGTTCCCACATACTTCAAGGAGATTAGACTAAGTGATATCCAAGGACCCCTCCCTTTTAAGAGCTACCCCCTCCCTTATCTGTTGCTCCCTAATGGTCCTCTGTAGCCAGAGGGACACCTCAGCCCATGGAAGTTCCTTAGAAGACTTGAGGCCTTTGTCATCACCCATAAAGCAAGGAAAAGGTCTGCACTTGGCCCAAATACAGTGCCTGACACCTCGTGGGCCCTTCCTTATGGAAGGAAGGAAGGAATGAATGAAAAAACATGGAAGAAGTGGATGTGCTGTTTCCACCCCACCATAATAATTTTAATAATAATTTAAATAATTTACTACCATTGTTACTGAAAGATATCACTCACCCCTCTGGGACTATAAGGAACCCCCACCTACTGGCAACCCTGAGGCAGATGTTACACCAAACACACCTGGAGACAAAATGCTGTGGAGGAAGGAAGGAAGGAAGCACATGGGCCCGGGCAGTCTGAGGCGGCTTTCTGTAGGAGAACAGCTTTGAACTGGGTGGTGGTGCTCCAGGAAGGCAGCTCCAGGGGCTGAACTTGAGGTACCACAGTGGCAGAGAAGGGGAGAGGGTTAGACAGAACTTCCTGCACAGCCTTCAGGGTGGGTTCCATGGAAGGCTGAGCCTGGAACACTGATGAAACCACCCCCCAACTCTCAGTCCACTCCTGGGGCATCCCTGGGCTGGGAACTAACACAAGTGGTTGCAGGGCACAGTGCCTATCAGGGCCGTGCTGCGGGTCAGGTCTGGGGGCTATGAAATCATCTTCAGGCACTTACACACGCCAGGCTTCCCCCCGAGCCTGCAGAGGTCTCTTCCCCAGAAGGAAGACCCTAACCTGGAGAGGTAAGGGCAGTGCCTCCAGCTCAAGGGGGGGCAGCTGGGAGGGAGGAGGACCTTGGAGCAGAGAACATTGGAGCCTGAGGTTCTCAGAGGCTAGAAGACCCTTCTCTTCAGAGAGACTGAAACCCTCGGAAGCCTGTGTCACAGGGAGCTGGCCCCCTCTGCCTGCACCCCTCCCTCCTGAGAAGTGAGCGCAGCCATCCAGGCTACATGGTTGGACAGCTCTGCTGTGCCACGTGTCCCCAAACATTGTCCTGGGGTTCTGCCCACTGCCCTCCAGGACCCTGTAACAAGCTCAATCCCCCTTCTACACAGCAGCCCCTGGGACAGACTGGTCACAGCCTTCTGCTGTTAACGAGGGCTGTTACATCTGATCCTCACAGCTCTTCTATGGGGCAGATGTTTCTTTTTTAGAGAAGGAGAAAAAGGCTCAGAGAGAATAAGTGCTTTGTCCAAGGTCACACAGAATTTTAGTATATATGCTTGTCAACCTTGTTGTCCTCTGTCATATTCCCTTAAACTTTGTATTCTTCAAACTAAATGACATCTAACTCAATTCCTCTTACTGCCATGAGAGAGTCTGTGACTTTTTCCTCAATGGGCCAGGATATAAGATCCTGGAAGGGGCATCCTACACCTCCTGGGCAGGAAAGAGCAGAAGCTGAAATAGAAACTCTTTCTTGGGAGAGAGGGAGGAGAGGGTGGGCTATAGTAGCTGCCAGATGCCTGGTGAGGTGAACTAAGGGTGCAATAGCTCATTCTGGGAAGGGAGTATGGATGGGGGACCTTTCCTGGCATAGGAGGAGCTGAGGAGTTCCCAGGGAGAGGCTACTCTGTATCAATAGAGTCACTGGGTACAGGCCTGGCAAGGGAAGGGGCAGGAAGCTGGTTCTGATAAGGTACTCGGGATGGTACTTGGTATGGCTAGAAGGTGCTTTTGTGGGGCAGGTGTGGAGACTGAGGCTCTGAGAAGGGCAGGGGCTTTACCAGAAACACACAGCAGAATAGTGGCAGAGACACCACCTTGCTGCCATTTGGAGCTCCTACTGGGGAGGCATGTGCCCAGGCTGTGCAGTAGAAAAAGGCACAAACTCTACTAGGTCCTCACTGGCTCCCACCAGGCTTCAGAGATGGGCCTTGTTTGAGCCCCTCTGGAGCCACTCATCATACTTAGTATACAGTGGCAGGGAACAGCACCTGTCCTGTGTAGGTATGCAGTGCTGTAAGGTCACAGCACGACATCAGAGAGGGCAGGACTAACTCAAGGTCACACAGCTAATACATGGTAAAACTGTGACCTTGTTCTCCATGGTCTGGATCTTCTCATCCCCAGCAGAGCCTCCTGGAAGAACCAGTCTCTAGCCCAGACTGCAAGCAGGAGGAAGAGGTTACCAGTGTTTGAGGGATCTGGGCTCTCTGGTTTCCTCCAACCCTTCCATCTGCCTCCCATCCCACAAACACCCAGGAACTCTGCAGATGAGCTGGAAACTTCTGAGGTTCCTTCAAAATGTATCATCTATATTTCAGACCCATGGGCTGGGTCTTCCCCAGTGGGCCTACCTTAGGCCACAGCAGCCCCTTCCTCATGGCTCCCACCCCCACCACTCCCTCCCAGTGTAAGATTCTGTGCTTTTCACTTTTCACCAAACTCCTGCCTGTCCCATAAAATCCAGCTCAGAGCTACAGAAAATGACCATGTACAAAGCCACAGAGGAAGTCACATCAAATTCCAAAGAATCTTACAGACCATAACCTCTGGCCATAATGCAATATAATTAGAAGTCAACAAGAAAAACACAAACCTCCCATAGGTTGAGAAACTGAAAAACACACTTATAAATCATCCAAGAGTTAATGAGAAAGTTGCAGTGAAATTTATGAAATATTTAGAACTCAATGATAAGGAAAGCACAAGAAATTTCTAAGTCATTTCCTCTGTGAAGTCAGTCTTGACCCCACGTTTCTCCTCCAGATGACTCTCCACCCTCCACCCAGTTTTACAACCCAAGGCGGCTGGCCTCTCTGGCCTGCAGCAATAGGTTCCCTTGTCCTTGGCTTCTGGGAGGATTTGGCTAATGGGGAAACCTGGCCAGAGAGGGGAGTGGGGGGGAGAGATGGGAGGGCCTTTATATGCCCCCGGTCCCTCCCTATATGACTGCCGTGGGCTGGGTCTTCCCCAGTGGGCCCACCTTAGGCCACAGCAGCCCCTTCCTCATGACTCCCACCCCCACCACTCCCTCCCTACTCCTTCAGCCTAGGGTTGACAGGCACCCACTGCTCTTGCTAGCCCTTTGGAGATACACTCTCCATGTGGTTTTCCCACACCCTGATGACACCTGTAAATAGTGCCTTCATTAAACTCTCCTCAAAATACCAAATTTGAGTGTTCCACATCTTCTACTCTTGGGAAGCCCATCAGTCCTTAGCTACGTTCTCACTTGTGCATGACTGAGTTCTGACCTAGTATTATCTGTTTATATTGTCCCCTCTGCTAACCTGTCAGTACCTGGGTCAGCAACTGGGTCAGCTTTGTGACTCGGTCCCCCTCGGTGCACAGAATCAAGCTCAAAGGTATTGATGAGGATATCGAATAAATAAAAGACTATATTTGAATTTTCTCCATAAGCGAATGTTTATGGGGATTTGGGGCAGAATTAAGACTCGGACATAAAAATACAAGAAACTTTAGACTGGGGTAAAAACAGGTGTTCAGTGAAAGAATGTATCCTCAGTTCTATGCATGAGGATTCCTAAGGATCCAGTGTTCTCATGCCATCAAGCAAGTGGAAAGTCCAACACAAAGGGAGCCAAGTGGGGTAGCTGTGCCATGGTAAATGCCCACCTCCAGCCTCTAGCTCTCCCCTACCCACATCTGGCCACCTTCCTCCCCTCCAGGGTGACTTCTACAGCCCAGCTATCTGCCTTGGTCCTCCTAGCCTAGAAGGCCTCCAATCTTCCCTCTCATCACAGACAGAGCAAGCTGGTCCCTGGGCCTGGGGGCCACAGTGTCCATTCAATGCTGGTGTGCACATCTGTCTGTCCTCAGGTGAGGAACCCAGGTAGAAAAGGAGGGAGAGCAGATCAGGTCTTAAAGGGTTTGGATTTGGCTGGAAGGAGGAAGGGACAAAAGGGATTCCAAAATGGAAACACCTGGGACAAAGGTCTGGAGGTGAGAAATGGGGTGATTTGGGGTAGGAGTGAGGAGAATCATTCCAGTCTGAGCAAGGCCCCCTAGCCCTGGTGAAGGAGATGAAATCTGTGATTTGAGCACTCTTCTGGGCCAGTCCCCTCAGGAGTGAGGGACTCAGCTCATGATTCCCAAGGCTTCATTCATTCACTCATCCAGTGGGGTTTGCATTCCTGCTATGTGCCAGGAGCTGATATAGGAGTGGATAGGACAGTCCCGGTCCCTTATTGAGTTCAGGGACTCAGTGATTCCAGGAGAGGAGAGCAAGGTAAACCACTTATCTAGCAGTTCTTTTGTTTCTGCTCCAGACAGACGCTGGGCTTGTCCCCATTTTGCAGTCTAGGAATGAGAGGCTGCCTCCGGTGGAGGTCCAAAGAGACAACGAGAGGGCAGGCTGCTCAGTTTTTTGCCCAACGGGAAGCTGGGAGCTCGATAAGGACTTCCCGGGAAGGCGGGAGTGTGTCTGTGTATTGTGGGTGGGGGGTGCCCCTTTTCCCCGCCCCTGCCCGCCCTGCGGCCGCAGCGTGGCGGGGCCCGGGGCGGAGCTGGCGTCGCCTCGGGGCGGGAGGGTGGCCGCGGGCCGGCAGGGCAGGCAGGCGGAACCGGCACTGCAGGAGGCTGGCAGGCGGAGGGCGAGCGAGCGCACGGGGAATGGGACCCCGCGGCCAGAGGAGGGCTTGAGCGCTGCGGCCGCCCGCGGCGACCGGTGAGTGAGCGCCCGTGCCTCCCGCGGCCCCGCCGCGCACACGGCCCAGCCTTGCTTCCGCTTTCGTTCCTCGGCTGTCCCGGCGTGGCACGGTCCGGAGGCGACCTCTGCCCGCACGAAGGCAGGCTGGCCACCGTCCTCCGGCCGGGTCGAGGCTCCGAGCTTTGAAAGTCTGGGTTGGGGGTGTCCGTCTGCAGGGGGGCGTGTCTTCGGGAGCGGAAATGTTTTGCGGGCCGTCTGGGTCCTACGACCGACCTGTCTGGCCCTGAGAGCTGGTTTGGGGGTGCAGAAGGAGGTGGGGAGGAGGTTTGAGGGGAGGCCCTGTGCCTCGGGGGCGGGGAGAAGGGAGTCTTCGCCTCTGCTTTTCCATCTCTGGCCTGCACAGCGGCACAGGCTGGATTCTGGGGTCAATCTGGGGCCATCCTCTGGCCCAGATGCTGGAGGTGTGTCCTGGCAAGGGACTAAACATCAGAAACAGGCAGGGTCACCCTGCGGTCTTCATTTGGGAAGCCCAGATGTCCACCCAGGGAGTGAGCAAGCCACTGGCCACTCTGTGAGTAACAGGACATGCAGCATTAGGAAACGGGGCCAGGTGGGGGAACAGGTGGGTGAAGGCAGAAGTCTGTGAAGGTGAGGGGGTGGGGGCGTGGGGAGGGGAAAGAGGCCTGGATGGAAGAGCACCTGCCCTGTACCCACCCCCAGGCTCACACTTCCTGGGAGTAGACCCAGGCCTTGAAGTTCCACAGAAGGAAGGTGGCACTCTAGCTTACTGGTCAGGACACTGAAGTTGCTGTAGGGGTCAGTGTGCTGGGGGCAGGAAGCAGGCTGGGCTGTTTGGTGGGCAAGATGCTTCCCCTCTCCCCCCACTTCCCTCTTCTTCCCTATGTCCACCAGACCAGTGACCAGCCAGAGCAGGAAAATCGTTCTTTACTTTGTCAGGGGCTGAGCCCCACCAAATCCCAGTTCGCAGTTCTGCATGTAACTTGCTGTGTGAATGCAGGCTCCACAAGTCCCCGTTCTGGGCCTCAGTTTCCCCATCTGTATGAATTGAGCCAGTCAATTTCTCAGGGCTATTTAGGTCTAAGCTTTTCTTAAAGGCCCAGCACTGACTTTTTGCCAGGCCCTGTTCTAAGCTGTGGGTGGGGTGGGGACGCCAATGGCCACAGAGCAGCCTCCACCCAAGAAGGAGATCTGGGTTTAATAGGGGAGGATGTGGGAGGAGGTAGCGTTCAACCTGAGGATGTGTGGGCAGGCAGGCGGAGGGACCAGCATAAAAAAACACAGAGGCAGGGGAGTAGGGAACGTGTTCAGGGATCAGGAAGAAGCCCAGGGTGGTCAGTGTAGGGAGGTGGGATGTGGGGCAGGAAAAGTAGGGTGGTGTTGAATGTCAGGGTGAAGACCTGTTTGTAACTGTCAGTAAAGGGGGCCATGCAAGGGTGGAAAGCCCTAGAACCCTAATTGCAGTATGAGTGATTCTGGAAGCACCTGCCCCAACGAGAGTTTAAAATGGAGATGGCAGGTGAAGTGTAGAAATCTCCTTCCTCTTTGTTCAGGAAGCACAGGGGACTTCTTTGTGTGGGAAGTTGGGGAGTTGGGATGGATGAAATGACCTTCTGTGTCTCTGAGGATTTTTTAAGAGGAAAAGATCCTGCCCTACTCTCCACACTCCTTTCATTTTCCTTGACTGTCCCTATCCAGTCTGCCTGTTGTGGGTACAAGGAAGGACCCAGGTTGCAAACATCTCCTCTCCTTGTTTGATTTGCTGCTAGAAGTAACCCCCCTGACATAGTGGCATGCCTCTTGTTATACCCAATTTTCACCTGGTTCCCACCCTCCCTTCTCCAATCCTGTCCCAGCATTACCAGAGATGTGAGAAGGGAAAATGCTCCAGTGTCTGCCAGTCAGAGGTCAGCCCCAGCCTTTGAGGCTGTATTCCAGGCTCACTGCAGGGCCAGGGCTCATACTTACCAGGGCCCAGGTCACAGTTCAGCCTGCAGCCAGAGCTCAGTGCTTCGATTACATTCAGCCTTGGTGCTCAGCCTGGGGCCAAGGTCAGTGCTAAATATGCAGCTAAATTCCAGTCTCAGCAGGTATCTGGGTCTGCATTTCCTATTGGAAATTAGCTCACAGTGGAGATAAGATAACCACCCTGAGAGTCTCAGAAACCTAGCTGTGTCAGAGTAACCCAGGATTTGCTTGGGCCAGATCCATGGTGCTGCAGGAGTCACCTAGTAAGCAGTGGTGGTGCTGGGACTAAGAACCCAGGATCCCTGTCTCTTAGTTTGGGTCTCTGATCGATGCCTCCCCACCCACCTCCCCCAGAGGTCTCTTCTGAATCTGGGATCCTTCAGTTCTACAAGACAAAACAAATTTGAACTCTAGATGGACCCAGCTGGGTAGATCTGACTATATTCTACCTCCCAGTGCCAGGCACATAGTAGATGCCGTAGGAATGTCTACTGAGTGTCAGGTGCAGGAGGAGGGGACAGTGGCTTACTCAGATTTGGGGCTGGAGGAGGCTGGCTTGCAGGGGAGGTCTCTCCTGCCATTCTCAGAGGAAGCAGTGCCCTTCTAGGCTTGCCGCAGCCCCCCTCCTCCAGTGCCTGCAGCCACACTCAGAAGCCTCCCAGCTGGTCACGTGAGGGCCCTTTCCTCTTTAAGGGTGAAAAAAAGGAAAGGACATTTTTGGTAAAAAAGTCCCTCCTGCTCCCTGGGAATCCCCGGTGGCCGGATGGACGGGATATCCCAGAGGAAGCCAAAGGCTGCGGCCCACCTCCTCCCCCCAGCACAATGCAGCCAGGCTCTCCCACGCTGCACCAGCTGGCCTTTCGGGCTCCCAGAGGTCATCTCATCCAGGCCCCTGTCTCCAGGGTCTGGATGGAGCCTGCAGGGAGCCTCTGAGATCTCTCTAATGGTGAGTCTGAGGAGCACCTGTTTGGAGGCCAGGCCCAGGCCTCGGCAAGATGCAATGAAAGCAGAGAGGAAACAAGATGGGAAGGCTGTGGGGGCTTGGCAGGGGGCACTGAGGTAACCTGGGCAGGGGGCTGGGCGCTGGACCGAAGGGCTGAGGGTTTGGATTCCAGGCAGAGCATGCAGAGGTTGAGCAAAGGCTGAGAGGTGAGAGGGGTGGGACGTTTTGGGAAGTCAGAGCCCAGTTGATGAGGCTCTGACCACCAGGCTCCCCCACACCCTTGTCCCTGGCATCCTCAGGTCTGAGCCCGTGGATACCAGCCCCAGGCCAGGCCATGGCACTGTGCCTGAAGCAGGTGTTCGCCAAGGACAAGACGTTCCGGCCACGGAAGCGCTTTGAGCCGGGTACTCAGCGCTTTGAGTTGTACAAGAAAGCACAGGCCTCGCTCAAGTCCGGCCTGGACCTGCGCAGCGTGGTGAGGCTGCCCCCCGGGGAGAACATCGACGACTGGATCGCGGTGCACGTGGTCGACTTCTTCAACCGCATCAACCTCATCTACGGCACCATGGCCGAGCGCTGCAGCGAGACCAGCTGCCCGGTCATGGCCGGCGGGCCGCGGTACGAGTACCGCTGGCAGGACGAGCGCCAGTACCGGCGGCCGGCCAAGCTCTCGGCGCCGCGCTACATGGCGTTGCTCATGGACTGGATCGAGGGCCTCATCAACGACGAGGAGGTCTTTCCCACGCGTGTTGGTGAGCACCACCTCGCCCGAGGGTCAGGCCTGGCCAGGGAGGGAGGAGCTGCTGGGAGCGCATGCCACAGATGAGGCATATAGTATGATCTGGCAACTCTTGGGGAGTGGATTTTTATCCCCATTTTGTAGAAGAGGAAACTGAGGTTGAGACAGGTTAAGTATCTTGCTCAAGGTCAAGCATTTGACTAGAACTGACTGACTCCCAATTTGGGGCTGTTCTTGTCCACAGCTTAAGTGTCCCCCTCAGGGACTAATCTGGCAACACCACAGACACTATGATTCTGAGAACCTTCCAGAACTGGTGCCCCAAGGTGTTCATGGCAGGTCTCCCTGCTTGGGCTGATCTGACCTCCAGCCTCCTGGGAGGTCCTGCTGAATCCTGATCCCAGGAAAGGGAGGCGTTTGGGGGTTGGGGGACCTGGATGGTATCTTCACTTCAGACTGGGACTCTGAGGGCAGAATTTCTCCTTGTCGGGCTCAGGCCATGGGGTCTTTTCTTATCTCAGCTGGGCAGGCAAGGGTGGGGAAGGGAGATGAGTGATGTCACCCTGGCCCTGCTTCACCACCCCAAGGCAGCACAAGGGGGTGTTGCTCAGGGCGCTGAGAAGGCATGACACTGTGTTCGTCAAGCAGCCCCACCTGCACCTGGGCCCAGCCCCCACCCAAACTCAGGCTCATCCCTGTGAGGCTGTGGGGATCAGAGATGGGTGGGGCAGGGGGGTCAAGCCCAGAGGGGAAAAGTCTGAATGCTGAGAGAAACCGTGCCCTGAGTCACAATACAGTGTCCACAGCTCCTCCCAGCCAGTGGCCTGCCATTTCCTGCACTGTCATGCCCAACAATGACTACCTTTATTTTACATAGAAGGAAACTGAGGCCAAGAGAGGGAAAGTATGCTGCATTGGGAGGGGTTCAGAACTGGAGCTCAGGTCTCTTGGGGTCAAGGACCCCAAGTCTAGATGGCCAGGGTGAGTCTAAGGGACCTGGGCTGGGCTGGAAGAGCATACAGGGAGGCAGGGCTCAACCCCATCTGAGAGCAGTGAGGAAGAGGAAGGGGTCTGTGGATCCAGGTGGGCCAGGGATGGACCTGACTCTGGACTCATATTCCCTGGTAGCCTGTGCAACCCCAGGGGCAGATGTCTTAACCCTGGGCTGACTCTGCCACAGCAGGGAGGGGGCATAAGCCACCGAGATCTCCATCCTGTGTATGGGGGGCTGTGCAGAAACTAGGCCTTTTCCATGGAGCCAGGGCTTCCTGCAGGCAGGGTCTGTATCATTGATCTCTGAGGGGTGCAATGAGGGTTTGAATCCTGCCTCCAGTCTGTACTAATTAGTAATTATGTGGCCTTGGGCAAGCAGCTTCATCTTTGTGCACCTCTGTCTTATCACCTCTAGAATGGCAGTCAGACCCATCAGCAGAATTGTCGTAAAGATAAGAGGCAGAAGGTGCAGAGGGCCCTGCATGGGGCCTGACTTATAGATGGAAGGTTCTCTGTGAAATTGAATATTTGAAGGAATGAGTGATATCTGAACTAGTTCTTGAAGAATTAGTATTTTTAGGATTAGGGGTCTGGGACTGCTGTGTCAGTGTTGAAAGAGGAGGGACTTGGGGTTGGGAGTGGTTGGAGAGGAAGGTCATAGTCATATCATAAAAGGCCTGTGCAGGGCCATGCTGGGAAGTTAGGACGCAATCCTGAAGGCCCAGGTTTTTAAGAACGGACCCAGATGTTGATAAACTCTACTTGGAATTGTATACAAGGGTATGATGTGAGCGGCCCTGCAGATGCCCACATCACTGGGGAGACTTTGGGTCACACTTCCATTGTAGTCTAAGAAGACTGGTCAGTGACCCCCAACAAGATTGCACAGGTGATGGGAAGATGTGGAAGATGAGGAGTATTTCAGCAGGGGAAGAGAAGCACAGTCACATGGGTGCTTCATTAAAAAGGAAAATGTGTGAGAAAGTCAAACCACCCTCTGCATCTCCCAGAGGGAAGTGTACTCAGAAGTATGCTGGGGGAAGCCATCCTGGTGGAGGCTGCCTGTGTGTGGGACAGCAGTGTTGGCCAGACTTTTGTCACCGAGATGCTGATCCCCCACTTCTGTCCCTCCCCGCCCTCTAGGAGTTCCCTTCCCCAGGAACTTCCAGCAGGTCTGCACCAAGATCCTGACGCGCCTCTTCCGAGTCTTTGTCCACGTCTACATCCACCACTTCGACAGCATCCTCAGCATGGGCGCCGAGGCGCATGTCAACACCTGCTACAAGCACTTCTACTACTTTATCCGCGAGTTCAGTCTGGTGGACCAGCGGGAGCTGGAGCCACTGGTGAGGCCAAGCCCCCACTGCTCTCCCCTGCCAAGACTAGCCTCTGAGCTTTCAGATCCAAAGGCTGCCTGCTTTAAGAAACTCCAATGCCCAAGTGGATAAATTCTGGGAAGGCAATTCATTTAACAATCGATTCTGTACTTTACCAGAGAATTCATTAGGTGTCATTGTACAAACCCAGATCTGCAGCCTAGAGTTGGGGTTAAGGGTGGGAAGGGGCAGGGTTCACGGAGAAGAGCAGCTGGGCCCTATGGTTTGGGAAGGGGCTGCCCGGCAGGCTGAGCTCTGACTGCCCCCTCCCCACCTTGTGTCTCTACAGAGGGAGATGACAGAGCGGATCTGTCACTGAGCCAGACCTGGACTTTGTTGCCCAACAGATGGACCATCTGAACACAGGGGGAGGGGAGCCTCAGGAGTCTGGTGGCAGAGGACTCTGAAGGCCCAGGGACCCCTCCACACACCAAAATCCTCTGGACTTCTGGTTCTCAGGAGTCTGCCTACATGTCCCCTGACCGATCGTGAAGGGAGAAGGGGAGGGCTTCAAGGTGGGCAAACAGAAGGAAAGGAGAGTTAAACCTCTTGCACCAAGTCGGGTGGGGTAGACTAAGGGTTTCTTCTGTGATGCTTGACCCTTCCATGGTGGTTTCCAGGGCTACTTGGGGAATGTGGATGTGGCCAAAGTGATGGCAAGAAAGGTACAAGAGAGTGAGCAACCCGTTGTGAGTGAGCACAGATGCCAGGGTGTGTGTGAGATTCTGACTGTGGGGTGATTCTGACAGATGGATAGATAAAGAGATGGGGACCATCAGACCATGACCATTGTAGGAGTGATGACAAGTCAGTGTTCACACTCAGTGTATGTGACCATGTGTGTAAGTGCACAAATTGTGATTGTACATGCAGTTCTACATTTGGACCTTCTAGACTACAATCTTCCATCAGTGTGATTGCTGGGGAGCTGGGGGGAGGTGGGAAGGGAAGCCTTTTCCTGACTTCCTAAAACTCTGGCCCACCACAGACACCAGGTTCTGATTCGCTCCCCAGAGATGTCCGAGAGCTCTCATTTCACTCACCCTTCTGTCTCTAGGAGGGCCTGATTACAGACAGCCTCCTGGGGGTTGGGGATGATCCTTCATGTCCACAAAGGTCCCGTGGCCCTTAACTGGGAATTATAGACTCCACTCTAGCACCCAGAATCTATAGACCTGGCTCCTCCAATTTGAAGCCCAGCACAAAATAGTCCTTCAGCTCAAGGAGGTAGTGGAACTTTAACTGGAAACTCCAGAGTCTTGTCTCCCATCTCGGACATTGAGGATCACATAGCTGGTGAATGGACTCTTCTAGGCTTGGAAAGCACCCATCTTAAAAGTACCTGCCTCCTTCCCACCCACCTCTGAGAGGTTCCAGCTGGTTGGATTTCAGAACAAAGCTGTCTCCAGAGAGACTGGGATGTTCATTCAGCACACCGTTACTCAGTACCTCCGTGCCCAGCCTATGCCCACACCCACAGGTGGTGAAACTGAGGCAGGAACAGGGTTCTGCCTTCCCAGAGCCTCCACTCTGGGAGTCCAGGGTGGAGAGCCAGGAGGGACCTGAGATCATCCAGTCTGGCTCTCATAATGTACACAGGAGGAAACTGAAGCCAGAAGAGGAGGGAGAACCTGTCCAAGACTTTACAGTGAGGCTTTCATGAAACTGGAATAGAAACCAGGAATCCTGACTTCTACCCTGGAGCCCTTCGATTGCTACACAAAGATGCACTGGAAAGAGTTTGACAGACCTACTCCAGGACACAACTATTCCTGCTTTGAGCAAAGATTTCTAGCCTGATGCCAGAATGCCCCACTGTCCCTTGGGTTGCCTGGGGTTGTCTCCTGAGCTGAGCCTCCAAAATGCCAAGCTCGATGGCCTAGATTCTGCCTATCCTCTGGGGAAACAGATGAGGCTCCTGGGGCCAGCCAGGTGGGCCTGGGACTTCTACCTCTGCTGCCTCCAGGTGGACTGGCAGCTTTGCCAGAGGCTCTGGAGTGAGGAGAGTTGAAGCGTCCCCTAGGACGGACTGTGGCTTGCAAGATGGATTCTAGGCTGTGGAGAGGGCTGATTGTGGGGAGGGGGAGTGGGAAAATCTATTTTTATGAAACAGAGGGAAGACTTTATTGTTGTTATTTTTGGTAAAATAAAAGAGGCAAACTAAAGCAGCCACTGGTGGGAAGCTGTGGTCTGGGTGCCACATGGCTCCTGGCAGACTGGAAGGAACAGGGCCAGCGTGGGGATGGGAGGGCTTTTTGTCTTGAGATCCTAGACCATGTGGCAGGTTGGTCAGTGTGGTCAGGTCTGGCTCAGCTCTCTAGGGTGGGGACTCCAAGATTTTCTTAGGGCTCTGGGAAGACTAGGCTAGACTATGACCCTTGGGGTGGAGAGGGCTGGCCCTTGCCTTCTGGAACTCTGATGGGAAATCTTTCCCTGTTTCAGCTCAGATAACCTGGCACTGGCTATTCTCATCCCACCCCATTAATCTTGGTGGTTTTTTAGAGCTACAGTGGCAATACAGTCCTAACCCTAATTACAGGAGAGGAAGCCATGCTCAAGAGGAAGCTACTGGCCTGGTGCAGTGGCTCACACTTACAATCCCGTTGCTTTGGGAGATCAAAGTGGGAGGATCGCTTGAGTCCAGGAGTTTGAGACCATCCTGGGCAACATAGCAAGTCCAGTCTCTATAAGAAGTTTTTTTTTTTCTTTTCCTTTTTATTTTTCTCAAAAATTAGCTGGGCATGGTGGCATCCATCTGTAGTCCTACCTATTTTGGGGGGATAAGGTGGGAGGATCACTTGAGCCCAGGAGTTTGAGGTTACAGTGAGCAATGATCATGCCACTGTACTCCAGCCTGGATGACAGAGCAAGACCTTGTCTTGTAAAAAAAAAAAAGAGAGGAAAATACTTATTGGCTGGAGCTTAAGTGGGGGTGGTAGGATATGAGGCTGACTCCCAAGCTTACTCCCCAGGAGACACCAGCATCTGTTGGCTCAGGTCTCGCTGTTACTCCATTGCCTTGAACCTACAGGTTGCCTGGATAGGAGTTGAAAAGCAGGTTGGTTCTTAAGAGTCAAAGAGGCCCACATAGAACTCTTCCCTCTACCTGCAAAGGGGCCAGCCTGGCTTTGTGCAGAGGCTCTCCTGGGAGGCAGAGCCTGGGTTCTAGTCCAGTCCAGTCCCTGAGGTTCCATAGCAAGTCCTTGCCCCCTCTAGACCTCAATTCCCTATCTATTTTGTGATCAGGAGTGGGAGTAAAGGACTGCTTGATCTCTGCCCCTTCATTACTCACAGTCTGTGAATCATTCACAATAACAATAGCTAATGCTCACGTGTGTCAGGTACAGTTCTAAGAGTTTGACATACAATAGCTTGTTGAGTCAAGTTTGTCTTTGGCCAACTGCCTGGCTCCCCTCCAAGCCCCCAGTTTCCCTCCCTCTATTCCTTGCTCTAGCATCTGGAAGGCCATTGGCCCTTCTGGCTCTTCAAGGAAGCCCAGGGCCAGCACTCTAAATGGGTGCTGTTTGCATGTGTCCTGTGACAGATCATTCACTACTTCCTCAGTCACTGGACAGCTCAGACTGTTACAAAGTCCATGTCTGGGCTCATGGTCATTTTGAAATACACATGGCAGTGAGAATTGATTTATCTCTGAACTGGGATGCACATAAAGATACCAGGAAGCTGACACAAAACTGCTTTGAGAGATTCAGAGATGGTTACTTAGAGGCAGAGATAAAGGAGGAGAGAACAAAGAGAGAGGTGGGGCCTCTCCAATACAGAGTAAGATGCCCCCCCCATGGGGCAACACCTAGCAGGAGAGGGTCCTGAGAGAGGAAGTATATTAGAGATAGAGTGGCAGCTTGGTTGGGCAGCCAGGCTGGGCTTTGTTTTCCCATTGGCTTAAGATCCATAACAACCTCTGGAGCAGGGAATGAGGAAGTAAGCCATCCTCTCCACTCTGGAGCAGAGCACCTACCTGTTGAGGAAAAGTTGCCCCACCACCCTTGGCTTCCATGAACACTCCAGCCTCTTTGAGGTTTCCTGCTCCCACTCTCCTCCTTACCCCACAAGGAGCTGTGGCATGTGTGGAGAAATGAGCCACAAGCATGGCTGGAGCTCCACCTGCTTTGGGGGATCCCTCCTTCCTCTGAGCACTACAGGGCCCTCATCTGTTGTTAGCTGAACTTAGTTGCCATGGGGGGGGGGACATAGCAACTTTGAGAACCTGGAACATAGGTCCTAAGTGACTCAGGACCAGCTAGCTATTGAGACAGTCAGGGAACAGGCCAGCAAGGCCTGAAGGGAGACTTGAAGTGTGGGTGAGCCTGGAAGGGGATGGGTGGGAGAGGTCAGGATATATAGGGGCCTTCAGGTTGGACTGAAGGACTCTGGAACACAGAAGCTTGGAGGAACACATCCCCCTCCAGCCGTCCCCCAGGCTGGGAAATCTAGCAAAGTCCTCAATGTTCCCAACCTCCTTCCATCATACAGACCAAAAGACTGAGCCCAGAAGGGGAAAGGGAACAAACGTTGGTCAGGCAGATGATGGGAAGCAAGTCCAAGTCCAAGAGGCTTGGATTTAACTAGCATTGCTCGACAGACCCTCACAACAACCCTGAGCCAGGCAAGGAAGGGATGTTTACTTCCATCTAACAAGGAGGGAAACACCCTGAGTCAGAATCTGAATTAAATCCAAGACAGCACTCTCATCCTCTCTCAGCGCATCTGTAACCTGTGTGGGGAGGCTGGTTGAGGTATTAATCTATTTACAGTTGTTTTTCTCCAAGAAATGAACTTTTAAAGGTTTTTTTTTTTTCCAATGGAGACTCATTGTGGAATTCTGGGCACCCAGACTTTTAAAGAAACTTTACAGAATTAGTTGCTGTTTTAGTAAAGACTAGCAGCATTTCCCCATATGTAAAAGGCATTTAACAATTCTTTCCTGGCATGCACAAGCGCTCAGCAAACGTTAATTACACCTGCTGCGCCTGGCCTCCTCCCTCCTGGAGCTTCCCCGCCCCCGACCCTCCGCTCTGGAAAGGAAGCGTCGGAAGGAGCTAAGCCCCACCCCCTAGCCAGCAAGCTCCCCGCCCCTCTCCTATCACGCCTGCGCAGTCTACTTAGCTCGCCCTTCTCCTCCCCGGGGGTAGCTATCAGGGCGCAGGCGCAGCTCCGCCCCTCACGCCCTTCTCTGGTCGGGCCCTCCCCCTGGGCCTAGCACCGCCTCTTCCGCGTTCTCGGCAGAGCGATTTGCAGGTGGGGGCGCGCGCGGCCGCTCGCGCGGGAGTCAGCGGAGGTGAAAGCAAGACTGTGAGGTATCCCTCCGAGCAAACCGGGACGAGGGTCTGGGAATGAGTCCGTGTGCCTGGGAGAGGCCAGTCAGGGCCTTCAGAAGGGCCCCAGGTCACGACCCGCTTCTGCTGCCGAGGGACAGCCGGAGGGGACTTTTTTTATGACTGTCCTCACGGCTCCATCTGTGACCTGTTGGGTCTCCGTCCGTGACGGGATGTGCTCCCGGGGTCAGGGCTCGGTCGGTGTCCGAGGTCGAGGCTCAGCTACGGCTGGGCTCAGGGCTCAGGCAGTTCAACGTCATGAACAGTTTTCATACGAGGAATTTATGAGATCTTTGTACTACGTTATTTTAAAGTTAACCGCTTTCATTCATTTTGCAGTATTTAAAAGCTCCTGACGGGTGCGAGTGGCTGTCTAGTGGGGAAGGCAATGGTGTCAGGTGCAGTCAGTCGCCTTAGACAGCTTCCAGACTGCCTGTCAGTGGCACTTCAGAGGCCATCACAGGAATGAAGTGGTGTTGGAAGTGCTTGACTTTGGGGCCAGGCAGTCCTCGGATCAGATCTCATTTTTGCTACCTCCTAACTGTGTCCTTGGGCAAGTCATTTCCCTTCCTCAGAGCTTCAATTCGTCTTCTATAAAATGGGCGTGATAAGATCATTGTGAAGGTTGAATAGGATTATATGTAAATGCCATAGTGTGGCACCTGTCATATAATGGGTGCTGTGATTTCTAGCAACAAGTCATTTTGGACTGGGGTACTTTAGAGAGGCCCTGGGTGAAGAGTTGAGGAGACCTGATCCTTGAAGCCTCAGTGGGATTTACAGGTGGAACTGACCTTGCAGAATGGGAAGGGAACTAATGTTTATTGACCACTGCCTGTGTGCCAGGCACCATGCTGGGCAGGTGGTGTATAGTGTCTCACTTGATTCCACAGTCATCAGCCAGGTGCTTTCAGCCCCTCTCAAGAGAGCTGGGCTGGAATTGAAATGAAGGGGAGACCCAGGGTTAGGTTTTTATATGGAACTGAGCCAGCTAGAGACTTTGGTGCCACATCCCGCCAACTGCTTCCACCTTTCTGTAATCCGTGGAGTTGTTTGGGTTCCTGACTTGGTCTGGGAGTCCTGTTACATTAGTACTTTAGCAGATATTGACAGGGCCTGGCAACTCAGACTACATGAAGCCAAACCAGGGGAGACAGAAGCTCTGTGAACAGGAGCTGTTAGAGTCCAGTGCATGTTAGGAAGTGCATATGGTCTCCTGTTATGTGGTCCCTTCATATATATATATATATATATATATATTTTTTTTTTTTTTTTTAGACAGAGTCTCGCTTTGTTGCCTAGGCTAGAGTGAGTGCCGTGGCGTCAGCCTAGCTCACAGCAACCTCAAACTCCTGGGCTCAAGCAATCCTTCTGCCTCAGCTTCCCAAGTAGCTGGGACTACAGGCATGCGCCACCATGTCCGGCTAATTTTTTCTATATATATTAGTTGGCCAATTAATTTCTTTGTATTTATAGTAGAGACGGGGTCTTGCTCTTGCTCAGGCTGGTTTCGAACTCCTGACCTTGAGCAATCCGCCCGCCTGGGCCTCCCAGAGAACTAGGATTACAGGCGTGAGCCACTGCGCCCGGCCAATATTTTTTAATAACTTGGTTCCTTTTGCATCGTCTTAGTGGGTGCCCCTGTGAGATTCCTGAGACACCCCTTAGAACCCTCATTGCCTACTGTATAGAGTTTGGACCCTTCAGCCTCATGGACAAGTCTCTCCATAACCTATTCCCAAACCTCTCTCCTGCCCTCTTTCCCTTTGTCTCCCCAGAGCTGCACCCTGTGCTCCAGTCAAAAGAAACGTCTTTGTTCACATACTCCCTGCATGTTCCTACTCCAGTCGTTGCTTGTATTCCATCTTCCTGGAGTTCACTCCTCCTTCTCATCTTTCAAGGCTCATGTCTCATCGGACGTCCTTGGTGAACCCTTTTTGATCCTTTGCTGGATTAGTTGTTACCCGTCTCGTCTTCTGTAGCAGAGGCAAGGGACCATGTCTGTTTCCTTCCTTCTCTGCTTGGCACGGGGCTGGCACATAGTAGGCCTCTGCAGTGTTTGTGGTTAAATGAGTCAGTGACTTTTTTTTTATATGCTTTGGTCATTGTTTTATGAGCTGTCAGGTTCAGAATGGGACTTTGTTTTTCCTCTTCTTTGTACCTAAGGAGGGCCCTAGTTTAGCTTGATGATGCTCTAATTATAGGCATCAAAAGCAAGAAAGTGCAGAAATTCCACACAAGCCAGGATTCTTCATGGCTGTATTGTTTCCAGGCTCTTGTCTTACCTTTACTGTAAGTTTTGTTGGGAGGGAGGTCTGACTGGGTGTGATATCATTTAAGCAGGAGAAATCTCACAGGTGGCTTACTAATCAGTTACTCTGCCCTTGGCCTTGGGAAACAATGGTCCCTCTCATCTGGGACTAGCATCAACAAATTCACATTTTCTTGCCAACAGCCTCAGCATATGGAACAGAAGGGTTTTTTTTTTTTTTTCTTTTTGAGACAGAGTCTCACTCTGTTGCCTGGGCTAGAGTACAATGGTGTCATCATAGCTCATTGGAATCTCAGACTCCTGGGCTCAAGCAATCCTCCTGCCTTATCCTCCTGAGTAGCTGGGACCATAGGCATGTGCCACCACACCCTACTACTTTTTCTATTTTTAGTAGAGATGAGGTCTTGCTCAGGCTGGTCTCAAACTCATGAGTTCAAGCAATACTCCCACCCTGGCCTCCCAGAATGCTAGGATTACAGGCATGAGCCACCGTACCCATTCAGAACGTTCTTTCTTGATCATAGAAAAATATACATGATTGAAAGTAGAAGGAGCTTGAGAACCATCTGGTTCTACCATTTTCATTTTACAGAAGGGGAAAGGCCTAGTGAGGGGAAAGGACTTGATCAAGATTATACAAGGAATGAGTCAGTGGTGGAGATAGTTCTAGAAGTGAAACATCATGACTTTTTTTTTCCAGTTTACTGCATTACTACATTGTTATATAACATCTAACACTTACTGTATACTTACTATATGCTAGAAAGTGTCTTTTGGTTTGTTTTTTTGTTTGTTTGTTTGTTTGTTTTTTGAGACAGAGTCTTGCTTTGTTGCCCAGGCTAGAGTGAGTGCCATGGCGTCAGCCTAGCTCACAGCAACCTCAAACTCCTGGGCTCAAGCAATCCTTCTGCCTCATCCTCCCAAGTTGCTGGGACTACAGGCATGAGCCACCACTAATTTTTTCTATTTATATTTTTAGTGGTCCAGATAATTTCTTTCTTTTTAGTAGAGACGGGTCTCTCTCTTGCTCCGCTGGTCTCGAACTCCTGAGCTCAAACAATCAACCTGCTTCGGCCTCCCAGAGTGCTAGGACTACAAGTGTGAGCCACCATGCCCAGCCTAGAAAGTTTTTTAGGTGCTCTTAACTCTGTTATATAGACTTAGAAATTGAGGCAGATCATTCAGATCTATTTTCTGATTCCACAACTCTGGTTTTTAGTATGGTTTTAATGGCAGTCACCTCCTAACCAGTGAGGTAGAACAGCTCCCCAAAGACCTTGTTCCCAGATCACCTACTTCTCTGAGTGACAGATGTCCTGTCCTCCCAGCAATGTCTCCCAGTATGCTGGAGATATACCCCGAGAGGAGTCCAGAGTGTGTTGGAAGAATGGATAAAGGAATGAAGCAAGTCCACATGAGTACTAGTGGATCTTAGTTTAGGAATACTAATATACTTCAAAAATTGCCTGTTTATCAAGTTAGGCAGTAAATGCATAGTTTTAGAATGACCTCAAGTCTAGGATCTTTCCGTAAAGATTCCCAGTCTGGGGTGGAAAGATTCAATTCAGTAAGTACATATTGAGCTCTTGCTATGTACAAGACCCTGGTATTGAGAAATATACACAGAGGAAAACAACACATTTCCTGCCTGCCTATAAATAATTGTCTTCCCAGAACCTTCTCCCACCAGTGTAGTTGGGAAGATAGATAAGTACATAAATAACTGAAATCAGACTGACTATGGTAAATGTAGTAGGGAATGTAAACAAAGTGGGAGTTTGGGAGAAGGAGAAATCAATCCCAGCGTGACCAGAGGATTCCTGAAGGTGGAGAGGCCCACTGCTGGGCCTTGGAGGGAGTTTATTCCTGGGAGAAGAAACAGCTTGAGCAATGGTCTAGAGGTAGAAATGCACAGGGGTGTGTGTGCGCGTGTGTGTGTGTATGTATGCATGCCTGCACACTGACGCACATTGGGGTAAGGGAGGGGAGTTGGTGAGGAGGAAAATAAGCTGAAATGGTGGATTGTGACCAAAATGTAGAGAAGGAAATGGGGAGAAGAATGCCAACATTTACTGAGTGTCTCCTTTGCTTTGTGGCTTGCAATATGCTAGAATCTAGATGCTTTAATTGTTTAAACTCTACAGTCTTGTTATATATATATATATATATATATATATATATATATATATATATATTTATCTCCAACCTGAAGACGAAGATGAAGAACACAGCAGTGTTCAGCAGTGCCTGTGTTCTTTCCCTTATACTGCATGATTCCAAAATGCTATGACTAGGGCTCTGTTTACTCTGACTGCAAGATGGAGGTTAGACTGGATAGAGCAAAGAAGGTCCCAGAATGAGGACCTCAATGAGGTGGCTTAAACTGTAAACCACTGGCCAATATGGAAACTGCTGGTCTAGGTCTACTTGATTGGTTTAATACATGAGCATTTTGGCAGCTCCTGCAGTACCATAAATCAGTGCATTGCCATTGTTAGCTAGCAGAATCTTAGAACCAGTTTACAGAGGCTGTGGGCACTCTTGTATTTCAAGCACAGATTCTGTGAGATTGGCAGTTCATTACAAACAGGGAGGCAACCCATTTGGCATATCCTGTTCTTTCATTTTCTGACCCTTAAATGCAACAAGAATCTATAATGGCGGAAAGAGCTCTACTCTTGGAGGCAAGAGCTAGCATTCTAGTCCTGTGTCTGCTCATTATCATCTGTAAGTCCTCAATCTCAGCTTCTTTTCCCATAATAGGGGGAGTTTTCAGTTCACTTCTGAGGCCTTATCTCTTGCTAATGTCCTGTATTGCTTCCTTTTTCCTGGCTTGGGACAGTATAAGGAAGTGGCTGAGAATACTAACTAACATGATTCAAAGAGACTAGGGTTTAAATTCCAGCCTCTCATCATTATAGGGAGACAGCAGTTAGATGAATAGACTCTAGACAACGACTGAGTGGTTTGAGTCCTGGCTCTGTCACTTGCTAGCCAAGTGACTTGGGCAAGTTATTTAACCTTCCTGAATCTCAATGCCTTCATCTGTAAAATGGGAATACAGATATTACCTACCTCATGGGGTTGTTATGAGAATTCAGCTAACTTACAAACAACACAATGCCTGGCACATAGTAGGTCCTCAATGAATGTTAGCTTTAATAGTAATAATATCAACGATTATACTAATGCCCAGTTAGGTATTGTTTTTATGGAAAGTATATTTATTAGGGCCATTTTCCTTACTCTGGCATTGTTGCCTTCTCTTTCTTTCCATTTCCCTAACAGGAAACTTTGAAATACTAGATTGTTCCTTTACACTGGGTTGCAAAGCATAACATGACAGAAAGTGCCCATAGGAAAAGGGTCAATAAAAAGCAGTGGCTTGTTAGAAAATCTTACCTGACTTGCGTTTTCACCCGCCTCTTTGCTCGGTAAACAGGAACAGAGCAGGTATTTATTCCCTTTTGCACAGCCTTCCGCAAAAGAGCCTAGCAAGACCCCCCAGTTTACTTGCCAAAAAGTTCGATAACAGCATCTCTGGAAAAGTGGTGCCTAATTTGGTGGTTCTTTCTCTCCAGCTTAGACCCCTCTAGCCTTAACTTAAGCCATTTCTTCTTGTTCCACTTTCCATGAATATGGAAAAATTTCTTCTGATTATAAAGGGAGGATGAGATCAAGATTTTCTCATGAGAACCTTTTCTGTGCTTAAAGCCAGAATCCAGTTAGGCCTCATCTCTTCTCCCAGCTAAACAGCCTTGGTTTCTTTTACTTGACTCCTAAAACCTATTTTCCATTGCTCGGATCACATTGGTCATGCTGCTTTTCCTTCTCTTTGGTTTTTCTACTTCCTGGCAGTGACCCAGACTGTGCTCAGTCTGCTATTAATAAGAAGAGTCCAACTAAACCAGCTTAAGGGAAGGATAACGTCAGGTGTTCGCACTCATTCATTAAGATTATTGAGTGGTTGCCCAGTGCCAGGGCCTGTGTTAGGTGTAAGGGACCCAAGGATAAAGCAGACATAGTCTCTGCCCTGTTCCTAGCTCACAGTCTAGGGGGAGATGTGTGGTTAGAGCAATCAGGTGGAAATACATAGTCTCTTTTGACTGGACTGCAGGTTAAGACTTCTGTAGAGGAGTGGCAAGACACAATGCAGGAGAGGTGATCTGGGGCAAGATTATGGAAGCCCTGAGTGAAGCACAGAAGTTCACTTACTCCAGAAGCAGTGAACACCCATTAGAGGTTTTGGAGCAAAGAAGTGACAGACTCCTGATCTGGCTTTTTGGACCAAGGGTGGAGATACCATAAACCTTGGTCTTATCTGTGCCCCACTGATGTTTTCTGTCCTGAAAGTAATGTGATGGATCCCTTGTTTGTATATTTGGATGTTTTGTTTGTTTGTTTGTTTTTGGCTCTAAACTTTTATAGAAGGTCTAGTTCTTGAGCTCTGGGGAAATTTCATTTCCAGTCCAGCAGGAAATTCATGAACAATTGAAGAGAGAATTAGGTACCTAACCAGACCCGGCCTATTTAAGACCCAGCTGCAGGCCAATCTGTATAGGTTTGGTCTGGCCATAGTCACCCTTCCCCATCCCAGCCCTATACCAGAGGAAGATGTAGGAATGAGGAGAGGGTTCCAGAGGCCTTTAGGGTATTTGATAAGGAATACTGAGAAGGTTTAAGCACTGTGAGAGTCAGAAGTTCTTGCTGAGGAGGAAAAGAGGCCCAAAGGAATTTGAAATGGTGTTAGAAGGAATCAGGGCTAACTAGATACTGTGTCTTCTATCTGAAAACCCCCCAATTCTCTCTCTGCCTTTATAGTTTGCTGTCAGTTTATTTCCTCCTGCTGCCCAGTTGTGGTTTACAGAGTGGCTGGGTTGCTTTCCAAATCTGGGTAAGCCATATCACAATCTAGAATGATAGTTACTAGTTATTGAGTACCTATTATATGTCAGGCATTGGTACCATGAGCTCCTTACACATTAGCTCACTTTATTTTCACGGCAACCCTGTGATTAGGTGTTAGTGCCCTGACTTTATAGATGATGACAGTGAAGCATGGAGAGGTTAAGTATTATGTCCAAAGCTATCTGACTAGCAAGCGGTAGGCCAGAACCTGAATCTAGGATCTAATCCTCAAAAGCCCATGTGCTTTCTGCTTCCCCAGCCTAAGGTGGCTCCAAATGGCAGAATAACACAAAGTCCATAAAGGAGTTCTGAGATTTTTTTTTTTTCTTTTTAACTGTAGACCGAGGGGTTGGCAAACTGTGGCCCATGAGCCACATCTGGCTTACCACCTGTTTTTGTATGGACTGCAAACTAAGAGTGCTTTTTTTACATTTTTAAATGGTTTGGGAAAAAAATCAAGAGAAGATTAATGTTTTGTGACACATGAAAATTATATGAAATTCAACTTTCAGTATCCATAAATAAAGTTTTATGGGCATATAGCCACAATCATTCATTTACACATTGTCTGTGGCTGCTTTCACTCTACAAAGGCAAAATTGAGTAGTTGTAACAAAGACCATGTGACACACAAAATGTAAAATATTTACTGGGTGTCTCTTTTTATTTTTTTCAAATATATTTATTTATCACATTCTTCACATATGCAGTAATTTGCCACTTTGTGTGTATACAAATTTAAAATGTTTGGCCGGGCACGGTGGCTCACGCCTGTAATCCTACTACTCTCGGAGGCCGAGGCGGGCAGATTGCTCGAGGTCAGGAGTTGGAAACCAGTCTGAGCAAGAGCAAGACCCCGTCTCTACTATAAATAGAAAGAAATTAATTGGCCAACTAACATATATATAGAAAAAATTGGCCGGGCATGGTGGCGCATGCCTGTAGTCCCAGCTATTCGGGAGGCTGAGGCAGCAGGATTGCTTGAGCCCAGGAGTTTGAGGTTGCTGTGAGCTAGGCTGATGCCACAGCACTCACTCTAGCCTGGGCAACAAAGTGAGACTGTGTCTCAAAAAAAAAAAAGAAAACCTTTAAAAACAACTTCAGATTTATGTGACCTTTCTGTTGCTCTCAGAACACTATGGATTAACATACAGACTGGAAAGACACAGGAACAGGAAGGTGCTGCTCTATCCCAAATGGCAGAGCCTTGAGTGGGACTTCAGCTCTCTTCCCACCCAAGAATACTGGCTGGCTCTTTACAGAAAAAATTTCCGACCCCTACAGTAGCCAACAAGAAGGGACCAAGTGGAGTTAAAGTTCAAAGGTGTTCAGAGTTGTCCCTGGAAGTGCTGCGGCAGTGAGGAGAGGAAACGTAACCCGTGTAACCGATAACCTGAGTCTCCTTGGGCCCTGGAACTAGTTTCACTGGGCTACAGAGGTTTGTTTGGGAATAAAAAGCACAGTAGGGAGGACCATCGAAGGTGCTCGTGTCTCTATTGGGAATTAAAAAGATATTTTGTGGCTGAAGTAATTCATTCAGATTCACTGGAGCCTTTTTTTTGTGTGCCATATACTATGTTAGATGCTGGTAATGCAGAGATGAAAAAGGTATGTCCCTGCTTTTCAGGAGCTTTTGGCCTAGCGGGAGTGGCACATATGAATGTGCATAGCCTGCTCTAAGCATTAAGCACAGTATACTGTGGATTCCACCGAATGCTGGATGAAGTAGAAACAGAGTCAAGACTGCTTCTATAACTTGCAAGACTACTTTTTCGATGGGGCTTGAAGGATGAATAGGAGTTATTTTTCCAGGAGCTACACACAAGGCTAAGGGAAAGCCTGACAGTGTGAGCATTTGGAGTTTATAAGGATAGAGGAGAAAGAGATAGTAGAAATGATTTAGTCTACGGCCATACCACCCTGAATGCACCCAATCTCGTCTGATCTCGGAGGCTAAGCAGGGTTGGGCCCAGTTAGTACTTGGATGGGAGAAATGATTTAAAGGTTCTGTAATTGGGTAACTTGCAGGATGATGTGATCTGATAAGAAGAAAAATCGGAGGAAGGAGGCAGTGGGTGGGGGTTGAGGACAAGTCCCATTTGGGACATGTGGTTTGAGGTAATGGTGAAACACAGCCAGCTTACAGTTGGAAAGCCGTTTTAGAAAATTTGGCACAAAGGCTCAGAATTCAAATTTAAACTACATTTTCCGAGTTTTACCCCTGGGAAAAGGGGAAATGTATATTTATTTTGTAGAGAAGTTGATGATGCAACTTTGACTTGTGATAGCTGGAGCAGTGAGATTAAAAATAGCACTGAACATACAGAAAATGAAGTCATCAGATTCAAAACTAGCAGCAGTTATGCATTTGGCACAAAACCTTGTTCCCGTTTATGCCACATGCTGCTCTCAGCATCTACTTTATCTTTCCAGCTCTGTTACCTCTTGCCTGTGAGTCTTGGACCTGGTCACTAGGAGACAGAGCCAGGGTTCACTCATCTCTAAAAAAGTGAGTAGCAGAGAAGTGTCAGCTTTTACCTTCTGCATGAGACTCTTCAGAGCAAACAGAGGTGTCCATCTCTGTCATCCAGGTCTAGTTACATCTTTTGGGGTCTATAATTCCATAATGGAAACAGAATCTATCTGAAAAATTTAACTCAAACCCTTGTTAAATCTTCCAGTGCTTAATGTCAGCATTGTCACATCCTCAGCTGTCTGATTCTAAAGACTGGGGAACTCTGTGACTGCCTTGTGTATATTGACTTACTGGGGTAACTCACAGGTATGGGGCACATTTGGGTTGATCTTTATCTTCTGTGGTCCTCTTAAAGAAGTCAGCATTGTTTTTGCACAAATTTGTGGGGTACATGTGCAATTTTGTTACCTGCATAGATTGCATAGTGGACAAGTCTGGGCTTTTAGGGTATCCATCACCCAAATAACATACATTGTACCCATTCACCAATTTCTCGTCATCCTTTTCCCTCCCCACCACTCACCCTTCAGAGCCTGCATTATCTGTCATTACACTCTCTGTGTTCATGTGAACATAGTTTTCAGCACCCACTTAACGAGTGAGAATATTTGATATTTGCCTTTCTCTGCCTGGCTTGTTTCACTTAAGAGAATGACCTCCAGTTCCGTCCATGATGCTACAAAAGACATGATTTCATTTTTATAGCTGAATAGTGTTCCATATACCACATTTTCTTTATCCATTCATCCTCTGATGGATACTTCCGTTGATTCCATATCTTTGCTATTGTGAATAGTGCTGCCATATACATATGAGTACTGGTATCTTTTTAATATATCCATTTCTTTTCCTTTGGGTAGCTACTCAGTAGTGAGATGGCTAGATCAAATAGTAGCTCCATACTATTTTCCATAGAGGCTGTACTAATTTACATTCCTACCAACAGTGTATAAGTGTTCCCTTTTCTTTTTTTTTTGAGACAGAGTCTCACTTTTTGCCCAGGCTAGAGTGAGTGCCGTGGCGTCAGCCAAGCTCACAGCAACCTCAAACTCCTGGGCTCAAGCGATCCTCCTGCCTCAGCCTCCCAAGTGGCTGGGACTACAGGCATGCACCACCATGCCTGGCTAATTTTTTCTATATATATTAGTTATCCAATTAATTTCTTTCTATTTATAGTAGAGACAGGGTCTCACTCTTGCTCAGGCTGGTTTCAAACTCCTGATCTCGAGCAATCCGCCCGCCTTGGCCTCCCAGAGTGCTAGGATTACAGGCGTGAGCCACCGCGCCCAGCCTAAGTGTTCCCTTTTCTCCACATCCTTGCCAACATCTGTTATCTTGGGGTTGTTTTTTTTTTTTTTTTTTTTTTTGAGACAGAGTCTCACTTTGTTGCCTAGGCTAGAGTGAGTGCCGTGGCGTCAGCCTAGCTCACAGCAACCTCAGACTCCTGGGCTCAAGCGATCCTTCTGTCTCAGCCTCCCAAGTAGCTGGGACTACAGGCATGCGCCACCATGCCCGGCTAATTTTTTCTATATATATTAGTTGGCCAATTAGTTTCTTTCTATTTATAGTAGAGACGGGGTCTCGCTCTTGCTCAGGCTGGTTTTTGAACTCCCGACCTTGAGCAATCCGCCCGCCTCAGCCTCCCAGAGAGCTAGGATTACAGGCGTGAGCCACCGCGCCCGGCCCTGTTTTGCTTTTTATTTTAGAGACAGAGTCTCATTCTGTCACCCATGTCACTCAGGCTGGAGTGGTGTGATCATAGCTCACTGTAACCATGAACTCCTGGGCGAACGTGATCCTCTTGCCTCAGCCTCCTGAGTAGGTAGGACTATACACCTGCTAATTTTGTTTTTTTTTTTTTTGTAGAGACAAGGTCTCACTGTGTTGCCCACACTGATCTCAAACTCCTGGCCTCAAGTGATCCTCCTGCCTCAGCCTCTTAAAGTACTAGGGTTACAGGCATGAGCCACCATGTCTGACCTAATTCCAGAATTTTTGTTTGTTGTTTTTCCTTAATATCTATCTCCTTGGTAAAATTCTCATTCATATCCTGAATTGTTTTTCTAAGTTTTTTATATTGGTTTTCAGATTTCTCTTACATCTCATTGAGCTTCTTTAAAGTCAGTATTTTGAATTCTTTATCTAGAGTTTCAAGAATTTTTTTTTTGTTTAAGCTCTATTGCTGGAGAATTATAGTGTTCCTTTGGGAGTGTCATGTTCTCTTGCTTTTTCATGTTTCCTATGTATTTATGTTGATATTTGGATATCTGGTATAACAGTTGCTTCTTTATAGTTTTGAATTTATTTTTTGGTGGGGGGGACTTTTTTCTGAAGATGTGTCTGTGATGTTGGTTGGGTAGGGCCCTTTGGCTTTGCTTTTGGATGCATGCAGTAGTGAAGTCTCTGTATGATTTCTCTGAATATAAACAGCGTTAGTGGTATCTGTGGTTTCCCCAGTGTATTATGTTGCAGTTATTGGAGGAGACTGTGGTGAAGTTGTGCTGGCGACTAGAATGTCAGATAGGCCCATCTTCAGGCTTCAGTGGTAGTAGCGATGGGCTAAGCATGCCTATCCTTGTGACCTGGGGTGGCGCATGCTGATTGGTGGTTCCAGGTGATTCTGAGCAGGCTGATTCTTGGGCCTTGGAGTAGCTTTCTTGGATACCAATTGTGGTAGTGGCAGACGGGGTGGGTGAGTGGGCTTTTGAGCCCCTGGGCAGCAGGCATGGCATAGACGATGGTGGTGGCAGTTGTGAGATGCTTTTCTGGGTCCCAAGTGCTGTGCACTTGTGTGGGCAATGGTTGCATTAGGCTGTGCAGGCCAACCTTCAGGCCAGCAGGTGGCACTTGCAGGTAGGAGCCAACTGAGATGTTGGCAGTAGGGTGTTTAAGCCCAACCTCAATCCTCCTGGAGGAGTGCTTGGGTGTCCCATGTGGTGGATTTTGTCGTGCAATCCCCAGGACCCCAGACCCCACTCTCTGTCTCAGGTGGAGTGAAGCTGAGTGAAGCTGGACTGGGCAGGCTTATGCTCAGGCCCCTCAGTGGTGAGTGCACACACCAGCTGTGTGTGTGCAGGGGCAGGGCCATCTACAGGCTCCTGGCAGAATGTTCAGGTGAGGGGAGGCAGCCAGCACATGGAAGTCCTGCCACGGTGGGGCTACCCCATTGGCCACAGGCCTTGGTAGGCAGGTTGAGGATATGTGTCCCCAGTCCCAGTGGTGCTTACTCCCCAGTCCTGTCTGTCACAGCCAACCCAGCTGACCCATAAGACCCAGCAGTCCACACCTAGCCTGCAACTCAGCCCCAGGCCAGAGGAGCCCCCACCCACTAAAGACCAAGCCTCCACAGCAGTTCGCATCCCACTTAATTCCTGGGGCCAGCACCTGCTTCCCAGCACTGGCCACCACAGCCCATGCCACTCTCACTTCTCAGTCCTGGCTTTGGGAGCCCACCCTTATTTATGCCCCAGTTCTGCAAACAACAGCCTGAGTTTTCCTAACACCTAGGACTGGCACAGCTGGGTCCCAGGACAGCACAGCCTGTTGAAAGCTAGGATTGTGGCTGGGCACAGCAGCTCACACCTATAATCCCAGCACTTTGGCAGGCTAAGGTAGGAGGATTACTTGAGGACAAATTTCAAGACCAGCTTGGGCAACATAGCAAGACCCCATCTCTACAGAAAACAGAATAATTAGCTGGACATGGTGGCATGCGCTTGTTGTCCCAGCTACTTGAGATGCTGAGGTGGGAGGATTGTTTTAGTCCAGGAGTTCAAGGTTGCAGTGAGCTATGCTTGCACCACTGTACTCTGGCCAAAGCAACGTAGTGAGACCCTATCTCTAAAAAAATAATAAAAATAAGATAAAATAAAAATAATTAAATAAAAGCTAGGATTATAACTGGCATCTGGCTGTAATCTCATATGTTTGAGAAAGAACATGGTACCCAGGGCAGGTTCCCTCCCTGAAGCAGTTCCTTCTCATTGTCTCCTGGCTATGCCCTAAGTTAAATTCAGGCCGTGGGAGGGCCAAGGTGCTCTCCTGTGGCCTGGACTGTATGATTCCTCAGTGGGAATGTGGACTGCAGAAAGACTCTCTCACCCTCTCCCCTATTGGGAAGTCACTCCTAGCTCCCAGCTGGTCCCGGCCAAACAGGCTACCTACTTCCTTTCTCCTTCTTAGTTTTTGGTGTTTTCTTTTGGTTTTTCTGTAGAATTCCCATGTTCCCTCTTGGATAATGTATTCAACGTATGATTTTCTGTGGTTCTTCCAAGTGGATGAGCCATACATGAAATACTTCTAGTCAGCCACATTTACCAGTTTATCATAAAGGATATCACAGAGGATACAGAGGAAGGGACACACAGCACAGGGCGAGGTATGAGGAAAGGAGCATGCAGCTTCCATACCCTTCTGGGCGCACCAACCTCCAGGCACCTCCACGTGTTTAGCTACCCGAAGCTCTCCAAACTGAAGTCAGCATTTGATATCCTTTCTATTTCTGCTTTTTGAAGGTTTTCATGCCAGAGTCCAACGGAGAACTGAAGAACACTGGCTACATACAGAAGCTGGAAGATACCCACCTCCTGGCAGGAGCATTATTTCATTTGAAATTCCAAGTTTACAGAGGATCATTTCTCGAAAGTTGGGAAAACCTATAGGTAAGGTTGGGTGTACATTTTACTTATCCCTTTAGATTACTTCAAACTGAAATGATCTGGTATGTCCAGAGGAAGGGGTGGGTCAGAGGTTGTCTAAGCAGATCATGGTTTTCAGTATTCAGTTGCACAGCTAGGCTGGCATGCCTAAGACAGTTACTTGGTAAGGAGGAACACATTTCTTCCAAAATAACATGGCAGAGGGCCATAAGGAAAACCATGCAGTAAGTAAAACGTATTTATTTACTTTAATTATAAAAGTAAAACAACCACATTGTAACAAAATGGAATAAAATCCAACAGAAGTATAAAAAGTGAAATTCTTACATCCACCCATTTTCATTCTCCTCAAGTAACCATTGTTCATAATTTGGAATCTTTTCTGGTTTTTTAAAAAATGTATATATGACATCCATGAAGACATTTTGAAGTGTTCTGTGCTACACTCTAACCTGAGGTTTTCTCATGCCTGGCGGGTTATGAGTAATGCCTCATTTGTAGATCTGGGTCAGACAAGGGCTGAGTGGGGATGGTTCCAGTGTGACCAGTGAGTTTTTATAGTCCCATGCTGCTGTGTGTCACCCTTCTTCATCTGAAGCTCCCCCGTGGCACCGCTGCCTACCCCTGCTCCCCAACCAGCTCCCAATCCTGAGTGGTACTGCTTCTTCAATGGTTCTGCAGTTTTTATGGTTACCTGACTTTAGTTAATAAACATGTATTCATGAGTGTATATTGAGGCCCCCTGCTCTGTGCCTGGCTTCATATTAGGCAGTGGAGATGGAGAAGAATTAGACATGCCCCTCCCTTCAAGGACAGTAGTGGTCTTTGCCTCTCCAGCTTCTCCAGTCACTTGGCAGGACTAGCACCAGTACTGCCTCTGTGGCTTCTTTCCTTAACACACCTCGCCTCTTTCTCTTCCTTGCTATCCCTGCCTCAGTTGCAGGCCCTCCTTGCCTTGCCCCAGACTGTTGCTGCAGCCTCACTTAGCCCTCAGTCTCTCCCCAGTCTCCAGTTTGTTGTTGCACATCACAGCCAGTTTGATGGACCTAAGGCACAGCGCCGGTTGTACCCACTCCTTCCGCATCGCCCAGAACAGTGTTTCACAAGTGTGCTCTGCAGACCCTGGGGCTCTCTGAAACCCTTTCAGGAGATCTATGGTCAACACGATTTCCATAATAGTACTAAGATGTAAAATGTTATTTGTTGTTGCAAAGCAATCGTGGGTAGAACTGCTGGTGCCTTGGTCAAGGAAGTGGCCCTAAGTGTGCTAATAGCCATTGAATTCTTCCCTGCTGTGCACTCATGGTTTTTTTTAAATGCCATTTTTGCTTCAGATTGTCCTTAATGAAGCAGCAAAAATTATTAACTTTATTGCATTTCAATCCTTGAGTACGCATCTTTTTAATATTCCTTGTGATGAAACAGAAGTGCTCATGAAGCGCTTCTGCTGCGTGCCCAAGTACAGCGCTGTCTCACGGAGCAGCATTTATGGAATTGCTCGAACTACAAGCTGTTTCATTTGTACATGAAAGAATAACTGTTGGGTGTTGAGGCTGGAAGTTAGACAGGGAGCAGGTATGGGAGGGCCTCATAGGCCGTGTTAATGAGCTTGGGGGAACTGACCGCAGCCTGACTTTTCCAGTTTTATACGCGCCACTCCTCACTCAAATCCAGTCCTTCACTCCTGTTTGCTGTATCTTTGGCACAGTTTCTTTTCCCCTCTCATGTCCTTCCTCTCGTCATTCCTTTCACCAAGAGAAGCAGTGACGGCTCTGAAGTGTGCTTGTGATCCCAGAATCAGAACAGAGGGAGAAGATGGGCTGGAGTTGAAACCTTTTCCTCTGGGATTTACACTCCCCAGCCCCGTTTGAGGCCTCTGTGGATCCCCTGCTGGCGCCCTGGCAAGCCTCCCTGCCAGTTTCACTGCAGCTGAGTGAGACGCTGCCGTCTGCAGGATGCTGGCCAGCCTCACTCCACACAGGACTCTTGGGGACAGAACGCCGTGGCCCCGTGCAGTCTCGTAGACCGCCCTGTGAATGAGCTGATTTTACAGGCGGCTCCTTTCATCAAAAGTGTGTTAAATTTGACTCATGCTAGGCGCGGTGGCATGTGCCTGTGGTCCCAGCAACTCAGGAGGCTGAGACAGGAGGAGTGCTGAGGCCGCAGTGAGCTATGATTGTGTCTGTGAATGGCCACTGCACTCCAGCCTCAGCAACACAGCACGAGACTAGCTTCTGTTTGAGTGCACCCTTTCCTTGTCCCTACATCAGAAACCAAATCAACCAGTAGGTCAGGCAGAAGAATGTGGCCTTGTCCCTGATACCAGAACTTGCCATGAAACTGCCTGTTGGTCTTTGGTTTGTAGCTCACTTTTCATAATATGATAAAACACAAAATACAAAACAATCTCAGAGCAAGAGAATCGTCTGATAAATTAGATTTTAGACGAATAGAATATTGATAATATGGTAATAATGCCTTTGTATTTATGTAATATAGAATGGTGCTGCCCAACCTTTTGACATCACAGCACCCACCAAAAACAATACTGTTGTGCATACTTGAGTACCAGTGGGCGCAGGACCGCAGGCCTGACGGGAGAGCCGTAGCTCATCCACGGCACATCAGCAGGGAAGCGCTGTGCTCAGGTTTAGGAACTAGAGCATTTCTGGTGGTGCCTGGCTAGCTTTTACCAGCTGCCCTCTTCTGCCTCTCAGCCTTAATGTTTAAATACAGTATAATGGATAAAAGCTTGACCTATGAGCCGTGCTGTCTGGTCTTAAATCCCAGCTTTGCCACTTACTAGCCATGGGGGCAAATCACTTAGATTAAGTAAGTTAGTGCTTGTAAAGTACCGTATTTATTAGGTGTTTAGAATGTTGCCTGGCACGTGCTAAGTGCCATGGACGTGCATACGTGTGCTGTAACCACTCCTGCCACTGCTGTTGCTGCCTCAAAGACGTGAACGTTCTGGGATCAGGCTCCCAGGCCCGTCCTCCTTGCCTCCTCCTCTGCCTCACATTTCTGAATCTTGGCCACTTCCTTAAGAGTGCTTGTTACACTTCCTTCCCGTTCCTTGTTTTCTGTTCATTTTCTCAGCTTTCTGTTAGCTTTGGAGCTCTCAGCGAGCGTGTGACTAAGGGGGCAGCCGAGTCGGTCGTTATACCCTCAGCTTGCCCTCACCACCATTTCTTCTCAAGAGAGCTCCTGTGGCTGAGGAAATGGCCCTTACCTGTTGGGAAGACCTTGAGGAGAACTGTCCAGTGGCTGAGAGGAGCATGAGCTGCGGGAGCTACGTTCGCAGGGCCGGGTTGGCTGGCACAGTGGTGCTCTTAGTGGAGAAAGTGAGCGTCTTTGGCATCGCACAGCAGATGTGGGAGCCGGGGAGTTCTCCACAGGCTCTGTCCAAATTTGGAGTAGAGATCTGGTGACTTTGGTGTCAATGTGGCTCATAAGACTTTATTGAGAGATGACAGTTCTTTCAGAATGTGGGCCTGGGGGTCACCTCTGGGGCAACACTGTGGATGGGACCTGCATGTCAGGAGCATCTGTTGCTATTGCAGTCCTGGGTGAGACTCCTCAGCCCTTCCTCCTCTGCTCTGGGAGTCCTCTGGACCCCGCCCCATGCAGGAGCCAGGTCACTTCTTGGGTCTGTATCTTTAACACTTAGGACGCCTCCAGTACAATTAGCTCTGTGGACAGGTTCTACTAGGAAACAAAAAGGCGCATCCCTCTTTTAATGGAAAAACAGGATAAACTTATGCCTAGAAATAGAAACATTTATTGTTACCGATGATAATGGGTCTGCTTGTGATCTGACTCATCAACTTGGGCGCTTGGCAGTGGCCCTCAGCAGCCCTGCCGCCCCCACAGCAGGCCTCAGCCCTGGCCCTTCCTCGGTCCCGAACTCTCTCTCCTGGGCCCTGGCCTGGCCCATCCCACTCCTCCTGCTTGCAGCAGCATAGCTGTCTCTTCCAGCTGGGTTAGCTTCCTCTCCTGCTCCACAGCACTTGGTGCTTCCCTGTCCCAGCACTTGTCCTACTGTGTTGAAATTGTCTTACATGTGAGCAGATTCAGATGCCATCAGGGCAGAGACTGTGTCTCCTCTTGTATTCTCACTGTCTCGCACTGGACCATCAGGAGGTGCCCAATAAATACAAGGTTGTTGAAAGAATAAGTCAGCGGTGCTTTCACATCTGGTTTATTATTTGATCTTCACGGCAGCCTTGTAATGTAGGCAGCCCAGGCCTTCTTACCTTGCTTTGTGTGCAAGGAAACTGATCGTCAGAGAAGCTGAGCATCCTGCTGCAGTCTGTGCAGCGGGGCAAGCCCCTGGCCCCCAGCCTCGAGTGTTCAGTGCCTTTTTTTATAGTTTTAACAAAGTATTTCCTTTTAAAAAGATAAAAATTAAGATAGCATGTGTTGTTTTTCATCATTATAAAATTAATATCTTCAGGGCACCAATGTTCCTTAAATGTTTTTTCATTGCTGAATGTTGAATTTCAATATAGCAAAATCTAGACACAATTTTAAAAGCTGTAATCAGATTCTAAATTCCAGTGCATATTAGAGCAAGATTATCATGTATTTTATTAAAAAATAAAACTTGATTTAAAAATAATAGCATAAAAATAAATTTTACTGTATATGATTTAGAGAATACTGAAAACTATAAAGAAAAAAATAAAAATAATTTCTTCATATAGAGAAAACTACCCATTGTAGATTAGAAATGACCTGTACTAGAAAAAGCAGCTTTCTGCCCTTTGAGCAGAGTTTGAATCGTAGTTAAACCGCTAACTGGGTGTAGGATAGGTTACTTAACCTACCAGCTACCTGCTCTGAGCCTGTTTCCTTACCTGAAATGTGCTAAAATACTTGCCTTTTAGTATTATTTTAAGAATTGGGGATCATGTATGCAAAATACCCAGCATGGTGCCTGGCACATAGTTGGATCTCTTTAAAAATTGTAGCAGCATTGACAGTTTTGTGTATTTCTGTCTGGTCTTTTTAGTCTATTGTGTGTTGCTATGTGTGCATACATACCTGTGCATGTGCATATGTTTTGGAAGCGCATTTATATTAAGTGTATTATTGGGTCTTACAGCAACCTTGTGAAGTGGGTAAGGAATGTGTATCTTTAAGCCTATTTTATAGATGAGGAAACTGAGACTCTAAGAGGCAGAGTAACTTGGCCTTGGTGCTCTGTCTGGTGATAGCTGAACCAGGCCTTTTACCTTGGTCAAGCTTGCTTATGCTAGCCCAGTGCCTTGCCAGTCAGCAGTGTGCCTCTTCTCCAAAGCCACTTCCACCAACGTACAGACGTGCGCACCGCCAGGCCCTGCCCAAGGGGAAGGTGAGGGCTGGGGGCAGTGGAGGTGCTGGAGCCTCCAGACCAGGAGGGGGGGTCCCCTGAAAACTGAAAAGAAGCACTCACTTCTTCCTCTAAAATAATAGACACACTGCCCAATCCTACAGCAAGGACCAGACTTCTGACTGGAAAGTTAAGGGCCTTTTGCGTCATAGGCCTTTTTTTTGAGAGGGAGTTGTCAGGGAATTGATAGAATTCCTCAGCTGAATTCCTAGAACTGAACAGCTTACTCCACGTTGTCTGCAGGGCAAAGGCATGCCCACGTTTCTTTCAGCACGTGCACTTGGTACCCGAATTACCTGAGCAACATATACTACACCTGATACTTAGTTTGTGCATCAGTTCATGTCATTTCTATTTCAGCGCCCAGTTTCTGATGGCTGATATGTGTTTGACACCGTGCCACAATTTGTAGGTAGGACAGAGATGAGCAGGGCACAGCCCTTGGGAACATGGGGGAGCACTGGAGGCCAAGTAAAACCAGGGCTCCAGTGGAGCTGATCACAGGGTGTTTGGGAGCAGAGGGTGGGGCACCAGCTGCTAGTTCTGCTCAGTCATACCCTCTGTTTGCACGGCACCTAACTGGTTTCCAAAGGGCTTGCACAAACCTTGACTCATCTGGAGTTATCGGGGAGCTGCACAGGGGCGGAGACTGTTGAGCTGGGTCTCGATGGCAGAGAAGAATTCCAAGGCCAAGGGACGTGGGTGAGCAGCCTGCTTGTGGGCCTCACGCCCTGAGGAGGCGCGTATCCAGTGAGTGCGCACGCAATGGCTTGCGGTCCCGCAGACCTGCTGGCGATAGACAAGTGTGGCCGGGCTCCAGATGGGGAACTATCAAGCCCTCGATGAGATTATGACACCACTTCCTCCCCCCACGTAGACAGGGAAGTTAGGCGTGTTTCTTTTACTTCAACATCTTCCTACATTTTTCCTTCCTAGTTTCAGAAACAACTCTCCTTCAACAAGTTCTGTTTCCGAGGAAAGTCTTAACCATTTGGCCCTTCTGGCGTACCCTCTTCCACTGAAATCCATGCAGAATAGACCAGGTACTCTATCTTTCTGTGTGTGAAACCGTAAAATCTAATATCGAGTGTGTGGCGGTGCTCAGAGGTATGCCTCTTGCACAGGAGGCTCCCTCAGCCCTGCTGTGGTAAAAGCCAAGTATAAATTGTCGCTAACAGGGTTTTCTAGTTAGAGTCGTAAGTGTGTCTGAGCATCCCCTGTGAATTGTAACGCTGCCGGCTCCCGTGCTGCTCCTCTGTGCTGCCTGCCTCGTGGCTGTTTTGCTTGTCCTTAGGCCTCCATCAGAGTGTGGACGGGGGAAGGAGAGAGAGCTGAAACCCAAATCTGTCTGCTCTGCACTCGGCTTGCAGGGCTCATGAGAAAATAGGTGGTGACAAGGGTCGCCAGTGGACTGCACACAAGGTCGGGGCAAGGGGAGCACCGGTCGCTGCTTTTCAGCTCGCAGCCTCTGTGGCCAGCGCCCCCTCCCTGAGTGCCTGAAGATGAGTGACCCTGTGTTTTATTTCGGTAGAATTTCTCACTGTGTTCCGTAAATGCATCTGTGCAGCTTTTTTCCTTTCAATTTACCTTGGCGAGGGTGGCTGTTCTGATGCTTAAGTGCTGATGGTTAAGTGTAATTCTTTGAATTCATAGGGTGTTGCAGTCCTCAGATGTTTCGTGTGCTTAAAGCTGTTGGCTAGAGTAATATTTTGAGATCCTCTGTGGATTCCTTTCATCTGTGTGTTTATCTGTTCTCTATTCTAAAGTATTTTTGAAAATCCACTGTCATCGGGTCCCCAAAATGGAAGGAAGACGGTGGCTAAATGGAGCTGGCAGACATGTGGCTGCTTACCCGTGCTTTCTGGATCGTGCCATTGGAAAGTGCCCTTCTGTGTGCTTTCTGCTAATGGCTGTTTGTACTCGCCTCTGAACAGCATACGAACGTGCATCAGCACTAATCAATCTTCCTGGCAGACTTGCCATTTCTCTGGTCATGTTAATCCAGATCCTCTGAGAAGAGAGTGGGCCTTTCCCTTCAGCAGGCAAAGAGCCAGCTTCCATTTTAAAATCTCTCAGAAAAAAAGGAAAAATACCCAACAACCCAGAGCCTGTGTTTATTGAAGGTTGGTCTAAAAGTCTCTCACATCGTATGCCCCATCAGCACTCGAGTGCCTCTATTTTAGAAGGATGTAAAGGTTTAATCACCCTGGTGGGGATTTAGACCCAGAAATTTCAGAGAAATCTTATTATTTCTAACTGCAGGCAAAGAGTATTAAGGCTCCACTCTGGATCAGGGGCATGACATGTTCTATAAGTAATTTATCTTTAACAGGGGAAGGCCCATGCTGGAGTGTCTTAGAAACAGGACGATGATTGGGCACTGGCTCACTGTACCTCCTTTTCTCCTTCCCTGTCTCCGTGTCCTGCTTATTCTTTCTGTCCTGACCCATCTGTCCAATGTCTGAATGCCTGCCTCACAAATCCTCCCTTTAAGATGGGGAGCCAGGTGCTTGCCAGCGAGAGATAATAATGTTTTTGCAGTAAGTGACCTCATCCAGCAGCCTGGTGTAGAACTGTCAGCTGCAGACTTCCTTATGGGCCCTACCTGCGGCCCTTCCAATCCAGCAGCTGGGGAGGGGAGAGGATGCTGTGCGCTCTGTATGCACGCAAGTCTGTGCTCTTGGACTTGAAGTCATTTGGGGCTATTTTCAATCCCATCCCCAGCCCTATTGTTACCTTCACAGAGGCAGTCTCCACTGAAGGCCTTTTGCACCCCTGTGCACAGCCAGGGATGTTACTGAGCCTGTGAGTTTTCTCTGCATGGCCCCCACTTCCACCCTCCTTCCTGCCTCGCTCCCTGGGTCCTGCCTTTCTAACACCGAGGCTGCAGGATGTCCGGGACGGGATTCTGCCTGTGGATTCATTGTTTGTGTGGGAAATATGGTTTGACTGGTGGCAGATCTAAATCCGTGTGCTAATGAGCTTGGTTAAAGCGGGCTTCTGCTGTCGTCTTTTAATCTAGCCTGCCTGTCTGAGCTCCTTTCCACAGTTAATGATCTCCTATAATGGTTTTGCCTTTAGTTTTGCCTCCTGGGTCAAAACAAATCAATAGTCCTCACAGATATTTAAAAACCATCAGTGTAAAGCTCCCGGGTCCCCCCCATCCACCACCTTTTTTTCCTTCTGGGTAAATTTATAGCTTGATCAGTGCAGTGATGCTTCCTTTACATCTCCTCTTATCTCCCAGAGATGGGCAGCAGCGAGCCCCTTCCCATCGCAGAGGGCGACAAGAGGAAGAAGAAGAAGCGGAAGGCCCGGGCCACTGACTCCTCGCCAGGAAAGTTTGAAGGTCGTTCACACAACTCTCCTAGACCTGGGCCTGTGGCTCCCAGTCCTGGGAGGAACGTCCCCATAGCCCATACGTCCAGCCCCACAAGATGCACCATCTCAGAGGCAGCTTGTGGTTACCTGTGTGACAGGGAGGAAGTATGGGGTGAGGGAGCTTGTGCGAGAGAGCGACAGAGAAAAGGTGGGAAGGCTCTCAGATGATGCCATGGCATCCTTCGAGTGGCCCGAGCACTTCATCAGTGGGCTGCAAGACCAGTCTAACCTAGTTGTAGATGGAGTGAGACGCCTGTGGTGTTCCAGCTGCGTGACAGATGTGACTCTTCCCTCAGCTCTTCCTGCAGGGGCTGCCAAGGGGTAGAGCAGCCATGAAAGAGGAGAGGGAAACACCAAGGGCGTGGCTGCAGATGAGACCTCAGTCTCCTACAAGCAGAGGATTTGCCTCTCAGAGACGGCAGCTACTTGTGCTGTGTTTGAGTCCATTTTAAGGAGTGCGTGTTGTGTTCAGGGGACGAGATGTTGCGTCATCAGACATATTTGGACATTCTACGTGCGAGGTGCTAGTTCAGTCCTGTTATCACTGGGCATGTGATGGGCGAAGTGAGTCACTGGACATGTCTACAAAAGACTGAAAGGATCAGTAGCTGCTTCTAAGAGCAACACATCCCCTCCATCTGTTTTGTTTCTTTCATTGTGAAACCCGAAATAGCTTCCCCTGGTGGTCCCTCTTTGCAGCCTTGCAGACACACGAGTGAGTTGATTGTTTTGTAGGTGGTTCTAATAACAAGCTCTTTATGAGTCAGGAATATTGGACCTCCAGCCGCCTACCTATTCTGATATGTGTAAAGAGCTAACGCCAAAGTGTGTGCTGTGGGAGAAGTGTGTCATTTAAATTTCTCACAGCGTGCTACCTGTTCTTATGAACAGTGGCAAGACCAAACTGTGATGGAACCAAGAAGGTGCTTGTGCAGAGCGTTTGATTTTTTTATTTTTATTTTTTTGCTTTTAACTCAAATACCAGATGTGTATATGGTGGGGGTTGGGAATGGGAGTGGGGGAAGATAGAAGTCCCAAGGGCTTTAGAATAGTTTCCAGATCAACAGGTCTGTTGCTCTTTCGTTGAACACAAGAGAGTATTTCCTGTTATTTAAAGATCACTTGTGCAACAGCAGGACTTCTGACTAAGAGTGATAAAATCTAATGCCATGGTTTACAAGTCTTCTGCTCAGGCTGTGGGTTTAAATGTGAGGCTGCCTCAAGAACAGCCTGCAGAGTAGAGGAGGAGGGCGGACGGGTCAGCTAGGCAAGGGCCGTGATGGAGACCTGGCTTCCTTTTGAAGGGGCTCGAAGAGCTGTGCTGTTTATGGCCGGGTGTGGTGGCTCACGCCCGTAATCCTAGCACTCTGGGAGGCTGAGGCGGGAGGATCGCTCAAGGTCAGGAGTTCGAAACCATCCTGAGCAAGAGCAAGACCCTGTCTCTACTATAAATAGAAAGAAATTAATTGGGCAACTAATATATAGAAAAAGTCAGCCGGGCATGGTGGCACATGCCTGTAGTCCCAGCTACTCGGGAGGCTGAGGCAGTAGGATCGCTTGAAGTTGCTGTGAGCTAGTCTGATGCCACGACACTCACTCTAGCCTGGGCAACAAAGTGAGACTCTGTCTCAAAAAAAACAAAACAAAACAAAAGAGCTGTGCTGTTTGTGAGCTTGGGCAGGTCACCTAAATGTTCTCTCAAGCCAGGCCTGTTACTCTGTTAGAACCACTATGACTCAGTACCCCCAAAACCTCAAGGCATCCTTTGCATCCTACTTCTATCTCTTATTTCCTGTGGGTGACTTCTGGAAACTTCTCAGAAACCTCCAATGACCTCCATTGTATGTGGTATAAAATAGAACAGTGTTTATTCCCCTTGGTATCACCAGTGCTTAGCAGAGATTGGCACATAGTAGGTGCTCAGCAAATGAGTCAATGACTGACGTTCATTCAAATTATACCCTTTCTATGAAGATCCTCCAAATTCCCTCAACAGATTTAACCTCTTCTTTCCCTGGTTTCCTTTTCTTTTCTTCTTTTTTTACTGTACCTTGTCCTTCTGTGAGAGTACTTGCCAGTCCCTGGTTTATTCTGGGGTCACTTATGTCTGTGTCTGTCTTTCCCACTTGGCCACGACCATTAGAGGGGAGGGACTATATTTTATCCCTCACTCTGTCTCTGGGACGCTTTCTAGCACATAGTAGGTGCTCAGGAAGCATGTGCTGAATTGAAACCATTCACTGGCCTCATCTCTAAAATGGGAACAGGATGTCTCATTGTGGTCTTGTTGAGAAACTGAGTCCTGAGGTGGCAGAGAAGGCTACATGTCTCCCTCATCACTGAGACTGCAGTGTCAGCGGGTGCCTGCTCTGCCTGTGTCATCTGACTGAGGAAGCTGAGTGACAGCCACTCTTCTTCCCCTCTGAGCTTGCAGTGGATGGCTCATCCTGTTATCTCTGTCGCCCGTTTCGTCCCTAGATGTGTATAAGCTGACCTCAGAATTGCTCGGAGAGGGAGCCTACGCCAAAGTCCAAGGTGCCGTGAGCCTGCAGAATGGCAAAGAGTATGCTGTCAAAGTGAGTGTCTCCTCTGCACGCCAGGCTTTACTTTGCACGTAGTCATTCCTAGCTTCTCCCAAGCCAAAGAAATTTTATATTCCTTTAGAATGGGGGCTCCAAAGCTATATTCACTGGATTCAGATCTTGTTTTCTCTACTTGCTTGCTTGCTTTGTTACCTTGGGCATGTTACTTAATCTCTCTGTCCTTCAGTTGCCTCATCTGTAAAATGGGTGTAATGATAGAACCTACATAGAGTTGTCATGAGGATTAAATAAGTTAATATGTGTAAAGTGCTTAGAACAATGCCCGGCTTATAGTAAGCTGCTTATTCTGACAAACGAAGTCAGCTTTAGGGAGTAGACAACAAGATTTGGAATTAGAAGGGCAACCTGAATTTCTGTTTTGACAAACTATTACTATTTGGCTTTGGGCAAGTCATTGAACCTCCTTAAGCCTCAGTTTCTACATCTCTAAATGGTGATACCTGCCCTTTCTGCCTTATAAGGTAGTTATGAAGATAAAAATAAAAATGCACTGGTATAGATAGAAACACTTTACCAATTGCAAAATCCTGTACAAGTGATATGTATTATCATGAGAATGAGGATTAAAAACTAGAGTGACTAAGCACTCAGTTTTGGGGCAGGAGAAGGAGTTTCCAGCCTCATCACAACCTTTAATGTGCTGCGTGACCTTGGAGGGGCTCATTTCACCCCTCTGCTTCCATTTGCCCACTACATGTGGAAGGGGGCCTGGATTTAGAATGTAGTTCTCAAAATTGGTCCCTGGGCCGGAGGCATCAGCATCACCTGGAAACTCCAGCCATGCCCCCCTGGTCTCTTTGGGCCAGCACTGGACCCTGGCTTGGAAATTCTTGGGTGTCAGCAGTTATGCCCATGTCGCCCCTGTCCTTTGAAAGCTCCCTAGAGATGGGCTGCTTCTCCTAGTGTGGCTCCACATCCCTTGGCTTGTCACAGCTTTCCCTGTAGGCACCCAGCTGATGAATCCTGGAGTCCCAGGTTTGGAATGGAATTTCAAGATAATCTGATCCTGAATTTCCTCTGTGGCTCCCCAAACAGTCGTCCATGTTCTGCTCCCCCATCTTTAGTAGCGAGAGTCCATTACCTCCTCAGAGAAAACTGTGCTGGAAAGCTTGCCTGCCAGAAAGTTCTTCCTGACTGTGATCTGAAATGCTTGGTGAATGAAGTTGAATAGTTTCTGTTCTCCAGCACTCCGCTTCTCTGCACAGAAAATGGGCCCACCGTGGTTTACTAACAGATGCAGACTTATTTAGAAAATTACAGCTGGTCATGGTTGTTTGTGCCACAATATACCGGAGAAGTCTGAAGTGTTCTGCGTAGCAGTGTCTGAATGGAGGAGCAGGATGCCGTCATCTGTGCTGCCACTTTGCACGTGTGAGCTGCAAGGCAGAGCCTTGCTCACAGGCCCGTCTGCAACGGTTTGGGACTCTGGATGGGAGAGGTTTCTGGAGGCAGCCAGTACCTGCATAAACCACCTGCTCATCTGTTGGCTTATCGTTCCTCCAGTCAGGCAGCTCCATCAGTCAAGGCATAGAAGAGATAAAGCCTCTAGGTGCTCCAGGAAGCTCTGCAGGGTCTAGGCAGGTATAGGGTAGCAAGGGTTTTGGAATCAGCTCCACGCTGTGGGCGAAAGGTTCCCATCTTCCCATCTTTTGATGTTGTTGTAAAGGCTAACTGAGCTTATATGTAAATAAATCACTTATTTGGCTGACATAGTGTCTGCCAAAGAGTAAGTTCCCAGAGGAGTGTGTTGTTTCTGCTGGGGGGATTACAGAGGCAGCGTCTGAGCTGCTTTCCAGCACTGAAAGGTCCTTCCATAGAAGTGGTAAATGCTACCCTGACAGCAGAAAGAGATGTCTTGGGATTAGGAGCTAAGTAGAGACAGCTCTTTGCCTTGCTGGCTGCCTCAGTCTCCCCTGGGCAGCTGGGGGCAGCAGCCTCACACACTTCCTTGGTGTTGTGCTTGGCCAGAGCCTAACGGGCTCAGCTGGCTGAGAAGCCCTCAGGCCAGTCTATTGCTTTGCTGTCAGAGCCACAGTGCCTGTGTCACCAAGGCCTACTCCAGACTTCTGCTCCAAACTGGATTTGGACTGGATGTGGCCTTGCATCTCCCAGAGGGCTCCTGGCGAGGGGCCGGTTTGAAGTCAGGTGGGTGTACATGACAGATTTTATTCTTCCCACAGATCATCGAAAAACAGGCAGGACACAGTCGGAGCAGGGTATTTCGAGAGGTGGAGACGCTCTATCAGTGTCAAGGAAACAAGTAAGTATAGTGTGGGGTTACTTGCTCTTCCCTGGGGGATGCTTGGCTGCAAAAGAGGAGGTTATTTCTTACCATCTCCTGACCCCAGCATTTAGTGCTCACGCATGCTACCCCTACCCGCATGAGCCTCCTGCCATCCCTCAGTGACAGGGAGAAGAGGGCAGCAGTCACATCAAGGATGCTGTCTTCTCTGAAATACTGGAATATCAGCAATTTAGGCAAGTTAGAAGAGTGGCAATCGGAAATCAGTGGCTGTTGTGGAAAAAATGGGGTTTTCTTTCTTTCAAGTACCTGTGGAAACTAGGCTGAGTGTTGCCTGCTCAGATCTTTAGGGCCCTGCTTTAATACTGAGATGAGGATGAGGCACACTATGAAGAATATTTGCTGCTGTTTTCTGTTCCTCGCGTATCTGTGTATGTGCAGATACCACTAAGGCCCTGAAACCTTGTCTGACACTCCTTCTTGATAAGTGGGCCAAGGTAATCTCTAGCCTGGCTTGGTCTGCCCACCACCAGCTCCAAATGAGTGGCTCTCCCACTGTGGCTTTAAATCAGGGTCACCTCCAAGACTCCGCTTCCCCCTCTCTCTCCCTCCATGGCAGGGTCAGCAGGGAGCCAGTGGCCTGGTATTGATGGCTTTGTCATTAAGCTTGCGGGATGGGGCTGCTGTTGATTTAACCCCAGGCACTGCCTCTACAATCTTTCAAATTAGGCCATTTTGCCCATCTTATTTGGACGCCTTCACACTAGTAAAAGCCTGGTATCTCCCAAAGTGGTCAGCATTTTTTTATGAGGGACAGGTTTTTATTTTCAGCCCTACAGCTTCTTAGTTCAGCATTAGAGACTCTACTTGGTTTATTTTGTTCTTTAAAAGGAAAAACGCCCCCAACACCTCCAATATCCAGGCCGGTGGCTTCCCTACTGAGCTACAAGACGACCTTGTTGGCAGAGCACTGAAATACTCAGGCAGACAGAGAGTGCTCACCGGGGAAGGCCACAAGTGCTACGCTGGCCAGGAACGCGGCCGTTTCATTAAGCAGCGCTTAGCAGTTAGGGTCTAGCGGTGCCCACGTTAGGCCCCAAGTCTATTTGACAGATGTTTCCATTTTCTCCAGGCAATGTAAATACTGCCCCGTGATTTATGGGCAAGAGGGAGGGCAAGTAATTATTTGCTGCTTGCCTCCAGGACACACACCTACTATTCAGTGTTATTAGCCGCAATTGCTTCCAGTCGGCTGCAGATTTTATTCAGTTTAATGTGACCGGGACTTTTTTATAACTCTACCTAGTGGGTTTTAGGGCTGGGGTTTGACAGCACAGACTTGGTGAAAACACCAGAGACTAAACATTATGGAAAGATAAGGTGACCTGAATCTTGCTAACACCATTGGCTGCTTCCACACGTGGGTCTTTAATAAGCATTCTGATTTCAAGTTGATTTCTGCCCCGCTACAGGGCGTTGTATATTTTTTTCATTGTATATTTGTAAGTAGACTTTAATATATAATACCATTTCCCCCCCTTTTCCCTCTCCTCCTATTTTCCCTATTTAAGGAACATTTTGGAGCTGATTGAGTTCTTTGAAGATGACACAAGGTTTTACTTGGTCTTTGAGAAATTGCGAGGAGGTACTTACTGTCGAGTATGTGTTTGGACTTCTGATTAAGACGCAGGGTGGTGATCATCCATCATGAATCCCAGAGACTTCTAAAACGAGTCAAGCTAATAAAAAGGATGAAGGACTTAAAAACTGCCCTTGATTTGGGAGAAGGGAGGCCGGAGGGAAGGATGATAATTAGCATTTTGCAGAGCTTAGAATGTCACCTGTGTGGGCATTTTATAAATGCCTTTTCATTATAATAGGAGTCATATATAGATACATTTAGTCATCAATTTATCAATCCCCTGTTTTGACACATTCACTATTTAAATTAATTATGGGGTGGAAGCTCTCAAATACACTGTGAAGTATAGTAGGAAAGGCTAAAATGGAGGAGAGAAGAGTCCCATTGTTTGGGACACAGACACAGGATGGAGGGAGGAGGCCTGAGAATGTACCATCCTTCAGATGGAAGGGTGCCACTACCCACACATAATCACTGGGTGTATATTTAAGTTGCTTTTCTGACATGATGAAGGGGATAGAGAAGTCCTTTCCCTCCCTGTCACTCCCCCAACCCTAGGACACATTTCCAAGGTAAAGGTTGCAGGGATGTCTAGAGCTGAGCAGAGGGCCACATGGAGGGGCTTGTTTTAGAAACCAACACAGGCCAGGCACAGCAGCACACCCTTATAGTCCCAGCTACTAGTGAGTCTGAGGCAGAAGGATCACTTGAGCCCAGGAGTTAGAGGCTGTGGTGAGCTGTGATCCTGCCACTGCACTCCAGCCTGGGTGACAAAGCGAGACTCCATCTCTAAAAAAAATGTCAAATTAGTTAAATTTTTCTGAAAAAAAAAAAAAAAAAAGAAACCAACACAGCTAAACTGAAGTCTATCTCCATCGCTTACCAGCCATGTGACCTTGGGCAAGTCACTTCTTCCAAACTCTCATCTGCAAATTAGGGATATTGATAGCACCCACTCGTGGAGTTGCTGTGAAGAGTCAATGAGATAACTCATGTGGAATACTTAGCACAGTGCCCGGCAGGCACTAAGGAGTCAGTAAATATCAGCTATTAGTATGATTAAACAGTTGGGTATGCTGGGGGGTGTCTTAAAAGTATGGAGAATGTTACTCCCTGCCTTTCTTTTTAACAAATTTGAAAATAAGAGTCTCACTACAGCAGAGCAAGCTAGGGCCTAGTTGAGAGCCAGTTTTCTGGGAATGTTCTCTAGCACGTTGGGATCTTTTGATCGTTTAATCTTTTTTTTTTTTTTTTTTTTTTTTTTTTTTTTTTTTTGAGACAGAGTCTCACTTTGTTGCCCAGGCTAGAGTGAGTGCCGTGGCGTCAGCCTGGCTCACAGCAACCTCAATCTCCGGGGCTCAGCGATCCTACTGCCTCAGCCTCCCGAGTAGCTGGGACTACAGGCATGCGCCACCATGCCCGGCTAATTTTTTGTATATATATTTTTAGTTGGTCAATTAATTTATTTCTATTTTTGGTAGAGACGGGGTCTTGCTCAGGCTGGTTTCGAACTCCTGACCTTGAGCAATCCGCCCGCCTCGGCCTCCCAGAGTGCTAGGATTACAGGCGTGAGCCACCGCGCCCGGCCTGATCGTTTAATCTTGCAAGTGAAAGATCCTTGGGAATCCTTCCCCTTCTTTTCTCATCCCCTCCCTTTGCCAAAAACAAAAAAACAAAAAACCCACATAATAAGTAAAAGTGTGCCATTTTTTAGGACACTACTGGCTTCCAATAGTGAACATAGACCACATGAAGCCAAACCACATATTCATGCCTGTGTCTGTCCCATGCTGCCCAGCAACCCAGAACTGACTGTCACTTACACGTTTGAAATGCTAGATGCAGCTGGGGTCCTCTGTGGCCATATCAATTAGCATAGTTCTACTGAGGCCAGACCCAGGGAGTAAAGAGAATGTGGTTGGCTCAGGACAGTCATCCCCTCAGCAGTTGGGTCACAAGCCCTACCAAGGGGAAGTCTGCTCGGACTCTGGGGCCTGGCTGTACTGGGCCCAGGTCCTCGCTTACCCACCTCCTGGTCTGTGAGTTGGGCGAGTTGCTTAACCATTTTTGGCCTCAGGTTCCCCATCTATAAAATTGGGATGACTATACTACCCATTTTGTACAATTGCAGCGAGAATAAGACAATTTATTTACAGAGTATTGCATAGTGTTTGGAATAACTACTCAATAAATGTTAGCCATTGCCAACAAAATAATAATATTAATCATAAATGGGAAAGTTCAGAGCAAAAAGCAGTTGTTCCCCCTTTTTCCAGACGTTTACATATCTGGTGAGGGTCTGGCATTTCCATTTGAATGCTGTGCTCTTTTTTGGATCTGAGATCAGGTGGGGAGGAGAAAACGTTCCTACAGAGAGGCCATGCCAGCTCCATGTGCATTCTCTTTTGATTTTAGAAGCCAAATCAGCCCCAGAGGCGTTAATATTTTTTGGCCATATAATAGCTGTTCTCTTTCCCCTCTGAGTTCCTAACAGACAGATACAGAAGCTAGCAGTACAGCTCTGTTCAACAGACATGTGCTGGTACCTCCTCTGCACCGGGTACCACACGTGTTGCTGGACATTTAGTGATGAATAAGCCTATGTCCCCACCCCAAGCTTGTGAAAACTTGGCGTCTAAGAAGTTATGCCTACTAAAGCCTGGAAAGGCATTCTCCTGTGTTCCCTCTCTTCCCAGGCTCCATCCTTGCCCACATCCAGAAGCGGAAACACTTCAATGAGCGAGAAGCCAGCCGAGTGGTGCGGGATGTTGCTGCTGCCCTTGACTTCCTGCATACCAAAGGTGACCCAGGCCCTGGCCTTGGTGGGTGGCTTGGGCCGGCCAGCCTCTGGGTACCAAGCGAGGGGACAGCCAGGCAGAGGGCTCGTCCAGGCAGTGGTGATGTGAACATGCTCACCCACAGCAGGGGCAGGGGCAGGGCGGCAGTACAGGATGCTTCTCGGCGTCTGCCGTGGGTTGAGGGTAGATGGTAGAGCTATTACGCAGGATAGGGATAGAGGAGAAAGAGCAGGGAGGAAAAAGAATAAATTTTACATTGAACAAGGTATGGTTGAGTGTGTGTATATGCAACTGTGTACATGAATGATGCTCCTTTTCTTTTCCTGATGAACAATATAAAACTCATACATAATATAGCCAATCTAGTGTAAATATATCAGTGTTACTCTTTTTAGTCGTTTAAAATACATCACCTGTATCTCTCTTTTCAAAACTGGAATGATGGGATATATTTAGTTTTATATATCTTGTTCACAGGAAATGAAAAGTGCATTTTTCTATTAATGTGTAAGTTTGAGATATCTGTTGAACATCACCATGGTAACTAGCAGGCAGCCTTTGTTTGAATTACACTTTGGTTTACGGTCCCTTTCCTTGGACTGATTATTCAAGAATTTTTATAGTGAATTAAATCTTTTTGCAAATTAAGTGTTTTGTATTTCTGTAAATGTCTGGCTGTTATATACATTTTTTAAAAATTTGCCTAACAGCGGTGCTATGGGAAAATCCTTTTTTCCAGCTGTGTGCTCCCTCAGTACTAGTGCCTGCCATTTGGAGAACTGAGAATGACGTCATCCACAGTGGCTAACACGTGGATAGCACTTGTTAGGGGCTAGGCACTATTCTAAGCCTTTTATAGGTACGAATTCATTTACGTCATCATGTGTGTCTTACGTACTATATATGCAAGTGTAGATGGAGCATGGTTCCTGGCACACAGTAGTCCTTCAACAAATGTTATTTCCCCCATCCTCATCCCCCACCAGGCAGAGAGCATTTTTATTCCTAATATTAATATTAAATCCCTTGCTAAAGCATTCTGCCTGCTGGGGCGGGGTTGCGGGGAGCAAATAATCTGTGACTTAGGTCTATTCCCATTGTGGATGTTGGCAGCAGCACCAGTGTGTGCTCAGGGCCAGTCGCAGGCATGCTGCTCACACGTCCCACTCTGGGCCAGCATCCAGCGCCGACTGGCCTGGCTTGTGTGCGGGGGTGTGGGGGTTCAGGTTCATGGACCCACCTCCCTTCCTCCAGTGGCTGAAAGAGATCTGTGTGCTGACAGTGCCCGTGCTGGGGCCCTGACTTGCACCTAGGATGGAAACCCCTGGAAGGGGGGGTCTGGCCCTTCTGCAGCATGATGAATAGCAGCAGTTGTGTTTCTGAAAGCTGGGATGCATGTAGGTAACACCTGCCTGACAAAGATTTACAACTGCTCCCCAAGCTGCCTCTGTAGATTGCAAAACTGGGTCACGCTTTTTACAAGATCCATACCTTGGAGGGGGTGGTAAAGGCGGTTTTATTTTTTATTTATTTATTTACAAGAATGCACTGAAGGGAACAGAGGCTGGTGGTGTCTTAGGGGGTCTGAAGTGCTTGTTAACATCTAGCTGGCCGGCTGCCCATGTGACTAGAAGTTGGAGGGGATGAAAAACGATTTCCAGCTGAACTAGGCTGTTTTCTAAATAACTTCACACTGGGAAGATGAATTGGGCAAGAATGGGTCAGGCCTGAAACAAGTTCCATACTTTTAAATACTGGACACACTGCAGCTTAACCTCTGGGAAATGAACCGGAGCGGCTCGATGGCCGGTGTGCTCACACAGCAGACCCATTATTACCGCCGGGCTCTCCGAGTGCTCAGGCTGCGGGACAGCTGGGCCACGGGCACCTATTTGGAGAGTAAGGCTCCATGCGCGCTTCGTGATCCTTCTGTGGGAGCACTTGCTGTAATGGAAAATATCTTTCACTTTTAGTGTGGCGAGCTGCAGCCCGACTCAATTTGTGCAGCCTGGACTGAGTTGCTCTGGGTTCTCATTCAATTAGGTGACTGATGAAGTTACTTAGCTCGCTGGAGCTCAGGTTTTTCCTCTCTAGTAAGGTGCCTCAGGTGGGCGGGGCTCGGCCTTTGCGGTCCACTAGGGCATTGGAGGGCTGCAGGACAAGTTGATCGTCGAGGGAATTCTCGAGAAGCAGAGTCTGCTTCTCATCACCCAGGAACCCTCTGTGGCTTTGCAGTACTTCCAAGCAGTGGCTGTGTGACTCTGGCTCAGCCCACCAGCCCCTCTGTCTCTGTGCTGTGCGTGCTGCAGAAGGAAAGAGGAAAGGGATGTTTCCATGTCCTCCACCATGGCCCCTATGACTTGGCTCTTTGTCCCTTTCTTTGTTTAGAAGCAGGTTCCCCCAAAGCTGCCCTCCTGGCCAGGTCAGCAGGTTAAAAGCTCAGCCCTCCTGGGTGAGGCTGCTATTTCCAGTCTCCTTCAGGACGCCTGGCCAAAGTGCAGGGAGTCATCTCTTAAGAGCAGCACCCTCAGGCCAAAGCAGGCCTTGCTCCGCTGCTGGCAGGGCTGCCTGGGGCGTGCAGAGCAGGGGAAGAGGCCATCACACAAGCTTTGGGAGATCTGGTAACCAACACTGGTTTCTCTGAACATTCCAGGAGTCACACTGAAGAAATGTTTTAATTGGCCACACAAGAAGAAATGAGGTAGAGCAGTGTAAGCCCCCCGAGATGCTCTTAAACAAGGCACTAATTATTTCTGCCTTGCTGTCCCAAGCATTGCCATCTGTGGGGCTCTCTGCTGTGCTTTGCAGTAGGCTTTCTGATTCTTGGTGGTCACTGCAGTGCTGAAAGGTAGGCTGGCTGGGATTCATTTAGGTCTTCTTATCCCTCTGCCAGACTTCTAAAGCCTCTGCTTCAAAAGAACTTGCTTTTGGTTTGTGTCTCTGGTTACTTCTGCCTCCTGCAGCTCGTTGATTTTTTAATGTACCATAATTGGGAATTAATCTGCGAACAACAGCATTTGGAAAAAATTAATTGTGTGTGGAATGTTTGATAATTATGTGCATATGTTAACCATTTCTTTGCTCTTTGTCATTTCAGGCATTGCTCATCGTGATCTGAAGCCAGAAAATATATTGTGTGAATCTCCAGAAAAGGTACTTAGGGCCTGATCTGGGACATTACAGTTTATACTGATCTGGGAAGCCACCTTGCTTTCCATATAGATTGTTAGGCTCATGGCCTCAGGTGCCAACTTGAACTGATGAGAATATTATAATACCTAATATGGAATGTTTCTATGATCCTTGTCCCTTCTGTGCTCTTCATCATCAGTGTGATTGGCTTAAGTCAGAGTTTGTATTAATAGAATATGAGACCCACACAAAATTAATATTTTCTAGTCCAATGTACCTACTTTTGGAGCAGTTGATGTGAGTCATAAACAACTGAATCTTATATGGAGCAGATCTCTACCTATAAATGGTATTTGTGTTATGGTATATACCAGATGGTGTCCACCACTGGAAGTAATAATTAGGAACAAGTTCTTGAAAAGGACTTCTGTTTCCATTTTTATTTCCAAAGGTACCTATTAAAAACAAAACATGCTCAGTGTTGAACAAATTCAACCTATTTTAAATGTTGCCTTAACTCAAACTACTAGTAAACAGAAGTATTTGCAATTCCATTAGTGTATGACTCTGACAAATTCTGTGTTTATAGGAGGGATTTAGGCCCAAGTGGTATTGGGACCCATGTTCACAGTTCTACATGTATGTACACATGTATGTTTGCAAGAGCATGCATGTCTTGGTCTAGATGAAGCTAAGGCTCATAAATAAGGGGTGCCTGTGAATGAATCTGTGAGTCCACCTGCTACTCACACTCTTTTGTGGGGAATAATAATGGATTAGCTCAAATAAAATCATGCGACTTCCTGTCACTCATCTAGCATAGACCTTTATAATTTATCATTATTACTATTAATAATTACATTTAATATGCCTTGACCGCTTACATTATGCCAAGCATTTATTTAGTAATTTTAAAATATTGTGTGAAGTAGATACTATTATTAGATTCATTTCATGAATGAGGACACTGAAGCTTAGAGAGGTTAAGAAACTTGTACAGTGTCAGTCAGCTGGTAAGTAGAAGAGCCTAGATTTCTATAGGTGCCTTCACTACCTGTTACTGCCTCTGGTATATAATGTGCTTTCATGGCCTTTGTTTCATTTGATCTTCATGGCACAAGTTTGTTATGCCCTTTTAATGGTCGGAAAAACTAAAAATAAGAGAGACTAAGTGTCAAAGGGCATCACCAAGAAAGTAAAAAGATGTCCTACAGAATGGGAGAAAATATTTGCAGATCATACAACTGAGAAGGGGTTAATATCCAAAATATATAAGGGACTTCTAAAACTCAACAACAAAAAGACAACCCAATTAAAAAAACTGACAAAGGATTGAACAGACATTTTCTCCAAAGAAGATACACAAATGGCCAATAAGCATATAAAAAGATGTTCAGTATCCTTAGTTATTAGGGAAATGCAAATCAAAACCACTGTGAGATACCACTTCATACCTACTAAGATGGCCATAATTTTAAAGATGGAAAAATAACAAATGTCGGTGAAGATATGGGAAAATTGGAACCCTAATATGTTGCTGGTAACAATGTTAAATAATACAGTCACTGTGGAAAACAGTCTGGCAGTTCCTCAAAAGGCTAAACACAAATTACCATATGACCCAACAATTCCACTCCTAGGTATGTATCCAAAAGAACTGAAAACAGAGACCCAAACAGATACTTGTACACTGATGTTCATTATAACATTATTCACAACAGACAAAAGGTAGAAACAACCCAAGTGGCCATCAATAGATGAAATAGATAAACAATGTGATACCCACATACAATAAAATATTATTCAGCCATGAAACAGGATGAAGTTTTGATACCTGCTACAATATGGATGAACCTTGAAAGCATGCTAAGTAAAGTAAGACAGACATAGACAAATATGATTCCACTTATGTAAAATGTCTGGAGTAGGCAAATGAATAGAGACAGAGTATATTAGAAGGTACTTGGAACCAGGGAGAAGAAGAATGGGAAGTTATTACTTAATGAACATAGAGTTTCTGATTGGACTGATGGAAGAGTTTTAGAAACAGATAGTGGTAATGTAATAGTTACTTAATGCCAGTGACTTTTAAGTGTATGTTTTTCATATACACTTAAAAATGGCTAAAATGGGATGGACGTGCTGGTGCACACCTATAGGTCCAGCTACTCGGGAGGCTGAGGCAGGAGGATTACTTGAGCCCAGGAGTTTGAGGCTTCAGTGAGCTGTGATCATGCCACTGCACTCCAGCCTGGGAGACAGAACCTCTTAAAAAAAAAAAAACGGCCAGGCGCAGTGGCTCACGCCTGTAATCCTGGCACTCTGGGAGGCTGAGGCGGTTGGCGTGCTCGAGGTCAGGAGTTCGAAACCAGCCTGAGCAAGAGCAAGACCCCGTCTCTACTATAAATAGAAAGAAATTAATTGGCCAACTAATATATGTAGATAAAATTAGCCAGGCATGGTGGCACATGCCTGTAGTCCCAGCTGCTTGGGAGGCTGAGGCAGGAGGATTGCTTGAGCCTAGGAGTTTGAGGCTGCTGTGAGCTAGGCTGACGCCACGGCACTCACTCTAGCCTGGGCAACAAAGCAAGACTCTGTCTCAAAAAAACCAAACAAACAAAAAAAACAAATAGGCATATTTTATATTTTACTACAATGAAAAAGAAAGGGGCCAAACGAAAAAGAAAAGAAGAAAAAGGGAGGGAGGGAGAGAAGGAAGGGAAGAAGCTGAGGGACTTGCCCAGGCTTCCCGGCAGTACATGGGTGACCTAGGACTCACAGAACCAGCATTTTCAGCTTGTTCAGTGCTGCTTCCACCGTGGAGGACACGCTCACGTGTGCACCCAAACTGCCCTCCTGGTTGGCTCCGAAGATGAGTCACCATGTCTCGTTCTCAGGTGCAGCATCCAGTTCTGGGCTTGGCTGCTGTGTTGATACTGCCCAGAGTGACCAACCGTCCCAGTTTTCCAAGGACTGAGGGGCTTCCCGGAACACAGGGCTTTCAGTGCTTAAACTGAAAAAGTCCCAAGCAAGCACCCCAGGATGCATCAGTCACCCTAAGCCAGTGAGGTGGCCAAGGTTTTACTCCAAGCTCCTTTGCCCTCCACTGAATGGGCTGCAGGGAGTCTGTCAGGAGTGCGTGTGAACTCCTCTAGCTCCCGTGATGCAGCCTGCACCAGTGTTGGCGGGCAAGAGTTCCGTACTTATTTTCTACTAACTTCGTGACAGTCCACACTGTATAGTTCGCCTGTTTTTCTCTTAGTTGGGAAATAAGAGAGCATGGGGAAGAGGACACCTTGGAAAAAGACCTCTAGGGACTTCTCATTAACCCAAGGAGAGTGAATATGACCTGGTAGATAAAGCCAGCTGCAGTGTGACAGTCACATCGAGTTCCTCATGCTCTCTGATTCTTTTTGTTTTTTAGACAGAGTCTCGCTCTTCACTGGGACTACAAGTGTGTACTACCACATCTGGTTAAATTTCTTATGTTTTGTAGAGACAGGGTCTCACTGTGTTGCCCAGTCTGGTCTCTAACTCCTGGGCTCAGGCGATCTTACCACCTCTGCCTCTCAAACTGCTGGGATTACAAGCGTGAGCCACTGCACCAGCCCCTGTAGTTTCTTATATCTGTGACCTCGGCTTCTGTTTTCCTTTTCAGGTGTCTCCGGTAAAAATCTGTGACTTTGACTTGGGCAGTGGGGTGAAACTGAACAACTCCTGTACCCCCATAACCACACCAGAGCTCACCACCCCGGTATGTGTGGCTGGGTACCCTGGGTAACTTCCTTCTGGGCTCCTGTGCATTTGGAGTGCCCCCTGCACCAAAGTTGGGGAGTCTTGAGCAGAGGGTGGAGGAAGGAAAGCCAAGGGGTCGAGTGGATCCCTTGTATCAAGTGGATCTGTAGCATATCCCACTGTCCAGGTTGTCATTTGGCTCGTGGGCTCTGGGCTCTGTATTGTCGCTCCCAAGCCTGCCCCTTCCCCTTAGGTGCTAATGAAAGTGACATTAGGGCTTTTAGTTTGGGATGGGTCATCCCTGCTGATGAAGGGATAAATTGTAACTGTAAGCACAGGCTAAGCCCTGACTCCTGACTCAGGTGAAAACAGACTCGACTCCCAGGCCAGCCCTTTTGCATATGAGCATGTGGTAGTTCTATAAAGCCTATCCCCATTGTGATGGAGGATGGGGGCTGTTCTCCCCCACCGTGGAAGGATAGTCTCTCTCTAGCGGGAACTCTGAGGTCCCAGGCAATGTGCATGTGGGATCACTAAGGCAAGTCATCCTGTTGCTTCTCTGACTTCACATTTTATGCCCAGGTGGTGCTGCTACTGCCTCTTCTTAAGACATCTCTTGTACATACTTGATATGCTACGATTATTATTATTCTTTTGAGATTTGCATGTTTCACAAGTAAATTTTCCTAATAATCCTTTTTTAAGACATGCCTTTAAATATGCTTATACTGTGTCTTATTCTAAGTAACATTATTAGGAATGTTTGTGTGTTAGCTTCTAACATGCTGGGCTGCCTTGGTCTCAAAATCATTAACCCTAATTGCCAATAACAAGGAAAATATCTTTTCCTGAGAACACTTAACCTTCCAATCAAATTCATTTGAGAGGTTGTTTCTTGGTGAGCCTGACATAAGCAGGAGGGAGTGGACAAAATGTGTTTTGTTCTCACTAGCAGTTTTCCTAAGGGGGCGAGAGGGAGATAAATCCTGGGTTCTGGCCCCAGGTCTTCCACTGATGTGCTCAAACAGTCCCTGTCCCTTTCTAGGTCCTGCCTTTGCCACCTGTAAATGGGAAGGGTGGGAAGATCAGATTTGTTCGAAGAGCTGTTCTAGCTTTGATGATCTCTGAATTCTGAATTCTTGTGCGTCCTCGCTGTGAGCTAGCAGGAGAGCTAGGCAGGATTCACTTTAGGAAATCCTTGCTGTGTGGAATTGGATCTCCACAGATCTCCCTCCCAGAGCCGTATTCCTGGCACATTTAATTACCTATGCATGAAGTGTCTGTCTGTGGAGAGCTGGAGCAGGGACAGACTCCTGAAGCTTCTTGGCCAAAGGTCTCTGCCTGCTGGAGAAGGACCTGCAAAGATAAGGCTGCTCGGAGCTGGTCATGTGGATCTTGGGGGATGGTGGGGCTCGGTTAACAAACGCTGGCTTGGCCCAGCTTCTCTGAGTGCCTCGGTGGCATCTGGTGAGCTCTCTAGCTGGCCTTGCTGATGACTTCCTGCTCTGTACCCCACCCCTCCATCGTCTTGCTGCAGTCCCAGTACAGTCTGCCCTCTGCCATGCCCTCCCGGTGACTGAGCCTCTCTCTCTGCCATCTCTCCTGCCACCCCCCACCCCACAGTGTGGCTCTGCAGAGTACATGGCCCCCGAGGTGGTGGAGGTCTTCACGGACCAGGCCACTTTCTATGACAAGCGCTGTGACCTGTGGAGCCTGGGCGTGGTCCTCTACATCATGCTGAGTGGCTACCCCCCGTTTGTCGGTCACTGCGGGGCAGACTGTGGCTGGGACCGGGGCGAGGTCTGCAGGGTGTGCCAGGTGAGTGCGGCCCCAGGGGCTGCTACGTAGGCCCTACAGGGGCTCGTTGTGGTTGTGGGAGGCCAGCAGGACGGAAGGGTATTCCTGATCTGGAAAGGGCTTTATTTTTTTCCATTTTTTTTTAATTTCATCATATTATGGGGGTACAAATGTTAAGGTTACATATATTGCCCATGCCCCCCTCCCCCCTCAAGTCAGAGCTTCAAGCGTGACCATCCCCCAGAGGTTGCATATCTCACTCATTATATTTGTATATACCCCTCCCTCTTCTGTCAGGGCAGCCACAAGGTAAAATAGACATAATCAGGCACTCAGCCCAGCCAGGAGCTCGGAGAGGGTTGTTAGAGAACATCATACCTGAGCTGGCTTTTAAAGGATAAGTGTTGGCTGGGCGCGGTGGCTCACGCCTGTAATCCTAGTACTCTGGGAGGCCGAGGCAGGCAGGCAGATTGCTCAAGGTCAGGAGTTCGAAACCAGCCTGAGCAAGAGCGAGACCTCGTCTCTACTATAAATAGAAAGAAATTAATGGGGCAACTAACATATATAAGAAAAACTAGCCGGGCATGGTGGTGCATGCCTGTAGTCCCAGCTACTCGGGAGGCTGAGGCAGGAGGATCGCTTGAGCCCAGGAGTTTGAGGTTGCTGTGAGCTAGGCTGACTCCACAGCACTCACTCTAGTCTGGGCAACAGAGTGAGACTCTGTCTCAGACAATAAAAATAAAGGATAAGTGTTGCCCAGGGAAAAGGAGCGGGAAATGCAGGTAGAAGGCACAGGCAGAGAGAGGGACATGTGAAACAGCCATGTGCAAGGGAGGAAGCGTGGCGTGTAAGGCAGCAGGTGGTGGGCGGTGAGGCCTCAGAGGGTCACAGAAGGCCCTCCAGGGAAGGGCAAGGAGTGTGGGCTTTGTGCTGGGGGCAATGTTCCTTCTCATCACCATCCAGTCCCCCAGGCAGCACAGCCCTCCCAGCCTGCCACAGGCATTCTGTAGAGTTTGATGATTTAAGGGAGAGTGGGGTGTGGGAAGGGGCCCCGGGGTGTGGGAAGGGGCCCCGGGCTGTGGCATCTCCAAGCCATGAGCTGCAGCTGCAGCTGAGGTTGATTGAAGCCAGGTGATCAGATCAGCGATGGGCACATCCTGCCCATCTCTGGCCAGTGTGGCCTCAGGAGGAATCTTCTTTACCTAGAACAAGCTGTTTGAGAGTATCCAGGAAGGCAAGTATGAGTTTCCGGACAAGGACTGGGCGCACATCTCCAGCGAGGCCAAAGACCTCATCTGCAGGCTCCTGGTGCGAGATGCCAAGCAGAGACTCAGCGCTGCCCAGGTGCTGCAGCACCCGTGGGTGCAGGGGGTGAGTGCCCCCAGTCCTGCGGCATGGCCACGAGGAAGTGCTCGTCCCAGAGAGTGCTAAACGCCAGCCGGTGGCTGACCTCAGCTGCAGGGAGGTCCTACAGCAGCTTCCGCCCCTGTGTGTGGGCGGTGAACTGACTCCTCTCTTCGCCCAGGCTGAGCCCCTTACGCTCCGTGGCCTTGGCTCTAACCATGGCCACAGACTAACCCCCAAAAGAGCCCTCCAGGGGATTTGGCACATGCATCCCACTATTGGAAGAGGCACCCAGCCCAGGAAGCAGTCTGGTGTCATCATCTGAGGCCCGCAGCACCATCCTCTTACACAAAAACGTCATTAGCTGAGAGCACCCGGAAGCAAGCATGGCATTGCCCTGTGGCTGTGATGGGGGCACGCAGCTGACCTGGAAGATGAATGGTAGTGGTTTGCCCAGGGCTAAGGATCCAAATCTTCACTAGAAAATATTTTTTAAAACCCTCCTTGGTTAGTCACAATACCTGACCTCTCTCTCTCCAAGGGATCTGCCAGACTCCTTGGTGACTTACTTTGTCTCCTTGGTCTGCCAGGCCCTTGCTGGGCTCAGGGGCCCTGCCGGTGGAAGGAGGCAAGCATTGCCAGCCCACGTCACAGACAGGGACCTGATCCAAGAGCGTCTAAGTGGCTAATTCCCAGGCACCCAAGTGCACACACCTACTGCATGCCAGACACTGGCAGTGCAGGGACAAGCGAGACTCAGGCCCCGTCGCCATTGGAGAGAGGTAGACAAGGGAATAAATTACAGGACAGTGCGATAAATGCTTATTAAAAGGGGGGTCTGTAGAGTGTGCCAGGTAAGTGTAGCCCCAGGGTTACAACTGGGCCAGTTGTACCACCACCTCTGCTTAAGTGGGTAGGGAGGTGGCAGGAAGGGACAATGCTTCACAGGGGAAGTGACCCTTGGGCTGGATCTTGGAAGAAGATTGGGACCCTGCTGAGCAAAGGGAGAGAGGGGCTCTCCATGCACGTTGGGGGCTGTGTCTTCAGATTGTACCTTTCTTGCTCTCTCCTTAGAAGGCCTGACCCCACAGGCAAGCATAGCTCCGTCCCTGTGCTGGGCCCAGAGCCTGCAGTAACCTACCCACTCTGTGCTGGTCTGGGTGGGGGCAGCCCTTGGAAGGAGGGAGCAGCGCTCACCCACACATCTGTCCTTCCCATTCTAGCAAGCTCCAGAAAGGGGACTCCCCACGCCGCAAGTCCTCCAGAGGTAAATGCTCACCCCAGCACCTTCTCTCTTTGGCTTTGACAGTCCCTCCAGCTCTCAGCCAGAATGCATGGGGAGATGAGGGACGAGGAGCCACCCCTAGGCACAGTAGCCTTCTCCCTGCTTCCTCTCCTCACTCTCTTCCTCTGCTCTAGATGGCTCTCTCTGTTTTGTTCCTCCACCTAGATTGCTTCCTCTGCCCTCCAGCACCATTAAGGCCCCTCCTTGCACTGTTTGCCTACCCACTTGATTTGTAACTGGAAGTCGCCACTTACAGCCCAAAGACAGCCCAACTGAGGCTTCCCCTGCGCTGGCAGGTGGAGAAGCAGCAGGAGAGGGGCACTGTGAGGCAGTGGGACCAGTCATCACACACTACCACAGACAGTAATCATGGCCACCATGTACTAAATCCTGACCACATGTCAAGATGTTGGTGTTAGGGGCTTTGTATATGTTATGTCCTTATCCCCATTTCACAGATGAGAAAACTGAGGAGGAGAGAGAGCAGGTTAACTTGCTTGGGGCCACATGGTAGCCCTGGATGTAGACTCCAGAGCCTTCCAATAGCTGAACTACGTTCCCAGTGAGCACGGCTCTGTTCCCACAAGGCAAGGGCTAAGCGGTATGGGAATCCCCTCCGGAACCAGCCCTGTGCTGGTATTTAGGAGCCACACAGGGAAGTCTCACCTCCACAGTCTCCGTTTGTGCCTAGGAACGCTGTTGCCCAGCGTGGGTTCCTACCTGATTCCCAGAGCTGCCCCCAGATGCTTGGAGGCACCAAACCTCAGAGCCCACTTAGATTTATGCAGCACACCTGGAGTGTTTGTTACACGCCAGCCCCGAGCTGGGCTCTGGGGACACGGGCATAACTGGCACAGGCCCTCTCTGGGTGCTCTGCCTTGATGGGGGAGAGGGACAGACGCGTGAGTTTCGTGTGCCACAGCTCTTCCTCTGATCGAGCTGTGTGCAGAGCTGTGGGAGCTCAGAGGAGGGTGTTGTGAGCACAGGGGTGCATTTGCCCGACTGTCAAGTCTAGGGACTGCACTTGACTGCACTTGGAGCTAAAGGCCATTCTAGCCTCGGTGGAGCAAGATTTCAAACGCAGGCAAGAACTGCTTCGGAGAGCGCCTGTGCGTGTGCGGGCAGTCTGGTGGGCACGTGGAACCGCGGCAGCGAGCAGGAGTGCCCAGCAGCTGCCCTGCTGACCCTGAGCCCTGCCTCTCTCTCTTCTGTGCCTTCCCTGGCCCCTGTAGGAACAGCAGCACGATGGACCTGACGCTGTTCGCCGCGGAGGCCATCGCCCTTAACCGCCAGCTGTCACAGCACGAGGAGAACGAACTGGCAGGGGGGCCAGAGGCGCTGGCTGAGGGCCTCGGCTCCATGAAGCTCTCCCCTCCCTCCAAGTCTCGGCTGGCCCGCCGGCGGGCCCTGGCCCAGGCAGGCCGCAGTGGAGATGAGGGACCGTGCCCGACACCCACAGCACTCTGAGCCACTCCAGTCACACCTTGTAGGCCCCAGGCCTGTCCAGTCATGGCCCCTGTGGAAACCCGTGTGGCCAAAGTCTACAGAAAGGCAACGGGCCTGCATTGTGGCTCCATCAGGCCTTTTCTCTACAAAGGCCCTGAGGTTCCCACTCAACCCCCCATTTCCCCAGGGTCCTGGAGGAAAAAGCTTTTCCTAAGGGGTTGTCTTTGAAAACGAAAGCAATCACTTGTCACTTTGCATAATCGCCTGTGGCGGGAACATCTCTTTGCCAGGCTCCACCTGCTCACCGCCTGCAGAGGATCCAGCTCCCACCGCAGAGGCGCTGGGGCTGCAGCCTTCAGGGAGCCAGCTTCCAGAAGCCAGGAGCATCCGTTGACAGTGGCTGCGACACGTGCCTCTTCCAACTCTCTGCACTGTCACCCTCCTCTGGCCGTCCTCCACCTTCCTCTGTCCTCCGCACGTCCTCTTTGCCCGTCCTCTCCCTTGGCTGAGCAAAGCCATCCCCTCAATTCAGGGAAGGGCAGGAATCTTCCTCGTTCAGGAAACCAGATCAGTCTTCCAGCGTGTAGCACAGAAGCACATAATCTTTCTTCGCCGTGACCGAAATGTGCTCCTCATTTATCATCCTCTTCTTCGTTTGTGATTGCTGCTAAAGTCCTATGTTGTTTTTATAAAGTTTGTTTTTAACCAGGCTCTTCCAGCAAAGGTGGGACTTTAAACTCCCACCACAAGCCCGTGGACTTCCCAGAGCACGCACATACGGGCTTGCTCTTGTTTCGGGAATGTCCACGCGTTTAGGTTTTAACGAGCTAGTCCCTGTTATTCTAACTGGTTTTAAGCCGTTGCTATGAGGAGCAACTTGGAGACAGTGGAGACAGTGCCGGTGTCATGTCACATGGAGGCGGCACAGGTCTGGGCAGTCAGATGGAGCCCTGCACCTGGGGCAAAGCTGGGTCAGAGCAGCCCCAAACAGCATGAAGGTACAGCCCCTGTCGCAAGAGCTGAGCTATTGATTTATATAAAGAAAATAGATTTGCATATGTCAGATGTTTATACAACACAAGGATGGTTTTATATATTGTGCTTGTTTTAATAAAACTTAAATTCTAACTGTGGCCTGCTCAGTGGTCCGTCCTTTCCCTGCAGACCTGAGAAGGAGGCAGGCCTTTTGCACGGGGCTGAGTCCAGCCAGGGGGGGGAAGCTGCCCTTGTCAGGACCCCAAATAGAAAACCAAATTTGGTCTGCACCACAAGGTGAAGGAGACATTGCTTTTCTTTTTTAAGTAAGGAAATGAAATTCATTTATCAGTCACTTCTCCTGTGCCAGGACCCCAGAGGTGAGTAAGAAGCGGCCTCTGCTTTTTAGGAGCCCCCCACTGAGCAGTAGAAGTGGTGTCAGCTGTAATGCCGTGACACAAGTAGACTTCAAAACATGCTTTAATAGATATCCCTTGTACCCATTCAGCCACAAGCAGGGGAACAAATTTCCCCTCTGTCTAAAGCATTACTAAGCCTTTATTGAGAGCCTGTCATGTGCCGGGACTATGCTTGTCCTGCCGGACTTGGCAACAAAGAAAAGTGGTGCCTCCCAGCCACAGCCCTTGTGTGTGTCATGCAAAGGACCTTCGTGTCTGTTGTCCCATGTAATCCCCAGTGCCATACTGGAGAGGGCTAGGCTGAAAAGGACCTTTCCCAAGCAGGTGGCAAGAGGGAGGTGAGCATCAGCAGTAGACTGGGTGCCAATGACAGCTATTTGCCATGGGAGAGCAGAGAGGGAGAGGGGCTTAGGGGCTCTTCACTGTCCTACACTATAGATGACTCTGCGTTAATGATCACATATCGTTTTTTGACAGTCTTCCCTTTGCAGTAACCCTGACCATCCTCACATCCCTTCATCTGCCAGGGTGGGGAGTTGGGGGGTTGGCTGGAAAAACAGACCTGCAGAATCTGGGCTTTTGGGCCCAAGGTCTCCAAACCTCTGGGGATCCGGGGTGTGAGATGAGTTCCGCCCTGGACTCCAGCCCCAGCCTGGTCAGGCTTCTCCCAGGGCCCAATGGGAATGTAACTTCTGGGGGCTTCCTGGGTTAGGCACTGGCCTCCCTACAGCCCTGGCCCACACCCTGTCCTGCGACAGCTCTCCCATGCGTTGACTCCAGCTGTGCCCTCTCCCAGCTGCCGCCCCGCTCCGGTCATCCTCCACAGCTCTGCTGAAATGCCACTGTGCCGCCTCTGGTTTTGCTGTCACTGTTGTTTGCACTTACTGAGTAAGAAGTACTTTCTAAGAAGTTTACTATGGGCATTAGCATTCAATTCTCACAGCAGTCGTGTGAGGTGGGTACTATTATTTTACCCCATTTAACATGAAAAACCAAGCGGAGAAAGGAAAAATAGCGTGCCCAGGGCTGTACAGCTAGCAATGGTGGAACTGAAATTCCTTCTAAAGAGGCTTGGGCCCCAGAGTCCTGCTGTCCGTGTTCAAATCCCAGCTCTGGCACTTACTAGCTTTGGGCCTTGGGCAAGTTACTTAACCTCTGAGAGTCTCTGTTTCTTCAGGTGTAAACGCAGATGATAGTGCTTACTGTGGTACTGTGCAAAAGTTACGAACCAATAAACGTATTGTTGAGAGCAGTTCCAGACACATGTAAGTGTGCCATGAATGTTAGCTACTGCATTTTAGTTATACTGCAGTCCCCTTCTGGGTGGTTTCAGTTACCTGCCGCCAACCGCCGTCTAAAGATAGGTGAGTACAGCACAGTAAGATATTTTGAGCGACTACAGTCACATAACTTTTATCATAGTATATTGTTATAATTATTCTATTTTAGTTAATCTCTTACTGTGCTTAATTTATAAATTAAACTTTCTCATAGTTGTGTGTATGTATAGGAAAATGCATAGTATTTACACAAAGGGTTCAGTACCATCTGCAGTTACAGGCATCCACTGGGGATCTTGGAATGTATCCCCCTCACATAAGGGGGGACTACTGTGTTTATTGTTGTCTCCAGGGGCAGAATTATTCAACTCATGGTCCCAGTGCTGGAGGGGAGCCCTCCCTGTGCAGAAGCGCGGTGTGCTGTGCAGATGGATCTGGGGCTTTCTAGACAAGACAAGCCTTTGGCCCTCTGTGGGATCCTCCTGTTGGGGGGCTGCCCTGCTCCTCTGGGCGGGAGTCCCTATCCCATAGGGGCAGCTGTGGGGAGGAGCCTGAGGTTGGGGCTGGGGCCCTGGGCTCTAGTCCTGCCTCTGCCACTACTCACTGGGTGACCTTGGGAAGTCCTGGCTTGGCTGGGCAGAAGCAGATATGCTAGATGCACCAAGGGAGGCTCTGAGACCTGCTGGGTGGGAGCCAGCTCCCCAGCTCTAGGGCTCACACTTGGGCTGGGCCTTAGAAGGAGAGAGCTGGTCCCAGCCAGGGTGTCTCAGACCTCAGGCCTCTTTCGTCAAATCCAGTTAGCAGGTCTTGGCCCCAGTCCCAGTGCTGGTTCAGTTACATCCTGAGGACCCCTCTCTGATGGCTTCTGGGCACAGAGGTCACCCAGTCTTTGCCCCTCTGTGTGTCTACCTGCCGGAGCGCTGGGAGCCCCTCCTCCCTCCTGGCCAACTGCCCCTTGCCAGACCCAGCTCCACACACAGCGGTGCCTTGGTCCCATGCCAACTGCTCCAGCTGCTTCAGGTCTGGAGGGGGCTGAGGAGCAAGGTCCCCCCAAGGCTGGCACTACTGTTGCCATGGTAGCAGTTGCCTTGGAAGCGCTTCCCTGACTTCAGCTTCTAACAGTCCAAGAAAGCTGCCTGTCCCCGGGGGGATTGGAGAATTAATCACGGTCTTTTCCAGGGTTCTTACCCCTCAAGGAAAATAAACAGAACCAAACCAAGCTGGGCCCTTTTCACCCACCCTTCCTCCCCACCCCGCATGCCATACTTGGACTTGGTGCTCTGAGAAGGAAAGAGCATAGGCAGACACCCTGCACCTCGCCAGGAGACACAGAGGGCAGATTTTGTGATGGAACCCAGCCACGTGCCCCTGATCTCACCACACCTGGGCACTGTGGTCTTCGGGGGAGCCCAGGCCCCGCCCAGCCCAGAGTGACACAAACAAACCCTGCATGGGGGAGCAGGGGTGGGGGCGTCATAGAGGGTGCTTAGGTCCCCAAAGCTCAACCTCTCAGGAACACGTTTTCATGCACAATTATTTTGGCAGCTCCTTCTAAAACTAGTCACTGGGGGATCAATTACAAGTGACAGAGATGTGACTGTCATTTAGAGCCTAATCAGAAGCTTAATGATACCTCATCCTGGCAGGAGGCACAGGGGATATTGGCAGCAGCACCACAGCAGGGGACTGCCAGGTTCCAGGGGCTTCCTCTTTATGGGGGCCACGAACATGACCTGAGGGCCCATCATGCTCTGCGGTCACCCCTCCTCTCTAGAGGAGGGTTGCACCCAGGCCTCTCTCCAGCTTCCTGGCAATGAAGATGAAGCTCCACTCAGGTGACCCTGGGGACTTCTTTGGCTCCACTCCACACCCAAGGACTCTTGTCAGAGACAGAGCTTCCCTTGTGCCCACAGCCCTCCTCTTTACCGACTCGAGGTGGTTGTGCAGGTCCAAGCCCTCTCCCTGAACTCGGTGCTCATGTCTAGAAGGCTCGCCCAGATCCCTGCCAGCTGTGGCATTCTGTGGCACTCACTCCCAGAACCTGGAGGGGTTCCCAGTCTCCAAAGGACATGGAGAGAACAAGGACAGCTAGTGGGCACTTCATCATGGGGCCATGGGAACAGGAGCAGGGTAGTCAGTAAGGGCTTCACAGAGTTGGGGCTGGCCAGGCAGGGTCCTAGTGCATGAGGAGGTGTTTTCCAGATAGCAGGGGAGGCAGGAAAGGAGAGGAGAGGACCAAGGGGCAGGGCAGCTGTGGAGGCAGGAGGCCGTGAGCTTGGCTGCATGGGACCACACATGGTAGGAGAGAGGATGCATCCAGAGAGAGGCCAGTGGCATTGAAGATAGGACTCTGAGCAGGGTGATGGGACCCTGGGAACTGTGCCCAGGTGCAGGGCCAGGCCAGGGCCACATTCTGGGATTGGAGAGGCCCTGATCCATAAGGGCCAAAGAATGCAATTAATGATGATGGCTGGAACTGGGCGCCTGGGGCAGGGCTCAGGGCTGGGCTGGGTTGGGTTTCCACTGCCCAGCATCGGTTTGTGGATCCTGTAAGTAGGTCAGACAGGCTGGGAAGAGGTGCCCAGGCCAGGAGGTCAGAAGGCGCCAACCAGGCTCCAACCTCCTGCCTCTGCCTCCCGGCCCCCAAACCCCAGCCCTTAGCAATTCCTCTTCCCAGCCCTCCTCTCCGGTGTTTCCTCCTCCTCATACCCACCGCCACCACTGCTCTTCCCTGTCAGTCACAGCTGGGGACCCCAGGGCAGCCAGCAGGCTCGCCCTCACATTCCACTGGCAACGGAAAGGGGTGGGTACCAAGTCCACCTGAGGAGAAAGGGGTCCCCTGAGAATAAGCCTCAGACTAGGAGCCCTCAGCCCTTCCTGGGAGCCCAAAGGTGGACAGGCAGGGGAAGGGGGCACGGCAGGGGCGGAGAGCGGTCATGGAGGGACACCTCTCACTCCCCTCTTCTTGCCCCAGTCACACTTCCTGTCTCTGGAGCTGTGTCCAAGTCTCATCTCTGCGACTCCCAGTGAAGCCCCAGGTGCACCTCAGGCTGAAGGGCAGAGGACAGCACAGGGTCCCTAAGTGTGTGTCCGGGAGGCTCTTCACATCCCTGGCTTCTGAGCCCCGTGTGAAGCCACCAGCTCATTCTCCCTGCTCAGGAACCAATAGTGGAACCTGGCTGACTGCCCACTGGGCCTCTGGACCTAGAGGCAGCTCACATTGCAGCCTCATAAATAACTCAGCACCTCCCTCCTGCCACACCTCTGAGGAACCCTGTCTCCTGGACCAACGCCCCCCCCAGTCCCGACTCTCGTGGCTTTAGGCTTCCACTCGCAGAGGCTCAGCGGCAACTGAGCAGGCTCCGGGGAGCTGGCGGGATGTCCTGCGCAGGGGGGCTTGGGCTCTCCCTGGGAGAGGCAGGTAGGGGAGGAGCCCGTGGGGATCCCTAGAGCTCTGGCAGCCAGAGCGAGAATGTGTCCAGGCAGGGGTCCCAGGAGTGGCCTCCGGCTTCAGAGGCCTTTAGGGGAGGAAGAGTAAGTGGGGGTGGCCTGGTGGAGATCCAAGTCAAGGTGGGGCTGGGAGAGCTGTGGGACAGGACCACAGACTATTCCGGGGTCCCCAGCCTAGAGCCCTGCTGCCTACAAACTGCCACCCTGAAGGTGGAGCTCCAACGAGGAGACACCCGAGAGGACAGAGACCTCCAGGACATTTCGGGGACAGGCCTCACCAGCTGGAGGCACTGCCCTGGGTAGGCCTGCATGGAAGTCCCCGGCAGCAGCAGAGACCTTCGCTGCCTGCAGCTGGCCTGTGTGGCCCTCGGCCTGGTGGCCGGCAGCATCATCATCGGCGTCTCCATATCCAAGGCTGCAGCTGCCGTGGGCGGCGTCTTCATCGGCGCTGCCGGGCTGGGTGAGCAGGTGCAGCGGGGCTGGGGTGGGGGCCTCTGGGGAGAGGAGCAGGGGCAGGGTCCTGTGAGGGAGGAGTGGAGGGAAGTCTGGGCCAGCAGGAAGGGCTGGGGGGAATGGAAGCTGGAGGCCTGAGCGCAGCCACAGGGGCCCAGGGAGGAGGGGGCAGGGACTGGAGGGCAGCTGGCTGTCACACTCCCTTCTGGCTGCTCCCTGGGTTCTTGGGTTTGCGTTGGGATTCTTCAGCCTGTGGTGGAGGGGGGCGGTTGATGGGGCAGGAGTTCCAGAGGATCCTCTCTTGAGCCAAGACAGGCTCCAACTCGAGGGTTTCCTCTTCTTTCCGGGTTTGTCTCCACCACAGCCCTGTCTGTGTGTCTGTCTGGGCCAGGCCCACCAATATCACCACAGTGATGCCGAGTGGCATCCCCCAACCCCCTGCCCTGAGCCGAAAGAAGAACCTGACGCACCGGGTGGGGGGCTCTGGGCACCTGCACCTGCTGATTCTGGCAGAAACTTGGTCTGGGGGTGACGCGGCAGTGGGCAGGGCAGGACTCGCTCTGCTGCCACCCCCTCCCCAGGTCTCGGTGGGGACGGGCTGAGGTGCTCCCAGTCTGCCCGAGGGGCCCTAGGGAGGGTGGGACGGGGGAGAGTTAGGGGTGGTGGCCACTCAGCCCATTTCCAGCAACCTGCTCTCTACCTGGTCAGGGCGGAGCCAGGGGCCTGGGGCCTCCACAGACAGCAGCCCCTTCCCCAGGCAGGTGCTGCTCCCCAGCCCTGGCTGCCTGTCGGGCCGTGCCGGGTGTGCCCCATGCACACACCCACAGGCTCACATTTACACATACAGTTCCAGTCCCTCCCATGCACACTCTGTGCCCTCCCATGTGTACTCATATCCTGCACAAACCAACCCCAGGCTTACAGCCCAGCCACACTCACCAGGCCCCTTCCCCATCACAGAACTCCCCTGTGTCTCTGTCCTCAGGGATCCTCATCTTGGCCTACCCCTTTCTGAAGGCTCGGTTCAACCTGGACCACATCCTGCCTGCCATCGGTGAGTCCTCTCCCCACCCCAGCAGACTCCTCTGCCAAGGGCTGTGCAATTGAGACCCTTGCTGTGTAAGTCCGAGACCCACTGTGCGGCTGGGTCGAGCCCACCAGCCCACATGTGAGACTGCTGCTGGCTGGCTCTGTTAGAGTCGTCGTGTGTGTGTGTGTGTGTGTGTGTGTGTTGTGCAGGCGTTGTCATGACTGCAGTGTGACAGAATTCAGCTTGCTGCTTGCTGCAAAGGTGCCTGAACCAGCTCAGAGAACCTAGAGTGTCCACCTCTCCTGAGAGATTTTCCCTCTCCCCTCAAGCCTCCAACATCTCCAGATAACTCCCTCTTCATCCCTGAGCCCCATAAAGACCCCCCCCATCTCCCTTAAGACCCTACAAACTCTGCACAGTTCCCAGCCTCATCTCAGCTCTCCACACAGAGACTCCCATCTCCATCAGTCCTGCAGGGCTTTGCATGTCCCAGTTCTCCTCAGGGCCCCCACCTCCCTAAAAAATCTGCCATCTTTTTCAAGGGCCCATTTCTTCTTTGCCTCCCCAAATCAGCCCAGATCATGTGAGAGACCTAAAAGAATGCAGTGGAACAAAGAGGAGGGATGGAGAACAGCAGGAGGGATGGAGATTAGATAGCAGGAAGGACTTCCTTTTCCAAGATGGGCTTGATCTGGGAATGGTTTATTAACCAGGGAGCTTGGGGTGGTCTCATCCTACAGGGAACCTAAGAATCCATCCCCATCAAGGGCCAGACCAGGGAGAAGGAAGATCCAGCACCAACGGCAATAAAGACGGTAAGTTCCAGAAATTCCAGAGTCCCTCTTTCACTTTCCTTCTCTGACTCTGTGGGGCCCAGGGAGCAGCCCTGCGGGGCATGCAGAAGGGGCTCCCCCAACGCAGAGCCAGTGTCATTGGGTAGTTCTTCACAAGTTACGAGTTACGTCAACTTGCTCCAAGCTGAACTGCTCACCTCTTGTTTGTCCTCAGGGCTCTGAATCATGCCCAGCAGGACACTGGGACAGGGGGACCTCACTGCCCCTCCCCCTCCTCTAGGTCCCCTAGATCCCATGCCCCAGTTTATCCTCCCACTCCCCTCTCCCACATGGAATCCAGCTCTCTGAGCTGGTGCCTGAAGCTGGGCATCTCCTTGTCCCCCCATCCCCACACCCTGAAAAATTCCAGGGCAGGAGTTTCTCAAAGATGGCCCCAGCCCGGTCTCTGCCACCAGTAGTAGGATGCCTAACACTCAGCAAAATGTCCCATTCCAGACACTGTTCCAAGCACTTTACATATATTAACTCATTTAAGTCTCACGACAACCATGTGAAGGAGGTATTATAATGAGCTGCATTTTATATATGAGGCAGCTAAGGCGCAGGGTGATTAGGTGGCATGCCTGAGGTCACACAGCTAGGAAGTGGGGGAGCCAGCAGGCAGCTTTAGAGCCCTGCCACTACTGCTGTCCTCTTGGGGACTGGTCCTGACCATGGCTGCCTCTCTGAACTGGGCTAAAACTGCCCCTGGGACGCCCCTCTCTCCTCATTCTGTCCCAGCCCAGCCCTGGGGTCACTGGGCACTCTGATCCCAGGTCCCTTTAGGTTCCTCCGACCCTGACAGCTCTGTGGGGACCTGTCTACTAAGGCAGCCCTTGTCCCTGATCTCTCCCCCAGGAGCCCGCAGCGGCCTGTCCACCGTGAGCAGGACCCTGGAGAAGCTGAAGCCCGGGGGCCGGGGTGCTGAGGAGTCCTGAGGGCTGCCCCTGCCCTCCTTCCCTCGTGCCCTCCCTCCCTCTTGCCGCTGCCCCTGTCCCAGAGCCCTCCTGGCTCAGAAAATACAAACCAGAGATGATCCAGGCCCTGGAGCCGCCCTTCAAATGCACAGCTGCATTCACCAGCCAAGGCTCTTTGGAATGGATGCCACTGGCATGGGTGTGGCCTGAAACAGGTGTCACCAGAAAGCACTTTCCTTCTGCACTGTGGCTCAGCTTCGTTCCCTCTTTGATCTACTGGCTGGTTTCTCTGGAATTCAGGGCCCAGGGCCCTGACTACGACCAGGGTGCCCCAGCACTGTGCTTCGTCCTGGCTGGAGAAGTGGACCACAGGCCCACAGGAACCGTAGACAGGGACTCTGGGCCTGGCCCTGGGGCTCTGGAGCTCACCAGCCAGATAGAGAGGCTGGGCCACCTTTTCAGAATATCAAAATCTCCTGGGCAGTCCCTCAGGGACAGGCTCTGAGCAGCAGTGAAGCAGACAGAGGAATCTGAGGGGCTCCAAGGAGAGAGACTCACAGAGGGACAGACAACATGGCCTGGGGAGTCAGAGGAGGCGACTTCCAAGCTGAGTCCTGGGACTCTTGGTGTCTAAGCCCCCCACGCAGGGCCTCCAGTCCTCCCTCTTGCCCCATCCTCTCACTGCCTCCTGAACCAGTGAAACATTCCTGCCTCCAAGTCATGGGGTTAAGAGGGCCCTCCCTGCTCCTCTCTGCCTGTCCAGACTCCCCACCTTTTTAGGCCCCATTCAGAAAGTCCTCTCACCACACGCTCTCCTCATCCTCTTCCACTGGCCTCTCCCTTGACACCTCTGCAGGCAGGTTTGAAGTCTTCCTTCTCACAAAACCATTGTTAAGACCACTTACACATACTGAATGTTGCCCCTTTTCCAGTCCCTAGCATCAGGCAAGGCACACAGTAGGTGCTTAATAAGTGTTAATTGCTTAAATGTAATGTAAAAACAATTCCCCAGGCTTTCCCTGGAGAACCACTTCAGAGCCCCACCTACCCACAAGGTTTGGGGTGAGGAGGCCCCTGCACCCTCCAGGGGTAGCAGAGTTGTTTGACCTCTACAGAGACACCCACTCCATGTGGCCTCTGTCCTGGTTTGGTGAGCAGAAGGCAAGCTAGGAATAGTCTCATTCTTCCAGGATCCATGCTGATGACACCTCCTCTTGGAAGCCTCCCCTAACTTCACTGTGCTCCCATAGCCCCAGGCTTCCCTCCATCACAGCCCAGTCACACTGAGTGGCACTTGTCTATTTCCTGTCTTGAGAGTGGGAGCAGAGGGCCAAGCGCCCAGAAGGCACCTGGGATGTTGGGAAACCAAACCAATGAGTCTATCTCATTGTGCAGATGGGAGAGCTGAGGCCCTGCAGGAAAGACCACCCATGGGGTCCCACGGTGAAAGGCCCTAAGCCAGGCCTTGCATCTGGTCTCCTATCTCTCCCCACCAAGGCTCTCGCTTGTCCTGTCCTCTGCACAGGCCACAAGGATCCACTTTGTGACCACAGTGGGACAGACCTCCATAAAGGGGAGAAATTTCACAAATGCTGGCCAGTTGTGGAGACTTTGCTTCCTCCAGCTGAGGGAAGTTGACTTCCTCTTTCCTTGAATGTCCCTCCTCTCTGCCTTGCACTTATTCCCTGCTCCTTCTCCTTTCCTTTCTCCTCTTCTTCAACATCATCATCAATAACTCAGGCCTGGTGGCCTTTCCTTGATCAGTGAGAAAATCCTTCCTCCTATCCATCTTCAGTCCTCACCTTGGTACCCCAAAGAGATGCCCAAGGGTGGAGGCTGAGGATGGGGAGTGTGGACCCTGAGCTGTGGGGAGGCTGGTTCCCCACCCCCATCCACCATCAGCCCCTTTCAGCCATGATCTCCCCAAGGCAGGGCTACGGAATCCCAGATGCCTGGCAGGGCCAGGCACAGAAGAGGTGCTTGGGGACTGGAGTGAATAAATTAAGGAATGAACACATGTAAAGGCAAGAGCTATATCCACTGAGGAAGACTGGGTGAGGGTTCAAAGGACCCTGGAAACTGGGTAGGAGGGCTCAGGGCCTGGGCCTCGAGTTCCTCTCTTTCCAAACCCTGCTGTGGGCTTCCTGAAACCTCCTTCCTTCCAATTCAGATGAATGTCCAGATACATCTGCCCCAAGTGTACCTCCACACCCAATCTCCCCACCCCCTCCCCCGGTCACAGGAGTGGCCACGTGGGGACATGTGCCTTCTCGCCTTCCATGGTTTGAGAAAAGGTGAGGTTGGGCCAAGCAGGCAGAGTGGTACGGTAGGTAGTGTTAGGGAGACGTGCCCTCTCACTCTGAGCAGCAAAAGAAGCCTCCAGTATTCCAGCATGGGAGGGGGTGTGGACAGGGCCGGGTAAATGGACCCACCTCTTCCATCACTCTGTTCAACAGATGACATTGGTTCTTTCCAATAGCCATGCTGACACCTCAACTGTGTCTGGCCCTGGGCTGGGTGCTGAGGAACACAGCGGTGGACCAAAAGTGGACAATGCTTGGTCCAGGAAGCCCCCTTGAAGCCACATCCCTGCTGGGCCACCCTGGAGGAGGAAGTGTGCCCAGGCTGGCACTGGAGTCTACAGCTAAGACTCACATCCTAGTTCTGCCCTGCAGGGGCTGGAGCAAGAGGCTGCAGGGCCTTGAGCATGGGTTTCCTCATCTGCAAATGGAGGGTGGTTGTAGCACCTCCCTGTCAGGAGGAAGGTTGCCTGGCACATGGTCACAACAGGTGGGGTGTGTGAATGGATGAGTGAATGAACGAAGGCGGAGGCTGGAGGAGATGCTTTCAGCTGAACTCAGCGTCTGGAAAATCAGCACAGCAGACTTCCACCCAGTCCTCTCTCCAACACAGTCCAGCCTGCAGGCAGGCCTGCCCCCACCCCATGCTCCTACACATCCCACCAGGAGACAGTCACCCCCTAAGCGGGCTCAAGGCCACACCCTCTTCTAGGGTGCAGGATTGGTGGAAGTTGAATCGGGAAAGGGTGCTGAAATCAAGCCCCATCCCTGGAAAAAAAACCCTGATCCCATAGCTCCCGCCCAGGGCAGGTGCAGCAGAGCCCGTACAACACACACCCCTCGCCCAGCGTGAGTTGCAGTGTATCCACGCGGGGCTCTTGGAAGGTGTGGGCGGGCTAGGAGTTATTTGCAAGGGTGCTCGAGAACCGCGAAAGCTAGAGAAGGGAAGAAGGACGGCACGGAGCTGGAGAGGGGAGGTACGTGGTAAGAACCCCTTGTCTCCCCCCCACACACCCGCCCCCGCGACGCTCTGAAAGGGACTTCGGTGGTGGCGGGAGGCCGCTGGGGACCCGCGCAGGCCCGCGCTCCCGCCGCTGCCGCCGCCGCCACCGCCGCCGCCGCGGGGGATGCTCGGAGGGAGCCAAGCCCGAACCTGAGCGGGTCCCAGCCCAGGCTGGCCGTCCCCAGCCAGCCACCCACCACCAGCTCACCCCAGATCTCTGGGCGCTGCGTCCCAGCACCCGGCCGCCGCCGTGGGAGGGGGCGACCCCGCCGCTCCTCCCCCTCCGCCTGCCGCCTCCCTGGCTCCCGCCAGCCCAGCCCGTCCAAGTCCCGGGTCCAAGGAGCTGGCCCCGGGCGCTCCCCTGGCTGCCCTGGGCCGCCGGGAGTCCTTCCCTCCTGCCGGCCCAGCGTGCTCAGGGGCAGCGGGCCAGGACCCGCAGAGGAGTGTCCATCCGCTGACCGGCTCAGGCAAGTGAGGCTGCAGGAGTTGGGGGCGGATGGGGGGCGCGGTAGGGAACGTAGGAAATACATCGTCCAGTTCTCAACTCCGGAGTGCCCAGACAAGGGGTCAGGGACCTGTGGCCTTGAGAAAACAGGTGAGAAAGACAGAAGGATGCAGGAGAAGGGGAGACACGCGGCATGGACAAGCTGCCCTGGGCCCCTGGGGCCCAACCTGGTCCCTCCCTGCCCTTAATTCGGTGAGACTCTGCCCCAGAATCCACCTGCACCCTCCACCCTCCGCCCTCCACCCTGCACCCTCCACACTCCACATCCTCCCCAAGGCCCAGAGTGAGGAGGGAGTCAGAGAGGAGTGGGCACCGGGCAGCTTCAAATCCAAGAGCCTGCTGAAGCCAGAAAGGCAGAAGACAGACGTGGTGGCCCTCTGGCCAGTGCCTCCCTTCACTATTTATTCAACCAGCATTCACGGGCATGCGGGGCAGGCACCCCACTGGGGACACTGCAACCAAGTGGACAGAATCCTGGTCCTCAGGGGCCTGCAGACCTGTGAGCAGGAGTCATGGTGTCATCGGGACTTTGGGAGCTCTGATCTGGGGAGTTTCAGAAATCTGAAAGAAGGAAGCAGCATCCCAGCTGCACTCTGAAGGTAGAGCTGGGGTTAGGCAGGGGAGAGAAAGTAGAATGAGGGCTCAGGCACAGGCAGCGCACGCACCTGCCGAGCAGCTCCCCTAGAGGAAATCCAAGGGGCTGCCTGGACCCCCAGGCTGGGGCCACAGAGTGAGGATCCCAGGATTCTAACGGCAGGAGAGAGGGGAGAGCTGCTTAGCTGTGACACTGGGGGTGTGGGGAAGGGATGGGTTTGAGAGGGGCTTGGAGGGGAGGGTCTGGGGTTGTGGCATGGAGCTCAAGGTGAAGCCCTCAGGGTTTTCTGGCTGGGGCTCTGTGGAAGAAGGTGAAATTTAAGGAAGCTGTACCCCAGGGGAAGAGAATGTTTCCAGGAGGGGGCTTCAGCAGGGCCCAGGCTGTGGAGAGGTCAAGGCAGCTAAGGGCTGAACAGTGTTCATTGAATTCAGCAGCAAGGAGCCCGCTGGTGGCCTTGGTGAGAGCAGAATTTGAGCATGATGGGACAGAAACCAGATTGGAGTGGATACTCTCAAGAAGGAGGTGAAGTACAGTGTAGACGGCACTTTCAAGAAGGGGAGAGAGTGTTAGCTGGAGGCAGATGTGGGGTTGAAGGAGAGTTTTGTTTTAAGATGGAAGAAGCTGGGGTGCCTCCAGGAGGAGCTGTGGTCCAGGGAGGGGCATGGGGAGCTCTGTCCGGGAAGGGGGAGGTTCCCCCAGCATCCTTGAGGGCCCAGTGAAGCCAGAGACGTGGATGCACAGAGGGCCTGCACTGCCCTGCTGTGGTTTTCATGTCTCCTACAAGGCTTAGTGATTTGGGCATAGACTTGAGGAGGCAGAAAGCTGGACCAAGGCAAGGTTGAGGCTTTGCTGGCAGCCTTGGCAGAAGGACACAGGGACAGGTTAAGCTGCAAGAGAGTAACTGCAGTAAGTCAGTGTGGGTTCTCGGTGGATGCAGAAAGAGGTGGAAGCCAGAGGATGGTGGAGGAAATGTAGAGTTTCAGGGACTGCATGAGATCAGAGACCTGTTACAGCAAGAGGCGGTGCGGAGTCACAGTGAAGAGCACAGACTTAGGAGACAAACAACCTAGGTCTGAGTCCTAGCTCTGCCGTGTACTACCCCGTGTCTGTGACTTTGGGCAACTAATCTAACCTCTCAGAGCCTCTATTTCCCCATCTGTAACATGGGGACAGATGGCAATAATGCATATCAAAGGCTTAAAGCTATGTTTGGTGCTGTACAAGTGTGTGTATAGGGATAGCAATGAGGTCACAGCCGAGACTAAGAGGTCTGGGTATCTCGGAGGTGGAATGGTTCAGGGTGATAACAAGGTGATAAGGTCCTGGAAGTGACAAGGGGTAGGGTGGTCAAGGTGGAAATGGAAGAATTGGAGATGAGGAGTCAGGGCACTAGGAGGGCAACAGGTGTGTGGTCATGTAAGAGATGCTGAAGCCCCCAGGGAGGTAGGACTTAGGCTGGAGGGGAGAGTGGATCTAGTCCCACAGTCTTGGGAGGAGGTGGACAGGAAGGGCAGTTCCACTCCAGCTGGGCTGAAGTCCTCTCCCTCCACCCTTCCTGCTGGCCCCAGCAGTTCAGTTGCTTAGGGTGGAGGCAGAGGCCCAGAGTGAGCCTGGGAATCCCAGTCTGGGATTCCCATACATACAATCCCTGCTGGGGACTGTGGCCTGAGGAGTCTGGTGGGGAAGTCTAAGCACACCAGGAAGGACCAGAGAGGAGCAGAAGGCCCCACGGCAGCTGGGGTCACCTTTGCCTGCACAGGTGCAGAGCCTTGGTCTCATGAACACAGAGCTGTGATTGCTGCAGAGAAGGCTGCAGAGTCCTGTGTCACTGGGGCCCCTCAGCTGTGCTGGAAGCCAGAGCCTGCAGGGCCTACAGAGACGTCTAGACCAAACTCCCACTCTACCAATGACAAAACTGAGCCCCCTGAGGGGACCAGTGAGTGCTTGGCTGTTACAGGCATGCAGACCCTCTGTGAATGGGAGGGTACCATCGGTCACCTGAAACAGACTCCTGTCCCCTGTTACCTCTTCCAGGGGCTCCTGCTCTCAAGCACCTCCCCTCCACCCCCACACTTCCAGGCAAGAAGTCTCCAGAGGAGCCTCTGCTGGGCAGCAGCTCAACTCCAGCAGATGGGCAGGCCACTGACGGGTGCCTGCAGCTGTCAGTGTGTAATGCCCGGTCACCGCGTGTGCATGTTTGCGTGTGTGTCTGTCTGTGCGTGCGCATGTGCTCAGGAATGAGGAGCCAGACAGAGGCTGGAAAGCTACGCCTCGGGCTTCGTCTTCACCCCTCATTTCCAGCTTGGGGATGCGAGTGTGCGTGTGTGCACACACGTGTGCATGTGTCTGGGGTGGGGAAGGGATTGGCAGCTCTCTGGGCTGTGGGGAGGCAGAATTCAGTTGGCAGAAGCTGAGAGCTCCCAGCTGGCAGTGAGTAATAGTGATGTGGGAGGTCGCTGAGGATGCGGGTGGAAGGGAGAGGGCTTGCCCAGACTTTCAGGGACTGCGGGAACAGGAGGGCTAAGACTAAGAGGAACAGAGGAGTTCACAGCGAGGGGTTAAGACCTCAGACTGAGCAAATGAGCCACTCAGTCTCCCACGGAGGACAGAGGGCCAGGGTGCCAGTGGCAGATGTCTAGACCGAAGCCCCAGCCCTCTCACCCAGAGGCTCTTGGGCCCTAGGAGGCAGGAACCCGGGGCCAGGGTGCCTGGCATCTGCCCCTAGTCAAGCAACTGCTCTTGTGTGACACATCCCAGAACCACAGGCTGGGGGAGTGGCCCAGATTGGCCCACAGGGACTTCGGGCAGAGACCTTCCCCAGGAGCTCTTGCCTCAGCCCCTGAGAACACACCCTTGGGCCCCGAGCTTGTTCATGATCACCTGGACAGTGATAACCAATGATGATATTTTTTAATTATCAGACATTATCCATACCTTCCAGGAAGCAGCAATTCCGGTGTGGCAGAAACATGAGCTTTTCCATCTGACAGAACTGGGTTTGAATCCCAGCCTTCCCCATTACAGCTGAGGTCGCTCAGCTATTGCAATTCAATTTGCACCACCATTTCATCCCATGGACTGTGGGGGGCCCCACAGAAAGGGACTACAGTTCCCCCAACTTTCCCAACCATACCAAAATCAAAGGCCTCGGTTCATGTGAGGCGCAGCCCCTAGTGTCTGCCCCTGCCCCTGCCCCAAACTCTTTCTGGACAAGACTTCTAAATAGAGAGCACGAGGCCTCCCCAGCCAGAGGCAGGGCAGCATGGAACCACTTGGCCAAGGTCCTGGGCAGCTGAATGGCAGTGTTCAGTACCCTGGCAGGTGGGCAAAGGCCTGGTTCTGGTCTGGCTTGGCCACAAACTCCCTCCACTCCAAGCCTTAATTTCCCCCACCTGTAGAGGAAGGGATTGAACTAGGTGATATCTATGGGCTCAACAGCTTGGTGTACTCCTAACGTGAAGGTCTTCCAATCCTAGCAACTCAAGATCCACAGCCATGGCCTTCCCTCCTGCTCAGGCACCAGGGTTGAGGGCTGTGCTTGGAATGAAGTAGAATGGTCTTGGAGGACTGGAGATAGCAAGAGCATCAATTTGGAGTGTCTTCCTTCTGTAATCAAATACTCCAGCCTGGGAGTGAGTGACACAAGTCAACACTTTCCTCATCAGAATTAGCCACACAACTGGGCCGGGCGCGCTGGCTCATTCCCATAATCCTAGCACTCTGGGAGGTCAAGTCGGAAAGATCGCTCAAGATCAGCAGTTCGAAACCAGCCTGAGCAAGAGTGAGACCCCGTCTCTACTAAAAATAGAAAGAAATTTAATTGGCCAACTAAAAATATGTAGAAAAACTTAGCTGGGCATGGTGGCACATGCCTGTAGTCCCAGCTACTCGGGAGGCTGAGGCAGGAGGATCACTTGAGCCCAAAAGTTTGAGGTTGCAGTAAGCTAGGCTGACACCACAGCACTCTAGCCAGGGCAACACAGTGAGACTGTCTCAAAAAAAAAAAAGAAAAAAAAAAAAAAAAAAAAGAATTAGCTACACAGCCCTAGGTAATAAGAAATCGGCCAGGAAATGCCATCATGACATATGCTCAAAGGAGGAGAAAACCAAAAAGATTTAGAGAAAAGCAGCAACTGGAGGTCGACAGTCCAGAGCTGAAATGGTGGCACAAATTGAATCGCAACAGTTGAGCAATCGCAACACCTCACCCCTGCACATCCCTAGGTTCTGGATAACCAGGGTGGAGGCAACTTCAGGAATAAGCCCAGCACCCATAATGCCTTTAGCCCTTTCTGTGCCTGGGGCAGAGACCGTGAGAGTAGTTTCATCTTACAGAATCAGCTGTGCCTCCTAGGAATAGATGAGACTCACTCATTAGCAATTAACACTCGGAAGCTCAGCCCAGCCCTTGGGCAAGAATTTCCTTTCATTGCGACTAGTGCACTAAACCAAGGAAGTAGCAAAGTAAGTTTACCTTTCTTGAGACAGAGAAAACATACCTTGTCCTCCTCTGCTGTTGACATTTGAGCAGTGTAAGTGCTAATTACAGGAGCTTATCTATGGGGCCTGAAGAGAGCCTGTGCTTTGTGCTTCCATCATTCTACAAACATTCAGTGAGCCTGGCACTGTGCTAGGCTGACACTCAGACTTTGGGGTTAGGACACCAGGTTTCTTTTCTTTTCTTTTCTTTTCTTTCTTTTTTTTTTTTTGAGATAGAGTCTCACTCTGTTGCTGGGGATAGAGTGCTGTGGCATCAGCCTAGCTCATAGCAGCCTCCAACTCCTGGGCTCAAGAAATCCTTCAGCCTCAGCCTCCCAAGTAGCTGGGACTACAGGCATGCGCCACCATGCCCGGCTAATTTTTTCTATATGTTTTTAGTTGGCCGATTAATTTCTTTCTATTTATAGTAGAGACAGGGGACTCGCTCTTGCTCAGGCTGGTTTCGAACTCCTGACCTTGAGCAATCCGCCTGCTTTGGCATCCCAGAGTGCTAGGATTACAGGCATGAGCTACTGCTCCCAGCCAGGACACCAGGTTTCAAATCCTGGCACCACTACTGCCATTGAGTGGTCTTGGATGAGTTTACCTCATCTTTCTATGACTCAATTTCCTCATCTATAAAATAGGGATAGAAGAGTAATACTTAATCTCGTGTTATAAATATTAAATGAGATATTATAGTATGTGCTCAGCATAGTACAGTTAGTTATTGAATTGATCTGGAAGTGTTAATTTCAGATTCTCATCTTAAACCTCTGTTTCTGGCTAAAGTAGACTAGGTTATATCAGACCAATTCACCCACCAAGGATAATTTAAAAAGCTGGTTAAGCATTTAAGAAATCTGTTTAAAGGCATGGGGAGTCTGGGCGCAGTGGCTCATGCCTGTAATCCTAGCACTATGGGAGGCTAACATGAGAGGATCGCTTGAGTCCAGGAGTTTAAGGCTGCAGTGAGCTATGATCACACCACTGCACTCCAATGTGACAGAACAACACCCTTTCTCAAAATAAAATAAAATAAAATAAAATAAAATGAATAAATAAATAAAAATAAAGGCATAGGAGAGCTACAGGCATAGGGGAGCAATCAAGGCTAAGGTAGCTCCCCTATGCCTTTATTTTTATTTATTTATTCTTTTTATTTTATGATAAGAATTTTATTTTAAGGTAAGAATTTGAGGGGCCAAGATCTTAGAGAGAAGAGAAATAATATTTAATTTCACTGTTCCCTTAAATCATTTTCCTGTTTGTAGAAGGCAGTGGCCATGGGATTGAGGATTCAAAAAATGGAATTTAGGACTTAAAACAGGGAGAGGTCCTAGTTTTTAGTAGCTTTTAGTAGGGAGTCACAAAGGGCAACACTGAGAATAATGGTAGACCAGACATAGACTAGATTTAGAAAGACTGAAACAAAGTTTCCAATCAATGCAATCCCAGACTGGGTCAAGGCGGCCTGCCCTTCTTTAGCTACCTGTCAGAAGCCTTCCTCTCTGGAGGAAGATAACATCATCCAGAGCCTCATGCTTTCTCTATAATTTTTCATACACAATGTTGGGCATTCAATAAAAAATTATCTGGCATTCCAGGAGATAAGACCAAATGACCCAAAGCCAGGAGCAAGAAAATAGACTATAGAAACAAGCCCACAAAAGATCCAAATGTTGGAGTTTTCAGACATGGACTTTAAAGGGTTTAATATGTTCAGGAAAATAGATAACAAGAGGGAGTCTTTTAGTAGAAAACTGGAATCTATGAAAAAGTATCTAGTGGAAATTCCAGAACTGAAAAGTTATAACAACTGAAATTGAGAACTCAATAGATAGATTTAGCAACAGAAGAAGACACATGTGAAGGCAAGATTAGTGAACTGGATGACAAATAAGTAGAAAAATATACAGACTGAAAGAGAGGGAGAAAAAAGGCTGGAAAATACAGAATACAGTGTAAGAGACATGTGGGACAAATATCAAATGGCTCAACATATGTGTAATTAGGGTCCCAGAAGGAGAGAAGAAAGAGAATGGGGGAAAAGATAATGGCTGAAAACTTTCCAAAACTAAGGGGAGACATAAAACCACAGATTATAGAAATGCCAGGAAGAATACATACAAAGAAGGATACAAAAAGAAAAATATACCCAGGCACATCATAGTGAAACTGCTCAAACCCAAAGACAAAGACCCTGTAAGGTAAAAGAAACAAGATCCTTGGACTCTCCAGCCACCAAGGGCCTCCCTGACCTTTGTCCAGTGTCAGCTTCCAAGAGTCAAAGTGAGGTGAGGTGAAGGGCCAGACTCCCTCCCCTCCATCAGGCCCCCTTTACCCTCTGTTAGCCTCAGACTAAGACTCCCACAGGAAAGAAGACCCTGCCTGTGTCAGATGATGTCGGATGTTGATGAGTGAGGTGGGGGAGAGGCTTGAAAGGGGAAGATTTGGGGATTCCACAGCCTCTCCTGAAGATCAAGCCTTTCTCTTTAAAATGAAGCAATATTGTGTGTGGTGTGAACCAGATCATCTGTTCCCTGACTCTAGTCCCAGGATGTCTTTTCTTCCTTTTAGTGCAGCCCCCAGAGCCCCAATTCACCTCCCTCTCTGAGCCTCAGTTTCCTCAGTTGTAAAATGTGACTATTGATAAGCATCCAGCAGCTGTAGGGATTCAGTGATACTGTAGATGTAAAAGTGCTTTTGCAATCTGTAAATTGCTGTATGCCTTTAAAGGTTGCTATTCCTGTCTGGCAGAACCATCAGGGCAGGCTACAGAGCAGATGGTTCATGCAAATGTGGAGCTTCCTGAGGAATCTGTGGTCTGTAGATGCCTTCAAGGGTCAAGATACACTTTCTTTGCCAGGATTTTGGGATTTCTGACTTCCTGCCAACTTGGTGTGGCAGCAAGGTGATTCTGGCTGAAGTCCTGGTAGAACTGCCACCTCTCACCATGGTGCCAGGAGAGGGAGCCCTGGAGTCAGCAGACATGGACTGGCCTGGAGGTGGCCCTTCAGGCCCTCCAACCTGCTTGGGCCAGGCTGATTCCAGCCTGTGTCCAGAGTGAAGGATTTGAGCTGCTCCTCCCTGACACGAGCTCTCATTTCCACTCAGTCACCAAGCTTTCTCTAAACACACTGGGTGCAGGCTTTGGACACTCGAAGACATCTCCACCCAGGGGGACAGACCAACTATTCTATATCCAAACCCAACATGACCAACCTCCCAGATCTGAGACTTCATAGCCCCTTCTCTGTCAACCATCAAAACAATGACATGGTTAACATTTACTAAATACTCACTGTTCTAAGCATTTTATTTAGATTATTTTATTATCACTATACCCTTTGAGGTACGTTCTACTGTTAGCCCCACATGACAGATGATAAGACTGAAGCACAGAGAGGCCATGTGTCCAAGTCACACTCCCTCTTCCTCACCCTGCATGCTCCCCTCCCACCTGGGTGCCATCTGACCTTTCCTCTTTCATCCCCATCCAGCCCTTTTTTTTTTTTCACGATTCTAACACAGCTCACTAGCTATGATCTACTCCTTTGAGGGCCTTTGTACCAACTGTGATTTCATGTTATAGAACACAATTCTCAAACAGAAGTCATAAACCCCTAGATTCATTATATTATTCTTGCTTCTGCATGCATTTCCAGAATTCTAGACTCCATTGATAGATCCAGAACCAGAGACACCTAGAGAATGCTAGAATTCCATGGACTTTTAAATCCAGATTCAACATTAGAATCCTCAGGGATGGAATGAAGATAGGACTGAAATCTAACATTATAGAATGCCGAGTCTAGAAAGGGTCCAGGGGCCTTGGGTATGCTCCAGCCCAACCCAGGCTCGTGGGGACTGTCCCCTCTAACTGGCTATCTGAAACATGGAACATCATCTGATGTTCAGGAAAGTGAATGTCACTGTTACCAGCTAACGTCATTGCCTACTAGAGCTTAGTGTGGGGACACCCAGGCCAGGTGGCAGGTCACCTAGGTCCTGGTCTGAGCTTCAGTTTCTTCTTCTGAACAGGGAGGGACTGGGTCAGATTATTTCCAAGCACTTTTCCACTTGGAGGAGTGGGTTATCTAAATCCCAAGAGCTGCCACTTACCCTCTAAATTAGGACCACTGAGGATGATGGATTATTATTTAATGAACACCTAGACCTGACTACACTCCATGCTGAGCACTTTACAGCCATTCACTCAATGAGCCCAGGTGGGCTTCCTGGAGGAGAGGAGGTGGAGGGGCTGTGTCTGGAGGACAATAGGAAGTGGGCGTGTAGGATGGCAAGGCTAGCCATGAGGGACTCCAGGACCTAGGTGGGGGAACAATAGGCAGACTCCTCCCATACAGGGTGGGTTGTTGCTTCCCAGAGGCAGAGGCAGGGGCTGGCCAAGATGACCGCTGCGCTGCCAGGCACTGAATGCAGCCACACAACTGAGCTGGGACCGGAGGCGGAGATACCCTGCTGACCCCTCCCTCTTGCTGTGTTCCCACAGGACGACCCCGAGCTCAGCCCCTGACATGTGGGCTGTTTGAGGCCAGCTGCAGGAGGGAGCTTGACGCATGCTGATGCCGCCGGTCGCGGTCGCGGAGAAGCGCAAGGGGGCCACGGAGAAGCGCGAGGGGCCCCAGGTCATGGCGCCTGCAGGTCGCGTTCCGGGCCGGCTGCCGGGCCTGCCGTCGCCGGCGCTGTGCTGCGCCTGCGGTCTGTGCGTGCTGCTGGCGGGCGTGAACGTGACGCTGGTGGGCGCCTTCGCCTCCTTCCTGCCCGGACACAACGCTCCGCTCGTCGTGGGACCTGCGCTGCTCGTGCTGGCGCTCGGCTTCTTCGCGGCTTGCTGCCTGTGTAGCCGCCGCGGCCCCGCGCGTCGCGCGCGCTCGTTGGCGGCGGCGGACCCGGGCCAGGGCGGCGGCCGCGCCGGGCCGGTGGCGCTGGAGATGGAGAGCAGCGAGCGCACGGCGCAGGACACCACGGCTGTGCAGCTCAGCCCCGCCGTCTCGGCCGCGTCCTCCGGCCGCTCCAGCCCGGGCCCCGACGCCTTCGCCCTGGACGCCCCCGCGCCCGCGGCCGTCTGCGCGCTGCGCACAGAGGGGCTGCAGCTCAACCTGCCCCGGGAGCGCGCCGCCCCCTAGCGGACCGGGGCCCCGGCCTGCTCGCCGCTGGGTTCCCACCGTTCAGTGCCATTTAAGGGAAAAACAGAAAGAAAAGAAAAAAACACTTTCCCCTGAGTGTCCGCTGGGCGTAGGTGGCCTCCTCTGTCCCATCTCCCGAACTTCTGGAGGAGACAATGTGGTGAGGGCTTACACCCTAAAGAAGGGAGCAGAGCCTTGGCCCCTCAGGTGGGTCTCTGGTCCCTACTTCACCTCACCCTCCACACTTGATGAATCTCGGCCCCTGGACCCGCAACCCCTCACACTGTCCCCGCCCTGCCATGGCATTCGCACACCGTGAACCAAGAAGCATCCACTCTGCTGGGGCTAACTACCAGCAAGGCCTGCACCCCCAGGCGATGGAAGGAAGAGGGGAAGAAGGGAGGAATGTCAGCTTGGGCTGTCTCTGTCCCTGCACTGCATGAAAGGCTTCCAGCTTCCTCTTCCGCCCCTTCCCACCCCAACAAGACCTTTGAGATTAATTTAGAGGGGGGAGTGTTCTGACTTGAGCCAGGGTGGTCCCTAGGGTACAGCTGGGTTGCGCACACCCCATCTTTTCTGCCTCAGGGCAAGGAGAGCTGAGGCTGGAACCCGGATAGGAGCAAGTGGTGAGGGGGCTTCTCCCACCCCGAAGGTCTCAGTGTGAGCTTTGCTGCCAACAGTGCCGGCTCTTGCCCTCCACTCCTTCCCGTGGTGCCTCACTCCTCAATAAAGCACCTCCAAAGCCAGTCCTCTGTGGTGGTGCAGGCCAGGAGGGAGGCGCTGGCTCTTGGGGCCCCTGGGTTCTGGGTCCTCCCAGCCTGTGGCCAAGTGCTTCAGCATCCTAGCACCAGCCCCTCTTGGAGACCTAGAAGAGGGTCCCTGCAGAGAGGAACGTGTGACTGTGAGCAAAACACTGTGCCTGAGACCATGTGCCTGTGAATGTCTGTGAGACAGGTGTCAGATTGGGGGGATGGATATGCTTGGGCGTGTGACCATAGGTGCAACTGGCTGGTGCATGTAAGAGATGGAGAGTGGCAGCTGTGTGTGGGTAACGCTATCTGATGTCACACATGCTGTGGGAGTGTGGGGGTGGCAGCAGTGGCAGAGGGTGTGTTCACCTAGCAGGGATGGTGAGGGCCAGACTTTCACCCAGGCTGACTGGGCTTGCAGAGTTTGGGGCCAGCCTATGGGCTGTCCAGGCAGGTGAGGGCGTCCAACAGACGAATTGCAGCTGTCTTGCAAGAAGAAACAAGGGGGCAAGGGACTGAGGGAGGCCACTGCAACTCTGGGTCAGCCCTTCCTCTCCTTATAGGGACCTAGGCAGGTAGCGATGGTGGCACACACTGGCCCACCACCCTTTGCTGGCCGTGACTCACAGCCCATCCGCTCTTGGCTTCATCATCAGCCTCCCTGTCTCTTTCCAGGGCAGGCTCTGCTGCTCTTCTGCCATGACCTGGGCACTTTTCCCACCAGCTCTGAAATTGTCTTCTCTCCTCTCCCCTAATTTCTGCCACCGTCTCTCCTACTGTCACCCTCTCCCACTGACCTGGAGAAGAGCAAACCGGTATCGGAGGGTGCCGAGCAGGTTATCTATGAATTTTCATCGGTTGATGGGCCCTAACTGCTGAAGCATCCAGTCCCTAGAGCTGATGACCTCTTCCCGGAGCACCTCCCCACCCTGACCCTGTGCTTGTATAAGGAAGGCCATCTCCCCAGGCTCCAGTCCTGTCTCTTCTGTGCATTTGTCTGCAGCCTCAGACGCCACCTACTGCCTTGGTAGAGTAGGAGGTGACAGGGGCCGCTGCTAAGGCTGCCCTGAGGTGTGGTCTGGACCACCCCCTTTATCACCTTCCTAGGAGGTGACACCCAGGATTCCAGCCCTGCAATGAGAAGCCCAACCCAAACCCCTCCCCCACCTGCTGGCAGGTGCCAGGAATTACACTCCCAGCGCTCCTTCCAATTCTCCCCTACAAGATGTCCAGATCGTGTTCTGGAAGCCTGGCTGCTGAGAAGTGAGCATGCAATAAGGACTCACGGGCAGTGGGCCATGGATCAATGCTGTGAGTGAGTAGAATGGAGCAGGGGAGGGACATTGGCTCCCTGGAGTCCCTTCCACTGCCACCCTCAGCTAAAGATCATCATTCAGCTCATCTGTGCCCCTCCCCCTCCACGGGCACACCATAAGAGATTCTCCGCACCCCATGCCCTAGGGCCACTCTGCAGTCAGCCCCAGCAAAGCACCCCACATCTCTCCAGGCCTGGCACATGGGAGACTTCCCCTCACACCCCTTCCCCGGTGAGAGCTGAGGGACAGACAGTACTGCTACGAAGCCCTAGGGCATCCCCACTCCTACACATAGTGAGGCTGTCCCCACCCCTCTGCAGGCCCCTCCTGGGCAGGCCCCAGTCCCTAAGGGGGCCTCTGGGGAAGCAGGTTTCTGTTGAAGGTAAAGAAATGACTCTGACAACACAGGGGCATCGAGCTGCCTGTCCTTGGGGAATTTGAGCAGGGACTGGCAGCTCCTGCAAGGGGGCTGCAGAGGGGCCCCTGGATGAGGCTCAAGCCTCGCATTCCCACCTCTGGCCCTGAGAGTCTGAGAATTGAGGCACCAGGAGTTGCTAAAAGGATGCAGAACTGGTCCTTCTGAAAAGAGGGGTGCTCCTGAGGGCTAGGTGTGCTCCAGGGTGCTCCAGGTGGTGAGTCCTACCCAGCACGTGGTGCTACGCTGGCCCGGACAAGGGAGCCCGTTAAGGGGCCAGGAACTGGGGTCCCCTCCCACTCTTCCTGCTGGAACCATATTTTTACTAGCCATTTACAACCATTTTTTACGAATTAATTCAACAAATAATTCCTGAGCCTTGCTATGTGCCTGCCATGTGGGAATATAGTGGTGAACAGCCTCTCATGGAGCTCACATCCTATTTAAAGGAGACAGACAATGAAGAATTAAGTAAGTAAGCAAATGAGACAAAAAGTATTAGCTAGTGAACAGTGTGTGCAGAAAATTACAGTAGGAAGGTGTGATGGGGGACTTGGATGATTAGGGAGGTCTTCTGTGCAAGGTGACCTTTGAGCTGAGCTGTGAATGACAAGGGTCAGCCACAAAAAGGTCTAGGGCAGGGACATTTCAAGTTCAGGAACTGGCCAGTACAAAAGCCCTAAAAGGAGGATGGACGGGCCGCCTCGTGTCAGGACAAGGAGTGCGGTCGAGATGTGTGGGAGAGGAAGTTGGAGAGGTGGGGAAGGGCATCACTCAGCTCACAGGAAGCTTAGTAAGCCAGGGTGAGGAGCTGGGATTTCACTCTCAATGAGGTGGGAGCCACTGGAGGGCTTTAAGCAGGGAAGTGACATGATCTGATTTATGATTGTAAAGATTGCTCTGCCTGCTGTGTGGAAAATAGAGTGTTGAGGGGCGAGAGGGAAAACAAGGGGGCAGTTCGGAGGTCATTGCAGCGAGATGTGCTGGGGGCTGGGACAGGGTGGCCGCTGCCAAGGGAACAGATTCTGCCCCCATTTCTGAGGTAGTTGGGACAAGTCTCCTGTTAGAAGAATTTAGGGTGAGTGAACGAGAAGAATCTGGGAGGAAGGTCTAGAATTTTGTCTGAGGACCGGGCATATGGTAGAGGACTGGGTTTTGGAGGAAAGTGAGGGCTGTGGTAAGGCAACAGTCCACCAGTGGGGCTGCCCCACAGTGCTGGAGCCACAGCCCTGAGTTCTGGAAGGAAGAGGCACCAGATGCAGCCTGGGCAGCCGTCAGCATGCGGGAGCGGGTGAGCCGCGAGGAACTGCAAAGACAGAGAACCCATAACCTAGACTAGTCTCACCTCTGAATCCAGGGGACAGAGGGGACCCACGTTGCCCAGTTCTGAATCTCAGGCAGCCTTCTGCTGGTGCCAGTGCCTTTCTGGTAAGGGCTGTGGATGGTCTGGGGACTGGGGAGCAGTGGCACAGGAGCTCCACGAGGTTGCGACTTCTGTCTTGTTCACCACTCTACCCTAAGTGCCTACTGGCATGAAGTAGGTGCTCCATAAATATCTGAAGGAATAAGGAAAAGCTGTGAATTTCATCACACCGCTGCAATTCCAGGTCCTTGGTAATAGAGATTTTTCAAGATGCCTGATTCTGGGCAGGAGGGGAAAAAAATCTCCTTTATGTGCGGGCATTCCCCCAGTGGCTCAGTTTTCCACTTCTCTGTGGGCAGGTGGCACTGGACTGTAGAGCTGGCTAGGTGGGCACCGATGGGCCACAGCGGGCCAGGCTCCCCAAAGTATGAGATAGCCAGATGGAGAGACCTGGCCTGAGGAAATCGGCACTGCTAGGGACTGCCACCAGAGGGCACCCCGGGCACGTGACAGGGGATAGAGGCGACTCAACCCAGCCAGACTGCATGATTTTGCCTTTTCCTCTTCTGGGGGCCAAGACCCTGTGGGACAGGGAAAGCAGGGGAGTTATGGGGGGTGGGAGAGAAGAGGGAGGGAATGTTGTCACCCAAATTTACTAAGTGACTCATCCAACCCTGGAACTTGAACTTTTTACAGAGTGAGCCTTGATCCTGGACATAAACTTAGCCTTGATCAAGGTCACAGGTAAGTCTTGAGTCTGGTCATAGACGACACCCTGACCCTGATCTTAAATGACTGAGCTCTCACCCCTGTCCATACTAAGTCCTGACCTTGATCATAGACTGAACTTGACCCTGGTCATGCTCTGAGCCCTGGCCCCACCTGGTCCATACACTGAACTCTGACCTTTAGCACATATTAAACCTTGACTGGGACACAGACTGAGCCTTGATCATGGACACACATTCGCCCTTATTCTGGCCATGTACTGAGCCCTGACCCTTACCCTGGTCCATACGCTGAGCCCTGACTATGATAACACACTGAGCCTGACTGGTCATAGAACCCTGAATCTGGTCCCAGCCTGAACGCTGACTCTGATCTATAGGTATTGAATCCTGACTCTGGATAAACACTGAGCTTTTATCATGGTCACAGACTGAGCCTTGATCCCTAAGACTTGCCTTCCCAATAACCCACTGAGTTAAAGACCTTCCACATGCGGCCCCTGTGTCAGGCCAAGCATTAGTCCCAGAAGGAAGTAATTCCTAGAACCACTTTTGATGGGGAGAGAAGGGATTCTGGATCTCTGAATGGTCCAGAAACTCCTGGGCATTGGACCCCTGAGAGGCCAGACAAAGACCAGTCCTAAGCTGCCAGGACATGAGGGAACAGGGGTAGCAGGGCCTTCTCGAGGTATCCCTGGGGCTGCCGGATGGGGCTCTTCTGTCTGCCTGTGCCTCTGGGGAGCCTCCAGACAGAGTCTCTTCCATCTGCACCTCTGACTTCCCTGGAATCGTGGGCAGGTGCCTTCTGCTCACTGGGCTGGGCTCTACTCTTCATTACCTCTCAGGAGAAATATGAGAAGGTGACATTCCATGTGCAGGGAGTGGGACCAGGCCATGACTGAGGGCCCTATGTCCCCAGCCTGTGCCCTGGCAGGAGAGAAGCTCACTCTGGAAGCTCACTTTGGCTGGCCACTTCACATAGGCAAGAAAAAGGGAATCATGCTCAAGGCGACTCCAGCTGGGCCTCAGGTTGGCAGAGGCTGTGACACAGAAGCAGGCAGTGGTGTAGGAAGTCACTGAGGTCCCTGTGTGTTTCTTGGGTCTGCTGTGAGGGGTGGGAGGTGAGGGCAAAGACATAACCCCTCTCCAGGCGCACTGAGCAATTCCATTTCTGTCCGTCCCAGGGTCCAGCCTATGTGCCCTGTCCCTGCAGGGCCACGATGGCCTCCGCCAGGCCCCCCAGCTCACCTAGGGAGGCTCTGAGGGCGGGTGGGGGCTGAGCCAGGCGGGAGCTGGGGCGGGGGAGGGGGTGGCTCGAGTCAAAAAACGCTGACGCCGAAGACAATGAGCTCTCGGAGGCTGAGGCAACTCATTTGGTCCCGGCCACGCTTTATTAAATTCTCATAAACCTGTCGGGGGGACAGGGCTCGCTTCAGTTTACCTCATTAGCCCGACACAATGACAGTGGGGGGGGCAGAGGGAGGGGGCGGCAAGTGGAGGCCGGTGCTCAGCGCTGAGAACCGAGCCAGCCGGGAAGATAATTGAATTAAGTGGCTTTTGTTAATGGTTTTTAAGACTCCGAAGTGTAAATAACATTTAGGGGCTTTCTTTTAATGGGGCTGGGGTTTTAGAGACCCAGGGAGCTTAGGGGAGGCCCAGACTGGTCCCTGCCTTCTTCCCCACCCTAGGGTAGCTCAGAGGGAGCTTTCTGGGGACACATTGCAGTTAGCCTGGGAGGACCGAGGGGACTTCCCCAAAGGGAAGGAGAAACAGACACAGCAGAGCCAAAGAAGGTGAAATAACTTCCCACTGGATCTTTGAACAGAGACAGAGAGTATGTGAGCAAAAGAGTCCGTAGGTGCAGGAGGCTGACTGTGATGACCTACCTGGTCCTAGAATGCCACCATTGGACAAAACAGCCAGAAATGTCTCTGGGATATTACTGGAGTCCTGGCTTGTGAGTGGTCAGGTGACCTGGCCTCGTGGGGTCAACAATCATTTTCCATGAAAGGTCAGTGGGAGTAGGAGGTTATGGCTTTATTGCCTGGGAGGTGGTGAGCTCCCCATTGCGGAACATGCTGTGAACTGGGGCTTCCAGCCTGGAGCAGAGTAGTGGAGCAGACCAGACCCCAGGCTTGCTGAAGGAGACTGGATGTGAGCTGAGCTGTCAGAGGAGCCTGCAAATGTGGGCTGCGAGCTCACTTCTCTGGGGACACAAGGGCCTGGGGGAGCTGGGTGCCAGGAAACAGGGACACGGATACAAGTTGTTCGAGGATCCATGCCCTGGTTCTCCTCAGTCACAGCTTCTCCCTCCCTGCAGATGTGATCCAATCCGGGCTGATAGTTGGCTGGATTGAAGGCAAAGGGCTCTGGGCTAGGTCCCCAGGGGCTGGAGGTGAGATGGGCAGGGCTGGCCCTGGGCCAGCCCACAAAGGGTTAAGGCACTAATCGCCCTGCATGTGACAAAGGGAAGTGGGTTTTCTGATCCAGAAAGGATCAGTCCCTAGGACGCCCCATCAGGCCCTTCAGCGTGAAATTACACCCCAGCAGGGGTGCTCCCCTCCCCCTACACACACTACCTGCCTAGGCCTGGCACAGGATTAGGGCCTGGAGTCATCAGCTTAATAGATCCTGCCTCCCCGCCCATCCCTTCCCCCGGGAACCTTCCGTCCTGCCTCTGGTCCTGGGCCAGCCTCCCCTTTGTCTGTCTGCCTGGCTGTTGGTCTGTCTGGTCATCTCTGGCCCCACTTGGTCTAGTCATTCCTGTCTCCTCCAGCCACTCACTGAACCCGGACCTCAATCCCTGTTTGTTTCCTCATCAGCACCCCAAATGTGCATATGTCATTGCTTATCTGTGTGTGTCTGTCTCCCCACTTGCACATAAGCGCACTGGGAGCAGGGACTCCGTCTTGTTTGGCATTGTATGCCCAGTGCGTCTGGTGCGTGCACTGTGCTAGTCAACATCAGTGGGCTCCCATCCGGCTCACAAAGACTGGGGTGTGGTCTCTAAACTCCGGACATTGGTGCCCAGGACTGAGAGGAGGAAGCTACAGCCAGTGCCAGGACAAGGCCAAGTCTTTAGGAAGAGACACGGGCCATGGAATGGCCTCTGCCCCAGGCCCAGCCTCATCTCCTAAGGATGCCACTAGTGAGACTGGCCAGGAAAAGGGGAGGTCCTGCATGGCAGAAAGTGCTTGTTCATCCGTGGGTGCCATCCTGGGAAACACTGTCACCTTCAGCTGCTGCTAGACCTTTGCCACGTGAGCGGCTCTAAGCCCCATCTGCACCCACAGCTGGGAGTGCCCAGCATGGGAAGAAGTCCTGGATAGAACAGTTGAGGAAACTGGAGGCTATTATCACATGGAAGAGAAAACCCAGCAAGATGATCAGAAACTGAGGCAATCAGAGGCAGGCAGCCTATACAGACCACCCTGGCCAACCTCTGCACAGGAAACAGAGGCCCAGAAAAAGCCAAGGCTTGCCCAAGGCCACACCGCAAAGCCATGGCAAGGCCAGACAGGAACCAGGTTCCTGGAGGTCCTCAGCAGAGCTTGTCCCTCATGCTGCACTTCCCATTTAATCTGACAAGGTTAGATTCCAGCTCCTTCTAGCTCCTTCCAGCTCCTGCTCAGGAAGGTCCATCTAGCAGTGGATGGGGGGGTCATAGAGTGGCAAGAGGAGTCAAGAAAGGAAGGCTCCCTCCCCTGGGGCAATCAGGCAAAGCTTCCTGGTGGGGGGGGGCGGGGGGTTGGCATATGGATGGCTTCTGAAGAGTAAATAGGCTTTCCCCAGGATGAGGGACAGCAAGAGCAAGGACAAGCGGGAAAAGACACAATGCATGTAAGGCACCACATGGGCCAGCGGGTGGCACATCCCAGAACAGTGTGAATAGCATGTTCCATTCATGTGCCCCCCAGGACGAGCCAGGCCTGATAAGAAGGCTGCTGGGTGACAGGTTTCAGCTCAGCATGGGAAAGAACCTTCCAACAGTCAGACCTGAAGCAGGCTGCCCTGGAAGGTAGTGAGCTCCCTGTCCCTTCAGGTTTCTGGAGAAAGGCTGGCTGTCAGTGACTCCTGCTCTCAATGAGGCTGAACTGGAGACTCTTGAGGATGTCTGTGCTGAGACCCTGAAGCAGGACTCCCCAGACATCCTTTAGTAGGCACCCCCTTGCCTGCCTTGTCCGTTCCCCCGGGCTCTGCAGGAGCAGGCGGCCATGGAGAGGGGGCCAGAGGGCTGCAGAGCCACCACTTCTGCAGTTCTAGCTACTCAAGATTCTGCCTGTACATATGTGGCTTCCACCCAACCCAGTCCAGGGGACTTACATCAGGGTCAGAAGTTGTTGAGATCCAAGCTTCTGAGTTAAAAATAGGGACTGAGGCCCCGAGTCCCACTTTTCCAATAGCCCACAGTGCAGGCTGGGGCTTGTCGGCTGCACAGTCTTTCTCTAGGTGGCCGGTCAAGGGCAGGCCGAAGGTGAACCTGAACAAAGCCTGCCCTGCAGACCATCCATGGGCCCTGCCTCTGGAGGGACTGAGGAAGGCCCTGGCCTAGACTCCCTTTCCTTCCCCTGCTGCCAGACATCCACCCCAGCTAACCTGCATTCTTCCTGAGGCACTGGGGCTCCTGTTTCCTGGACTTCTCTCCTTGGGGGGAATCTTAAGGCAAAAAGAATGTGTCTCCTCCCTCCTGGCTACCGAGCACAGGCTGTGCAGAGGCAGGGGAGGGACAGGGTGACCTGTGAAGGACCAGGCTTGCAGGTCTTTTGGCCCGCTCAGGTGGGGCCAGCAACAAAGAGCAGCTTGTGTGCACACGCTCACACCCACGCACACCCACACGCCCACACAAGCTCTTTCCAAGAACAGCTCTTCAAGCCTGGTTACCAAGATAAAGGAGCCACTGAGCGGTCAGCCCCCAGGAGGAAATATCGCTCCTCTGGCCTTTGTTGTTCAAAGGGCTTTGTGAAATCTCCAGAGTCCTCTTGGACAGGGTCCCGGGCTGAGGTGACAGTTTCCCGCAGCTGGAGGCATGGGCAAGGGCGGCACAGCCTTCCTGGCCTGGAGGGCTGGATGGGACCTCCCAGGGGGCCAGGCTTAGAGTCATCAGCGGTGGCAGCAGTTTAATCCTTTCTGTCCATTATTAGCTCATTCAATTCCCACAAGCTTAGGGGTAGGCAGAGATCCCCCCATTTTACAGATGAGGAAACAGAGGTTCCCAGAAGCCCAGCAGCTTATTAAATGGTCCACAGCAAGTCTGTGCTAAAAATGAAACTATGAAACTGTGACTGACTTAGCACTAGTCACAGGCTAAGCCCAGCCTTACCCCAAATAAAGTCCTGCCCTGGCCCCATTCCGAGCTCCAACTCTGACCTCTAATTGAGCTGTGACTTTCCCTAGAGCCAATCCCTGATCCTAGCCCAGATGGCCTCTCCCGTTAGCCATAGGCCCTTGAAGGTCAGAGATGTGAGCACTTCTCCCTACTCCTTTACTCGCAGTAGTTTACCTTCATATGTGTGTGATTATTTGAGCAATCTCTTTTATTAAGCATTTAGTAAATGCCAAGCTTGTGCTAAGAGTTTTACAGATGTTATCTCATTTAATCCTCACAAAGAACCCTGAAGTAGGCATTATCATTAGCCCCATTTTCAGATGAGGACACTGAGCCCCAAGGTGACAGCGGGAGGGATGTGGAGTCTAGGATGCTCTCGGTAGCTCCCTCCCCATCACACTCAGCTGCCTGGTGAGGGGTGGGGGTGGGGAGGAAAACCTCAGCTGGAAAAGGAAGTGGAGGCATTTGGGCAGGTGGGAGAAGTCAAGGGCTTTCCAGAGATCTTGGGTTTCTGAAACCACAGAAGGGGCAGGTGAGTCGCAGAGGGAGACTGTGATGGGAGTGGGGGTGAGACCAGCTACATGATTTATAGGATCTGGTGCAAAATGAAAACGTAGGGCCCCTTGTTTATTTTATACATTTTATTTTTTTTAGAGGTGGGCATCTCACTATGCTGCCCAGGCTGGTCTTAAACTCCTGGCCTCAAGTGATCCTTTCACCTCAGCCTCCCAAGTGCTGGGATTACAGGTACGAGCCACCTCACTCAGCTCCCTTGTTTAAAAATTAAGGATTTCAAGGCCAGGTGGAGTTGTTCATGCCTGTAATCCCAGTACTGTGGGAGGCTTGGAGTGGGAGGATTGCTTGAGGCCAGGAGTTCCAAGCCAGCCTGAGCAAAAGCGAGACCCTGTTTCTACAAAAAATACGAAAATTAGCTGGGCATGGTGGTGAGCACTTGTAGTCCCAGCTACTCGGGAGGCTGAGGCAGGAGGATCCCTTGAGCCCAGGAATTTGAAGTTGCAGTGAGCTGTGATGACACCCCTGACAGCAGAACATTATGGGGCCCTTGGAGGCTGGACCCTGTGCGACTACATGGGTCACATGCCCATGAGGCAGCCCTGGGAGGGAGGACATTGTGTGAGGACATGGGCTCCAGGCAGCCCCTTGGGGAGGACGTGTGGGTCAGTGCACGTGGGTGTACAAGTGGCAGCTAGGACCGGCGTGTGGCTCTCACGTGGGCGCTTGGGCAGTATCTTCAGCAAGCCCAGAGCAGCAGTCACCGAGTATCGTAGGCACCACGCTGGCAGTGGCTCGGGAGACCTGTCTATAGAGGGGAGCTGGTGCCACTCTCTGAGTGTTCGGGGGCTGTCTGGAGTGTAAGCCAAGAAGAATGCACGTCTGGAAGGGGGCAGCATCCAGGCGACAGAGCACGGGCTGTGTGTCTGATGGTTTGTAGCAGGGTGTGTACATGAACATGAGAGACAAGGAGACAGACACGCTGGGATCATGTGATCCAGTGCAGAAGTCAGCACGTCCCCCGTGTATGAGAGAGAGTGTATGTACAGATGTCGTGCGTGTGTGTGGAGTGTGGGTGTAATCGGGTGCGAGAGACTGAGTGGCAGTGTGTGTGGGAATGTGTGCACACCCCCACCGCCCTCCTGGGCGCTGGCCCCTGCTGCCTTCCCGTTGTGAAGGGCCCCCAGGGGAAGGTGCCCCCAGCGTGCCCTGGCCCAGCCCCCAGCCTTTGTGGGGCCAGGTCCCCTCTCAGAGCCACATTCCTGCCTGCCATGGGGTGGCAGGGTGGGCAGAGCCACGAAACTGCCTCCTAGGCTGCTGAGGTGATTTGGCCCAGTGGTGTCAGGTTCCTGTGCGGAGCCCTCCCTCCGCAGCCCTCTGAGGGCCTTTGTTGGAAGTTCAGACACACTTGTCAGGGGGGCGGGCAGGAGGCCGCCTCCTAATCGGCTTTCCCAGAAGCAAAAGGAGAAAGAGATGGGGGCTGGGGGGCTCCAGCCCAGCGCAGCTCTGTGGGAAAGAGATGAGGGGGCGCCCAGCCCTAAAGGGGTCCGTCCCCTAGACCTTCTCAGCAGAGGCCCCTTCCACAAGGGCCCCTAAGGGACCAGAGCCCTGGGCTGAAAGAACACTGCAGCCAAGGCCCAAGAGAGGGGGGATTGGGGGAAAAGCTTTGGGGAGCCCCTGCCTTTCCCATTTCACCCGCTGGGAGCCGTCTGAGCACCTACTGCGTGCTGGGCACATCACCACTCAGCTTCTCGGCCGCCCCATGCCTTCCCCTCTTCATCTCCTCTGAGCCTCAGAGCTCAGAAGCAGGCTGACACAGTTAATCATTCCCATTCTATGGAGCAGGAAACTGAGGACCAGAGAGGGGCAGTTATTCACTCGCCCTGATGGCTTCCTTCACGTCCCCGGCTGACAGCCAAGGTTAAGAGCAACGATTCTGAGGCTGGCCAGGTTTGTCCGTCGGTCGACCCATTACTAGCTGTGTGATACTAGGCAAGTTACTTAACTTTTCTATGCCTCAGTTTCCTCATCTGTAAAATGGGGGTAACAATAGCACCTACCTCATAGAATAGTGTGAGAATTAAGCAACTTATTGTTTGCAAGGTGCCAGGCACAGAGAAAGTGCTATGTAAGTATTGGTCAAAGTCCGTATCAGCAACAGAGAGAGACCCAGGATGGAGCCTTGCATAAGTGGAAGTCTCCTCCAAGGCGGCAAACAGGACCAACCTGAGCTCAGGATCATTCCATCATCTCACCCATTCTCTCCTCTCCCTCCCTCAGTCCAGATCAAATCCATCCCCCTCTCTCCAGGATGTGACAATGGCCTCCTCTCTGGTCTCCCTGCCTCCAGCTCCTTCTCATGAACCACCACATGCCAAAGGCATATGTGTGGGGTTGCGGGGGAGGTCACTAAAATACACATACGGTCACCCCACTGCCCCACTGGGAGTGGCTTCCAGTGCCCACACAGCCCTGGCCCTTGGGCGTGAATCCAAGCTTCCACTTCCCTTCCGGCCCTCCCCTGCTGCCATTGTCCCCACTGTCCTCAAGCCCCGTCCAGATAGGCACCTTGTTCTTCTGGAGCTCAGGGGTTCACCAGCTGGCCCAGTCCCGCAGCTCTGTATGTGCTGTGCCACACACAAGGGTCCCTTTGCCCTCCTGGTGATCACTGGACCTATGGGACTCACATCAGAAGTCTCCTTCCCAAGGGACTTTTCTCACCTCCCCAGACCAAGCTAGAGCATCTCTTCTGTGCTCCCACAGTTCTTTATTTTTGAACCCCAAATCACCCTGTGTTGTAATTGTCTCAGGAAGTGTTTTCCTTGTTTCTAGCTACTCAGTGCCTGCCACAGGGCTAGGCATGCAGCAGGTGCTCAGCAAATGCTGAGTGAATGAGTGATTTGAATTGCAGTGTTACCAGGGTGCCCCGTATGCCAAGGAAGGTGTGTCCCTTGAAGCTGAGGTATGTAGGAGGCACTCCTGGCTGGGGGAGGGGGCGGGTGGCTCAGGGCAGGAGAGGGAGCAGTGGGAGATTTGGGGCAGACATTTGATCTGTCAGCCCCTCCCAGGGAGGCTGGGCAGGTGAAGGGGAGACACGCCCTGCCCTAATCCTCAGCCCCACCGGGTGAGAGGAATGCATCTCCTGGGGTCAACCTGGGAAGTGGGGAGGTCAGGGCCCTGGGAAGCCCAGCGGGTAGTTCCCTGCACACATTCAGGCCTGATGGGGTTCTTGTGCCAGGAAATCTTTAGACAGAGGGGACTGTCACCTCCCTTCCAAACCTCAGCCAGGTGCATGCACCGCCCCTTCTGGCTCTCAGGCCCTGTGTAGACACACCGGAACTCCAGGGAGGGAGGTGGAGCCAGGCCAGTGAGGCCTGAGTGGTGGAGATCTCTTGTCCTCGTCTTGAAATATGGCAGGAGAGACCAGGACTTCGCAGCAAGAACTCCTTAGTTGTGCATTTTTTCTGCAGTTACTGCAGATATATCCAGTCTCCCAGTCTCTTGCGCATGTGCTTGTACCCACACGGATGCAAGCAGATACTTACGAATTCATGGCACAGGTTCTCAAGCCTACATGTAAACTTGTAAGAACACATGCACACATGCAGTGCACCGTAGCAGAAATCCTCTGCTTGCTCGCCTCTGAGGACAAAGAGCTCACTCCCTCTGAAGGTCACCCATTCTGCTGGAGAATGGCCCTGGCTTTAGATCCAGATGTGCCTTCCTATCATTCCCATTTGGCCCTGGCTTACTTGCAGTTTCCCACAGAACCTCCACCTCTTTCTGTCCTGCAGACCCATGCCCCAGGCTACCCTCAATACTCCCAGGTATCTCCGGTCCCAGCTGTCCCCTGTCCCAGGCTGCCCTGCCACCCATGCTTGGGTGAAGTCCAAAAAGCATGGAGATGATGGAGCCCTCTCCCACCCTCTGCTCCCCTGCACCCAATCCAGAGTGGCAGCCCCGCTGCAAACTGGAGAGACCCATGCAGCCACGTGAGGCAGTGGCCAGTCGTGTGGCAGACTCGCCTCTCTCCCCACTGGCCACAGCGTCAGCGGGGCAGCAAATAGACCTTGAGACGCTACCTGCTCAGCCCACTGCAGGCATCTCTGGAAATGAACATGGACCAAGGTCTGTGCTGCTGGGTTCTCCTTTATTAGCCAAATAGGACAAAGAACAGGTCACGTCACAGGAAGTAAGACCGACAGACAGACAAATACACAGAGCATCATGCTGCACTACACGGTGGTGGGGAGAGGGTGATTTGAGTCTTGTTTTTTCAACTAACAGAATAAATAAATACAGTACACAGTGTTTTTGCCACGGGCTGGCACGACCTCTAAGCACAAATGGTCACAAAACGGCTGGTTCGGAAAGCAGTCTCAGAGGTGGGGTGGGGACACAGGCCCCGGAACCATGCTCTGGGGGAGTGAAGAAGCAGGGAAAGGAAACCTCAAATAGGAGGGAGAGGCCAGGCAAGAGGCTTTCCTGGAGGGAACGGCCACAGCTTGCGCCCAGGCTCTCGGCCCGTGGGGTGGCCAGCAGGCCTCAGTGTCAGGTGAGGCGGGCCCACCAAGCCCACACCCTCTGCCTCCCGAGGAGATGCTTAGTGCTGCCTACAAGCAGCTCTCCCCTGCCTTCCGACTGTCCTCAGTCCCTGAGGCTGGTGCCCTAAACTGGCTTGAGAGCTGCCCCAGGGCAGGGACCACATACACCTTCCCTGCCTTCTCTGGGCTTGTGGATTTGGGTCAGTTGAATGGGGAAAGTATCTGAGGGAAGCTGGGCTGAGCCTAAGGTGGGCCTGGCTCCTGCCATGTCACAGCATGATTCTAGATGGACTTGCCCCTTAGGAGGTCAGGGGAGGGTTCCTGGAGGAGGTGGTAATATCCAGGGCTATTGGATTTCAAGGCCCAGTGACAGTCACTCACAGCCAGGGACAGACAAAAAGCTTCGGCTTCCCGTGCCTGGGCCAGATGAGATTTTGTTGTTGTTGTTTTAGAAACAGAACTTCCTGGGGTCTGATCCCAGAGGACAGTCGCTGCGCCATGGGCCTCGGAACCCCTTCCATCTCTCCTGGAGTCTGTGCCAACCTCCCAGACCCCTGTCTAAGTCTCTCCTCTGATGATGATGCCATGGCTCTTACATGCACCTCCCAAATTCCAGACCTCAGCAAGACACCTCAGGGGTGTCTTGAAACCTTCAGCTGCCTGTCATGGTACTTGCCATGTGGAGGTGAGGTCTTTAGCCTGGATTCCAGGCCTCACGACCCTGTCTCTCATGGAGCTGGCCACCCCCTTCCCTGTGGTCCACTTATCGTCTCCACTGATTTGTTCACAGGTTTCCTGGCTCCAGCTAACATCCCCCTCACCTTATTCCTGTCCAAAGCTTTTTGCACCTGCCCCAGCCCAGACTGACCCCCCTGCAGGGATGATGGATGCTGACTATCCTGCAAACCTATCCTACTAGGGCACCAAGAGAACCTCTCTTCCCGCTGGGACAGGAAGCGAGCCATAGGAATCCTTATCCTGGATTTCAGATCAGCTGCTTTGGTGGGGGTTGGAGTGTTCACTGGAGAGACACAAGGGGTTGGGGATCAACCCCAGGACAGGAATCTGTCCAAATTGTCCTCCTCCCTCTGCCCGGAGCGCCTGAGACCATGTGAAGGCATGGGAATGAGATGACCCGGAAGCTGGCACTGGAACTCAAGAAAAGCAGTATCAAATCCAGATTGTCTGAACTACAAGGGGACCATCATACTTATGGGGAAACCGAGGCAAGGTCCACAGAGACGCTTACACATACAATGCCTCTTAATCCACAGCAAGCCAATAGTAATTTTCTAATTATACATGCTGCTTCCGAGAGCTTTGTTGTTGTTGTTGTCAATTTAACTAAAAACTTCTGACTTGCAAGGTTGTGAGCACAGAAGGGAGAATGTAGAGCTGGACAGGGCCTCACAGGCCATCTAACCCAGCCGGGGAAATGGGCCCAGAGAGGCTACAGGCTTGCTCAAGGTCACACAGCTTTGAAAGGGAGTTTCTGAGCTGGGTTTCCTGGCCAGGGAAACACACCTTTCCGTCCCAGAGACTAGCTGGACAAAAGCCCTTATTTCAACAATTGGCTCCGGGAAGCCGCCAGCAGCCTGAGCCTGTGTGCTCTGTATGGTTTGCACTCACCGAGACCAGGAGCCAGAGTTCAGCCTGGGTGCCTGGCTCAGGCGCACTCCTGGGAGGACAGCACCTGTGGAGCCTGGAGTCTGGGTGTGGGAGAGCAGCGCCAACCCTGTTCTCTCTGAGGCCCCACTCCCCCTGCTGCCTCCTTCCCACCAGGGACGTCTCCCCAAAGACAGCTCCAGAGCCCTGTGGTCAGTCCTGGGTGAATGCTGACACCAGACCACTGTCCTGGGAGGACTTACAGGCAGGGATGCTGCCCATTCTACCACCTGCCCCAGCTTGACTATCGCCGCCTCAATCCAGGGAACTGGGACCTCGACACTGAGCAGAGAGAAGAGAAAGTGACCCATGACTCCTTCTGGGTGTCAGGCCTGGGGGAGGGTGGGTGCAGGGGCCAGTGCCACTTCCTGCCTGCAGCTCCTGAGCCACAGGGTCTCCAGCTAGGGCCTTGCTGCCCCTAGAGCCTGGGAAGGAGCAGGGGGGTCTGGAGAGGGTGCAGGCGGGGAGAGACAGGCAGGCAGGGACGAAGCAGGGAGGGAAGAGAAGGAGAGGAACAAGAAGAAGCAAAATTACTAAAACCCAAACAGCCACAACTCCAAACAAAACATAGCTTAGGAACTGATGACACAAAACAGTCAGCACCAAAGGAAGAAACCAGGGGTCAGGGAAGAGTCACAGAGAAAGGCAGAGGCTGGGCAGAGAGGGCCTGACGGACCCAGGCAGGGAGAGGGAGATGGAGGGAGGGAGGAAAGGAGATGGAGTCAGGGAGAGAGAAGGCTGGAGTGAGCTGCAGAGGCTGGAGGTGGAGGCAAGGGTGGCAGCGGAGAAGAGATGAGTGCAGGGCAGGGGACCTGGGGCAGGCAGGTGCCTGAAAATATAGCTTTATATATTTATATTTATATGTCACATTCCACACATCGACTGACTAGGGGCAGAAGGGGAGGGAAAGAAGGGAGAAGGTCTATTGAGGTGGGGATCTAGCCAGTGATAGCCTCTCGCCTCCCAAAGGGAAGCTGGGGCACCCCAGCCTCTCACCTCCTCCCCATTCAGCTTCCATGGGGTCCAGGCAGGGCCATGCAGAGGGTGTGTAGGTGTGGGTGCCCCCTCGGGCTGGGGCTGGAGAAGGGGAACAGGGAACAGGATGCCAGGGCGCAGGATCCCTGGGCTCACAGAGTTAACTCCTTGAGAGCCGTCTGGGGATAACCATGGGGCTGGGAGGGGGCACCCAGGAACCCTGGCTGGGTTGAAGGCCAGACAGTCAGTTGGGCAGCGTATCGAGTCCCAGGGAGGCTGCGTGCTGCTTGGCCCGGAGCCGCAGGTTCTCAATGCTTGTGGTTTTACTGTTCAGGGCAGCGGAGGCAGGTGCCAGGCCTGCGGGGGGTGCAGGCAGCAGTGGGGACCCCCACACACCCTGGTGGGCAGCAGCGGCTGCTGACAGGGACTGGTAGTAGGACTGGCAGTGCAGAGAGCCCAGGGGGGCCATGTTGACGCCCAGGTAGGGCACAGCAGCAGCGGCAGCTGCGGCAGCGGGGGCTGGGCCCCCCACTTCGAAGGATGAGTAGTGCACCAGGTTGTTGGTGGCCGCCATGTGCTGGCGGAATTGCTCCTGCAGGCGGAAGAGGCTCAGCGGGGACGAGGAGTAGGAGTGGGAGGGGCCCAGGAGGCTGCCCCCTGGGGCTGCAGGCGCTAGGGCCAGGCTGCCTGGGGAATCTGCAAACAGACAGCCAAGAACCAGGCACTCAGGGCAAGGGTGCATCTGCCAGGAGAGGCCCCCTCAGCCGTCCCACCCTCTTGGCACTGCAGACAGTACAGGCTGTGGCTGAAACCATATCCATCCATCTCAGCCAGGCCATCCCTGAAGCACTGCTCAAAACCCCTGGAGGGGCCGGGCGCTGTGGCTCACGCCTGTAATCCTAGCTCTTGGGAGGCCGAGGCGGGCGGATTGCTCAAGGTCAGGAGTTCAAAACCAGCCTGAGCAAGAGCGAGACCCCGTCTCTACTATAAATAGAAAGAAATTAATTGGCCAACTGATATATATATAAAAAAAAAATTAGCCGGGCATGGTGGCGCATGCCTGTAGTCCCAGCTACCCGGGAGGCTGAGGCAGAAGGATCACTCGAGCCCAGGAGTTTGAGGTTGCTGTGAGCTAGGACGCCACGGCACTCACTCTAGCCTGGGCAACAAAGCGAGACTCTGTCTCAAAAAAAAAAACAAACAAAAAAAAAAAAAACCCCTGGAGGGAGGGATCCAGGGGGACCCTGCCAAGGCCCCCATGTCTGTCCTTGGGGAGCCCCTCTTTCTTTTCAAGGGCTGTTACTTTGCTTTCCCCTCTGTCCACCGATCCCACCCCCTCCCTCCAGCTCTCAGCTCACAGTCCCCACCCACTCCTAACGCAGCTCCCCTAGCTGTGCTGCTCATGTGGGAATCTCTGGTACCGACACAGCACTCACTCGGTGTGCACCGGTATGTCCGTACTCATTACTAAAACATTGGAATACTCCCAGATGGTTGATAAATAATGTTTGCCCTGGGCTCCCCAAGTCCCCCACCACCCCCGCCACCCAACCCCTCCCACAGAACCAACAGAGACCTTCCCACGACTCAGCAACTCAAGGTTGAACACCCGGCCCAGGCCCGCTCTGGTGATGCCCCTGAGTGCCAGGTGCTGACCACCCCCTGCTCTGGCCACCTCGCACACCCAGGCCCCAGCCTGTCCCAGCCCCTCCCAAGCCTCACCTGCCTTGGGGCTGCCCCTCTTGCAGCCCAGCGCCTTGCCCTCAGCCCCAGGGCTCTTCTCAGCTTTGGGGTCCTCAGCCCCTGCCCGGGGGTCCTCCTCACGGTCGGGCTGATCCTCGGGGGCTGACTCACTGGCCGACTGCTCGGACAGGCTCAGGTGGAGCTCAGCAGGGGGGTCACCACTGGGCAGACTGGGGGGCTGCTCAGTCTCCAGCTGGGTGTCTGGGGTCGGGGCTTCGGTCTTGCCCTCCCCGTGGGAGCCCTCAGCCTCCTTCTGTTTCTGCAGCTGCTCTTTCTGCAGACTGCGCTGCTTCTTCCGGAACTTGGCCCTGCGGTTCTTGAACCACACCTGGGGACAGGAGAGGAGCAGTCAGAAGTGGAGAGGAAAGAAGACGTAGGGTTGTTGTGGAGCAGGGTGCTCGGGGAGAGGCTGTATATGGCAACACTGCCCCCCACCCCAGAAAACACACCCCCTCTCTCCCTCCCAAAACTCCCCTCCTGTCACCACAGGCTTTGCACCCTGGCATGAGGGAGGCAATGCTGGCTGCTGGACAAGGAGCCAGGTGCTTGTCTGTAAGGCCTGGTCAGGGGAGCTGGCCCTACCTGCACCCGGGCCTCAGGCAGGTTGGTGCACATGGCCAGCCTCTCGCGCATCACCACATCCGGGTAGTGAGTCTTCTGGAAGGTCTTTTCCAGGGCCTCGAGCTGCTGAGCCGTGAACGCCGTGCGGCTGCGACGCTGTTTGCGGTGCTGGGAGCCATAGCGGGCCTCCAAGATGATGTCTTGAAATGTACAGCCGTTGGAGGGCAAGGAGAGGGGGCCCATTTAATTATGGGAAATAGGTTCGAATCTGATCCTGCTCTGACCCACTGTGGACACTCAGGCTGCTCCCAGAGCTGGCCTCTGGCCCTTTGCCCTTGGGAGTCACCCATCCCTCTCCATACAGCTGGATTTTCAAGAACTCCCCACCCTTCAATCCACTCTCAGGACCACAGAGGTCTCCATGAATGGCTGTCAGGCATGTGATTGCGGCGGTCGTCCTTATTTGGCACGGAGGGTGGGGAGCTGGGTATTGCCCTGAGGTCCATAGTCGCAGGATACTATGAGTATAATATTCTGAGACTACATGATGCTAATGATCCGTAAGTCCATGTCTCAAAGGTTCTAACACCCTGCAGCCCTGGGATGCTGGATAGTAAGACTTCTTTACTGTCAGAACCCTAGCCCTGACTGTGACAAGGCAGCCTGGGGTGCTCACCTCCTAGTGAGGGGAGTCTGACTATGCAGAGAGAACTCACCAGCACATAACTCTCCGTCCTCTGCGTGTAAATCTCATCACCCCAGTTTTCCTACCAGTCTCTTAGGGCAGCGCCAGAGGCTCCTGCTCTTATGTTTCCTGCACAGAAAGCCTGGCTCTGGCAGGGCCCTCAGGTCTCAGGGAAAACTTGTTGGACTCAGTCTGGATCCTTTCAACTATCTCCCCAAGGACAGAAGGACAAAAGACCAGGCTCCAACTACCCCAGTCCTGGAGGGAAGATGGGGCTGGTGGACCACTGTTTCCATGTCCTGCCCTCGGGTCTGGTCACAGACCCGAGATAGCACCCAAGATAGCGTCTGCCTCGGGCTTGTGTCCACCTCTAGCCCCTCTGCTTGACTAGTCCCTCACCCCGCACTGCCTCCCGCCACCTCATATGTGGCTCCTGCCCCATCTGTGCTGAGAGGAACCCCAGTTCTCAGAGGTCTCGGCCTCTGCACAGGGCTGCCAGAGTCCTTCCCCTGCACTGTGGGGACTGTGGAGTCATCCACAATACCCTAAATGGGAAGAAAGAGGCAACCGGGTCTCCAGGGAGCTCCAGACTTTGGGATACTCTTTCTGTTTAAAGAGGGAGCCCTGAGCCCCTCACAAACTGGCCTTAATCCCAGCCCCAAGCCCTGAGATCATGCTGGTCACCCTGAGGCAGGGGAAGGAGTGGGGGCCACTCAGGCAGCCCCAGCCTGGTTAGGGGAGCAACAGCTCAGCATCCCACTGCTGGCTCCAGGGACTGCGAGCAGGGGTGGTCACAGGAAGGCCAGGCTCTCTGTATCACGGCCAGAATGTCTGCTGAGAGGCGAGGCCTCCATACAAATGCTCACCTGGAGCTCATGGCCTTCTCTCTTAGGAATCAGAGAACTGGGGTGTAGGCTGAATACCCCAGCTCCTCTGCCTCACCAGCAGAAACAAGCCTCTGTTCCTGACTCCTCCTCTCTGTGCTCTTGTCCGTGGGTCCTAGAACACTGTCAGGAGCTTATGTCACCACCAGATCGGGCACAGAGAAATCACTCCAAACCAAGGAAGTACCCATCATAGCTAGGCCAGGACTGCATCCACCACCCCCACACTGGAGACCAATGCCTACACACTGATCTGGAGGTTTTATGCACTGAGTCCTGCCAGAGGCCTAGCAGCGTCTAACGGAGTGGTGGGACTGGCCACGCCCTACCTGCCAGGCCATGTCCTCAGATCCCACCTCACCTCTATGCCTTTGCTCACGCTGGTCCCTGCTCTTTGCCATGCCTTTTTAAGGCCTGGTTCCTGCCCCATAGCCTGCAGAAAGCCCCCGCTCACTACACCAGCTAATCCTGCTTCTCTGAGCTGCTCCATCATTTGACCCTGGCCACACTCCTTCCATGCGGTCTCATGGGTCTGTGGGCCCCTGTTCTCCCTAGGAGTGCTGTGAAGTCGTCTGAGGACAGCCTGGCACAGGGCTGGGCCCACATGAGTTTACCAGCTTGGCCTGGGGCAGGATGGAGTGGGTGGCATCATCTCCCAGGAAATCAAGCTCCCCATGTTGAATCTTTCTCACATCCCTGAGGGGCTGGCAGAACAGAGCAATAACCAGCTAACCCAAGAGTAGGGGGACCAGGCTGCAGCTCCCTCATGGGTACTGACCCTGGGCTTTGGGTAATAGTAACTTCCAAGTACCTGTGAGGCTCTGCTGAATACTTTTCACATGTTACCTCAAGTAACCTCCCAAGCATGCTATGGGATGGGCACTGCCATTGTCTCCTTTTTATAACAGGGGAAACTGAGCTTCAGAGAAAAGAGAGGTGAGTGGGCAAACCCCGAACTAGTCACAAGTCTGTGACTTCAGAGGTCATAGTTTTAGCCATAATGTCATGCTCCAACCTCACTGCCACCCAGATTTAACTTCTCTGTGCCTCAGTTTCCTTAAAATGTCCCTAAAATAGAGATAACACCCTCTCCTCATTGGGACTGAAGGTGCCCATGTAAAGAGAAAAACTTGCACAGAGCCTAGCCCACAGCTGGTGTTCAAAACGTGGGAACCACGATTATTTACAATTCCCTGTGCCTGGAACCTCTTCCCCTGGGCATTCCAGGCTCCTTCCAGCTTCTTCCCAGCTATAGTACTTGGGACTAGTCCCTCACTCTCCTTCCTCGGTTTCTTCATCTGTGATATGGGGCTAAAGCCTCCCTCACAGGCTTTAAGAGAATGTGAAGGCAGAGGGACCCTCCAGTCCCCTGAACAGGGCTAGCAAACAAGGCATGCTCCAGACATACATGCACGGATATTGAATTGACATCTCTGCGTTGCTAAGTGACCTGAGCCTTTCTGAGCTGCCCAGAACAATTCTGGCCAGTGCTCCTTCCCTCTGCCTTCCAGAGCCTCCTCCTCCAGTCTGTCCCTCCTCCCCAGCCCCCACAGTCCTGTCCCCATGGTGCCATCCCCACGGCCCTTACCAGCCAGGCGTTCAGCCAGCGTGAGCGCGTGCACCGAAGGCCGGTAGTCGGGGGCGTGCTGGGCCTGCTGGGCTGCCTGCTGGTGCAGGTTGTACATGGCGCTGAGCGAGTTCATGGCGTGCAGCGAGTAGCCGTTCACCCCGTAGTGCTGCATGGCAGCATCCGCCTGCTGACGGGAAGAGGGAGAAGGACATGAGGCAGGGCCGTCAGACTCTACCCCAGGGAGACCCACCCCAGTCCAGACCCTGGATGCCCACCTTCCGAGGGGGCAGAAGCTCTCCACCAGGAAGTGGCCTGTCTTGCCCATGGCTTAGGGTGTGAGGGCTCCTGCATTCAGTCCTTCACCCGCCCACTCACTCTTTGATTCACTCAGCAGGACCAGCGTAGGGTTTAACGTTATGGGCTCTAGAGTCAGCCTGCCTGGGCTGGAATCTCAACGCCCCCACTCAGGAGTTTTGTGGCTTTGGGCACATCACTTAACTTCTCTGACCCTCAGATTCTGCAAAACAGAGTTAATAATAGTACCTATCTCTTGGGGTTGTTGCAAGGATTAAGAGAGGCCTTTGCAATAGGGCCTGGCACACAATATGTGTTCAAAGGTGTTGGTCATTGTGATTTGCCAGCCCATTTGCTGCTTTATGCAATCATCTCTTCCTTCAATTACCTAGGCACTCCCCCACTGGTACATTTCTGATTCACTCACACACTTATTATTTAATCAGCAAAGTCCCACTGAGGACCACCTGGAGCCAAGTCCAGAGCTAGAGTCCCCATTGAGTCATTCACTCTGATGAGACCGTGGATTAAAACCTTGATGTCTTGCACAGACATAAGAGTATTATTGTTGACTGTTACACATTCACTGCCATTATCTCACTCTATTCTCACCATCTCTCCAAGAAGCAAGCAGGCCAAGAACAATGAGCCCTATTTACAGATGAGTCTACCGAGGTTTAGAGAAAGAACAGTGGCATGTTGAGGCCACACAACTAATCCAGGGCCCCACCTTATCACAGCCTCAATGGTCCTGTCTGTGCACTCACTCTGCACCAGCATGAAATGCTATTTTGGGGATGTGACCCACGTCTGCAGTCTCCCAAAGATAGAAACATGTTTCCTATATCCCAGGTGTGAGAGGTGGAAGGGGAAGGCTGTGGCAATGGCGGGTCCATTTGATGGGAGGAAGACATGACCAGGTGTATCAGCTCCCATCCTCACTGAAACACACCATACACAGCCAAACATCCACAGCATGCACACCAACACACAGTCGCAGACAAGCACACACACGTTGCATGCACAAACACGTGTGCAAAGACATTCTTGGCAAGGAAGTCACAGAAGCCGCCCTATTCACACACACAGATTCAACGTCACCATCCCCACAGTTCCACACACAGACATTCTTACAGATATCTATTCTTGCTGCAGATACATCAACACACAAACATGACACTCTGGCACATTTGTATATTACACATAATCATTCAACACGTATTTTTTAAGCACCCACCTACTAAATACCAAGCGAAGTCTCTAACTTCATGGAATTTACATTCCTGGATGGGGAGAATGTATAACAACAAATAAAAATACATGTAATAACATCACACAGGAATAAGTGGTCTGAGAAAAATAAGGCAGGGAGGAGAATGACAAGAGGGAAAGGAGAGATCATTTTGTAATGTGTGGTCAGGAAAGAGCTCTCTGATATTTGAGCAGAAACTTGAAGTTAGCCCCGTGAAGCTCTGGGGGAAAGGCTTTCCAGGCAGAAGGAACAGCAATGACACAGGCCCTGAGGCATGAAAAAGCTTGTGTACAAGTAACAGCAAGAAAACCAGAGTAGGGGAGGGCATGGTGGCTCACGCCTGTAATCCTAGCATGCTGGGAGGCCGAGGCGGGAAGATTGCTTGAGCTCAGGAGTTTGAGACCAGCTTGAGCAAGAGCAAGACCCCATCTCTACTATAAATAGAAAGAAATTAGCCAAAACAACTAAAAATAGGAAAAAAAAATTAGCTGGGCATGGTGGCGCATGCCTGTAGTTCTGGGTCCAGCTACCTGGGAAGCTGAGGCAGGAAGATCACTTGAGCCCAGGAGTCTGAGGTTGCTGTGAGCTAGGCTGACTCCACGGCACTGTAGCCCAGGCAAGAGAGTGAGACTCTGTCTCAAAAAAAAGAAAGAAAGAAACCCAGGGTGGCTGGAGCCCAGAGGGTGGAGCCAGTAGAGGAGGCGAAGCTGGAGAGCAGGAAGGAGCCGGCTACCAGAGGAGGAGCTTGGGTTTTACCCTTAGTGTGATGGGAAGCCCCTGGAGGGTCTTGAACAGGGGAGTAAAATGATAGGGTTTGTTATTAAAAGCGCACTTCGGCTGCTATCCAGAGAATAGACTGCAGGGGGCCAGAAGAAAAGCAGAGAGACCAGGCCACTGGGCCACTGCAGTTGTCCAGGCTGGTGACCACACTGCCTTCACCAAGGGGGAGGTGGGGGTGAGCAGCAGTCAGATTCTAGACATCGTACAAAGTAGCTTCAACATGGTTGCTGACAGGTTAGTTATGTGAGAAGAAGAGGGCAAAAACAAGGATAACTTGAGTTTGTGGCTTGCACAGCTGAGTGCGGATGGCTCTTCTCCTGAATAAGGAGCATTAGGTTGGAGAAGCAGGTCTGGGGAGGGAGAGAATGGAAATTATGTTTGGGGGACATGGCAAGAGTGAAATATGAATGTGACTTCCGAGTATGAATGTCCAATGGCCAGTGGGATATAGAGTCTGGAGCTGAGGGCTAGATTTACAGATTTCTGAGTCAACACTCACATGTTAACACATTCCAACAACACTCACTCACAGAAGCCCACTCTGCAAAATAGCCATAACCCCAAAGTTAGAAACCTAAGAGGAAAGAATGCTAGACATAGCGATGAAAAAGTGTTTAAACATCAGTATAGCAAAACACCATAAATAAAGAGAAAAGGCAGGCCGGGCGTGGTGGCTCATGCCTGTAATCCTAGCACTCTGGGAGGCTGAGGCGGGAGGATTGCTCGAGGTCAGGAGTTCGAAACCAGCCTGAGCAAGACCTCATCTCTACTATAAATAGAAAGAAATTAATTGGCCAACTAATATATATAGAAAAAATTAGCCGGGCATGGTGGCGCATGTGTGTAGTCCCAGCTACTCGGGAGGCTGAGGCAGAAGGATTGCTTGAGCCCAGATGTTTGAGGTTGCTGTGAGCTAGGCTGATGCCACGGCACTCACTCTAGCTTGGGCAACAAAGTGAGACTCTGTCTCAAAAAAAAAGAGAAAAGGCAAACAATAAATCTGGAAAAATACTTACCGCATACTGTATATGGCATAGCAAAATTGATTTAAAAAAATAAATAGTACAAATAAAGATAAAAATAAAAGAGAAGCCAGATGTGCTGGTTCATGCCTGTAGTCTCAGCTACTCAGGAGGCTGAGGCAGGAGGATCTCACTTGAGCCCAGGAGGCCAGCCTGGGCAACATAGTGAGACCCTGTCTATTAAAAAAAAAAATTTTTTTAAAGATGGTCACCTTAGTAAAACACGGGTTAAGTAAATGAAAAAACAATGCATTAAGGAAGAAATAGCTAACTGACATATGACAAAAGGTCAGTCTTACTGACCAAAGAAATAAAAATAGAAATAATGAGATATAATTTTTTACCAAGCAGATTAGCAAATATGAAGAAAAATTATTACGCAGGTTTATCTAGGGGAATGGGAAATGTCCCTCTCCTACCTCACTGATGAAAGAGCTCTTTAGTCCTTGCATCAAAAGCCTTTAGAGGGTATATCGTCTTTGACTCGACAATTTCATTTCTAGAAATTTATCCTTCAAGTATGCAGAGATATGTGCACAGAAACATTTTTCACGGCACTGGCTTATGTTGGCAAACAATTGGGACTGAACTGTCCATCGAGAGAGGATTAGTTCAGTAAACAAGGGACAGGAGTGCCCACAATGGAACACAGTGCCACAGTTTAAAACAATGATGAGATATCTGTATGTACTGATGTTCACAATCTATTGCTGAATGGAAGAAACAGGTAACAAAACAGTATGCATGATGGGATCCCATTTTTGTAATGTATATATAAATTATGCATAGAAAAAAATCTGGAAGGCTATACCCTGAAATATTAACAGAGGTTACCTCTGGGAGATAGCAGAAGGGATTACAGGTGATTTTGCATTTATATTCCTTCTTTCTTTTGGAGGAGGGGGTGTTGAATGTTGGGAAGGGGTATCCATCTTTTCCAGCAGATGTGGGGATGGAGCCAGGCTCTAAAAAGGTGTCACAAGCTCCAGGTGGGGAAAGGAGAACAGAGTTAAGAAGTAATTTTACCTCTCTCCTCCCCAACCCCTGTGGCTGGAATGTTCCTCTCCCACCAAACTCAGGGGCTTTGTTGCTTTAAAACTCACTGCTATTAATGTGGTAAGTGACATTTTAATTGACTTAATTATTGCTGATCTCACAGTTTTTTATGCACAACATGTTTTTATTAACTGAAGCCAGGAACTGAAGCCAGCCCAGACCACAGGGTCTTGCAAAGCAGCAGGGCCCAGGAGATACGGATCAGATGAATGAACTAATAACAACTATTTATGAAGTGCCTCTGATACATCCGACACCTCCATCGACCCTCCCAACACTGCAGGAGGGAGGGACTCTTCTATCCCCATCTTACAGATTGGAAATGGAAGGTGAGAAAGGTTGGATAATTTGCTAAAGGCCATGCAGCTAGGAAGTGGTGAAACAGGTTTCCACAGGTGAAGCTCTTCCCACCAGCTAGTGTTTCCCAACCCCAGTCATGTAGGATTTTACCCAGCTTATTCCGTTCCCTGATTTCTGTCATCCCTGATTTGATCCAAGGCAATAGGAAGATAGCAAAGAAAAAGCACATTCCACCTGGCATGCATGCTTGTGTGCGTGAACCCAAATCCTCCCAGCTGAGCTCCTCTCTCCCCAGCCTCATTTCCTCTTCCTCACTTCAGCTGGACATCAGGGCCCTGGGTCTCCTCTGAGGCCACAGAGGGACCCTTGACTATAGATGCCACTTACCATCCAAGCTGCACACATGTGGTACCACACAGCCCTATGTCTGCAGCTCACCTCAGTGAATATGTGGGACCACGCATGTGTGCAGCCCAACTGGGACTGTCCACATCTGTCTGTTTGTCCACATCTGCACGTGCATCTGTCTGTGCTTGTGTGAGTGTCTGTGGCTATTTTGTATGTCTCGGTGAGTGTGCATGTCTGTGAGCCCATGTGTGCAAATGATGTATGTGTGAGCATGTGGCCAGAGGAATGTACACTAAATGGTGCCCTAGGAAGTCATCTGGCCCCATCTCCTGCTGCTAAGCCAGTGTACTGTGGCTCTTCCACCCCTGAACAGGGTCTGAGAGAGGACAAGAGAGAAAAATACAAACAGAAAGAAAGAAAAAAACCAAAGAGATAGATCAACACAGAGAAAATAGATTAGACTTACACATTGCTGTTTCTGCACCACTTAGCACAGAGCCTGATACATAGTTGGTGCTTACTAAATAATAAATTTTAAGTGGATAAGGAAGATTTTTAGGCCAGAGATGATGAGGGAGTAGGGCTGCCACAGGCCAGTAGGGTCCACAGGGAGGAATGGACACTCCGAGTCCTAGCTCACTACCTCCTCTGTCCCCAGGACTATAGGCCTGGGTTGGGGGACCACTGCCCAGTGGCTCCTTTCCCAGCAACAGGGGCAACCTGGGCCTGCCCTCAGGGTCCTGGGCCAGGCCTAACAGCTAGAGCCCATCCACATCCCATTCTGAGTGCTGGTGGGCCTGACCAGGAGGCCACCCATGCCAGAGCCCTTCAGGGCCTGCAGGAGCCTCTAAACAGGGGCCCTGCACTCCTGGCCCCGGGCCGGGCACGGCGTGGGCTCAGCCCACTGCACACTCCAAACAGAATCAATTATATATTTAAAAGGTGCCGCCCCGCAATTCCTGGCGAGCCAGGAGAGCCATCCATCATGGCACGGCCGCGTTTCACAAGCTGTCGAATTGTGCTTACATTGGTTAAAAGAATCTTTATATTTCATTAAGCAAGCAGATCGGCGGATCTCCCGCCACAGGCGCCATATAGATGGCTTTAATTTTCCAAATCTGCAAATGCATCCGTTATGTCCCCGCGTTGCTGCTGGCTGCGGCCTAATGCCCAGCCAATCGAAGAATCAAGCAGAATTTTATTAGGGGGCATTTTTTATAAATTAACAGCAGCTCTGCCAGGAAACTGCACGCAAGGCGTCTTTGATTAAAAGGAAAGTGGACCCATCCTTCGGTCACATCCGGCTCGGCCACCCCACAGGCCTGCCCCACCGCTCTTCACCTCTCCCTCTCCTCTGAACTCTTAATTCTCCCTCCGTTTCTTCTCATTCTCACACACAATGGGAGCAAGGCAGCACAAGTTTGTTTAAAGGAGAGGAAAGAAAGTAGAAGGAGAAGAAACCAACATTCTCTGAGCATTTCACCTGCTCTGTCCATTCCAGGCACAGTGACACACGTCAGCTCATTAACAACAACAGCTACGTTGAGTTTTTTGAACATTCCAAAAAATGAACATTGAACATTTACCATGAGCCAAGTCCTGTTCTGCTCATTCTAGGTATATCCTCTAATAAGCTTCAGCACAACCCTACAGATAGGTATTATTATCCCCATTATTTGGATGAGAAAATGGAGACTCGGGAGATAAACTCTCCTGCCCAGGGTCCCACAGCTGGTAAGTGGTAGAGGCAGGATGGAAACCTGGGTCTCTGTCTCTGAAGATCTGTCTGGTCTGATGTTTATGTTCAGAGTGTGGCCAAGAAATAGGCCCCGTACTAGGGCCTGAGTGACAGTGGCAGATGGAGGGATGAGGGTAGCCTGTTGCCATGGACTTCCTTCCCTGAGAAATCCTGCTGCCTCTTTGTCCCGGGAGCTTCTCTGGTGACCCTCTAGGGGGAGAGGCCTCTGCAGCCGTCCCTCCTACCTCACAGTTTGGAGTCCAACAGGACTTTACCTCAGGCAGGTAGAAGATCACAAATACACGAACCCAGGAGCATAAGGCCAGGGCTCCTGCCCCATCTCCAGGCTGCTGTGTGACCTTGGTGAGAGTCCTACCATCTCGGACCTCTTCTGACATGACACTGACCCAATGGGCTGCCCCAGCAGGAAAAGAGACTTCCATCATGAGAAGTGTGTAACCCAGAGCTGGCCACCTGTGAGGGAGGCCGAGGAGGAGGGATTCTTTCATGCCTGTGCGTGTGTTGCTAAAAAAGATCATGTAAAAGTCTTCCAACTCTGAGCTATTGGGTCCGAGATTTTAAGAGAAACTCTACACCTGGCACATGCCAGATATTCAATTCTGGTAACCTCACTAACTTCTTACCCCAGTTCTATGAGGGAGGCACTATTTTAATCTCCACTTTACAGACAAGAAATTGAGGCTCGAGGAAGGTGAGTCACCTGCTCAGGAACTGCGAAGGCTGAGCCCCCATCCCAGTAAGTGCCCCTATACCTACATCTGTCCCGAGTTCTGTGTTGCCAGGAATCAGCAGTGGGAGCATAGGATGGAAGGGGCATGGAGGTCCCTACCCTACCCTGACCAAGGACCCTGCAGGCATGTGGTCTGGAAATAGGCTTGAGATGAGGACATCCCTAGGTAATCCCTCTCAGATGCTGTTCATTTTACAGGAGCTCTAAGAGCCCCAGATCAATTTTTGGATTACTGCTGAACGCTCCAAGCTCCCTGAATCTCCACTGTCAATATCAGCCACTCAAAGGTGCAGAAAGCCAGTGGCCCTTCCCAGTGGCCGATTCTTCCCAGCCCTGCTTCTCCACTATGGGATTCAGTGTGGGAGCAGGACCACCAGGAGTGGTTAAAGAGAAATTCTAGAGAGAGACATACATGAGAGCTAATGACATTATTTGTTTCTGGGTGTCTAAGAGCTGGGGAATCTGGGGTACATCCCCCTCCCTCTGGTTTGCCAAGCTCTGCTCCCATGCCCCAGCAGTGCACATTTAAGCCTGTTTCCATCTCCCCAATTTGTCATCTCCCCTTCCTCCCTCAGCCCACTTCTAACATGCTGCACCATCACCCTCCACCCGCCACTGAGACACGGCTATCCAAAGCCACCAAGTTGCCGCCTCCTCCTCTGGGAATGTTGTCCCTCCACCAGCATTACCTGGAGAACTCCTGATTCCTCATGCTAAGCTTAGGCACCTCCTTCTCCAAAAAGCTCCCCTGGTGCCCCAGGCCGGGTCAGGTATCCTATCACAGCATTACCTTACTGGACTGTACTTGCCCATTTCCCTGCCCTTTGCCAGAGATAAAATAATAACTATTTTTACCAGCCATCCTCATAGAGACCTGACAGGCAGCATCTCAATCCCCACAACAAACTCATAATTCCCATTTGTCTGATAAGGAAGCTGAGACCCAGAGAGGGAAAGTCATTTGCCCAAAGCCACACAGCTCAGCAGCTTAGCCAGGATGGAATCGAAGGAGTCACACTCCAAAGTGTGAACTCAGTGCTCACCAGAGCTTGTACGTAATCTTGCTAGTCCGGGGCTGCTCCAAGGCACAGTCTGGCTCCCCAGCCAGCTCTCAGTACCGAGTGCCCAGCCCAGGAAACATTAGACATTCATTCCACGAACAAAGACACAGCCACTGCTTGTCATGCAATGGACTTTGGGGTAGCATGATGAGTTCCAGCTCAAGGGGCTCAGATTCTAGGGTAACTGCGGACAATCAGATGCCTTGAGTGACGGGAAAACAGCTCTAGGACCTATGAGAAGGGCAACAGGTTCCGGAACGGAGTGAGCCAATGCCCAGAGTCTCCTCCCCACCCTGTCTGCCCTGCCTGGCCCCAGCAGGGAAAGTCCAGTGTCCTCGCCAGGAAAGCAAGACACCTTCCAGCCACAGCTGTGGCCCCAACTTTGCCACAGACTGAATTCTGACCCCATCCCACACTGAGCCGCCCTGGCCACTGCTCTCGCTTGGCCATGCCCCATCCACCAGTGGCATTTGATATAGACACAATGACACCCCACACTGCCACTGTGAGCCCCATGTTGCCTGACCCACATAGGAAGGGAATGGGATACTGAGGTGGAAGAATCTCAGTCATCCTCCTTCTGGCTCCACTGAGGGCCCCCAAAGTGAACATGGAGTTGGAGCCAAGGTCAACAGCCAGTTGGGTTTGAAAGTATGTGGCTTTGCAAGGATCAGGTCGGATGGGGTGCTGGACTTCACAGCAGGCATGTAGAGCTCAAAATTCCTCAAAGGAGAGTCTCCCCTGCCCTCTTGGCTCAGGGATGGGGCAGAGCCAGTAGGAGGGGCACCAGCAGGGAGAGCTCTGGGTCCGCAGCCCTTTTGAGGAGCCTCAGCGCTTAGTTCCTGCACAAACTGTTATCCATTAACATCCAATTATCCCTCGGTCCGAGCCATTAATTATAAATCAGCTGCTAATTGGGGTAATTAGCCCCCCGCAGGCTAATGGGGCGCGACTGAGGGAGGCCCCTCTGCCTACAGTCCTATGGTTTTCCGAGGTCCTTAATGCTGGGGGGGGGCCCTGCAGGGGTGCAGAGAAATTAGGTGGCTGGAGTTAATTTTTTTAAAGGTTACAAAATGAGGCCAGGGGAGGGAGAGAAAATGGGAAAGGCTAGTTTTGGGTTTTTTCTCTGGTCCAGCATCTGCTCTTGAGGGTAGGCTGATGGCAGGGGAAGCAGAGGGGCCTGACCGCAGACCCTGTAGAGCTGTCGGGGTAATCGCTCCATCCTCTGCTTCCTTTCCGGCATAGTTGAGCTAAAGCGTAGACCAAGACCAAGGAGACTTGGATGGAGCTGAGATGCAGCAGGAACAGGGTTGGCCAGAATATTCCTGGCTTCTGAAGGGCACAGAGGAGGCAGCTCTGCCCACTGGGTTGGCCCCAGCCTGGAGTCCTTTGGGGATGAGCCCGGCTGCTTTGGGCTGGTGCAGATCGGGGCTGGGCCAGGAAACAGGGACTGCAGAGTCCCCCATGGAGCAGAGCTGCTCCAGGCCCAAGTTAGAGCCTCCAAACAGCTGGAGGAAATGAAGGGAAGGTCTGTCTCCTGGGCACAGAGAGCGAAGTTCCGCACTGTGCGTGACAAAGTACGTACAGAGAGATAGCGAGAGGCAAACAAACCCTGGTGGATAGAGCTGTGAAGGCTGGAAGACCCAGCCTTCAAGACCCAGCGCTGCAAGACCCAGTGGGCTCCAGTGACCTTGGGGCACATTGAAACAGTGCCCGCTGCAGTAGCAGACTAGCCAGAAGGAGTGACCCATCCGGGAAATGCGCTCCAGCCTGCCGATCTCAGTTCTAGGGGACTCTTCACTTTACCAGAGAAAGCCTGGCTAAAATCCGAACAGCTGGGGCCATCAGAGAGGGGATCTGTATGCAAGCTGAAATCTCTGCCGGTCAGGCAGCACCGGAGCCCAGTCAAATAAGTTGTCATAAGAACAGATAGGTGACTAAATGGAAAGAGCAGCCCCCGATGTCGGAGGAACTTTCCAGAGAGCACTGCTCCGTGCCCTTCCTACAGAAGGGGCAACTGAGACTCACTCAAGGTCAGAGAGATGAGGGGCACTCAGTGCAGGAAGGATGCACAGACCAGAACACTCGCCCATCCGAGGCTCACCACCCCACAGTGGTGAGCCCCTCCCTATCCCAACCCGTTCGGTAATGGGCTTTGGTGAGCGTTGGCGGCGGCGCCTGAGGCCTTGATTAGATATTTATTGCTGTCATTTACATGGGCACGGCAGGGCGGCTGAGCAGGACAGAGAGGGAGGGGCGGGGTAGGGGGTGGAAAGGGAACCTGAAGTTGAGGTGGAAATGAGCTCCACAAGGACCCAGACCCAGCAGGGGGACAGGGAGCACCGAGGCCAGGAGAAAGTGTAGACGCGCCCACCGTGGGCTGCGTGGGACTCTGCACAAGACAGGGCTGGCTGCGGCACCTCTGAGTGCTGCCCTAGGGGGCGTCTGCGCGTGCTGAACGTGAGTGTCCTTGTGAGTTTAACCTCTGAATACGTAACTGTGTCTTTCAGAGGGGTTTTGTGTGTGTTCAGCAGATCTGCCTGTGCCTCTCTACCTATGTGACTTCTCACCTGAGAGTGTCTAAGTGTGCTACCCATGGCCCGAGTGACTGTACCCCAGGAGTCAGCCTGTGCGTGGCCATCAGCCTACATATGCCCATGTGTGACCGTCAATATGGACGACTGGCAAATAAGTGTGTGTACACAGAATTAGTTCAGAGATGAGGGCTGTGCCCCTGGGCCTGGTTCTCCTCCTTGCCCCTAAAACCTACAGGTGAAGTCCAGGTGCTCCCATCGTCAAACCCCAATGGTTGCTCCCCAGACCCCTGGCATCCAGGAAGCGGGCGCAGAGGTCCACAGCAGCAGATCCCCCGATTCCAGGTGCCCCAGACGCTCAGTGGGGTGGAAAATTTATTTCCTGCTCAAGATCAACAGTGTGTGAGCAAATGAGCACCGCTGGGTGTCCAGTGCCCAGGGTTTGTTTCAGAGCAGAGAAATGCTCCACTTTCGCCACCACACAAAAGTGACAGGGAGGGGGTGCAGGGGTCCCCCAGACACTCACCTAATGCCCATGAAGCTGACCCGTGAGCCCGCTGTCTGTCAGAGCCCATTGGGAGGCCCAGGGTGCACGCCTTGGCTGGGCCTTCGCCTGGGGCGGGTTCGAGCCTCTGCACCTTTGCCCTTCCCTGCCGCACTTCCGACTCCGGGTCTGTGCGGCGCGGCCAGGTTCCTGCTCTGTACAGCAGTCCCGCCCCTAAGGTCTGCAGGGATGGGGGAAGGTGTTTACCCCCCTCCTTAGTAGCAAGGTCCCACTTCTTGTCCCAAGACCGCGTCTACCCCAGCCACAGAGGAGAGAGATTTGAGCCAATTATCCAGATAATTTGCTCTCACTAGGCAGCAAATTCGATTTTTTTCTATGTCTACACACTTGCATAAACACAGCTGGTTTTCAGAGACGGGAGGTAGGGACTAAATTAACCAGTCTTTAGGCCAGAGTGCCTTTCCCTTTCTGGGGGAACCCTGGATGCCGGGAAGTGCAACGCGAATCCCGGGAAAAACGAAAACAACCCTCACTTTATCCCACCTAAAACTGATAGACCACTGGACTTCCTACATCGACGCCAGGCAGAGCCGACCCGCCTGCAGCGCACAGGATCCCGATCGCAGCGAAGGAAACGGACACGGGGCGCCCGCCGTGGGGACTGAGAACTAGGAACTTGCACATCTCCGCGGCTGCGGCGCAGACAACCTCCGCGGCCAACAGCCTCCTTCCCCGAAGGCCCGTCGAGTCAGTAGAGCCCTCCTCTCTTCTCAGCGTCCCGAAACCGGAGCTGCTCCCAGAAAACCAGCACCGGCCTGGCCCGGTCCCGGCCTCAGAGGACTTTTGTAAAACGAAAAAGACCTTCCCAGGCCCCAGGCAGAGCGGCGCGGAGGTTGCGCTCGAGGGCCCGTTGGTTCTCGGCTTTGGGGAATTCCAAACTCCGAAAGAGGACGAAAAGGCCGCGGATCTCAGCCTCCCCTTGCTCCCGAGTCCCGACTCCGTCCTCCGACGAGGCACAAGCCTGAAGTGCCCGCCACCCCCAACACCGAGCTTGACTGGAATCCGGGAAAAATTCGGGGGTCCCCCAGGTTGGGTGCGAATTTGGGGAAGAGAATGTCCTTCTCAAGCCCCCTGCATGCACTACCCGTGGGGCCGCGGCCCCTCTGCAAGTTGCAGGGACTTGTGACCCTAGAGAAAGTTGAGCCGATGGTGCCCGGGATCCCGCACAGCCCACCAGGGCCCGCAGCCTGTCGCAGTCCAACCGTGTGACACGGAGAGACCCAGGCAGTCCCACCAGCCCCTCGACCGCTCGAGAGCCGAGAGCCGCTCCGGGAGCTGGCCCCGGCCTGCCATTCCCCGCCAGAGCCCGCCTGACCCAAGCCAGCTGAGGCCTCGGAGGCAAACGAATTTCAGGGGACTATGGCCGCTGCACCCCAAACACCCACCTGGAAGACCCTAGCCCAAGGCCGCGTCTACGAGGGCAGAGGTTGGCTGAGCGTCGAACCACCCCCGACCAGAAAATCCATGCAGAATCGCAACCCCGAGAGAGAAGGCGCACTTGGCGGCATCTGAGTTTGAACGGGATCCGCGCAGGCGAGCGGGAGCCGGATCTGGGCAATGCCCGGGGCACCGCGCAGTTCGCTTGGACCGGGAGGCAGAGGAGGCGTGGGCGGCCCTGGGCTCCCGGGCGAGGACCTGGGCGGCGGGCGCGGCCCCTGCCCAGCCTTCACCCCCGGGCTCCGCGCCGCCCCGCGCCGCATCTGCTCCGCATTACCCGGGCCACCCCCCTCCTCCCCGCCGCCCCCTTCCCAACCGAGAAGGATTTGTCTCCGCTTAATATCCAAACCTTTTTTGTATTTATTTTTTTTCAGGGGCGAAGTAATATCTTCCAAATGAGGCAAAACCGTGACGGATCCGAAGCGTTCTCTGCGGGTGCCTGCGTCTCCGCGGGCCGAAGCTTCCGCCTCCGCCTCGGCGCGTCTCTGCCCGCGGTCGCTTTCCTCTGTCTCTCCGCCTCGGAATTCGGAGTTGTGCAGTCTTTCTGCCTCCCCGGGCGGCTAGCTCTCACTTGCTCTTCAGCCCCGGGTATCGCTCCCTGTCTCTCCCTCTTCCTGCTTCCCCGCCGCTTCCTCTGTCCCTGTGCTGTCTCCAAGTCCTTGGCCCTCTGCAAACTTTCCGATCCTCCCAGCGGGTCCCGACTGCCGGACGGCAAGAGGGGGGCTGCCCCGATCTCTCGGCCGCGTCCTCCCGCCCCGACGGTCCGGCGCCCTCCCGGCTCGGCCTCGCCAGCCCCGCCCGCTCGCACCTGGTCTCCCCGGCCAGCGCAGCCGCCGCCGCTGCCATCTACGCTCGCCGCGGCCGGGGCTGGAGTTTTAAACGACGTTTCCCGGGCGCCCGGCGCGGGCCCGCGCGCTTCCCAGTGGCCCCGGTGGCTGCCAATCACGCTCCACTCCCGCCCCCGCCCCGCCCGCGGGTGCGGCAGCACAGCTCTCGGCCCAGGCGGGGGTCCCACAGTCCGTGGGTCCGCGGGCCCGGCCCGCGTCCGTCGGTCCCTCGGTCTCTGGCTCCCGGTGTAGGGATCTCTGCCTCTTTGGGGTCCGCAGAAGCCACAGGCCAATCCCTGGGTCGATCAGAGGTCCTGAGAAACCTCCCCCTCTCTGGTCCCTCCCCAGGGACTTAGCACCTGAGGGCCGTACAAGTGTCAAGGGGACGCTCCGACTGGCTCCCACCACCACTGTCCCTTCAAGGTTGGTCCTGAGCTGCGCTCATACACGCGCTCTCCCTATCAGTTTCACACCACCAGCAACACTGTCACCACCCCCCCTCGCGCCACCACGTCGCCCCACGACCCGCACTCAGAACTCACCAACCTCACTCAGCCGGTACGTCGGTTGGCGCTCCTAGCAGCTCCGGCAGCTGCTCACCTGTCTGGCGGCAGGATGCCGCCCAGAGAGGCCGGGAGGCCACCAGCGTGGAACTCACAGCTTCACACAGCACAGGCACCTGTCGCGGGAATGGGGGACAAACACAGTCGGTCACTAGTCCACATTGGGAAGATCCTGGGCCTGGAGCTCCCCAGTTCCTGCCAGCGCCCTACTCCCTCCCGGCGGGAACCTGCTCACAAGAAGAGGACATTCTGGAGTCTGCTCCAGGACCAGGCGGATGCTTGGCCTCCGGAAAGGTTTCTGTCTGAGGTGGGTGCCAGGGGCACAGGTTAACGCCCACACTGCCTGCGGGTGCGGGGGTGGCAAGTTACTGTACAGAGGCTCTGTGGGGCTCTGTGTGTGGCTTGTGGAGGTGGCTGGCCAGTTGGTGTTGGCCAAGTGTGTGGGGGGTGGGGAAAAGTGTCTCTGTGTGGCCGGGACTCTGTGCAACCTGCCTGTGGACTCAGTGGCTGCTACTGTGATTCACATGTGGAGTGTGTCCTTGTGACTGGTGTTCCTGTGACCATAAGTCCATGTGTAACTGTGGAGTTTCAAATGGCTGCGAGTCCTTTGTGTGTGTGTGTATGTGTGTAATGAATCCTTGTGCAATTTTCAGCTCAAATGTAGTTGTGAATCCAGGTGGCTGGGTGCAGCGTGGGCACTAAGTCTTTCACTTGGGACCAGGGCAGCTGGACCCTGGTTCTGGCACCCCCTCTGGTCCATAATTGAAGCTCTCAGGTCTAGCTCCTGGAAGCTGGGCTGTTCGCTCAGGAGCTACGGCATGAGGAGGAGACAGTGCTGGCTGCCAGTAGATTTTAGAGTCCCAACCTGAGTTGAGGGGGTCAGGAATTTGGCCCCAGGTCAGGCAGAAGGGGCCATAGGCAGATTTGAAGGTCGGGGTCCATCTTCAGCCAGAGTTAGGGGCTGGGCGCCTCAGTGGGGGGCAGGAGGAGCAATGGGCCTCCAAAAGGAGAGGAGGAGAGGGGAGGGGGTGTGGGGAGGAGAGGGGAGGGGAGGGGGCGGTAAGAGGATTAGACCGCTCAGACCCTTCTCTCCCACCAGGATCCCCCACCCCCACCCCAAAGCTCCAGAAAAGATTTCTTCTGCCAAAGCAAAACCGTTTAGGCTCGATTTAAAGGGACAAGAAAGGCGGAGGCGGGGGCTTTAAATAACCTTTTAATTTCTCTTCAGGGATTCTGGCCCTGTGCGGGAGGGAGTAGAGAGGAGGGGAGGGAAGGGGAATGCAGGCGGCCTCTTTGGCTTAGATAATCGGGACTGGCGCTAGAGCTCCACACAAACTGGGGAGACGGTGGGAAGCACACTGCGCCCCCACCCGGCTGCCCTCCACACACAAACATGCACACTGATCATCCTGGAGAAAACTGCAACCCCTGCACACACATCAGTCATTCAGTCACACAGACATGGGCACATGGGACATGGAGGGGTCATGTATAGAGACACACAAATGAGGGGACACAAAATCCCTCTCATGGTAGCACAATGTGGAGTCCCTCCCCACTCCTAGCCACCCTACTCGGTGAGGCCAGGAAGGTTTGCTGAGGCAGGCCTTGCCCCTCCTCTGCCCAGGAGGAATTCTAGCCCCAACAGGAAAGAAAAGAGCATCCTCTTTGCCCAGGGACCCAGCTCCAACCCATTCTTCCCTAGTTCCCCCCATAGCACAGAGCCTGCTGGGTAGGCTGGAGGGATCGTGACCCCAACCCAGCCTGGGCCTAAGTGTACCAGACCTGCCCAGGCTGGGCAGGGGAGGGTGCTTGAGGATGGCCCAAGTTTTGCTGGTTGGCTGAGGACTACTGGGGGCTCCAGGTGGTGGGACACAAGGCCCAACCAGGCATGCGCTCTTGGAAGGAACTTGTCTGCTGGACGCTGAGTCCAGCTCACTTGCTGCCTATCCTAAGCCTCCAAGGCCCCCACCTGTGCCAGCTGTCCCAGTGGAGGTCTGAGGTGGTGGCTGGATGGCCTCATGATACACACTAGGCCTCTACAGACTCGAGTTCTCCAGACCTGGAGAAACCCACGCTACCAGGCTGGCCCCACCTTCACAGGGATACAAAGGCCTCCATACCGAGGGACACTGTGAGCAGAGAGCTGCTGTCACTCAGTCACATTCCCACCCCCACGCACTTCCACAGACATCGCAGCCCGAGGGCTGGGCTCCCTGTTGGTAGTGGATTCAGTGTGGGGGAAGACACAAAATCCGTGGCAAGCTCACTTGCAGGGATGGGCAGTCCAGGAGGAAACAGGGTAGGATAGGGAAGGGGAACACATTCTTAGGGAGGTCTGGCGCAGTGGGAAGCTTGTCATGCCACAACGTGGGTGGGTTTTACTGATTTAACAAAACCATTTGAAAAGTGCCACCGTCTAGACAGGAGTTAAGAAGAAGTGGAAATCGTTCAGGGCCTCCCTCCCAAGACTGTGCTGGGGGTTCTTCCTCCCATCTGCCTGCCCAAGGCTGTGGCTGACACCTTCGAAGGGCTTAAGAAAAAGGCATCCCTAGAGGAACTGCCCCCCCCCATAGACTTTCCTGGGCTCCTGGGGCTGGGAACATAGGCAGTGGTTCATTTCTGGATGTGTGTATATGTTTATTCAAGTTCATTATCCTGTATTGTATGTATGTGCATATATATACATACATACTCCTATATTTGTAAATATGTGTGCATGTTTAAATATGTACGTGAGTATAGGCTGTGCTTATGTGGATTACCTAGCATTTATAAATTCCTAGGGTGGGGGTGTGTGTGTGTGTGTGTGTGTGTGTGTGTGTGTTAGAGGATATATATCCGAATTGGACAAAGGGGGGAATGGGCAAGGGATAGGTTAACTTATGAACTTGGGAAAACCAGGTGCTCACAAATTTCCAGCTGGCCTGGAAACTCAAAGGACACTGGGTCCCAACTGTCTGCGCTGAAAGATCTGGCCAGGCCCTAGCCCTGCCATCTCTGGTCTCTGGGCTCCGTTTACCGAGGCAATGCCCAACCCAAGCCCCCTACCTTCCCCCCAACACACACTCTTAAGGGAGGGTTCCTTCGGAGCCTCCCCAGCTGCTCACAGCGTGGGGCTGAGGGAAGGGGTGGAGAATGCCGGGATGAGGCCGCCCTCAGGCCACACCGCACCCCCGCCCCAAGCTCCGTAGGCAGGGCAAATCCTGGAAGAGCCAGAACACCAAGCTGCTGAGACCGCGTCCCCCTACCCGCCCCCAGAAGCCTCAGTCTCCTCTGTGGCCAGAGGAGCCAGAGTCCAAGTTCAGGGTGGGGGGCGCGGGTCTCACTCCCCATCCTGGCCTGCTCCCACCCCCACGGCTGGCGCTCCCCGGGGCAGTGGCTGGGTGGTGGGCGGCTTAGAGCTAATTCGGGAGTTAATGGCAGCGGCAGGGCCCCCCGCGGCCCCCTCCACCTCCCACCCCTACCCCGGGGCCGGGCCGCGGGCCGCCCGCATCTGCGCCGTCCGCGGCGATTCATCATCTTGATCCATGGCGCGCGCTGACGGCGGCCCCGGCCGCGCTGACAAGACTAACAAAGCAATTTGCCACGAGCCATCTCCTGGACAGGTTATTAGCGCGGCCGCCGCTTAAAGAGCCCGCCCCACCCCCAGCCCCAGTCCCAGCGCGGGGCAGCTACCTGCTCGGTCCCTTCCCTCCGACGGGCTACTGCCCCTCTACACTTAAAGATACCCCTGCGCTCCCGGCCCTCTCCGACCACCCGAAAGTATCCCCACCTACACACCCCGAGCGGTCCACCCTTAGCTGCCTGGGCGGTCCTCCCTTCCCTAGCTCCAGCTGCTACCTACTCCACTCCTTTTTCGGTCCCCTACTCTTCCCCAAATCCTCGCTTCCGACTGACTCCTAGCCTTTCCCCAGTACTACCTGACTTGCCCCTCACCTCCAGAACTTCCTCACACCCAGTGGGTCTCCCCACTTCTGCCCTCTTGCCTCCCAGCTCCTTTCCCTTCTGCCCAGCAGGAATTGGAAAACCCTATTTACTCCCAGCTTTGGATGGGGGTGGGTTCCTGTGGTGCCTTTGAGCACACTGCATTTCTTCTGACCACTTTGCCCCCAGGTAACCTTACTATTAGGGGCGGGGTGGCCTATAACCCCATTTGCCCCGTGCCATCTGGGAGGCTGCAGAGCAGAGGCTAAGTGTAATCTGGGCAGACTGCCTGCAGGAAGAGGCTGGCCTGGGCTCCATCTCTGCCTGCACCTGCCGGGAAGCAAAGGAGGCCAAGAAACAGGGAGCACCCACTAAGCAACTCCCCTTCGGCCTGCGGTGAGGAGTGGGCGGAGGTGATGTGTAAGTGGGTGTGTGTTTGGTGAGACCTGTATTCTAATATGAGGCTGGTTCTAATATGATCCTGATCCCTAAAGGCAGAGTGGCTATTTGGTCATTTCAGACAAAAGCCATTTTTGGAAGGAATCCTCTGGGTAGAGTGGATGCAGCCTAGTTCCTTAGCTGCACGGCAGGTCTGTGTGAAGGGACTGAATGTGCGCTAGGTAAGCTCCTGAGTGTGTGTGAGTGCATGTTTAAAGCCAAGCATCATACATGCGTGCGTCCATGTACATGTGGCTGGGGGTGGTGGTGTCAAGCGTGTCCCTTTGTGTGCACAAGGAGGCCAGGGAGAGGCCCAAGTACAACACACGTATGAACATGTCTGTGCTCACCTAGAGTAACTGGCCTTCAAACCAGGAAGGAGCCCCCACCCCCTTGTTCACTCTTCTCTTAAATCCAGCGTCTGCATTCCTAAACTGTCAGCCTCTGAAGCAGGGTGTTGGGGCAGGACATGCCCCTGCTCTGAGAGCTGAGGGAGCTCCTTCTGAGGGGTCTGGACACAGGAGGGGTGTTCTACCTGCAGGGCAGTTGGTCTGAAGCCTCCACCACAACCCAGGTTGTGTCCACGGTGAGGACAGGGGGACAGACCATGTGCCAGGAACCTGGCTTTTTTCTTTTCTTCCTGCCAGCCAGGCCAAGTCTTCACCGCGGGGAAGGCCAGCTCTGTTGCTGCCTGCGCCACCACCAGGTCCCTGACGTGAAATATGGGGGGCGCAGGCCGCGCTGGGGAGATTTGTCATCTGTGCTCAGCGGGTGACTCTATCTGCAGACTATTAGAGTATAAAATATATTTTACAAGAGTTTTAGCTACAGGTGACTTGCTCTTTATTACTAGATGTGGGCAAAATCAATACTTCTGTAACTAAAAGATCATTTATTTTGCTTTTTGAAACATTTTTCAACAGGGGCACTGGCTAAGCTTGCAAAGCTATGATTAAGAGTTATGGCAGTGCCTGTTTCCCTTAACCCTTTGAGGACCACAGCTCAGGCACTCCTACGGCTGATATCTGCACATGGAAACACAGACACACATCCCAAATGCAGCAAACAGACACAAAGTGTGTGGGCCCCCACCCTGACAAGGTCATCATGTAGATACACATATTCTCACAATGCATACACTCTCCCAGGTACACACAGAAATATAGCTGTACACATACTCCTTCCCCTCAGAGACCCACAAATCAACTGCACTTGCACACAAATGCATGCTACATGAAGGCCACCAGCACAACTGTACACAGATACCTCCTACTCCGCATTTTTACACACTCACGTGTACACACGGTGACACTGAGATATGCACAGTCACATTGTGCTAACTTCTGACACTGGGTCAGCCTAGGGTGGGGACTCTGAAGATTCAGCTGGAAGATGCTGAGAGGTCCCACAAATGCAACTGTAGCCACTACAGGGCAAGGGAATGGAGAGAGCCCAAAAGGTGGAGTCTGTGGAGCTTGAGCTCTACTCTGACCAGAGCCTAGCTCTCCTCAGTCCCTCATCCCTGTGACAGCCCTGCCCCCTTGCTGTCAACTAAAGCAAGGGGTGGTTTTTCTGGGAGAGAAGCAGCCATGTAGCAAAGCTATGAAGGTATATAACTTTATCAAAGCTGCTCGTTGGTGGCCACCCCTGGTCTGGCCCTGGGTGGATTGAGAATGGTTCAGTGGCCACATACCATTCTCAGAATGCCATCACCTAACCATATTGGAGGTGTTGTCTAGCCACTTTCTGATGCAGCAAATCAGCATTAGCCCAGTTGTTATTTATCTCAGTGTTGAGGAGAATAATGGGGAGACTTGACTTAACCCACCCATAGGATGAAGCTCTAATGGTGAGATTCCAGATGATACTGGCAGGTGTATCCATTGCTGCATAACAAATTGTCCCCAAACTTAGTGGCTTACAATAAATATTCTTTCACTCATTCATTCATGTAGTAGAGACAGGGTCTCACTATGTTGCCCAGGCTGGTCTTAGACTCCTGGACTCAAACGATCCTCCCACCTTGGCCTCCTAAAGTACGAGGATTACAGGTGTGAGCGACCACACCCAGCCAACAAACATTTATTATAGCACAGTTTCTGAGGGACAGCAGTCCAGCAGTGGCTTAGCTGGGTGGCTCAGGGTGGCTCATAGGGTCGCAGTCAAGCTGTTGGCCAGGGCCATATCATCTCAAGTCCTGATAGGTGCTGGAGGGTCCTCTTCCAGGAAGGCTCACTCACATGGCTGGCTGTGGTGCTGGCTGTCAGCTGGGGTGCCTCAGCGCTCTTCCACGTGGCCTCTCCAACGGGACAGCCTGGGCTTCTTTATATATATATGTCTGAGATCAGAGAGAGAGAGATTGAGAAAGAGAGAGAGAGAGAGAGAGAGAGAGAGAGAGAGAGAGAGAGAGAGGAGTGGTGGGGAACAGAAGCTGTAGTCTTTTATAAGCTAATCCCAAAAGTGACATCTCATCACTTTGCCATATTCTATTCATTATAAGCAAGTCACTAAGTCTATCCCATATTCAAGGAGAAGAGAATTAAGCTCCACCTCTCAAAGGCAGAAGTATCAAAGAATTTGTGGGCATATTTTGTAAAACTGCCACAACTAGGCAAGAGGACACTTCCATTTTATACAGTGTCTGCAAGATAACAAGCACCTCTTGATGTCTGTAAACCCCAGGTAAACCATGGAGTTCTCCTGAAGTGGGGAGATCATGGCCAGGTGACAGCAGGAACTCAGCAATAACCTTTGCTTAGGACCATGATATAGCAATATAGCATGTATGGACCCTGGAGCCAGGCTGCCTGGGTTCAAATCCAGGTGTGACTTTGGGCAAGTCAGTTAACCTCTGTGCCTCAGTTTTCTTATCTGTAAAGTGGGGGAAATAATCATACTTATTCCCTAGGGTTGTTATAAGGATTAAAGGAGTTACCATTTAGCATAGTGCCTGGTATGTGGTAAATGCCACATGCACATCAGCTAATACTGTCAGTTCTTACCTCTCATTAGCAAGCCCCCCCCCCCCCCGTGGACACTTTCTCACAAGGGATTTATTGAGCACCTTTGATGTTCCTTAGGTTAATCCCGTATACCCACCACCACCCAGCCAATTATCTGGGGCACCTCCCTAGCTCCAGCCCCCAGGCTGACCCGGGCAGGGGGCTGAGCAGAGGGGCTGGGCTCCATGAGCTCCATTTGACCCTGCCTGCCCAGCACTGCCTTTTGTGGCCTCTCTGGGAATGTTGTGCAATATGTTGGCAACAAACATTTTATGAGCAAGAGGACAGGAAGAAATTTTCCTCTATCGACCCGCAGTCAGGGTCGCTCCCTGCCCCTCCTCTTTGCAAGTCTCCTTGGTGATGAGAGGGCCAAGGCCAAGACTGGCTTCTCAGCAGAGCCCCCATACCAGCAGCCCAGTCTCAGGGGCCCCCTCTCCCAGCCTTCCCAGCGCTAGACCTGCAACAACTGCCCCACCAGCTACCCCTGGCATGGAGGAGTAGGCAGAGTTCTAATCCAGGGGACCTTGGGGCAGGCCCCTCCTCCCAGGTTACCTGGCCTAGGAGTCCCAAGACATTTTCACCCAAAACATCAATAAATAAGAAAAATAAGGTCTTCACAGGAAAATTTTCATAAAGCTACGTCTATTCGATTTGAAGCTCTATCCTCTCTATTCTGGGATTATGTCTTTTCGACTTTTTGATGCTAAATTATCCTTTTTTAAAAATGAAATGATGCTGACAGCAGTTGGTAGTTTTCCCTCTGTGCCCTTATATGGCAAAAATAATAGCTGGAAATTTTATTCTGGAACCCACATTTGAAACATTTTTTTGCAGGCCCATGAAATCCAAACATGTAAAGCACCACTCTCTTCTATGCGGGAGGCACGAAGCTGGCCCCTCCTCATGAAGAACACCTGCTGACCTCCAGCCTGAGTTTATTTATTTATTCTTTGAGACAGAGTCTCATTCTGTTGCCTGGACTAGAGTGCTGTGGCGTCAGCCTAGCTCACAGCAACCTCAAACTCCTGGGCTCAAGCGATCCTCCTGCCTCAGCCTCCCGAGTAGCTGGGACTACAGGCACATGCCACCATGCCCAGCTAATTTTATCTATTTTTACTTGCCCGGCTAATTTTTTTTCTATTTTTTAGTAGAGACAGGGTGTCGCTCTTGTTCATCTGGTCTCGAACTCCTGACCTCTAGTGATCCTCCCGCCTTGGCTTCCCAGAGTGCTAGGGCCATCGCGCTCAACCCAGCCTGAGTTTAGATGCCTGGTGAAAAAGGGGAGTTCCCTGCATTACTGCCTCAACTCTGCCAGCAACTTGGTGTGTCCCAGGATAAGCCCCTTCCTATCCCAAGCCCTAGATGGTCTCTGCATCTGCTCAGAGAGCAGGGCAGACTGATGCTCTCTCTTAGTCTATGATCTAGACCTGCTCCAGCCTCTACCCTGGGGCCCCAGCTCTCCGTGCCCTGCTCCCTCATCCACCTCCTCCTGAGAGGACCACAGGTGGATGCTGACAAGCTGAGGGAGGCAGGTTAGGCCTGGGATGCCCCTCAGTAGGCTCCATTAGGGACAGTCTCCAAGCTAGGGGCAAGCGGGTAAGAGGGGTCTTCAGCCTTTGGCCTGGCCTGGGGGACCCTTCGGGGATGCACCAGGGACAGAGAGAAGGATTTATCTCAGGGGCTCAGTCTGCACTGAGCTCTTGGGATCCCCTCCCCTCCCTGCCCCTAAGGCTTGGCTGGAGCACAAGGGGCCCCTTTGTGGGGCCTAATCTCAAAGCACTTTGGGCTTTAGCGGCCTTCAGGGATGAAAGCGCCAGGAGCTAGCGGCCGGGAGGTGGTGTGGGGGCAGCCCTGCTAATCCCTGGGCTTTCTCCAAACAAAGCTGCCAGGAGGGGCTGGCTCCTGGGAGATGATCCAGAGAACCAATTCCCCGAGCCTAACCCGCTCTGACAGCCCGACAAGGAGAGGCCCACAGCCCACCCCCATGGCCCCAGCACGGCCACAGAGGCTGAGGGAGGCCTGGCCTGGGACCGTTGGGCACTCCCTCCCACCCATGGACACCGCTGTCTGTCTGTGAGGGTGTGTTTCCCTACTTCCTTTCTCTCTGTGTCAGCCCCACTGGCCCCCTAGTTCCGCAGCCCCAAACATCTCAACCTCTTTTCCTCAGGCCCTGCCACCCTAGTCCCCCCAGCACCCCAGCTCTTAACTCTCAGCCCCTAAGTTCCCCAATATCCTAAATCCTCAGCACCCCACTCCCGTATCATTCCCTTCCTTAGTGCTCCATACCCAAGCCCTTTGGTCCCCAATCTCCTGAGCCCTACTTTCTCAGCCCTGTCCCCAGCCCCCAAATTCCCAAGCCCTCAGCCACCTGGTCTCCACCTCCTCTGATTCTCAGCCCCCAATCCTTAGCTCTCCATCTTGAGGCCCTCCACCTTGCCCCAGGGCCCTCCCAACATCCTCCACAAAACTCCAGCCCTGTTCTCTCAGCCCTTCCCCTCCCGGGCTGGCCCCAGTCTACCTCTCCACAGGAAGCACCTGGCTCACTGTGCCAGGCCCATTCCACCCGATCCGGCTTCCCAGCACCCCTGTGCCCAGACCCTTACTCAGCTTGGCCATGAGAAGACAGAGGAGGGCAGTGATTCTGACTCGACCCTGATTAAACCCATGCCTCCCACCACACACTCCTCCACCCAGGACCACCCTAGAATCCCGACATTTCATTAGCCTCACAGGTGAGCAGTGTCATGACCAGAGGAAGGGGCAGGAGTCTCTGCCAGACTCCACAGTCTAAGCAAACAGCCCAGAGGGGAAGGGGAAGGGGCCGTTAACAGGGCTGGGCTTTCTGCCACCCCATCCTCCCCTAAGCTGAGAAGACACAGGATACAGAAAGCTCCACCAGGCCCAGAGAGGGCCAGGTACCAGCAGGGTCACCCAGGCCAGCAGGGGCTACTGAGGAGCCAGGATGGCCTTGGGGCCCACAGGGGAGGGGTTGGGCAAGGCAACAGGGCTGGGTTCCCAGGAGAGGGGTGGGGGCCAGGCAAGCCCAGAGCATTTTCCCACCGTAGCCTCTGCCGTCTCCACTCCGCTAATCTGATTACGATATTTACCAACCTCCCATGGCCTGCTTGGGGAGGGGGCTGGCGTGTTACGCTGAGGATCTCAGTTCCAGTTCCCAGCGTACTAGGAGGCCCAGAAAGGTGTTTGTGGGCTCTGAAATGACTGTACCAGGCCATCCCTCCTGCCTACAGCCACAGGGCTATCTGAAAGACCCATTGCCATCAAGTCTAAGCCTTGTCTTCAGGAAGTCTCCCCTGCCACCCTCTGTGTCCAGCTGCCTGAGTCCTCTCCAAGCCATTTCTGGGCCCTCTAGTTGTCCCATCATGTTATTAACATAACATAGTAATTTTATTATTCAAGTCTGTGGCAGCTGAGGATCCTTGCTGAGGATCAGAACTTTAATGGTGAGCTTTCAGGCACTGAGGACAAAGAGGGTGGTGGTGCAGGCCCCAAGGTACTGCCCTACCAAGTGGCATCAGTGTCTCACAGTAGCTTTGACCTCACACCCCAATCACCCCTTCCTGGCATGTGTTGGGGGGGGGCACTGCAGCACCTGTGTCAGGATGCACTGAGAGAACAGCACAAACCTTGGTGTCTGTCGCTGTCATGCACATACCTGTGCACACACACACACACACACACACTATTCATGAATGCACCAGTCTCCCACACTCCTCCCCACCCACACAGTGGACAGGAAGTCTGCAGGGGATGCCTGAGGCTTGGCTCTCTTTGGCCTGTCCCCTCCCGAGCTGGTGTGGGTGCGAGAGTTGTGTGGAAGGAAGACACTGCCCATAGACGAGAGGGGAGCTCTCTTAAGGGGCTGGGAGACTTACTCCTTATCTCCCTCACAGGAACATTTAAAAGGCAAGGTGCCAGCCTCCCTGGGGATTGAGGACAGTGGAGGTGGCCCTCCCCGAGGAACTGCTATGCCTCTTCCTCCTCCCTTTGCTACGAGAGTCTAAAGCCCCAAACTCATTCATCCCTTGCAGGATTTCAAATAGAGAAGTTTTTTGAGGTAACAGGTAAGAGTTTCTTTAAAAAGCTAACAATCCAGAGACAACTTCAGACTGGGACAAAACTTGCCCCTATCTAGGGATACACACACACACACACACACACACACACACACACATACACACACACACACAGTACTCAGACCTTTACCCCCTTGGGTGATTGCAGCCCAGGGGTTGAAGAATACCAACCAACCAGACGTCACCGAGGGTCGGGCACCCCCTGCTGTCTGACTCTTGGAACTGCACTCTCTCCACAAGGTGCCCCAACCAGGGTCTTTATGTACCTGCCCCCAATCACACAGGCCTTCTCTCGCCTTCACATGCCCTTGGTTGGATCACAAAACCTGTCCTTCCTTGGGGTCCCAATTCCCCCACTGGCAGCTGACTGGAAAAGGAGATGGCCAGGCTGAGGTAGGGCTATGAGTTAGGGGAGATGGAGTTTCAAAGGCTGAATCTTGACTTTTCAGGCCCTAGCAGGCAGAGCGGGAGGAGAGACTAACACAGGAAACAGGGGAAGTAAGTCTGGGCCAAAGTGACCCAGAGCCTGGGGAGCAGGGGGCAGGGGAGAGGGGTCTGATGAAGGAAGACAGATGAGGCAGATCAGAGGGGCACAGGTGAGAAGGGGCTAATGAACAGGACAGGTAAGGTGGATACAGATGATGGGGCAAAGGAGAGATGGACAGGTGAGGACATAGGTGAGCTGGGGAATCGAGAAGGGAGCAGGGAAGGTGCAGAGTGAACAGAGGCCACCAAGGGGGCCGATGAGCAGGAGTCAGTGCCCCCTGCTGCCTGCTATCCACTGGTCCACATCCAGTCCTGCATGTCCAGTCCTGAGGACTGCCAGCCCTGTGACTGATGACCAGGCCCCCGCTGGGGGCACTGAGGGGGGCCACTCAGCAGAGGCAAACAGCTTGGACATCTGTGGCCTCTGTACTATGGGACATGGTGGGGGCAGTGGGCAGAACAGATTGAGTTCAGTGCCGTGGCCAGAGGCCCAGACCTGGCGGGCAGGGGGCAGGAGGGGAGAAGGGGGGGAGTTTGTGAGCCAGGCGTGGCTCCTCCCTCTACCACTCCTGCCTGGCCCAGGGGTCCTCTCTTAGGCCCAGCCCTCTCTCCTGTTGCAAAGCCGAGGAGGGACCCTTTCTAGCTAGCCTGAGTGTTCAGGCTCCTAACTTGCCAGGTACCCTTCAGGACAGGATAGGGCCCTGCCTCTGGCCCCTCCTACTGTGCCCCAGCACACACAGCCAGGCCCGAGCCCACTTTCTACTCTTCACCCCATTCTCCTCCATCCCATTGGTGCTGTGTGTGCGCGTAGGTAGAGGGAGTGTTACTCAGACTGTACCTGCAGAGTGTCCGGCCCCAAACTCATGACTTCTACACCCCAAAGCATTGACCTGTCCAAGCCCCTGAGGGAGAAAAGCTGACTTCATCATCCCCTTTTCTCAGCAGGGGCCCTGGCTGGGGGGAGCAGCACAAGGAGGCCAGCTGGAGAGGGACAGTGTGTAACTCCCCCATTGTCACCCAGCAGATGAGCTGGGTTGGGACCAGGTGTCCTGCACTCAACCAGGGCCCTGCCCACTATCTCCCCTGCCTTGTGGTGGGTCCAGCCATCTGCCCCCAGCCTCTCATAACCTCTCATAACTGGATGTGGACCAGCCTCTCATAACCTTTCCACACACAACACACATAGGCCAGAAGATGCGTGGCCACATGGAGGGGTGAGGGCCTGGGCAAGCAGACTTGAGACCTACCTTCTGGCTTTGAACCCTGTGAGGTTTCCTTGGTGGGGCATAAGTGCCTCGAAGGGGCTTTGGACTAAAGTACCAAGAAAGACCAGTCAGGACTCCACATGAGGAAGCAGTTAGCAGTGAGACAGGTGGCCCAGGGACCTGATGGGCTTCCCAGGCCTACGAGTTCAAGGTGAGGCTGGAGAAGGGAGGCTGTGTGGGATGCCCCTTGAGGCTCCTTCCAGGACTGCAGGTCCAGGACACTCCAAGGTGGCACTGGGGAAAATCACCACCCTCAGAAAGACCACTTGCTCCCCTACTCCTTTCCTCCCCAGATACGTAGTAGTGGTCGGAGGAAGTGTCTGAGTAGCCTTATCTCTCCCAATTCCACCTCCACCCGCATGTCTCCCAAGGGACCCTGGTGTCTGGACTCTGAGATGGCTTAGCCTAGCCCCACCCCCGCAACTGCCCCCCTCCCCACCCCACCCAGGCCTCTTGCTGTGCCTGGCTGAGCCAGGCTGGGGACGCCCTGGGGCTGGGGAGGGGGCTCATCAGCAGTTGCAGCGCTGCTAATAGACCTTCCTGGGCCACATCCTATTACTGCACACACCCTCCCCAGCCCCCAGCCTGGCTGGCCCGCGCCTCTCCGTGGCCCCGGGGACCAGGCATCAGATTGGAGTCAAGATTCCGAGAGTGTCATTTGCCGCCGTTGATGGTGCTGATAATAGGGACGGGCTGGCGGGCAGGGAGCGGCGGCACAGAGGCGGATTCTCTATTAAGGCTTCCCCTCAGCAAGCGAGGGAGCAGCGAGAGGCAGGCCAGAGCTGGCGCTGGGCGGGCGAAGCGGGAGGGCTCTGTGATGGGATGGGCAGCTCACCTCTGCCGCTGTCTGCTCCATTAGTGCCAACCCGGCCCTGGCAGGGAGTGTGTGGACTTGGCAGTTATGGGGTCAGAGGATGCCAAGTCCCAGGAAGGGGGGTGAAGGGTGCATGGGAAGCCCCAGCCCCCATCTCTGCCCCACAGTGCCTCTGAGACAGTGCCCGTTTCCATCCCACTTCACTGCCTGGGACCCACAGCTCCCACTGCTGAGCAGAAAGTGAGGTCCTTGCTGTCCTTTCTGCTCCCAGAGCACAGCCTTACAGCAGGCCGGGGATCTTCAGCCCTGCCCACGGAGACCGAGCAGAGCCTCCCACAGCAGATGCAAAGCCCCACTGGGAGCTGGGCCAGTGGATGCTCTTGTAGTGCGCCTTCACTGCCCCTGTGCGCCCCACCACCTTCACCTCCTCCCTCACCACTGCCCCACCGCCAGGACACCCCCAGCCCTGCTTTGGCGAGGACGCAGCACTTATTCCTGCTGTCACCAACTCCATCGTCATTCCCATTTAGCTAATGCTTAAGAGCACAGGCTTTGGAGCTCTTCCATTTACTAGCTGTGTCACCTTTGGTCACTCATTTCAACCCCCCTGCTTAAGTTTCACCATCTTTAAAATGGGTATACTATTAGCTTCCTCAAAGGGCTACACGATTAGGCAAGTTACTACATAAAAAGTGCTTAGAATAGTGCAGGGCGCATAGTTAGTACTCAATGCATCTTATCGTCATTATTATCCCTATCCTCACTTCATTGCCACTTCCCCGCCTTCACCACCTCCACCTCCACTCCCTTCCTTGATGGTAATAGCAGCTGTCACTTACATAGTATTTATTATGTGCCAGGCACTATTCTAAGTATTGTACATATAGTAGCTCATTTAATCCTCATGACAACTCTGTGAGATAGGCACTATTATTATCCCAATTTTACAGAAGAGGAGATTGAAGCATAGAACAGTTAAATAACTTGCCTAAGGTCACACAGCAAATGTGAGAACCAGAAGTTGACCCCAGTCTGTGTTCTTAGCCACCATGCCAAGCTATCTTCCATTAGGGCCTGTTTTGCTCACAGTATTGCCACCTTGTGACTATTGCCATCACTTCCCCATCACCCCCACCAATATGAATACCTCAGCTCTGTCCCCACCTCCATTGGCACCACCTCCATGATGACCTCCACATCCATGATCATCATCCCCATCCCAATCTCAACCACCACCAGATCCTCACACCATTACTCACGGCCTGTCTAGAACAGATTCTTGGCTTTTGCCCCCCCTAAGCCCTGCGTTCTGGGAGGTGTGTGTGTTCCCTGTGATATAGACCTGTTAATGTAGCCAGACCGGGAAAGGACAGGCAGAGAAATTTAAATTGCTACAAAGCTATTCAGGTGCCAGCTAGAATTTAAGGTCGGCTGGAGCCTGTAAGACGTGCTTTGCAAAGCTGACTTCTCAGTTCCCCCAGGAGGCCCAGTGTGGTTTAAACACCCTTTTAGCATTCTGAGAGCCTCTGATGTGGAAAGACACCTTCTACCTCACAAATAGCTGGGCTGAGAACAGATTTGTCAACAGACACAATCCTCCCATTTGGCTACTTAGAAGTCTGTCTTCTCAACCGACTGAAAGCCTTGAGAATGGGGACACAGCTTCATTCCTATCCTTGTCCCACTTCTCTACTACATCTTCTACCCCTCCACACACACAAATGCCAATGAATAAGCGGACAGAGGAGTTCTAGCTGGGCCTGGAAGGAAAGGGGGTGAGGGAGCCTTGCTGTCCATGGTACCAGGACAGAGCTTTGTTCTTTGGGGACCCACAGGGGGACCTCTTGTCCTTTAGAGACATGAACTATTAACATATTCAGTATTTTCAGAGCCCATCACAACTTGCCATCACTGTTTGCAAAGCTCATTACCATTTACAGAGTCCATCTCTATTTACAAGGCCCATGATTATCTGCAGAGCCTTAGAGTTTGCAGAGCCTGTCGTTGAACGTGAAATCATACACAAAGCTCATCAGTGTTTGCAGAGTCTATTACCATCTGCAGAGCACATGCCATCACTGATTTCTGAGCCAGTCACTGTCACAGATCCCATGATAATTTGTAGAACATGTTACCATTTTCTGAATCCTAGACTTTACAAAGTCCTTGTTTGTAGAGCCAAACCCCATATTTAGATTTCATTATTGTTTATAGAGCTGTCTACATTTGCAGAGCCTGGCTCAAGGCTGGGTATATAGCTGGTGCTCAAGAGGTTTTGATGACCCACTCCATCCAAGACAGGGATAGAGAAAGACAGAAGGCAAGGGAGCCAGGAGGAAAGAAAGAAAATGAACAACAGAGAAATCTGTATTCATTCAACAAGACTTCTGTGGGCATAGGCCTGAGTTGGGCTCTGTGAACAAAGAGATGGGGAAATGCAATGTAATAGTCCCCGTTTTGGAGTCAGGATCTGTGTTGTTTTACAGTCATTGCCTCAGTTTATCTTCACCACAATGCAGAGAGACAAGGACTGTTCCCATGCCCGCTTTACAGATGAGGAGGTTATCCATGGCTGGGAGAGATCAAATAACTTCTCAATACCCTAGAGCTCATTCATAGCAAGTCCAAAACTTGCACTTGATTCTGTTTGACTCCAAAAACCATTTCTACTGCTTCTCTTGGGGGAAAAATGGAGGAAAAGGGAGGAGGGAGGGTATAGAGAAATTGGCTGCCTGTTGGAATGGAGGCAAGGCCCTGCCCTTGAAACACAATATAAAGGGGGAGACTGAGCCTGTGAAACCACCAAGGTGTCCCTGGCAGGACCCAGACTGAGCCCAAGTGCAGACATGGGAGGGCAAAAGCTCTCAGAGGGGGCGCTGAGCCTCCAGGATGCCCGACTCGTAGCAGCCCCTCTCCATTCAGCTCTCACGCTGACGTAGAGGTCTCTCTGACGCAGCCCTGGAACCTGAGGGGGAAGACTACACAGAGCCACACAGAGCCTCGCCAAGGGGACAGACAGGCCTCGAGACAGAGATGGAAAGACATCGAGATTCAAAGATAAAGAGAGACAAGGAAGAGGCAGAGATAGAGCCACAGAGACATAGAGATAGATACAGAAAGAGACAGAGTCAGAGACAGACACATACTCACAGGCCCACGAGCAGACACTGAGAGAAACAGGCACAGAGAGACCACGAGCAGCAGAGGCCAAGGGGACAGGAGGCAGGGTGCATGAGGTGGAAGAGGACTCAGGGGCAGCATCGGGAGGAGCCCCTGTTCAGTTGCACCCGAAGGGTCCACAGCACCTGCACAGGTGGAGGAAGCCCTTACTGAAGAGGCAGAAGCAGCCCTTGCCAGGATGCTCTGCATGCAGGCCGTAAGGATCTGCTGGACACAGTCCCACTCCTAGGTAAGAATGTGCACTCACAGCCCAAGTGCAGGGGTTCAGCCCATCCCTGACTCCCTTTATTCACCTTGGGGATGACTCGAGAGACTGCCATCCTGAGCTTCGTGGGTTATGGGTCTGGAATTTGGTAGGCAAGTGCTTCCCCTGGGCTTGACCCCAGTTGGTGGTATCAAGGGGGAGCTTGGCAGGCTTTAGCCCTCCCCTCAATGACCAGCAGTCCTGAGCCACCCCAAATAGGTATGCAAGCTTCATTAGACAGCACGCTTTCTATGCAAAGCCAGCAGGCAGGGTCTCAAGCCCCCCTTCCCTCCAGTCTCCACCCCTGCTTCCCTCATATGGAAATCCTCCCATTCCCACTGCCAAGTCGTGCCCCTCAGGCTAGATAATTGGATGACTTTCTTGAAAAGGTCCCTGCTGGTTTCCAGCTGTGTGTGGAGGGTACAAAGTAAACAGGAGATGCATGGGCCCTAGCGCATAGTAGGCACAATCAATTAGGGAGGCACAGTGGGCAGAGACTCCTCTCTCTTTGTCGGGTCAGCTCTCCCTACCCTCAGGGTGGGAGTAAAGGGAACCCAAACCTGAGAAGAGCAAGGACTTTGCCTCTTCACAGGGAGAGAGGGAAGGGGAAAGGCGAGGAGGCCCCAGGGCAGATCCAAGTCTCACTCCAATCTGTACCCTCCCTTGCCCCTGCCCCAGCCTCAGATGGGCCACAGCTTCTCTCTCCAGGAAGGTAATGGCTTCTGGCCTGAAACAACTGAGCCACTGAGCCACTTCAGATTCGGCCTCTTCTCTCCCCACCCCCACCCCTCCACACACACACACACACACACACACACACACACACACATACACACACACTTGGGGGCTGGAAGGCAGGGGAGGGGAGGGAGTTCAGGTTCCCTCCTCTCAGGGCAGGAGGCCCCAGAAAGGCTCCCCACCCCCTCTGTGCTCTCTTAGGTGACAAGCCTGAAGGAGGAGGGGAAAATTGTTTTGGATCCTAAGGGTCTCCCTTTTCTCCAGCCTCCCTCCTTTGGGAGAGGGGTGTCCATATCTCATTGGCTGGTGAATTCGTTCTGCAGGCTACCTGTTCTGAACTAAAAATAATAATGTCAATAATAGAAGTTCCCACAGTTTGAGCACCTACTATGTGCCAACCACCCTGCTACATGCTTGACATTTCCTTACATAGATCCTATGAGGAAGATATTATTTCAATCCTTATTTGAAAGATAAGGCCTGAGGCAGAGAAGTTAAGTACCTTGCCCAAGAATATGGGTCCATTAAGTGGTGCAGCAGGATTTGTGCCAGGGCAGGGCTGGGGATGAGGCCCACAGCCCAGCTAAGAACCAGCGAGTTGCTGCTGAGCCCCCATTTGGGGCTCCATGGGTGTGTGTGGCTGGGTACTTTTTCCCATTCTCATTCCTTCTAGCCCCAGAGGCCTGGGAGGATCCCTCTGTTTGTGCATCCCAGGGGCAGGCTTCTGCCTAGGCAGGCCTCTCCCACAGCCCTGCTGCTGATTAATTGTGACCATGTGACCAAGCACTTTCCTGCAGCCGCCTAATCAGATCTACCCCATTGGAGGCCAGAGGAATCCTTCCTGAGTGTGAAATCAATCGGGCCTGATTGCCCCATAGGGGGCAAAGCACCTAGATGGGGGCGGAGTTGGAGGGGCACAGGGGCCTGGTGGGCCCTGTCCAGTGGTCAAGGTTGCCCAGGAGAAGGGGGTTTGGTGTGATTTCTCCTCCCCAGGACTCAGAACTACAAAGGTCAGAGCAGGAAAAGCCAATGAGGGAACCAGGCCCAGATAGGGCCAGGGCTCTGCTATGGTTACACAGGGAGGGGAACACCCTCCTACTGACCCCAGCAACCTAAAACACCCAGAGCACATCTTCACCCTGTCATAGAGCACCCATGCCCCAGTGACCAGGTCCCAGGGGTCAGCCCAGACCACCTCAAGGTAGATCCCAGATTCTGGGGATAAGTCACACACACACCCCTCTTCCCAATGACAGTGGGTGGGTCACTGGGAAGGTGGGTGTGATGGACACACAGGAGTACATGTGCACACAGCACGGGGCTGGGGGCAGCAGCCAGTGCCCTGCATGCTAAAGATTCATTGACTTTGACCCCTTCATCCTCATAGATCTGCTCAGCCACAGGGCCACTCCGTCACTGCCTATGGCATGAGGTGGGGTGCCCTCCATGCCACAGCAATTGCCCTCTGCCACCCCAGCAGCAATTCAGTGTCCACTGTCTGTCCATGCAAAGGATTGGCCTCTCTCAGGGGCTCAGGGTATGTGTGTGTGTGTCCATTGCCATTGTGTGTATCCAGGATGAGTGCCTATCTGCGGTCAGTGCGTGTCCATAGTCATTGTGTGTGGCTGGGAGGGATACACCTGCCACTGACCACAAACACACACTGTCCAGAAACATACATATCGCCGTGGACATACACAAAGACTGTGGACATACACTGAGCATGAACACATTTATGGACCATGGCCACACACTGATTACACACAGCGGATGTTTTGCAGATGCAAAGAGGCTGAGGCTTTCTTGAGATCCTGCTTTGGGTTGGCTTGGAGCTGGGTTCTGTGCCCTTTTTCCAGAAGGGTAAAAGGAAGCCTCCCCATCTCCCTCCCCAGTCTCCTCCCTGACAGCACCTCAACAAAGCAGCAGGCCCAGAGGAGCCTGGGTGAATGTCTTAGACCCCCAGCCCTGCAGAGAGGACCCCTTAGCCAGAGTCACCATGGGGACTCAGCCTGTTTCCCATCCCAGTGTCCTTCTCAGTCCCTTCCACCCACGCTGGGAAGGCCCCAATCCCAGAAGTGAAGACCCGGCCCAGACGCCAGAGATAATGGGCGCACAGACACTAACACACTTGTCCTCAGGGTCCCTCAGAGAAGAGGAGCAGGGGGAGGTCTGTGGGAGAGTGCAGGGGCAGGGCTCTACACCTGGCCAAATACCTATATGGGCTCTTGTGTGGCTGACACACCTCCTTGTGTCACTGGGAGTTTCTGCTTGGACCACAGGGAGGCACAGCATCTGAATGTCAAATTGTGTGTCTGTGAGTATGTGCACGCTCAAGCGAGCACGCGCCAGTGCTGTGTGAGTGTGTGAGCCATCTTGGGCCCGGCCGTGTGACGTTGAGCCTGATGTGCATGTGCGCATGCATGCGCCCCCGAGTGTTCTGAGCGTTTTTTGTGGTTTGGGAGGGTGATCGTGAGCTGGCGAGCGCGTGCGCCTGTGGCCTGTGTACACACGGCTGTTGCGGGCCTGGGGTGCGTGTGCGCGCCTGGAAAAGTGGCGGTGGCTGGACTCAGTAGGCGCGCCGCCCCACCCTGGCGTCCTGTCCCCGGCCGCCGGGCCTCCATTCACCCGGCCCGGAGGAGTCCAGCCACCCGCCCGGGGGAGTCTCCGCCCCCTCCGCCCGAGTAAACTTTTCCCAAATCCGCGAGCGGCTTAGGGCGAAGCCGCCCCCGACGCCTAATCCGCGCCCCCCGCGGATCTGCATAATCGGGTTAGCGGCCGCGCTCCTCCCGCTCCCGCCGCCGCCGTCGCCGCCGCGCGCGATTCTCTCGCTGTCACTTAGGGAGGCTCAGCGCGATTTGCGGCCTAATCCCCCGGGATCGCTCGGCCGCCGCTCCCCGAGGGGCCGCCAGATTGTTCCCTTCATAATTGATTGACTCTATTTGCCGGATTGGGACTTCAAAGCGCCGGCGGCGCGGGGGCGCCTGGGAAGGAGCGCGGCCGGGCGGGCGGGGCCTGGGGCTGTCCCGCGGCAGTGTCGCCGGCGTCGCCCGCCCGGGAGGCTGCAGCGCGCCGCGCGCGAGTGACAACGCGGCGACCGAGCTATGGCCGCCGCCGCGGAGGCGAAGCGTGGGCCGGGCGCGGCGCTCGGTGTTTCCCGAGTCCACTCTTGATCCCCTCGCGACCCCCTTCGGGCCTGCAGGGGGCTACGACCCCCACTTTCCAGGTGACAACACCGGCTCCGAGGTTTCTTCATTCTTCATTCACTCTTCCAACACCTTCCGTCCGCCCAGCGCTGTTTCAGGTCCTGCAGATACAGCGAGCCCCTGACCCTGACTCTGGCTCCGCGGGACGTGAGAAACAAGTGACAAATAAATGAGCAGAAAACGAGCCCGGGGGTGTGACAGTGACTGTGGGGGAGGAAGAAGCTTTCTAAGAGGGGTGCTGGCCTGAAGGAACCGGCTGCGGGAAGGTCTGGGGGACCCGCACTGGGCAGAGGGCGAGGTAGGGAGAAGGCCCCGCCAAAGGCACACCCACGGGCAAGTGGGGAAGCTGAGTCTGAACCTCTGGTCGGCCTGACTCCAAAGCCCAAGGCTGAAGCCACACTTTTCATTCTCACCTGCCCGCCGGGGCTGAGCCCCTGCCTCCACGCAGCCTGGCCTGTAACAGAAATGCCCCGGCCTGCGGGCGCAGGCACCTGTGCAACTCCACGCGGTCCGCCCACTGCTGGCCCCCGAGTGGCTCCGTGTCCCGACCTTCTGGACCTGCAGTTGCCCCTACTCCTGAGGAGGCAGGAGCAGGGCAGCCACAGCCAGGCTCCCAGGAATCCCTAGCCCAGACTTGGGAATCCCCAGAAACGCTTAATTAATTCTTGATTACTCACTGTCTCTGCAGCTGCCATTAACCACCTCCCCAGCCTGGGCCCAGTTAGGCCATGTAATTAAATTAGCGCAGCAAGAGCACTTCCAGGCGGGAGCAAGGGACTCCTGCTGGGCCTTGTAGAAGTTCTGGGGGGCTGCTGAGGAAACCAAGGCTCAGAGACACCAAGGGGATTGTCCAGGGTCACTCAGCAGGGCTAGAACTGGGGTTCAAGGGTCCCTCCCCAGAATTAGTTGGCTCCTTCATCCCACCTCCCTTGAGACCTCTACTCTCAGCACATATTTTAAATCTTAAATGTCTTTAAAACAAGAGATTTGTTGCTGTCCTTAATTAGATTTATGCCTTCACTGAGATTTGGGGAGGATACATTTAGGCCAGGGGAGGGGAGACCTGGATTTCTCTAAGGTGGGAGGCAGACGACAAGGGGCTTTGCAGCCTACAGGCTTTTCTCACCTCCAGGACCAAAGGGGTGGGGCAGGGGGAGATAGGGGGAGAATTCTCCTGGCAAGGTGATGGCAGAGGTGGGAGAAGGGAAGGCATTAGAGGCTCTGTCCACAGGAGCTCCCTTGAGGCAAGGTATGGGAGGGAGTCACTTTCCTTTTTACAGAAGAAACCAGAGAAAACAGAATCCAGCCTAAAAGAACACCCTATGGTTGGAAGTATATGCGATGTAAGCCAAGGCAGAGGGGCTGGAGAACTTGGGCTGCTCCTTCAGAGTGAGGAGGGCTGGAGTCTCTACCTCTACATTCATTCGTCAAGCCTCCCTCCCCTACCTCCTACCAAGCATCCTTCCCTCCCTCAATCCTGGGAGATGCTGGCTGACAGCCCTCCCTCCCCCCCCAAACCCAGCTCCTTGTCACTTCAGAAAATCAGAAATAAGCCTTAGTGATTAGAGGGAGACGAGAGTGAGATGGGGCTTAGAGGCCCAGGCTCAGGGAGGTGTTAAGAGGCGAGTGGGACTCAGAGTATTAGGGGGGCAGAGCTAATAGCGTCTCTGGCTGCTCTCTCCCCAGGACTGCAGTATCCAGGGGAGGAGAGAGAAGGGGAGGGGAAGGGAAGGGTGAGAAGATGTGGGGAAGAAGGTGTGGCAGCAGAGAAGCGGGTAAGGAGGTGGGGGCTGGGGGTGGGGGATAGAACTGAAGAAGAGGAGGGAGTGAGACACGGAAGTAAAGGAGAGGTAGTGAGAGGAAAAAGAGAAGGACAAATTAAATAAGATGTCATTTTCTCCTATTTGGTTGAAAAAATGATAATTTTTAAAAAGATAACCCAGTGTTGATGAAAGTAAGGGAAATGGAGACTCTTAGGAATACAAATTGGCACAACCTTGGAGGTTCTGGAGGTAGAGGGCAATTTGGCAGTAATTATCAAAATTTCACATATGCATCCCCTGCGGCCAAACAATTCCTGTTGTAGGCATGTGGTCTCTGTGCACAGCGATGTAAGGACAGAGGTGGTTACTGCAATGATGCTTGTCATTGCCAAACACTGGAAGCAACTCAATGTCCATCCATAGGGCCTGATTAAACACATTACAGTGTACCCAGACCATGGAATACTACATATCCAAGAAGAAGGAGGAGATAGATCTGCATGCACTGACATGGAAAGATGCAGAACAGGGAAAGCAGGTGAGGAAAGAGAAGTACAAATTAAAAAAGATGTCATTGACCAGTGAATAATAGGCCCATAAACAATATGAAGAGTATGGTCCCAATTTGAAGATTTTTTTAAAGACACACTTAAAGCTATGTGGGTGTATGTGGGTGTGAACATATAGAATGAAACATGGTAAAGGAAGGAGAAGCCCCAAATTACTGACAGTGCGATTTATGGGGCAGGGGGTAGAGGGGGGATTTAGCTTTCCATTTGGCATTATATTGTTACAGAATTTTTCTCAAACCATGTCTTGGGTAGGTACACTTAAGAACAATGACTTATTTTAAGGGAGATGAGGAAGGAAAGGGGTGGGGGAAGAATAAGGGGGAAAATAAGGTAGTGCAGGCAGGAGGGAAAGTGGTGGGGGCACTGTCTGCTACAGGAGGGCTGGGGGGGGTGCCAAAAGAGGAACACCAGCCAGGCAGTGCCCAAACGCATTCCCTACCCCTATCCCCAGCACAGAAAATCTGGCTGAGGCCTGAGTAATTGAAGGCTAATTGGGTTTTAGGCTTGTTAATGCTCCTGTGAATGTTTGCACTGAGGAGAGCCAGTCGATCCGGATAAATGACTCCCCGTGGGACACAATGGTTGGAAGAAACACGGAGGAGGAAGGGCCTTATGGCTGATGAGCTGGGAGGCAAAGCTTTTCAGCCCGCTCCAGAGGCTGGGTGGGGGTGGGGTGGGTGCTGTGCCTGGGAGAGCTGGGGAGCCCTTGGACTTCCGTGGGGTGGGGGAGGAGAGGAGAGAGGCTGGTCCCCGGAACTTCTGGGTCTCAGCTCTGGAGGGGGCAGGATCCTGGCAGGCAGCAGTGAGGAGACCCAGCCAGAACCCTACAGACTTCACGGTGGGGGTCTGGTCTCTAAAGGGAGTGAGGGGATAAGTCCAGCTACCAGTGACAGGCACTGAGGCCTCTGTCCTCACCCAGATTGCAGCTTATCTGGCTCACAGAGGGATGAGATCCCTTTTAGATGATTTTCTGGGCTGGGCTGAAGTGGACCCCTTCACACCCACTGGAGTATCCTGCACCTCCCAGGCACAGGCCACGGCCATCCTTCCCTCCCAAATCCCCCTCCGCTGAGTCTCTGCCTGGCCCCATGCCTTGGGCTGGAGGAGCTCTGAGACTCCCTTATCTCCCATCTGATCAGCGGGTGTTGTGGGCTTCTGTTATCCTTGACAGTGGCAGGGAAAGGGCCAGAGGAACTTTGGCCTCTCTCCTTCAGCCTGAAGAGGCCAGATGATGCGAGAGGAGGCGCCGGAAGGGAAGTCAGGCCCAGGCAGCTAAGGAAGAGAGGGAAAACTCTTGAGGAAAACGGAAAGGTTCTGTTTGGCAGAGTTGCTGCTTGGGGAAGTTCCGCATGTGTCATGGGGGCTAGAAACCCCAACTCCCTAGGAACCCACGGCAAGGGCCTTCCATGGGTAATCTCCACCCTGATAATCCGTCCTCTCTTCTCCGGGTCGGAAATACAGGATGTGCTTTTAAAGGATCAGCTGCGCATTTGTTTCCTCCTCCTCCTCCTCCTCCTCCTCCTCCTCCTCCTCAGGCCTGACTTGGGGCCCCTGTGACAAGGCAGGGAAACATTTAATGAGTTTGTATTCCCCAAGAGCACGGTGACTGACAGCCGCCCCAGGGGGTCACCACTCTTCTTGTGTCCTGGAAGAGGATGCAGCAGCTGCGTGCTGTGCTGCTGTGTGCGTGTCCAAGTGAGCGCACGCCTGTGCCCTGTGCGCGTGCACCTGAGGCAGGGCTGGTGAGGGGCTTGCCGCAGCCCCCTTCCCATGCACAGACTCTGCTGCGCACATCTGGGAAAAGGAGAAGAACCTGGGAGACGCCATCCTTGCAGATGGAGCTACCTCTGGGCTGAGCCACGAGCCTCAACCCTCCACCTGGTCTCCTCAGGTCACCCTCCACACACTCAACGAGGCCAGGTTGGTGGAGGGGAGGCCTGAGGCTGCCCACAGTGGGGTTTGAAGGAATCAGGGGCTGTGGTCGATGTGGAGGCCTGAGTCTGCATGGGTAATGAGGCCAGGGACTGGCTTGTCAATAGCATTTAAGTACTTTTCTCCCATTTTCAGGCCAGACTGAATTATTTATTCGTTTCTAGTCAATCGCTGGTAATGTCATTAGCATTTGTCCATCAAAGGTAGGGAACAGAGTGGGAGTGGTCCCCTTCCACTGACCCCCCACATCCGAAACTGATTCTCAAAGCTCAGTCCATCTGGTTTTCTGCCCTTGCACTCTAGTTACCCTGGGACCAGAATTTCTCAGAGGCCCCGCATCCAGGAAGTTCTCTACTCCCACGGAGCTACAACCCTAATGGTACCAAGGGAGCCAGAGAGTGGGTGTTCTTCCCACTGTACTCACACACACACACACACACACACACACACACACACACACACACACACACATTATTAACTCAGAAACCCAGTCCTCCCGCATGCAGGCATCACATGGCTGTCCCAGGTCAGCCAGCCACGGCTGGCAAGAGAAGACCTGGCCGACAGTGGGGTGGGGCCCCTGCAGAACAGGCAGTCTGGGCCTCTTCTCTTGGTCTGGAGGCCAATCTGCCCCTCAGGGTCAGCTCCCAGTGTCCTTCCTCCCCGCTCAAAATAGGTTCCTGCATCAGAGGCTTCTCTTCTTCAGACCAAATTCCCAGGGGCTGACCTGCCTCGGCCCTCAAATTAAGCTCTCAGAGCAAGTTCTTTCTCCTTCTTCCATCAGCTCCCCAGACAGAACCTGCCTCTCCTTTCGGGTCAGGACCCCAGCCTGGCGTCCAGGGCAGGACCTCCCTCCCCACTCAGCCCATGGGGCTGCCTACACCGTCGGAAGCAAAGGGGCCTAAGGAGGAGGGATCCTCGGGGAAAGGACTGCGGGTCCTCACCCAGCATCCAAGTCAGGAGCTCCTGAATCCAGGCCCTTCACCGACCAACCTAATCTTCTTCCATCCTCCAACCCAGCACTTAAAGAAGAAAGCGAAGGGTGAGACTTCTTGCAGAGATTGAGGAAGGAGTGTGCTCCAGGGTGCATGGGCCCATGAGGCTGTGGGGAGCCAGACTGGCCAGACTGAAAGGTCCCAGCTGTGAAACAGTCACAGTGGCAGCCTCAGCCAATCCCATCTCCCAGTGTGGCACTGGCTTTCAGAGTTGTCCCAGAGTGAGGTAGGGAGACCAGCCCTTTGCACTCTGGATTGGCCAGTCACTGGTGGACAGCCCCCAAGAGGGGCACAACCTTAGGTGAGGCAGCTGAGGACACCTGCAGCGGCCAACACTCCCAGCACTGCAGGAACGTCTCTGCCCTGCAGGGCGATCTGGGCAGCGCCACCACATCCACTGCAGACCTTCGGGGCAGCACGGATGGGGCACTGGGGGACAGCTCAGTTCATGGAGATGGAGATAGTTATGAAAGTTGGGGGATGTGGGCAGACAGGGCAGCTTGGGCAGGCACAGCAGTATGGGGACTTTGGGGTTATGTGGAGGGCTGGGGGATGTGGGGGGACAAGGCAGATCAGGATGGTTTGGGGAGACCTCGGGGCACCAAAAGTTTGAAGGACAGAGGGGGCAGTTGGGTCTTCTTCATGCTGCTCCTGCTGGGCCCAGGCAGGCCGAGTGGGTGGGAAGAAGGCCCCCCTGAGCATGGCTGTCTCCTCAGTCGCTAAGCAGGATTAGCCTCCTCTTCCTCAGGAGGAGGGGCTCCGCTCCTGCATCAGCCACCAGCTCTGGCCCTAATCCCCCTCGCTTTCTAATCCACCCACGACTTTCTTAGGCATTAGCGTTGGGCTCTCAGCTCCCTAAGCACCACCCTGAAGATGGGAGCCGGGCTCTGAAGGGAATTAGGCCAGCCTCAGAGGACGGCTTGGCAGACGGCTGCAGGGAGGCTGAGAACGCCACCCACCCCTCAGCCTCTCCTCCTCTGCAGCCCACCCCCTGCCCAGGCAGGGGCCATGGTCTCATGGGGTCCTCCTGGCTCACTGCTAGACCCAGGTGAGGATGGGGGCAGAGAGGGACTCAAGGGGAAGAGGATCCCTACCTTGCAGGTCGATGCTGAGTCCAGGGGAGTGCCAGGCAAGGATGTGAGGGTAACTCACAGCCTGGCAGAGGCAGAGAGATAGGAGAGAAACTGGAAGGTAAACTGAGGCCAGATTGCACAGGGCCTTGGATGCCAGCTGAGGAATTGGGCTCTACTCTGGGAGTGAGGAGGAGTCAGAGTGGGAAAGTGATGGGATTCAGAGCAATTGTGAAGGACTGGGGCAGGGCGGGCAGAGACTGGGCATCAGGAGCCTCTTGCTGTGATGCCAGTGACAGGTGATGAGACCCAGAGAGGACACCAACCAGCACAAGGACACCCAGCACTAGCTCCCAGGTGGCTGAGCAGCACAGTGGTGGCCCTATGTGGCAGCAGGGACAGGTGCAGCCCAAGCCTGACTGGGGGATCCACATGCACCTGTGAGAGAACAGAGCTGGGGACACCCTGGGACAGTCAAGGCAGAGTGACAGCCCATTATCTCGAGGTAGTTGCCTTCCAGGCCTCTTAATCATCCATCACTCCAACTATTAAGAACGGGCAGCAGCAGCCTGGCTGCAGTACAGGACAGGAAGGAGTGGCCGAGTGGGCAGAACCTCCACCTGCCCCAGAACACCCCCGCCCAGTTCAGGCCCTGAGAGTGACCATGGGCTCCTTTCCTAATAGAGTGGCCCAGACACGGAGCTGGGAGGCAGGACAGGGTGCAGGTCTAGGGGTGCCCAGGTCCTGGAAGCCAGGAGGGGTGTATGGTCTATCATGAGCTGCTCTCCGGAAAAATCTGGGTTCTTTCTCTCCCCTTTATACCCATCCCTCCCCATCCCCGGCCTCCAGGCTAAGTTGTCTGCAGATTTTGTTGGGTGGTTATTAATATTACTTAAACCAAGTACTTACTAAAATTCTCCTTACCCTAACTCTTGGGCTAGGCAGCTGCTTTTCACCCATTTTTTACAGATGAGACAAATGAGGCTTAAGGGGAAGTCACTTTTCCTAGACTCACATAGCTAGTGACAACACTGAAACCAGGGAAGCAGAAAGGGAAGAACAGGCATTTCCAATCCAGGAGGGCAGAGCAGTGTCATGGTTGAGGGTATGACTGCTGGCGTCTGATGGTTTGGGGTTCAAATCCATACCCTGCCTGTCTCTTCCCAGCTGGGCCACCCTGAACCCCAGGTTTGTCATTTGTAGATGAGTTAATAAAGCCAGCTCACAGGACCCCTAGGTGAGGGCCTTGTAGGAGAGTACACATGCCGTGTCCCAGTGGGGACTCTAGAGGGACGGTCGTTGCCTACATCCCACGGGGCAGACAGGCAGAAGTGCAGGGGCTGGTTCTCAGCCCTGTCTGCTTCCAGCCCCCTCAGTTACACCCTCCCAGGGGTGGTGGGAGGCAGTTGGGGTCCCCAGACTCCTTGAAGGTGTGAGGAGGGCAGATGAGTCAGGTATTGAGCGGGGGTGGGAGTTCATCCCGGCAGGTCCGTGAGGCCGCTGTCTGGCCGGCCCCTCTCATCGGGCCTTGCTAATGAGCCTCCACTGGATTATCCGCTCCCACCTCCGCTCGGTTTACTCTGTCAAATCGTGTTTGCATTTTAAATGGGAATTTGACAAGACGGGCGATTTGTCTGCTGACGAGGTTAATGGGTGTTAGCCCTGCGGACTGGGGAGGGAGGACCCACGCCCCACCCGCTCTGGCCTCCGCTCCGATCAATGGCCCCGGCTGCTGCTCCTCCTTCTGCTACAGCTGGTTTGGGCCTCACCGTGGCCAGAGGCTGTCCCTGCATCTAGCTCACCACCTCTGGGCAGTCTTCCCAAAAGCACCCTGACCTGGGCCACCACTACTAGTCAGGCTAGGTGGCGTCTTCCTCCACCTGAATGCAGATAGTGTTCCTGAGGGCTGGGCCGTGTCACCCAGTCTCAGACTCAGGCTTCTAGAGCAGAGCCAGATTTTCCCTCACAGTTGGGGTCCCAAGGACTGGGCAGTGTCTCTTCCCTCCTGCCTTCCTCCCTCCCCGCTGTCCCATATGGGACTTGGAACGGAGCCAGCGGGGCTGGTGTTGCCACATCCTGAGTTTCAGTGCTGGGACAAAGACTGGTTGGCAAGAAAAGGTTTTGAAGCCATCGTCTCCAAGCTGGGACCCAACTAGACCAAGCCCCAATGTTGGGGCTCACAGGGGAGCTGGGGACACCCTTCTGAGGCTTCCTGACAGAGCCACAGTTGACCTCCCCCCACCAGGGTCTTTCTCAAGACTCTCCCCACCAAAGCTGAGCCAGAATCCAGCTTTCTGGGACCCCAGCCAGAGTCCAGGAGCTGACCAGGCCAGCATGGGCCGGGACTGTGGGAGAAGATGCCCCGGCCTCCCCCTCCTCCTGGAGGCCTGGCGCCCTTCCCCACCCCAGCTAATGTGCCACAATTACCTCCTAAGTGCCCAAACAAATGTGGCTGCTGGGGAAAGTGACACGGGCTCCAGGTGATGGATTCGTGCCATCGGGGAGCCGGGCGGAGCGGGCCCCAAACGGGGGGGCAACACTAATATTGTATCAGCGTCGGCGCCGGCGCCACGAGCCGGTGATGAATATGTGTCACTTTACACGGCGCACACTCGGGGGCCTGGCTGCGCAGGCATGGAAAATAGAGTGTCTGGGATTAATGATATTGAAAATGATAGAGAGCAGATTGGAAATGGCTTCGCCCGCCCGACCCGCAGAGATGGAAACGTACCTCACAGCTATCTGCCCAGGCCCGGCCCCCACCTGCTCCCCCTCACCTTCCGCCAGCTGCAGAGGCCCACGATGAGGACCCTGAACCTTGGGGCCCTGCCAGCAGCTCCTTGGGATGGCACATCTGGGGGTGGGTACACCTGTGAGCAGAGACAGTGCATCAAGAAAACCTCAGCCCCTGACTCACCTTTGACCTTGGTCCCAGAGGAGCCTGATCCCAGTCACCCACTGAACCTTGGCCTTGTCCACAGACCAAGCCCTGACCCCAGTTCCAGCTGAGCCCTGCCTCTGGCTGCAGATCGGGTCTGGGGAAGCCGGAGTCTCTCACAAGACCAGGAGGGCTGGGGTAGTTGAACAGGGGTGGGAAAGGAGGGTGCAGGGGAGAGGCCAGAGAGCACAGACCTCTCAGTGTAGGGGATCCCACCGCCGAAGGGGAGCTCAGAGCCCAGTCTGTTACTCCGTGACATGGGCTCATGAGCAAGTGAGCAAGTGAACAGGTGGCTCCTCCATGGATGTCGTTCTAAGTGCTCATGTTGCTTTTTATGACCGTGTCTGCACATGTTAAGTATGTGTTTATAGGTGTGTGTGCGTGCATGTGTGCATCTGTTCACAGATATGCCCGTGGGGTTGCGGGGCTGTATCTGGCACACGCAGGAATATGGGTAAGCAGGTTTGTCCGGTTGTGTGCCTTGGTGTGTACGGCACCTATGGGACACTGTGTGTGTGTGTGTGTGTGTATGCCTGTGGGCCTGTGGGGATACATACATGTGTATCTGGGTGTGAGTGCGTGTCTGTGAGGGTGTCTGTATGTTTACCCACAGAGGGAGGGACTCCAGTGTGGGGACTTTAGTTGAGGAAAACTCTCTTTTATGAGGCCTGACCCTGATCATAGGCTAAATTCCCGGCATCAGGGCAAGATGCCTTTCCCTGCTGGAACAGAATCGATCACACTGGAATTTCAACCACTTTGCCAGATGAGCAGCAACCGTGAGACCACTGGTCTAGCCTCAACGTCCATCCCCACGTCAGTCCATCCAAACCAAGCTCAGAGGATGCGCCCAGATCAACACATGATTCCTTAAGCTCATGATGTGGCGGGCTCTGTCTTTGGAAACAGGACAGACTGGCTCCTGACATCATGCAAGGTACATTCCATCAGCTGAGTCAGACTCTAAACCAGTAAACAGATAAGTAAACAAACAGTGACAGAGTTTAAAAAGTGCCACAAAATAACTGCAGAAGACCATGGTAGACATTAATGGGGTGACCTGTCATTTGATGAGATGGTTAGAGTTGGCTCCTCTGTGCAGTGACATCCTAGCCAAGGCATGAGGAGCCAGCCCTGTGGAAAGAGGGGAACAGAGAGTGCAAAGGTCTGGGTACATTCTAGGCCCTGTCAGGAGACCGAAGTCAGAGGAGAGACTTGAGGGGAGGGAAGGGCCAGAAGGGAGTTAGGTTTTGTTCTCTGTGGGATGTGGAGCCCTGGAAGGATTTAAGCAAGAGAGTGCCATGATCTTAGTTGCATTTTTTAGTGATCACTCTGCTGGGTGGAGGAACAGTTAGAGGTGTTGAGGGCAGAAGCTCTGGATCAGCCCCAGGCCCGGGGGCCACACCCCCCTGCACCAGCTGTGGCTTGCACACACCATGGTCACCCTAGTCCCACCAGCTGTCCCACCAGGACTTCACTGAGTCCTTCCCAGCACATCCTGGGGGCCTTGCCCAGCCCACTCTGCCCCAAGTCCTTCCCCTCTACCCCTGCCTGGACCTTCCTCTGCCTCACGCTCTGTCCCACAGCATTGCCTGGAAATGCTCTCTTCCCAAGACCACCTGGGTGTCCCCAGCTCTGCTCTCATCCAAAGACTCAGTCCTGAGAAAGTCAAGGTGTCAGGGTGTCAATGAAGATAGGAGACAAGGAGGGTGCCTCAAACTGGCGGGGAGAAGCCCGGGTCTGAGGAGAGAGCCCCACTTCTGAAGGAAGAAGCACAGCTCTCAGGGCAGCCCCACCCCCAACTGTGGGCATGCTGAACACGCTGGCCAGTGTCCCCACAGGGTCCTATCACACTGCACGGCAGAAGGCTGCCTCCTGCAGGGGGCAGGTCACCACCAGCGCAGCATTGGCACATGGGAGGCCCACGGGAAATGTAAGGGGGCAAAGCTGGTGACCTGACTCCACCGCAGGCTCCACACCCCCCTAATCCTGCACAGGTGCATGGAGCCCCTAGCAGGCAGGCTCCCAGTGGGCAGTGACTTTTGTATTTGGAGAAGGGAGGAAGAAGGGCTGAGCCCTCCCTGGGGCCACCTCTCTACCCTCTCTGCTCCAGTCTCTCTTCTGCTGCTTGCTCGCTTTCTCTTGCAATCTCTCTCGATCTCTCTTCATCTCTCTGCTCCTTTCTCTCCCTCCTTCCCTGCCTCTCTCTCCCTGAGTCATTTGCGGAGCAGAGATGGCCTAGCCCATCTGGGAGCGAGAGCGCGAGCGCAGCCCGGTGACGGAGGCGCAGGTAATAGCCGAGTGCTGGAGAGAGACGTGGAAATTTATGACATTGAAAATGACTGAGAGGGAGTGTGTGTGTGAGTGTGGGAGAAGGCGAGGGCAGGGGAGGGAGGGGGAGGGAGCTCGCAAGCGCTCTCTCACACACACTCCCAGCCCTACCCCTCCCTCCGAGGGAGACCAACCTTGTGGAGAGGACATGGGGAAGGGGGAGGGGGTGGCCAGACAAGAGACAAAGGCAGACAGACAGACAGACAGGTGGTAGGAGGAGAGAGCAGGTGGAAGGAGGAGAGTGACAGAGCAAGGGGAAGAACAACCAAGGGAGAGATGACAGGGTACCTGGCCTGGTGCTGGCCCTGACCCTCCGGGAGCTCTGCTCTGAGGGAGGGTATCTCCTGGCTCACAGGAGCTTGGAGTCTGAGGTCTGAGCTGGAGATTATCTAAAGGATGAGGCCCAAAAAAGGCCAGCCATGCTCCAGGTTGCACAACAGGCTGGTGGCCAAGCAGGGCCTGAACCCAGGGTTCCTTCCTCCCAGCACGGACTCCATGCCCCCAGGAGCTGGGATGTGGACAGCCAGGAAACAGAGGGACAGGGATGAGATCTTGCAGCCAGCCCCCAACAGCTCTTCCCTCTGGACCATAGGAGGCAGGGTAATGGCCAGAATGACCTCCTCACTTTTTTTATGTGGTCAGAGGAAAATCTGTTTCCTTAGGGTGCTAAGCCCATAATCTCCTCTGCCCCAGCCACCTCCAGACCCACCCCCGGGATACCATTGCTGAGGAGAGGAATAATTAGACATCCTCCAGAGAGCTGAGCCCCTTGCCTCCGGTGTGACCACCCCAAACTCAGCAGACCACGCTCCGCCCCCTCACCCCTCTCTGCTACCTCTTGGCTCTAACACTGCTGGGCCCCTCCCAGTCACCATGCCTTAACCCTTAACGCAGGTCTCCGTCCTTTGCTTGGATCCCCTCCCTGTCTAGGCCTCAGTTCCCTCATCTGTAAAACAGGAATAATAACACCCACCTATGCCCATCCTCTTGAGCTAGAGAAGCAATGCCAGAGCTCAAGGATAGACCTCAGTCTCCCTAAGGCTCTAGATTCTTCTCCACTGGAGACTGGGGGTCATCTTAACTCCAGAGGAGCTTTCAGTAGTTCTGGCTGACTGGGTAGTGAAAGTGGAGGACACAGGACATCCCCACATGCAGCCTTCTCCCAGGGAAGCTGGTATATCAGAAACTTGAAAGGCAGGACCCTCCACTCCCAGGTCTGGGAGAAAGCTGAGGCATACGACAAAGTGGCACACAGCCAAGCAGGGCCAACCAGGCTCTGGTCTACCAGCCGGACTCTAGCCAGGTACCAGCCAGGCCCCTTGTCCTGCCAGATGTGGGCAGGCCAGTGTCTTAGGGCTCTTAGAGACCTTGCCCCTACCCCCAGCACCTGACTGAACAGGTGTCCAAGTTTCCCCAATTGGAAAGCAAAAGAGGTGACCCCCCACTCCACAGCTCTGCCCTCTTCTCCCTAAGAGTTTTCCATGGAGGCCCCATCTCCTCCCCTCTCTCTTCTCCCTCTCCTGCTCTATAGCACTCAGGAAACCTTCCCAGATTAACCTCTCCTGGCCCAGGGCATCTGAAGAGGCTATATAGTGCAATGGTTGAAAGCACAGCTTTGGGGCCAGAAAAGCCCCAAATCACAGCTCTGTCCCTTGGCTGGGTGACCTTGGGCTCATCAGGTAATGTCTCTGAGCCTTATTTCCTCATCCACATCTGGCAAACCTGGCTATAAATAGATGTGATGGAGAGAACACGAAGTCAGGTATGTAAAGCGACTGGCACAGATGAGGTGCTGGGCAAGTGTCGGCTGGCACCTGTCCCCGCACTCCATGCCACATGTAGCTGTGTCTCGGCTTTCTGCCGCACTTACAGGGACCAGGCTGAGAGCTGAGGGTGGGAAGAGGAGAAAAAGCAGCAGCAGCAGCTTCAGGAGAGCCCTGCTCACTTAGGAGAGATGAAGCCAGAGCTACAGTGGGAGAGACTCGGCTTAGCCCTGAGCAGGGATTCCTCTCTCACTTGCAGACCCCGGAAGCAAATTTCAAAGGCCTCGCCTGGGCCAGTCTGCTCTGCAGCCCATGTCCTCCTCCTAGAGGCAGCTCGGAGGCAGCAGCAGCCACCCTGTCTGGGGAGCAGTGGGGGAGGTGAAGAGTTCACCGGGCTCAGGGGCTGTGGGCCGCAGGCCTCCCACCCAGCCCCGGTGTCCTGGCCTAGCCCATTGTGGCCGCATAAAAGGTGACGGATGGTTAATAGGGGAGATAACGGGATTCATAAGGGAAATTTATCGGTCACTCCGGTGGTATAAATATGTTTATAGCAGACCAAGGGGAAATGAAGAAGCCCCAATAAATCACAGTGAAGCCACCAGCCACTAATAGGCGAGCAGCCGCTGGAACCCCAGCGTTGGCAATTGCAGACACCCCCCTCTGGCTGCCTGCTAATGGTGTGGCGGGGCTGCAGACTTGTCAAGCCGGACAGACGCCCAGCCCACACTGCACCATGGCAGGGACATGACCCCAGGGGCTGCCCCTGCTGGACCTGAGCTGACCCACCCATTGCACGGCCACGCCCCTGCCCAGTCTGGGCTCAGCCAGGCTAGAATTGCTGAGGGAACAGGGACTCCCTGGTACAGGGGTTAAAGAGGCTCTGGAGTCAGACCTGGCTTCAAAACTTGCTGCTGCCACCTCCCAACCACTGCCTCTCTTGGAGTTCTAGCAAACTCAGAATGCAGTGGAGAGAGAATCCACTACCATAATGCTTGGCACCTTGTAAGCCTCAGTAAATGGCAGCTATTCTTATTCTCGCATTAGACAGGATCTTTTCCTCCTGGGAAAAGTGCTATGCCGATGTGAGAACATTAACAGAAAAGTGGATAGCACTGTCCCCATTTTATAGATAAGGCACTTGAGGCTTAGAAGAAGCTTGCCTGAGGTCACACAGCTAGAAGAGAAAGGCTCTGTTTGCTTCCCAAGTCCAGACTCTTCCCCTTGCCCTGATGTAGGCCCTGCTCCTTCTTCAAAGTTTCTAGGGGCTTCCTGTCCCCCCCTCCCTCCAAAAAAGGCCAAGGATTTCCAGGGCCCTGGGGCACTCAGGTCAAAGCCCTGGTGCTCTAGCAGTGACTTGCGGTGGGGTGCAGATGGTGCTGGCCCTCAGCACGCCCCACCCATCCCTTCCCTCCTTACTCCTCCTTCACAGCCAGAGCACCAGCGAGCACTGGACTCAGTTACTGTGACCCCCTCCCCCACTGTAGTGGTTTGAAGCCTTCTATCTGGTCTGTTCCGGAGGCCCATCCCTGGTCCCACCCACCCAGTCTCCATCACAGTCTCTCATTCAGCAAGCACTAGGGACCTTGCCCTGCAGGGCACAATACTGAGCAAGGTGGACAAGGCTGCCCCCGTGGTGCTTGCTCGCTGCCTGGTAGAGAAGTCAGGTCTGGATCATTCCCTACATCAGGCTCCATCCTCACTTTGTCCCAGTTCCTCGTCCCCTCCTCTCTTCACTCATGGTCACGCTGTCCAGCCTCATTCCTCCCCTCCACAGTGGACAGTGCTGCTGCCTGCGCCCCAGTCTCCTGCCGGGATGGCTGGCCCCTGCACACTACCCCCATCCCTTCCGGGCCGTATCTACCCCCAAAGCCCCAGCCTAGGGGCCTCCCTTCCGAGCGCGCAGCCGGCAGTTCAGAGGGCGTGGGTCCTGGCACGACACCCAGGGGAGGGCCTTTGCGGTCCGAGGACCCACTGCCCCGCGCCTGCTCCGGGGAGGAGAGAGGCAGAGCGGCCTGTGCCCCTCGTCGGATGTCCGCGCGTCTCGTCTCGCCAGATCTGTCTCTCTCCTGCGTCTCTCCGTCTCGGCCGGCTCCGGCTCTCCTCTCCGGGTCTCGGGCCCGGTTGCTCCGTCTCTCTCCCTCCCGAGGCCCCCTCGGCAGCCGGGCGGGCGGGGGAAATCGCTCCGTAAATAGGCGGATGGCCCCGGGCGCTCCGGGCGCAGACACTCGTTTTTAGAGCCGGTAATTGACTCCTTTCAGTTGATAATTCATGGCTTGCATATGCGCTTTAATGCGGGCGCCCGGGGAGGCGCGCGGGCGGGGCGGCCGGAGTGCGGAGCCGCGGGCGGCGAGCCCGACTCGGCCTGGTCCGCGCCGTCGGGCCGTGCGTGTCCGCGGGAGGAGCGGGCGCTCCGCCGGGTCCGTCTGCCCGGCCCTCCCGAGGTCGCGCGGGGTGGCGGAAGCGGGATGTGCTGGGTGGGACCGAAAGGCCCGGACAGTCCCTGGGCCGGTGGCGGGCGGGAAGCCCACGGACGGATCCTTCGACTGAACCAGGGGGAGAAGCGGGGCACGAGGGCACTCTTCTCCATGCAGCCAAAGGGAAACTGAGGCTTTAACCCGGCATCGCCCAGTGCAGAAACAAGACCAGAACTCAAGGCCCTCTCTTTTCTAAAGGGACCTACCTAGTCAGGGGCCTCAGTCCCAGCTTTTGTAGAACTGCCCCTCACCTGGGAATGCTCCTGTTTCTGAGCTAACTCCTCCGCCAGGCCGGTTGCTCTGGCCTGCTGCTCTCTCGCAGACACCCCCATCAGGGTTGGCTCTGCCCTGTGAATTCTGGGCACAGACACCCAGACCTGGGTAAGCCCCTCACCCACGGTGACTCCCAGGCTGGAGAGGGGTGGCCCAAGTCCCTCTCACCTGCTCCTTGAGCTTCTGCTGACGGTCTCACCCTGAGGCTGCGGCAGATGTGACCTTCGGCTCCATTTAGAGGCTAGAGAAGCTGGGACACTTACACAAGGTCTCAGAGGAGGCAGAGCCTGACCTGGATGAGTGTGTGCCCAGGCCAAGCCCTGCATGGTGGGACTAATGGGAGTGGGAAGGGAAGGAGGAGGAGATGCCCTGGTCCAGCAGATCCCAAAAGTACCCACACAGGGACCTCAGAGAGTTCCCCCCAGCAAGGAGCTCTGAGAATGCAAATGACCTGCCCACAGTCACAGGCCAGGGAGTGGTTTCAGATGAAGATGGTGCTGGCAGGAGTCAGAGCTTAGAGGTCAGCACTGGAGCTAGGACTGGGGAGGAAGAAGGTTGTTGACCCCAAACATCAGCTCAAGAGATACTAGAGAGAGCCCAGCCTGAAGTCTGGCCCCAGGATAGGGCTTCCCATTTACTCAGCCCTTTGAGCTGGTATCTGCCACCCCCTTTCCCCAAGCTAATTTCAGCCAAAAATAGAATTCCACCCCCTGCATCTTAAAATTTGCAAATGTCTAACATAAAGCCAAAGCACTTGGCTAATTCCTGCATCCCCAACCCCATCCTTGTTCCTCCAGCTGCGCAATGCAGTTGGATAGGATATGACCGTGGAAGTCCGGTGACAGTGGGGTGAGAGCATAAGGCAAGGGCTCTCTGGGCTGTGTGAAGCTCAATGCTGCCCCCTGGTGTCCAGACCGTTGCGGCAGTCCAGGGACGCAGGGAGAAGAGGCCAAACGCGCTAAGGTTTGAGAACCTTTCTGCCTCCTGCCTTCTCCAAGCCCCTTAGACATGCATCTTAGCAGGGAGGGAGGACAGGGATGGAGCCCTGCTCAGCCCTGTCTGAAGGGAAACCCTGAGCCTGTATTTCTAGTAGAGATATCAGACTCTAGAAGAGCTAGAGACAGGGGGAGCCACAGTGAGGTCAGCAGCAGCTCTGTCCAGCCTGCACCTGGACACCCACATGGTTCTTTCTGTGGTAGGCAGAGTCAGGCCTGACCCTCTGGTGTGGTTCCTGGGGTCTCCATCTGAGTTAAATTCTTTTAACTTGGGCCTTTTTCTGCCTGAAATTCCACCATTTGTGCTCAGAGGAGGGACTCAACAAATGTAGGATGGATGGGTGGATGGATGAATTCCATTCCTTTGCATTGATATATTTTCTGCAGGAGATCTGTGCCATCACACACAGGGAAGAGTGAGTTCATTAGTGTGCCTAGTTCATCAGAAGTTGGGCTACAAAGAGGAATGGGATAGGAGAAAGGAAAGATTTGATAGGGGGAAGACCTCAAGAGAGTTCAGATGAAAGGAAAGTCATGATGGGGTGAGGAATCAAGGAAGGCTTCCTTGAGGAAGTGGCATTTGACACAGGGCTTGAAGGAAGAATAGAGGCCCAAAGGCAGAAGCATACGGTATACTTGTGCTGGCAAGAGGGCTCCAGTTTGAGGGAAGGAGTGAGGCAGTGCTGTGATAGAGTCATGGCAGAGGAGGCTATGGAGGGTCTTGGGGTAGGAGGTGCTGAATGTCACCCCCTGTCATCAAGGGATCAGCACTTGGTGGGAAAAGCACTGGACTGTGGGCCAAGGGTCTGGGTTCTAACCCAAGGTCCATTCCGACTGCATTCCACTCCCTCAGCCTTGCTCTCTGGAACTTTCTCCAGATATCAGTGGAAGCCATGCCAAGTTCTTCCTCAGGGTGATGTCTAGAAATCACAGCTTGCAGAATGGTCAAGCGGGCAGGTACCATGGACCTTATAAAATCTAAACCCCTCAATTTGCAGATGAGAAAACTGAGGTCCAGAGAGGGGAAGTGACTTCCCAGCATCACACAGCAAGCCAGTGGCAAAGCCAAGACTTGGACCCAGGGCTCCAGGCCTCTCCATCTGGGGTTCTTTCCCCTCTGCTACAATCTGGGGTAGCACCTGCGGGACTGAGCTGGAGGAGAGCAGCTGGAGACAGAAGGCCACCAGGAGGCTACAGCCCTACCCAGACCAGAGATCACGAGGCCAGACAGTCAGAAGTGTTTATTAAGACCTTCACCCTGCTCCCCATCTTGGGCTGATCTGGGGAGTCCGTGTATTAAGCACCACACAGAGGGACCACAAAGAAAAGGAATGTGGTAGGTTCCTAGAAGAGACATGAGGTGGATATGGTATTCATGAGAAGCTAGGGGCATTGGGAGCAGATTTGGGTGAGGATCTATGGAGATCTCCAGGAAAAGGAGTGGCCTGTCACTCAGGCCCCCTCTGGTTCTTGACCAAGGTCTCCACCTCCTTCATGAACCGGAGACACAGCTCGTCTTCCCAGGGCAAAGCGATGCACTGCACAGCCACTGGAAGTCCCACGGATTCTCTCACAGCCTGCCAGGAGAGAGAGTCTCAGAGCTCAGAGCCTGATTCCTGCTCACAGGCCACTTGCCCTCCTCACCACCCATGCTGTTCCAGGCCTCAGTGCCAAGGGCTGGCCTAGGTGATGCCTTAGTCCAGACTTCCCATCCCTGATCTATCTTAAGGCAAAGATGTCCTGCATCTTGGAGTTCCAAGCTTCCTCAGCAATCAGTGAAACTTGAAAAGACTGCTGTGATTTTATTTTGTCTATAATTTTCCAGGGTTAATATGTAAAACTTGCTCCCTGTGCAGAATGCTGCCTAAAATGATGAAATATAAAGCTGAAAGCCAAGCATCCACCCAATGTTCACAGCAAGGAAAAGAAGAACATGCAAGTCCCTGACTAGAGCCTGGTTATATTTCTACAATGAAAACATTGCCTTGACCCAAAACACAGGCCCAGGAACATGGGGACTAAGCCTGAGCCCCTACCACGAAATCCACACATACTTGTAGTAATTCAAACATGTTCATTGCTTTATGATGATGATATCATAAAAGCCCTTATGTGCCTTTGTCTCTGGAGCCAGATCTCCTGGCTTCAAGAACTGGCTCCTCCACCTCAACTGGCTGTGTGACTTTGGTCCAGTGCCTTAGTCTGTGTGTGCCTCCATTTTCCTCATTTGTAAAACCTCACAGGAGAGTTCTGGGATTTAATGATTTAATATTTATATACAGCACTTTAAACAGCTCCTGGAACAGAGTAGGAGCTCAAGACACATGAGATAGTGTCATTATTATTATTTTCTCAGAATTCAGGTCAGCAGTTCCACTGGGTAACTCTAGCACTAAAATCAATTTCCAGAAAAAGTAAGTTACTGTCTAACTCAGACACATGCATACTTTTCAGAGTCAGTCTCTTTCCCTCTCTCCACTTCTCCCTCTCACCATAATCAGGGCTGTTATTTTAGACCCTGCAGTTAAATAGGCCCAGGGTAATATTTCCTTTTATGAAACCACCGCTGAGTTAATAATAGTTTAGCATTTATTGAACGCTTCCTATACACAAGGCCTTATGCTAAGTGCTGCACTCCCTTTTTCGGTTTAATTAACCTTTAGCACAACCTTTTTCTTCCCATTTTCCTGGCCAAAAAAAGCTGGGGCTCTGAGATAGGCGATGTCCAGTCCAGTAAGCTCCTAACCAAGGCTCTTGCCCTGCGCCACCCTCCCAGCCTCTGGGATCAATTTTCCCTGCAGAAGTACCAAGAAGAGCACTGGTCTTGCAAAGTTTTCTCCCCTGACAAGGATGGGGCTGACATGGACGTCAAATGGTGTCCCCTTGAGGATGGGGTGAAACTGCAGCAGAAGTGATAAAGGGTAAATACTAGGAAGGACCAGCCCCACCTACGCTCTCTGCCCCCACCCCCACAGGGACCCCCAACTCGGACTGACCAAGAATCAGCCCTGGTTTGTCCCCCTGAGGGAGAGGCTTCGAGAAGAGAAGGAAACTGACCTCCTGGAAATTTCTGTCAGAATTATCTCCGTAGTACCCCTTGTAGAAGGCCAGTTCCTCCTCGTCCTGTGACGTGACGGTAGTGACAGGCAGCACGCCCACGGGAAAGTCCAGGATGTTGTACAGGAACATGTAGGAGGCGCTTGCTGCGGGAAGATCAGATGAACCCAGGAAATCAGTCCCGTAAGACTCGGGGCGGCCGGGGAAGAACGCGGGCGCGCGCCCCCTCCCGGTCCTTCTCGGAACTGCAGCCCTCGGGCTCGGACGGGCCGGCGGGTGCCGGTCATAGGCTCTTCCCCAGGTGGAGGGAAGGGGGCAGTTGGCACTGCTGAAGCCTTACTCCGGGCCAGGCACTGTGCTGGCCTCCTCACAGTGCTGATCCCTTGAATCCTCTCCCTGCCTGTGAGGTGGGGTTACCTAGTCCCTGTGGACAAATGAGAACATCCAGGAGGCAAACAAGTAAGGTAGCTTTTCTAAAGGGTACAGGGCCAGTGGGTGGCAGAGGATTAGGCCCTCCTGTGTACTGGACTCCAAGATGGGGGGCGTACAGTATCACCCTGAGTTGAAAAGACAGTTCCTCTGCAGCAGCCGCCTGTGTACGAGCAGAACCAGGTGTGGGATGTGCCTTTGGCCTGCCACTGTGGGGGACTCAGGAGGACATGTTTTTAAGCTCAGGGGAGAGAGTCCAGGATTGGGGTTGGAACTGGGTTTCATATGCTTTGAGCAGTACCTCTGAGACCAGAATCTGTGCATGGGCCCCAGGGGGCCCTAGCTACTGTCCTGTCTTGAGCCTGCATTTCAGGTGGGCTGGACTGAAGATACCTTCTAATGTGGTGACAGCAGAGAGCATGTTAAGAGTAAATGGAGGTGCGAAGTGTAAGAAGCCAAACACAAAAGCCTCATACCTTTTGATTCCATTTATATGAAATTCTAGAAACGGCAAAACTATAGTGACAGAAAGCAGATCAGTGGGTGCTGGGTAGGGGAAAGTGACACGAGGGACACGAGGGAAATTTAGGAGTGATGAAAATATATATTCTATCAATTCTGAAGATATATACTTCTGATTATAGTGGTGATTATACATCTGTATACAATTCTCAACATTCATCAAATTACACACTTGAAATCTGTGAATTTTAGTGTGTGTAAATTACACTTCAATAAAAGTTCATTTAAAAAGTAAATGGAGCCGGGCGCAGTGGCTCACGCCTGTAATCCTAGCACTCTTGGAGGCCGAGGTGGGCAGATTGCTCGAGGTCAGGAGTTCCAAACCAGCCTGAGCAAGAGCAAGACCCCGTCTCTACTATAAATAGAAAGAAATTAATTGGCCAACTAATATATAGAGAAAAAAATTAGCCGGGCATAGTGGCACATGCCTGTAGTCCCAGCTACTCGGGAGGCTGAGGCAGAAGGATCACTTGAGCCCAGGAGTTTGAGGTTGCTGTGAGCTAGGCTGACGCCACGGCACTCACTCTAGCCTGGGCAACAAAGCGAGACTCTGTCTCAAAAAAAAGAAAAAAGAAAAAGTGAATGGAAATTGAGAGTGACTGCTAACAAGTACTAGGTGTCTTTTTGGGGTGATGGAAATGTTCTGGAACTAAGTAGTGATGGTGGTTGCATGACACTCAGAAATACCAAAAATCATTGAATTGTACACTTTAAAATGGTGAATTTATATTATCTGACTTTTATCTCAATTTAAGAAATTTTTTTAAAAAGTGAATGGAGACAAAAGTCAAGCAGCTGAAATAGGAATTAGGAGCCCTGGATTCCCAATCTCAATCCCATGGGACCCAGTGCTCTCTCACTTGTGGCTTTGGCAGGATAGCCGATATAGAAAGCAGGGTCCAGCGATGGTGCCAGCAGCACGTCCAGGTCCAGGGACCTCCACTTGGCTATGAACTCTTGCTGATAGTCCTAAGGGATGGTGAGGGGTGAGAGGGGAGGACCACCAGGGTTCACTGTCTGTCAGACACGGTCAGGTGCTGCCAGGCGGAGTGGGGCACACAGCAGGAAGCACTCTTGGGCTGTGAGATAGCTGGGGAGGGTCAGGATCTTCCCAGGGACTGAGGTAAAGGGATGGGAAGGGGACTCTCAGGCTGCAATAATTTGGGGACAATGCTTCACAGAGATGGAATAGAATAACTTCTATATATGGGGAGGTCACTAAGCCTCCCCATCCAGGTCCAGCTGGGCCTCCCCTGCAGGCCAGGCCAGAGCTCTGCCCCCTGTCTGGCCACTCAGGTCACCACCCAGGTCCTGTGGCCCCAGCTCCAGCACCCCTTGAGGTCTTCCTAGGCACACTTTACCTGCACTGCTGCCTGCTGCTCCCACAGTTTCTTGGGTGTCCTGGGGAAATGAGGAAGACTCTGAGAAGGTCAAAGGTCAGCATGGGAGGGTCTCATTTTATACAAATAGGAATCTGGCACTCATGGCCTTAGTGTAGGCTGCAAATCACTGAAGGGCTGGAGGTGATTCGGTATCTTGTCCCCCGTCCAAGATACCCTGCCTGCCCAAGGTCCCCAAGAGCATACCTCCTCTGGTCAACCTCTCCACTCCACCAGCCACAGGGACTCATAGGCCCCCCAGAGGCCACAGGCTTCTTCCTCTAATCTGTGAGGCATCTGGTTAGCCCTCAGGCCACTCCAGCTCGGTTATACCCAGTACTTCAACTCTAACCCCCACCAGGCCAACCCCAACAGCAAATCCAGAATCTCCTCCCAACCTCACCTCTAACCCTAACTCTAGCCCCACTCCAGTTCCAACCCTAATCCCAACCCTGAATCCAAGTCTATCTTCACCACCAACCCCAACTCAAACCAATTCCAAACCCAGCCAAAATCTAAGCTCAACTTCAGCCCCAACCTTTACCTCAACCTGACCCCAATTCTAGCCTTGACTCAGATCTTAACTCCAAATCAAATCCTGGCCCTCAACCAGCCCCAATCCCACTGCCAATCAAAAGTCTTGATCTAACCCTAATGTCAAGCATGATCCCAAAACCCTAACTAGACTCCAAAATCCAAATAGTTCTCCCCCAAAGTGGACACCACCTCCAGCCACATGCCCCTCACCCAGTTCCCACCACCCTGTGGACAACCTTTGTGGGCCAGAGCTGGACCTGAGGAGACTCACCCCACACCACAAGTCTCTTCCAAAGCCCGGCTAGCTCGGGGGTCCTAGAGGTGGGATGAGAGGGAGGAGACCACCTTCAGAATCCACAGAGGAGCAGCCAGCCTGCTTAGGTCGGGGGTCCGGGAAGGGCACCACTGCTCAGCACACTGACACGGAGCCCTCTGCTCCTCAACAAGCCCCCACCACTTCACCAGCCCTGAGCCCACTCTAAGCGCCCCCTGCTCTAAATCTCCTTCCCCTCCTGAGCCTCTGCCCCATGAGTACCCCCTCCTTTATTTCTTCTTCCCCTTTTTGAACCCCTCTCTGAGCCACCCTCTCCCTCTGAGAGCCCCCCACCCTCCCTGAGCCCCATCCCCTCTCTGGACCATCCCCTCGCCAGACCCCCCTCTGAAGCCCTCCCCATGCATGGCCACACTCACTATGTACTTCAGGATCCAGACCATGAAACGCTTGACAGGGTCTGGCAGGCGTAAACGGCTGACCATCTCCTTTATGCTGGGGTCCACAATGTCCCCTTCTCTGAGGAGCCAGTCACATATTGGGTCCATTAGAGCCTTTCAGTCTTGGTCTGTCCCCACAGTGGGACCCACCCAACTTCCCCTCCATAGACAAGAGGGAGGTCAGAGCCAAAGACACACTTCTGCTCCGGCCCTGCCCCTGGGACTCGTGCATCCTAAAGACGTGGCCTGAGTGGGTGCCTTGTGGCGTAAGGTCACACTGTTAGCCAGAGGCATTCCGGCCCAGGCCTCCAGTTCCCCTCTTGGAGCTTGGATTGGCTTCAGCCCCCCTGCCCATCCCCATTCAAGTCCCAACAGATGACATACAATTTCTCCAGCAGGGTGGCCCCTCCATCGCCATACAGACCCCCAAAGTACAGGTGTTCGATGGCATACTCTATGCGAGGAATGGAGAAGGGGATGACCTGGAGAGACACAAGCAGCCCAAATTGTCTAAGAGCCTGGAGCTCCTCTTCATTCCCCAGGATTTAAAGGGGGATGCCACACCACCCCTTCATCTCCGTCCACCTCGGCCCCTCAGCAGGGCATGGGAGGCCCGTGTGGCCGACCCCTCTCCTGCCATGCCCACACCCTCAGCCCCACACAGCAGATGCAACACAATTAGGGCAGCCCTCATTTCCTGCATGCTTCACCAGATCCAGCCAGTGTGCCAAGTGCTTGTCCTATGGGACCTCGTTTAATCTTCACGGCCACCCCATGTGGTAGAAAACTGAGACTCGAGGAGATTGAGAGACTGGCCCAAGATCACATAGTAAGTGTGTGGTCAACCAGCCGTTCTCAAAGAGGACATGGGGCCAGGACAAGCCACTGGGGGCAGGGGAGGTAGAGGTTGGGCTGGGGGTGGGGATTTTCAAGACAGAGCTCCATACAGCCATCTGATGGAGACAGAGAACCCAGGCTAAAGGAATTATAGGATTGGGTCCCTAAGTCTCCACCACTGAGGGGAGAAGGCACAAAACCTTAATGCCTTCCCTACAGGATGGGGCTCGCCCTGCCCCCACCTCATCAGTCTTCTCCAAGAAGCTCAGGAAAAACACAATTGTCTAAGCAGCCCAAATTCAGACATAACCTCCTATATCCCCAGGGATGGCCCAGCCCAGCATGCTCATACCAGTCCCACCTCTCTCCCCACCGGGGCTAGGTGGAGCCTACCTGGTGTCCTGCATCTTGGAGCAGCCTGGAGGTGAGCTGCACGGCCCTGGCCATGCTAGGGGATGGCTGGGTATAGCCGTCTGATTCGTAGTAGCCGATTCGAAGGGGCCGGTTACTGGAGTACACCTGGGGTAACAAGGGGCTCAGAGGGGAGATTGGGCTGGGGACAAGGTAGCCTCACTCTCTCCAGGGGCCACATTTGTAGGGCAGGGCCTTGGGCCATAGCTGTCCTCACCCAGGGGGAATCCACATGGACTTCCCAAAAGACCCTGGGAGCTTCCCTATATGCTCTGCAGGTCTAGGTGCTCTGGGGAAACACTTGGAAGAATGAGAAATGAATGGGGAGATGGGTGATTGGATGGATGGAGGGGTTGGGTAGATAGATGGTAGATAGATTCATGAGTGGGTGAATGGATGCATGTCTGAGATGGTAGGTAGGTGGCAGAGGGTTGGATATATAAGTGGGTGGGTCGATGAATGGATGGCTGGAGTTAAGTGGGCAGGTGAGCAAGTAGATGAATAGACACCAGTATCTTTAAGCTAAAGAACTGTTAGAAAAGGATGAAGATGGAGAGATCAATTGGGACAAATAATGGGTAGCAGACAATGATCCCAGGTTGGTGATGAATGCTAGGACGGTGGTAAGGAATCAGATGAACAGACACTGCTGTGTGGCAGACAGAGACTCTGCCCTATTGAGCGGGTTCTGGACTCAGATAAGGTTGGGCCCAAGGCCAGCTCTGCCAGTTACTAACTATATGATCATGTCATTGAGTCATTTCACTTCCCCTCAGTGTCCTCACCTATAAATGGGAAGAGCAGTGCTCATCCTACTGAGCGAGTGTTAGGATGAAATACAAAGAGCCTGACACATAGTTGGCACAAATAAATGTTGTTGAGTGAATCTATGAGTAATTGAAGGCTGCCAGAGCTGGAAGGGCCTGGACCAATCTTCCAGTCTAGCCTCTTTATTGTCCTCATGGGGAGGCTGAGGCCTACAGAAGAGATGTGACTTGGCCAGGGTTACCTAAAGGGTTAAGAGCCCAGCTTAACTAGATACCAGACTCTGAACCACACCTGCTGAGTATTCTGCCTGCATATGTTCCCTCTTTGGGTGCAATTATAGCTATAGCTCCAGATAGCCAAGAGGCCAAAGAAGCTGATATCCAACAGGGGTGGGACACAAACAGGACTGAGCATATGGGCTTCCTGCTCACTACACCCTGGGATGGGAAAGGAGATCTTTGCAGGGGATGGTAAGATGCAGACAGGTAGGTGAGGCATGATGGGAGGGGAGGGGAGGGAGCCCCCCAGGTCTGCTACCCCAACCAGCTTACCTCCTCCCTGAAAGGCAGGGGAGGCACAGTGGGGTCCAGCTGGTGCATGTTTTCACTCAGCAGGGCGCGCATGCACAGTGCCAGGCTCTCCACATCCCGGGCCATGGGGCCAGCCACTGTGGTCACTGCATGGGGAGCAGGAGGGGGAGGCAGACACCTCATATTCTTTCTGCTTTGGGGATCCCTACTGCCTGGCCTCAAAGGATGGGGCCAAGGGCCATAACCAGGACCAAAGGAAAAAGTCTTGGTGCCATCCTGGGCAGAGATTGAGGACTGGTTCCATTGGTAGATGGACCACAGCAACTTTGGTGCCTGATGGGAGAATCTCATCTGGGACAGAGCATCAGGAGACCAGCAGGAGAGATTAAAGCTAGATAATAGGAAGTGCTGCTCAGTGGGACAAGGACCACTGGACTAGGGGAAGCCAGGTGGGAGCCATGCAATCTCCTCTCCCAGACATCACCTGTGGAGCTGCTCTGTCTGGAGATACGGGCTGAGTGAAATACTCTTGGGAGAAAGGCTGACAGGTTTGTCTTTGAGTGACTGTGGCCACAGGCACAGACAGGGACTTACCCGATTTCTTGCCCTTGATAGCAGAGGCAATTCCAGAGTAGCTGCAAAACCCCACCCAGCAAGAGCCCAGCTCAGCATCTGAAGAGAGCAGCCTGGGTGCCAGGAGGCTCGAGCACCCAGTCAATGCACTCCCCCAGGGCCCAGCCCACTTCAACCTTCCATGACGCTCTCCTGCCCACAGCATAAGTTGATCTCTTTGACTGTCCTTCAAGGCTGTAAAGGATCAACTCTCCATAGCTTCCCTTTCTAGCCCTTCCACATGCATATTGCTGCAGGCAACGTAAGCTGCTTACAGCCTCACAGCCTTCCAGACTCCACACCAACTCTGCATGTTCAGCCTTCAAAACTAAGTTCAAATGCTACCTCCTCCAAGAATCCTTCTCTTCCCTTGCCCTGCTTCTGAAAGTTGAAAGTGTAGGTTTTTAATAAATCTCTGTTGAAGAAAATGTCAGCTTCATCTTGTGCCTTCCCATAAGCTTTGACTCCTTTTGGAGCCCTGATCACTTTCTGACTAAGCCCTTTGGGTGTCTAAGAACACAGCAGCGGCAGGAGCTGAGTATGAAAGTGATCTGTGTCCCAGTATAGGGGCCTCAGTGTGAGTACTCAGAGAGGGTTTGAAAGATGAATGGATGCACACATGCATGGATAAAAAGATTAATGGAAATATGGGTGGATAGATGGGTAGATATATGGATAACTACAAATGTGGACTGATAGATGGATGGATAGATGAATGGATGGATAGATGAATGGATGAATGAATGAATGAATGAATGAATGGAAGGAGGGATATAGTAAGTCTGTCAAGGGCTGAGATATTTGTCCATTTTATTCACTGTTGTATCCCAAGTAGCTAGTGCTGCATGTCTGGCACAGAGTAAACACTCAATGAAAATTTGCTAAATAAATTAAATAGCAGATCAATGGCAAAATCGATTGACAGAGACTGAGATGATGACTGCATGGGTGGTTGAATGGAATAAGGATGGATGGATGGATAAAAATGGAGCGATTGATTAATGAATAAAGGCAAGGGTAGGTGGGTAGATAGCTGAATGAATGAATGAAGGGATGAAGGGATGAATTAAGGAGCGAGTGGAAGGTCTATTCTACTGCCATCTGTACAAAACTCGGTATGCCTAGCTGTGCTTGGAGCAGCAATTATTTGAAGCCCTCCTCCCTTCACCCATTTCCCCCTGTAGTGAGCTGAGTGGGTGACGCTGATGGTATGAGCAGGCCCGTCTACTCCCCCAGCCCCTAGTGCCTCTCGGCTGTGCTGAGCCCACCCCATCACCACATCCATGAGTACCTGAGGCGGTTTCCGGTGGTCCGGAGGCCACAGACACCACAAAAGTTGGCCGGTATGCGGATGCTGCCACCTGTGTCAGTGCCCATGCCCAGGATGGAGCCCCGCTCTGCCAGCATAGCTGCCTCACCCCCTGAGGAGCCCCCAGGCGTCTTCTTTAAGTTCAATGGGTTCAGGGTCTGGCCATAGATGGGGTTGCTGCAGTCAAAGCTAAGGGAAGCAGAAGAAAAGGAGCTGGAGGTGAAAGTCTCACTGGGGTGGACCTCCCCTCCCCATTTGGAAGCCAAGCATCCTCCAGAGCCAACTCCAGGGCGCCTCTGGCTCTGTGAGCGCCTCCCTAAGGCTGAGGCCTCCTCGTCTCCCTTCCTTGGGGTGAGGGCTGCCGCTGCTGCAGCTGGAAAGACCGAGATCAGACACCAGCCAGGACTCTGAAATGAGGACCAAGAAGCCCACAGCTCTGCAGTCAAAACTGAGAACTGGTTCCTCACAAAAACAGACACACTAAAGGCTGAGTAGGGAGGAGAGAGAACAGGGGATAAGGAGAACACCAGAGGAGCCAGGGAGAAACAGAAATGTAACTTTACAGAACCATGGGGCCCAAAGGGCACTTACAGACCCTGGAGTCAGCCCATCTGCTTGTTGTAGGGTGAGGACATGCAGGTCCAGAGGGCAGAAAGGACTTGCCCAAGAACCCCGGCCCTCGAAGTCTGCATGACGAGCCCCCACCTCACCCTCTGCCCTGGATGGGGACTTTCATGAGCTTCTTCAGCCCTGGGCTCAGCCCAGCCCCAGCTCCCAGCCTGCCTGCTCCAGAGACCTGAGCAGCGTCTGTGGGATGTTGGTCTTAACAAAGGGAATGGCTCCTTGGGCCTTGAGCACTTTCACGACGACCCCATCCTTGGCCGCAGGCTTCTCTAGGAAATGCACCATGCCGCACGTTGAGTCATGGCCCTGCAGGGAAGGAAAGGTACCTCCAGCCTGTGGGGGTCTGGCTGGAATCACCCCGTTGGCGGACTCCAAGCCCCAGCCTGCCTCCACTCACGTACGCTCTCACGCCCTCGCACACAAACGCTGTCGTCCAAGGGTGCTCGGGTGGCAGAAGAGCATGTGGTTAAGTCTGAACTGCTGGGTTCAAGTCCCAGTTTGCTGCTTTCTAGCTGTGCATCTTTGGTTAGATAACTTGCCAAGTGTCACACACTTAGATGCTCACAGGCTCGGTGGCGCATGCATGCACGCACATATCCATGCACACATGTGCACGTATACCCCAGGGCTCACCATGCAGTCGTACGTGTCCTTGAGGCTCATAGGGACCCCGTAGAGAGGGCCTCGCTCACTCTTCTTAAGCTTCTTCAGTGCCTGCAGCTGCTCCTCACACTCCCCCAGGAAATCAGTCAGACAGTTCACCTCCTGGTGCACCCTCAGTGCCTGAGCCATAGTGAAGAGACCAGGCCAGGGCCCGGGTGAGGCCTGGGCTGAGGTAGGGCACTCAGTCACCCGGCCCCTCCCACCACCCTGAAGAGACTGTGGCATGTGCCCCCTCCCAAGTCAGTGGCAGAACCACTGAGTTCCACCAGCTCCTAAACTCCTCTTAGACTGAACACCAGACCAGGCACAGTGGCTCACATCTGTAATCCCAGCACCCCTGGAGGCCGAGACAGGAGGATCGCTTGAGCTCAGGAGTTCGAGACCAGCCTGAGTGAGAGCGAGACCCTGTCTCTACTAAAAATAGAAAAAATTAGCCAGGCAACTAAAAATAGAAACAAAAAATTAGCTGGGCATGGTGAAACGTGCCTGTGGTCCCAGCTACTCAGGAGGCTAAAGCAGGAAGATCGCTTGAGCCCAAGAGTTTGAGGTTGCTGTGAGCTAGGCTGATGCCACGGCACTCTAGCCTGGGTGACACAGCAAGACTCTGTCTCAAAAAAAAAAAAAAATAGAACGACAGGTGACATCCCCTACTCCACCCCAGAACCTCAGGCTCAGATGCTGACCCCTGACCCACACCTGCTCCAGGTAGCTGCAGAGAACGCCCTCCAGACTCAGCTCCTCAGCCTGCAGCTTCTGGGCCAGCTTTTCCAGGGACAACTCCAGGATGGGCTCAGGGTCCAGGTCCGGCTCCTGAGGAGATGGGGTAAGGCGATCAGATATCAAAGACTGAGTGGCTCAGGCCCACTCCCAGACACTCCACCTCACACGCCCATGCTCCACTGGATGCTCAGCTGCACACGCATCTGTGGGCCCACACATGTCCCTGTGCTCATCCTTGGTGCTAAGAACATCCCCTGGTCTGTCTCAGGCAGGCGTGAAAGCCCTTCGAGGGTACAGATGTTCTCTTCTGTCTCTGTCCCCCAGTGCCCAGCCCAGGGCCTGGCACAGAGAAGGCCCTGCCCCTTGGGTAGCTCTTCACAAGGGTCACAGTTGGAGTGGGTAGTGACTCCACATGCAACATCTTGGGACCGGGGGAAGTGACATCTTGGAAGTGAAGTTTAGCTCCGAGTGTCTTGCCCTCAGGAGGCATCCCAGGCATCCGCCTTCTCCCTCTCCAGTCCTCCTGTCCTGCTGATCCCACCCTAGCAGAGGACAAGAGTCCAGCATGGTGGCAGGAGAGCTGGCACCCAGCCTTGACCACATCACTGGTCAGCCAGGGCACCTGGGGTGGGTCCCTGCTCCTCCCACAGCCGAGGCCTCTCAGAGAGGAGACTGGGAGGCAGTCAGGAGCCAGGCGTGCTGACAAGCCCCTCTGCTGCCTGGAGCCCCATCCCTCAGGGTGTCATGGAGGCCTGATACCAGCCCTCGGGACCGCTGTCCTGGCAAGCGTGACATGCCGAGGGCTCTGCATGCAGCAGGCGCTCAGGAAGCCAAAGTTCTCTTCCTTCCTGTCCTCGTCAGCCCTGGTTGAGACCCTGAGGCCACCAAGCTGGTGTGAGGGCTGGGTGGGAAGACAGCGTGGTGGGCCTTTCTTGGTCCTGGAGAGAAGTAGGAAGCCAAGGAAATTTCCCTGGGAGGTTGGGGGATCCCTGGCTCCAATCTCTTCTTTCACTCGCTCCTCAAATCACCCAGTCTGGCATCTGTCCACCCCACTCCACTGAGCTCCTTCCCACCAAGGGCACCAGGACTTCTCGGTTATTACATCTCGTGGGTCCCTGTCAGTCCTCACCTTACTCTCCCCAGCAGCGTCTGACTCTCTCCTTCCAGAAACCCTCTATGCCCCCGACCCTCCTGGCTTCCTTCCGCCTGCCGGTGGCTTCTTCTCAGTCTCACAAAATGTTGGTGCTCTTCAGGGCTTGGCCTTTTCTCTCCTTGCCTGCCCGCCCTCCCCGGGTGACCTCAGCAGCCAGCAGTGCCCTGAAGACATGCAGGTGACCTGTTTCTCCAACCCAGTCCTCTCTCCTGCCAGGCCTCAGACCCGTTTACCCACCCACATATTCCGGGAGTCCCCAGGACTCATCGTTTTTCTACCAAATCTGTTCTTGAAATTTCTAATTGATGACACTCAGGTCACCAAAGCAACAAAGCTCAGCATCATCCTAGACCCCTCCCTCACATCCAAGTTACAATAACAGTCATAATAGCTAACACATAATCACACATGGGATGTTTTATAACACTTAATATGTGGCAGGCCCCACTCCAAACATTTTACATATAAGAACTTACATTACTCCTTGCGACAAACCTAGGAGGTATATCGTGTTATTTTCTTATTTTACAGCAGAAGAAGACACTGAGACACAGAGAGCCATTTGCCCAAGGACACATAACTATCATAGTGAGTGGCAGAGCCCAGGCAGACCGGTTCCAGTGACCCTGCCTTAGCCGCACGTACTGCCTGCAGGCGGTGACCCTGCTCCATCATATCTCGCACCACTGGCGCCCAGCCCCCTGCCTGCCTGGGACCTTCTTCTCTCAGTCAGCTCAACAGCCTTCTCACCGGCCTTCCTCCCTTGGTCTCTACCCCTCCAGCTCAGCCTCTTCACTACAGCCTGGCCAATCTTTTGAGATCTTATACAACCCAGTCTAACACTAGGTCCCTATTGCCCCCAGGCTAACATTGCAACACCATTCTCAGCACGGCTTGTGAACACGGAACGTGAGTCCGTATTTAGATGCACACAGTCCTTGTTGACCGAGTGCGCACGGTATCACTGCATAATGGGGAGCCCTGTCAAGCCCCATACTGCACCGTTTCATCAACCTCACGAAAACCCTTGGCTCCGTGCTCTGATCACCCTTTCCCCAGTGAAGGTGACTGAGATGCAGAGTTAACTCTCTTGCCCAAGGCCATAAAGGTGGGGGAGCCTGGGCTTAAACCCTGGTCATCTCCACCTTAACCACTACCCTCAGATGGCTCCAAGGGCAGGGAGCCAGGCACTGCACTAGGCTTTTCCCCTACCTGGGGCCCAGTGGGCCTGCCTTTCTGGGCACCCTCCTGTCCGTGCTGCTCAAGCCACACTGCCCATTCCTCTACCTGCTGTGCCTCAGAGGAGCTCAGAGCTCCCCAGCTCCTGTGCCACAAGGACTTTGAGGAGGGCCTAGACTCCCTGGGACAGGGGTAGGCTGCCCCTCTACAGCTGCGCCAGTGGCTAAAATATTGAAATGCTTCTGAGTCCTTTGGCAAAAAGCTGCTCCACTGGGCACCCCAACCACCTAGCTGTCCTACCCCCTCCCCTGGGACTCTGCACAGTCCAGCAAGTAAAGAGTTAATGCTCGGGCCTTTGAACCCCTCAGGGACTGTGGAGGGCCAACCTATGCTCACCCTTTGCCCTGCCTGCTCCAGTGCTAAGGAGCCTTAGCAGGCCCTGCCAGGGACCATCCCAGCACTCACTGGCCCACAGGTGCACACGGAAACTTCAGGGTGTGCCACATGCCAGCTACCATTTCTACGTATCTACCCAGAGGTGATACCCTCTTGGGCAAGTGCCCAGTGTGTCCATCTGGACCCCTGAAGTTAGGGTTCCCCTGAAGTTGTCCTTGCATGGCCACTTGTGGGAATGGCAGCCTCTGGGAGACTTTGGCTCTCAGGGAGCTGGGGTAAAGTGGGGAGAGCAAGCCTGGGGGTGCTAATGAGGGGTCTGCTGAGACTGTCCATCTGTCAGCATGGCAGGCATTCCAGTGACCTGGGGGAGAGTGGCTTTCAACAGCCCAAGAAAGCCTTTTCACCAATGCTGTTGAGTGTCATTTCCATCAAATTCATTGAAATTCACCCAAAATGCCCACTCATCATGGACAACATTAGCTTTATTACTACTAAAGTGAGAATTATAAGTTATATAGACTTATACAGAGAATTATCACTTATACAGACTTACAATGCTTCAACTTACAATTTTTTGACTTTGTGATGGTGTGAAAGTGATACGTATTCAGTGGAAAGCAGTGTGATGCCCTCTTGTGATGCTGGCAGCAGCAACGCCACAGCTCCCAGTCAGCCGGGTAATCATAAGGTGAACAACTGATACGTTACAGACTACTGTGTCGCCAGGGGATTCTGCCCAACCAGAGGCTAATGTCAGGGCTCTGAGCACGTTTAGGTGCTCCAGCTAGGCTAAGCTCTGATGTTCAATAGGTTAGGTGCATTAAATGCAGTTTAAATTTACAATATTTTCAACTTACAATGAGTTTATCGGGATGAAACCCCATGGTAAGTCGAGGAGCATCTATATAGTGCTTGCTGTGTACCAGGCACCACTGTAAACATGTATTAACTTATGAGAATACTATAAAATGTGTCAGAGTCAGGATTCAAACACAGGGAGCCCAGCATCAGAGGCCACATGCTTAACTGCCATGTCACACAGCCTCTGATTAGGGTCAACACAATCTGTTACGACATTCTAATAATAATGCTTGGCCAGGCACGGTGGCTCAGGTCTGGAATCTTAGCACTCTGGGAGGCCCAGGCGGGAGGATTGCTCAAGGTCAGGAGTTCAAAACCACCCTGAGCAAGAATGAGACCCCCGTCTCTACTAAAAATAGAAAGAAAATTAATTGGCCAGCTAAAATATAGAAAAAATTAGCCGGGCATGGTGGTGCAGGCCTGTAGTCCCAGCTACTCGGGAGGCTGAGGCAGGAGGATTGCTTGAGCCCAGGAGTTTGAGGTTGCTGTGAGCTAGGCTGACGCCACAGCACTCTAGCCCAGGCAACAGAGTAAGACTCTGTCTCAAAAAAAAACAAAACAAAAAAATAATGCTTATGACTTAGTTGATAACAGAAATGCTTAACTGTATAAAATCTTAGTTGGTGTTAGAAGAGCTAGAAGATTGTTGGTGTAATTGCTATGGTTCAACAAAAGCTGAGAGAGGACTCAACCCAAGGAATGATGTCGTTGACATTAAGAGAAAGACTCCGTAATGAGACTGCAAGTCACCTAATGACTCTCAATTTAAGAGGGCTCTGAGAGGCCGGGCTCGGTGGCTCACACCTGTAATCCTAGCTCTCGGGGAGGCCAAGGCGGGTGGATTACTTGAGGCCAGGAATTCCAAGCCAGCCTGAGCAAGAGCGAGACCCCATCTCTACTATAAATAGAAATTAATTGGCCAACTAATATATATATAGAAAAAATTAGCTGGGCATGGTGGTGCATGCCTGTAGTCCCAGCTACTCAGGAGGCTGAGGCAGCAGGATTGCTTGAGCCCAGGAGTTTGAGGTTGCTATGAGGTAGGCTGACGCCACGGCACTCACTCTAGCCTGGGCAACAGAGTGAGACTCTGTCTCAAAAAAAAAAGAAAGAAAAGAGGACTCTGAAGGACAGGGGTGCCCTTCAAAAGATGACAGCCGCATCAAAAAAACCCTCAACGAATTCTACAAATCAACACATTGTTTGGAGTTAGAATAATGTGATGAAAACATTGAACTTCGAGTTATATCACTTTTATGTCATTTAATATATAGTTTAGAGCACATCAGCCCACCTGCTCCACCCAGCCCACAGCCACATGGACGCCTGCACTTCACTCCTCTCAGTGCTCTCTCCCGGCATAGTTTGAAAAACAAAAGATATATATTTTAAAGGTTTTTTTTTTTTTAGACAGAGTCTCACTTTGTTGCCCAGGCTAGAGTGAGTGCCATGGCATCAGCCTAGCTCACAGCAACCTCAAACTCCTGGGCTCAAGTGATCCTCCTGCCTCAGCCTCCCGAGTAGCTGGGACCACAGGCATGCGCCACCATGCCTGGCTAAATTTTTCTATATATATTAGTTGGCCAATTAATTTCTTTCTATTTATAGTAGAGACAGGGTCTCGCTCTTGCTCAGGCTGGTTTCGAACTCCTGACCTTGAGCAATCCGCCCGTCTTGGCCTCCCAGAGTGCTAGGATTACAGGCGTGAGCCACTGCGCCCGGCCTATATTTTGAAGTTTTTAATCAATTGCTTTAGTATTAATATTTCCAATGTGGCTGTTAAATCCATTTAGTAACATAAAACCCTCAAGCTTCAGGGTGGCCAGGTTCTGCTTCAGGTGGCCATAGACTCCTGGCCAGCAGCCTCCATCGCATTTTCCACGTATTCGACAGAAACACTGCCTCATTCCAGGCTTTCCCCTCCCTGCCTTTCTTGTTCCTTCCTTCTTTGGGGGAGTCCCTACACATCCGGCGAGGCTCAGCTCAAACGCCACCTCTCTGTGAAGACTTCCCAGCATGACCTTCTCCAGACAGACAAGCCTCACCCTCCTGGCTTGTCCCAGAGCTCCACTGGCCCTTCTCACACTGGCTCAGCTGCCTCTCAGCACGGTTTGCATAGCTCTGCTTCCACCACACCCCATCCAGCTTGGGAACATCTTTAAGACAAGTCTAGATCAGATGTCTGATTCATCTTTACCATGAATCTGCCCCAGAGTCTAGCACAAGGCAAGACCCAGAGGAACCCCCTGTGAAATTTTGCTAAACTGAACTGAACTGGACTTGTTTGACTGAACTCTGCAAGGGTTTGACCTATGTGTCAGTCTTCTGCCTCCCCTGCGACATAAAGCTGGACACCTGAGGTCTCGAGGGTATCCCTGGCAGAGGGAGACACAACTGGGAAGGTGCCCAGGGCAGACCTGTACCGCTTTGCTGGGGAGGAGGCTTGGTGCTGAGAGCCGAGAAGCCTGCAGCCGCGAGGGGAGGCGGAAGACACCACGGGTGACCTCACATCTAACCCCTTCCGCTCCTCCAGCCAACCGGGTCCCCAGCCCAATAGGCTGCCTCCCCCAGACGTCCACAGTTACACCAACTGGAAGCCCAGACACACACGGAACCAGCTGTCCCCATATACCAGACACGCAACCACACATGAACACACTCGACCAAACATTCAGACCCACACCAGCACCCGTATCTACGCATGCGCACTCCAACCAGTAACACAGCACATACACACGCAGCCAGGCGCATACCCACACAGCCAGACCAGACACACACACACCCAACACGGCGAGACCCCAGCAGGAGGCACACGCTAGCAGGCCCCCATCTGCGGTGAAGGAACTGACCACCACCGCACACAGCTGGGGCCTTCGCGGGCACACGGGAGCCCTCTCCATCACGCCGGCGCCGCAGCAACCCCATTAGCCCAGACTTCCTCATCAGCCAGGGAGGGGCAGCTGCTCTCCGGGGGCAGATTGATTTATCCAACTAATTAGCCCCAATTAATATTAATACACATCTCAGCAACCGCAGCAGCTCGAGCAGAGAAGCCGCCCATCGGGGCCATCAATCACCGTCCAGGGCACTGCAGAGGACGCTCAGGAACTCCAGAGCACAGGGACAGCACCTCAGGCTCTCTCCCAACCCCCACCCCCAGGGCTCCCAGGGGGCGTCTGCCACCATCAACCAAAGCCGGGGAGCCCAAGATACCGTGAGCCCACCCCTCCTCAGGCAGTTGGGGAGCCCAAGGACCAGAGAGGGGTTGTCACATCCTCCAGACCACACAGCAAATCCCAGGCTCAGTCTACATTTGTCTCCGTGCCCCTCCTTCACCCCCATCTCTCCACCACCCTTTGCAGATACACCCATGGCCCAGCCACTCCACCTGCTAATCTCAGCCCAACCAGCTGCAGTGACTGCCTCTATGCCTTGAAATGCCCCCACCTGAGCTGTCAAAGCCACCTTTAAGACATGCAGCTTCCTGGGAGGCCCTGTCTCCAGCGTCCTGTGCGCTGCACCTATCACGTGCTCAGCAAACGTTTTCAGAACTGAATAGGTTGGGGGTGGGAGGGGGGATGTGTAGACTAGAGAGTTCCTGTCTCCATGGGGTTTAGGGGTGCTCAGGGCCTGAAGGAGGCCTGGCCTCCCACCCGCAATCGCCTCCATCAGTTTATCTCAACAAGTACCCCAAGTGAGCACCATGTTACTGAGCCATATGCGCTGGGAGAACAGAGAAAACTCACTGCCCCCCACCTCCAGGGGCTCGAAGGATGCAGACGGAGGAGAACTGACAGCCACACAGAGAACCAGCGTGGGGAGAGCAGGGGGTGGGGGCTGCCCACCGGCTCCCTGTCTCTGAAGGGGATGAAGCCATGGGAGAGGCCCCATCCTGCGGGGTGGTCTGCCTATTGGGATCGAGGGCTAAGGCCCCCGGGGATCCATATCTGCGCACCTGCTGCCGAAGACGCTGGGCCAGGGCCTCCATCTGCTGCAGCGCCTCCTCCCTCCGCTTCTGTGCCCTGGAGATCTTGTCCCGCGCTGGAGGGTGTCGCCTGGAAAGCAGGGCAGCCCCCAGCAGGACAGCCCCCAGCAGGGCCAGCAGGAGCAGCATCGCCGGGGAATCAGACAGCCAAGCCACCTCAGGAATCATTCAGCCTGTGTGGACGTATCAGCTGCTTCCCTAAGGACACCTCCTGCTTGTGTGTCAGCGACACTGCCACTGCCGGAGCACCCACCCACATCCAGGCCCCCTAGAGGCGGGGACCACGGCTCCGGCTCCGGGTGTGGCAGATCAAATTCCTCCCAGCTGGTTCTCACCCTTACCTGGACTTTCTGGGACAAAGACTCTCAGGCCACACAGAGTAAGAGGCTTTGGCAGAAACAAGCCTGAGGAAGGGCTCAAGCCTGCAGCTGGGCAGGTGACACGTCTTTCTCCCACCTGCCCTGCCCCTCGGGCCCCCATCAGCACCCTGGTCTGACCCTCCAGAGTTATGGCTGGGATTGCTCCTTTGGCTTCTAGTTGCTTTCAGAATGATCCAACCCCCTTGTTTCGGCATAAGCAATGCCTGGAGGTGACTGAATGGGTGGCATTTGCCCAGAGTGGAGGTTCTCAGGAGGTGTTTTGGGCCCAGGCAGAGAGGAGAGGGAGGGACACCTGGGGAGCAGGCAGGGCTCTGGGGTTTCACCCTCATCAGGGCTCAGAAGGCACCCATCCAGGAGACGATGTGGGGAAGCGAGGACTGAGGCAGGCAGTGCCCTGACCTCACCCCAGCAGAGCTTCCCCACCCCCAACTCCCAGGGCAAGGCCATGATTCTGATCCCCAGGTTCTCACCCCCACTCTGACCTGTTGGTCCTCCCTTCTGGTGGAGAGAAGGAGTCTAGGGGGGCGGGGAGGAGGCCACATGCTGGAGGAGGAGCCGGGAAGACAGGAGGAGAGTGGAAGAGTAGCGGGATTTGATTTGAGGGCCCTTCCATTCTTCCCTGGTGCTTCCATCCAGGCTCTGTCCTAGGGAGAGAGGAGCCAAGAGTCATAACTTAGGCTTCTAGTCACCGTGACCAGGAGAATGGTACGGTCTCAGGGCCACTCAGGAGCAGAAGTGAAGTCTGTAGTTGACTTGTCTGTCATGACCTAATGGGCAACACTGAGGTAGTCCAGCCTGTAACACTCCAACTCTGTCACCTGCAAGGGGCCTCTGGACCCTCCTCTGTCCTCCCCTCTTTGTCCTGACCTGTTTCCTTCTGCAGCCTCCACACCATCCCCACGCCCCGCCCCCAGCTCCCCCAGGCCTTGCAGCACCTGCAACACACCTTGTGGCAACCTGGGCCTTGTGATCTCACCTTTCCTTGGGTTGCACCACCCCATTACCCCATTTTATCTCCTCATTGCAATCACCATGAGCTAACATTATCTTGTTAATTTGTTTTCTTTTTCTTTTTCTTTTTCTTTCTTTTTTTTTTTTTTTGGGACAGAGTGTCGCTTTGTTGCCCAGGCTAGAGTGAGTACCGTGGCATCAGCCTAGCTCACAGCAACCTCAGACTCCTGGGCTCAAGCGATCCTCCTGCCTCAGCCTCCCGAGTAGCTGGGACTACAGGCATGCGCCACCATGCCCGGCTCATTTTTTCTAGATATATATTAGTTGGTCAATTAATTTCTTTCTATTTATAGTAGAGACGGGGTCTCGCTCTTGCTCAGGCTGGTTTCGAACTCCTGACCTCGAGCAATCCACCCGCCTTGGCCTCCCAGAGTGCTAGGATTACAGGCATGAGCCACTGCACCCGGCCTGATTTGTTTTCTTAATTCTTGTTTTCTAATTTCCCTCCCTAGAAAACAAGTTCCATAAAAGCACAGACCTTGTTGGCCTTTGTCAAAGTGCCTGGCACGTGTCTAGTGCTCACTGATGCTTCTTTAGTGGAGGAATGATGGTGGGGTTGAGCCTCCGTTCCTACCTCCACTTGTCCCCTCTGTCTCTGCTGGCCCTTTCCCAGCAGCATTTAACATGCTTAAGTTTCTCCTGTCTTGGGGGGAAAACTAGAGTTCTCTCAGTTCCACATCTCTGGCTATTCTGTCCACACCTTTCCTCCCCTCCCAGCCAGCTTTTCGAGTTCTCGCTACCAGATGCCTTTGGTCCTCACTCAATCCAGTCTGATGTGTTCCCAGATCACCCCACCAGCTCCTCAAAGTTACATCAGCAGCATCTGAAGCTGATAACCCCACCCTTCTTGAAACAGGCTTGTTCCTTGGCTTGTAAAACAAGATATTCTCAGCTTAAATGTCATTTGCTCCAGGAAGCACTCCCAGACACACACACTCCAGGCTGGATCAAGTCCCACTTGGCTTATTCTCATAGCACCCAGGGCTTCTGCTTTATTGCACTTCTAACAAGTGTTTTTGTGTAATTACACATTTGGTGTCTATTTGCTAGTTAGAATGAAAGCTCCATTCAGGCAGGGATTGGTCACCCTGAGCACACTGTGGAAGGAATTCAATGTATTTATTGGACGGGTGGAGAGATGCACAGGGGTTAGGAGGACAGGGGAAGTGGAAGGATGAGGGTCTGCAGACCAGTGGAAAGCTGTAGGTTGAATATAGACTGGGAGCTATTTGTCCTCATGGGCTGTAATCAAGATCATGCAGTAAATGAGGATAAACATGAAAAGGGCCAAGGATCAGGGACTGACTGGGAAATTCCGTATTGAAGTGAGAGGAGAAAGCAATGAGAAGGGGCCAAGATGGGTTCACTAATAACAAGCCACCCATCTCTCCTTTCAGCAAGCTTTGCTGGACACCCACTATGAACCAGGCACCATGCTGAGTGCTGAGCATACAAGGGCAAACCCCACACAGCTTTGACACCAAGTAGCCTCACCTGCCTAGCTATGGTGCCCAGGGTCACCAAGGCCATCCAACCAGAGAAATGTGAACTAAAGACAGATTTGGTTGGGAAGCTCATGATTCGATTGTGCCTGTCTCTTAACGGTGCAGCAGATCAGGAGTAACACATCCCAGGGCCCTTTCCTTGGCCCTTGTCTGGTCAATAGTTTTACTGGTGACTTGGATGAAGGTGGAGAGGTCCAGTGCTCACTTGTGGATGCACAAGCACAAGTTGGGAAGAGCAGAAAGAGCTGGAGCCCTTGGGATGGCTTTAAAGAATAGTGTCTAATAGGAACAAATGGCAGGTGCCCTGGCTGTGTCATAAACTCCAATGTCACAACCCCCAGGAGAGGAAAGGGAGGGTGGACAAGGACATGACAGACACCTCCTGTGAACAGACATCAGCAGAGGAGCACACATATGTGGATGTTGCTTCAGTCTTCAAAGTGTTTGTGGTCACCTAGCACAGAGGCTGCTACCCAGAGAATGTCTAATGCACTGCACATTCTCCTGATTGTGCAAATAAGAGAAGTAAAGCACACTTAGTTTGGAATTTGAGTGTGTGGGTTTCAAGTCTTCTCTGTACCGGCCAGCTCACACCTGTAATCCTAGCACTCTGGGAGGCCAAGGCAGGAGGATCATTTAAGGTCAGGAGTTTGAGACCAGCGTGAGCAAGAACGAGACCCCCGTCTCTATATTAGCAGACAACTAAAAATATATAGAAAAAAATTGGCCAGGCATGGTGGTGCATGCCTGTAGTCCCAGCTATTCAGGAGGCTGAGGCAGGAGGATCGCTTGGGCCCAGGAGTTTGAGGTTGCTGTGAGCTAGGCTGATGCCACAGTACTCTAGCCCAGGCAACAGAGTGAGACTGTTTCAAAATAAAGTCTTCTCTGTACCCCTCATTGACTGGGCTTGGACAAATGAGCAACCCTCTCTGGACTTCAGTTTCTGTTTACATAAAATGGAAATAATAATGTCCAGTTTTCAACTCCACAGCCTAACAACAGATATGGGATTCTATCATTAAGGCACAGTTTCTACTTTCTAGCATGTGCAAGAGCACAAAGAAGCTCTTTTAAACAGCCCGATGGAGTTGTAAGAGGAGGACAGTTGGCTGGTTGGCTCACACCTATAATCCTAACACTCTGGGAGGCCTAGGCACGAGGATCTCTTGAGGTCAGGAGTTAGAAACCAGACTGAGGGCCAGGCACGGTGGCTCACACCTATAAACCTCACACTCTGGGAGGCTGAGGTGGGCAGATCATTTGAGCCCAGGAGTTTGGGGTTGCAGTGAGCTATGATGACACCACTGCACCCTAGCCAAGGTGACAGAGCAAGACTCTGTTTCAAAAACAAAAAAAATAATAAGAGAGTTGCCCTCACCTTGTACGTGTAGGCGGTCTTTAGTCAGAGACCTGAAGAGGAACATTCCGGAAACAGCAGGCACAATGAGCAAAGCTCACGGAGGTGGGGATGCTCTCAATGCTCCGAGCATTGCCTGCTGGCCTGGGTGTGGGCACCCCGGAAAGGCAGGAAGTGAGGCCAGAGTGATCAGCAGTAGGGGCAGGTCCAGTGTGGCCTTGTAGGCACACGTGATTCTAAAGATTTTGAGAGTGACCAGATTTGCATTTAGAAAGGTTGCCTAACAGCCACATGAAGGATAATTAGAGACGACCAGGCTGGAGGCCAGGAAGCCAGGAAAGCAGCTGTGGCAGTGGGTCTGGTGAGAAGGGAAAGGCTGTGAGAACAGGCAGTTCCATGGGACTTAGCCGGTCTGGGGGCCAGGAGATCACCGTCAGGAGGCTGACTAAGCTCTCACCCTCTGGCCATTGTGCTCGCTGTGCCTTAGCATTACGGCACTCCAGAAAGAGCTCCTGTGGGCACTGGCATAGACTGGCCAGATTTCAACTCCAATTCGAGCTGTGGGACCTTGGGCAAGATATGTAACCTTTCCAGGCCAGGCACAGCGGCTTATGCCTGTAATTCCAGCGCTTTGGGAGGCTAAGGCAGGAGGATCTCTTAAGGCCTGGAATTTGAGACCAGCCTGGGAAACATAGTGAGACCCCCATCTCTACAAAAAAATAGAAAAATTTGCTAAGGATGGTGGCGCATGTCTTTGGCCCCAGCTACTTGGGAGGTTGCAGTGAGCTATGATGAGCCCACTACACTCCAGCCTGGACAACAGAGTGAGACCCTGTCTCTTAAAAAAATTTTAATAAAAATAAAAGTAAACTTTCTGTAAATTAGGGGCAAAAAAATTTTTTTAAAGTTTAGTAGGATTAAGTGACATGATGACTATAAAATACCCAGAAGGGAAACGGCTCTTAGTAGGCACTCAGCAAATGTGGTTCAGAATGCCCTTCCACCTTTTACCTGAAAGTCACCTTATCACTCCATGCACTAAATATTTCGGGGTCTTTATTAGCACACCTTCCTGCCTCCCTGCCCCCCACAAATCCCTCCAGAATGTGAGCTCCATGAGGACAGGGACACTTCATTTGTCACTGCAGACCCAGCACGCAGCATGGTGCCTAACCCCTGGAAGATGCTCACTCCATGCTCTTGGAATTAACTGAGCAGCTACGGGCACCATTCTCCATGCCAGAAATATAGTGACAAAAAAAGTGTGGCTCTCAGGAAGCTTATGTTTTCATGAAGGAGACAAAAAATATAAATGATTTCAGATAGTGATGATGCTCTAAGGAAGTACAAAGGGTGACATGTTAGAGAGTGGCGGGGGAGGCTGCTTTACAAGTGAGTGCTCAGGGAAGGTGACATTGGACCTGAGTGAAGCAGAGGGAACAGTACCCAAAAGCTCCAAAGCAGGGACCAGCTTGGGCTGATGGGGAAACCAAAGGTGCTTGTGTGGCCGGAGCACAGTCAACGTGAGTCAACATGAGGAAGAGACAGGTAAGATGAGGATGGAGCATGGGCAAAAGCCATGTCACACAGGGCCTTGTAGGACACAGGAGGAGACTGGATTTTATTCTGGGTGGGACAGGAAGCCATGGGATGGTCTTAAGCAGAGAAGTGACTCAATCTGATGTACATTTTTTTTTTCTTTTTTGGAGACAGAGTCTCACTTTGTTGCCCAGGCTAGAGTGAGTGCCATGGCGTCAGCCTAGCTCACAGCAACCTCAAACTCCTGGGCTCAAGCAATCCTACTGCCTCAGCCTCCCGAGTAGCTGGGACTACAGGCATGCACCACCATGCCCGGTTAATTTTTTCTATATATATTAGTTGGCCAATAATTTCTTTCTATTTATAGTAGAGACGGGGTCTTGCTCTTGCTCAGGCTGGTTTTGAACTCCTGATCTTGAGCAATCCGCCCACCTCGGCCTCCCAGAGTGCTATGATGTACACTTTTAAAGGATCACTCTGGCTACTGTATAGAGAATAGATTGCGGGACAGGCAGGGACAGAGTAGGGAGTCCAGCAGGGAAGTTACTGTGGTGTCAGGGTCTGGATGGGAGGCAGGCAGCTTGGCCTACAGTGTGGTGGTAGAAATGAACACAGAAACACTCAACTTGCCTCAGTGACCACCCCCACGCCCCTCGGCAGCATTTGCTCCCTTGTAGCTGACAGCCCCTGGAATACACCGCAAGTGGCTGGCACAGGCCCTGAGACCTTCAGTGCCAACCACCCTCTCTGGGCCTCAGTGGACCCCTCTGTGAAATGGCACCCCACATCCACAGCCAGCAAAATCTCCCTCCCAGGGCGAGATTGTGACAAGCCCAGGAATCCAGGTTTCAGGGCTGGGCTGGACATCCCACTGATTGTTACCCCATGCCTTTGTCCACATAGTTTCTGCCACTTGGAATGTTGTTCCTATTTTCTCAGTCATTTTCCCCAGCCCTGATGGCCACAGGAGCAGATGTGATTGTGTCAACGTCCACCTCCCCCCAAAGCCTGGGGGGATTCTCAAGCATGGGAGCCGGGCCTGGCTCATAGCAGTCCCCATCAGCACTCAGCAGAGGGCCGGACATGGCCAATCTCAGGCCCCAAGCGCTGAATCAGTTAACCAGTGAAGGACCGAAAGAGTGGCGCCTCCACTCTGCAGCCTCGTGTCTGGAAGCACAAGGACATCAGTAATCAGAAGAAAGAAATGGGGCAGGAGAAGGAAGAAGCTGGGGCAGATGGCAGTTGGTTTTATGAAACAGTAAGAGGCAGGCTGGGCACAGTGGCTCACGCCTATAATCCTAACACTCTGGGAGGCCAAGGTGGGAGGATGGCTTGAGCTCAGGAGTTCGAGACCAGCCTGAGCAAGAACAAGACCCCATCTCTACCAAAAGCAGAAAAATTAGCCGGGCATAGTGGCGCATGCCTGTAGTCCCAGCCCCTCAGGAGGCTGAGATGGGAGGATTGCTTGAGCCCAGGAGTATGATGCTACAATGAGCTATGATGACACCACTGCACTCTACCTAGGGCAACAGAGCAATGCTCTGTCTCAAAAAACAAAAACAAACAAACAAACAAAAAAAAACAGTAAGAGGCAAAATTACAGCAACCAAGAAACCAAGGCAAAGTATAGCATCTACCTGGTCGTCCCAGTCTGGCTGTCCCCATGTGGGTTGGGCCCTCAAGTCAGCCCCAAGGTGTGGGACCTCACGTCTGCCCTGAAACCAGCCCCACTGAGGCAGGAATGGCATTGGTAGAGAGAGCAGGCGCCACTGGGTGTGACAGCCTAAAGGGCAAAGCCCTCTAGTAGGAAAATCAGGGTGGAGAAGCCTTGGGAAGGCAACTTGCCCTGAAAAGAATGTGAAATAGGCCAGGTGGAAGCTGGCAGCCTGCCAAGAGGGCTCAGATCTGAAAGTTTTTCTCCAGCCATCAAGAGAGTTAGGGTGGGGGCCAGGGAAGAGCGAGGAACTCTGCTACTGGGCTCAAGAAACCCCTGGAGTCTGCTACAAGACTAGCTGCCCTTCCACCTGCCAGGTGACGTGGTCTAGTAAGAGGCGAGCTGGCCCACTGGGCACAGGTGAGACTGAGCTGAGACGGCTGGCCCTCACCCCAACTGTCAATTCCCAAAGGGCCCCTCTCCTTCCCTGGGCCACGGCTCAGGCCTTAGGCACCTTTCCCCAAATTAGGGTTCATAGACTGGCTTCCTCCTGGTTTTGCTCCTCCAGTCCACTCTCCTTGGTGGACTAGGATCTTCCAAGAGCACCCATCACCCCTGAGATGGAATTGAAGTTCCTGACCTGGCTGCCCATGTCCATCCACCTTGATCTGGCCTCACCCACTTCTCTGCTTCTCCTGTGCCCATTCAACAAGCCTGCCAATTACCAAACTCAGCCTGGTCTTTGGGCATACTGTTCCTTCTCCCTGGGATGTCCCCTATCTCAGCCTCTGAGAACCTTCTAGGCACAACACAGGTCTACCCCCTTCAGGAAGCCTTCCAGAGCAATCCGGGCCTGGGCAGCCTGATGCGCACTCTGCCAGGTTGCCCTGTCTAGTGCTCGCCTCCCCAGGCCTGTGGGCTCCTCTCCCCAACAGCGCCAGCTCAGAGCCAGCACCCCAGACTCCCTGCAGCCCAATGCAGGTGCTTCCCCTGCCGCCCCACACTTGGCCCTGTGCAGGCCATGGAAGACAAAGGTGCAGCAATGGGGTCCCTGCAGAGCCAGTGTGCTAAGGGGGGTAGCCCACCCACAGATTCCCACCACACAGGGCAGACGGGGAGCAAACAGCCCACAGTCCAAGGCTCAGAGGAAGGAGGAAGGCCCCTGGAGAAAGGAGGATATGAGCCAAGCCTCAGCAGACAGAGTGGTGGAGGGGCAGGCAGGGCATTCTGGGCAGAGGACAGGAACAAAGGAAGAAGACAAAAGGCAGTGACCAGCAGAGCGGCGCTTAGCTAAGTGAGAGGAGGGCAGGGTGAAGTGAGGGGGGCACGAGCCCACATCTCTCCTGTGGGTGATGGGCACCAGGGGAGCGGTGGGGGGACCAGCAGGGCTGGAGCCCGGCTCTGGATGGTCAGGCCAGCCCTGCCCTCAACAGGCTGCCTCCCCCAGCACCCTAACAATGACGCCCAGAAAGCACACACACGAGGCACTGTTTCTTGACCATTATTTGGGCCTTGGCCCATGTGATGCCCACTGGCTGCCACATGGGGGTGGGGATCAGGGCAGGGAGAAGGGAACAGAAGGGGAGCGAGGTCCAGACTTAGGGTGTTTATACTTCTTGCAGAGGGTCACGGGAGAGGACATGGCAGCCTCTTCCCCATGCTGGACATTTCTTCGTGGGGTGGTGGCCATGCCCGGACTAGGCTGGGTCGCAGAGCATGAGGGTCTCAGGTCCTCCAGAGCTAGAGCTGTCAGGATGGCTGCTTCTCAGGGGTCATCAGTCGCTCCACCTCCCGCATGAACCGCAGACACAACTCTTCATGCCAGGGCAGAGCCACGCACTGCACGGCCACGGGCAGCCCCATGCTCTTCCTCATGGCCTGCAAGGGACACCGGCATCAGGAAGGGAAGCACCCCAGGCTGGAAAGGCAGCCAAGCAGAGCCAGGCCACAGCCTTTCAAGCCTCGCTTTAAGAGAGGCCAGCAAGAACGGAAGTGCTGATGTTGGGTCCCCTGCAGCAGCTAGAGTCAGGGTAGGCATGTGAGTTCAGAGGAGGGGGACAGGCCAGGCCTCACCTTCTGCAGCACCTTGTCCCAGATATCCCCAAAGTAGCCGGAGTAATGTTCCATCTGGGCATCATCCTCGGCGGTCACAGTGGTGACAGGCACCACCCCCGCAGGGAAGTCCAGGCAGTTGTAGAGCAAAGTATAGCTGACGGCCCCTGGAACACACCGCAAGTGGCTGGCACGGGCCCTGAGACCTTCAGTGCCAACCACCCTCTCTGGGCCTCAGTGGACCCCTCTGTGAAATGGCACCCCGCATCCACAGCCAGCAAAATCTCCCTCCCAGGGTGAGATTGTGACAAGCCCAGGAATCCAGGTTTCAGGGCTGGGCTGGACATCCCACTGATTGTTACCCCATGCCTTTGTCCACATAGTTTCTCCCACTTGGAATGTTGTTCCTATTTTCTCAGCTTGTCCAAATCCCATCTGGACTTGAAAAACCACCTCCTCAAACTACAGACTCTGCAACCCAAGATCCCCAGTGTGAATAGTGCTGATGACAGGGAGCTCATTCCCTCCCAGGGCTTCCCACACAAGTCGTCTCTCTAGCTAGGCCGTGGGCCCCAGTGTGGGGTCCTCCCTCAGGGGTGGAGACCTCCCCTAGGCCTCCGCTTCTTCTATTTCCTGGCAGCCCTACAGGGCTGGATTCACAGAAAGGACAGGTGGTGGTGCCAGGGGCGTGGGTGGGGCAAGCAGCCTCACCTGTGGCCCTGCCTGGGGCATTCAAGTTCAGAGCAGGGCCCAGCATGGGGGTCAGCACCACATCCAGCTCTAGCGCTCTCCACTGAGCGATCACGGTGTTACGGTACATCTGGGGAGGACACGTGCACTCTAGGGGGGCACTCAGACCCGGCCCACCCCAGCTCTAATACGGGGACTGTGGCTGGGTGTCTCTGGCCCTAGCACCTGTCCCTGGATCTGAACTGAGGCACAAGAGGTCTCTGGGTGGGCAGGCAGCGCTGCTTCTCCCACACGAACCGCAGCCACGACTCTTCCTGCCGGGGCAGAGCCACGTGCTGCACAGCCCAGGCCATCCCGGCCCCCACGGATCATCTGGGCCAATGAGGGTGAGAGAGCAGGGCCCATGTGGCACTGCAGGGAGGAGGGGGATGACAAGCCATTCCAGGAAGCCAGTGGGGGCAGTGGCAGGTCCCCTGTCCAACACCACCCTCCCCTGCCACCCTACTCTAATCTAGGGGCTCCGGCCTCACCTCGATCTCATGCTGTAGTTCCCAGAGCTTTCCAGCCGACCTGGGCAGAGGGAGAGAGGTCACCAGCTGTGACAGTCTCAGGCATGGGGACCAGCAACGTCAAACTCCTACTCCTAACACTCCAGACCTCACTCCTCCATGAACCCTCCTCAACCTATGGGAGCTCTGAGAAGGCAGAGGTTCAAACCCCCACTGTCCGGATGAGAAAATCAGGCCCCAGGAGGACTTAGGCTGGGTGGATTAGTGACTCCAAAGCACAGCCAGGACTACACCAGGCCCGGTTCCTCCCTCTACCCTCAGGACACAGGAGAGACAGAGCTGTCAAAGGTCCTGAATGCCTCCACAGGATGTCAGGGCCTGGGACCGGCAGTTCTCGCCCTGCATCTCTAGCCCAAGCCACTGAGGGGCAGGCAGGACCCAGCACAGCTCAGTTTGGCTCAGATCTCTAAAGAGCACATCTCTCCTGGGTTGTCCAGTGCCCAGCGCCCCTCCCCCAGCCCAGGCCAGCCCCTAACTGGTTCCCCCACCCACCCCCAGCCAGGTCGACCTTCTCCCCTCCCCCTCAGGCCCTTGCTCGCTAGCCAGACCTGGACCCTGCTAAGACAACAAGGTCCCACCTGACGGCCACAGAGGTTGCCCCCCTGCCTGGACCATTTCCAGCCTCAGAGGCTACTTCCCTTGAGTCTTTTCCCGTCAGAAAGCACCTGGACCCAGCCCAGGTCGGGGAAAGGCAGGGGCAGGCATCTGGGCACAGGACGGAACCTCACCGAGGCTTCATGCTGCTGAGGAAGGCCGCCAGCCTTGGCATCTGCAGAGGATAGACAGTGACTCAGCTTTGGACCAGGGCTGGTGACAGCCTTCTTCAGGCCAAGCCACTGGGGCCTCCTCCCCACTGTGCCACCCCCCAGGATCCAGGTCAGCACCACTTTTGGCATGGGGGAGGAGAGCAGGCTCAGTGCAGCTGGAGAGAAGGGGCCATGCATGCCCAACGCAGGAGAGGCTGGGGCAGGGGGCGAGGGAGTCATGGGACAGGGGGCCCCCAGAGGCGCCCTCCCAGCCCACCCCTGCCCCCTCCACTCATGTGCCCTCACCAGAGGCTTCAGCAGGAAAGCCAGCAGTCCTTTAAGCCAGCTGGGCAGCCTCAGAATTGAGATCAGGTCCCCCAAGCAGGGGTCCACGAGATCACCTTTGCTGGGAGACAAAAGGCCCAGTCTAGGCACCCCAACCCCAGCACCCCGTCCCAGCACCCCTCCCAGGTTGCTTACCCCCACCCACTGCAGACCATGTTCTTTACTCAGTGTCTCTGTCCGCCCCCTTCCTCTCCAGACTCCAGCAACTCCTGGTCTCTGATCTGTCATCTGTCTCCTTTCGAACACGTGGTTTACTCCTACTGATCCTTCAGAACACTTGGCTCCACCCCACACCCATTGGAGTTCCCCAAGGCAGGACTCAGTGTCTGCCTCCCGGCAAATCCAGCTCAGAGCAATAAGGACTGAGGGCAACATCTCCCTGACCAGCCTCACTGAGGGCATCTCCATGACAGCACCGGGGCCAGCCTGGAGGCTCAGTAGGGCGGGGTGGGGTGGGCCCCCCGCCCCATGAAGCATGTCTCTGAGTCTCTCTGGCTCAAGATCTCAGGGCAGGCTGGGTGAGGTGGCTCACACCTATAATCCTAGCACTCTGGGAGGCCAAGGCAGGAGGCTTGCTTGAGCTTAGGAGTTCGAGACTAGCCTGAGCAAGAGCGAGACCCTGTCTCTACTAAAAATATTAAAAATTAGCCAGGCATGGTGGAGCATGACTGTAGTCCCAGCTACTCGGGAGGCTGAGATGGAAGGATTGCTTGAACCCAGGAGTTTGAGGTTGCTGTGAGCTAGGCTGATGCTACAGCACTCCAGCCTGGGCAACAGAGTAAGACTCTGTCTCAAAAAAAAAAAAAAAAAAAAATTCCAAATCTCAGGGGAAAGGTCTCAGCCAGCTGATCCTGGGGCCTCATCCCCAGGGCCAGAGTGAGAGGTAATCCCTTCCACTGAAGCCTGGACCATACTCAGCTGCTGGGAAGGCAGAGGAATGTGACAGGTGGGGCCCTTGACCACGGAAAGCTACAGGACCAACCTCCCCACAGGGCAGGCACAGGAAGTGGGTTTATGCTCTGAGTAGCACCAGTCCAGCCAGCCCAGGGACATCACCAGGAGGCACCTTCACAGTCCTGTCCTGTGCCCCTGCCAACCTTCAAGGATGGAAAACAGGCAAGAGGAACGAGCTTCTCTAAACACGAGCTCTGCAAAATCCCTGAAACTGAGTCTGGTCCATCCCATCCACTTTACATAAGAGAAAACTGAGGTCCTGCTCAAAAGGAAAGACTTGGCTCAAGTCAGACAGACAGAGCCCAGAGTCGCAGCAAGTGGTCCAGGCCCCCATCCTTCTGCCTTGACCCTGCCCTTGCCTCTAATCTTTCTCAGACAGGCAGGCAGACACCCGCAGCCCACCTCCTACCTCACAACACGCTCAGCTCAGGGTTAGGCCATGGATACTCGATCCCGCCCCCTAGGGTGGGCACCTTTCCAAAGTCTCCCTGGCAATGGATCTCCAGGCTCAACCTGCACAGCTGGAGTGACAGCAGGGTCCCTGCTCAGAATGCTCAGACCTCTCTGTTCAGCTGAGACCTGTCCTGGGGGTCATAGCACCCAGTTGCTCTCCCTGGACCTGCACACTTTTCTGATCCCACCACAATCCCTGGAGCCCAATATCACTTACAAGTTCTGTAGGAAGCTGTGGCCACCATCACTGAACAGCGCACCTGTCGACAGGGTCTCCAGAGCGTGGGGTATGTTGCTTGGCAAGAAGGGAACCAGCTGCAGGGATGAGGGGCGTAAGGCCTCCAGATCTAACAGCTCTTGGCTACCATGACCCCATGCTGCTGGGTGGCCCTGAGGCTGTACTGGACCACCCCGCATAGTAGCTCTCACTAGAGCCACAAAGGCAGTCTTACTGACACATGAAAACTCCCTGTAAATCCACAGCATGATAGAAACCTGGAGCCACACACAAAGTTGTCTCAGATGACCAGTCCAAAACCCACTGGCCCACCATCTCAGGGCCCTAGGAACTCTGGACAGCTGTGCTCCCCTGCTTGTGGATGCAGCCCCCCAAATGTAGTGCTCACACATTACCTAACACAAGGTTTAGTTCTCCTCAATCACTCATCCCAATCATCCTGATCATCCTCCCATATACTGGTCCTACAAGGCTACAGTTCCTATCCCCAACCACAAAACAATCAAGGTGCCAGGATGCCAGGAAGGCAGTGGCCGTGGGTACCAGGAGGACTGCCCTGGAGAAGAAGAGATGCCAGGATGCCCGGGCTCGCTCCGGCAGCCATACCGTGTGGCCAGCAGCCTCAAGGCTCTTCTTGGTCTCCAGCAGGGCCCGCCTCATGGCCGGGGTGGGCATGGTGTAGTTGTCAGTCTCATAGTACCCCACACGCAGGGGCCGAGAGCTTGTGTAGACCTGCGGGCAAAACACAGGGTCGGGTCAGAAGAGGATGGGCCTAGGCAGGGCTCCTGGGTCCAGAGAAGCTCCTCTTATAGAGGAGCCCCAGACTCAGCTGCAAGGCTGCAGCCTGGATCCCCTGGCAATGTTTCCCCTGAAAACTGATCATCCGGGAGGCCAGCCCCTTCCGCATATGACCCTTTTATAAAACACCTTCGAAATGACATGGAGGTGAGCAGAGCAACAATGATGATTCCCGCTGATCATGTGAAGAAACTGAGGCTTGAAGTCTAGATAGGGAGACTGAGGCTCAGAATGGGACTGGGATTTGCCCAAAGCCACCCAATGCGGAGTGACAGGTTAGGTCTGAAAACCCAGGCATTCTGTCTCCTGAGGCTCTCCACTACCTGTCCTGCCTCCCAGGATAAACTGCTCCAGACCTCTGGACAGGGACCTCATCTCCTCCTCTCCTCCCTCTCAGGAAGGGGCTCGTGGGTGCCTGGCTGAACCCCTGGGTACAGTCACAACACCCCGCTCTGCTGAGCAGAGAGAGCTCACCCCGCAGCCGGATCCACCAGCCTGCCCCTCCCAGGAAACACCAAGGCTACTACCCCGTCCACGGATCCGCAGCCCCTCCAAGGCCACCTGGGCTGGGGCGAGGGCAACAGGTCTGCGCAGGAAAGAGAAATTCTGGGATGCTGAGAAATGGAGCTTGCTGTTTACTGTTCCTCTGTCTGCATCTGGCTAACTTCACCGCTCCTGAACGCTTTGTACATATGTACAAATAACCTTACTGTTCATTCTTGAAAGACCCATCAACTCTCCCACAGAAAGTATCACATGGCAGTTTGCACCCCATGACTCTTTGACCTCTCACCCCATGACTCTTGACCTCTCACCTCAAAATCCTCAGCTGTGTCCACCAACCCGTAAGGATTAATATTATATCAGGATCCTTACCCAGTCCTAACCAAGCCCCTTGCTGAAAGCCCTGCCTTAAACCAGGCTTCAAGATCTCAGAGGCCCCAGCCCTCGGAGTCGCCGCTCCCAAGACTCTGGGGCCGCCCGCGGTCCCTCACGGAGAGCGACAGGCTCAGCTCGGTCTCACCACTGGGCTGTTTTGGTGATGTTTGGGGGAGCCAGCCCTCCACACTGCCCACACATCCCCGCTCACTCAGCCTCTGGGTGCTGCGGATGCAGGTGGGAATTAACTCTGTAAGAAAGGCTGCTATCTACCTACGGAAGGCCACGCACAGCCCAAGTACCGGAGTTCTCCGGCTGGGAAGTGATTCCTGACTCGCATTTCTAGTGCCCGCAGCAGAGGCGAGTCGGGTTTGAGAGCCTGAGGTTTCCAAATGCAAGCGAGGGCTCCATCTGGCGGCTGTCTGTGGAATAGCGGCTAACCTTGGCCTCCGAGGCCCGTGGGGGTGTTTCCCAGGAGACAGGGCCTCCAGACCTGCGCACCCCACGCCCAGCCCACCCCGGCTCACCTCCTCCCTGAAGGGCAGTGGGGGCACAGTGGGGTCCAAGCGGAACATGTCCTCACACAGCAGGGCTCGCAGGCACAGGGCCAGGCTCTCCACGTCCCGGGCCATGGGGCCAACAGAGAGCTGCACTGTGGGGCAGAAGGGGAAGGACATGATCGAGAGGAGGTGGGAACTCGGACCCAGGGTGGCCTGGGGGCCGGATACTGCCCACCAGAGAAGCAGGAGCAGAGTTGAATCAGACCAACCCCTCCCTCCTCCAGGGCACTGAGGGGACCACAGACCTCACCTGCCGTCTGTCCATAGACACAGCCCTTCAGGCCACTCTTGCTAGATAAGAAACACAAGATGTTGAAAATAGGAAATGGTCACCCTCTGCCCATCCCCACAGCCCGAACTCTCACCACCTTGGAAACAAGGGAAACAAGGAACCACAGACAGCCCGCGGTGCTGTGATACTCCCTCCCGGCAAAATCCTGGTAAGCAAACCCCCGCCTGGAACCCAGACGGGTTGGAAGCTAGGCCAAGGTCACACAGCAAGAGGCCCAGAAGTTCCCTCCACACCTGAGGCGGTTGGACGTGGGCTTGAGACCGCAGATGCCACAGAAGGAAGAGGGGAAGCGGATGCTGCCTCCAATGTCAGTGCCTAAGCCCAGGGGGGAGCCTCCAGACCCAATGAGGGCCCCCTCACCCCCTGAGGAGCCACCTGGGCTCTTGGAGGACTTCCATGGGTTTGTGGTCTGGCCGAAGAGGGGGTTGCTGCAGTCATAGCTGGAGGAAGCAGGGATGGGTCAGCCATGTCACGAGGCATCTGTGCCCCCACCACTCCCCACCCCTGAGGCCCAACCTGAACATGGACTGGGGGACATTGGTGTGCACGAAGGGCACGGCACCCTGCAGCTTCAGCACGCGCACCACCACGCTGTCGCACTCTGCCGGCATGCCCTCGTTCAGGCTTAAGCCCAGCGTCGAGTCCTGGCCCTGGGAGGAAGGATGAGCACCAAGAAGGACATGGCTGTTGAGTCAGGGCAGGCAGCCCAGGGTCCACTCCTGCCGCTGTCAAACAGGCCAAGGCGAGGCACACCCAGCAGCCCCTCAAGGCCTCTGGACCTGATACCTCCTCTGGGGGCCCAGAGTGACCCAGGACACACAGCTGGCCTGACACTGAGGCAGGGCGTACCGTGTAGGTGAAGCACTCCTTGAGGCTCACAGGGACCCCATAGAGCAGGCCCTGCCTGGGGGCCTCGGACAGCCAAGTCTCACAGTCAGCCAGGTAGGAGGTCACACAGTTGGTCCCTTTGTTCACTTCCCAGGCCTGGGGGAGGGGAAAATAGATACAAGGTAGAGTTAAGCTGGCCTTTTAAAAAATTGTGAAAATATACATTGTATACAATTGGCCTTTTAAAGTATATCCAGGGAAAGAGTAACCAGTAATGTGGCCCAGAGCACAGAGGACGACCTAGGGCCCAGCACCCACCTCATGAGGACATCTGGCCCCAGCCTCAGCCTAGCTCTTTCTAGCCTTTGACCCCAAAACAGAGAGGGTACTCCAGGGCCAGGACAAACCAGGACACTCAAGAGGGCAACATACTGGCTTCAGATGCCCCCAGCAGGGGACGAGCTGGGAGGAAGATGACCACTGACCACTCCCCCACCTCCTCCAAGACACATCTGTGCCCAGCGAGGCCGATGGGAACTAGATAGGGACAGACCCATTTCAGGTAACACTGGGAGCAGCTGCAGAACAGGGCTAGACCCAGATCCCTGCCTCCCAGAGCCCGGCACTCCCTCCTCTGGCCCAGAAACTCTGGAATCTATTAATCAAATCACATGGAGTAATGGACTGATTGTGGCAAAGGGGGCAGGAACTTGACTAAAAGGAGTGTCAGAGTAATAGCGGACATCTGCCCAGAGCACTCAAACCACACCCCACTGGGTGATACAGAGAAGTCCAGGGCAGAATGAGTAGTAAATACTCCTATGCCTGTGAGACACCCAAGGAAAACTGGGCAGGTTGTGTTGCCACACTCAGGCTTACGCAAAATCTGTCCCCAGGCTATCCAAGGCAGGAAGGGAGGCCAATCTGTAAACAGAATGTTCTCTATGATTGACTAAGTAGAGCAAGGACCTTTCAGGGACCTGACGGGAAGAAGTAACATTGCCTGGCCCGCTCCGCTGCGGTCCCTCGCCCAGACTCGCTCACCTGCCTAGGGGTCACACCCACTAGCAAACGCTCTTTCAAGAAATCATATAAGCCAACTTGTAAAGCAGAATTTGTCCTCCCTCCCTCCATTCCTCCCTTCCTCCCTTCCTTCCACCTCCTGAGCATTTTACTATGTGGAAGACAACGTGTTCAGCACTAAGGGTCAAAGACAGATAAGACAAGCTCTGTCTACAAAGAGCCCACAGTAGACACGGGAAAGAGAAAGAGAAAGTGAGCCCGGTATGGCGATGAGAACTGTGCTGTTAGAGAGTGAGCACCAAAAAGGCAACAGTAACTCAGGCTGGGAGGGGACAAGCGTCAGGGATGCCTGCTGCTCTGCGCCCTGAAGGGACAGCCAGGAAAATCTGTGGCACTCAGAGGGGCAGAGAAGAGGGAAAGAGACTTCCAGGCAAAGGAGCCCCACTCGAGCCAGTGCAGAGGAGGGCTGAGCTGCTGGTGCCCCCAGCTCTGACCAGGAGGCCTTGGTCAGAGGTGATGCTGGGGACAGAGGAGGAGCACAAGAGCAGGGCCTGAAGAGCTGGGGACCCGAGAGAGCACCTGGCCAGGAGGCTGGTGCTTGGGCAGGGAGGGAGATGGTGGTGGAGAGCCAGGGTGGCTGTAGGGGGATTACACAAGGAGAGGGACAGGAGAGACACATCAGAAGGGAACAGACCTCACAGTGATCAATGGAGTAGAGGCAGGAGGGAGAGGGAAGTCTGGGCTGAATTCCAAGTTTCCAGCTAAGACGACATGCTCAGTGACACACACAAACACAAAGAGTGCTCTGGCTCCTTCCCCCACTGGCAGCCCCTGGCACGGTGGCCTCCCCAAGGCCCTCAGTGGGACAAAGTTCAGGCCAAGTTTTCCCCACTGCCTGTGCAGGGGAGGCAGCAGGGAGGATCCCTGGCTGGCCTGTGCTGGCCTTACCTTTTCCACATAGGTGAAGAGGGTAGCCTCAGGGGACACTTCCCCACTGTGTAACTTCTGCACCAGTTGAGGCAGGGACAGGGCCAGCAGCGCCTCTGAGTCCAGGTCTGGGTTCTGTGGGAGACACACTCCGATCAGTCCCTCATCCCCCAAACCCCCACCCGCCTCCCCGAAGGCCTCAAGTGCCGGCAGCAGACATGTGGGCCCACGGCCCTCAGTCCCCAGGCATACCCAAGCAGATGCTCACTGTCACATGCCGATCCATGCAGACATGCCCACCTGCAGCTCTGACACCAGGCTGGGCAGGCCCTTGCCATCCCTGGAGAGTGCAGATATATCTCCTCCAGAAGCCTGCCAGGGAGTGCCCAGCAAGAGGCCATGCCCCAGCTGACCATGAAACCATTGCAAACAACCCCCAGCAACAGCACCCTTCTGTGTGCCGGGCACTGTGCTGTGCACGCCACATTTTGATTAAATCTTCCTATCATTCTCACTGCACAGATAAAGAAACTGAGGCTCAAAGAGAGGAAGTGCCCTGCCCAGGACCATAAAGGGAAACTACAGCACTACAGCGCTATGCCCACCAGCACAGGCTGCCCACTGACTGCCCACCTGCACCCGACCCCCGAGCCCTGGCAGAGGAGGGCAAAAACAAGAAGACCCTCCCCCCTGGGTGGTCAGGGCTGTGGCTGGAGGCCCACCTGAAAGGGAGGATCTCTACTTTCATGCATTGGCCGCCTGGTCTATACCAAGCATCGAGCCAGGCAGGCACTGGGCAGTGAAAGAGAAGCCCCACCCACAGGAGCTTACGCAGGGCAGGGATGGGGAGAGCATATAATTAACAGGTAAACAAGATTTTAGATAGTGAGAAATAACTTAGAGAAAATAAAAAGGGGTGCCGTGAGTGGGCAGCACATGGGCAGTGTGGGCAGGGAAGGGCTCTGCAGGAGGAAGGGCATCTGAGCAGGCATCTGACTGCTGGGCCTCCAGGGCTCCAGAGTCCTGGGTCAGCCCCTGCCTGCTCCCACCTCTAAGGCAGAAGCAGTTAGCCACTGCTGAGTCACGGCCACCACTTATCACCCACGCTCCCCTGCTCTTGCCAAGGTCACCAGAGACCTGAAGGTTACTAAACCCAGCAATACAGGACTCCTTTTATCTCACTCCATGTCTCACTGAGGCACTCAAAGGTATTGAGGACACACACCGGCTCCCTTCCATTTCTCCTGAACGTGGAGACGCTACACTCTCCTGGTTCCCCTCATGCCTCTTGGCTGCTACTTATTCATTTATTTAGTCAGTTAACAAACATGTTCTGGACAACTATGTGCCAAGGACTGTGTGAGGGGCTATGAATTTAGAGGTAACCAAGACAGACAAAGTCCCCACTGTCAGAGAGCCTGCATGCAAGAAAATGAGCAAGTTAGATAAGAGACAGGCCATGGTAAGTGAGAGACAGCAGAGAAACAGAGCACTGACTCCAATGGGGCGGGCAGGCCTGTCTGAGAAGGAGCCAGACGTGAGGAGATACAGAAGCTCCTCGAGGTTCCTCCGGGCACCTTTTCTTCCCTCCTTGAGGCTGGGAGAACTTCGAGAAGGCCTTCCCTCCCCTGGCTTCCCCCCCTCCACATGCCCTAACTCTCTCCCGGCACCTCACCCTCCCACAGCCTCCAGATCCTGCACCCAGCCCGATCCAGCGGAGCTAAAACCAGCCCACTGAGCTATTCCTGTCCCTAAGCCTCCCCACCTTTTTTTTTTGAGGGCTGATACAGAGTTTATTGAATTAGATTTTTCTATTTACAACTGAGATCACATCTACATACTATTTTGCTAGTCTATATGGGTACATTATTTTTAACAAGTTTGACTTAGGAAGAATGGGCTCAATCACATAAAAATGCACTCACACACTCACACTAATTGTTTTGAAACAGTAGTGCATACATTATATTCCTCCTATAAAGCCAGCTTTCATTAAAAACCACTAGTTTCAAATATCAGTCTCTGATTTTGAAGATGAACCAAGATATATACCATATGACTCTAAAATCTATTTTAGCCATTTTGTACAGTTGCTATCTTACTGGACTAGAGTATATATTTTTTAAAAGGACACTGATGGGGGCACCATCTGGTGTTAACTTTAACCAGATAGTTGGCTTCCTCCCTCTCCCCTCAAAAACCTTTGGCCAGGCCGGGCCCTGTGGCTCACGCCTGTAATCCTAGCTCTTGGGAGGCCGAGGCGGGCGGATTGCTCAAGGTCAGGAGTTCAAAACCAGCCTGAGCAAGAGCGAGACCCCGTCTCTACTATAAAAATAGAAAGAAATTAATTGGCCAACTGATATATATATAAAAAAAAATTAGCCGGGCATGGTGGCACATGCCTGTAGTCCCAGCTACGCGGGAGGCTGAGGCAGGAGGATCGCTTGAGCCCAGGAGTTTGAGGTTGCTGTGAGCTAGGCTGACGCCACGGCACTCACTCTAGCCTGGGCAACAAAGCGAGACTCTGTCTCAAAAAAAAAAAAAAAAAAAAAAAAACCTTTGGCCAAGAGTTCTCCATTGTGAAGACTGAAAGGACCTGAAAGGTGATATTTCAGCATAAGTGCCATTACTGCTTGGAGGTAACAGAAGTAGGCCCACGTCCTTTAATTCTACCACACTACATAACTCACAATTGGTTCTGAAATTAGAACATTTACCATCATACTTAAAAACTTAGGGGCATGAAGATTCAGCTAGAACAAGGGAAAGGAAAGTCATGGGGGGCAGGTAAGTAGGTGGGTACATGAAAAGCCAAGCTGCACTATTAAACACTAGTGCACGTGTGCTTTAACTAAATGCTCAGGAGGTCAACAGCAGTAGACCTGCTCGATTCACCTTCCAAATCAGAACAAAACTAAAGAGCTCAGGCTCGAGTGTTCTACTATGCATAGGTTCCGCCAGTGATGAGGAGCTCATAAGCAGGATTTCTACTCCTTCTGCACAACACGATGCACGCACACAGCATGCCCAGCAGCTGAATAGCTGCAAATGCCAGTGCTGCCCAGATAACACACATCATGATTTCTTGTAGCTTCTTCACAACTAGAGCCTCACAGCCCTTGGCACAGAGGTCAGAGGGGGCGGGGGGCAGACTGCCATTGCAGCTGCTGGCAGTCTCTCTGCAGCAGCTAAGAGGGACACTCTGGTTTTTGGTTTCTTTAAACCAATCTGTATTTTCCCAGTCTGAGTAATTGTGAATTCCACAACAGTGCAGCTGTCCCTGTACATAATCAATAGCCCAGTTAGCAGCATCAGGGTTGGTTGCATTGTAGGTCTTATACACTTTCTGAATGCTGTGATCAACCTCATTTTCCTCCTTTGCTCTGTAAACGTATCCCAAAACCACGACGACAACTTCTGTGACAAAAACCAAGAGTGGGATGATAACAAACATGGCAAGTCCACAGCGACTTTCCCGGATGGTAGCACAGCAGCCAATTAACCCAATAATGAAAAGCAGGGCTCCTACAGCTATGATCACTACAGTGGGAATGAGAGTGTACACATCTTCAAAGAAGTGGTCATAGTCATCATAAGTGATGAAGATGTAAGCTCCCACATAGCATAAAATGCCAGCTGCCCCCCAGAAGATGAGGTTGAGGAGGTAATGCCACACTGGCCCATGGTGCCGGATGCCCATGGAGGCCCTGCTCTGTGAGCAGCGTTGCGCTCCCAACTTTTTTTTTTTTTAAGAGGCAGAGTCTTGCTTTGTCACCCAGGCTGGAGTGCAGTGGTGCAATCACAGCTCACTGCAGCCTGGAACTCCTGGGCTCAAGCGATCCTCCTGCCTCAGTCTTCTGAGTAGCTGGGACTACAGATGCGTGCCACCACATCCAGCTAATATTTTTTAAGTTTTTGTAGAGACAAGATCACACGATGTTGCCTAACCTGGTCTTGAACTCAGGAGTTCAAGCAATCCTACCCCCTCAGCCTCCCAAAGTGAGCCACCATGCCTGGTTATCCCCTACATTTAACTGACTCCTCCTCTGTGTACTGTACCCTGTACTCAGGGCAGGGTTCCACCTTCAGGTATTAAGGAAAGAAAACAAGTGTCTTCTACCTCCTCCCTCCCCCTCCCACATGCGTCCAATTATCACCAAGCCCTCTAAATAGCTCTGGAAAATATTAATAAATGGTCACCTCTCCCTCACTGGGGCTCATCCTTTTCTCCTGGGTTACACAGGGGCCACCTAACTGCTGCCTGCCCAAGCCTGCCCCTCCAACTCACATTTCCCAATAGGAACAGACAATGCAAAGTCCAACGTGGCCTTGCCTCTCCCTTTAAAATCCCTAGCACGCCACACCACAAGCTCCAGAGCATGTGCCAGGAGGTGCTTCCATGCCATGATCTGGTCAGACTTCTTCTGCACCCCTCTCCCAATGCTCCACTGCCCCCTCACATCTACACAGTCCCAGAGCAGAGCACCTGTCCACTTACCCCACGGCCTCTGTACCTGAGGCCCTCAATATTGAGAACACCTCTCTGAATTTGCTACAGATACAACACTTGGGATTTTTTTTTAATACAGGAAGTTACAAAGAAGACAAAAATGGGCCCATGATTTCTCCCCAAACACACCAGATAATCCCTGATGATATATTTTTTTAAAGGTTTACAAAATGAAAAGTGAGCATACCTTCCGCCCCTGGTTCCCCCCTGCACAGTCCCTCCTCTAAGAAGGAAACCAGAGTTTAACAGTTTCTAATGTACTCTTGCAGGAAAAGAAAATGTATATGAAAAACCCACAATGTATACAGCCATTTACATATATTCTTTTTTACACAAAGGAATCATATTATACACACAGTACTGCATCTTGCCTTTCCCATCTCACAATGAAAATAAAAATTTGGGTTTTTTTCTGATTATATGAGTTCATTGTAAAAAAAAAAAAAGAAGAAGAAAGAAAGAAAAGAAATACCTACAGTGCAGAGAAGAAAGTCACAATCAGCAGAGAGCCCACCACACTGGGATAATTATAGTCTGGTCACCATCTCCTCCAACCCCACTATGAGGTGCCCACAAAATCCCTGTGCACGTCAGCTAAAGGCTGTCAATGTGCTCCCCTCATTCTCTGCATAAATTTTAATTCTTTCCTGTGTTCTTCCCTGTTGACAGTTGATGACATGGCTGCTAACAGCTATTTTTAAGACTTCAACTTGTATCAGGCAGCTGAGATGTTTTCTCTTTTCACAAGATACCAAAGTATGTCTGCACCTCCAGGAAGCCAATCTGTGGCTTCAGCAGTTAGGTGGCCCCTGTGTAACCCAGGAGCCCCAGTGAGGGAGAGGTGACCATTTATTAATATTTTCCAGAGCTATTTAGAGGGCTTGGGGACTGCTGTTGTCTGGAGAATGCAGGGAAGTACACAGGTAACTTCTAACCATGTGGCCACATGTTAATTTTTCAAGAGAAGGACACGATACCCATCACCTGAGCATTGCCCTTCCCCCATCTGTTTCTGTGTCTCCTAAACCACCTAGTGTCCCAGTTCCAGGTCTCCGAGATTGTCCTCTTTTCTTTCCTTTCCCTGCATGATATTTGATCATGCAGACCACAATAACCATGCTCCCCTTTCAATTCATCTAACTGAATCATTTTGTTTTAAAGGAATGTGCCAGGTGGGTTTGGAGAAGGCCAAGAGACAGAACTACAGGTCAATCCAGCAGGAAGTTAAGGAAGAAAGTGCTATTTCATAAGACCAGTGGGTCTGTGATGAGCAGGTTGGCAGAGATGTGGGAAAAGCTATTCAGGGTAAAACAACACGTGCAAAGGCACAGGGGTATGAGTACGTGTTCTGTGGTGTGTCTGCCAGCCATAATATTCTATCATTGGTGGCTCCTTCTCCTCAGTCTAGAAACCAGTCAGAGGTCAGGGTGGGGAAAGAATGGCGAACGGTTATTACAGGTAAGCCTCACATGGCCAACAGAGAGTTGCCAGAAACACAGCTTTCTCCAGAGTTGCTCGAGAGTCTAGAGAGAGTAAACTAGTTTGCGAAGATTCAGAAGGTGCTTAGGTCCCCGCCTGTCCAGCCTGGGTCCTCCTTGGAACACTCCTAGGTATCTGGGCTCCCAACTAGGATTGTCCAGAATCTCTCAGACCAGAGCTTTACAACACACTGCTGTGTTCCTGCAGGGCCCGTGGGGGCCTGCTCGCCTCAGGCGCCCTTGGTGACTCACGGCTGGGCTGAGAAACCCCTGAAGAAAGACCGCTGAGACTGTCTCAGATCCCACCTCCCCCTATCCAGGACTCTGGGGCCAAGCACAAGGGTGCCTTACGGGTTGGGAGTGGGGAGAGGAGCTGGCCCAAAGCTGGACTGAGTTCAGCTAAAATTGCCACCTCCTACCTGCCCCCAAGGCCTACAAAGCTATTTTCATCAAGACCCCAGCCCTTTGCTAATGGCTCAAAACCACAGAGGCTCCAGAGATAGTTCTCTTTCTCATCCAGTCTTTGGGAACCCAAAAAGTAATTTCCTGCTTCTCCTCCTGAAAGGGCTAAGCTTTGGTGATGGAGGCCAGGCTTTCCTGCCCCCAGGGACGGTGTGTAAACAGCTTTTTGTATTTCAGAGCCAAAACTTCTGTCCTGGAAGATTTGGTTCTTAAAAATAATGAAGGGGAGTTACTGCAGAAGGAAACCATGCAGTTGCTGCTGCTTGGAGTTGAAGTGTAGGAAGACAGACTGATCCTTCAACCATCCCACGCCCCTGCCAGCCAGGTGGGTTCTCTGTGACTGGGAGAGGAGTTCTGCAGGCAGGAACTGTGGGGAGATGTCTGCACCTGCTCCCCACACAGCTCTGGAGCTGGCGGAATTCAGCTGGCTGCACAGAAGGACTTGGGGCCTCAGGAGCAGCCAAGGAAATCCAGGCCGAGCTGGTGATAAATACGAGGACCCCGAGAGGGGCATCTGCAGGGACCAGCCAGAGAAGGGGGCTAGACAGTGAAGAGTCTGTGCTCACACAGGGGAGACAGCCAGTTTGGGTTGAACACCCTCCATATCTGGGAGGAGGAAATTCTAAAAATTGACTGATGGTGGACTTTTCAGCCAGCATGATAAGTGGAGGCTGGAAATAGATATATTTTAATTTCAATAAATAATTAAATATGACACTTCCTGGGCCCAGGGATGGCACAGAGCAAATTCATACGATTGCAGCCAGCCAAAATCTCAACACATTCAAGGCCACACCCTGGGTATGGCATCCAAGGCCCAGTCTTCCTTCCTAATCTCTCTCCCCTGCTCCCCTCTTCTCCATGAGAGGGAGCCTGGGGAGTCCTGCTGGGCACCTAGGTTCTCGTTCTGCCCCAACTCAAAAATCACTGGCTGAGCATCTGCTAAATGCAGTTTTCTGTGACTTCCTCTCTGCTTCCCACCTAGGCATGCCCTCCTGAATCCTGCTGTCCCTGTCACCTGCAAAGCCTCCCCACCTGTCAGTTCCCACAAACACTCAGCAAGTCCTCCCTCCACCGGCTTTTGAGCTTCTAACTGGGGCCAGGGTTTCCTGCACCAGGAAGGGAAGGGGGGGCGGCTACAAGCGGTCTCTCCACCACAGCCCCGCCCTGCACTCCCCCTGTCCCCCAATACACACACTGAGATAATCCAGGAGCAGCGCAGAGAGATGTGAAGCTTGTTGACAGATCGCCCAGGAAAGGGGCTTGCCAGGGGTTGGAAACGACAGCCCAGGCGGGCGCAAGAGCTGGGAAGATCCATTAGCCCATAAGCCTGGCTTTGCCAATAAACTCCCCGTGCACTTGGCAAGCCTGTTTCTGGCTCCCTCAGGATCCTCATGCACAAATCAAGGAGCTTGAACTCTTAAGTTCTCTGGATTACCTGGGCCATCACTCCGTGATTCCAAGTCCTAAACCCTAGCACCCTATTTATTGGTTATCACGCTAGCGTTTTAGCGTTCTTTGGCACGGAGCAAAGCTCCTCTTTGACCCAGTGCAGCGATGGCCTTCCGCAACCTTTCGTTTCCTTTCCTCCCCGCCCCACCTGGCTCACAAAGAGTGCAGAATGCACTAAGGCATTAGGGCGAGGAATGGTTCTGGAAAGTAACACACCTGCGCTGCCAGCCCACCTGCCCTCCGCGCGCCCAGGCGGCGGAAACTGCTGTGGGGGTACCCCACGCCGTGCCCACCGCCCCGCCCCGCCCCGGCAGTCACCTGGAGCCTGTAGCGCTGCGCCGCCTTGTTCATGCTCTCCAGGCCGGCTCGCTGCCTCTGCCGCGCCCGGGCCGACGCGCCCCGCGCCGTCCAGCGCCCGGACCAGCGCAGGGCCACGGCCGCCGCCACGACGCAGCAGGCCAGGGCAGCCCCGGAGGCTCCGGACAGCGCGGCCCACAGTTCGCCCAGCACCATGATCTCCCGGCGCCAATTGCTGCCGACAGCGACAGATGAAGAATCAGCACTCGCCGCCCGACCGCTCCGCCGCAAAACCCGGCCTGGATCCGCCCGGGATCGCGCGCCCGCCTGCGCGGGAGGAGCGAGGCCCGCGGGGGTGGCGCGCGGTCGCCGGGCTGCGGACCCGAGGCCGGCGGCGCACAACAAAGTCAAGCCCGGCGGCCCGGGCCGGACGAATCGCTCCCTTGTCCTTCCGCTGCGGGGCAGGTCAGCCAAGAGGACGGGGAGCACTGCAGCTCGGGGTCAGGGACCTATTAACCTCCGCGAACTGTTTAGCAGCATCCTTCCTGGAGAACCGAACGCCGGGTCCTGCACCTCAGGGCGCCCATCTCTCCCCAGCTCCGGGCTCTGGGGCGCCAGCCCGGGGACAGAAACAGGAAGTTCCTCTGGGGCGCCCACCCGCTGTCCCCTCCTCTTTCCCTAACCCCAGGACTCCGTGTCTCCAGCCCTGGGCTCTCTCCTTCATGGCCCAAACCGCCCATCACTTCCTGCAGACTGGCCTCCCCAGGGTCACCCTGTCCCCGTCCTGGGCTATCCTGGATTTCACACTCAGGAAGCAGAAGGAACGCCAAACCAGGGAGAGTCTGGGGACCTGGCGCCCTTCATGGGGGGAATAGACCTCACATACAAACACACACACACCCGTGTGCTGTCCGGGCTTCTCTCACAGAACTTTGTGTGCTTTATCTCCTCTATTCTCCCAACAGCCCGATGAGAAAGGCATTTTTATGCTCATTTTATTTATGAGGCAACTGAGGAAAAGCGTTAAATAACTTCTGTGGGTCGCAGGTGCTCGGTGGGTGGGGATTCAAAGTCGGGTGCTCTCAACCATCACGCAGCACCCCTCACCGCCCCTGGAAGTGAGGCGCTGTGGGCGCAGGACAGGAGAGTGCTCTGTGGCTGAAAACACCGGAGGGGGCTCCTGGTTGTCTCTACCTCTCTGAATCTGGGCCTTTATCTGTAAAAGGGGGATGGTTATGTACGGGATTGTTAGGGAGAGTCAGTGAGTCTTTTAACAAAGGGCCTGGCTCATAGTAGGGACTCTGTAAACAATTATGATCAGAATGCAAGGCCCACCTGGGGAGAGCCTTGGGCCTTACTGGAAGAATCTAGGCCTGAGGGCCTCGAGTCAGGCTCTTGAACTTATTCAAGAGGAGCTCAAAGCCTTGTGCCTCCAAGTCTTTGGTGCCTTAGCAATATTTAAATCCCTAGACCTGTTTCCCTAGAATAGGGGAGCTAACAGGTACACATGATGGAAACCCCAGTCTGAAGTGGTTCTTGGGAGGTCACTTCACCCCATCTCCTGATTAAAAGATGGGAGTCTAGCCCTCAATTCACCTTTCCCTTGCTGGTGGACCTTGAGTAACTCAATTTTTCGTTTTGTAAAATGTGAAGCATTCGGGAGGCTGAGGCAGGAGGATCGCTTGAGCCCAGGAGTTTGAGGTTGCTGTGAGCTAGGCTGACGCCATGGCACTCACTCTAGCCTGGGCAACAAAAGTGAGACTCTGTCTCAAAAAAAAAAAAAAAAAAAAAAAAATGTGAAGCATTCTTCCAGACCCTCTCTCCCTCTCAAGGGGAATATAATGTTGTAGTCACAGGGAAACAGTGGCCTCTCCTGAGGCTTAACCACCAAGTTCATAATCTGTTGTGAGTAAGGCACAGATTTGCTACTTTAGGAACTCCATTTACAAAGCATCCACTTGTGTTTGCTGTAATGACAGACTTCTCCAAGCAGAAAGCTCCCTGGGGACATATTAAATGGGATTGAATTCACAAAAAGGATCCAGGGTTTAGTGTGGGTTTGGAGGCCAAGGCAGCAAGTCCAGGAAGTAGTCTAATGTTCCCATCCAAGCGGGCAGCTACTTCATTCCTATAAAAGAGGATCTGGAGACCCTTCTGAAGTCCTGTGCTTCAGTTCAACAGACGTGAGCCCTGCCACCATGTGAGAGTCCCACTGGTGATCTGGGAAAGTGAGGCAAATACTAGATTTAAAATCTGTCCTGAGGTTGCAGTGAGTTACCATGATGCCACTGCACTGTAGCCCAGGCAACAGAGCAAGACTTTGTCTCAAAAAACAAAAAAAAATTATAACTCTTAGCAGTGGATAATATATATATATATATATATATATATATATATATATATATATATATATATATATAAACTAGCCCGTGGAGCTTCAGTCTTATGGGGAAGGAAAAAGGTACATAGACCAAGACAAAATAAAGGACAGGCTTTGGTGGATATGCAGAGATCACGCTGCACGAATCCAAAAGGCCTTGGATTCCGGACCCATGGGCTGAAGAGCAGCCCTTAGTACGATGGCACAGTGGTTTAGAGCTTGGCTCTGGAGCTGGACTGTCTAGCAACCCATCCTTGTTGTGGGACTCTATGCCTCAGTTTCCTTATCTATAAAATAAAGATAATAATAGTACTCCCTAATACTCTAGTACTTTGGTTAAGAATCAAATGAGTTCATGCATGTAGCATAGTCACAACAGGGCCTAACATATAGTAAGCAATCCATGTGATTCAAAGATCATTATTGTTGTTGTTACTACTTATTATTAGAAAAAAATAGAAACCTATAGAGAGGAATTTTCTGGCCTGAGAAGCCCAGGCTCAGGAGCCAGACTGCCTGAATTCAAATCCCAACCTTGAGTCAGCCACTTTAACCTCTTGTGTCTCAGTTTCCTTATCTATAAAATGGAGATAACACCAGTGACTACCTCACAGAATTGCTGTCAACATTAAACAATTCAAGGAGAGAACTTAGAACAGCTCCTCACCCACTGTAAGAGCTCAGTAAATGTTAGCTCACTTTATTTTAAGCAGAGATGTGTGCAATCCTACCAGTGTTTTGGGAAGACAGTGTGGAGGAGGGTTGGGAGAGGCAAGCTAGAGGCTGAGGTCGTGGAAAGGAAGAGCAGGTGGATGTGAAGATTAGTGAGGGTGGGTTTCCAGGGCTCCACCTGTGTTATCTAAAAGGCATCAGGGTAAAAGGCAACACCCCGCACCTGTACTCAGGTGGTTCCTGCAAGGGATGGTTAGTTATTATTCTTACGGCCTGTCAAGCAGGGCTGGTAAGTTCCTGACCAGGCTCAGGATCCTTCCCAGTTAGCTAGTGACCTTGAGCAAGTCATCCTTAAGTGTCTTCAGCTGTTGAGTGGAAAGACAGGTAATAAGTTCCCTCCAGCTGAGGTGGGGCTGCCAGGAGAGGGCGGGAAGAGGGAGGAGAGCTCTGATTGCAGACAGTTTGAAGTCTGTCTTTGTTCTGGGGGTGGGAATAGTAACTGCTCTGCTTCCCGGTTTCCTTTCACTTCTATGAGCCTTTCCTAGCAGCCTACTAAAGGGGAGGACACAGGCCTGTTCTAGAACTTCTATGGTCTGAATGTTTGTATCCTTCCAAACTTTTACGATGGTATTAGAAAGGTGGAACCTTTGGGGGAGGTGATTAGTTCCTGAGAGCTCTGCTGTCATGAATGAGGCTGACTTTATAAAAGAGGTGCAAGGGAGGTGTTCGCAGCACCTTTTGCCCTTCTGCCCTTCTACCACATGAGGATGCAGCAAGGGACCATCTATGAAGCAGAGAGCAAGCCTTTCCAGACACCAAATCTGCCAGAGCCTTGATCTTGCATCATAAGAAATAAACTTTCTGTTCTTTATAAATGCCCCAGTCTCACAGACTAAGACAGGAACCCACAGCCCCCGATGGGAGGTAGGGTACCATACTCAGAAGCCCTGCCATCTGTGGGGTGCTGACAATTTTTAAAAGCAGTCAGGTCGGCTGGGCAGGGTGGCTCACGCCTGTAATCCTAGCTCTCTGGGAGGCCAAGGCGGGCGGATTGCTCAAGGTCAGGAGTTCGAAACCAGCCTGAGCAAGAGCAAGACCCCATCTTTACTAAAAATAAAGAAATTAATTGGCCAACTAAAAATATATATACAAAAAATTAGCCAGGCATGGTGTTACATGCCTGTAATCCCAGCTACTCGGGAGGCTGAGGCAGAAGGATCGCTTGAGCCCAGGAGTGTGAGGTTGCTGTGAGCTAGGCTGATGCAAGGGCACTCTAGCCTGAGCAACAGAGTGAGACTCTGTCTCAAATAATAATAATAATAAAAGCAGTCAAGTCTTTGAGTGCAGTTGTCTGAGTCCCCTTACCCACATGCTCCTCTCAGTCCGGGAAGAGTTTGTCTCCTGTGGTAGATTGATTGCATAAATGACCCTGGCAGTCCACCCCTCCTTGTACATGTGTTCTTTGAAAAGTCATTTTGTATCTCCTCTCCCCAAGAGGTGGAGTCTACTTCCCTACCCCTGTAAATACTTGTCCCTTGCTTTAACTAATGGAAAGTAGCGGAAGGAATGTTGTGCTAGTCCTTAGCCTAGGCTTCAAGAGGACTGTTTTGTCTCTATGTCTTGGAACCCTGCCACTGCCGTGAGAACAAGCCCCAGCTAGCCTGCCACAGGATTAGAAACCCTGTGGAGTAGAGCCTGCTCAGCCCCATTGCCCCTGCTCAGGCCTCTACACAGGTGGGAAAGCCAAGACAAGCAGACCCACCTGACTGCAGGTACATAAGCGAGCTTACCTCAGCAGAACCACAAGCCAACCCACAGACTCAGAGAGTAATAGATGGTTGTTTATTACTCATTTGGGGATTGGTTCATTACAAAGCAATAGCTAACTGAGCTACCTTCCCATCCCAAATGAGTAACTGAGGCCCACAGACAACCAGTGACTTGCTCAATGCTACATAGCCAGTGGAGGGCCCAACTCCACCCACGTGAATCAAACCTGGTGTCTTCAAGACTCAAAATCCCTGCAGCCTCTGTAACATAGACACAGACAGCTAGACTTTAGAACTGCTGTTAAAAGTTCCAAGTCATTAGCTTGGAAACCCGCCAGCCACACTTCACCTTAAATCTGTTTTCCTCAACCTGTTTTAACCTATGCCCTCTTTGGATATATGTGAAATGCTATGCTTGCTCTATCCTATATTTGAAACTGTGGGGTTAGTTTCTTTACCATTCTGTACCTTGTTTTCCTCATCTGTAAAATGGGGATATTGTTCTACCTCATTGATTGCCGTGAGAATTAAGTGAGTTGATGTTAGTAAAGTGCTTGGAACAGTGCCTGACACACAGCAAGGACTATATCATTAAATAAAATAGTGTGACTAAAAATGAGCCGTAGCGATGGCAATTTTATTAGGGAAACGTTTTTATTTTGATCATGAGAGCTACATATTTTTCCTTTGATCTGGTGACATCAGTGTGAGTGCTGAGTCAACTTGTGTGCCATAAGCGCTTCTATCCAGGACGGTGTGGGAGACAACATCTTGTGGGTGGCAAACCAGACATGCAGAAAAAGCACACGCCTCCCTTCTTTAGGAGAATGGGTGCGACATTATTTCACATTTATTTCATATTTCACAGAGAATATATTCTTGGTAGGTGGTATGTAAATCAAGTCCTAATATATGTCATTTAAAGAACTCATCTGAGGGATCACGCTGCAAAATGAAGACTGCTTTGTGTCTAAAATATTAATAAATCTCCCCACCTGGGGTTCCCTCAGGGAACTCTGGTCCTTCTCTCCCTTTCCAGGATCCCCCACAGGTTCCAGGGCTGCCTGCCACTAAAACTTGGGACCACTCAAAGTACCCCAGAGGAAGAGGCCCCCTGCCTCCTCTCATTTGGCCTCTTGTCCTTGGCTCTTTAGGGCTGGGAGTGGTGCGATTCCTGGCACTACCCAGGTGAATTCCTTTGAAAACAGAAAGGGAGCTGTCCTTGGTGACTCTGATGTCATTCCACTGACAGTTTAAATATTCAGCTACCAGGCCTCCAGGCTGTCTGGATTCTGCCCTGACTTGCAACTTCCTTGCAACAGGAGCACCTAAGAGAGACACAGCCCACATCTGGTCCTGTGAGTTGAGGGAACATAGGTCTAGGCTCACAAGCTCAGTATGTGGTAAGGAGGGTGCTGTCCTGGTGCTGGCTGTCAGCTGAGGGCCTCCTAAAAGTAGCATCAAGGCAGACTTGTGGCATTTTTTGTCCATTGCCTGTCACTGGCTCAGTACTTCAAAAGCCAATTCAGAGGTCTCAGGTTCCAGATGGCAGATGAAGCACATGTATTTGCTATCCCCATTAAAATAATAACAACAGAAAGCATATTAAGGCCAGGCATGGTGGCTCACGCCTGTAATCCTAGCTCTCTGGGAGGCTGAGGCGGGCAGATTGCTCAAGGTCAGAAGTTTGAAACCAGCCTGAGCAGGAGCGAGACCCCATCTCTACTATAAATAGAAAGAAATTAATTGGCCAACTAATATATATATAGAAAAAATTAGCTGGGCATGGTGGTGCATGCCTGTAGTCCCAGCTACTCGGGAGGCTGAGGCAGCAGGATTGCTTGAGTCCAGGAGTTTGAGGTTGCTGTGAGCTAGGCTGACGCCACAGCACTCACTCTAGCCTGGGCAACAAAGTGAGACACTGTCTCAAAAAAAAAAAAAAAAAAAAGAGGATGATTCCAGATTTGGAGAGGGAACAAGATGGCCAAATAGAAACCTCCGGTGATTGTCCCCTGCACGAACACCAAATTCAACAACTACCCACGCAAGCAAGCACCTTCAGAAGAACCAAAAATCAGATGAGCAACCATACAACCTGGTTTTAACATCATATCAGGGAAAGAGGCACTGAAGAGGGCAGAAAAGACAGTCTGGCATTGCCTACGCCACCCATCCCCATCCCCTGGCAGTGCCGCGCCAGCACACAGAGTGGAGAGAGAATCTATGTGCCTGGGAGAGGGAGAGCGAAGTGACTGTGGGACTTTGGGACTCAGGGTCACCCTGGCACAGGAAAACACAGCACAGGGCAGAATTGTGCCAGAGCCTTAAGACCAGCCCTGAGAGAGAGAAATCCTCTGCCCTGAAACCCAAGTTCCTGCTAGCGCCAACAATGACAGACAAAAAGCAGCATGGGGCCTGGACTAAATTCATAAGGCAGATGGGTCACAAGGGCTGAAGTTCTTGCGCAATTCTTGCAGCTGTGCTGGCTCCAAGCCAGCAGACTTGGGGTGCACATGACCCAGTGAGACACCAGCAGCTGTGGCCAAGCTAGCACCAGTGTCACCCCTCCCCCAACTATAGGCAGCACGGCTCAGGGAGAGTCTTCTTCCACTCAGCGAAAGGAAAGGGAAAAATTCAGAGAACTTTGTTTTGCAACTTGGGTACCAGCTCAGCCACAGTAAAATAAAATGCCAAGCAGACTCCTGAAGCTCCTGAATCCAGCCTTAGTTCCTGGAAGGCATTTCTGGACCCAGCCTGGGCCAGAAGAAAACATGCTGCCCTGAAGGGAAGGACCCAGTCCTGGCAGGATTCACCACCTTCTGACTAAAGAGCCCTTGGGCTTTAAATAAACATGAGAGGTAGCCAAGCAGCAATCACCAAGGGCTTCGGGTGAGACTGGGCTGGCTTCAGGTGCGACCTGGCACTGGTGGCCACAAGGGAGTGCCCGTATCACTCCTCCAACTCTAGCAGCCCAGTGCAGAGTGAGGGAAGACAGTGAGAGACTTTGCCTTGTAATCCAGGGAATTCTCTTGTATCTTACCCAAGTCCACCAAGGCAGTACCACCAAGAGTCTGCAAGAGTCACAAAATTACTGGGCTTGGGGCACCTCCAGTGCTGATACAGCTGCAGTGACCAAAGACTTAGATCACAACACTCAATTTCATTTGACTATCTGGAAAGCCTTCTCAAGAAGGACGGGTTTAAACAAGCCCAGACTGCAAAGATTAAAATAAATTCCTTTTGTCTTCTACAACCTGAAGTTGATGTAAAAAAAAAAAAAAAAAAAAAAAGATAAAATTTAAAATAAAAAAAAATAAATTCCTAACTCTTCAATGCCCAGACATCAACAAATACCCGCAAGTATTGGGAACATCTAGGAAGACATGACCTCACCAAAAGAACTAAATAAGGTACCAGTGACCAATCCTAGAATGATGGAGATACGTGACCTTTCAGACAAAGAATTCAAAATAGCTGTCCTGAAGAAGCTCAATGAACTTCAACACAATACAGAGAAGGAATTCAGAAGCCTATCAGAGAAATTTAACAAAGAGATTGAAATAATTTAAAAGAAATCAAGCAGAAATTCTAGAGCTGAAGGATTTAATTGACAAACTGAGACTTGCATCAGAGTCTCTCAGCAGAGGAATTGACCTCTCAAGCAGAGGAAAGAATTAGTGAGCTTGAAGATAGGCTATTTGAAAATACAGTCAAAAAACAAAAAAGAATGAAGCATGCCTACAAGATCTAGAAAAAAAGCCTCAAAAGGGCAAATCTAATAGTTACTGGCCTTAAAGGGGAGATAGAGAGACTGGGGTAGAAAGTTTATTCAAAGAAAAAGAAAACTGGAGAAAGAGTTATTGGTAAACTGAAAAAAAAAACCCAGAAGATAGAAAATTTTTAATTCTTAGAAAATAGAAAGCAAATGATATCAAACTGGAGGAAAAGGAGAAGCAGTCCATGACACCAGAGGGAAGCAGGGTGTTCCTCAAGGAAGCCCTAGAGAGGATCCAAGTAGGGATGAGCCATTAGGACCATCATGGGATTATACAGAGTACAACTTTGAAATGCAACTTTGGGGCCTCTCACTGCCACCTTCAATAAATAAACAGTACAGGTCCAAGTCTGGAGAAATAACTCTCTAAATAAAGTACCCCAGTCTGGGAAGTGCAATCACTGAGGGCACGAGAGCTTGAAAGGAGCAAAACAGAGAGGAACTGAGTGAGTCTGTTCCCCTAGGACAGATGAACAGAAAAAAGACAAGAGGACAGTGACACTGTAGGACTTGTAGGAGTCCCTGCCTTCATGCGCATTTCTTGGTCACATTCCCTCTCCTGACCAGTCAGATCTTTGGGTCAGGGGAAAGGCCTTCCGGGAGGCAGCCACACCTGCAACTCAGGAGGAAATACGCACAATGCTTTATTGGCCAATGGTTTGTTCATTCATCATTCATTTATTACCTCAGATGCAGAGGGTTGAGTTCATTATATGCCTCAGTTCCTGGAACATTATCATCATTGATCCATCCAAGCCCCTCTCTCATTTTATCTACTTATTCTCTTATCTTTTCTCCTCAGTCTTATTCCCTCTCCAACCATAAGCAACTCATAACTTGTTTAATGCCTTTTTGTTTGTGTATTTTCTTGCAAAATGTGCTATTGTTTTGTATAAATGTATTTTACAGTTTTCTTAAGATATAATTGGTGCACGATAAACTGTATACATTTAAAGTATACAGGCCGGGCGCTGTGGCTCACGCCTGTAATCCTAGCTCTTGGGAGGCCGAGGCGGGCGGATTGCTCAAGGTCAGGAGTTCAAAACCAGCCTGAGCAAGAGCGAGACCCCGTCTCTACTATAAATAGAAAGAAATTAATTGGCCAACTGATATATATATAAAAAAAAAAATTAGCCGGGCATGGTGGCACATGCCTGTAGTCCCAGCTACCTGGGAGGCTGAGGCAGTAGGATCACTCGAGCCCAGGAGTTTGAGGTTGCTGTGAGCTAGGCTGACGCCACGGCACTCACTCTAGCCTGGACAACAAAGCGAGACTCTGTCTCAAAAAAAAAAAAAATAAAAAAATAAAGTATACAATATCCATCTTCCCCAAAACTTTCCTCATGACCTCTGTGTATCCATCCCTTTCTTATTGTTCCTCTCCCTTGGTAACCACTAATCTGCTGTTTGTCACCATAAATTGGTTTGCAATTTCTAGAGTGTTATACGAATGGAATCATTTAGTACATACTCTTTTTTTGGTCTGATTTCTTTCATTCAGCATGATTATTTTAAAATTCATTCATGTTGTTGCCGAGTAGTACTCTATTGTATGTATTAGGTCATTAAATATGAAACATCTGATTTAGAATCAAAAGGATAGTTTATTATATTTCAAATAAGAAGTGGTACAATTAATCAAAGTATGTGCCTAAAGTACGAACGCAGATTTGCCATCTTAACAGTAGCTTGTTTATGTGAGCAGCAAAGAAGCCTGGAGAGCGAGGAGCAATGAAATCTCAAAAGGTGTTTTCCCCAGCTTGTTGAGAATTGAATGTTTCCTTGCAAGAAGGGGTCCAAAGCCTAGAAGACGTGGTAGTCAGTTGGTGCAAGGTCTGGTGAATACGGTGGATGACAGAGAGTTTCCAAGTCCAGCCTCTGTAGTTTGAGCAGCATTGTTTTTTGCAACATGTGACCTAGCAAGTGTTCAGCACAATGGTTGGATAAAGATGAAGTGCTGAAACGCAGTCCAAAACTGAATAATCATCAAAAAAAGCTAATGGTGTCTATTTGGTGATCCAGCGCTGGTATTCGCTACTACAGCCTCATGAAACCTCATTAATCCATGACAGCAGATACCTACTTCAACCAATTGGATGAAATGATGGGGATACTTTTGATTAACCAGCTGAGATTGGTCAAGATTAGAGCAAGACCCTGTCTCTAAATAAATATTTATTTAATAAATACAGAAAACTAGGGATTACCAGACACTTGAAGAAAACCAATAACATGAAAGATAAGACCCAAGCTGCACAAACAGGACCACTGTACCAGAGGAAATTTTTTTTTTTTTTTTGAGACAACATCTTATTCTGTTGCCCAGGCTAGAGTTCAGGGGCATCATCATAACTCACTACAACATCAAATTCCTGGGCTCATGCAATCCTCCTGCCTCAGCCTTCCGAGTAACTGGGACTCCAGTGCATGCTGCCATGCCCAGCTAATTTTTCTATATTTTTAAAGACAAGGTATTGCTATGTTTCTCAGGCTGATAGACTCTAACTCCTGGCCTCAAGCAATCTTCCTGTCTTGGCCCCTCAAAGTGCTACTATTACAGGTGTGAGACACTGCACACAGCCCAAGAAATTACGATTCTTTAAAGGATTTATTCAGTGTTTAGCAGAACATATGAAAAAAAATCCATATCAGCTACATTATGGTGAACTTTTAGAAATTCAAGGCTAAAGAGAAAAGCCTAAAAGCTTCCAAAAAGTGAAAGTGATCACTTACAAAGAAATGAAAATCTGGTTGATATTAGACTTCCCATCAGCAAAACACTAAATTCTAAAAAATTATGAAATAGTCCTTTAAATTTCTCAATAAAATATCTTAAGCCTAAAATTATGTAATTGGCCTATCAACCAGGTGTTAGGGCCAAATAAAGACTTCACCAAATGTACAAGAACTTAAAAGTTCACCACCCATGCACTTCATAAGAAAAGTTATTCAAGGAAGTACTCTAGCAAAATGAAAAAAGATCTCGATTTGGGATACAAGAAAGAGTAGCATCTGAGAATGATCCAGAAGAAGGAAAGAAAGTGAAAAATAAATCAAAAGGAATCCCCTTATATACTGACACTTGGAAAATTCTCCTTTGAACTTCAAATTTTGGGGAACATAGGATTACATTTCCAACTCTGCCAGTCTAGTCATGGTACATGGTTCCTCAGTATTGGTATTACTGCTGCTGCCACTCACAAGCTGTCTAACCTTGGACTAGTTATTCAGTCTTTTTCTTCTCCTGAAAAATAAGCATAACAGGACCTACCTCAAAAGACTATTAGGGTGATTAAATTATTTTATGTAAAATCTCTTAGAATATATAAATCCTCAATGCTATTTGTAGATATTATTATTATAAATATTCACATACTGGCCGGGCGTGGTGGCTCACGCCTGTAATCCTAGCTCTCTGGGAGGCCGAGGCGGGCGGATTGCTCGAGGTCAGGAGTTCAAAACTAGCCTGAGCAAGAGCGAGACCCCGTCTCTACTATAAATAGAAAGAAATTAATTGGCCAACTAATATATATAGAAAAAAAATTAGCCGGGCATGGTGGCGAATGCCTGTAGTCCCAGCTACTTGGGAGGCTGAGGCAGGAGGATTGCTTGAGCCAGGAGTTTGAGGTTGCTGTGAGCTAGACTGACGCCACGGCACTCACTCTAGCCTGGGCAATAAAGTGAGACTCTGTCTCAAAAAAAAAAAAAAATATTCACATACTGTAATGGCTATTTATTGACTTTTAATTTTCAGAATCAATAAATAAACAAGCACAGAAGAAATATGGGTATTAATGTAATATAAATTAATGTAAAAATAAGCATAAAACAAGTAAGAAGTAGAAAGTATGGAGGGAGAAGGGAGAATATGTTCACTAATTTTTTAGTGAGGAGAGGAGAGTTGATACCATCTCAAGTTGATGTATCAAGAGAAGAGATTGGGCCAGGCGTGGTGGCTCACGCCTGTAATCCTAGCTCTCTGGGAGGCCGAGGCGGGCGGATTGCTCAAGGTCAGGTGTTCAAAACCAGCCTGAGCAAGAGCGAGACCCCGTCTCTACTATGAATAGAAAGAAATTAATTGGCCAACTGATATGTATATAAAAAATTAGCCAGGCATGGTGGCGCATGCCTGTAGTCCAAGCTACTCGGGAGGCTGAGGCAGAAGGATCGCTCGAGCCCAGGAGTTTGAGGTTGCTGTGAGCTAGGCTGACGCCACAGCACTCACTCTAGCCTGGACAACAAAGCGAGACTCTGTCTCAAAAAAAAAAAAAAAAAAAAAAAAAAGAGAAGAGATTGAAGAACATTACTGAAAGTCTTTAATATTAATAGGTATTATTTTTGGAGTTTATAATATATGCCAGGCACTATCATAAAAGCTTCACATATATAAACTTTTAATCCCACAAGGTAAATGCTATTGCTATCTCCATTTTACAGGTCATTCTCTAGAAAAATAAAATAAAATAATAAATAAAAATAAAATAATAATAGTATAACTCACAAAACATTAGGAAGGGGAGGGAGGAGAAAAGGCAGGAGATGATATATGTGCATGAATTTTTTATCTTTCATAAAAGTCATTGGATACTGGCTAAAGCTGACAAAGATTTTAAGTTGATTATATAAAGTTATAATGATAACCATCAGCAGCAGTTAAAATAGAAATTGCAAATTAAAACAGAACTTTTTTTTTTGAGAACTTGAAGTAGAACAGAACTTTAAATGTACAGTTGGATCCATAGTGTTCAAAAGATTATAGTTATTTTGTTTCGGTTTTTGCCTTTCAGCTATTTCATTGTTGTACATCTGGTTAACTTGCCCTTCCTATCTCAGCTGAAGTATCCTCTCCTCTGGGAGGACTTCCCAGAATTCCTAGTTTGGGTCAGGGTCACTATGCTCCCAAAGCTCCCTGTGCTTCCCTAGCACAAGGGTTCATCACACAGTGTTGAAATCCTCTGTTTGCATGACTGTATGGCCTCCCCTTAGGGCAAGGACTCTGTCCTATATCATCACATTCCCAGCACCATGCACGTTTATGCATGTTTGTTGAATGGATTGTATGAACCAATGCAATTGTGTTATATTGTATCGATAATACCTCTGTTTCCATCCCAGTGGCCAGTATATTAAATTGGTGGCTGCTTCCTTAACACAGCTAAGGATAAACTACCAGTGCTCACTGGTTGAACCCTGGGTTTGCTAACTTTCTAAAAACCCTTCCCGTGTTAAGTGCCAGCAACCTACAAGCCACCAGATCAGGAGCAGAGACCCCAAAGTAGGCACAATTTCTTCCTCTAAAGGAGGAGGATGGACATGGTCAAACGGAGCCTCCTCAGGTTCCCCTGCCTTTGTCACTGCAGAAAACCCCAAGGGTCCTGATAAACTGCAGGCACATCTATTTGTGTGCACTCAGACACACATGCCCTATGGCAGGGTTCCCCAACCTGTGGTGAGTTGTATAATTGTTTCATTATATAGTACAATGTAATAATAATAATAATAAAGTGCACAATAAAGGTAATGCGCTTGAATCATCCCCAAATCATCTCCCCACTCCCTAGTCCATGGAAAAATAATTTTCCATGAAAACGATCCCTGGTGCCAAAAAGGTTGGGGACCGCTGCCTTGTGGGGTTGTGGACTGAGTTGAAGTCAGCTGAGGCTCACCTGAGAAGCCTCAACTGGAGGAAGAGATGCAGAAAGGTCCCATCCTGAGACCAAGCAGGTGGCTCCAAGGCCCTGGAATTGTGCATCTCTGGCTTCTTCCCGCTGCCGACCACCCGTAGCTTCAGATATCTGGCAGGCTTCTCAGCAACAGCTGGTACCTAAGACTCAGAATGAGGTGGTGGCCCCAAGGTCACTGGGCTGTCCTCAGCACTGCAGGCAACCTACGTCCCTCCTGCCTGTCTTCTGAAGTCCCCAGGATCCCACAGCCAAGCCAAGCACATTGTCTGCTCTGATTATCACCCTCCCCTCTCCTTCAGGCAGCCCCCACATGCTCAGACCCATGCCCAGGCTCCGGCAACCACTGGTGCCTCCTCTGTATCCTGTCTGTACTTTGGACTTGGAGGTAACAGCCAGCACTTCAGCACTTTTATGTTAAGCCTGTCACAGACATTTTCTCATTTCACCCTATCAGTCCTGTGAGGTAGGAACTATGTTTATTTCCATTTTACAGATGAGGAAACTGTTAAGAGATTGAAACACCTAATTGACCACCCATTTTATTAATACTTTATCTCCCTACAGAGTTCTGTTGTTTATACTATACTTTTAGGAATGTTCTACCCTTTAATCCTGAGAATACTGTGGCTCAGAAAAGGGAAGTGACTTGTCCCTGGTGGTGTCCAGCTGAGAAGCAGCAGGTCAGGAAATAGAAGCCAGGTCATGTGACACTGAAACCAGGTGCCTCCTGTCTTCCACAGCCACTGCCAGTTCTGGGGTGAATAGTGAGGGCATCTGCCTTACCTAGGGCGCAGACAGGATGGCTATCTTGTGGGTCTGAATGCCAAAGAGCCATCTGACCCCAAACTTCAGCACCCCTGGCTTGCATGCCACAGGCACTTTGAAGAAATTAAGAATGGTACCATGGGTAAGTGCTGCTGGCAGGGCAGCTCACAGAGCACAGGGTGATTAGGAATGCTTCAGACAGAGATAAGCTTCCACTGCGCCCTAAAATGTGGGTAGGAGAGGGCTGGTAGAGAGGAGAGAGCGAATAGGAGAGATGCCAATGACTTTGGGCTTGTGTCAGCATCAAAAGTGATCTCAGAGGTCATTTGCTCCAGTCTCCCAACAGTACACAAATCCTATCAGTGACATCCTTGTCTGAGGACTACTCTCAATTTTTAATGTACTTTTAAATCATTTGAAGAGACTTTTTAAAATGCAAATTTCCGGAAAAAGCCTCTATCAGTAGATACGGGGCCAAGATATCAATATTTTTAACAATCACCCTAGGTGATTCTATTCTCCACACTTTGAAGAACATTGAATTCTGGGTCTCATACCTATACTTCCCTGTCAGCTAGGTTGTTTTCAGTTGCAAATAACAACAACAACAACAAAAAAAAACCCAACCCAAAGTGGCTGAAACAATAAAGAATTAATTGGCTAAAATAATGGAAAAAACTGGTATGAGGGTGAGATTCAGAGTTTGACTAGGGCACTGGCATTGATTCTCTGCAATACTCTTGTTTTTGTCTTCCTTCAAGTGTGGCAGCTTCACCCTTGGTTTTTCTTAGTCCCAAGATGGTTGCCAGGCAGCCATGCTTCATTGGCAGTGTACTTCCTCATTCTCAGCCAGGAAGAAAGCACCACTTCCCACAACACTTGAACAGAAGTCCTAAGTTGTACTCTGGTCCACTGAATCAGTTACCATGGCAAGAGGGATGAGTTTACCTTGTCAGAATCAGAGCAGTCAGAGCCCACCCCTGGGGCAAAGGGTAGAGTCACTACTACCCAAACCACAAGATTGTTAAATATTATGGGACTATGACTAGAAAATATCAGCCTGTAATACCTCACTATATTGGTTACTTATTGTTTGTAACAAATTACCCTAAAACTTTGCAGCTTAAAACAAGACATAAGGGCCAGACACGATGGCTCACGCCTGTAATCCTAGCACTCTGGAAGGCCGAGGCGGGAGGATCACTTGAACTCAGGAGTTCAAGACCAGCCTGAGCAAGAGTGTGACACCATCTCTACCAAAAATAGAAAAAATTAGCAGGACATGGTGGTGCACACCTGTAGTCTCAGCTATGTGGGAGGCTGAGGCAGGAGGATCGCATGAGCCCAGGAGTTTGAGGTTACTGTGAGCTAGGCTGACGCCATGGCACTCTAGCCCAGGCAACAGAGTGAGACTCTGTCAAAAGAAAAGAAAAAGAAAAAGAAAAAGAAAAAGAAAAAGAAAAAGAAAAAGAAAAAGAAAAAGAAAAAGAAAAAGAAGGGGAGGGGAGGGGACATAAGGCGTATTATCTCATAGTTTCTGTGGATTGGGAATTTGGGCATCTGCTTTATGGTCTCTTGCAAGGCTGCAATCAATATGTTAACCAGGCTATCGTCATCTCAGAGCTTGACTGGAGAAAGATCTACTTCCATGCTTGTATGGCTGCTGGCAGGATTCAGTTCCCTGAGGGTTTTTGGATTGAGGGCCTAGTTCCTCAATGTCAGCTGGAGGCTGCCCTCAGCTCAGGCCCAGGCGGCCCTCTCCATTAGGGCAAGTACACAAGAGTCAGGAAGACAATACCAGGAAGACTGAAGCCACAGTCTTCTGACACCTAATCATGGAAGTGACATCCTATCACTTTTGCTGTACTGTATTCTGTTTGTAGAAGCAAGTCACCAGGTCCGGCCCACACTCAAAGGGAGGGAATTACAAAGGGCAGGAATACTAGGAGGCAGAGATCTCTGGAAGCCATGTCAGTCTGTCTACTACACTCACAAAGTAGTCCTGTCCATTGCGGGACCACTGTAATTGTTTAAAGAGGTGGTTCTTACACCTTGTTCACCGTGTTTCACATTAAAAATAGAGACCTAGTAATATATCAAGACCTAGTATCAAGTATTAAATCAAGACCCAGTAATATATGTGGGTCTGTATACACACACTCTAAAACAAATGTTTCACAACATAACATTTATCTTTACTGTGTGATGCACATATATTTTCTTTTTCTTTTTCTTTTTTTTTTTTTTTTGAGACAAAGTCTCACTTTGTTGCCCAGGCTAGAGTGAGTGCTGTGGCGTCAGCCTAGCTCACAGCAACCTCAAACTCCTGGGCTCAAGCGATCCTCCCTGCCTCAGCCTCCCGAGTAGCTGGGACTACAGGCATGCGCCACCATGCCCAGCTAGTTTTTTCTATATATATTAGTTGGCCAATTAATTTCTTTCTATTTATAGTAGAGATAGGCTCTCGCTCTTGCTCAGGCTGGTTTCGAACTCCTGACCTTGAGCAATCCTCTCGCCTCGGCCTCCCAGAGTGCTAGGATTACAGGCGTGAGCCACTGCGCCCGGCCTATTTTCTATTTTTTTTTTTTTTTTTTTTTTTTTGAGACAGAGTCTCGCTTTGTTGTCCAGGCTAGAGTGAGTGCCGTGGCATCAGCCTAGCTCACAGCAACCTCAAACTCCTGGGCTCGAGTGATCCTTCTGCCTCAGCCTCCCGAGTAGCTGGGACTACAGGCATGAGCCACCATGCCCGGCTAATTTTTTATATATATATCAGTTGGCCAATTAATTTCTTTTCTATTTATAGTAGAGACGGGGTCTCGCTCTTGCTCAGGCTGGTTTTGAACTCCTGACCTTGAGCAATCCGCCCGCCTCGGCCTCCCAAGAGCTAGGATTACAGGCGTGAGCCACAGCGCCCGGCCTATTTTCTATTTTTTAAGGTGACTAATTTATTATCTCATTTAGGAGGTGCTATTAAATTTTCTTTACATTGTGAGTCAGTAAGTTTCAAGTAATTTGTCCATTTCATCTAAATTATAAATTCACTGGCAAAATAAATTATTCATAATATCTCTTTTTTCTGGCCGGGCGCGGTGGCTCACGCCTGTAATCCTAGCACTCTGGGAGGCCGAGGCGGGCGGATTGCTCAAGGTCAGGTGTTCAAAACCAGCCTGAGCAAGAGCGAGACCCCCATCTCTACTATAAATAGAAAGAAATTAATTGGCCAACTAATATATATAGAAAAAAAATTATTCATTGTGGTTATGATGAAGTAAAAAAAAAAAAAAAAAAAAAAAAAAAAAAGAAAAAAAATTAGCCGGGCATGGTGGCGCATGCCTATAGTCACAGCTACTCGGGAGGCTGAGGCAGGAGGATCGCTTGAGCCCAGGAATTTGAGGTTGCTGTGAGCTAGGCTGACGCCATGGCACTCACTCTAGCCTGGGCAACAAAGTGAGACTCTGTCTCAAAAGAAAAAAAAAAAAATCTCTTTTTTCTTTCTTCAAGACAAAGTCTTGCTCTGTTGCCCAGGCTAGAGTACAGTGGCATCATCAAAGCTCATTGCAAGCTCAAAATCCTGGGCTCAAGCGATCCTTCTGCCTCAGATTCCTGAATAGCTAGGACTACAGGTGTGCACCATCAAGCCTGGCTTATTTTTCTATTTTTTGTAGAGAAGGGGTCTCACTCTTGCTCAGGCTGATCTCAAACTCCTGGCCTCAAGCAATCCTCCCACCTTGGCCTCCCAAAGCACTAGGATTACAGGTGTGAGCCAGCATGCCTGGCCTATTCATAATATTCCTTTACTGTTTTTTTAATATTGGTTAGACATGTAGTGAATACCATTCTTTCGTCCTTGACATCGGTAATTTGTGTTCTCTTTTCTTAATCAGTTAAGTGTTTATCATTTTTGTTGATTGTTCAAAGAACCTACTTTTTCCTTTGCAAAAATTATTTTTGGCTGGGCATGGCGGCTCACACTTGTAATCTCAGCACTTTGGGAGGCTGAGGTGGGAAGAATGCTTTAGGCCAGGAGTTTGAGACCAGCCTAGCCAACATAGTGAGATCCTGCCTCTATAAAAAAATTTTATTTATTTTTTTAATTTTTACTTATTTATTTATTTTGAGATGGAGTCTCACTCTCTTACCTGGGCTAGAGTGTTGTGGCGTCAGCCTAGCTCTCAGCAACCTCAAATTCTTGGACTCAAGAGATCCTCCTGACTTAGCTTCCCAGGTAGCTGGGACTATAGGCCAGGAGCTCAAGACCAGCCTGAGTGAAAGTGAGGCCCCTGTCTCTACAAAAAATAGAAAATTCAGCCAGTTGTGGTGGCATGCACCTGTAGTCCCAGCTACTGAGGAGGCTGAGGCAGGGGAATTGCTTAAGCCTGGGATTTTTAGGTTGCAGTGAGCTATGATGATGCCACTGCACTGTAGCCTGGGCAGTGAGATCCTGTTGAAAGAAAGAAGGAAAGAATTTCTAGAAAGGAAGGAAAGAAGGAAGAGAGGGAGAAAGGGAGGGAGGAAGGAAGGAAGGAAAGACGACTAGGGAAAGTCTGGAATTTCTTACACATTATTTAAATGGTCATGACCAGAATGCTGATAGAAATATGGACAGTAAAGGCCATTCTGATGAGGTCACAGATGGAACTGAAGAACAAGGCATTGGAAACTAGAGTAAAGGCCACCCTTGTTATAAATGAGCAAAGAACTTGGCTGGATTGTGTCCATGCCCAAGAGGGCTTTATGGAATGCAGAATTTAAGAACAATGAATTAGAATATTTAGTAGAAGAAATATCTAAGCAGCAAAGCATGCAGGCTGCTACATCACTACTTTTTAACCGCTTACATTAAGCTGGGTGATAGGAAAAATGACTGAAAGATGGAGTTTATAATCAAAAAAGAAGATCTGGAAAACTCTCAGGCTGTCCACGTACAGTGAAAAAGCATGTTTGGGAGAGAGGAAACCAAGGATATGGCCTAGCAACCAGTTTGCTAGAGATTAGTACAGATAGAAGGGATTTTCAAGAGAATGGAAGAAAGACTCTAAAGGCATTTCAGAGATCTTAGAAGTTGTCCCTCCCATCACAGGCCCAGGGGACTAGGAGGGCAGAATGGTTTTGGAGGACCAGCCCAGCCCCAGTGCCCTCCATTGGCTTACTTCCCACGGTCCCCTTGGGTCTCTGCTTCCCGCACTCCAGCACAATTCTTCTCAGCTGCCCCAGGTATGGCTCAAGCGGGCCCAGGTGCAGCTCAACCTGTTGCTCCAGAAGGTATGAGCCTTAAGCTGTGGCTGCATCCATGTGGTGCTGACTCTCCAGGTGTGCAGAATGCAGATGTGGGGCAATGTCAGCCTTCACCTACATTTCAAAGGATGTATGGGACAGCCTGGGGACCAGGCAGAAACCTGCCGCAGGGGTGAAGCCACTGCAAAGAGATCCCACTAGGGCAACTCTGAGAAAAGTGTGGGGTCAGAGCTGCTCCAGAGAGTTCCCACCAGGGCGATGCCTAGTGGAGCCCTGGGAGCAGGGCTGCTACCAGAAACTGTAGGGCCACCAGTGTGCATCTTCAGCCTGGGAGAACTGCAGGACTCTTACTATGTTGTCAAGGCTGTAGTGCAATGATATGATCATAGTGCACTGCAACGTTGAATTCCTAGTCTCAAATGATCCTCCTGCCTCAGCCTCCCAAGTAGCTAAGACTACAGATATGCACCACCACCACACCTGGCTAATTTTTTCTTTTTTTAGAGTTGGGGTTGCACTATGTTGCCCAGGCTGATCTCGAACACCCGGGCTCAAGCAATCCTCCTGCCTTGGACTGCCAAAGTGCTGGGATTACAGGTGTAATCCACTCCCAGCAGAATGCCTGTTTTATGTCTGTCCTACCCTTGTATTTTGGAAGAAGAAAACTTGTTATCATAGGCTCACAGCTGGAAGGAACTTGCCTCAAGGTGAATCCTGCCTTGAGACTCGCTCATGTCTGATTTAGATTAGACTAGGAACTTTGGACTTTTGAGTTGATGCTGGAATGAATTAAGACTTTGAGGCTAGGCCAGGTGCAGTGGCTCATGCCTATAATCCCAGCATTTTGGCAGGCCAAGGGAGGAGGACTGCTTAAGGCCAGGAGTTCAAGAGCAGCCTAGGCAACATTGCAAGACCCCCATCTCTATAATAAAAAATAAAAAGACTTTGGGACTATTAGAGGACAGAAGACATGAGTGTGTGGGGTGGGGCAGGAGCATAATGCTGTGGTTTGAATGTTTGTCTCCTCTGAAACACATGTTAAAACTTAATCCCCGGCCGGGCGCGGTGGCTCACGCCTGTAATCCTAGCTCTCTGGGAGGCCGAGGCGGGCGGATCGTTTGAGTTCAGGAGTTCGAAACCAACCTGAGCAAGAGCGAGACCCCGTCTCTACTATAAATATAGAAAGAAATTAATTGGCCAACTAATATATATACAAAAAAAATTAGCCGGGCATGGTGGCACATGCCTGTAGTCCCAGCTACTCGGGAGGCTGAGGCAGTAGGATCGCTGAGCCCCGGAGATTGAGGTTGCTGTGAGCTAGGCTGACGCTACGGCACTCACTCTAGCCTGGGCAACAAAGTGAGACTCTGTCTCAAAAAAAAAAAAAAAAAAAAAAAAACTTAATCCCCAATGTAACAGTATTAAGAGGTGGGGCCTTTAAGAGGTGATTAGGTTATGAGGTCTTTGCTGGGTTCAGCCCAGACAGCAGTTCTGATGGATTAATGGGTTATCATGACAGCAGGTTAGTTATCACAAGAATGGATCTGTTATAAAAGCCGGTTCATGCTTATGCTCTAGCCCCCTCACCACGTGATGTCCTGTGCAGTCTCAGTACTCTGCAGAACATCACCACCAAGAAGAAGACCCTCACTAGATGTGGCCCCTCGACCTTGGACTTCTCAACCTCCAGAACTAGAAGAAATAGATTTCTTTTCTATATAAATAGCCTTATCTCAGGTATTCCATTATAGCAACAGAAAATAGACTACTAAGACACATATAAGCGAGACCGAGCAGTATTTGTCTTTCTGTGCCTGGCTTATTTAACTCCACATAATGTCCTCCAGGTTCATCCATGATGTCACAAATGACAGGATTTCGCTCTTTTTTAAGACTGAATAGTATTTCACTATGTATACATACCACATTTTCTTTATCTGTTTATCTATTAATGGACACTTGGGTTGATTTCATATTTTGATTGTTGTTGAATAATGCTATAATATAAGCATGGGAATGTAGATATCTTCAACAGATTGATTTCATTTCCTTTGGATATATACCCATAAGTGGGATTGTTGGATCATATGATAGTTCTATTTTTAATTTTTTGAGGACTCTCCGTACTGTTTTCCATAATGACTGTACTAATTTACAACCCCATCAACAGTGTACAAGGGTTCCCTTTTCTCCACATCCTCTCCAACACTTATCTTTTGTCTTTTTGGTAATTCTAACAGGTATGAGGTGATATATCTCATTGTGATTTTAATTTGTATTTCTCTGATGATTAGTGGTTTTGAGTAATTTTTCATAGACTTGTTGGCTATTTGGCTGTCTTCTTTTGAGAAATGTCTATTCAGGTTCTTTGCCCATTTTTTAATCAGGTTGTTTTTTCACGATTGAGTTGAGTTCCTTATAGATTTTGGATGTCCTCTTATCAGATGGACAGTTTGCAAATACTTTCTTCTATTGAGTAGATTATTTATTCTGTTGATCATTTCCTTGGCTGTGCAGAAGCTTTTTAGTTTTATGTAATCCCACTTGTCTATTTTTGCTTTTGTTGCCTGTGCTTTTGGGTTCATATCCAAAAAACTGTTCTATTCTCTTTCATTAAAAATAAACAGCTGGGGCCAGGCATGGTGGCTCACGCCTGTAATCCTAGCACTCTGGGAGGCCAAGGCGGGAGGATTGCTCAAGGTCAGGAGTTCGAAACCAGCCTGAGCAAGAGCGAGACCCCCGTCTCTACTATAAATAGAAAGAAATTAATTGGTGAACTAATATATATAGAAAAAATGAGCCAGGCATGGTGGTGCATGCCTGTAGTCCCAGCTACTTGGGAGGCTGAGGCAGGAGGATTGCTTGAGCCCAGGAGTTTGAGGTTGCTATGAGCTAGGCTGATGCCATGGCACTCACTCTAGCCTGGGCAACAAAGTGAGACTCTGTCTTAAAAAAATAAAAAAATAGACAATTGGTCTAGAATTACTGTATCAATCAAGATAGACTAAGTTATACTTCAGTAACAGACAACATAAACTCTCAGTGGCTTAACACAACAACAGTTCTTTTTCACACTTGCCACATGTCTAATGCAATAACCATAGGAGGCTCTGCTCAACACATTAGGTACTCATGCAGATGTAGGCTACATCTCAACAAATGTTTCTTTCTTTTTTTTTTTTTTTTGGAGACAGTCTTTGTTGCCCAGGCTAGAGTGAGTGCCGTGACCTCAGCCTAGCTCACAGCAACCTCAAACTCCTGGGCTCAAGCAATCCTCCTGCCTCAGCCTCCCAAGTAGCTGGGACTACAGGCATGTGCCACCATGCCCGGCTCATTTTTTCTATATATATTAGTTGGCCAATTAATTTCTTTCTATTTTATAGTAGAGACGGGGTCTCACTCTTGCTCAGGTTGGTTTCGAACTCCTGAACTCAATCAATCTGCCCGCCTCGGCCTCCCAGAGTGCTAGGATCATATTAGGGACCGACCTTCCACAGCCCCACCGGACAGAAAAGCAGAGACATTGAGGATGCAATCACACAAGAGGAGGTTTATTTTCTGGCTAGCCAGGGTCCAAGCCCCAGAGCACCAACGCAGTGGCCACTCTCGCAGGCAAAGACCCCGACCGGAACAACGGCATGCCTTTTATCCCCATGGTGCACAAGCTGCGCACAAGCTGACTACGCATGGATCATGCGTTGACCTTTAAAATGACTGGTTGCCCACTATTGCCTTTTGAAATAATTGGCGGGTTGGTTGCCCTCTATTGCCTGATGGGCCAGTCGCCCGTGCTTCAATGACCTCATCCCATAATTCCCCATACAGCTGCGTAGCAAGCAAGCAATGACCAGAAGCAAAAGTTTGCAGTTAGCTCATTGCCCCACCCAAGTAAATTCCTGACAATTGGAAAAACTCCTCTGCCCTTCCTCTGTCCTACAAATTCCTCTGCCCTACAATTACAGGCCTGAGCCACCACATCCAGCCACCAAATGTTTCCTTGATCATTGCAACAGCAATGACATGGCAAATCTGGCATTAGCTATCAAAGCTTTCATCAGAAGCAACAGACACCACTTCCTCTCACATTTCATTGGCTAAAACAAGTCACATGAGCATGCCTACCTGCAGACAGAATGGGGAAGGCAACCCTACCACGCACTCAGGAGGAGGAGAACTAGATATTTGTGAAGTCCTAATGTCTACCCACAGAATTGATTTCATGACAGCTAATGAATTGTGGTTGTGAACCATTGTTCAGAAAACACTGATTTAAAGGTTTCTTATGTTAACCTGCAATCTGGCTCACTACAACTTCCTTCTGCTGGCCCCAACTCAAAACACATCTGCTCTCCCTGCCTATTTGGAGACATTTCTCTTCCCTAAGTTTGCTCTTCTCCTGGTGCAATACTCCCAATTCCCTCAGTTCTTCTCACTAGAATGGGACTTGCAGCTTCCTCTTCATCCTGGTCACCCTCTTCAAGGTACAACTGACTTTGCCAATGTAGCTCCTAAGGGTCACCTCCAAATATAGTCTGAGCAGCTTGCAGTTCAACAGTGCCCATTTACTCGGAGAGATAAGGGCTGAGTAAGCTTAAGGATAGGACTGACCTTTAGAAGCATTTTCTGTAGGGCCAGTTATTTAATTTCCTCATTCAGTAAATGACATTGATAATCATATCCCCAGTGGGAGGATTTCTCAGTGGGAAATCTGATCAGATCATTTTCTGGCTTAAAACTCCTGCAATGGCTTCAATTGTTCCTTGGAATAATATCCATTCCTTCAAGTGGCCTGCAAGGCCCTATGTAGTTGCTTCTGCCTGCTTCCCCAGCCTTGTATTTCACAACCATTCCCTTCTCTCTATGTGGCATGGTATCCACTATCAGTCTTTTATAGAAAGCTATGAAATAAAAAAAAAGAAAAGAAAAGAAAAAAGAAAAAATGTGGCATGGAATTGGACCTCTTTCAGGTCCCAGAACGTACTTTCCTGCCTTAGGAGCTTCACATTGACCCAACCTGAAACCTAGAGGTTTCAACACCCTCCCCTGCCTCACTAACTCCACTTCAATATCAGGTCTGCTTAAACATCTTTCTCCAGGCTAGGTTAGGTCCCCTAGGTATATGCACTCTACACTTCTCTCAGTACTTACCTCACTCCTAATTTACTTGTAATTAATTGTAACTACTTGTAATTTGTCACACTTATCCATCTTGCCCACTAGATTGTATGATCCATAAGAACAAAGACCTTGTCTATTCTGTACACTATCTCTAACATCTAGGATTAGGCCTAGCACATAAGGATTACTCAAATATGTATTAACTACTAAATATGCACCATGTGTGTTGGTGCCTGGGGATTAGGGATGCAAAAATCAATACCAGCTTCCAGCCATGAATAATTCCTAGTCTGAGGATGAGGTAAAGGAGAAAAAGCAACCATGGGAAGTGTTACATTCCTAGCATATACAGAGGGTCAGGGAGCACGGAAGAGGAACCACCCAGTCTGCTTTAGAGGGATTAGGGAAAGCTTTTGGAGGGGGTAGAAATTTGGGATAGCAAAAAAGGGAAAGAGGGCATTTAGACAGAGAAGACAATGTGTCATGACACAGAGGCATGGGGGCAGGTACTGTACAGAGGAGGAATGCAGATAGGAAGAACAGATTCACAGGGGAGAGAGTGGTGATCTGAGTTGGCCACGGGGGCTCTGTTTGTGTCCCCCTTGCCTTCCACTAATGGCCCTCAAATCCTGAGACCTTCTAATCCAAAGGTTCTTAACTTGGGGTTTTCAGATGGGCTTTAGGGAGTGCCCAAACCCCAGAAATTATATGTAAAATGCCGTGGTCTTATTTTTTTCCTGAGGGTGAAAGCTTTTATCAGTCTCTCAGATTTGTGACCCCAAAACGGTGAAAACTACAGATCCAAGCAAGCTATCACTCTCTCATGACCCATGGTTGCCTCAACATCTGATCCTCTGCTACAGATGAGCTGTTGTATGTCACAAGGAAAGAGGAACTCATAAACAAGACTGAGGCAACATTGCTAAACTTCCAGGTCTTTTGACATGACCCCTCCCACAGCCCGTATCAAGCCATATTTGGTACTCTATGGGCTTGGTTCTCTACCCCCCATAGTTTTTGCTAAATTTAATTGCTTTTAATACATCATAAGCACCAAATATGAAAGCCAGAACCTTGACAATAATCTGGCTGTATGTTCCCTCCAGTCCCTATCCTCCACCTGTGGGAACCATTATCCTGAATCCCATAGTGATAACCATTCTTTTCTTTTTAAATAGTTTCACTGCATACGTGTTCTTTTTAAATGATTTTTTTGCAGGTTTAATCATGGCTTATTTAACAAGGTTATTTTTACAGAGTTATTATATTTTATATGTGTGTTATTATATTATATATGTGTGTGTATGATATGAAGAGACTGATGTACAATCAATAAGTCTTAAATCTCTCTTCCATGGATTTCCCCTATCTTTTTGCTTAGCAGTAAAAGGCATTTTTAGCTTTACATAAACACATTCTTTACAACTGTCTTCTTAACAGAAAATTAGTGTAGTATAAAAATAGCACTGGCTCTGGGAGGCCGAGGAGGGCAGATTGCTTGAGGTCAGGGAGTTTGAAACCAGCCTGAGAGTGAGACCCCGTCTCTACTATAAATAGAAAGAAATTAATTGGCCAACTAATACATATAGAAAAAATTATCCGGGCATGGTGGCACATGCCTGTAGTCCCAGCTACTTGGGAGGCTGAGGCAGCAGGATTGCTTGAGCCCATGAATTTGAGGTTGCTGTGAGCTAGGCTGACACCATACCACTCACTCTAGCCTGGGCAATAAAGCGAGACTCTGTGTCAAATAAATAAATAAATAAAAATAGCACTGGGCATTTATTAAATAAGTCACTGGCCATTAAGTTCAATTGTGCAGGTGTGAAATCTAACGTCAAAGAGTTTTTGAAACCTTAAAACTAGGTGATCTGCAATGTTTCCAACATGTCTTTGACTACCTTAAGAGAGTATTTGGATTCTTTCTGTGACCTGCAAACTGATAAGCTCTGTTTGACTGGCTGCCCAACCAGCATATTTCATGTTGTCCTTTTTCAAGTTTGCACTTGCTTTTGAATTAGAAGCAATGTGACTTGCCAACATGTAAAGCCCAAACAAAGCTCTCATATTTCTGTTGTTCAGTTTCAATGCTTGTAAAAAGTACTTTCTTGCAAGTTCAAGGTTTTCAAGTCCACCTTGGGTATATTTAACTTCAGCATACAGTTGACAGAATAAGTGGTTGTGTGGATTAGTCATCACAAGCTCCTCTAAACAAAAGGCTGCGTTTGCAGTCATGTTCATTGATAAAAAGTTCTGCAAATTCATGCCAGGCTTCTTGGTCTCCAACAAATTGTTCCACATACTCATTCAGTTCTTGAATGGCCTCTATATTTTTCCCCTGGGCTTTTCAAATGGCAATCTTATGCTTTCTTGCAGCAATGTTAGTTGGATCTTCTTGTAAAATTCTATCATATAGCTGTACAGCATCATTGTATCTTGCCATGGCTTGAAATCTTGTTAAATAATAATAATTTATTATTGTTATTATTTATTTTATTTATCATTTATTATTGTTATCTTGTTAAATAATAAATGCTTGTTAATCGCTTTACTCTGTGACAGCCAGGGTATTGTCTTCTTAATTCTTAAAGACAAAACAATGCCAAGTCATCCGGACCATAGTTAGGGCTGCAATCATCACCTGTTCATATATGATCCAAATATCATCTCCAAGCTTAGAAGCATATTCATTAACTACTTCTTCTCCAATTTCCACAATTTGCTCACTATTTCATGAGTTTTCTCTCCATTTTCTCATTTTATCTCGCATTTCTTCCCAAGTGACATCGTAAAGCTCTGAAACCTTCACCATCTTCCTAAATGTTTTTAAATTCTTAGTTGTATTTGACTTTATATCACTAGCACCAAAGAAATGCAAATTAAAACCACAATGAAACTAAGACACACATGCTAGAATAAACTTTAAAATTGACAATTGACAATACCAAGTGTTAGCAAGGATGTGAAGAAACTGGAAGTCTCAAATACATTGCTGATGGGAATGGAAAATGGTAAAGCGTCTTTGGAAAACAATATGGGAGTACCTTATAAAGTTAAACATACATTTACCATATGACCTAGCAACCACCCCTAAAGATTTACTCAAAAGAAGAATACACAAAATCACATACAAAAATGTTGTTGGCAGCATTACTGATAATAGCCAAAAACTGGAAGCAACTTAAATGTCCATCAGCTGGTGAGTGGATAAACAAATTATAGTATATCTACCATGGAATATAATTCAGCAATAAAAAGGAACAAACATTAATATAACAGAATGAATCTCAAAAATATTATATGAAGTGAAAGAAGTCAAATATAAGACTACATACTGTATGATTCCATTTATATGTGCAAAATTTCCCAAGATCAGATATTTGAAAAGATTCACCGAACTTCACACAGCATAGTCAACTAAGATTTTTATTTAAAGACAAAGGACACAGGGCAGCAAGAGAAAGACTGGGCAGGTAAACAACAGGAATCTGAAAAACATCCCAAGTATAAGCTCCCCACCGTCCTTATTCACACATGGACTGCACTGCCTGAAGTCTTTGGATTGAATCACCATGATCTGTGTGAGGAATCCTGGCTTTGAAAGAGCTCGAATCAGAAGTTCCCAGCAAGGTTTTTACATTACTCTGACTATGTAATCAAGCCAGACACTAGTTAGACCAGTTGCAAACCCTCAGTAGAGTGAGTGACCCTAGGGGTCACCAGAGGAGCTTCAGACTTTAAACAGCAATTATAAATCCCAATACCCTTATCTTGACCAAGAGTAAAAACCAGACATCTGGGTGTCCTCAGCAATAAAGACAGAGCTTTTGCAATCCAGCTGTGAACCAACTCTATCTTCTACAATATGAAAATCTAAAATAGGCAAAACTGTAGTGACAGAAAACAGATCAGTGGTTATCTGGGACCAGGGATGGGGCAAGGAGGGTGAGTGCAAAGGAGCACAAGGGAATTTTTCAGGAGATAGAATTATTTACCACATCTTAATGGTGATGGTGGCTATACTATTATATATAATTATCAAATTCATTAAACAGTACATTTAAAATTGATGAATTATATATAAATAATAACTTTAAAAAAACTTTATTTCAAAAAGGACACCATGCTACACTTTGGGAATTAAATTTTTTTCACTCAATATTTTATTGCTAAGATTCATCCATACTGTTAGGTATTATTATAGTTCATTTGTTCTGTCAATTGTATAATATTCCATTGTGTGAACATTCCAGTTTGTTCGCTCACTCTCTTGCTCATAGGCGTTTGGGTTGTTTCTAGGCTTTTGCTTTTGTGAATAGGGCTGCTATAAACATTCTTGTACATGTCTCCTGGTGTACATGTATGAGTTTCTCTAAGATTTATCCCCAGTACTGGAATAACTGAGTAATAGGATAGCTGAATGTTCAATTACAGGAGATAAATTATGTTTCAAAATAGTTCTCCGCTTTTCTTACCTAGGTCTGTCTGTCCCCAGTTAAGACTATGACTCTGGGGACAAGAGGCCCTCTCCTCTTGAATTACCACTGCTCAGCATTCAATTAGCACCAGGCTGGATATCCAGGAGCACAAGGGTAGAAACCTAGGCACCTGGGGCCTCCTAGCCTCAGCAAATACTAACTACTGTGCAGAGTAAACAGCATGCAGGGACTATATGCCACAAATGGAGGTTGGTTAGGGTCCTACTCAGAGCACCAGCCAAGCTCCCAGGAGCTCCATCTTCCTCGGTTCACTTGATTTTGAGTCTGGAAGGTATTCCAAGGCCTTGAATTACCATGCAAATCCCAAGAGAAGGCTTAATCTCAGCTAAAGTCCTTCTCAATCAACACCTCTAATACCTAAATAAGGATTAGCAGGAAAGGCACAAAGGACAAAAGTAGTGGCAGGAAGAGGAAAACAGGGAATAATGAAAATGAGAAAAGCCAAGAAGCCTTCGGGTATTCTAAAGTTACACACCCTTTTCTGCACAAGGACCAGTTTCTCAGGAAAAAAAATTCTTTTTAATTAAAAAACTCTGCAAATGACCATGAACAATTTTTAATATTCCTGCCACTACAGGTTACCTTCTTTTGGCTAAATTTACAAAAACAATATAATTAGTATACAATCAGTAAACGATGCAATGCTGCCCCTGAACACAAACTGTGTGCAGTGAAGCCCTTTGATGCCAAGGGAAGAGCTCTGAGAGATTGGGGGTGGGCCAAAGAACAGGTACCAGAGCTCAGCCACAGACTAGAAACAATAAAAATCTGGAATATAACAAAACATCAGGAGATTCCTAAGTGTTCAGAAAGCAAAAGGAGTAGAGTTGCCATTCCAAAGGTGAGGAAGCCTGATTATCTCCCACAATCCCAACTGCTACACCTCCAAGAGCTCCTTGTCACACAAGAGGTCAGGGAATACTTGCTAGACAGATGAACAAAGGATGAAACACACAAAAGAGTATGACAGCTCTGTAGCAGAAGCAGCTTCCCCAGCCATGCTTAAGCAGAAGTGCTGTTGACAGCAGGAAGAGTAACTGGAATTATTTAGCTCAGGAGAGCTTTCTCAATGTAAGTAAGCAGATTATTTTGCATTGGCTTAACATTTTTAGTTACTTTTCCTTAAATTAGATCATGGGCCATATGGAGAAACTAGGTAGGTTTGTTTGGGCCTGTTGGCTGCTCGAGATTGTGCAGGTGAAGCTCACTTCAACTGTAACCAGCTAGTACAAATAGAACTAATGGCATTTGGACTGACATGAAGCCCCCAACTATAGCCCCAAATCTATGGAGCTTCAACAATTTTATTGGCTAAATGCTTCTTCTCAAGTTTACAACTTAAAGTGTGAGCCTGCTCACTGGCTCCTTCATCTAAGCCCGTAAGCAAACTTTAGCACAGGTTGGAGATTGTGGAGGAAGAGTGGTAATCAGTGAATTAGAAACCTGCTGATGCTCCACAATTGGACAGCAGGATAGTAAAATTCCTACTTCCTACTGTTGAAAGCTGTCAGTAGAAAAACTCGAACAGGATGGAGACAGGTTCCAGAGTACATCTCTGCCATTGGTTCCAGTTTCCAGTGTCTCCAACACAGTATATACCCTTTGTCTTCCTACTTCAGGGAAAAGGTGATGCTACGTCAGTCTACGCATTTTGCAGAAGTACATAGGCCCAAAATTGGCCATGAGGTTCGGTATTACCAGCTCCCCAACCTGGCAGGATGGGAAGAAACAGAATGTGTCCATGAAAAGCCTTCGGAAGTGAGCCAGGTCTTCCACCTGAACCTCGATGCTGTATTGATTGGCCAGGAGCTCAATGGTGCCTTGCACCACATACTCGTTCTGTAACTGTGAGAGTGAGCAGGTAGAATAGACAACGTGGCCTCCTGGTTTGGTGGCAAGGAGTCCAGCCCTGAAACCAGAAAGAGAAGCAGTGACTAGTAAGCTTCCCAGTAGTGAAAGAGCAACATAAGGAGCTGAAAAGACAGAGGAAGTCTACTACAGGATAGGTGGCTAGGCTACACAGGCTCTAAAGTCCCTTTCACAGCAACACTGTCTGAAAAGTTATTCTCAAGACAGAGCACAACTCAACCTTACTCCATGAGCTCTCCACTAGGAAGTCTTCTTAAAATGATGACCTGATAGGCCAGGTGCGGTAGCTCACGCCTGTAATCCTAGCACTCTGGAAGGCCGAGGCAAGATCGCTCAAGGTCAGGAGTTCGAAACCAGCCCAAACAAGAGCGAGACCCCCATCTCTGCTAAAATAGAAAGAAATCAATTGGCCAACTAAAAGCATATATAGAAAAAATTAGCCGGGCATGGTGGTACATGCCTGTAGTCCCAGCTACTCAGGAGGCTGAGGCAGAAGGATTGCTTGAGCCCAGGAGTGTGAGGTTGCTGTGAACTAGGCTGATACATGGCACTCCAGCCTGGGCAACAGAGTGAGACTCTGTCTCAAAAAAAAAAAATGATGTCCTAAGCTCTGACTCTGGTTATTGACCAAACTGTTACGCTGGCTATGGATTGAGTCCTCAAGCCAACCCTACCGAGCCTTGGGCTCAGGAGCTATTTTTCAAACATGTGCTACTCACTAAAATAGCATGAGTGAATCTGTGCCACCCACCCTGGTATATATGTCTTATCAGATAGGGTTTTTATGTTTCAGGGAAGATCTCATGATTTCTGCTTCCTCTAGGCAGATCCCCAGCCAGAAGACCCCTCTATGGGTAACAGTCTTGGCAAAAGCCTCCAATTCCCCAGTTTCCCAGGTGACCAGACAACTAGGGTACTCTGGCACAAATTCGTAAGTTTTCATCAATCTATTACTCACGCAAGAAGCTGCACCTGCAGCATTGGCAACATCTGTCGCTCCTTCTTCCTCGATCGCTGAAAGATGTTGTTCTCTTCTTCATGAAGGGAGTGGCGGTCTACGGTGCAAGGTACATCCACCAGCACCTGCCCAGAATGTTAAAGGGTAAAGTAGTAAAGCTCCTTACAGGCTCCTCCTCCTTAGGCCAGAGCTGTTTTAGGCCCTTGGCCTGGGAATTTTATGGAGTACTCCCCATCCCCATCCCTCTATTTCAGAGTACCTGACAAAGCTTTTCATTTTAACCTGGTAGACAATCATGAAACGATTAGTGGGAAAATAGTGTATTTAGGAATATTCATGGCTGGTCAAAAAACTAAAACCAACACACAAACAACTATCATTAAATAATCAATATTGGCCTGGGTGTGGTGGCTCACACCTGTAATCCTAGCACTCTGGGAGGCCGAGGCGGGCGGATTGCTCAAGGTCAGGAGTTCAAAACCAGCCTGAGCAAGAGCGAGACCACGTCTCTACTAAAAATAGAAAGAAATTAATTGGCCAACTAATATATATAGAAAAAATTAGCCGGGGATAGTGGTGCATGCCTATAGTCCCAGCTACTCTGAAGGCTGAGGCAGTAGGATTGCTTGAGCCCAGGAGTTCGAGGTTGCTGTGAGCTAGGCTGACGCCATGGCACTCACTCTAGCCTGGGCAACAAAGCGAGACTCTGTCTCAAAAAAAATAATAATAATAATCAATTATTACCCTAGAAAGATGTCTTAGTGCTTCAGAGCTCTGTCCTTAAGCCTATGAGAACAGAAAACAGGGCATTGTGCTTATTTGAGGAGGATAATTGGAATGAAAATCTATAGCAAAGCCAAATCCTCAAAGGGTTACACACTCAATTAGAGTAAACTAGGAAAAAAAATCTAGCCCACAAAAGAAGATGACAAAAGAATGTGTCTGTTTTGGTTTTAACTCTGGGCAAAATAAAGAAAACAAGAAAAGTTTCCTTAAGAGAATTTTTTGTTGTTGTTTTTGTTTTGTTTTTTGAGACAGAGCCTCATTCTGTTGCCCTGGGTAGAGTGCAGTGGCATCTTCATATCTCCAAGCAACCTCAAACTCCTGGGCTCAAGCGATCCTTCTGCCTCAGCCTCCCGAGTAGCTGGGACTACAGACGCACGCCACAACACATGGCTAATTTTTCTATTTTTAGTAGAGATGGGGGTCTCCCTCTTGCTGAGGCTGGTCTCAAACTCCTGAACTCAAGTGATCCTCCCACCTCAGCCTCCCAGAATGCTAGGATTACAGGCAAAAGCCACCACACCCTACCCAAAATGCTGGGATTATAGGTGTGAGCCAACATGCCTGGCCCCAAGAGAAATCTGAAGTAAAACAAAGTTGGAGGATTTACTACAACAGACAGTAAGCCTTATTACAAAGCTACAGCAACAATCCTAGCACTCTGGGAGGCCGAAGTGGGTGGAACGTTTGACAAGCTCAGGAGTTTGAGACCACCATGAGCAAGAGCGAGACCCCATCTCTACTAAAAATAGAAAGAAATTAATTGGACAGCTAAAAATATATAGAAAAAATTAGCCGGGCATGGGGGTGCATGCCTGTAGTCCCAGCTACTTGGGAGGCTGAGGCAGAAGGATTGCTTGAGCCCAGGAATTTGAGGTTGCTGAGAGCTAGGCTGATGCCATGGCACTCTAGCCTGGGCAAGAGTGAGACTCTGTCTCAAAAAAAAAAAAAAGCTACAGCAACAAAGACAGTATAGTTTCTTGACAAGAAAGACAAATAGGCCGGGCGCGGTGGCTCACGCCTATAATCCTAGCTCTCTGGGAGGCCGAGGCGGGCGGATTGCTCGAGGTCAGGAGTTCGAAACCAGCCTGAGCAAGAGCGAGACCCCGTCTCTACTATAAAATAAAAAGAAATTAATTGGCCAACTAATATATATACAAAAAATTAGCCGGGCATGGTGGCGAATGCCTGTAGTCCCAGCTACTCGGGAGGCTGAGGCAGGAGGATTGCTTGAGCCAGGAGTTTGAGGTTGCTATGAGCTAGGCTGACGCCATGGCACTCACTCTAGCCTGGGCAACAAAGCGAGACTCTGTCTCAAAAAAAAAAAAAAGACAAATAGGCCAATAGAACACAGTCCAGAAATAGACCCATACATACAGTATTTGATTTATGACAAAGGAGACATTGCAGAACAATGGGAAATGAATAATCTTCAATAATTGGTACAGGGTCAACTAGATATCATTTTTTGTATCCTTATTTCTTTTACTATACATAAACATCAATTTCAAATGGATTGAAGATCTAAATGGGAAAGGTAAAATAAAAATGTTTGTAAAGGATAACATAGAATAATATCTTCATTGTTTTAGGATAAACAAAGGTATCTCAAGCCCCCAAAGCACTAACAGTGATAAATTGGACTACATTAAAATTAAGAAATTATGTTTTGTACTTGCAATATGTATTTGCAATAAATATATTCATAAAGGACTCATTTCCAGAATACCTAAAGAACTTTTCACATACCAATAAGAAAAAACCAGATAACCAAATAGAAAAACAATGGGCAAAAGACTTGAATTCTAGCCTGGGCGCAATGGCTCACACCTGTAATCCTAGCACTCTGGGAGGCCGAGGCGGGCGGATTGCTCAAGGTCAGGAATTCCAAACCAGCCTAAGTAAGAGCAAGACCCCGTCTCTACTATAAATAGAAAGAAATTAATTGGCCAACTAATATATATAGAAAAAATTATCCGGGCATGGTGGCGCATGCCTGTAGTCCCAGCTACTTGGGAGGCTGAGGCAGAAGGATTGCTTGAGCCTGGGAGTTTGAGGTTGCTGTGAGTTAGGCTGATGCCACGGCACTTACACTAGCCTGGGCAACAAAGTGAGACTCTGTCTCAAAAAAAAAAAGAGACTTGAATTCTTACTACAAAATGAATCGTCAATAAACACATGAAAAGGCATCCAAACTCATTAACCACCAGTGAAATGAACCAGTGAAATGAACATTAAAACCACAAAGTAGGCCGGGCACAGTGGCTCATGCCTATAATCCTAGCACTCTGGGAGGCCGAGGCAGGCGGATTGCTCGAGATCACCCATCTCTACTAAAAATAGAAAGAACTTAATTGGACGACTAAAAATATAGAAAAAAATTAGCCAGGCATGGTGGTACATGCCTGTAGTTCCAGCTACTCGGGAGGCTGAGGCAGGAGGATTGCTTGAGCCCATGAGTTTGAGGTTGCTGTGAGCTAGGCTGACACCACAGCACTCAACCCCTGGCAACAGAGTGAGGCTCTGTCTCCAAAAAATAAAAAAATAAAAAATCGGCCGGGCGCGGTGGCTCAAGCCTGTAATCCTAGCTCTCTGGGAGGCCGAGGCGGGCAGATTGCTCAAGGTCAGGAGTTCAAAACCAGCCTGAGCGAGACCCCGTCTCTACCATAAAAATAGAAAGAAATTAATTGGCCAACTAATATATATATATAAAAAAAAATCAGCCGGGCATGGTGGCTCATGCCTGTAGTCCCAGCTACTCGGGAGGCTGAGGCAGGAGGATCGCTTGAGCCCAGGAGTTTGAGGTTGCTGTGAGCTAGGCTGACACCACGGCACTCACTCTAGCCTAGGCAAGAAAGCGAGACTCTGTCTCAAAAAAAAAAAAAAACAAACATAAAACTAAAAAGGACTGAACCCTAGGATACATTATTAAATTTAAAAAAACCACAAAGGTCAGAATAGTGAGTATAATACACTACCACTCCTATTCTTTTTTAAAAAATACATATTTATATATGCAAATTGATATATTTTAAAAGATACAGAAAAAATAGAAGCAAGGGTTATTAGTAGGGTGGGGAAGTAGATGGCTATAGAACACAAGTAAGAAGGAAACTCAATTTTCACTGGATGCTCTTTTGTGCTTTCTGAATTTTGTACCATGTGCATATGGTACCATATATTCAAAAATAAATAAATGAGCTTGTTCATATTTAATTCTTGAGGGATTCTGAGCAACCAAGTGACTTGAGAAATAAAAAAGCCTAATAACCTTTTTTTCCCCACTCAGGTTCAAATTCTTTTTTTGTAGCCAACTACCTTTTAATATAGTAAACTGGTCATCTAAGCTGAACTGATAATTCTGTAAAGTGGCTTTTTTCCCCCAAAGTATCCAAGGAGAGCTCACCAGGTCCAGAAATAGCCTTGCATGCTCAAACACAGGGACTGGATCCTACCCTTCCAGGGCTTGGGACCAGGATGGGGAGGCCATAGTTAACTGGATGGATGTCCTAAGTCAAGAATCACTCACCCGGTCATAGGTGTCCCCCTCCAGTTCTCCCCACTTCCTGCCATCCCATGAGGTGACTCGAACTTGATTCCTATCCCTAATTTCTTGAGGCACATAGCTATGAAGGACCTTCTGTAGTCTGCCTGTTCGGGAAGTGGAGAGATCATTGGCAGCGAGATTGCCTGTGGAAATAAAGACACCTCAGAGGCCATGGCCCGACGAAACATCCCACCTGCAATAGCACTGACGGAAGAGTCAGACCAATTCTCAGGCAATCCCAATTAACACAGACCCCAGCAACAGGGACATTTATTATGTGCGTGGCTCAACGTCAGTCACTCTGGAGTGCACTTACAAAGGCAAACAACTATATGATCCGGAAAGGTTAAGTAAATAAAGCAAACCAGGTAAGAATATTTATGTCTAAAGAAATATGTTCTCTCCCACTATTCTTAAAACATATGGCTCTCTTCTTCTTTGGTAGATACTAGAGGTTATTGGCCCAAAATGTATTCTCCTCTTATTCCTTAGTAATAGAACCCCTATTTGTGCAATGTGCCTTTCCCAGCCTTTCTTTAACAAGTATGACTGTATGACTAAGTTTTGGTCAAATAGTTTTAGGCAGAGTATCATGTGGGAATTCTGGAAAAATGCTTTTAAAAGCTGACACAGGCCAGATGCAGTGGGTTATGTCTGTAATTCCAGCACTTTGGGAAGCCAAGGTAGGAGGATCACTTGAGCCCAGGAATTCAAAACCAGCCTGGGAAACATAGTGAGACCCCATCTCTTTAAAAAAAAAAAAAAAAATTAGCTGGTTGTAGCAGTGCATGCCTGTAGTCCCAACTACTCAGGAGGCTGAGGTGAGAGAATCACTTGAACCTACGAGTTCAAGGTAGTTGTGTTGCAGTGAACTATGATCATATCACTCCAGCCTGGGCAATAGAGCAAGATTGTCTCCTAAAAAAAAAAAAAAAAAAAAAAAAAAAAAAAAAAAAGCTGCATAACTAGGAGATGAGATGAACCTCTTTTGCCCAATCCTTTTCTCCTGTTTTGAATTTGAATGTGATGACTGGTGGTCCAGCAGCCATCTTGAACCATGAGGCAATCCTGAGGATGACAATAGCAATAAAATAGGTTGCAAAAAGGAAAAGGGAGCTTTAAGTCCCTGATGATTATGAAGCTTTCATACCAGCCTTGTACAGCATATATCCCAGCTTCTCTTATGTAAGAGAGAAATAAATGTTTCTTCTTTAAGGCAATTAGTTGGGTTTTCTATTGTATACAACCAAACCTAATTCTGATTTACCATCTACCTTTTCATTTTCTCTTTTTTGATAGACATTAGTTCAAGAAATATCTCACTTTGCTCTTAGCTCTAAGGAAAATATTAATGCAAGCTTGATGATAAATCACAGTTGATATCTGGCCTCAACGTCATGATACGACAAGGAAGAGTCAGAACTGTGGAGAAGAACTGAAGGGTATATATCTTACCTAACAGATGTGGTCACTACTGTGAACCAGCTTAGTGTTCCTACAATTTTTGAGGGCACTCAAAGAAGTAATGATTAGATTCCCTGCTCTAGAGGAATTTGCAGGAGGATATAAACTGAGACAAGTAAAGATGGGGGGGCTGTAGGCTTGCGGACTGGTAGGATGGCCAATGAGGAGGAAGATGCCACCTATGAGGAAGAAAATGAAGAAACTGGAGGAGGTGCAGAAGGTGGACAGGGTAAAACAAAGAGACTTTTTTCTAAAGAATTGAGATGTATGATGTATGGCTTTGGAGATGACCAGAATCCTTATACCGAGTCAGTTGATATTCTTGAAGACCTTGTCATAGAGTTCATCACTGACATGACTCACAAGGCAATGTCAATTGGAAGACAAGGCCGAGTACAAGTTGAAGATATCATCTTCCTGATTAGAAAGGACCCAAGGAAGTTTGCTAGGGTTAAGACTTACTTACTATGAATGAAGAATTGAAACGAGCTAGAAAAGCATTTGATGAAGGAAACTATGGATCTTGACACCTTTTGTAGTAACTGAAACTCCCATTATGTTCTAGGGAAAATGTATATAATAATTGTATATTTTCTATAGTAAGGTCTTGATACCTACCTATGTAAATGAAAGGTGGAGAAACACAGTTTTCTGCCTTTATTTTTATGCCTTAGATTTTAGAGTGATATTGGATTAATTGCCTGCCTTTATATGACCATACTTGAATTACTTATTTGGTTTTAATGACCACACATGAGTTAAAGTACCTTGCAAACCATGCAATTTCTTCTGACTTTGACTATCTAAAGGATGAAATAGTATTTATGTGTTAGGTGTATTTGTGTCCTTGTAAGCTATACTGTAGCTGTTTAATATGTGAAATTTAAATGGCATCTTTGACTCTATGATAGCTGAAATGTGCTTTATGTACACTGAAGTTTTTATACAAAAGTAGTCTGAGAGGTATTATAGTGAACGTTTTTGTGTTTCTTTTAAGGAGATGATACAGGAAAATAAAGGTTTTTTGTAAGAATGTCTATCTTAAAAGATAATTTGTTTTATTATTCTTTTTTTTCAGATAACAAGAATGATTTTATTTTTTTTGGAGAAACTGAAAGTTTCATGTGAATGGTTCTGTGTTGGAAGGCTTTTTTGATTTAAAACTTTTTGGGGCTTATAACATACTATTTGTTAAGTTTTGGGGTAACTCATTTTCCAGATCAAATTAAAGCTTCTAAAAATAAATGCTTTCAGTAGCAAGAATAGCATTGCTTAAAAATTGAATGGCATTCATGGCAAGATAAGCATTTAGGACAGTGTTTTATTAACATATTTGTAAGTACTTGTTCATTGTGGAAATGTGTACTTGATAAAAACCGTATGTGTCTGTGGAAACTACTTTTGTCTTTTTTTTTTTTTATTTCACCAATTGCACAAGCAGAACTAGATAGAAACTACTTTTGCAGTGCAGGATATACAGGTTTTGTGTGTATGTAGCTTATTGTATTAAATTATTATTGCACTTAGCTTAAAATTAGGATTAAAATTGCATTTAAATAGATCAATGAATGTTACTCTTTGTGAAACTGAACTTTTTGTGTGCCACTTATAAACATTACCTATAAGTCAGTGCTTGGGAAAATTTTACTTTTTCAACCTATTAATACAAGGAATAAAGTATGAAAACTTAAACAGAAAAAAAAAAAAAAAAAAGGAAAGATGGGTTCCAGTTCTGGCTCTACCTCCAAGTCTTGCAAGATTTAAGTTATTTAATCTCTCCAGAGCTCAGTTTCCCCCTCCATAAAATATGAGAGCTAGACTAAGTAAACTCTCAGTTTCCTTCTTGCACTGAAATGCTGGAATCCTATCTTCCTGGGATCAAGGAGTTAGCTATTTGGGTGAGAAGCTGGGATGAAGGTGAGGTGCTGATAGTTTAGCATACTTTATAGAAGAACAACTCTCAATTAGTTCTCCTTTGCCCTTCTTCCTCCTCTTACCATGTTTCCCCAAAAATAAGACCTACCCATAAAATAAGCCCTAGCAGGATTTCTAAGCATTCACACAATATAAGCCCTACCCTGAAAATAAGACCTAGTGATGGGTGTGACTATGCAATTATCTGCACAACCCATGCATTTCCTCCCAGAGCGGTAAAGAGGACGAGCAGCCCTTCTCATCTGCCCCACCATGACAGCTACTATCCCAGAGGTGACCGGAAAGATGCGGGCAGCCCCACCAACAAGGTCGGCTCCCCGTCAGGTCCCAGCCATCCTGTGCGTGCTGCAAGCTGAGGCTTTGAGGGGAAAATAACACATCCCCTGAAAATAAGCCCTAAGGTGTCTTCTTGAGGAAAAATAAATATAAGATCCTGTCTTATTTTTGGGGAAACATGGTAGTTCAAAGTTCTTCCTATTCCAAGTAATCCTACCCTCATTTATCTCCCTTCTGATGGATTCCAACATCATTCAGTCAGATTAACACAGGCCAGCCTCTCGCATTGGACCCATTAAGCCTATGTCACCATCTTTTCTCCACTGCCTCTGGACATCCAGAAGACTAAAACCAAATGTGATACCTTTCTGAATCACCCATGGGCCTACCATGAGGCTGGAGGCTAACTCAAACCACTAAGAACTGAGGCCGGGCGAGGTGGCTCACGCCTATAATCCTAGCACTCTGGGAGGCCGAGGCGGGTGGATTGCTAGAGCTCAGGAGTTCGAAACCAGCCTGAGCAAGAGCGAGACCCCGTCTCTACTATAAATAGAAAGACATTAATTGGCCAACTAATAGACATAGAAAAAATTAGCTGGGCGTGGTGGCACATGCCTGTAGTCCCAGCTACTCGGGAGGCTGAGGCAGGAAGATTGCTTGAGCCCAGAAGTTTGAGGTTGCTGTGAGCTAGGATAATGCCATGGCACTCACTCTAGCCTGGGCAATGAAGCAAGACTCTGTCTCAAAAAAAAAAAAAAAAAAAAAAAAAACCACTAAGAACTGGAAAAGAAGGGTCTGAGCCTACAGAAAGGCTCAGGCACATGGTAAGAGAATCCTGGCTGAGCTCCACATGGATGTGCAAATCACAGCACTTTGTGGATATTTCTCAGGGCCTCAAGGAGTAATACTGTCTATTATAAGGCAAGGTGTTGGGCAATGGATGGCTGAAGTGACACAGTGCACAAGACCCAGGCTAGGGCACACTACTGAGATAAATAAGACCTGGGCCTATCCCCAAGGAATTCATAATCTTGAAGAGGGAGAAGATACACATACAGTAAAACTCTGAGGCAAGGCTATTGTGCTAATACTTGTAAGGGTAATGCTCATGGGGTGGGAGCATAGGGAGAGAGGTATCATTTCTGAACCGGCTAGCAGAAGTCATGAGGGAAGACTTCCAGGAGGTGGCACACTTGAGCTGATGCTTGAAAATCAAAAGGATTTAGACAGCCCAGCTGAGATGAAGTAGGGGAATTCTAGCAGAAAATTTAATAGGAGCAAAGGCTTATTTGGGCAACAGAGCAGTAGAGTGTGGCTGAAGCACATAAAACCTGGGGAAGAGTAACATATAAAGCATATAAATGGTGGCTGTAGCCAGATCTTATCATTTCAGCAGGCAGGCTAAAGAGATGGGACTTAATCTTAGAGACAAAGTAAACAGATGCCGAGGACTACAGGTGTGTGCCACTGTGCCTGGTAAATTTTTTAATTTTTTGTAGAGACAGACTCTCACTATGTTTCTCAGGCTGATCTCAAACTCCTGGGATCAAGCAGTCATCTCACCTCAACCTCCCGAAGTGCTAGGGTGATAGGTGTGAACCACTGTGCCTGGCCAGATCCCTGCTTTAATCTGCTTTCAGAGACCTTGCTCAGCAATCTTCCTTGATAAGCTGACAGAAAAAGGGAGGAAATAATTGCAAACAGAAAAAAGACACAAGCTTAGCAAGCAAGCCATTATTTCCTCCTCTGACCTAGGGACCAGAGAGCCTACCGTATTCAGTATGCCCCTGGCTAGGTGAGATGAGAAGCCCTCTCTGCCCAAGACACCAGCACCCTGACTTACGGCAACAGCCAGTCTGAAGCAATGCTAGTGTCTTTCCCCCGGGGGCTGCACATAGGTCAAGCACAATGTCCCCAGGCTGCAGGCCAAGGGCCAGGACAGGCAGCACGGAAGCAGCATCCATCAGGTAGTAGTCCATGACACCCAGACTGCCAAGTCTGAAAGAGAGGAGATCACATTATCAAATTCCAGGTTAGGACACCTACTGGGAGTCAAGGCCACCAAGTCCCTGTCCTCAGAGGCCACTGGGCTCCATTGAGCAAAAACTCATTTCTCAGACCCACACTCACTTTTTCACTCACTTATTCATCTACACAGAAGCAGAGTGATCCTTTTAAAACATAGATTACTTCAATGTAGCCATGCTAGCCACCTTGCTAACCTTAATTAAGCCATGCTCCTGTCTCAGGCTTTTTCAGTTGCTGTACCTTCTGCCTGCAACACTCTTCCCTCAAATATCCTTGATTTGCTTCCTCACTTCTTTCAGTTCTCTCCTCAAAAGTTCCCTCATCAGAGGCACTGGCATTGCCTGACTATCTAAAATAACAGCCCCCAATTCCCATCACCTTCTACCTTTCTACCCTGCATTATTTTTCTTTAAAGCACTTGGCTGGGCGCGGTGGCTCACGCCTATAATCCTAGCACTCTGGGAGGCCGAGGTGGGCGGATTGCTTGAGGTCAGGAGATTGAAACCAGCCTGAACAAGAGCAAGACCTCGTCTCTACTATAAATAAAAAGATATTAATTGGACAACTAAAAACATATATATAAAAATTAGCCGGGCATGGTGGTACATGCCTGTAGTCCCAGCTACTCGGGAGTCTGAGGCAGTAGGATTACTTGAGCTCAGGAGTTTGAGGTTGCTGTGAGCTAGGCTGATGCCATGGCACTCACTCTAGCCTGGGCAATAAAGTGAGACTCTGTCTCAAAAATAAATAAATAAAAAATAAAACACTTATTATTCACTTTAAACATATACCACTGTGTGTGTACGTGTCTCTGTGTTATGTATTTTCTCCCTTTCTATCTCCCTCTATTAGAATACTAGCTCTAGGCTGGGTGCAGTGGCTCATGCCTATAAAACTAGCACTATGGGAGGCTGAGATGGGAGGATCGCTTGAGGTCAGCAGTTCAAGACCAATCTGAGCAAGAGCAAGAGCTCATCTTTACCAAAAATAGAAAAATTAGTTGGGCATGCTGGTGGGCACCTGTAGTCCCAGTTACTCAGGAGGCTGAGGCAGGAGGATTGCTTGAGCCTAGGAGTTTGAGGCCGTAGTGAGCTGTGATGACACCACTGTACTCTACTCAGGATGACAGAGTGAGACTCTGTCTCAAAAAATAATAACAACAACAATAATAATATTACCTCCATGAGGGCAGGGATTTAGAGATTTTGTCTCCTTTTTTCATTATAATACCCCCAAAACCTGAAACAGTACCTGGCACATAAGAGGAACTCAGTTTTATTGGGTTATATATTAAGATACAAAGCGCTTAAAGGATTCTGAGAGAAGGGCCCCCAACTGTGTTTGTCAGAGTTACCTGAGTTAGGCCTGATGAAGAATAGGAGGTCTTCATTAGGTAATAAAGTAAGAGGAGCACTCCAAGGAGTAGAAAAAGAACGAGCAAAGGCATAGAAGTGCACAAACTCCTAAATTCTTTCAGAAACAGAGAGAAAGCTGGTGTGTGTAGAAATATAAGATGCATGAGATTGAGGTTGGAAAGCAGACTGATGCCAGATCGTAAAAGGTCTTAACCCTTTGTACTCGCTTGCTTTTTTCTCGATTCCTTTATTCTACTAGGGATTTAATTTTTTAAATACCCCAGATTTTACAAAGCGCGGCAATAGAATAATAAACTGGAGTTTCTTTTCAATGCAAACTTATTTATTTGGATTTTTTTATATTTCAAATTATTGATACATTCAAAGAGTAATTTTAATCTCTATAATTTTTGCTAACCGTGTCGAGTCACACTCGACATCCGAGCACGAAGGGTTAAAACCTATGCTAAGGAGCTTGGACTATAACCTATAAGCAGTTACCAAAAGTTTTTAAGGAAAACAACATGATCAGATAGATCTGAGTTTTAGAAAGTTAGGTGGGCTAGAAGGAACAAATTAGAGACACCAGAGTGGCAGTAATAGTATGGGCATAGGGAGTGGGATGATCAACAGCAGACTGTCATAGGAGGACTCCCTACTCCCAAGCCAGCTGTCATAAGGGCAATTAGTAGTGAGCAGCCATTCCCCTGCCTTAGATGCAGTTCAGTGTGGAAAGTTTTGGGACAAACTCAAGGAGACAGAAACCTTGACAGAAAAGGTCTGGGAGACAAGACATAAGACACAGCACCACCGAGGGTCAGCTACAAGAGCTACAATTCCCAGTCCTGAGACTTTAACATCTTCAGCATTCACATATACGTGCAGGCTGTGGTAGGATATTTTCAAAGCCAAACCATGCTTGGATTGTCTTTGAAACTATATGCCTCATGCCTCACAAAAGAGAGTGACAAAAAGACTGAGAAATCTGAGAAAGGCACAAACTGCTATCACACCAGCACTGGCCCATAAAACTCATCCTCATCAAGCTCCTTCCTTTTGTATCACTCTTTAACCTTTTTTTGGTTCACAGTTTTGAGAATCTGCTAAAAGCTATAGCTCCTCTTTCTGAAAAAGCATACTTTTTTTATTTTTTATTTATATTTATTTATTTATATTTATATTTTATATTTATTTATATATATTTATATTTATTTTATTTATATTTATTTATATTTATATTTTATTTATATTTATTTATTTATATTTTACTTTTTATTTTTATTTTTATTTTCTGAAAAATACGTACTTTCGCAGGCAATTTCAGGGGCTTCTTGTACTCCCTGAACACATCCTTGAACTCCTGAGAGGTTAAGATCCACCCCCCCTTTTTTTTTGAGACAGAGTCTCACTTTGTTGCCCAGGCTAGAGTGAGTGCCGTGGCATCAGCCTAGCTCACAGCAACCTCAAACTCCTGGGCTCAAGCGATTCTCCTGCCTCAGCCTCCCAAGTAGCTGTGACTACAGGCATGCGCCACCATGCCCAGCTAATTTTATATATATATATATATATATATATATATATATATATATATATATTAGTTGGCCAATTAATTTCTTTCTATTTATAGTAGAGATGGGGTCTCGCTCTTGTTCAGGCTGGTTTCGAACTCCTGACCTTGAGCAATCCACCCACCTTGGCCTCCCAGAGTGCTAGGATTACAGGCATGAACCACCACGCCCAGCCTAAGATCCCCTTGATTTCATTGGGAGCCCTCAGAATAAGGCAGCAAAAAACCCAAATATATAGGGGTTTTGGTGGAAGGACAAAAAAACCTCCAGAAATCTGTGCTGTGGCTGCTTCCCTCATTACTCTCAGAGTGTCCTCCCTGAGGAGGAGTTCCTTGAGTAGGTGCTAAGTACCTCAATCAATTTAGGCGACCACATGGTTCTTACTCCATGGTTCTGCCTATAGCCAATGCCTCTGAATTGGTCTCCAATCTGGCCCAATCTGTCACCCCCCTACACAGTGACTAAAATGATCTTCCTGAGCATAACTTTGATGAGAATACCATCAATACAGACAAGTACTATTGACGAGTGCTGTATTGCTAGGTGTTTAATATGCATAATTTCATTTCATCCTCACTATAACTCTATGAGGCAGGTAAACCTAAATTCTAGAGCCAGACTACATAGATCTCAAACCCAGCACAACTGCTCATTAGTTGTGTGACTTTCAGCAAATTACTCAACTTCTCTGTGCCTCAGTTTCTTTCATCTGCAATAAGAGTACATACCAGATAAGAGTTACTGTTAGCACTCTGGGAGGCCGAGGCGGGCGGATTGCTCGAGGTCAGGAGTTCGAAACCAGCCTGAGCAAGAGCGAGACTCCGTCTCCACTATAAAATAGAAAGAAATTAATTGGCCAACTAATATATATACAAAAAATTAGCCGGGCATGGTGGCGAATGCCTGTAGTCCCAGCTACTCGGGAGGCTGAGGCAGGAAGATCGCTTGAGCCAGGAGTTTGAGGTTGCTATGAGCTAGGCTGATGCCATGGCACTCACTCTAGCCTGGGCAACAAAGCGAGACTCTGTCTCAAAAAAAAAAAAAAAAAAAAAAGAGTTACTGTTAGGATTGAAGGAATTAACATAAGTCCACTGCTTAACACATTGACTGGCACATAATGAGCTACAGAGTTAGCTATTACTGCTATTATTTTCCAGATTATTTTCCAGATAAGGAAATGAAGGCTCAGTTATCCAGTGCCACATGTCAGTAAGTGGTAAGGGCAGGAGCAAAATCTAGGTTTGCCTAACTCCAAAGTCCATGCTTACAATCACTGTGCATTATTGCCTTTCAACTGCTCAGAAACTCTTTTCAGCAGTTCTCTGCAACAGATCTTGGCAATTCACAACAATATATACTAAAGGGGACATGACCCAAAGCCAACCAGCCTGGTAATCCCAGCCATCTGCAATCAATCCTGTGCCACCAGAAAAATCGCCTTACCCCAACTTGCAAATTCCTGGCAGTCAAGGTTCCCACATATGCTTTTACAGCCTCATCTCTCATTCTTCATGAGCATACAGCCTTCCCTCAAGACAGTAGCTAGGACTACTGCAAACGCCTCCTACTTTATATACCCATTTCTAGCCTTGACCTTCTCCAATCTGTTTTCCACAAAGTAGCCAGAGTCATATTTTTAAAATTCAAATCTGGTCATGTCATTCCCCAGCCTAAAACCTTTCATGGCTTACTATTCCTCTAAGAGGAAAATGCCCAAAATTCCACACAGCCTATAAGACTTTCATAATCTGTCTCCTACCTGCTTCTGAAGCCTCATATTTAGCCTCTCACCCTGATCCCCACCCCCATGCCACCAGCTTTAATTTCTACTCAGTTTTCAGGTTTTAGCTTAAATGTCACTTCCTCAGAGAAGGCTGGGTTAGATCTCCTAATTATAAGACCTCAGAGCATCTTATACTTTTCCTTTGTCGTACTTATCACAATTATAAATAATATTTTAATAGTTTTCTTTCTCACCAGACAAGAAGCTCCATGAGAACTTGTGCACCAAAGTACTTAAATGTCTATAATTTAGTACACAATAAATATCTGTTGGCCAGGAGTTTGAGACCAACCCCAGGAAGAACAAGACATCATCTCTATAAAAAATAGAAAAATTAGCCAGGTATGGTGGCACATGCCTAAATTTCCAGCTACTTGGAAGGCTGAGGCAGGAGGATCGCATCAGAGCAAGACCCTGTCTCAAAAAAAAAAGAGTCTCACTCTGTTGCCTGAGCCAGAGTACAGTGATGTCATCGTAGCTCACTACAACCTCAAACTCCTGGGCTCAAGCGATCTTCCCTCCTCAGCCTCCCGAGTAGCTGCAAATATAGTCGCACACCACCACAACTGGCTCCTTCTCACTTTGATGAGTGGCTATGAGGGCAAAATGAGAAAACTGCTATGAATAACACACATTTTAATACGAGAGAGTATACAGCGAGTGCTCGTGTAAGAAGTGGCTGTTTTCTACAGGAGACGGTAGAGCAGGGCAAGTTCAAAGTGCAGGTTCTGGGGTCAGACCACCTGGATCTAAATACTAGCTGCACCACTTAATATCTGAGGGATCTAAAGCAAGTGAGAACCTTAATATCTCTGCACCTCAGTTTCCCAAAATGTAAGAGAAGGAATAATATCACCTACTTCATAGGGCTGTTAACAGAACAAAAGGAGATAACATATGTACAGCACTTAGAAAAATGCCTAGCCTACAAGGATGCCACAAATATTAGCAATATTATGATACTTATTACAGAGGGCAGAACCTGGGTCTCTTCATGCCTACTTCCAGCAGGCACTCAGGATAGCCCAACATGGTTCCTGATCCTACCTGGCAGGAGGGAAGCGGTTGACATCCCCTCTGGCAAAAGTGAAGCAGCGTAGGTTGGGACTGCAGGCCCAGGATGCTGGGGATAGAGGTCCAGATTGGCCACTCTCAGGCTCCAGTTCCCAGTGGGAGATGGCTTCATTCACAAAGTCCCTGGCATTCAGCTGCTCAAGCTTAGCACTCACATGATCGCAAGCAGCAAAGTTATTGACCAGGGCACCATACTTCTGCTCTGAGAGGAGACTAACACGGATTGATGGCCAAAGATCCCCAAACTGCATACTGTAGGTCATGTCAAAATTCTGCAGAGCCAGTCGAACAGCAGGGAATTTGGGCTCTGTGGCAGCCTAAAATAGAAAGAATAAGCTTATTGGTTTTTCCTGTCTTGCCTCTATCCCCTACTACCTGACCCCACCTTGGAGCCCAGGGGCAAACGTGGATCCAGCTAATGCCCATTCCTGCTTTTGCATCCTGCCTCTGCCTGCCAGAGAAGAACTCTGGGAGGGAAAAGTAGTGGGGAGTGGCCTTCCCATCTCAGAGTTGTGAAAGAAAGGAAGCTGTAGCTCTCACAAAACCATGTGAAGATCATCAAGAAGGGGGGCCTTGGAGCAGGAAGAACTTAAATAGAAAGGGAGCTCAGGAGAAGACTTTTTTCCTTTTTAAAGATACAGGGTCTCGTTGCTCATGCTGGAGTGCAGTGGCTATTCACAGGTGTGATCCCACTACTGATCAGCACGGGAGTTTTGACCTGCTCTATTTCTGACCTGGGCCTATTCACCCCTCCTTAGGCAACCTGGTGGTCCCCTGCTCCCAGGAGGTCATCATATCGATGCCAAACGTAGTGCGGACACCCAATTGGCATAGCACACTACAGCCCAAAGCTCCTGGGCTCAAGCAATCCTCCCACCTCAGCCTCCTGAGTAGATGGGACTACAGGAGCACGCCACTTTCCGGCAGCAGAAGACTTGAGGAGAGCCTGCAGAAGGCTGGAAGAGACTATGAAAGCCATGAGGAAGCTTCAAGCTTAAAAACAGAAGATCCTGGCTGTGCATGGTGGCTCATGCCTATAATCCTAGCTCTCTGGGAGGCTGATGCGGGAAGATCACTTGAGGTCTGGAGTTCGAAACCAGCCTGAGCAAGAGCAAGACCCCGTCTCTACTAAAAATAGAAAGAAATTAATTGGCCAACTAAAAATATATAGAAAAAATTAGCCGGGCATGGTAGTGCATGCCTGTAATCCCAGCTACTCTTGAGGTTGCTGTGAGCTAGGCTGACGCCATGGCACTCTAACCCGGGCAAGAGAACGACTCTGTCTCACAAGAAAAAAAAAAAGAGATCCTTTTCCTCCGAACAGTCTTTTCACTTTGAAAAGGACTTTCATGTGTACTAGCTTATGTGAGTACAACAGACAGCTCAGTAGATTAAAAAAAAAAAATAACACCCTTCTACATTTGATGAAGAGATGTGGGCAACTTACCTAAGGCAGTGACTGGCACCATAATGTTCAGAATCATAAGGTTAAGGGTTGTTTTGGGAGTTCCCAGACCCCAGTAAGATGGAATAAGGAGAGCTCACACAATCTTGAGGTATGAACCAAAACAGGGACTTCTAGGATGACTGCTATGGGGGGTAGGAGAGAAGGACATGCACAAGTCAGGTTTAAAGGGCATAAGGGTAGAGTAAAAGGAAATGAAGGCTTCAGATGAGGAATCCACAAGTTAGTCCAGGTTGCTGCAGCTGGGATGCTTGCTATGGCTGACAGTCTTGTTACTTTGACTTTTGCTCTGGCCTGAATTTTTGGTCAGGTCATAACTTTTGCTCTGGCCCTCATTTCTTGTTATGGTGAGGACTCTTGCTCCGACGACTTCTGCCATGGCGGGGACTCGGGGGACTCTTACTCCGGCTCCTGCTATAATGGGGACTCTTGTTCTGGCCTTGTCCTCTGCCACTTTGGGGACTCTTGCTCCGTTTGCGACTTCTGCCATGATGGGGACTCTTGCTCTTGCCCCGACTTCTGCCAAGTTGGAGAATCTCACCCTGATTTGTGTCTTGGTGAACACTACTGCTCTGGCTCTGACTTCTGCTCAGATGACTACTCTGGCTTTGATGGGTAAGCTTGGTGTGGCTTTCACCACTATGGCATTCACGAACAATAGTCGAACTACAGCTGGGATCAGGACTACATCCGGAATCCTTGCATGAAGGCAAAGGGCAGCTGTAGGGAATCTGGAGGGACCCTTTGCAAGGATCTTGACAGACCACAGAGTAGGTATGGAAACCACAGGGGACAGTATCAGGGCAGGTACGGGCTCGGGGGCCAATGGGTAAACATTGGGGGTCAAAGGGTGTTCTCAAAGGTATAAAAGAATAGATGTGGGTAGAACAAGGAGGCACCACAGGCTGGCAATGAGATTGGGGTGGGCCCCTGGGAGTGCTGCAGATGCCACAGGGGGGTACTATGGGATGGTTATGACACTGAGCAGGGCCTGTGGAGTGATTGAGGGAATCAGAGACTGGGCAGTGATGGGGGGTGGAGGGAAGCACAGAATATACATGGGTACTGCAAGGGAATCTTATGAGGGGCCCACGGGGGCCGCTCTGAGCATAACTACTTGGAAAGACAGGATCACAAGGAAGGCGGAGGGGAAGGGAAGTGGGAAGAATGGTTTTGAGGATTCTAGGGACCACAGTGGGTAAGGGAGGCCCTGGAGGAAGTTCTTTGGGGCAGGAATTTGAAGGAGTTGTAATGGATGGCTCCATACAAGAAGAACCAGAAAGGCCAGGGGGGCAGGAGGGAGGTGGAGAAGAGGGGCTGGCCTTACAGGGCTTGGGCTGGCAAGGAAAGGTGTGGTGGGGAGTATTAATTAGGGAGTGACCCTTGTGGGGAGTACATGACTCTCTTAACTCCGAAGATTTAGGGGACTTCACTTGGGGGCAAACTGGGGTGGGCAGAGAGGGTGACTGGGGTAAAGATATAAACAGGTTGCCCAGGGTTGAAGGGAAGGAGAGGGCAGAATAAGGACAGTGGGGAATAGATGGTTCCTGGGGACAGGGGGGGCAAGAAATTGTGGAGCCTGGAGTTAGGAAGAAGTAAGAGTTCCCACCAGCCTCCCAGGACAAAAGGGACTCAAAGCAAGGCTTTTCAGGAGCCTGGGACTGGCGTGAGCAAGGAGAACCAGTACTACTCCCAGGGGGCAGTCGGATGGCACAGTGAGGACTTCCAGGGGCAGGTATGTAGGAATCTGAGGAAAGATGAGAGTAATGATAAGTGCTCTCCTGAGGTAAGCTGGGAGAGCCAGACATGCCTGCCTGCAAAGGGAGGCCACAATTTTTCTCAAGGGGCAGGTCAAGCTGTGGTTTAGGTTCACGAGAGTCTGCAGGCTTAAGACAGCCACAGTTGTCAGTAGGTGGAGAACATGTTGTGGAAAGAGGAGGGTCATTATAACTTCTCCCTGAGGACCAGTCAGAGATCAGAGGTGACATCATCATCTCAGTTTCCACAACTTTGTGAGATAGGGCTGGGGAGACTATAGGTCTAGTTTCCACTGGCCGGTGAGAAAGGGGAGGTGACACTGTGAGGCATGTTCCCAGGGTCCTATGGGTAGGAGGCGGCGAAATCACAGGGCAAGTTCCCTGGGACTTTTGAGTGAGGGGAGGTGAAACCACGGAGCCAGTTTCTAAGTGTATGTGAGTGAGCTGAGGGGAGGTCACCGAGCTGGTTCCTGGGGGCTGATGAGTGAGGATAGGGGAAGTCACCGGGCTGGTTACCAAAACTGAAGGGTATCCATTACAGTAACAGACGTAAGTATGCTGGTCAACGTAAGGGCGCCGAGGACAGGGGCGCGGGATTCTTGGGGGACTGATCCAGCTGCAATAAGGGCTCCGCTGACGGAGAGATGGTGACCCTAGAAGGCTAGACCGGTCAAAATAAGGACTCGGAGGGGCGGAACCTGAGAGGTTGGGCCCATGGCAGTAGACCCTTTCAAGGAGTTGGGGAGAAGAGGGTTCAAAACAACATCTCACTGGGCGTATGGTAGGTTGGGGGGGTGGAGATGGGGGAGGTGGGGGCGGAGAGGGCATTGGTTGGGGTAGGCAGGGAGGTGTGCCAGTTATGGAAGAAATTCCAGGGCTACCAGTGAGGCAAGAGAAAGGATTTCTGGAGAAGTGGGGAGTGTCCGGGGAGTAAGAGGAGTCGTTGCACCTTTTGCCTGCGTTTGGGGAAAGGCCGGCAGTATGGTCGCTGTAACCTTTTCTGGGCGCCAGAGGCAGCTGGAGGGTGAGGAAGGGGCTGAATCCTTTCCTGCAGGGCGTCGGAGAAGGAGGGAAGGGGTGGTCTCTATGTTTTCCGAGGGGTGAGGACCGCCAGGAGGGAAGTTCAATGAGGAAAGGAGGAGAAGAGGGCATAGGATGGGGGGAAATGGTTGGGGGAAATGGGGGTAAGGGGGGAAGGGAAGGAAGTGTAAGGGGTAATGGGGACCCAAGCTAAGCACAGCAGGGAAACAATAGGCGGTGACGTAACTAAAAGAATGAGGACGAGGACGGAGGTGTGACATAACTTAGAGGGGCGGAGTCAGGAGGCTACAGACGTAACAAGTGGAAGACACTAAGACTTGTGACGAAATAAAAGGGCGGGCAGAGGCGGTGACGTAACAGACGGGAGAGGGAGGAGACTAATGACGCTCCCTGAATGGCGTAGGGAAGACGCCTAGGGGGTCTAGAGAAGTGGGAGTAACGAACGTAACCGAAGGGGAGGGGAAATAGAAGGGCTGGAGAAATTACCAGAGAGGCGGCGGTCAGACACTGCAGTTACTGTTCCCTCTGCGCCCCGAGTCAGATCTTACCCATTTCTTCTTATGTCGATGTCTCCGCGGGACCGTCGCGAAGTCCACATGCTTCAGCACCTTACGGACACCTCTTAGTATCGGCGCGGCCATGTCAGCGTGCGCCGCTAGGTAATTCCGACTGGAACCGCAGGGGGAGATCCGAGGGTTCCGGGGAGGTGGTGAGCGCCACCCTGGAGGACAAGAGCGGGTAGAGGGGAGTGAATTATAACGGACACTCTTCCAGGGCTCCGCCCACCGCTATATGGCACCACCACCCCACCCCACCCCACCCCACCCCACCCCACCCCACCCCACCTCCCGCCTGCAATCCCTTGAGGGTGCTGGAGAAAGAGCAACCTGGCTCCCGGAATGCTCGGAAAAGTGACAGGTGTTCTGAAGAGGTCCCTAACCCAGTTAGGGGATCAGAGATCAGAGAGGACAATGAGCTAATGGTTGAGTACTGAAAGAGTTATCTAGGCAAAAAGGGACGGAAAGGGCCTTCTAGGCAGAAATTGCACAGAGAAAGATGCTGAGGTAGAGGGAAAAGAGACCAGACTTAGGCAGGAGTGGATTTGCAGTGAAGATAATGAAGCTTAAGTTTTAGGACCTGTCATTTGCACGACCCCTTTCAAGGCCTTGTACCTAATTTTGTTATTGCTTTTCTTTTTTTTTTTTTTGAGACAGAGTCTCGCTTTGTTGCCCAGGCTAGAGTGAGTGCCGTGGCGTCTCACAGCAACCTCAAACTCCTGGGCTCGAGTGATCCTGCTGCCTCAGCCTCCCGAGTAGCTGGGACTACAGGCACGCGCCACCATGCCCGGCTAATATATATATATATATATATATATATATATATATATATATATATATGTATGTATGTATGTATGTATGTATGTAATATATATATAATATATATATTATATATATATATTAGTTGGTCAATTAATTTCTTTCCATTTTTTTATATATATACATTTATATAATCTGAGGACTTTATATATATATTTGTATATAGAGAGAAATTATATATAGAGAAATTTATATATATAGAGAGAGAAATTATATTTAGAAAGAAATTCCCATATATATATATACAGAGAGAGAGAGAGAGAGAGAAAGAGAGAGAGAGAGAAACGGATAGTACCATGAGGATGTGAGTGTGATTCTGAGGACCTTATTTACTTTGTGGGCTACTGGACTCTGTGGAGATCAGTGAAGAAAGATCGCCCAAATGAGAATAAGCGGTGTATATGGGGAGCTTGCTTGCTGTGCGTGTGCACCTGTGTGTAAATAAATAGCTAGACATTCATTTCTTCTCAAGAGAGTCAGTGTCACCACTGCCAGCGCCATCACCACCGAGGGCGCTTTCTCCATTTTTTATAGTAGAGACGAGGTCTCGCTCAGGCTGGTTTTGAACTCCTGACCTTGAGCAATCCGCCCGCCTCGGCCTCCCAGAGTGCTAGGATTACAAGCGTGAGCCACCACGCCCAGCCTGTTATTACTTTTCTTAAAGAGAGCCTTCTAAATTGTGTACTCTTTAGGCCCACAACACTTGACTCCACCATTAGGGATCCAGTAGAGAGGAAGGACATGATCAGGTAAGTATTTTTAAAATGATCATCTGACAGTCGATAATCTGAGTAGGCAGGAACAAGGAGATCAGATGAGAGATTAGTGTTATGGCAATGAGAATGGAGAAAAAAGGAGGGATTCTACTTCTATTTAAGAGATAGAATGACAGGACTGATTGGCCCTATCCAGAATAGTATATACTACACCACCAACAGCTGTCTTCTTATCCTGATTTTATTCTTATAATTCATTACCACCTGATATATATTATTTTATAGTCTGCTAAATTATAATTTCAGAGAGGTTAAAAACATTACTCTCATGTAAATATAAAATGAACATATGCCAAAGATTTTATTCATCATCATAAACTGCTCATTCATTATTATCCTAAATAATGAGGGAACTAGTAAGATGGTAAGACTTGTTCAAGTGATAATTTAAGTTTCAGGAATTTAGATAATCAGCCAAAGGAATGTTGAAATGAATTTGCTCATAATTGCAAAAACATTAATATTGTACTAAATAATAAGCTAATGTTTGAGATTATCTTTTCCAGCAGATGGAAATCAATTCTGTCTTTACTGGACAAAATTCATTTATATTACTATGGATAGGAATCATTTGCATTGCTTTGAGTCAAGAATTATTTGCATTGCCAACAGTTTTTATAAATTAATCTCTATCCCTACAAAGGTGTAAAATAGCCTATTCAACAAAAAGTCAATCAAAAGGCTGGGTGCGGTGGCTCACGCCTGTAATCCTAGCACTCTGGGAGGCCGAGGAGGGTGGATCACTCAAGGTGAGGAGTTCAAAACCAGCCTGAGCAACTAGCCTGACCCCGTCTCTACTAAAACTAGGAAGAAATTAATTGGCCAACTAATATATATATATATATATATATATATATATATATATATATATATATATATATATAAAATTAGCCGGGCATGGTGGCGCATGCCTGTAGTCCCAGCTATTTGGGAGGCTGAGGCAGTAGGATTGCTTGAGCCCAGCACCATGGTATTCACTCTAGCCGGGCCAAAAAGTGAGACTCTGTCTCAAAAATAAAATAAAGTAAAATAAAATTATGTAGAAAAAAATTAGCCGGGCATGGTAGCACATGCCTGTAGACCCAGCTACTTGGGAGGCTGAGGCAAGAGGATCACTTGAGCCCAGGAGTTTGAGGTTGGTGTGAGCTAGGCTGATACCACGGCACTCGACCCCAGGCAACAGAGTGAGATTCTGTCTCAAAAAAAAAAAGTCAATCAAAGGTGTATCACAACACTACAATGAAAGAACACCCAATAAGTAATCTTGTGCCCACTTACAAGTTCTGGACAATTTTATGTCTCCCCTCACTAGAATTTAAGGTTTCAAAGAGCAAGATTTTTATTTAATTCATGGAGGAACTAGCACCTAGAACTATATTTGGTACATAGTTGGCTCTCAGCTAATATTTATTGAATGAAAGATGAGAAAATAGAAATGTGAGTATAAACAGTTTTTTCAAGTTTTTTTTACAGGGACCTAGAAGTTGTAAGGTAGAGGGGAATATGTGTGTAGAGAAAGACTTTCTTTCTTTTTTATTTTTTTTAAGCTCATAGACTTTTTTTTTTTTTTTTTTTTGAGACAGAGTCTGGTTCTGTTGCCTGAGCTAGAGTGCCATGGCATCAGCCTAGCTCACAGCAACCTCCAATTCCTGGGCTCAAGTAATCCTTCTGCCTCAGCCTCCCAAGTAGTTGGGACTATAGGCATGTGCCACCATGCCCGGCTAATTTTTTCTATATATTTTATTTATTTTTTTTTTTTTTTTTTTTTTTTTTTTTTTTTTTTTTTTTTAATTTTTTTTTTTTGAGACAGAGTCTCGCTTTCTTGCCTAGGCTAGAGTGAGTGCCGTGGCGTCAGCCTAGCTCACAGCAACCTCAAACTCCTGGGCTCAAGCGATCCTGCTGCCTCAGCCTCCCGAGTAGCTGGGACTACAGGCATGCGCCACCATGCCCGGCTAATTTTTATATTATATATATTAGTTGGCCAATTAATTTCTTTCTATTTTTATGGTAGAGACGGGGTCTCGCTCAGGCTGGTTTTGAACTCCTGACCTTGAGCAATCCGCCCGCCTCGGCCTCCCAGAGTGCTAGGATTACAGGCGTGAGCCACCGCGCCCGGCCTATTTATTTTTTTTTTTTTTGGTTTTTTTTTGAGACAGAGTCTCACTTTGTTACCCAGGCTAGAGTGAGTGCCGTGGTGTCAGCCTAGCTCACAGCAACCTCAAACTCCTGGGCTCAAGCAATCCTGCTGCCTCAGCCTCCTGAGTAGCTGGGACTGCAGGCATGCACCACCATGCCCGTCTTTTTTTTATATATATATATTAGTTGGCCAATTAATTTCTTTCTATTTATAGTAGAGACGGGGTCTCACTCTTGCTCAGAGTGGTTTCAAACTCCTGACCTTGAGCAATCGGCCCACCTCGGCCTCCCAGAGTGCTAGGATTACAGGTGTGAGCCACCGTGCCCCGGCCAAGCTCATAGACATTTAAATCCAGATGCGGATGCACTGAAGAGAGATTGAATACACTAGAGAGGAGATATCGCAAACACACCTGTTACAAAGGCTTATACTGAATGTAGGAGCCACAACCTAGCTGTGAAGGGCTCTTTCCCGGCCCAGCCTTAGTTTATCCATCTATAAAATGGGAGAGCAAGAGAGGCGGATTGGACTAGATCAGTGGTTTTTAAACTTTTTGGTATCAAGCCCCTTTACACTCTTAAAAATTATTTGAGAACTCAAAAAAGCTTTTGTTTATCTGTTTGTCATCTATTAATATTTCCTGGATTAGAAATTAAAATGAAAAAAATTTTAAATATTCATTAAAATAGTAATAATAAACCATAACATGTTAACAGAAATATCATTATGAAAAATAATTTTATTTCCAAAAAGAAATTTAGAGAATGGCATTGTTTTATAGATCTCTTGCAAATTGATGTGTGGCTTAATAGAAGACAGGTAAATTCTCATATCTGCTTTCTCACTCAGTCTGTTGCAATAGGTGGTTCTAGGTGAAGTAGATGAAGAAAATTCAGCCTCAGATATATAATTGGAAAAGAGAGGAATCTTCACATATAACTATGAATATTCTTTGGTACTACACTAAAATTTGACAAGTGTAGTTGCCTTAAAGTTAGTGGCAGTATGGAATCTGAAACCACATTAAGAACTTTTTATACTCTGTTACATTAAAATCCTTTGATCTGTGCTGAACTTCAAGTGACTCTTTTGTCCATGCATGAGTTCATAACATTATACAGTTATCTGGCAATTATTTGTTCACTGAGTTATACAGATCTTCTATTAATAGATGTTTCATATTCACTATACAATATCAAAAAATCACATTTGTTAATATCACTACTCATCACGAAAGTCTTTTAATTTTAAGAAGCTTTCAAGCTCACAATGGTGAGTACAAGTTTTTCAGAATTCTAATTTTTGCTTAAAAGCTTGAATTTTCTCATTGGCAACAAATACTATCAATTATTTTCCTTAAAGTGGTAGGCTCACTTTGTTCATTTTTCAAAAAAATGCTAATATATTAAAATACAATTGATTTTTCTCTATTGATCTTATACCCTGAGACCTTGCTAAATTCAATTATTACTTTTGGTAAATATTTTTGGAAATATCCTCCATTTTCTATGCATATGGTTATATCTTTTATAAATAAAGACACTTTTCTTTCTTTTCCGTCTGTCCGTGGTTTGTTTTTGTTGTTGTTTTGGGGGTTTTTTTGCTTTGCTTTATTCCACTGGCTAAGACTTCCAGTACACTGTTGTTTTCAAGTGGTAGCAGTGGACATCCTTGCCTTGTTCTCATTCTTTTTTTTTTTTTTTTTTTTTTTTGAGACAGAGTCTCGCTTTCTTGCCTAGGCTAGAGTGAGTGCCGTGGTGTCAGCCTAGCTCACAGCAACCTCAAACTCCTGGGCTCAAGCGATCCTCCTGCCCCAGCCTCCCAAGTAGCTGGGACTACAGGCATGAGCCACCATGCCCGGCTGATTTTTATATTATATATATTAGTTGGCCAATTAATTTCTTTCTATTTTATGGTAGAGACGGGGTCTTGCTCAGGCTGGTTTTGAACTCCTGACCTTGAGCAATCTGCCCGCCTCGGCCTCCCAGAGTGCTAGGATTACAGGCGTGAGCCACCGCCCAGCCTTGTTCTCATTCTTAAGGGGAAAACATTCAGTATTTCACCATTATATGTGATGTTAGCTGTAGCATTGTATGTGTGTGTGTGTTTATAGATGTCCTTTACTAGGTTTAAGAAGTTTCCTTCTATTCCTAGTTTGCTGAAATTTTAAACATCATGAATGGTAGTTGATTTTCTTCAGAATTTTTTTTCCTGCATCTATTGAGATGATCATACAGTTTTTCTTTTGTTTTCTTCCCTTTTTTTTTCCCCCTGAGACAGAGTCTTGCTCTGTCACCTGGGCTAGAGTGCAGTGGTGCAGTCATAACTTACTGCAACCTCAAACTCTTCAGCTTAAAGAATCCTCCTGTCTCAGCCTCCCCAGTAGCTGGGACTATAGGTGTACGCCACCACACCTGACTAATTCTTCTATTTTTTGTAGAGATGGGGTCTCGCTCTTGCTCAAGCTGGTTTTGTACTCCTGACCTCAAACAATCCTCCCGCCTTGGTCTTCCAAAGTGCTAGAATTATAGGCATGAGCCACTGCACCCAGCCAGTTTTTCTTTTTTATTCTGATACTATGCTGAATCATATTGACTGATTTTTTAATATGAAACACCTTCACATTCTTATTTTAAAAAAAACACATTAGTTCTGATATAGTATTCTTTTTATATGTCTGTCATTGGATTCTTGCATTTGAGTTCATAAGGAATCTTGGCATAGTTTTCTCTTCTTACAATGTCTTTGATTTTAATATCAGGGTAATGCTGGCTTCATAAAATGAATTTGGAAATGTCCCTTCACTTCTATTTTATGAAAGAATTTGTGTAGGATTGGTATTATTTCTTCCTTAAGTGATTGATAAAACTCAACAGTAAAGCCATCTGGGCCTTGAATTAGGTGCTTCTTTTCTGTCTATCTTTTATACGGGTAAGGGGGATGGAGTGAGAAGGAAGGAAAGGTTTTGTTTTGTTTTTTTTGAAACAGGATCTTACTCTGTCTCCCAGGCTGGAATGCATGATCATAGCTTACTGCAGACTTGAACTCCTGGGTTCAAATGATCCTCCTTCCTCAATGTCCTGAGTAGCTGGGACTGCAGGTGTAGGCCACCACACCCAGCTATTTTTATTTTTATTTTTTATTAATGTTGCCCAGGCTGCTCTCAAATTCCTGGGCTCAAGCAGTCCTCCCATCTCAGTCTCCTAAAGTGCTGGCATGAGCACTGTACCTGGCCTCTTTTTTTCTTTTTTGTATTTTTTAATGATGTATAATAGTTGTACATATTTTGGGGGTACATGTGATATTTTGATCCATGTATACAGTGTATAATGATCAAATCAGGGTATTGGGATATGCATCACCTAAAACATTTGTTTTATTTGTGTTGAGAACATTACAATTCTTCTAGCTATTTTGAAATATACAATAAATTATTGTTAACTTAAATTTCCCTACTGTACTGTCAAATACTAGAACTTATTCCTCCTATCTGAGTATATTGTTATACTCATTAACCAACTTCTTTTCTCAATTTCTTTAATTGATATAGGACAGTGGTTCTCAACCAGAGGTAATTTTGCAATTTCGCCCCTTCCCCAGCAGACATTTTGGATTGTTAACAACTGGTGGTACTTCTGGCATCTAGTGAGTAGAGAGGCCAGGGATATTGCTAAACAGGAGGACATTGCTCCCCCACAACAAAGAATTATCCAACCCAAAATGTCAATAGTGCGGAGGTTGAGAAACTGATAAAGGGCAATTTGAAATTTCTAATTCCTCTTGTATCAGTTTGACAATTTGCATCTTTTAAAGAATTTGTCTAATCTGTCATAGGATTAGAATTTAAAAAAAGAAAAGAATTTGTCCATTTCATTAAGTTGTTCACTGTCTTCACATAAAGTTGGTCAGAATATTTCATTATTATTCTTTTAATGTCTATTGCTGGGGGCAACAAACTATAGCCACAAGCCAAATCCAGCCTGCGGCCTTTTTTGAAATCCCTTTTTAGTCTATAATCCCAGCACTCTGGAAGGCTGAGGTGGGAGGACCACTTGAGCCTAGTAGGAGTTCAAGGCTGTAGTGAGCTATGATCATTCCACTGTACTCCTGCCCTGGTGACAGAGCTCAACCCTCTCTCAAAAAAATATTGTTTGAATTTATTTTTATTTATTTATTTTTGAGAGAGAGAGTCTCACTCTGTTGCTCCAGGTAGAATGCAGTGTCGTCATCATAGCCTACTGCAACCTCAAAGTCCTGGGCTCAAGTGATCCTCCTGCCTCCCCAGTAGCTGGGACTACAGGCACATACCACCATGCCCGGCTAATTTTTTCTGTAATGTTTTTAGTTCAGATAAGGTTTCACTCTTGCTCAGGCTAGTCTTGAACTCCTGAGCTCAAGCGATCCTGCGCCTTGGCCTCCTGGAGTGCTAGGATTCCAGGCGTGAGCCACCGCGCTCGGCCAAAATACTATTTTATTTTAACACAACCATACTCTTCATTTATGTTATATCTGTGGCTCCTTTATCTCTGCAACAGAGTTAAGTAATTGCTCTAGAGCCCATGTGGCCCACAAAACCGAACATTTACTTCCTGGATCTTTACAGAAGAAGGTTGCTGACTTCTGGTTTGTAGATTGATAGTGATGTCCCCTCTCTCATTACTGATATTGGCAATTGTGTCTTCTCTCTTTTGAAGTTTATCAGGCTAACTAGCCATTCATCTATTTTATTGAACTTTTCGAAGAATCAGCTTTTGAGCCAGATGCAGTGGCTCACACCTGTAATCCTAGCACTCTGGGAGGCTGAGGCGGGAGGATCATTTGAGCCCAGGAATTTGAGACCAGCCTGAGCAAGGCACACACCCCCACACCCCCACCCCACACCCCCGTCTTTATAAAAAATGGAAAAAACAAGCTGAGGTGGTGGTGAACATCTGTAGTCTCAGCTATTGATGGGGCTGAGGCAAGAGAATTGCTTGAGCCCAGGAGTTGGAGGTTGCATTGAGCTAAGATGATGCCGCTGCACTCTAGCTTGTGCAACAGAGCAAGACGCTTTCTCAAAAAAAAAAAAAAAATCAGCTTTTGGTTTCATTGGTTTTCTCCTTTGTTTCTTTTCTGTTTCATTGATTTCTGCCCTTTATAATTTATTTCTTTCTACTTTATTTCTTTTGTCAAACTAAATAACAGAAATTCTCCAGAGTTCATTGGGAGGAGTGAGAATTGCAATGCTAACTACAGTGCCATAGTAAACTATGGGCGTATACAGGGATGTAAAGGACGACAAGGGTTTTTAAAGGAAAAAATGAAGATTGTTACATAAGTTGTATTGAAACAATTATCCTTGGCTACAGGGATCAATAACAAGGGTGGCATCTGTCTAAGCTTGGACAGGCAGTTACTGGACAGATGTCCTCACGGAAGTATTTTGTGTAAGGTTGTAGTAAAGATGTTTGCAAAGTTGTGGTCATGCAAAATTGTGGTTTTGGCAGTCTCTTGGGATAGTTCTTGTTATCAGGCCACTCCCTTCATGGTCTTCCCTGGCTCTGTTTTGTCAGGGTTTGACACAAGTTACTTCATTGTGATTCTGACAACTTTCACACTTTTTTCTACTTGTTCTTTTTTTTTTTGGAAGCAGAGTCTTACTCTGTTGCCCTAGGTAGAGTGCAGTGGCATCGGCCTAGCTCACAGCAACCTCCAACTCCTAGGCTCCAGCCATACTCCCACCTTAGTCTCCCAAGTAGCTGGAAATACAGGTGGGCACCATAACGCCCAGCTAATTTTTCTATTTTTAGTAGAGACACGGTCTCACTCTTGTTCAGGCTGGTCTCAAACTTCTGAACTCAAGCAGTCCTCTCACCTCAGCCTCCCAGAGTACTAGGATTAGAGACATGAGCTACCACACCTGGCCTTAACTTGTTCTTTTTATTGTTAGGTATCTTTTAAATAAATTCTTAAAATAAGATACAATATCTGTTATATTCACCCATATATTTATAATTTCTGGGACTGTTTATTTTTTGGGTAGATCAAAGTTTCCATTTGGTATCATTTTTTTTTTCTGTTAAATTTCCTTTAACATTTCTTATAGTCCAAATCTATGGAGGGTAAATTACCTTTTGTTTGTTTTAAAACATCTTTATTTTGCTTTCATTTAAGGATATTTTCACTAGACACAGAATTCTAGGGTCAAACTTTTCTTTCAACACTTTTGTGGCTGGGGGTGGTGCCTCATGCCTGTAATCCCACCACTTTGGGAGGCCTAGGCAGGAGGATCACTTGAAGCCAGGAGTTCAAGACCAGCGTGGGCAATGTAGTGAGACCCTGTCTCTACGAAAAAAAATTTTTTTAATTAGCTGGGCGTGGTGGCGCACACCTGTAGTCCTAGCTACTCAGGAGACTGCACAAGAGGATTATTTGAGCCTAGGAATTCTAGGCTGCAGTAAACTGTGATCGTGCCATTGCACTCCAGTCTGTGCAACCAAGTGAGATGCTATCTTAAAAAAATATAATTGTTTATGAGAAAAGTGTAGCAATTCTTTTTTTTTTTTTTTTTTAAGACAGAGTCTCGCTTTGTTGTCCAGGCTAGAGTGAGTGCCGTGGTGTCAGCCTAGCTCACAGCAACCTCAAACTCCTAGGCTAGGCCGGGCGAGGTGGCTCACGCCTGTAATCCTAGCTCTCGGGGAGGCCGAGGCAGGCGGATTGCTCAAGGTCAGGAGTTCGAAACCAGCCTGAGCAAGAGCGAGACCCCGTCTCTACTATAAATAGAAAGAAATTAATTGGCCAACTAATATATATATAGAAAAAACTAGCCAGGCATGGTGGCGCATGCCTGTAGTCCCAGCTACTCGGGAGGCTGAGGCAGTAGGATCACTTGAACCCAGGAGTTTGAGGTTGCTGTGAGCTAGGCTGATGCCATGGCATTCATTCTAGCCTGGGCAAAGTGAGACACTGTCTCAAAAAAAAAAAAAAAAAAAAACTCCTAGGCTCAAGCAGTCCTTCTGCCTCAGCCTCCTGAGTAGCCAGGACTACAGGCATACGCCACCATGCCTGGCTAATTTCTTCTATATATATTAGTTGGCCAATTAATTTCTTTCTATTTTTATAGCAGAGATGGGGTCTCGCTCAGGCTGGTTTTGAACTCCTGACCTCGAGCAATCCACCCGCCTCAGCCTCTCCAATGCTAGGATTACAGGCATGAGCCACCATGCCCGACCAAGTGTAGTAATTCTTATCTTTGTGCCTTTTTTTCTCTTTAATCACTGGTTTTCAGTGTCTATTCTAGTCCAGGCCTTTTGAGCTTTTGGGATTTACCATTTCCTAATTTTTATTGAATTCGGAAAATTCCGGCCATTGCTGTTCAGACATTTTTCTCTGTCCCCCCCTTAGGCCATTAAAATTGTTTTTCAGCTCGCTTTGGCCTTGTTCATCTATTTCTGGTGTTTTTATTTTCTCTGTATGCTTCAGTTTTTAGTTGCTGTTTCTGTGTCTCCAAGTACATTTCTAATACACTGATTTTTTTCTGTTCTGTATTATCTAATCATCTATTAATCCTATAGTGATTTTTTATTTCAGATACTATATTTTTAAGTTCCAGAATTTCCATTTCATTCATTTTCATACTTTTCACTTCTCTCCTCATATTCGTGATTTCCTCTACATCCTTGAGCATAATTATAATAATAGCCTCAGAGTCCTTGACTGGTATTTTATCATCTCTGCTATGCTGGGTTTGTTGCTATTGTCTCTTTTTCTCCTGGTCATATATACCTGCTTCTTTGCTTGGTCGATTTTTTTTCTTTTCTTTTCTTTTCTTTTCTTTTCTTTTCTTTTCTTTTCTTTTCTTTTTTTTCTTTCTTTTCTTTTCTTTTTTTTTTTTTGAGACAGTCTCACTTTGTTGCCCAGGCTAGAGTGAGTGCTGTGGCGTCAGCCTAGCTCACAGCAACCTCAAACTCCTGGGCTCAAGTGATCCTGCTGCCTCAGCCTCCCAAGTAGCTGGGACTACAGGCATGCGCCACCATGCCCGAATAATTTTTTATATATATATTAGTTGGCCAATTAATTTCTTTCTATGTTTATAGTAGAGGCGGGGTCTCACTCTTGCTCAGGCTGGTTTCAAACTCCTGACCTCGAGCAATCCGCCCGCCTTGGCCTCCCAGAGTGCTAGGATTACAGGCGTGAGCCACCGCGCCAGCCCAGCAATTTTTTTTTCAACATTTGTTATTGTGAAAAATTTACATTATTGAATGTCGGATTTTATTGCCTTCCTTTAAAATGTTTTAGACTTTGTTCTGGCAGGCAGTCAGGTTTTTTGTTAATCTGATCCTTTCAAGGCTCCTTTTTAAGATTTGTTATGGTATGTCTTAAGTAGCCTATCTCTAGGGCTGAGGTGTACTCTTCTCGAGGTGCTACTCAGTACTACAGGTGTTCAAGTTCAACAAGAGCTCCCAGCTGGACACAGTCACTCATGCCTATAATGCTAGCACTCTGGGAGGCAAGGCAGGAGTATCACTTGAGCTCAGGAATTCAAGACAAGCCTGAGCAAAAGGAATACCTCATCTCTACTAAAAATAGAAAAATTAGCCAGGCATCACATGCCTACAGTCCCAGCTACTTGGAGGCTGAGGCGGGAGGATTGCTTGAGCCCGGGAGTTGGAGGTTGCAGTGACCTGCACTCTACCCAAGGCAACAGAGTTAGACCCTGTGTCAAAAAAAGAGCTTCCCACATTAGCTGGTCAAAATGAAACATCTCCCAACCCCCTGTTAACTTTGGGAATGCTAACTTTCTAGCTATGCAGTAGTTCTTTGGCTGGCTTCATGGAGTTTCACTCTATTCATTTGCAGCTTACTGTTTAGCAACAGACTCAAGTATCCTCTAATCAGAATTCTGGAGCTATGTCTCTGGATAATTCTCTCCTTTCTATGATAAAACAGGTATAATAACATTTTACTAAACATTTACTAAAATGAATGATGTGTTTAGGGATGTTCACCATAATATTTCAGCTTTGCTACACATTTGAAAATTTAATACAGTAAGTATCCCTTATCTGAAGTGCTTGGGACCAGAAGACTTTCTGATTTTTTATTTTTTCAGGTTTTTTTTTTTTTTCTCATGTACCTAATGATATCTTAGGGATGGGACCAAAGTTGAAGCATGAAATTTACTTTTTTTTTTTTTTTTTTTGAGACAGAGTCTCACTTTGTTGCCCAGGCTAGAGTGAGTGCCGTGGTGTCAGCCTAGCTCACAGCAACCTCAAACTCCTGGGCTCAAGCAATCCTCCTGCCTCAGCCTCCCAAGTAGCTGGGACTACAGGCATGTGCCACCATGCCCGGCTAATTTTTTCTATATATGTATTAGTTGGCCAATTAATTTCTTTCTATTTTGCCGGGCGTGGTGGCTCATGCCTGTAATCCTAGCACTTTGGGAGGCCGAGGCGGGCGGATTGCTCAAGGTCAGGAGTTCGAAACCAGCCTGAGCGAGACCCCATCTCTACCAAAAATAGAAATAAATTAATTGACCAACTAAAAATATATATATACAAAAAATTAGCTGGGCATGGTGGCGCATGCCTGTAGTCCCAGCTACTTGGGAGGCTGAGGCAGTAGGATCGCTGAGCCCCGGAGATTGAGGTTGCTGTGAGCCAGGCTGACGCCACGGCACTCACTCTAGCCTGGGCAACAAAGTGAGACTCTGTCTCAAAAAAAAAAAAAATTTCTTTCTATTTATAGTAGAGACGAGGTCTCGCTCTTGCTCAGGCTGTTTTCAAACTCCTGATCTCGAGCAATCCGCCCGCCTCGGCCTCCCAGAGTGCTAGGATTACAGGCGTGAGCCACCGCGCCTGGCCTGAAATTTACTTATTGAGATTAGGAACTTGGAGGAAAGAGAGAGGGTAAGCAAAATAATAAAAAAAGAAATTTACTTATGTTTCCTGTACACCTTACACATATAGCCTAAAGTTAAGTTTCTATAATATTTTTAATAATTTTGTACATGAAACATCTGTGTACATTGAACCATCAGAAAACAAAAATATCATGGTTATCTCTGCAAGCAGTCTGTAAAAAAAGAGGAAATAGGAAAAAAAGAGTAAAAAAAAAAAATAGATAGCAAAGGTGTCACTATCTTAACCACCCATGTGGACAATATGTGGTTGTTTGGCATCACCATCATTCCCAATTCTGAATTTTTATGATAAACAGTCATTTTCTGACACTTATTCACACACAAGTGTTTACCAGTAAAAAATATGGTCATTTATACAGTGAAACGTAATGTATTCAGAGTAACTAAGCAGCACAGTACCATCACCAGAATACCTACATTAGCTGTTAAACAATGGCAACAAACAATGGCAGGCTTGCAGTCTCCACCTACAATGCTGTGTTTTGATTGAAAGGTTACTTACTGTACACTGGCCAGGCCCTGTGGCTTACACCTACCATCCAAGCACTTCAGGAGGCCTTGGTGGAAGGATCACTTGAGGAGTTTGAGACCAGCATGGGCAAGATAATTAGACCCTGTTTATACAAAAAAAATTTAAAATTACACTCTGGGAGGCTGAGGCGGGAGGATCATTTGAGCTCAGGAGTTCGAGACCAGCCTGAGCAAGAGCAAGGCCCTGTCTCTACTAAAAATAGAAAGATATTAGCTGCACCACAGATTTTTCTGATGGGCAGCCCAGGATTATAAACCACTTCCCTAAAGGCAGCATTAATGCAAAAATCCCAGCCGGGCCTGGTGACTCACGCCTGTAATCCTAGCATTCTGGGAGGCCGAGGTGGGGAGGTGGGCGGATTGCTCGAGATCAAGAGTTCAAAACCAGCCTGAGCAAGAGTGAGACCCCATCTCTACTATAAATAGAAATAAATTAATTGGCCAACTAATATATAGAGAAAAAAAATTAGCCAGGCATGGTGGCACATGCCTGTAGTCCCAGCTAATTGGGAGGCTGAGGCAGGAGGATTGCTTGAGTCCAGGAGTTTGAGGTTGCTGTGAGGTAGGCTGACACCACAGCACTCACTCTAGGCTGGGCAACAAAGTGAGACTCTGTCTCAAAAAAAATAAATAAATAAAAATAGGCCAGGGGCGGTGGCTCACACCTGTAATCCTAGCACTCTGGGAGGCTGAGGCGGGTGGATAGTTCCAGGTCAGGAGTTCGAAATCAGCCTGAGCAAGAGTTAGACCCCATCTCTACTATAAATAGAAAGAAATTAATTGGCCAACTAAAAATATATAGAAAAAATTAGCCGGGCATGGTGGCGCATGCCTGTAGTCCCAGTTACTCGGGAGGCTGAGGCAGCAGGATTGCTTGAGCCCAGGAGTTTGAAGTTGCTGTGAGCTAGGCTGACGCCACGGCACTCACTCTAGCCTGGGCAACAAAGTGAGACTCTGTCTCAAAAAAATAAAATAAAATAAAAATAAAAATAAAATGCAAAAATCCCCAGATAGCAATACAGAATATCCCTTAGTACCAAATGTATTGTGTTCATTTCTGAGTTTGGATATAAACTCATCCAATTTTCTTGAGTTCCTTGGTTTGAATAGCAGGATACCTGTACCCTGAAACTACTTTCAATTGTACTTCTGACTAATGCATTGAACCAGAATTTAACTTAATTGTGAGTGAAGAAAGAGGGTTTATTAAATAAACTATTGGGACAAGCAAAATAGAGGAGAAAAATTAGAAATTATTTGACAGACTTTTAGAGCTCCTTGAAATAATAGAAGCCTTGATTAATATGTAAACAGTAAATAGAAAGTATGGTTCAACTGGATCCCATTAGGCCTTTTAAAAAAAAAATTCATGTGAGTAACCCATAAATACATGTAAAAAATTCAAATATGGCTGAGTGTGGTGGCTCACGCCTGTAATCCTAGCACTCTGGGAGGCCAAGGCAGGCAGATTGCTCGAGGTCAGGAGTTCAAAACCAGCCTGAGCAAGAGTGAGACCCCATCTCTACTATAAATAGAAATAAACTAATTGGCCAACTAAAAATATATACAAAAAATTATCCGGGCATGGTGGCGCATGCCTGTAGTCCCAGCTACTTGGGAGGCTGAGGCAGTAGGATCGCTTGAGCCCAGGAGTTTGAGGCTACTGTGAGCTAGGCTGACACCATGGCATGGTAGCCCAGACAATAGCAAGACTCTGTCTCAAAAAAAAAAAACAAAATTAGCTGGGCAGGGTGGCAAGTGCCTGTGATCCCAGCTACTCAGGAGGGAGAGGTTGGAGGATCCCTTGAGCCTAGTTGTTCGAGGTTACAAGTGAACTGTGATGATGCCACTGCACTCCAGCCAGACAGTGAGACTTTGTCTCTTAAAAAAAAAAAAAAAGTTACTGTACACTATATTTTTTTAGGTGAGAAGAAACATCAGAAGCAGTTGAAGTACCAGGAAGTGGGTCCTTGAGGGATAAGAAGGTATTCTGCTGGGTCACTTTTAAAAATGTTTCTTCCAGCCGGGCGCGGTGGCTCACGCCTGTAATCCTAGCTCTCTGGGAGGCCGAGGTGGGTGGATCGTTTGAGTTCAGGAGTTCGAAACCAACCTGAGCAAGAGCGAGACCCCCGTCTCTACTATAAACAGAAAGAAATTAATTGGCCAACTAATATATATACAAAAAAATTAGCCGGGCATGGTGGCACATGCCTGTAGTCCCAGCTACTCGGGAGGCTGAGGCAGAAGGATTGCTTGAGCCCAGGAGTTTGAGGTTGCTGTGAGCTAGGCTGACGCCACGGCACTCACTCTAGCCTGGGCAACAAAAGTGAGACTCTGTCTCAAAAAAAAAAAAAAAGTTTCTTCCAGAGTCATCTGCCTCATTAACGATTTTTTTGTTTAATAGATAAAAAGTAAAGAAAAAAAACAATGGTTTTTGTCTTAGAAGTCTCTTTTTGATTTTATAAACTGACATGATTTCTTGTTATGAATGTGTGCTTCTCTAGTTCTTCAATAAGCCCATCACACATTTTGATGATGTTGTCAATAGTTCCTTTTCCTGAAGATAATATCATCACTGTTAGCACAATTACCTTGATTTAGAACCATATTGGCTATTTCACCATCAATCAATGAATGAACAACTGAGTGCCATGGTGTCAGCCTAGCTCACAGCAACCTCAAACTCCTGGGCTCAAGCAATCCTACTGCCTCAGCCTCCTGAGTAGCTGGGACTACAGGCATGCGCCACCATGCCTTGCTAATTTTTTCTATATATATTAGTTGGCCAATTAATTTGTTTATTATAGTAGAGATGGGGTCTTGCTCTTGCTCAGGCTGGTTTCAAACTCCTTACCTTGAGCAATCTGCCCTCCTCGGCTTCCCAGAGTGCTAGGATTACAGGCATGAGCCACAGTGTCCGGCCTGGAGCTTCATTGATGTTAAAAACTTCCTTCAAGGCCAACTGTGGGCTGGGCACATATAAATTAATTGGCCAACTAAAAATATGTAGAAAAATTAGCCGGACATGGGGGCACATGCCTGTAGTCCCAGCTACTTGGGAGGCTGAGGCAGAAGGATTGCCTAAGCGCAAGAATTTGAGGTTGCTGTGAGATAGGCTGATGCCACTGCACTCTAGCCAGGGCAACAGACTCAAAAAATAAAAAAAGAAAGAAAGAAATTTGCTGGACAACTAAAAAAAAAATACATATGTGTGTGTGTGTGTGTGTATATATATAATTATCCAGGCATGGTGGCACATGCATGTAGTTCCAGCTACTTGGAAGGCTGAGGTAGCAGGATTGCTTGAGCCCAGGAATTTGAGGTTGCTGTGAGCTAGGCTGACACCACGGTATGGTAGCCTAGGCAACAGAGTTAGACTTTGTCTCAAAAAAAAAGAAAGGCCAGGTGCAGTGGCTCACACCTGTAATCCTAGGACTTTGGGAGGCTGAGGTAGAAGAATGGCTTGAGGTCAGGAGGTTGAGACCAGCCTGAGCAACATAGTGAGACTTCATCTTTATCAAAAAAGATAAAAAGCCTTGCAGCACGGCCGTCGGCACCGCCGCTGCCTTAGCGTTTTTGAGTCATGAGAGCACAGTCCAGGCCGAGGGTGTCGGGGGTCTGTGGATACCAGGCCCGGTCACTATGGACAGTTTTTTCTTTGGCTGTGAGCTCTCCGGGCATACCCGCTCTTTCACCTTCAATGTAGAGGAAGAGGAGGATGCGGAGCACGTGCTGGCATTGACCATGCTCTGTCTCACCGAGGGGGCCAAAGATGAGTGTAAAGTGGTAGAAGTTGTGGCCCGGAACCATGACCAGCAGGAGATTGCAGTTCCTGTGGCTAACCTCAAGTTGTCCTGCCAGCCTATGCTCAGTTTGGATGACTTCCAACTCCAACCACCTGTGACCTTCCGCCTGAAATCGGGCTCTGGCCCTATGAGGATCACTGGGCGCCACCAAATTGTTACTATAAGCAATGATGTTTCTGAGGAAGAGGAGAGTGAAGAGGAGGAAGCTGAGTTGTGTGCCATCCTTCCTGCCAAAAAGTAGGGGGGCAGGCCCTCGCCCTCCTTGGTCAGCCAGCTGCCTATGTGCACCATGTTCCCGGACAAGTTTCAAGAATTGTAAATGTTTCCTCTTCATTGAAAGGAGAGTTTGGGGTGAGGGTTTGGTTCAAGGGACTTGGGCCTGAGCTAGGAAAGGGGCCTGTTCTTCATAAGGCCCTGGTGGTCTGGTCTTGCACCATGCCTGGGGCTTCCCTTTTCTCTAGGAGTGGGAAGAACACTGAACTTATATCCTGAGCAACCCTCCCTCTCCACTTGCCTATGAGGATTGGGGGTTAGTTTCTGGAGCTCAGAGCTACATATTTTTAACACTTTTTACATTTTTGGATAAAGGTTGAAATAAAGTTCTGTGGGGTTTTTGCAAAAAAAAAAATTCTCAAATGGAGAACAGAAAAAAAGAAAAAAAATTTATTTTAAAACTTCATTTTTAGCTTTATGAAGTGTTTTTCTATTTTTCATTACCATCTGTTCTTCCCTTTCAGCATAGAACTTCAATAGTTTTCTGTTTCTTCAGGTAATTTCTGGTGGTCATTCCAACAACTTACTATTCTGTAAGATGTTTCACACTTAAACCACTATCCAGTTTCTCCAACAACTTGACTTTCTGTGCTATAGATAAACATAAGTGCTCCCTCTTTTTCTTATCTCTGTTACCCATAGGGGTATCTGCAGGCATTTTTTTGACATTTCCAACAATATCTTTACACCACAGAATAGAGAATAAGCAAAAAAATAGTGAGTGTTTGCACATAGGTCTTGGCCCACATGGGCCATCCTGGGAACCCTGACATTGGTATGTTTGGCCTGTACGTGTGCCATTTTATTACACTTTGTGGATGTGCATGAAAAAGAATTATCACAGCTGAAAGGGGCTGGAAGGGTCTTTTTTCCCTTGAGGACACAGAATAAACTGTGTATTTTGTGCCCGCATTTCGACTGCAACCCTGTCACATGAGGTAAAGTATGGAATTTTCCACTTAGGGTGCCATGTTGGCACTCAAGAAGTTTTGGATTTTGGGGCATTTCAGATTTTAGGTTTTCGGATTAGTGATGCTTAACCTGGTGTTGGTGTTCCAATTATGTTGGAAAATAATCATATTACATACAACAAATATGCCAACATTTATAAAGGTATTTGTGAGATTATATTAATACATCACCATGAAATGGGTCCTAAGTCAGAAATGAATGGGAAATACTAGCCAAGGTCCTTGTAGCTGGGACAATAGATTCCAACAATTTAGCTATTTGTCCTATTTTTAATTCTTTTTTACTTTTTTTTGAGACAGAGTCTCACTTTGTTGCTCAGGTTAGAGTGAGTGCCATGGCGTCAGCCTAGCTCACAGCAACCTCAATATCCTGGGCTCAAGCAATCCTGCTGCTTCAGCCTCCCGAGTACCTGGGACTACATGCATGTGCCACCATGCCCAGCTAATTTTTTGTATATGTATTTTTAGTTGGCCAATTAGTTTCTTTCTATTTTTAGTAGAGGCGGGGGGGGGGGGGTCTCACTCAGGCTGGTTTCGAACTCCTGACCTTGAGGGATCCACCCACCTCGGCCTCCCAGAGTGCTAGGATTACAGGCGTGTCCTATTTTTGTAAACATAATCCTTCAGATTCTCAGAAGCTCCATTGCCACATATTCATCTATGAAGCTTTTCTCAGTCTTGCTGGCTTTACTGAATATAAGTCTGCTTTTATTCAGACTACTGAATATAAGTCTGCTTACTGAATATAAGTCTGATTTTTTTTTTTTTTCTTTTGGTCTGCTGATTATTTCTGAAGCACAGTCACTCATTTTTGGCATGATCCACTTTCTATTGCATATAACCATTTGTATTAAATATATAGGTCTTTTTCATATGCAATGAGGGGTACAAACTAGTAAGCCAAATCCAGCCCATAGTTGTGTTTTATTTGGCCTGCATCTTTCAAAAAATTAGTTGCCCACATTTAAAAATTGAGATATTTCACATAAAACTTGGATGTCTGACTTCTCACCAGATCTGGCAACACTAAGCCTACATTGGCCGGGCGCGGTGTCTCACGCCTGTAATCCTAGCACTCTGGGAGGCTGAGGTGGGTGGATTGCTCGAGGTCAGGAGTTCGAAACCAGCCTGAGCAAGAGCGAGACCTGTCTCTACTATAAATAGAAAAAAAATTAGGCCGGGCGTGGTGGCTCACGCCTGTAATCCTAGCTCTTGGGAGGCCGAGGCGGGCGGATTGCTCAAGGTCAGGAGTTCAAAACCAGCCTGAGCAAGAGCGAGACCCTGTCTCTACTATAAATAGAAAGAAATTAATTGGCCAACTGATATATATATAAAAAAAAAAAATAAGCCGGGCATGGTGGCGCATGCCTGTAGTCCCAGCTACTCGGGAGGCTGAGGCAGAAGGATCGCTCGAGCCCAGGAGTTTGAGGTTGCTGTGAGCTAGGCTGACGCCATGGCACTCACTCTAGCCTGGACAACAAAGCGAGACTCTGTCTCAAAAAAAAAAAAATTAATTGGCCAACTAATACATACAGAAAAAACTAGCCAGGCATGGTGGCGCATGCCTGTAGTCCCAGCTACTCGGGAGTCTGAGGCAGGAGGATTGCTTGAGCCCAGGAGTTTGAGGTTGCTGTGAGCTAGGCTGACGTCACAGCACTCACTCTAGCCTGGGCAACAAAGCAAGACTCTGTCTAAAAAAAAAAAAAAAAAAACCAACCCTGCATTACCAAAAGCTGCAGCTGGCTGGAGTGGAGAAGCAGTTTTCCAATGCCTACAGGGCCTGCTTCCCTCAGGTACCACGCAGGTGATTGAGTTTACAACTGCTAGCCCTCCATTCTCCAATATCACAATCACACGCCACATGTGGCTATTTGAATTTAAATTAATTAAAATAAAATGTAAAACTCAGCACCTCAGTCACATTGACCACATTTCTGAGTGTTCAAGAGCCATATGTGGCTAGTAGCTAGAATATTGGACAGTACAGAGTAGAACACTGTCATCATTGCACTTCTATTGGATGACCTAGGATGTCCTCCCAGTTAGAACAAGGAACATTTTCCCTATCCCTTGAGCAACATACATTACTAGCAATACTGTGGACCCTCCTATTTACTGCTTTTACTGGGAAATACGGCTGAGTCTAACACTGGACATAGGAATGTGGACAGCTCGTAGCTCTAACTGTTGCTCTAAAGTCAGCTTCTATTATACACATTTGGGATTTACTGGTGTGTTTTGTTTTGTTTTGGTTTGGTTTTTTTGAGACAGAGTCTCGCTTTGTTGCCCAGGCTAGAGTGAGTGCTGTGACGTCAGCCTAGCTCACAGCAACCTCAAACTCCTGGGCTTAAGCAATCCTGCTGCCTCGGCCTCTCAAGTAGCTGGGACTACAGGCATGCGCCACCATGCCTGGCTAGTTTTTTCTGTATATATTAGTTGGCCAATTAATTTTTTTCTATTTATAGTAGAGATGGGATCTTGCTCAGGCTGGTTTTGAACTCCTGACCTCAAACAATCCGCCCACCTCGGCCTCCCAGAGTGCTAGCATTACAGGCGTGAGCCACCATGTTCAGCCTTTACTGGGGTTTTTTAATAATTTCAAACTAGCAGTGATACATCATTGCCATCTAATATTTAGACTCCATTTAAATTTCATAAGTTGTCCCAATAATGTCCTTAATATTAAAAGGATCCAGTTCAGAATTGCATGTTGCATTCACTTGTCTTGTCTCTTTAGTCTCCTTCAACCTGAAAGTTCTTAAGTCTTTCCTTGAATTTCACAACCTTGACACAGTGAGGACTATTTTGTACAGGATCCAGTTTTGGATGTCCCTCAATTTGATTCGTCTGGTTAGATTCAGCTTATGGGCCAGGAGCAGTGGCTCATGCCTGTAATCCTAGCACTCTGGGAGGCTGAGGTGGGCAGATTGTTTGAGCTCAGGAGTTTGAAACCAACCTGAGCAAGAGCGAGACCCATCTCTACTATAAATAGAAAGAAATTAATTGGCCAACTAATTTTTTTTTTCTTTTTTTGAGTCTTTGTTGCCTAGGCTAGAGTGACTGCCGTGGCATCAGCCTAGCTCACAGCAACCTCAAACTCCTGGGCTCAAGCGATCCTCTGCCTCAGCCTCCCAAGTAGCTGGGACTACAGGCATGCACCACCATGCCTGGCTAATTTTTTCTATATATATTAGTTGGCCAATTAATTTCTTTCTATTTATAGTAGAGACAGGGTCTCGCTCTTGCTCAGGCTGGTTTCGAACTCTTGACCTCGAGCAATCCACCCGCCTCAGTCTCCCAGATTGCTATGATTACAGGCGTGAGCCACCGCGCCCGGCCTGGCCAACTAATATATATAGAAAACATTAGGTCGGGCGCTGTGGCTCACGCCTGTAATCCTAGCTCTTGGGAGGCCGAGGCGGGCGGATTGCTCAAGGTCAGGACTTCAAAACCAGCCTGAGCAAGAGCGAGACCCCGTCTCTACTATAAATAGAAAGAAATTAATTGGCCAACTGATATATATATAAAAAATTAGCCGGGCATGGTGGCACATGCCTGTAGTCCCAGCTACCTGGGAGGCTGAGGCAGAAGGATCACTCGAGCCCAGGAGTTTGAGGTTGCTGTGAGCTAGGCTGACGCCACGGCACTCACTCTAGCCTGGGCAACAAAGTGAGACTCTGTCTCAAAAAAAAAAAAAAAAAAAAAAACATTAGCTGGGCATGGTGGCACATACCTGTAGTCCCAGCTACTCGGGAGGCTGAGGCAGGAGGATTGCTTGAGCCCAAGAGTTTGAGGTTGCTGTGAGCTAGGCTGACGCCATGGCACTCACTCTAGCCTGGGCAACAAAGGGAGACTCTGTCTCAAAAAAAAAAAAAAAAAAAAAAATTCAGCTTATGTATCTTTAGCAGGAATCACAATGATACTGTGTTCTCATTGCTGCCTTGGATGGTAGAGTTATTTGTCCCATTCTTGGTGATGGACCTTTTGTCTAAGCTATCTGCCAGGCTTCTCCAGTGTACTTTATCCTTTTAATTTTAATTATAAACTATCCCTTTCCATACCTAACTTTCAACTAATTCATTTACTTATTTAGTATGGACTAATGAATTCCTATCTTATTCAGTGGGGTATAATCCTCTCAGATCTGGCTGATAGTTCTTGTGTACTTTTGACATGTCCCTGTCATTCTTTGAGCACTTCCTTCTTTACAGTACATTTTGTTCCAGACTTATTTGTACTTTCCGTCTCAGCCCTGGAATCACTCATTTCTCCAAAGAGCCTTCGATCCCTTTATTGGAGAATGAAGTCCTCTTTGTGGACAGAGCTAGGGAATGTATGTATTCCCTACATGTACACATACTGGCATGTTTATCTGTTTACTAAATAAATCTGTATTTATTTAGTTCATACCAATACCTAAACACCACAGGATTCGTTCTGGTTTTTTCCTTTTCCATATATTTTTTTTTTTAAGACAGTCTTGCTTTGTTGCCCAGGCTAGAGTGAATGCCATGGTGTCAGCCTAGCTCACAGCAACCTCAAACTCCTGGGCTCAAGCGATCCTACTGCCTCAGCCTTCCGAGTAGCTGGGACTACAGGCATGCGCCACCATGCCCGGCTAATTTTTTCTCTATATATATTAGTTGGCCAATTAATTTCTTTCTATTTATAGTAGAGACGGGGTCTGGCTCTTGCTCAGGCTGGTTTCGAACTTGAGCAATCCACCCGCCTCGGCCTCCCAGAGTGCTAGGATTACATTACTGGATGTAAATATATTATTGGATCAATGCTCCCTATATATAACCAATCTCTCATTGCCAGCACCACATACCTACCCAGGTGCCCTTTTCTCATCCTGTTTAGGCTCCAGTTCCTCTCCTACAACCCCATACCCTCCTCACTCCCCCTTTTTAGCCTGTAATCCTAGCACTCTGGGGGACTGAGGTGGGAGGATCGCTCAAGGTCAGGAGTTGGAAATAAGCCTGATCAAGAGCGAGACCCCGTCTCTACTATAAATAGAAATTAATTGGCCAACTAAAAATATATAGAAAAAATTAACTGGTCATGGTGGCACATGCCTGTAGTCCCAGCTTCTCGGGAGGCTGAGGCAGGAGGATCGCTTGAGCCCTGGAGTTTGCGGCTGCTGTGAGCTATGGTGACACCAGTGCACTCCAGTCTGGGTGACAGAGTAAGACCCTGCCTCAAAAAAATAAATAAAGTCCTTATCATTAAAACATATGTACTTGCTAGGTGATGGGTACATGGGGGTTATTATTCCATCTGTTCTCATTTGTGCTTGAAATTTTCAGATTAAAAAAATTCCAGTATATACAAACACAATGAGTAAGATATGCAACATTTGGGGGATGGTCACGCTTGAAGCTCTAACTCGAGGGGGGAGGGGGGCCATGGGCAATATACTTAACCTTAACATTTATACCCACATAATATGCTGAAAAAAAAATTCCAAACTTTAAAAAAAGACAGGAAGCAGTTCCCAAAATTTTATTAAGATGGAATCACTGCTGATTACACAGAAGCTACTTGCCTAAGCCAAAATCCATGAGGTTCATATGAACTTTTACACAAATTAAAAACAAATGGCATATTCAAAACCATAAGGAAGTATCCTGATGTCCAGGTGATGAAGGCTGAGGTGAATGAGTCTGCACATTTATTTCAGGCTGTTGAAGAGTTTGTGGGCCACCTAGATGGGGAAAAGAAAAGGATGTCATCAACTGGCAGCTTTAATGTCATAGCTTACAAGGTCCTTCATGACCTGAAATAGTATCGCCTCTTTTCTCACTACTCCTCACACACTCTCACCACACTTGAGCCCTAGTGAACTCTCTTCTATCTAGAACTCAACTTTGTTCATCTTTATTTTTCCTTTAGATCTTAAGTGGACATGTCACTTCTATAAACAAGCCACTATCCCTACACAAATCTGTCTCTCCTCTGTCTTCCCATAGAAACATGTATCTCCCATCACTGTTAATATTACATATTAATTCAACAGGTATTTATAGAACACCTACTATATACCAACTACTGTTCTAAGTGCTGAGTGAGTTACAGCTGTAAACATCTCTGTCACTTATGGTACTTACAGAGTAATAAGGGAAATATAAACACATAGCACTCTGGGAGGCTGAGGCGGGTGGATTGCTCAAGGTCAGGAGTTCAAAACCAGTCTGAGCAAGAGCGAGACCCTGTCTCTCCTAAAAATAGAAAGAAATTAATTGGCCAACTAAAAATATATAAAAAATTAGCCAGGCATGGTGGCGCATGCTTATAAACCCAGCTACTCAGGAGGCTGAGGCAGAAGATCACTTGAGCCCAGGAGTTTGAGGTTGCTGTGAGCTAGGCTGATGCCATGGCACTCTAGCCTGGGCAACAGAGTGAGACTCTGCCTCGAAAAAATAAATAAATAAGGTAACTTCTGACAGTGGTAAATGGTAAGAGGAAAATAAAATAGGGGGAGAGTAAACCTCAGTGGCTTTAAATACGGAAGTTCAGTGAATGCTACCTTGAGGTTACACCTGAGGGACTTACCACAATTTAGTAATTGTTCTGCTTTTGTCCCTTATGCTGGCTCATAAATTCAGTAAAGGAAGGGACCATGTCTGTGTCACTCCCAGATTCTAACCCAGTGCTTGGTTTATAAATATATTTAAGTATTTGTTGAATGACTGCAAAGTAAGAAGAGGAAAATCACCAAGAGGGCATGTAATAAAGGAACAGGTCAGGCATGGTGGCTCACGCTTGTAATCCTAGCACTCTGGGAGGCTGAGGTGGGAGGATCGCTCAAGGTCAGGAGTTCAAAACCAGCCTGAGCAAGAGTGAGACCCTGTCTCTACTATAAAAATAGAAAGAAATTAATTGGCCAACTAAAAATATATAGAAAAAATTAGCCGGGCATGGTAGAGCATGCTTGTAGTCCTAGCTACTCGGGAGGCTGAGGCAGGAGGATCGCTTGAGCCTAGCAGCTTGAGGTTGCTATGAGCGAGGCTCATGCCATGGCACTCTAGCCCGGGCAACAGAGTGAGACTCTGTCTCAGAAAAATAAAAAATAAAAAAAGGGAACAGATCATGATTTGCCTATTTTAGACATTTCGTATAAATGGTATCATGCGGTATGTGTGACTTTGTGACTAGCTTCTTTCCCTTAGCATGTAGCATAATGTTTGCAAGGTTTATCCATGTTATGGCAAGTTTAGCACTTCATTTTTTTAAAATTGTGGGAGAAAATATATATAACTGAAAATCTGCCATTTTATGGGAGCCCGAGGCGAGCGCATTGCTTGAGGTCAGGAGTTCGAAACCAGCCTGAGCAAGAGCAAGACCCCATCTCTACTAAAAATAGAAAGAAATTAATTTTCCAACTAATATATATAGAAAAAATTAGCCAGGCATGGTGGTGCATGCTTGTAGTCCCAGCTACTCGGGAGGCTGAAGCAGAAGGATTGCTTGAGCCCAGGAGTTTGAGGTTGCTGTGAGCTAGGCTGATGCCATGGCACTCACTCTAGCCTGGGCAACAAAGCGAGACTCTGTCTCAAAAAAAAAAAAAATCTGGCCGGGCGCGGTGGCTCACGCCTGTAATCCTAGCACTCTGGGAGGCCAAGGCGGGCGGAATGCTCGAGGTCAGGAGTTCGAAACCAGCCTGAGCAAGAGCAAGACCCCGTCTCTACTACAAATGGAAAGAAATTAATTGGCCAACTGATATATATATAGAAAAAAATCAGCCGGGCATGGTGGCACATGCCTGTAGTCCCAGCTACTCGGGAGGCTGAGGCAGAAGGATTGTTTGAGCCCAGGAGTTTGAGGTTGCTGTGAGCTAGGCTGACGCCATGGCACTCTATCCTGGGCAACAAAGCAAGACTCTGTCTCAAAAAAAAAAAAAAAAAAAAAAAAAATGCCATTTTAATCATTTTTAACTGTATATTTCTCTGACATTAAGTATATTCACATTGTTCTAAAAACCATCAATCTCAGGAACTTTTTCATCTTCCTAAACTGAAACTCTGTATCCACTAAACAACAATTCTCCATTGTTGGCTACCACCTCTCCACATCTCTCCACATCTCCTGGCTACCACCATTCTACTGTCTTTATGAATGTGACTACTCTAGGTACCCCATATAGGTAGAATGATATATTTGTCCTTTGTGACTGGATTATTTCACTTAGTATAATGTCCCAAAGGTTCACCAATGTTGCAGCATGTGTCAGTTTCCTTTACTTTTAAGGCTGAATAATACCCCATTGTATGTATATAGCACATTTTATTTATCCATTCATCCACCAATGGATACTTGGATTATTTCTACCTTTTGGATATTGTAAATAATGCTACTATTAACATAAATGTACAAATATCTGTTTGAGTCTCTACCCTCAGTTCTTTGGGGCACATACCCAGAAGTGGAATTGTTAGATCATATGGTAATTCTACATTTAATTTTTTTGAGGGGGAAGGGGAGTCTCGCTCTGTTATCCATGCTAGAGTGTAGTGGCATCATCATAGCTCATTGCAACCTCAAACTCCTGAGTTTGAGCAATCCTCCTGCCTAGCCTCTCAAGTAACTAGGACCATGGCTAGCTAATTTTTCTATTTTTTGTAGAGATCGGGTTTTGTACTCCTGGACTTAAGTGATTTTTCCCACCTCAGCCTCTCAAAGTGCTAGGATTATAGGCATGAGTCCTCTATGCTTACTTTGTTTGAGAAAAGTACTTGATTTTTGGCTAGGCACAATGGCTCACACCTGGAGTCCCAGCACTTTGGGAGGCCGAGGTGGGAGGACCAGTTGAGCCCAGGAGTTTGAGAGCAGCCTCCACAATATACCAAGACCCCATCTCCACAAAAAATAAAAAAGTTAGCCGGGCATAGTGGCATACACCTGTAGTCCCAGCTACTAAAGGAGACTGAGGCAGGAGGATCACTTGAGCCCAGGAATTTGAGGTTGCAATGAACTATGATGACACCACTAGCCCAGACAACAGAGGAAGTCCCTGTCTCAAAAACAAATAAAAAAATACTTAATTTTTCTTTATTGCTGATATACCATTTTATGGATATACCACATTTTATTCATCCATTTATCAGTTGATAGACATCTATGTTTCCACTTTTTGGCTATTATGAATAATGCTTCTATGAACATTTGTGTACAAGTTTGTGTGTAGACACATTTTCATTTCTCTTGGCTATACACCTAGGAGTGGAACTGCTGGGTCATATGTTAACTCTATGTTTAGTCCTCTGAGGAATTGCCAGGCTGTTCTCCACAGTGGCCGTAACAACTTACAATCCCACCAGCAGTATTTCTAGTTTTTCCAAATCCTGTCCAAGGTTTGTTATGTTTTTTTTTTTTTTTTTTTTTTTTGAGACAGAGTCTCACTTTGTTGCCCGGGCTAGAGTGAGTGCCGTGGCGTCAGCCTAGCTCACAGCAACCTCAAACTCCTGGGCTCAAGTGATCCTTCTGCCTCAGCCTCCCGGGTAGCTGGGACTACAGGCATGCGCCACCATGCCCGGCTAATTTTTTATATATATATCAGTTGGCCAATTAATTTCTTTCTATTTATAGTAGAGACGGGGTCTCGCTCAGGCTGGTTTTGAACTCCTGACCTTGAGCAATCCGCCCGCCTCGGCCTCCCAAGAGCTAGGATTACAGGCGTGAGCCACAGCGCCCGGCCTGGTTTGTTATGTTTTATTGATTATAGCCATCCTAGTGGGTATAAAGTGGTATCTCATGGTACATTTCATTGGTATTTCCCTAATGGCTAATGATGTTGAACATCTTTTCATATTTTTATTGGCCACCCAGTCTGTTTTAATAGAAGCAACCATATTAAATTCTGCCTACATGTAATTTATATAATACCGGATACTAAAAAAAAAAAAACAACTTTCTGTAGCATCTACTATGTATAAGACACACTGGAGAATATAAATTATTTTAAAGAAGTGTCTGTTACTTAAGAGTACAAAATCCAGCTTCCCCGCTGTTTAGCAATGTTAAGTTCGGATATTCATTTTTCTTCTCTGAGCCTTAGTTTCTATCTGTAAAATGGGGACAATGATACCTATCTCCAGTGGAAGTGATAAGGATTAGGTAAGATTATTTATGTAAAATGCTTGGCACTGTACCTGACGTGTGTTGAGTCAACAGTAAATATTCATTACTGGCCCTGCCCCTAGCATAGAAAGGTTGTCAGCACCAAGTCTTCCCTGGCCACCATAAGCTTTCCCCTTCCTGACTTCAGATTGACTTACACAGTGGTCCCTTGCATGCAAGAAGTCAAAGAGCTCCTCTGTGCAATCCTCTTCTGTATGTGACCGGGAGGAGACACGCTCATCACAGAGCTCTAGCCGCTCCCGGGCCTTTACACATTTCTCCAGCTGCTCGCATTGTTCTCTCACTGTTGTTAGGGGATCCTGATGGAGAAACAGAAAAAGAATAAAATGGTTATTTCAGGGGAGACCCACCAAACACATATGCTTTGATTAATACAACCACCAAACCAAGGTGCTGCCTCTGAATTACCGTGCAGAAGGCCAGCTGGCAGAGCCACACTGCCACCAGACATGGCAGAATGGGGTCTCCCATTCAATTCTGATGCTAAGTAGTAGGGAAAAGTTTCACATTCCTGCCTTCCAAGGTTGCCAGTATGTACTGAAAGCCTCAGTCCTATCTGAAAAACAAGGTGGTAAAGGAAACCTGGCTAAACAAAGTAGACCTATAGGAGGCCTTACTTGTTAACATAGTATTTTGGGATATGGCATGTCTAAAATTTCAATTCTCCTTCTCTGAGAACCAGGCCTATGCACCCCAGCTGCCCAGCTAGAAAGGCAGTGCTAACACAGAGACCGTCTGAGAAAGGACCGTCTAAGAAAGGTTCCTTCTTTATAAACCATGAATAGCAGATGACTGAGTGCCAGGGCCCCAAGATGCTGTCTGCTCACTCATATCACAACTGAAGAAGCCCCAAACCAAGAACAGACACAGATCCCAGACCATACCCCTAAATACCCCATTACATGGAAAATATTAAAACTTATTCCACCCCTATTCTCTCTAAGGTGTCCTTCAAATGCCTTTAGTTTCATGATGCTCAAACTGCCTGCTTTTACTGAGACAGTTCCAAACCTGAGACAGCTCTTACCACTAATTCCTCCTCTTCCTCTTCCTCCTATAAAAGGAAAACAAAATTAATGTCAGCAGCAATTTTATGGCATGGTTATTCCCAATAATATTGATGATGTAATTACTGATGATAAACATTCTATTGATCATGTTATTTTCATGTGTTATTGATCATGTGTTTTATGACATTTTGACATCTTAGGGGCCTTGCTAATCCTGCCCTCCCAGGGCTAGTTAAGTTTTTGATAGCAAACAACTTGCCTGGTAGCATACTTCTCATATGCAACCCAATCAATCAAAACCCTTGTAGTCTACCACCTCCTTTACCTGAGTCTTATACACCAAGCTCATATTTCCCTTTGTCTAAATCACCACTGGATCAAATACAGTACAACTAGGAACCAGCCCTATAGCCCAGAGCCCAATGAAATTATTCAAACTATCTAATCCCAAATTTAATTAAGCTTGCCTATCCTGCCTCATCCATTTTTTCTCACAGAAACCAAGGCTCTGAGCCATGCTTCCTACCCCCTCACTTCTGCCTCCTGACCAGCCCTGACACTTCCCTATGTAGCCTTGCACTGTGTGGTATGTCCCCTTCTCTTAGGAATTGTAATAAACTCTTTTTTCAAAACCAGTTGTCTCCATATCTGTCACATTACAGTACCTGATTAAAACAAATCCCAAGTACATTTCAATTCAAGACAGAGACACCATCTTACTTTCATTAGCAGGAACCTAAGTATGCTTAACACTCTACAGTTTATAAAGCACCTTCTTATGTGTCATGATTTGATCACAATAGTTCCTTAAGGAAGTAATCCCAGTTTAGAGATAAGAAACCATAATTAGGGCAGCAAGGTGGCTCATGCCTGTAATCTTTGCACTCTAGGAGAACCAGACAGGCGTATCAAGGCCAGGAGTTCGAGACCAGCCTGAGCAAGAGCGAGAACCTGTCTCTACTAAAATTAGAAAGAAATTAATTGGCAAACTAAAAAGATATAGAAAAAAATAGCCAGGCATGGTGGCGCATGCCTGTAGTCCCAGCTACTTGGAAGGTTGAGGCAGAAGGATTGCTTGAGCCCAGGAGTTTGAGGTTGCTGTGAGCTAGGCTGATGCCATGGCACACTGGCCAGGGCAACACAGTGAGTCTCTGTCTCAAAAACAACAACAACAAAACGTAATTAGACATTTTCTGATATAGATTCAAGTTGTTAGATGTTCATATGGCACCTACATAAAGTATTTTGTTCTCTATTCTGGTAAATCTTAGTAGTGCTAGAAATATTACTAAGTTTAGTTCTTACATCTCGCATAAAGTAAGGAGGAAAGCCATTTTTTCTAGACTCTGAACTTGAATTTGGAATATGAAAATGGACAAACCTAAACTCTTCTCTAGCCAGAGCTTAACTGAAGATGGTTATGGTCACTGTGTTTTGACTTGCTGAATTCCCAGAACCCTAAGACTAACCATTAATATAAGCGCACCAAAGGTCTACACAACTCCACCCACAGGCTTGGAAACACAGGCCCTATCTATTTACTTCTGATTCAAGTGCATAATCTCAAACTTAGTTTTCTTTCTTCCAACAGGAGCACTGTAAAATATTCCCCATGCATCACCACAGGCCTAAATCTGGAGCATAGCAGAGTCTGATCAGTGTCTCAATGCTCATCAGAAATAAGGTTTACCTGCCTATGCATGCAAGTGTCCATGTTTGGGAGAAAGGAAAGAAAAGGTATATACAGAAATAAAAAGAATAAGTTCAAAATCCCAGTATAATCTGTTTCATTCTCTACCATGCCATTCAGGGAAGAGACCAAAGCTCGCACAGGCTGGGAATGAGGGGTAGGGCAGGTTCAACTGTAACCCTGCCTATTTTTTTTTGAGACAGAGTCTCACTTTGTTGCCCAGGCTAGAGTGAGTGCTGTGGCGTCAGCCTAGCTCACAGCAACCTCAATCTCCTGGGCTCAAGCAATCCTACTGTCTCAGCCTCCCAAGTAGCTGGGACTACAGGCATGTGCCACCATGCCTGGCTAATTTTTTATTTTTATTTTTTGTATATATATTTTTAGTTGGTCAATTAATTTCTTTCTATTTTTAGTAGAGATGGGGTCTTATTCAGGCTGGTTTCGAACTCCTGACCTTGAGCAATCTGCCCGCCTTGGCCTCCCAGAGTGCTAGCATTACAGGCGTGAGCCACCACGCCAGGCCTAACCCTGGCTATTTATTCTCACAATTGGCAAAGGTTTCTTCTAAACATGAAGATTCTATTTAGGATGTAAATTCTAGTTTTTCGTTAAACAAGGTTTCTTAATTTTACTCTTTTAAAGAAAATTACATTCTGCCCGAGTCAGAAGCGAGAAATTAGTATACTAGAAGCAAGACCTTTATATCATTTCCCAATTAGCAATGCTACAACATTGATAATTTTGTGTCAAAAATATCATGGCACATTTTAGAAAAACAAATCCAAATATAAATCTGAATATGGACTGCTTCATATAAAAATTCTAATCAATGAGAAAAACCAAGGTCATACTAAATAAAAAATTTAATCCTCTAGAATTATGGGTTCTTCATAAAATACTTCCATTTTCTTAATTTTAAAATTGACTGCATATTTACTTTATTTTTCTCATCTACTGCTGTGCTGGGCCTGCCTGAATTTTGTGAGTCTGGCTCCACTTCTTTCTGAAAATAATAAGAGTAGGAAAAATTAAGAGATAAGTGAGTTAACAACTATTCTGAATCCATAAGCCCAGAATGGCTACCTTGAAGTGACCAGAGAACAAATGAACAGACGAGAAATGAAATTGGAAACAGAAAGCTAATAGCTTTTGTAAAGCACTGTGGTAAGAGTCCTGGCTCTAGAACTACACTTTCTGGATTCAACCCAAGAGCCAATTTGTTAGCTGTATCCTTAGACAAGATATTTAACATCCATGCTTGTTTCCTCATCTCTAAAAAAGGCAATAATAATAGTACCTAATACCTCATAAAAATATTGTGTACACTAAATGAATTAGTACACAGAAAGTACTTGGAATAGCAAGCAGTCAATAAAAACTTATTATACAGGCATTCTTACTCTGGGAAAGCGCTCCTTCTTTCATCACAGAATTATACTACATTCCTACACTGTCCCCAAAGAATAACCTCTCTCTGCCCTCAAAGAAAAAGAAACCACTTTTTCACAGAACTCTTGTAAGGCCAGATCTCCTGATCTTCCAAAGAAGATGTGGTAGGGATTTCTGACCTGAGCTAGGGTAAAGTTGGTCTGTTTGCTCCCCAAACGTGTCAAAACAGGGCCTCAGAACACATGAATGATTGAAAATATTTTTTACAAGAGTTTAGTCAATACAGTATTTTCGCTCTCGTTAAACCTTCACATTTATAGAATATGGAAGCTGAGGCCCAGAGAAAGACTATTTGCCCAAAGTCACTCGACGAATTCTGGGGAAGGGTCGAGGGAACCAGCTCTACTGACCCTGCAAATCTAAGAGGAGAAAGCAGGGCTAGGAGGGCCCCAGGCAAGTTTGGGCGGGCTGCGTCCTGGGCCTTAGAAAAGAGAGTCGAGTCGATCACCTTGCCTTACCTCCTTGGGATCCCCAGAACCAGTCAGCATCTTTTGTTTGTCCTCCAGACCCATGTCCAGCTACGGTTCTGGATTCAACACGAGCAGTAACAGCGGCACCTAACACACTTCAGGATCAAGAAGGACTCGTAAGGGTCACTCAGCGGATATCCGGCGATCTGGCCGGAAGTGCGGCATACTCAATCGTAGTCGCGAACACACGCTCAGATTGGCACATACTACTAGCCTCGGGCAGGGGTTAGGGGTAGCTGGTATTTGCACCTGAGGAAGCTTTGCTAAGAAACATCCTCTTAGTCACGCCAGACCCAAATATATCGATCTAGGAGTATACTTAAAATAGTAATTCCTGAGAGACTTGGGAAATGTGCTAATTTATTTGACATTTCTTTAGCGTAGTTCACATTCTTACCCATATCGCTTATGGAGCCGTCCTAACTGCTGACCTTTTCAAGATGGCGGTCCGAGGACGCCACTTTTGGGCTCGCGCACCTCCCCAAGATGGCGGCGCCCGAGGCCTGGCGCGCCCGGAGTTGCTGGTTCTGTGAGGTAGCGGCGGCAACGACCATGGAGGCCACGTCCCGGGAGGCGGCGCCAGCGAAGAGCTCGGCCTCGGGCCCCAACGCTCCCCCCGCCCTGTTCGAGCTGTGCGGGCGGGCGGTGAGCGCCCATATGGGGGTTCTGGAGAGCGGGGTGTGGGGTAAGTCGCGGGGTGAGGGGCTACCTCTGGCAACGAGCGGGGGGCGGCCCGGCGGCCGGGGGGCGCGGGGGGCGAGGCCGGGAGGCCCGGGGCAAGGCCCTGCCTGGGGCACTGGAAGCGAGATCATTAGGTCAGAGCATGAATTCCGAGACTGACAGGGCTGGGCAGTAAAGACCGAGATCAAATGGACAGGTGGACCCGCACCGCGGCCTGGCTGAGGGGCGCGGGGGGCGAGGCCAGGAGGCCGGGTCTGAGGCGAAGCAGGCAGGGCCCGGGCGACAGAGGCTGGACTGGCGTGCCGGAGCTGTGGGCTCCGGACTGACACTCGGCTTGGCTGGGCTGAGGAGTCTCGGATGTCGAACCGGTGGGCAGGGATGGCCCACCTGCCCGGGGGCAGGGGCCGAGGTTGGGAGGCCTGGCCTAAGGCAAGGAGGCCAGGCCTGGGGCCACCTAACCTGACCGACGGCCAGGGGCCTCGGGTATCTGTCTGATACACCAGGGGTACCGAGACTCCGGAGGCCAAGCCGATGGGCGGGGGCAGGACAGCGGATTGGAGTGCAAGGGAACGGGGCTGGGGGAGAGGCCGAAAGGCTCGGGGCGCCGCGGCCTTTCAGACGGCCCAGGACTGACGGAGCGAACTGACGACCGAAACTGATTGAGCGACTGACTGACCGGCAGGGCACGGAGCACCAGAGGCCACTCGGATGGGCTCAAACGGCGAGAAGGGCCTGAGAGCAAGTAGAGGGGGGCCTGGAGCGCCTTAGCAAACGAGGGAGGCTCCAATGACGGACAGGCGGGAAGGGCCAAGGGGGCCCCAGGCGGGGCGACGGCCTGGGGATCCCGGACCGACGGGTTGGAATGGGAGAGGGGCGCGTCGCTGCGAAAAGGGCTTAGTCCGAATGGGAGTGAACCGAGGCCCCAGGCCTGAAGGCGGCCGGGACCGAAGTGCCTGGCCCTCGGTGGAGGGCTGAACAGCGAAGGCGGGCGGCCCGGGGCACAGAGATGAGCTGCTGGGAAGAGTGAACAGACCAATTGGGCTGGCGGGCCGGGAGTCCGGGCCCGGCCGGCCGGCCGGGTAACGGAGGAGCGGAGGCCTGCTGCCCTGGGGAGGCCAGGCTGTAGGGTGGGTACCACTGGCCGTGGCCTGGCAGCTGATGAGGGAAACTGGGGCCCGCGACCTGAGGAGAATAAAAGGGAAAGAGAAGGCTCTGCGAAGCTGGCCTGGCTGCCCAGGGGACTAGGGAGGCCTTGGGCCCGACAGGCTGGTGGTGTGAGGGGGGTGGGGTCCAGAGGCCAGGACTAAAGTTGGGTAAGGATATCTCAGGCCAGGCGGAGGGCCTGGGGTTGGGGGTGGCAGGAGAGGAGGCCCTGGGCCTTGGGGGAAGGGGGTTGCACACAAGGAGGCCTTAGGAGTGTGGCAGTGGTGTCTTTGCCAGGAGGAAGGCCCTGGTCGGGTCAGGAGTAAGGGCTTGAGGCCTGGGAGGGGGTTAGGGGGATGCATTACACTCTGAGAGGGTGGCTATAGTGAAAAGACCTTGGAGTTTGGGGAGTTGGAATAAGCTCCAGAATAAGCCCTAAAGCTGTGGAGGCCCTTGGTGGTGGGAACGGGGCACCAATACTGATGAGGCCCAAGTGCCTTCCTGTAGTAGGGGGTGGGGACAAACTGCTAGAAGGCCTCAGGCCCTGTGGGTGGGGACTGTGGAGGCCCTGTGCCAGCCAGGAAAGAAGGGTCAGGCTGGACCCTTGGGGAATGGGAGAAAAGTCTCAGTGGAACTGAGCAGGGTGCTCAGAGAGATCCTAGGGAATGTGGAAGAAGGCAGAGAGGGTCTGGCTGTGTCACCCTGGATCTTCTGGGATACTAAACCTGGCTAGAAAGGAAGACAACTGGGTGTAGAGGCCACAAGTTAGGAAGAGGAGGCATTAAACGTATAGGCTAGAAGGAAGCAAGGAGGAACCTGGCTTAAGAAGATTGGAGAAAGGAAGAGAGGAGTTTGTGGGTAATAGGGAATGAGAATTCCTGTGGCTGTGACAGGGGATGGCTAAATAGAGGAGAGCGGATTGGAGAGAAAGGGGGTAAGGCTCTGGAGGAAGTTCTTTGTTGCCTCTTCCCCCCAAAACAAACAAGTGACAGTTTACTGAATCTCCTTTTCCTCCTCCCTTCCCCCACCACTGCTGTACATATTACCACCATTATTACTGGTTGAGCCCCAAGCCAGGTTGAGAGGAGACAGGGGAGAAAGAGCTCCTGTGGGCCTAGACCAGGTAAACAGTCACACAGAAAAAGTGAATCAAGTAAGGCCTTTAAGAGGTAGGGTCAAGTAAGAGGCCCAGTAAGCCGTGCTATTTTGGAGGAAGGTGAGTGTGAGCTAACAGCCATGAAAAGCTTCCCTGAGGTTGTGGACTAGCATTGCTTTGTGTAATGAGTGGGGGTAGGTGAGTGAATACAGGCAGCAGGAATGGGTACAAAGAGGAAACTTAAGTAGAATAAGGTATAGTATACCTTTCATGCCAGAATATGGAGTTTGGACTTTATTTGTTTATTTATTTATTTATTTTATAGAGATAGGGTCTTGATCTTGCTGAGGCTACTCTCAAACTCCTGACCTCAAGCAATCCTCCTGCCTCGGCCTCCCAGAGTGCTAGGATTACAGGCATGCCCTGCCATGCCTGGCCCTGGACTTTATCTTGAATGCAATGGAGAGCCTTTGAAAGGTTTTGAAGAGGGGAATGTCATCAGCAAGAGCAGGATGAAGAGAGAGTAGAGAGAAACCAAGGTCAAGGAGAGCATTAGACTGTTGCAGTAGTCTACATGAATAATGATGATGCCTACATTAGTGTAATTGCATAGGAAATTAACAGTTTCATTCAGCAGGTACGTTGAGTACCTACTATGTACTAAGAATTATGCTAGATGCTTGAATATCAAGATTCACTTATTCCACAAGTAAATATAAAAGGAGATCCTGGAATGGAAGTTTTGGTATACGCCGAGATATTAGACTTGTTCTTGATAGGACAGAGATGTTATTGACAGGATAAAAATAATAATAGCCAAGAACATTTAGTGAGCTTATTATGGCCAGGCATTGTTTTGAACAGATTACAAGCATGATCTCCTTTAATCTTCATGACAATGTGAGATAGCTATTATTATCTCCATTTTAAAATTGGGGAAACTGAGGCTTAAAGAGGCTTAAATAATTTGTCCAAGGGTTCATTTTAACTAAGTGTTACAGTCAGGATTTCACCTAGATTTGTCCAACTCTAGAGATTAAGCCCTTTGTTACTATACTATAATGCCTCTCAGAACTAGAGTAGTTGGAAAGAGTAGGTTTTGTTTTTAAGGTATATTGAATCGATTATAGATGTTAATTATCTCTATTCTTCATAGAACAGTACTAGTTCAGGGTATAGCAGTTTCCCAAAGGATGGAAGTGGTTAATCTGGAAGAATGGGAAAGGAATTCAGGAAAGACTTAATAAAGGGCATGTGATACTTGAAAGATGAGTAGTTGAAAGTGGCAAGGACATTCCTGTTGGAGAGAACAACATGACAAAGGTACAGAGACAGAAAGCAGCATAATATGTTAAGTAAATGAAAAAGTAGTTTAGTGTGGCTGAGGTGTAGGAGGCAAAGCAGGGAGCTGAAGTTAGTAGGGTAGATTATGAAGAACTTTTTATAATATATATTCAGTAGTAGGACTAGGACCTTTTCAATGCGGAATGGTTCATTATGTTTGGGCAGAAGTGAACTGACCAGCTCCTAAATGAGCATGTCAAGCTCATTTAGCATATCAGTTTGTTTTGTGGGATTATCTCACCCTTGCCCCTGAAATTCCAGCTCCCAACTGAGTGGCTGAAGATAAGTGGGCCAGAGTTTGGAATAGACTTAGATTAGCTTCTATAAGTTCCATTTATCAAATAAGTCCACCCTTGCATTTTTCTTTCCAATAGGATAAATAATACTTGGAACCCTGTGGGGGTGGGGGGGAAGTAAACTTTGTGTTTTGGTTTTTGTAGCCCTCCCAGGCCCAATACTTCAAAGCATCTTACCTCTGCTGAATATATATTACTTGGAGAGGATTGAGGAAACTGCCCTCAAGAAAGGTGAGTGTCTTTCTGTCTCTATCTCAGGCTTCATGATATTTTTCAGGTAAATATTACACCTGATACTAGCATAGAACTTCATGCTTTTCAAAAAGTATCTTCACACCTACTTTCTTTCTGATTCCTCAGTGTCCTGTGAAACATAAAGCAAGTATATAATCCTTATTATACTGATAAAAGTAAGATACAGGCACACCATAATTAAAAGCAAAAGCCAGAACTAGAACCTAGATCTTCTAAATTTTAGTTTGTCTATTTAACCAAGGTGCCTCCCCTCATTGGACACATCCATTAATGGCTAACATTTAACTCTGATGTGTCAAGCACTGTCCTAGGCACTTTACCCAGAGAAACTAATTTAATCCTTTCAACAACCCTATTATTATCTTTTTTTTTTTTTAAGACAACTGTAGAAGATGAATATTATTAACTATTAACTACATTTTACAGATGAGGAAACTGACGTACAGACTAAATAAACTAACTAATTTGCCTGAAGTCACATAGCTAGAGTGTAGTTTGCTGATAATCCCAGGTAGTCTGTCTGTAGAGACAGTGTTCTTAACCACTCTGCCATATTGCTCCTATAAACCCAAAGGACAACATGAAAGGCTGGTATACTTCACTGACGGTAGCCAGGAAGCAGCCAAGCAAATGTGATATTTCTCCCTACAGGCCTCTCTACTCAGGCCATCTGGCGCCGACTCTGGGATGAGCTGATGAAGACAAGGCCTTCCAGTTTGGAAGTAAGTTAAGGTATCAGGTAGAACTCTGGACTGGTTTTGCACAGTGAAAGCAGGAATAGCACAGACTCAAGCTGGGTACTGGTAAAGTGCAGGGGCAGGAATGAAATCGATTTGGGAAAAGGGCTCTGATGATTTGTCACAAGGTTCTGGCCCATTTGGTAATTGTCACTAACTTGCTTGCTCACCATTTTTGCAGGGTCACAAAACAGGGAAGGGTAGTGATCAAAAGGGATGGCAAAGCCAGGATTCCTAGAGTTCTTGACGGGATTGGTGCAATTGTCAAATCTAACAAAATGTAATTTAACAGAATAAACCAACACTTCATTAAGTCTAAAAAATTCCAATCGCAGGGCCGCAGGATAGGGTAGGTGGGTCTGGCTTAGCAGCAGCTTGTATAAAAAAGATAGGGGAGTTTAGTCAACAACATGTTGAAGCCACTTATAATGACTATACACTGAGCTGTGTGAACTAATGTAAATATAATATAGGCTGAAGGACAAGGGGGACCATAGTCCTGCCTTGCTCTGCAGTGGTCAGGCTATCCCTGGAGTATGGAGAAAGAAGCCAAGCCACCTTGTATGAATCACATTTGGAAGACTGGAGATGTTTTTCCTGAAAAAAAGAAGACATGGGAAGGAAACCTGAATCATCTTGAAATACATGAATGGTTGTCACATAAAAGGGATTAATAAGTTTTTTTCTGGGTGGAGGCTAAAGGAGGATATATTTTTGCTAAATGGAACATAAGCCTTAAACTCTGCTCATCAGTGATGAAACAATCTAATTCCAGAGGTAATAAGCTTCCCATAACTACGTGTTCATTTTTTATTTATTTTATTTATTTATTTTTTTGAGACAGAGGCTCATTCTTTTGTCTGGGCCAGAGTGCCATGGTATCAGCTTAGCTCACAGCAACCTCAAACTCCTGGGCTCAAGCGAGTTTTCTACCTCAGCCTCCCAAGTAGCTGGAACTACAGGCATGTGCCACCATGCCCGGCTAATGTTTTTTTGTATATATTTTTAGTTGGTTAATTAATTTCTTTCTATTTTTAGTAGAGATGAGGTCTCACTCTTGCTTATGCTGGTTTCGAACTCCTGACCTCGAACAATCCGCCCACCTCGATTTCCTAGAGTGCTAGGATTACAGGTCTGAGCTACCACGCCTGGCCATAACTATGTGTTCAAATAGAGGCTAGATAACTCCTTGACATGGTGTCATACAGGGAATTCAGCATTGTAGACAGAACTGGACAAGATGACTTTTAGGGCCCTTTTAGCCTTGAGATTCTATTATTAGCTGATTCAGATATAAATCACTGGAGCTCTCATTTAAGTAGAATTTCTTTTGCTGCTCCATAATTAGATGATGGGACAGATTTAGTTCAATAAACATTTCTTAAAACTTACTACTACTTGGGAAGCTGAGGCAGAAAGATTGCTTGAGCACAGTAGTTCAAGACCACCCTGGGCAACATAACAAGACCCCTTTCTCAAAAAAAAGCTTACCACATACCAAATCTTACACTAGATATTCCAAGTACAAACAGTCCCTAATCTTGAGGCCCTAGCAGTTTAATGGGGAAGTCTACAAATAGATCACATATGATAGGATAAGTGGTATGTATGATAGAGGGTAGTGAGGTTGAGGGAGAAGGGAGCAAGAGTCTTTCCTAGGAAGTAGTATTTGAACTGGGTTTAATATAGTGAATGAGGCCAAATGACAAATAAAAAAACCAAAAAACTAAAATCAAGAACTGGAGATTTAATTTCTGGGGATGCACTAAGTTCTGTAACATTCAGCCCCATATCCTTCAGCTTTTCCACTTTCAGATCTGGATTGCAACCCTTGGAGTTCAGAATGAGGACACTTGAGGTCCAACAAAATCCTCAGGCTTTATGAGGAAGAGAAGTGGATGCAAGAGTGTTAGAAAACAGTAACAGCTTTCTGCCATCAGATTCATTTTGTCCCAGTATTTCACAAGCAGTATATATGGTTGACCAGCAGACGATGAAGATTATAATAATATCTTTCTCTTGAAGAAAGCTTTCTTTTTCCAACATTATCTCAAGCTTCCTGGAAAAAAATGTTTGTTATCCTGTTATCTTGGCTGAAAGCATTTCAGAACATTTAGAAGGCCCCAGGCTTGGTGGCCCAACAGTCACTTAGGCAGAGGTCCTGACTTGGAGCTTATCTATTCCAAAGGGTGTCTTGTGCTTCCCACTTTTGTACAACAGTAACTTTTACATCACTCATAACTCAAAAACACTTACTGAGTACCTGCTCAGTTCCATGCAGTATTCTATTATAGATTCTAGGGATACAATGATGAACAAGATAGATTAGCCTATAACTGCTTATAAAGCAATAGTATTTGAAACTGTGTAGTACTAGTATATACAAAGAGATCTGTAGAATAGAATAGGTACTCTGGAGACAAAGCAATGGGGAAATGAAGGGTTACTCAATAAATGTGTCTCTAGCAGTTGGTTAACCATTTGGAAAAAACAGAGCCTCACTTAACAACATACTCAAATTATTTCTATACAGATTAAAAACTGTAGAAAGTAAAAGCACACCAGGCTTGGTGGTTCATGCCTATAAGCTCAGCACTTTGGGAAGCCAAGGAGGGAGGATCACTTGAGGTCAGAAGTTCAAGACCAGCCTGAGCAACATAGTGAGACCGTGTCTCTACAAAAAATAGAAAAATTAGCTGGGTGCAGTGGCTCATACCTGTAGTCCCAGCTACTTGGGAGGCTAAAACAGGAGGATCGCTTGAGCCTAGGTATTTGAGGTTGCAGTGAGCTATGATCATGCAACTGCCCTCATGTCTGGGCAACAAAGCAGACAAAAATAAAAATAAAATAATAAAGAACCACAAAACATCTAAAAAAGAATAAAGGTGAATGGGTATCAAAACTCAGGATGGAGAGAGTGCTAATTATTAAGTGGGCAGACCCAAAAAGAAAATACAGATGTATTTAACCACATAAAATACTAACATCATAAACAAATTTTAAAAGGTAACTAAGCTGGGAAATAACATTTGCAACAATATCCACAAAACAGAGGAATAAAGAGAATAAGAAAAAGACAAACATCCCAGTAGAGTAAAACAAATAAAGATTTGGACAAGTCACACAACATAAAAAAAATCTCCAATAAAGTGAAAAATGTTCAACCTCATGGTAAAAAAAGGGAAAGTAAAATTTCACTTCTTAAATTAGTAAAGTCTTGTTTGGATTTGGTTTTTGTTTTAAAAGATAATGCCTAGGGTTGGCCAGGGGTGGGTTAAATTCAGAAATTGTTATAACTTTCTTGGTGGGCAATCTGGTGATACTAAGAGATTTTTAAATAATTAAATTCTTTCACTAGAAATTCTACTTCTTAGAATTTATGGTGTATAAAAATTGAGATACTCATGATTATTTCCAGATGTTTATTACAGCAAAATTTAATATCAAAAGTCTAGAAACAATTTAAGTATTCAATACAGGAATTACTAAATATCATATGTACATATTTTGAAAATAATCACATTTTTCTAGATCTAATAGTTCAGTAAAAAAAGAAAAAATAATAAAATAATCACATTCTAAAAACATTTAAATACATGGTAGTATAATGTTTTAAAAGCTCAGCATTTGAAACTGTTCAGAATTGTTTCAATATTGTAAAAACAAATATACATAGCTATTCACATTTATAAAAATACTCCAGAGTTGGTTTACATGTGATTTTTCATTGCTTCATTATCTTTCCACAAACAATATTTCTGTTATCAGAAAAAGAATGGACAATATATAGTTTGTGAACATTGCTGGCACTAACAACTTAGTACAAGAAGATATTTAGCCTTCCTTAGTTTGTACACATACTTCCTCTTCTTTTACCAGTGCCTAAGCTGCCAGCCTGTTGAGGATGGGGCAAGGATGGTGTTGATGGGCAAATATCATTTCACCTCATTGGCCATGCCTCATTTCCTTTACCCTCACCCAAAAGAATTTAAATCACTTGTCTGGGCTATAGTGTACAAGTCCACAAAATGAGTGGCTTGGACCAGATCCCTCAGGTATTTTTTAGCTTCGATGTTTTAGCATAGATTCTTCTAAAAAGCAATGATGGAATAAAATGCAGTAAACTGCTGTCTGCTTGTGCATTAATTTTTGAGAAATAGCTGTCAAAACTAACTTTACGTACTCATTCAACCCTCACAAGAATGATGTTGGTGTAGTTATCTAGCACTTTATAGATGATGAAACAGAGGCAGAAAGAGATGAATTGACTTGCCTAAGGTTACAGTTAGTGAATGGCAGACCCAGGATTCAAGTTGAAGCAGTCCGGCTCTGGATTGCATGTTTCTGATCACTATGCCATGCCGCCCACTGCAGTCATTGTGTCTGGAGTGTTCCAATTTCAAATAGTCTCTCCCATTGACTTCAACCATTAACATGTCTGAAAAAGTTCAATATGTAGTTATCTAACCTACATTTCCCACATGCCTTTTATGATGAGAAACAGTCATAATATCTTGGTTCACATCCTTGTCCATATTTAAGGCCCGGATCTTGTAACCACCTGTCTCACTTATAAAATTGGAAGGCCTTGCTAGGATTACCTGCAAGTGTTTTTCAAGACCATCAGTGTGGGCTAGGAAATGCTAGAGTGAGGTAGCACATAAAAGACTCAAGGATCCCTCTTTGCATGTACTCAAAGCTAAGCAGAGATTTGGTTGCTAGGTATTTTTTCCTGCTCCCCTAATGCCCTGCTGCTGGTGAGTAAGGCCTTTCTCTTTTGCTGCTACACAGTTAATTCAAGGATAAAGAAGTTATTGCTAATTGTTACCACAATAGGCAGAGTCTGGGGAAATAGCTAGGGCGAAGGGAACTACACTTATGCCTGGGGACAGTAGAGGCCAAGCTCTTGCTAAGATGTTAAGAACCTTGGATATGAATTGAGAGTCACTCTGGTATGGAGGAATGCATGCAGGCAGGGTAAGGACCAAAAAGAAGTATTCTACTTTTAGTCTTGGTGAACCTCAGGTCCCCACTACCTTTGCTTCAGGCCAAGCAAGCAGCCTGCTTAGTAGGCTCTACCTCCATTTCACATTGCCCATCAGGGCTAACCAGCAGCAGTAACATATACTTTGTATTTTAGTTTACAAAGTGCTTTAACTTGTACTGTTTCATTTGATCTTCAAGACAATCCTCTCAAGCAGGTAATATTAATCACATTTTACAGATGAGGGAAGAGGCTCAGAGAGGCCCAGAATATAGTGGCAGGCCTGGACCTATACTGACATTAAGAGAAAACTTAGGGATGGTCTTAAATTAGAATCTCTGAAGCCTAGTACCTTTCTTTGTCTCAGTGTGCCTTTGGGATTAGGAAGTAGTATTTATTTATTTATTTATTTTGAGACAGAGTCTCACGCTGTTGCCTGGGCTAGAGTGACAACCTCAAACTCCTGGGCTCAAATTATCCTTCTGCCTCTTCCTTCCAAGTAACTGGGACTACAGGCATGCGCCACCATGCCCGGCTAATTTTTTGTATATATTTTTAGTTGGCCAGTTAATTTCTTTCTTTTTTTTTGAAACAGAGTCTCGCTTTGTTGCTCAGGCTAGAGTGAGTGCCATGGCGTCAGCCTAGCTCACAGCAACCTCAAACTCCTGGGCTCAAGCGATCCTCCTGCCTCAGGCTCCTGAGTAGCTGGGACTACAGGCATGCACCACCATGCCCGGCTAATTTTTTCTATATATATTAGTTAGCCAATTAATTTCTTTCTATTTATAGTAGAGACGGGGTCTTGCTCTTGCTCAGACTGGGTTTGAACTCCTGACCTCGAGCAATCTGCCCGCCTCGGCCTCCCAGAGTGCTAGCATTACAGGTGTGAGCCACCACGCCCGGCCAATTTCTTTCTATTTTTAGTAGAGATGGGGTCTTGCTCTTGCTCAGGCTTGTCTCAAACTCCTGAGCTCAAGCAATCCTCCCGACTTGGCCTCCCAGAGTGCTAGGATTACAGGTGTGAGCTACCATGCCTGACCGATTTTTGTTTTTGTTTTTGTTTTTTTTGAGACAGTCTCCGTAGCCCTAAGTAGAGTGCCATCGCCCTAAGTAGAGTGCTGTGGCGTCAGCCTAGCTCACAGCAACCTCAAACTCCTGGGCTCAAGACACCCTCCTGCCTCAGCCTCCCGAGTAGCTGAGACTACAGGCACACACCAGGGCACCTGGCTAAGTTTTCTATTTTTTTTTTTTTTTTTTGAAACAGAGTCTCGCTTGTTGCGCAGGCTAGAGTGAGTGACGTGGCGTCAGCCTAGCTCACAGCAACCTCAAACTCCTGGGCTCAAGCGATCCTACTGCCTCAGCCTCCCGAGTAGCTGGGACTACAGGCATGCGCCACCATGCCTGGCTAATTTTATATATATATATATATTAGTTGGCCAATTAATTTCTTTCTATTTATAGTAGAGACGGGGTCTGGCTCTTGCTCAGGCTGGTTTCGAACTCCTGACCTTGAGCAATCTGCCCGCCTCAGCCTCCCAGAGTGCTAGGATTACAGGCGTGAGCCACCGCGCCTGGCCAAGTTTTCTATTTTTAATAGAGATGGGGTTCGCTCTTGGCTCAGACTGGTCTCGGACTCCTGAGCTCAAGCAATCCTCCCATCTCAGCCTCCCAGAGTGCTAGGATTAAAGGCGTGAGCCACCACGCCCAGCCTAGGTAGCAGTATTTCTGATGTACATCAGAATCATCTGGAGGTGGTTTAAAGAATGCCTGGGTCAGGCGTGGTAGCTCATGCCTGTAATCCTAGCACTCTGCAAGGCTGAGATGGGAGGATCGCTCAATGTCAGGAGTTCGAAACCAGCCTGATCAAGTGCGAAACCCCGTCTCTGCTAAAATTAGCAAGAAATGAATTGGCCAACTAAAAATATATAGAAAAAATTAGCCAGGCATGGTGGCACATGCCTGTAGTCCCAGCTACTTGGGAGGCTGAGGCAGGAGGATTGCTTGAGCCCAGGAGTTTGATATTGCTGTGAGCTAGGCTGAGGCCATGGCACTCTAGCCCAGGCAACAGAGTGAGACTCTGTCTCAAAAAAAAAAAAAAAAAGAAAAAGAAATTAAAAATGCCTGGACCTTACCTCAGGTGTAATATACAGAAACACCAAATCTGGGTACCTGTTACATGAATTCTGAAAAAAAGCCTCCACAGTAAATTCTGATATGCACCAAAGGTTGAAAATCACTTAATAAATTTAAACTATTAAGTATATCAGAATAGTATGATGAAGTCCCATACCCATCAAAGCAAATAACTCTTGCCTTGGAGGAAACAAATCTAAGAGTTGGTTCCTGCTCCCCAGAATTTCTAATCTGGTTGGGACAAGTACACAGACAAAGAGGCTCAATATCATGAGACAGTGCACCAACATCTCAGATTTGAGTAGTCAGAGTCCCAAAAAGAAACAGCTTCAAAAAGTGACACTAGATCCTTTCAGGAAGTCTGTTTAGTCTGGCAATGGAGAAAATTTCTGGTAGGTGTAGAAAGGACATAGAAAACAGGTTTGGGTTAGTCGGGTGACTGATTTTGCCAGAGAAAAGCATTCATTCTTATGCAAGATGTGGGAACTAAAACTCAGGTAGGCAGAAGCCATAGAGTGGAAGAGCTTTGCTGCCAGGCTGAAGAATTTCAAATTAACTCTGTCCAGTGGGGAGACTATGGCTGTTTTAAAGCAGAATAATGTAATCAAAGTAGTGTTTTACAAAGATGAATCCAGTAGGCCTGTGCAAAGTAGCTTGTAAAGAGGAAAAGGGAATAGGGAGAGCAATCAGGAAGCTGATGAAATGGTCAGGTGTGAGGTGATAAGGGCTGAACAAAGGTAGTGGTGGTAAGAATAATAAGTTGGGATCAGGTTCTAGAAACAAGTATGGAAGAACTTATGGGAGTGATTGTTTCAGTTGTGAGAGACACTATAGCAAAAGAATGGTTTGGAACCAGATTTCCTTGGTTTCAAATCTCGTTTTTGCTACTTACCTGTGTGACCACAGGTGATAATCACCTCTTTGTGCCTCGGTTTGGTTTTGTTTTGTGTTTTGAGACAGAGTCTCACTTTGTTGCCCAGGCCAAAGTGCCGTGGTGTCAGCCTAGCTCACAGCAACCTCAAACTCCTGGGCTCAAGCAATCCTCCTGCCTCAGCCTCCAAGTACCTGGGACTACAGGCATGCGCCACCATGCCTGGCTACTTTTTTCTATATATTAGTTGGCCAATTAATTTCTATTTATAGTAGAGACGGGGTGTCTCACTCTTGCTCAGGCTGGTTTCGAACTCCTGACCTCAAGCAATCTGCCCGCCTCGGCCTCCCAGAGTGCTAGGATTACAGGTGTGAGCCACTGCACCTGGCCTGTGCCTCGGTTTTCTTACCTGTGAAATGGGGCTAATAGTAATATATACCTCAAAGATGTGAGGATGAAATGAACTTGTATAAATTATTTAGAATGTTGCCTGGCTCAATAGTTTGCTACTGGAAGAGGGATAATTGGGATAAGATCTTCATGAATAGTACTCTTAGTATCATGGCTCTGTGGTATGTTCTCTGCTTTCAGAGTGTGACCTGCTGGCGAGCCAAGTTTATGGAGGCCTTTTTTTCCCATGTTCTACGTGGGACCATTGATGTGTCTTCTGACAGGCGTCTTTGTGACCAGCGCTTCTCGCCTCTTCTGCACAGCTCCCGCCATGTCCGACAGCTCACCATCTGCAACATGCTGCAGGGTGCAACGGAGCTGGTGGCTGAGCCCAACCGCAGGGTTCTGGAGACCTTGGCCAGTTCCCTGCACACCCTCAAGTTCCGCCACCTGCTGTTCTCTGATGTGGCTGCTCAGCAGTCACTTCGGCAGCTGTTGCATCAGCTCATTCACCATGGGGCTGTCAACCAAGTGTCGCTGTACTCCTGGCCCGTGCCAGAGTCAGCCCTTTTCATCCTTATCCTCACCATGAGTGCTGGCTTCTGGCAGCCAGGCCCTGGTGGCCCACCCTGCCGCCTCTGTGGAGAGGCCTCCCGAGGCCGGGCCCCATCCCGAGAGGAAGGGTCCCTCTTGCTAGGTTCACGCAGGCCTCGCCGAGATGCTGCTGAGCGATGTGCTGCAGCCCTGATGGCCACCCGGCGGAAGAGTGAAGCCAAGCAGATGCCCAGAGCTGCACCTTCCACTCGGGTAACACGCCGGAGCACACAAGAGAGCCTGACATCAGGCGGGACAGACCCCAAGAGGGAGCTGTACCCTCCGGCCACCTCCCACGAGGCTTCTGGCACCAAGCGGCCACCCTCTGCTCTAGCCGCCACTTCCTCTGCCTCTGCCTCCTCTTCCACATCCTCATCCAAACGAGCTCCAGCTAGCTCAGCCCCACAGCCTAAGCCTCTAAAGCGTTTCAAGCGAGCTGCAGGGAAGAAGGGTGTTCGCACCCGTCAGGGGTCTGGTGCAGAGTCTGAAGACCTGTATGACTTTGTTTTTATTGTGGCTGGTGAGAAGGAGGATGGTGAAGAGATGGAGATTGGGGAAGTGGCTTGTGGAGCTTTGGATGGATCAGATCCCAGCTGCCTGGGGCTTCCAGCACTGGAGGCCTCCCAGCGATTCCGCAGCATCTCCACCTTAGAGCTATTCACAGTTCCTCTCTCCACGGAGGCAGCCCTGACACTATGCCACCTGCTGAGCTCCTGGGTGTCTCTGGAGAGCCTCACACTCTCCTACAACGGTGAGCACCCTGGAGGGGCAGGGGTTGGGCCAGGACCTCCAAGCAGCACCAGATGTGTGCCTAATTCTGAGGGGGGCTTGAATTAGTATGATCAGGAAGCTGAAGATGTAGCTTTGTGTGCCTCATAGAGGAACAGACTCAGTGCTAGAAGAGAGGAACATGAGCTCTATAAGGCTTGATTTATTGTTGGAAGCAGGTGTTCCTGAGGAGCAACGAGACAGTCAGCTGGCCTCTGAAGAATGAGTACATTTAAGATATGGGAGGCAACCCAAGGGCAGGTGGGGGTAGTATAGGGTATGCATACACAGCCAGGTCTGGGGTTGGATCTCACCAGTAATAGCAAAGCAACTGTCCAAAGTGTGGGACACAGTGTTTTATCAGACCAGCAACCTCCAAGGCAGTCCTCAGTCCTTTCCCATGTGCTTATGCCCAGCTAGCATAACTTCGGCTTTGGCTGAATCCAGCAATCTGCCTAGGTTGCTGAGCACTGCTAGAGAAAAATCATACAACTATGCAAATTGGTGCTACTATACATTCGGTCATCAACTTCATAAGAACCTTCACTGTGTTTGCAACATCAGCTCCCATTCCTACTCTTCTACTTCCAAACTCTTCCTTTCTCAGATGACCTCACCTCCTACTTTACAGAGAAAATAAAAGGCATCCACGAGTTCCTTCAACTTTTTAACCAACCTATAAACTCTCCTACATCTGCATTTATCCTTTTTCACCACATTGGAAGAGATCACCATCCTAAGGCTAATTCTACCTGTGCTCTGGATGCCTGTCTCCCACTTTCTTTTTTTTTTTTTTTTTTTTTTGAGACAGAGTCTCACTTTGTTGCCAAGGCTAGAGTGAGTGCCGTGGCATCAGCCTAGCTCACAGCAATCTCAAACTCCTGGGCTCAAGCAATCCTTCTGCCTCAGCCTCCCGAGTAGCTGGGACTACAGGCATGCGCCACCATGCCTGGCTAATTTTTTCTATATATTAGTTGGCCAATTAATTTATTTCTATTTATAGTAGAGATGGAGTCTTGCTCTTGCTTAGGGTGGTTTCGAACTCCTGACCTTGAGCAATCTGCCCGCCTTGGCCTCCCAGAGTGTGTCTCCCACTTTCTTAAGGAAGCTTGTTTCTTACATGCCATAGTAATTTTTATATACTGCTTAGAATGTGTCTGACATTTCAACTACTCTTGATAGTAGGCGGGAGGATTGTTCAAAGTCAGGAGTTTGAAACCAGCCTGAGTAAGAACAAGACCCCGTCTTTACTAATTCTTATGACAACCCCAAGAGGTCAAGTGACTTGCCCGGGATAACCTAACTAATAAATTGTAAAGCCAGGATTCAAACCCAGGCAACCTGAACTCCAAAATCCATGTTTTTTTTTTTCCAGCATATTATAGGGTACAAATGTTAAGGTTTCATATATTGCCCATGCCACCCCCTTTTTTTTTTTGAGACAGTCTTGCTCTGTCACCTGGGCTAGAGTGCCGTGGCAGCCTAGCTGACAGCAACCTCAAATTCCTGGGCTTGAATGATCCTCCTGCCTCAGCTTCCCCAGTAGCTGGGATTACAGGTGCGCGCCATCATGGCCGAGTATTTTTTTCTATTTTTAGTAGAGACAGGATCTCTCTCTTGCTCAGCCCGATGTTGAACTCTTGACCTCAAGCGATCCTCCCTGCCTTAGCCTCCCAGGGTCCTAGGATTGATTACAGGCAGAATCCATACTTTTAAACCACTATGTTGCCTCCCTTCTGTCTCTCCCACCAACATTTAAACATTAAATCAGGTCTCTACCAAAAACTGCTACCACCTCCTCCCTCAATCTCTAATTTACTAACTACTGTTCTATTCTGTTCAGTCATCTGTACTGTCTCCACTTCTCTCACAGCCCACTCAAGCCTCACACCTCTACCACTACATTGAGGACCTGTCAACAAGGTCACGTTACTAGATCCAATGTATACTTTTTTGGTCATCTTCCATTAACTCTCAGCGCATTTGCTATTAATCATTCTCTTCTTCATGAAATACTTGTTTCCACAACACCAAAAATCTTTTTTTCGTCCAGGCGTGGTGGCTCACGCCTGTAATCCTAGCACTCTGGGAGGCCAAGGCGGGAGGATTGCTTAAGGTCAGGAGTTCAAAACCAGCCTGAGTAAGAGTAAGACCCCGTCTTTACTAAAATTAGAAATAAATTAATTGGCCAACTAAAAATATATAGAAAAGCCAGGCGAGGTGGCTCACGCCTGTAATCCTAGCACTCTGGGAGGCTGAGGCGGGCGGATTGCTCGAGGTCAGGAGTTCGAAACCAGCCTGAGCAAGAGCGAGACCCTGTCTCTACTATAAATAGAAATTAATTGGCCAACTGATATATATATAGAAAAAAATCAGCCAGGCATGGTGGCACATGCCTGTAGTCCCAGCTACTTGGGAGGCTGAGGCAGGAGGATTGCTTGAGCCTAGGAGTTTGAGGTTGCTGTGAGCTAGGCTGACGCCACGGCACTCTAGCCTGGGCAACACAGTGACACTCTGTCTCAAAAAAAAAAATATATATATATAGAAAAAATTACCAGGGCATGGTGGCACATGCCTGTAGTCCCAGCTACTTGGGAAGCTGAGGCAGAAGGATTGCTTGAGCCCAGGAGTTTGAAGTTGCTGTGAGCTAGGCTGATGCCACAGCACTCTAGCCTGGGCAACAGAATGAGACTGTCTCAAAAAAAAAAAAAATCTTTTTCTCTCTTCCCCTTCTTGACATTCACTTCTTATTGTTCAGAGCTCTCCCACTTTATACATCCTTCCTGGACAATTTCATCCATTCTTGTGGCTTCAAAGGCAACCTATGCTAAAGACTCCCCATTCCGTGACATTAGCCCAGATCTTTGTTTTGGACTTCTGGTCCCATTTATTCAACTTTTGACTAGACGTTATTTCATAATCCCCAAGCTCCCCCAAACTCATTATATCCAGCTGAATGAACCTTTTTCACTCTATACTGATCCTCCTATTCTCAATGATATCACAGTTGACTCGGTTATCCAAAGATACCTGGAATCTGTCTCTCTTATTTCACATATATCTTGTCACCAGGGCCTATATCTTTACAGTCTCTCAAATCCATTTATTTCCCTATCTCCACATCCTTAATTCAGGCTACCCATTATTGCTCATGTGGACTAATTTCAACAGTTCCTCCTAACTCCATAATTTTGTCACATAATCCATTGTTTCCACTGTAGCCCAAACACTCTTTCAAAAACATACCTCTAAACCCTGTCATTCACACATCCTTCAATGGCTTCCTGTCAACATACTTAATTTTACAGTTGTTCATGTTCTTACCCCTGCTTACCTCTACAGTGGTATTTTAAATGCTTCCTCTGCTCATATTTACAGACCAGCCATACTAAATGTTTTCCAGTTCTTGCATTGCTACTATCTCTTTTAGGCCTGTATATATGCTGTTTTCCCTCTGCCACTATCATTCCCTCTCCTTTTATTAATAGCTAATCTCCTTTTGTCCTTTAGGATTCAGCTAGAATACCTTTATTGATGTAAGTTGGTCTAGGTGTTCAGTACTCATCTCTTGTACTCTCATAGTATTCTGTTGCCCCAGTTTGCATCACATTTTTTAAATCTGGCTGTATAGGCAAAAACAATGTGCTGCACTGTCTAGCAAAATATTTGGTATTTAGTAGGTGCTGGATAAAGTTTAGTTGAATGAATCAGCAGAAGCCTATACAGTGCCAAGGTGGGGAGGATGAGAAGGGGTGGGATTCAGGGGTTTTCTTGTGGCATTAAGCAGCTGCCCTACCCTCTCTGAAACCTACTTCTTTTTTTTGAGACAGTCTCGCTTTGTTGCCCAGGCTAGAGTGAGTGTTGTGTCAGCCTAGCTCACAGCAACTTCAAACTCCTGGGCTCAAGCAATCCTCCTGCCTCAGCCTCCCAAGTACTGGGACTACAGGCATGTGCCACCATGCCCAGCTAATTTTTTCTATATTTATTAGTTGGCCAATTAATTTCTATTTATAGTAGAGATGGGGTCTCGCTCTTGCTCAGGCTGGTTTCAAACTCCTGACCTCAAGCAATCAGCCTGCCTCAGCCTCCCAGAGTGCTAGGATTACAGGCGTGAGCCACCGCGCCTGGCCTGTAACCTACTTCTTTATTCCCTGTTGGATTTGTCACTCTCCTACTAAGTTTTCAGGTGCTCTCCATGACCTATAAACCATCTCCTCACCTTTCAGAACCTTCCACAGTGTGGGCTCCACTGCCCCACCCTCTAGAGTTCAGTTTCCTGAGCCCTATCTAGCCAGACAAGCCTATGCATGCATGTCCTGCACTCTCCTGTGACCCTTGACTGTCTTCTCCCTCTGTCCAAAATGTCCTTCCTTCCAGGCCAGCTTCTTCAGGAAAATACTCAAAACCCAGAAGTCCAGAGACTTCTGCTGCTGTCTGGGCCTGCCCCACCACATCCTATCTTCTATTTTGTGACTGCTCTGATTGATGCTTTTTGGAGGGCATGGCCCAGTACAGTAGGCATCAGGGTTTACTGGTTACCTGAGGAAAAAGCAAGACACAGATGAGTAGTTGAGGGACAAAATGGTTTTAAAAAATCTGATCCAAAGCCCAAGATGTTTGGTAGTAATCAAATTGGAGTTGTCTCTGAATATATCACCCCTGCTGAACACTCCCACATGACTCTGACATAATCTCTCTTTCCTATCATAGGCCTAGGCTCTAACATCTTCCGCCTACTGGACAGCCTGCGGGCCTTGTCTGGTCAGGCTGGATGCCGCCTCCGTGCCCTGCATCTCAGTGACCTGTTCTCACCGCTGCCCATCCTGGAGCTGACACGTGCCATCGTGCGAGCCCTGCCCCTGCTACGGGTCCTCTCTATTCGTGTTGACCACCCAAGCCAGCGGGACAACCCTGCTGTGCCAGGGAATGCAGGACCCCCTAGCCACATAGTTGGGGATGAGGAGATACCAGGTGAAGCATTGTCTGTGTGTGTGCACATAGGTGTGTATCTCCACACAAATGTGCAGGTGCATTTGTGTGGAAGGGGAGAGGACCTCCAATTGAGGTCTGCTACCACTCATTCCTGGCTTATCTGGAATCTGTTCCCCTTTAAGATAACTTTGGGCAGGACAGGGCCTAGACCACTATAAGTCCAGTAGAGTATTCATGACAGCTTAGTCTCCACAAAAAGAGAACTGACCTTTAGACTGGATGAGGTCCCTCTGCTGTATGTTCCCGTAGTTCCTGTATATCTCCTATCCCACCACTGCAATAGTTTATGAAATTTGCTTCTGTCCAAGTAATCTAATCTTCCTGGACTAAAAGCTCCATGAGGGCAAAGATCAAATCTCATACTTATTGCTGCATTTGCAGAACCCAGCAGAGTATCTGACATACAATAGGCAAGTAGATGAATAAATGATTGAGTGAATACCTTAAGGATAGGATGGGACTTGCTATAGGAGTGAGGCAGAGATGGCCAGCTGCAATCTTCTCTCCCCACCATATCCAGAAAACTGCCTGGAGCAGTTGGAGATGGGATTTCCACGGGGAGCCCAGCCAGCCCCATTGCTCTGCTCAGTACTGAAGGCCTCGGGTTCTCTGCAGCAGCTGTCCCTGGATAGCGCCACCTTTGCCTCTCCCCAGGATTTTGGGCTTGTGTTGCAGACACTCAAAGGTAGGACCCAGCCAGAATGATGAAGGGAGGAGGGTGTGTGGGGACCTAGTATTGTTGTCTGGGAAAGCTAAGGCCCATGGCCCCTGGTATCTGCCTCCTATCCAGAGTACAACCTAGCCCTGAAGAGACTGAGTTTCCATGACATGAATCTGGCCGATTGTCAGAGTGAGGTGCTCTTTTTGCTACAGAATCTGACTCTTCAAGGTAAGTTACTCATCCAGAACCTGGGCATTCTTGGGTCCTCATTGTGGCTCTTGCACTGCCTTGCCGAGTGAGCAAACCAGTTTCTTTCTTGCTCGTGTGTCCTCAATATAAGATGGATGTAGAACCTGTATGACCTTCCTTTAAAACAGTCCCAACCTCAACTGTTCCTCTATTAAACATTAGAAATCACTCACTTTTAGAGTACCTCACCCAAAAGTTTTTCTTACCTTTCAGGGGCTGACAGAAATGGTGGTGGGGGGAGAAAAAATGTGCTGTGCCAAGCTCCTCTCCTAGACTTGTCTCTGATCTCCACCCCTACATAGAGGGTGGTCAGTGAACAGATAGGGAAGGAGGAAGTGAATGGAGAATTTTCCATGCAGAGAACATGGAAACATGTTCTTACAGCAAACATTTAGGCTCAGTCCCTGGTTTGAATTCTGATTTAGTTCAAGCCTTGCTTGGTGTCTCACATAAATTCCTTCCTTTCTGGGCCTCTATAAAATGGTAACACACCTTGCCTGGGCCAACTGGGGCGAGAGGGGCAGCACCAGTCCTAAATGCAGCCATCAGAATTTGCTCTAATTTCTCTTGACAGAGATTACCTTCTCCTTCTGCCGTCTGTTCGAGAAGCGCCCAGCCCAATTTCTGCCTGAGATGGTTGCTGCTATGAAGGGCAACTCCACACTGAAGGGCCTTCGGCTGCCAGGGAACCGTCTGGGTGGGGGCCGGACCTTGGGGAGGGAGAGGGGGAAGGAGCCAAGCCTTTGACCTAAAAACTCACTGGGTGAAGGCACAGACCTCTCCACTGGGAACATTGAGGCTGGAATATAGATATTTATGTCCTGGGGTTTCAAAACCAGAAGGGCTGGGCTTCTCCCTAGCCAGAGTTGTGCTGGGATACCCTTGTTCCCTGTTCCAGGGTGGAGGTGACAGGCACTTCTCCCCTTCTCTCCAGGGAATGCTGGCCTGTTGGCCCTGGCAGACGTTTTCTCAGAGGATTCATCCTCCTCTCTCTGTCAGCTGGACATCAGGTACATGGAGGGAATGGGATGCAAGGGATGGGCTGCAGAGATACACACCAGGAAATAGTTGCTTCCTGGATATCTAATCCATCTCACCCCCACCAGTTCCAACTGTATCAAGCCGGATGGGCTTCTGGAGTTCGCCAAGCGGCTGGAGCGCTGGGGCCGTGGAGCCTTTGGTCACCTGCGCCTCTTCCAGAACTGGCTGGACCAGGATGCAGTCACAGCCAGGGAAGCCATCCGTCGACTCCGGGCCACCTGCCATGTGGTTAGCGATTCGTGGGACTCATCCCAGGCCTTTGCAGATTATGTCAGCACCATGTGATGGGGCCCATACCTCACAGACCCATGTTCAGTACCATCAGCTTGCAGGGGCTGAGGCATGGGCTGCCCAGAAACCCCAACCACCAGTTCTATCCTTCTCTATCACCCTTTTTCTCTGTTTCCCTTCTTCCCTTGCACTGAGGTCCTGGAGGCCTTGATGGAGCCCAACAAAGGCATTTCCACAGCTGGGTTTAGAGCCTTTGGGCACCTTACTCAGTATCCTGGGAACCCTGGGCTAGACAATTACAGTTTTCATCACCATCACTGATGACAGTTGCCCTCCCCCTGCCCTGGGGTTCCTGCCTTCCCACCTCAAGCAGGTTCCCAGGCTTTAGAGAAGTACAGATGTGCCTACTGCCAGGCCTCTTCCCTGCTGGGCTTACCATGCTGCTCCCAGGCCTCAGTCCCTTTCATACCTTTATTCCTTTCTTTTTTTTAACCAAAAAAGTTTTTCTTATAAAATAAATTTTGGGCAAACATCATGCAGCCCTTCTTGATGATTTTTCTCCCAGAGAACAAAATTGAGTAGGGCCTTGTGAGGTAAGGAGCCCCCTTTTCCCTATTTCCTTCCTCTAACAGCTACACCCAGACCAGCTGGTTATCAGCAGAGCCCCCGCTGCTCTTCATGAGAACGCTGGTGGAAGACGAAGGTGATGGCAGTGGAGGTAGCGTCCCAGGCTGCCTGGAGTACCTCATCCTGGAGCCCACGCTTATCAGTGCAGTGGTTCCACTGAGCCAGGTCTGAAGTGCAGTCAGAACCATCAGGGGGTGGAAAGACCTGGCGGCTGTTGACACAACGGCGGCAGTGCAACCTAGGGGCAGAGGACAGAGCTGTGGTCACTACAGATTCCATCTCCATGCTGTGCAGGTAGCTCAGGAATAATGGCAGGGACAGTCCACCTACCTATCATGTGTGTCACTGAGGCTAGCCTCATCCAGGATAAACAGTTCCTTCAGCTCACCCAGAGAGAAGTGCCGCTCTACATCTTGCTCCTCATCCACCACACAGCTGCTCAGTGCCTTCTTGTGGCTCTGACGCTGGAAGATCTTCTCCTCAATGGTTCCTGCCTGCGGGAGGGAGGTAGGGGGATAGCAGGGAGTAGGAGGGAGTGTCGAGGGATGCAGGGTTTAGTCATTCCCATGCAGAGGAACAAGAAAACCCAGGGGTTGAAACCACAGCCACCCAAGAGAAGGGAAGACGAATGAAAAGTCAAGGGTCCTGGAGTAGTAGCTCTGCTCAGCTGAGCCCCATTTTCCCAGTCTATCTCCTGGAACATAACTTGTGCATGTCTGCTCACCCAGACTATGTTCTGTACTAATGAAGAGTCTCAGGGCCTGGCTAAATCCCTTCAGGGTGAACTGAGGTTTGTCTACAGCAGCTTCACATTTCTACACCAAGGCCAACTCTCATTCATTCAATAAACATCATTTGGGTATCTTTTCTTTGACAGGCCTTGTGCCAACACTAGGATACAAAGAAGAATCAAATATGATCCCTGTACTTGAGCTCATAGACTGGTAGGAAAGACAAACATATAAACAAATTGGTACAATGATAGAAATCTGTGGCATGAGGGATGATAGAAGAGAATAGTATTGAAAAGCTTGAAAGTAGAGACTATCCTTGAGCAGAATCTTAAAGCAAGACCCCGTCTCTACTATAAATAGAAAGAAATTAATTGGCCAACTAATATATATAGAAAAAATTAGCCAGGCATGGTGGCACATGCCTGTAGTCCCAGCTACTCGGGAGGCTGAGGCAGAAGGACTGTTTGAGCCCAGGAGTTTGAGGTTGCTGTGAGCTAGGCTGATGCCATGCCACTCACTCTAGCCTGGGCAACAAAGCAAGACTGTCTCAAAAAAAAAAAAAAAGAAAGTTTTGGGTACTAACAACTTCCACAGTATGACCTTAGGAGGAATTAAATGGGGGAGTGAGGTCATTAGAGATGAGGTCAAGGAAACATGAAGGCCAATGTGTTGGTCCTTGAAATTAGCCAGGATAATTGCTAGATTTGGGAAAGAAATGAAGGCCAAGCTGGTGTCCAAAGCCGTCAATGAATTAGGAACACAGCAGAGGACAGATGACTGCATCAAAGAAGTGGGTAACCAAGTCAGACAACGTGAGTTGCAAAGGAACTACGGGATGGATAGTCTGAAAGTGGTAATTGAGAACTTGGAGAATTCCAGTGGGACACAAAGTGTGAGAAGACTATGAGGCAAGTGGCACAGGAGAAATCAGGTATGAGGGAAAGCAGGGGTCCTAAGAAAAGGATGTACTGAAAAAGTGTCTAGATAGCACAGTAAGAAGTGTTTGAAGGAATGGAGAGAAGGGGAGGGAGAATAGAATAAAGGGTTCTCAGGCTAGCCCACAGCCTGGCTACTGCTAGAGGCAGAGGGGCCAAAGAGAGAGGCACTGAGAAACGATTCAAGATGGTCCTGAAGGTCTTGTTCCATGACCCACCCCTACTGTGTCTACTATCACCATGCTTACAGACAGCAGGCGGTAGATATAGCAGGTCTTCTTTTGACCATCACGCCAGACCCGGGCCATAGCTTGTTCATCATTGGCCGGGTTCCAGTCAGGGTCAAACATGACTAGCCGGTTAGCCCCAATGAGATTGAGGCCACAGCCTCCAGCTTTGCTGCTCAGCATGAAGACGAAGTCAGGGCTCTGGGAAGAGAAGTAATAGGAGAAAAAGAACCTCTTACAGCCTAAATTGGGATCCTACTCAGCCCAGCCAACTCCTCTCTCACACCTCTATATTATACTCAGACCAACTGTAAAGAAAACCAGTTTGTCTGCCCACCAGCCAATTTCCCAATCCACAAAGTCAGTCTCTAGCCCAGCTATCACCAACCAGCCTAACCCTAGCACAACCACCAGAAAAAAAAAATCAGGGAGCCCCTTAATTCTGATGTTAGTGCATTGGTGGTATAAGGACAAGGGCTGCGTATTACCGATGGACTATTGAAGCGTTCTACAACCTTGGCTCGCTTCTTAATGGACATCGTGCCATCCAGCCGGACATATAAGTACCTGAAGGGGGATCCAAGATTAATACCCAAGAAGAAAGCAGAGTCCCTTGGAGTCAGAGCTACTGAAAGAACTGAACTAACCACGCCTGAGGTCTTAAACTCCCACAGTGAAGGACAAGAAGGGACCTAGGGGCCAGGACTCTGTTCTATGGGAGTCTATGAGGGACTAGGGAATATTCTGCTTAGAGATGGAGATACGGCCCTATCAGCAATAAGGGAACAAACATCTCCAGGGAAATCCTTCATGTACCCGTATCTTAGCCCACATTCACCAATCAGAAGCCCTAATCTTACTAGAGGGGCAGTAGGGGAGGCACATCCATTTGACAATTTCATTAGGCTCTTCTTTACCTTCGGGCCCGGCAGAGCTTCTCAAAGAGATCCAATGTCTGGGTGTAATTGGACACCAGCACAACTTTGTCACTGCTGCGGCTTCGGGTCACCGCCAGAATATAATCAAGGACCAACATCTTACCTTGGAAGAGTAGCAACCATCAGTCCCCAACTGGCCACCCCAATGACCTAGGATTCTTACTTTTAGTATCCTGCCTTGAAACAGGACACCTCTAGCACAAAGACACAACCTATTCCCACTCCTAGAGGAGCCCAAATACAGGTGGGAAAGGGCTCACCTGACAGCTGAGGCTCTAGAGCTTTAGAGCTATAACCAGGGGGAAAGATGTCCAGGGTACCCTCAAAGCCAGCCTCCTCTTCCACACACTTGTCATAGATTAGAGCTGGATCTGGAAAAAAAAAAGTCAGCCACTTTGCTTTCTGAAGTTTCCATTTCAATGCTCACTAGAACTCCCCCTAGAAGCCTAGCCCAGAAGGCCTTCCTCAGCACCACACTTGCTTGGTCTTCACCCTCCCAAATTCCAACAAGGTGTAGTCAGTGCCATCTGGGACCATGGATGGACAATCTTGCTCACTGGTGTGTTCTCTCAACAAGAAAGGAGTTATAATAGAGAAGGCAAGGTTTCTTCATTATTTTTCCTCCTGACCAACATTTTACTGAACATGTATATATGTAGGCAGTCACACACACACAGTCCTATACATCTCAAGCATCAAGCATAGACTGGACAGAGGATATGCTAAATTTTCCAAAGCAAAGGGTCTAGTTTACAGAGTCTACAATGCAGAGTTCATGCCTAGGGTAGGGTCAAAATCACATGTGGCCTCTGTGAGGGCTCTGGACAAGTTTTAGTGAAGGTTGCTGGGCCACTACAAGAGCCTACCCTCCATCACCCACTCTCACAAAGGACACCAGGACATGAGCTGAACTCACGATTACAAAGCTTCTTTAGCGAGGTAATGGAAGAAAGGGAAGACACACTCATCTTGCCCTCAAGCAATTCTTCTGCTGGCTTGGCCTGTCTCAGAAACCTCTTGTATAACTCAGTCTGAAGAGGTGTTAGCCTGAAAAAAGGCAGTCAGGTCAGTGGGAAAAGCTGAACCACACTTCTACCCTCTAAGGACATCTCAGCCATACTGAGGAAAGCTCAGCCATACTTCAAAAGCTAAGCTCTGATCCACTAATTCCATACCCTTCAGTTGAGTTCAGTACCTACAACAAACCACCTGCTCAATCTTCACAGGCAGGTATTTAGAAAGGATATCAGATGTCCTCCGTATCAGGCACCTAGGGAAAACAAGATAAAAAGGCAAGGGGCTGGTAAAACTACTATGCTAACTACTAGAATAAAAGCTACCAACCTTCAAAAAAAAAGCTACCACCCAAAGGACCAAGACGGGCTCTCTTTTGTAGTATCAACTGCCATAGACCCATGAGCCCTATGGCAAACATATCTGTATCAGGGTCTTAGTCATGGGAACAGAGACCTTTGAAATAACCTAATGTAGACTAACAACTCTTTTTCTTCCCCTTCAACTGGCTGATCTTCAAGACAAAGATGAGGTCTCCCAATGAGCCTGGAGCTCTGACAGGAAAAGCAAACTGCAAACCACTAAGATCTTAGGGGAGTTTCTGCTTGCAGTTGCCCCAATGCCTGCTGCCACGTGGCCCTAGGCTCAGTAAAATTAAGCCCACATCTCCTGGACAGACCAGGACGGATAAAGATCAAACACTCGGCATGCAAAATCCTGTCGGAAAAAAAAAAAAAAAAAGATCAAACACTTAAGAAGTACCTCTTAAAACAATGACTCTCCTTCCTATCATCTAAAATTGGTACAGAGAGCTAGCCAGGCAGTTGGGAAGGGCAGGAGGACTCTTAGGATATAACCCATCAAGAGTGCATACCTCCTCTGGAAAGAGGAATCCAGAATGTATATATATGCACCTGCCCACTGGGTTATACAACTCTCACGAAAAAATAAGTCCTCTTAGCCTGGGAGCCACACCCATCTTTCAGATCTTCTCCTACTTGTCACAGAACTATGGAGCCTGAGGAGAGAAGCCTGGTCCTTTAAGTCTGAGACCGCCTGATAAGAAACTTCTGAAATAATACTGATACTCCAAGGTATCTTTTGCCCAGGAAGTTCAGCAGCGTCAAAGAGCTTCCTCAGCAGGTTTGTAAACAGAACAAAACCAGGGCCGAGGCCTGAAAGACAGCAGGAACTTGGCCTGTAAGACTCCTTCATTTATTCAGTGGCCATAATCAGGGCACAGATCCCACCTACTTCCTAGAATGCCAGCTTTTAAGGGCTCTAGACAGGTCAAGTCCCCCAAATGATTAGCCTTGAATGGCTTGGGAAACAATGTCCATGATTTCACTTAGGGGCATTACCTATTCACAATGCTGATGAGCTCCCGAAGTCGCTCCTCTCCGACCTGCCTATCTGCCTCACTGGCAGCTGCATCTCGACCCTTCAAAATTGGCAGTTCAAAGTGCTTCTTGAACTCATGGGCAGTCCCTAAACACAGAAGGGAGAATTAAAGAATGTGGAAAAGGAATAATTTTCTCACTGCTAGTAATGACAAACTACCTTGTCACAGACCAACCTTCCTACCAAGAACAACAAAACTTAAGATATAGGCCAATTTGGGCCAGTTGCAGTGGCTCATGCCTGTAATCCTAGCACTCTGGGAGACCAAGGCGGGAGGATCGCTCAAGGTCAGGAGCTTGAAACCAGCCTGAGCAAGAGAGAGACCCAGTCCCTTCTAAAAAAAAAAAAAAAATAGAAAGACAACTAAAAATATATAGAAAAAATTAGCCAGGCATGGTGGCACATGCCTGTAGTCCCAGCTACTCGGGAGGCTGAGACAGAAGGATTGCTTGAGCCCAGGAGTTTGAGGTTGCTGTGAGCTAGGCTGAAGCAACAGCACTCACTCTAGCCCGGGCTAGAGTGAAACTCTGTCTTAGAAAAAAAAAAATTAGCAAAGTTTGCAGATACAAAGACTATTAGTCCAGGTCCAGTTGATGTATCAACAATCAATTGAATTTCTATTTACAAACAAAAAGTAATTATAAATAATAAAAACTTAGGGCCAGACAGGGTGGCTAATGCCTGTAATCCTAGCAGTCTGGGAGGTCGAGGCAGGCAGATAGTTTGAGCTTAGGAGTTTGAGACCAGCCTGAGCAAGAACGAGACCCTGTCTCTACTAAAAATACAAAGAAATTAGTTGGACAACTAAAAATATACAGAAAAAATTAGGCAGGCATGGTGGCACATGGCTGTAGTCCCTGCTACTCAGGAGGCTGAGGTAGAAGGATTGCTTGAACCCAGGAGTTTGAGGTTGCTATGAGCTAGACTGATGTCACAGCACTCTAGCCTGGGCAACAAAGTGAGATTCTGTCTCAAAAAAAATTAAAAAATAAAAACTTAGAAAGATACCATATAATTGCATTAAAAAACATTACAAACCTAGAAATAAATCTAACCAGAGATGTATATTATTTCTCGATAGAAAGCCATAAAAGATCACTGAGAGAAATTAAAGATGATTTAAACAAATAGAGGAACAGGTCATATTGATAAACTGGAAGATTTCATACTATAAAAGTATCGTATCTTTCAGCATTGATCTCTGGATTCAAAAAGCCCAATTAAAATCCAATTAGGGGCTGGCGCGGTGGCTCACGCCTGTAATCCTAGCACTCCGGGAGGCCGAGGCGGGTGGATTACTCGAGGTCAGGAGTTCGAAACCAGCCTAAGCAAGAGCAAGACCCCGTCTCTATTATAAATAGAAAGAAATTAATTGGCCAACTAATATATATACAAAAAATTAGCCGGGCATGGTGGCACATGCCTGTAATCCCAGCTACTTGGGAGGCTGAGGCAGGAGGATCACTTGAGCCCAGGAGTTTGAGGTTGCTGTGAGCTAGGCTGACGCCACGGCACTCACTCTAGCCTGGACAACAAAGTGAGACCCTGTCTCAAAAAAAAAAAAAAAAATCCAATTAGGGGGCCGGGCGTGGTGGTCCACACCCCTAATCCTAGCACTCTAGGAGGCCGAGGCGGGTGAATTGCTCCAGCTCGGGAGTTCGAAACCAGCCTGAGGAAGAGCAAGACCCCGTCTCTACTATAAATAGAAAAAAATTAATTGGCCAACTAATATATATAGAAAAAAAATTAGGCCGGGCGCAAGTGGCTCACACCTGTAATCCTAGCACTCTGGAAGCCTGAGGTGGGTGGATTACTTGAGGTCAGGAGTGCGAAACCAGCCTGAGCAAGAGTGAGACCCCGTCTCTACTATAAATAGAAAGAAATTAATTGGCCAACTAATATATATAGAAAAAATTAGCCGGGCATGGTGGCACATGCCTATAGTCCCAGCTACTTAGGAAGCTAAGGCAGGAGGATCGCTTGAGCCCAGGAGTTTGAGGTTGCTGTGAGCTAGGCTGACGCCACTGCACTCACTCTAGCCTGGGCAACAAAGCGAGACTCTGTCTCAAAAAACAAAACAAACAAACAAGAAAAAATTAGCTGGGCATGGTGGCACATGCCTATAGTCCCAGCTACTCAGGAAGCTGAGGATGAAGGATCCCTTGAGCCCAGGAGTTTGAGGTTGCTGTGAGCTAGGCTGACGCTACGGCTCTCACTCTAGCCTGGGCAACAAAGTGAGACTCTGTCTGAAAAAAAATAACAATAAAAAAAATAAAATAAAATCCAATTAGGTTTTTTTTTGGGTGGGGAAGGGGGTGCAAATTGATAAGGTGATTCTAAAATTGACATGGGAATGCAGAGGGCCAAGAATATCTAGGACAATGCTAAGGAATAGAATATAGTTAAAAGGCTCACATTCAGCTGGGCATGGTTGCTCATGCCTATAATCCTAACACTCTGAGAGGCTGAGGCGGGTGGATGGCTCGAGATCAGTAGTTCGAAACCAGCCTGAGCAAGGGCAAGACCCCATCTCTACTATAAACAGAAAGAAATTAATTGGCTAACTAATATATATAGAAAAAATTAGCCGGACATGGTGGCACATGCTTGTAGTCCCAGCTACTCGGGACGCTGAGGCAGAAGGATTGCTTGAGTGCCCAGGAGTTTGAGGTTGCTGTGAGCTAGGCTGACGCCACAGCACTCTAGCCTAGGCAACAGCATGAGACTCTGTCTCAAAAATAATAAAAAAAGGCTTACACTAATGGATATCAAAGACTTATATTTAGCTACAGTAATTAAAGAAGTACTGACACAAGGAGAGAAACAGACCAGTGGAACAGAAAAGAATCCACAAATAGAACAACATATATATCAATATTTGATTTATGAAGGTAGCACTGCAAAGTAATGGGAAAAAAGTCTTTTCAATAATTGGTACTAAGGGAACCAGACAACCATAACGAAAAAGATGAATCTTAAGCCCCACCTGATACCATATATAGACAGTAACTTAAGATGGATTATGGATTACAGATTCTTTTTTTTTTTTTTGTGAGACAGAGTCTTGCTCTGTTGCCCAGGCTGGAGAGCCTAGCTCCCAGCAACCTCAAACTCCTGGGCTCAAGCAATTCCCCTGCCTTGGTCTCCCGAGTAGCTGGGACTATAGGTGCATGCCACCACACCTGGCTAATATTTTCTATTTTTATTAGAGATGGGGGTCTCGCTCTTGCTCAGGCTGGTCTCAAAACAAACTCCTGACCTCAAGCGATTCTCCCTTCTCAGCCTCCCAGAGTGCTAGGATCACAGGCATGAGCCACCTCACCCAGCTTCTTTTTTCTTTCAAAGAGGTGAGGTCTCGATATTTTGTCCAAGCTTGCCTCAAACTCCTGGGCTCAAGTGATCCTCCTGCCTCAGCTTCTTGAGTAGCTGAGACCACATGCATGCACCACTGCACTTAGCTACAAACTATAAATTTTAATGTGAAAGGTAAAACAATAAAGCTGCTTCCAACACATTTTTTTTTTTTTTTTGAGACAGAGTCTCACTGTGTTGCTCAGGCTAGAGTGCCATGGCGTCAGCCTAGCTCATAGCAACCTCAAACTCCTGAGTTCAAGTGATCTTCCTGCTTCAGCCTCCCAAGTAGCTGGGACTACAGGCATGTGCCACCATCCCCGGCTAATTTTTTCTATATATACTAGTTGGCCAATTAATTTCTTTCTATTTTTTTTAGTAGAGACGGGGGTCTCGCTCTTACTCAGGCTGCTTTTGAACTCCTGACCTTCAGTGATCCCCCTGCCTCGGCCTCCCAGAGTGCTAGGATGACAGGCATGAGCCACCGCGTCCGGCCTGCTTCCAACACATTTTCATGAAAAACACTCAACAAACTAGGAATGGAAGTGAACTTCTGACTGGGTGTGCTAGCTCACACCTGTAATCCCAGAACTTTGGGAGGCCAAGGGGAGAGGACTGCTTGAGGCCAGGAGTTTGAGACCAGCCTGGGCAACAACATAGCAAGATCCTGTCTCTAAGGAAAAAAAAAAAAAAAAATTAACCAGGTGTGGTGCTGTGTACCTCTATAGTCCCAACTAGTGGGGGGGATGGGAAAAAAAGAAGTGAACTTCCTTAACCTGATAATGGACATCTTTGATTAAACATAGCAATTCTACCCCTAGGTACATATACTCAAGAGAAGTGAAAACATATGTCCACATAGAAACTTGAATATGAATTTATAGCAGTGTTATTCCTAAAATCCAAACGATAGAAACAACCCAAATGTCTATCAACTGATGTATAAACAAAATGTTTAAAAATGGGCAAAAGACAAAGTCAGGTACTTCATAAAAGAGGATCTCCAAATGGCCAATGAATATAATAAAAGATGTTTGACTTTATCCATCAGTAGACAAATGCAATGAGATAACACTAAATACCCACCCCTTTTAGAATGACTAATATTATTAAAAACTCAAAAGACAAATATTCGTGATAATACAGAGGAAGAGTTGGCAAACTACAGCCACTCGTTTTTATAAATAAAGTTTTATTACAACACAACCATGCCCATTTATTTACACATTATTACTGGCTGTTTCATGGTATAATAGCAAAGTTGAACAGAGATAGAGAAAATATGGCCTGTGAGCCTGAAGTGATTACTCTCTAGCTCTTTTTTTTTGAAACAGAGTCTCGCTTTGTTGCCCAGGCTAGAGTGAGTGCAGTGGCGTCAGCCTAGCTCACAGCAACCTCAAACTCCTGGCCTCAAGCAATCCTTCTGCTTCAGCCCCCCGAATAGCTGGGACTATAGGCATGCACCACCATGCCCGGCTAATTTTTTCTATATATATTAGTTGGCCAATTAATTTCTTTCTATTTATAGTAGAGACAGGGTCTCACTCTTGCTCAGGCTGGTTTCGAATTCCTGACCCCGAGCAATCCGCCTGCCTTGACCTCCCAGAGTGCTAGGATTACAGGCATCAGCCACCATGCCTGGCCTACTCTCTAGCTCTTTAAGAAAGTTTTTTGATCCCTGATGTAGATACTGGAATTCTATATACTGGATTCCAGATACTGGAATTCTCATATACTCTTGGCAAAATAATCATTTTGGAATACTGGACTATCTCTTAGAGCAGAACACATGATTAACAAACATGTGACCCAGCACTTTCACTCTTAGGACAAAGAAATGTATACTATGCTCATGTAAAAATATGCACAAATGTCCACAGCATCATTATTTGAAAAAATTGAAAACTGGAAACTACTCAATAGAATGGATAAATAAATTCTAGTATATTCATAAAATGGAACAGCATACAACAATGAAAATGAACAAACTACTGTTTGACATGATGTGGATGAATTTTAAAAACGATGTTGAACGAAAGAAATCAGATGCAAAGGAATATATACTGTATGATTTCATTTACATAAAGTTCAAAAATAGACAAAACCAATCTATAGTGTCAGAAGAATGTTTACTTCTGGGGTGAAAGGACAGGGTAGCTAGAGGAGGGGCTGCTGAGAGGATGGTAGTAACTGATCTGGTGGTAGGCACACAAATGTACACTTTGTCATAATCTTGCCACTAAGTAGATTCTCTGCCTAAAGTGATTCTCCTGAGCACTGGCAAGTTGTAGTGGCACTAAACAAACCCTTCCACAAATATCTGTGTGCAAGAACTGCTTCAAATGGTGGTTGCCAGGGGCTGAGGGAAGGGAAGAATGGGGATTTATTATTTAATAGGCAAAGCTTCAGTTTTGCAAAGAGAAAAATTCTGATGGATGGATGGTGGTGATGGTTGCACAACAATGTGAAGGTACTTAATACCACTGAACTGAAATACTTAGAAATAGATAAAATGGCCTGGGCACAGTAGCTCATACCTATAATCCAAGCACTTTGGGAGGCTGAGGCAGGAGGATTGCTTAGGCCAGGAGTTTGAGATCAACCTGAGCAAAATAGTGAAACCTCATCTCTACAAAAAAATAGGAAAATTAGTTGGGCATGGTGGCACACACCTATAGTCCTAGCTACTTGGGAGACTGAGGCAGGAGGCTCACTTGTACTCAGTAGTTTGAGGTTGCAGTGAGCTATGACGACACCACTGCACTCTAGCCCAAGCAACAGAGAAAGACCCTGTCTTAAGAAAAAAAAAAGGGCAAAATGGTTTAAGAAAAAAACAAACTGCCCAAAACAGTTTGCTTTGGGGTAACGGTTATTTGCTTTAGTGTAACCCAGCTTATGATGACACATTCTGTATAGCCCTTGCCACTTCTGCAAAGGAAAAATGGCCAAACTGGGCCTTTCTGAGTTCCTCAGCAAAGCCAAGACCTCACCAATGGCTTTGTTATTCCCAGACAAGCGAAGCTGTCTTTCAAGAGTATTTAGTGACCCAGACATAACTAGCATTCTCTCCTTTATACAACCAAGGACAAGGCAAGGCTCCTCTCCAACATGGCAGACAAATTCTTACCTAGGATGCCTGAATTAACAAAATGTACCAAGCTGAAATACTCAAGCAGATCATTCTGGATGGGGGTCCCGGAGATGAGCACCCGCCGGCTGGTGTTCAAGCTGTCCAGGGCCTGATAAGTCTGATTCTCAGAGTTCTTGAGCCTGTGTCCCTGCAAGGGAATTTATTGTCACTCAGAGTACAATGTGCCATCACTGCATGGTAGCAAAGTCTTGTGTAAATAGGAGAACAGGAGTCACAAACATGACAAGTTATGGGACCTTGGAAACTAGGTAGGAGGCAGCATGAAAGAGTTCACTCACTTGATTGGGGGAGAAATGTTAAGCTCAAAAGACAGAGCTTCAGTTTCCAGACCAGTGCTATATCCATAAAGCAAGGATTCCCTTTTATCCCTTTCCCTGCCATAACCTCCAGAGCCTTGGCAGCCCACCTTTCCTCTTCAGAGACCATGTGGCCATATCACAGACCCATGCTTTCAGGGAGCCCTCCCTTCAACCCAACCAACCCAGAACCTTCTGAGCCAGAGGTCTTCTATATTAGCTTTCAGGCCTTGTTGTGACCTATTGCCAGTGTTGAAGGGACTTGGCCTATGCTCCACCTCCCACTAGACTCCACATCACTAGTATATGTAAAGAGCCTCCCTTCGTGTCTCTTCCCCAGTCCTAATCTCTCTGTTCCCTACCACACACACACACCTGTGTTAATTCTTTCAAGCCTTTTTCAAGAAAATGATAAAGGACCCTACTGTATTCCCTCTTTCTCCAAGAACCACGTGGACAAGATTAGATACATCAATATTACATATATTTTCTATATCCAGCCCAGACTCAGCTCCACACTCGGCAACACACACAAAACTCAACCACCAGTGAAAGAATGAAGAAACAAATAAGCCTTGCCCTCTTCTGGTCAGCCTTTGACAATGCAATTAAACCCAGAACTGGGCATGGTGGCTCAAGCCTATAATCCTAGCACTTTGGGAGGCTAGGAGGATCACTTGAGCCTAGGAGTTCAAAACCAGCCTGGGGAATAATGAGAACCCTTCTCTATAAAAAACATAGAAAAGTTAGGTGGGTGTCAGGGCGTATGTCTGTATTTCCAGCCACTAAGGAGGCTGAGGCAGGAGGATCAATTGAGCACAGGTGTTTGAGGCTGCAGTGAGCTATGATCACGCCACTGCACTCCAGCCCGGGCAAAAAGCAAGACCCTGACATACATACATACCATGTTTCCCCGAAAATAAGACCTACCCATAAAATAAGTCCTAGCAGGATTTCCAAGCATTTATTTGTGCAATATAAGCCCTACCCCAAAAATAAGACCTAGTGATCGGTAAAGAGTGGTAAACAAGACGAGCACCCCTTCTCATCTGTCCATGAGAGCTCTATTACTGGACATGATAGATTGGGGCCAATGGTTTTAAAGAAAATAGAGTCACAAAAATTCATGATGGAATTTGGGGTTTGGAGAGTTATGATGATGTTCCAGAAGAAGACAACTATATTTGAATAAATGTAGATTATTGTACCATACATAAAAAAAAATAACACATCCCCTGAAAATAAGCCCTAGGGTGTGTCTTCTTGAAGAAAAATAAATATAAGACCCTGTCATATTTTCAGGAAACACAGTATATACATAAACAAACATAGACCCTCCACTGACTCTCCCATCTTTAGGATCAAGTCTGAGTTCTTTAAGTGTATTAGCTTAGCATTCAAAGCTCTTCGCAATGAGGCCTCAGTGAACTTCTCTGAGCTTATTGTAGTCCAGGAAGCCTTATCTCCTCACCACTCCTACCACTGATTTCCTTAAGTCTCTTTGCCCATGCCACTCTTCTCTGCCTAGAGCTCTTCCTCAGGCAAATGTCACCTCCTATGCAAACTTTCGTCCATGACCCCAAGCTGTTGGTCTCTCTCACTTCTGTGCAACTATGGCAGTGTATACATAATGGCTGCTACTATTTAGTGAACCTTTTAATGTGCAAGGCACAGCACTAAGCACTTTACCTATATTCTCTTCTATAATCCAAACAAGTGGAAATTATAATACTCATTTTAGAGATGAAGAAGCTGAAGTTCAGAGAGGTGCAGTTATCCAAAATCATGCTGTTATAAAGTAGTAGAAATGGGATTTGAACTCAGGTCTGACCCCAAAGTCTGGGCACTATACTACTCTGCCTCTCATCCACTGCTATATATACTAGAGTACTAATCATGCTCTATTGTATTTTATTTTCTCAACTAAACATGAACTTCTTAAGGCAGAGACCTAAGAAGTCCTGGCCATTTCATATTCACTGTTAGGCTCCAAGCACTAGGAATAAAACAGAAGGCTTAGACTTCTGAGCTGAAGAGGGAAATGAGACTTAAAACTTGTGAGGAGGCCGGGCGCTGTGGCTCACGCCTGTAATCCTAGCTCTTGGGAGGCCGAGGCGGGCGGATTGCTCAACGTCAGGAGTTCGAAACCAGCCTGAGCAAGAGTAAGACCCCGTCTCTACTATAAATAGAAAGAAATTAATTGGCCAACTGATATATATATAAAAAATTAGCCGGGCATGGTGGCGCATGCCTGTAGTCCCAGCTACCCGGGAGGCTGAGGCAGAAGGATCACTCGAGCCCAGGAGTTTGAGGTTGCTGTGAGCTAGGCTGACGCCACGGCACTCACTCTAGCCTGGGCAACAAAGCGAGACTCTGTCTCAAAAAAAAAAAAAAAAAAAAAAAAAAAAAAAAACTTGTGAGGAAATTACCCATCAGGTCCAGGGGAAATGGGCATCAACAATTAGGTCCCAGACAGGCACGGTGGCTCACACCTGTAATCCTAGCAATCTGGGAGGTCAAGGCAGGAGGATCTCTTGAGGTCAATAGTTGAAACCAGCCTGAGTAAGAGCAAGACCCCGTCTCTAGGCCGGGCCCGGTGGCTCATGTCTGTAATCCTAGCATTCTGAGAGGCTGAGGCGGGCAGATTGCTCGAGGTTAGGAGTTCGAAACCAGCCTGAGCAAGAGTGAGACCCCGTCTCCACTATAAATAGAAAGAAATTAATTGGCCAACTAATATATATAGAAAAAATTAGCCGGCATAGTGGCGTATGCCTGCAGTCCCAGCTATTCGGGAGGCTGAGGCAGTAGGATTGCTTGAGCCCAGGAGTTTGAGGTTGCTGTGAGCTAGGCTGATGCCACAGCACTCACTCTAGCCTGGGCAACAAGCGAGACTCTGTCTCAAAAAAAAAAAAAAGACCCTGTCTCTACTAAAAATAGAAAAAATTAGCCAAGTGTAATGGTATCCATTTGTAGTGCCAGCTACTTGGTAGGCTGAGGCAGGAGGATCACCTGAGCCCAGAAGTTTGAGGTTGCTGTGAGCTAAGCTGATGCCACGGCACTCTAGCCCAGGCAATAAAGACTTTGTATAAAAAATAACATAACAGGCCGGGCGCTGTGGCTCACGCCTGTAATCCTAGCTCTTGGGAGGCCGAGGCAGGCGGATTGCTCAAGGTCAGGAGTTCAAAACCAGCCTGAGCAAGAGCGAGACCCCATCTCTACTATAAATAGAAAGAAATCAATTGGCCAACTGATATATATATAAAAAATTAGCCGGGCATGGTGGCACATGCCTGTAGTCCCAGCTACCAGGGAGGCTGAGGCAGAAGGATCGCTCGAGCCCAGGAGTTTGAGGTTGCTGTGAGCTAGGCTGACGCCACGGCACTCACTCTAGCCTGGGCAACAAAGCGAGACTCTGTCTCAAAAAAAAAAAAAAATAACATAACACAAAATAAAATAAAAATTTTAAATTAAAAAAAAAAAGCTAAAATAACCAATTAGATCCCTCTAAACTGAAGCTCCCCAAAGGAAGGCATTATGGGATCCTCAGGGCCTGACTATAACAGGCACTGAATAAATAACCCAGCCAATGAGCTAGGCTGTGACGCTATCCTGTGGGCCACTGTGGAAGGGAAGGCCAAACTCAGCTCCCTATTGGACCAGTCACTGAGGCTCCAGACCCAGGTCCTGCCCCCATTGCCATAGATTTAAAATACAAACTCTGGCATCTCAGCAAATCAAATGCTTGGTCAGATGAAAAGTTGTCATAGCTCTAATTTATAAGATGTACTGAATTTCTTCTGGCTGAGTTCTCAATTTATTCTTTTTAAAAATAAAAAATCATGCCTAGATTAAATACCACGACTTCCCTCGCTCTGTAACAGGAGACCTATCAGGAGCATTCGTGTATTTATGCATCTTCCCAGCATCTTTCATCTGGCTTGCTTTGTGTTCTAGTACTTGTACAGAAACATACATGGGTGTGGATGAGGAACACAGGGACAGCTCTTCTGTACCTGAGCCAAGCTGCTTTTTATACCAAGCATCCAAGGCAGTAAGGCATAGGAAAAATGGCCAGGACTTAAGATCTCAGACCTGCATTCAAGTTCCAGCTCACTATGTACTTGCTGAGTGAACCTGGGCAAGTCCCTGCACTTCCCTGAGCTCCAGTCTCCTCATCTCTAACACTGAGATGATAATGATGATGTCAATCCTTCCCCTATTCATACACTTTTTTTTTTTTTGAGACAGAGTCTCACTTTGTTGCCTAGGCTAGAGTGAGTGCCGTGGCATCAGCCTAGCTCACAGCAACCTCAAACTCCTGGGCTCAAGTGATCCTCCTGCCTCAGCCTCCCAAGTAGCTGGGACTACAGGCATGGGCCACCATGCCCAGCTAATTTTTTCTAAGTATATTAGTTGGCCAATTAATTTCTTTCTATTTATAGTAGAGACGGGGTCTCGCTCTTGCTCAGGTTGGTTTCGAACTCCTGAACTCAAATGATCCACCCACCTCAGCCTCCCAGAGAGCTAGGATTACAGGCGTGAGCCACCGCGCCCGGCTCTATTCATACACTTTTAAAAAGCACTTCCATATATCATCTTCATCAGAATCATGTCCCTTTCAAGTAGACCCTGTGCCATCCACTCTATAAAGAAACAGAGTCTCAGAACAGTATTTTTGTTTTTTTTTTTTTTTTGAGACAGAGTCTCACTTTGTTGCCCAGGCTAGAGTGAGTGCCATGGCGTCAGCCTAGCTCATAGCAACCTCAAACTCCTGGCTCAAGCAATCCTCCTGCCTCAGCCTCCCGAGTAGCTGGTACTACAGGCATTCGCCACCATGCCCGGCTAATTTTTTCTATATATATTAGTTGGCCAATTAATTTCTTTCTATTTTATAGTAGAGACGGGGTCTCGCTCTTGCTCAGGCTGGTTTCGAACTCCTGACCTCGAGCAATCCGCCCGCCTCGGCCTCCCAGAGAGCTAGGATTACAGGCGTGAGCCACCGCGCCCGGCCCTCAGAACAGTCTTATCTGTGGAAAATCATGATTGTAAGTGGCAAAGCCAAGGTTGATGCCATGTCTTCTGATTGAGAATCAAAGATTTTGTACATAAAAGTTATCATGAAGAACTGTGCATTCCAGAGAAAAGCATTAGCTGGAAGAAAGCTATGGATGCTCGGAACATCATAGACAAGATGGCACCTGCCCTTTCTAGTGTCTGAACAGGACAGATTCTCTCCTCTGGAATAGGATGACTATCTTTTAGGACTGTGGGTTCCTTGGGTCTCTGACAATTGACAAAAAGTTGACTAATAAAAAGGTAAAGTAGAAAGGAAGGCCAGGGAGCTTAAGTATAACAAGAGGCAGCCTAGTCCTGTGTGCCCGACAGAGTCAGCTCATAAAACAGGACAGAGTGAGAAAGAAAAGGAACATCGAAGAGTAGAAAAAAAAATCTCAACACTCCCCAGTCCTCAAGGGCTCAGCAGCTACAGCCTGCCTTCCTCTCCCACAATGCCCTGGCCTCTGGACCAGGCTCCTGGCAGTCCCCCTCCATGGTGGTGAAGCAGAGGCCAGGGCCCCATGACAGGGCAGTCACATGCATACCCCACCTCAACCCCACTAAGTCCCCTACTCCCACCAGGAAGAACAGCCCACCAGGGTACAGCAGTTTGTAGACATGCCAGAGAATGATTGACTCTTCACAAGCACAAATGTGCAGAAAGGACATAGTTCACAACTAGCAAGCATGGTACCCAAAAGTAAGCTTTCCTCCTCTGTCCCCTCCCTAAAGTCGCTCAGACATGGGCTAATCTATAGACCCCAGAGCACAGTCAAGCCTGCCAGTTGGTTGACAAACAGGGCCAAGTCTTTCAGTCACCTCTCCATTAGAGTCCCAGGGGTGTGCAAAAGACCTTAACTCTCCCCAAGAGGTACAAACAATGGAAGCAGCCTCAGGGTAGCCAAGCCCAAGGGAGTCCTGGAAAATCCTCTGTAGTAGGAAGCTCACTGCCATCATCACGACTTTCTAAGTAATAGCATCTCTACCACCATTAATACACACTGAAAAAGGCCAGGAAGTAATTACTACCATATTTCCTGTAGTCCCAGAGAGAAGGAACTGGAAGTCAACACAAACTACTACAAAGCATATGGACTGTCCACAGTGGGCTTTCTTATCTTTGCTTTTGTTCATGTGAGTACCCCCAGCCTAGAACAAAAACCAGAGCTGACATTTACCAAGGCCTTATGGCATACTAGTCAATGTGATAAGAGCTTTCCCTCAATCACTTCATTTAATCCTCACAATAATCATGAGGCAGATATTATCACCCCATTTTACTGATGTAGAAATAGAGGCTCAGGTAACTTATCCAAGGTCACTCTAATGGTAAGTGGCAGAGCCCAGATATGAATAAAGGTCTCTGACTCTAGAACCTATTCTCCTAAACACTGTGCCATATGTCTCTCTACCCATCCAAATCTCTCTCATCCTTTTTTATTTTTTTTTTTATTTTTTTTTTTTTTTTGAGACAGAGTCTCGCTTTGTTGCCCAGGCTAGAGTGAGTGCTGTGGCGTCAGCCTAGCTCACAGCAACCTCAAACTCCTGGGCTCGAGTGATCCTTCTGCCTCAGCCTCCCGAGTAGCTGGGACTACAGGCATGCGCCACCATGCCCGGCTAATTTTTTATATATATATCAGTTGGCCAATTAATTTCTTTCTATTTATAGTAGAGACGGGGTCTCGCTCTTGCTCAGGCTGGTTTCGAACTCCTGACCTTGAGCAATCCGCCCGCCTCGGCCTCCCAAGAGCTAGGATTACAGGCGTGAGCCACAGCGCCCGGCCTCCTTTTTTATTTTTTGAGACAGAGTCTCGCTTTGTTGTCCAGGCTAGAGTGAGTGCCATGACATCAGCCTAGCTCACAGCAACCTCAAATTCCTGGGCTCAAGCGATCCTACTGCCTCAGCCTCCCGAGTAGCTGGGACTACAGGCATGCGCCACCATGCCCAGATAATTTTTATATATATATATCAGTTGGCCAATTAATTTCTTTCTATTTATAGTCGAGACAGGGTCTCGCTCTTGCTCAGGCTGGTTTTGAACTCCTGACCTCGAGCAATCCACCCGCCTTGGCCTCTCAGAGAGATAGGATTACAGGCGTGAGCCACCGCGCCCGGTCCCTCTCATCCTTTGAAGTTCTCCTTTGGTCTATGATTACTATCAGGAGGCAAAAAGACCTATCAGCCCACACCACTCACTACCTCACTCTCCTTGGAGTTCTAAACACTGTTCCATCCCTGTCTTGGCACACTGGTGTCATAGGCTTTCCCTCCCACTTGTCTCCTTCAAGGCAGCATCCTCTGTCCTCAGGATTCCAAAGTGACTACTATAGGCTGTGCGGAAACGACCGACTTTCTCCTACCATCCAGACTGCTGAGAGTCAAGTACCTCATCACATATGACTAGACCAACACTTCCTTTCTGGAGGACTCCAACATGAAGGCGGAAGGTCTCATAGGAAATGATGAGGATAGGAGAAGGCACTCTGGCTCCATGCTGGTTCATGAATCCTTCTACAACAGAAAAGGTATCAAAGGAACAAATCAGAATATCTTAAAAAAAAAAAAACCATAAACAGTTCAATTGTTCTTTAACTGAGCCTGGAAATAACCATCTATTTCAACTATTTTCAATGGAAATTCTCTTCTTCCCCTGCATTGCCCTCAACCTTGGCCACAAGTGAGCATACACACAAGCAAGCAAGCAAGCAGCAGGCTGGTAGAAGAGTGCAAGCATCTCTGTTGAGGCTTCATACCCAGTTTTCGATCTATCTCATCCTTAGATCCTCCATCAATGGCCAGAGGTTGGATTCTCCCTCCAAGCCATTTTGCAACCTCATTGTACCAGTTCTTCACCAGGCTGGAGGGCGACACCACCACTGCCTTGTTAATTTCTGGCTTGCACTCTGGACTCTGGCGCAAAAGCGTCCACATCAACGTGATGCACTGTAGCGTCTTTCCCAGGCCCATCTCATCAGCCATGATGCAGCCATGGCTCCCAGGGATGCGCCGACTGGTGACACACTCCCACAGGAACTTCACTCCCTGGGGAAAACAGCATTCAGTCCAGCCACTTTGGCACCTACACTGCTGCTTCCCAAATGATGGAAGTCTCCCAGGCTCAGCCCCTAGCCCCACGCCTCATTCCCTTCACCCTCATTTACCTCTCTCTGATGAGGCCGCAAAACCTTACTGAGAATAGGATCAACAACCACATGGACAGGGAGTTTTTCCCTGAGAAAACACAGCAAAACAAAACAAAAGACATGGTGCTCAGACATGGGCAAGGGCATGCCCTTGGGAGGCTGGGTCCTACTGATCCAGAGGAAAGAGAGGTAGCTGCCTGAAAGGACATTCTTGGCCTAGTAACCAAACCATAAAACCATAGCAAATTCTTGCTGCTGAAGTTAGAAAGTTAGGAGAGAGGGATGGGTTCCCCATGTCATCACCTCAATCATGCCTCCTCCCGAGTAAGCATGGCAGGAGGGATGAGGAACCTTCACTAACTGGTCATGACCACATGCTCTTCCCCAAGTACTGTCCTTTCTTTACTTCCTATGCTGGATGGTACAGCAGTCATGACAGCTTTCTGAAACATGCACCAGTCACAAAGAGAAATCACACTGAAATATCCTCCGCCCTCCCAGGAATGTGCATGTACAGAGGACCAGAATTGCACATACTTGTCAAGCTTCAACTGGTCATGGGCACTCAGCAGGGGAGGCTCATACAGAACCAAGGCACCTTCTTCCAGGGGGTCATGGAGGGCCCGGCGGACCCCAGCTCTTTTCAGGCCCAATGCCCGAGAGCCCAGAGGACCTGCAAACCAACAATCATTCTGTCACCTAAGCCTCTGTTCAGAAGCTCTGGCAGGCCCAGCTCAAATACCTGTCCTTCACATAACCCTTCCTGAGATCCCATATGATCCTCTCTCTCTCTCCCAGAACTCCTCCAAACCCCGTTTGAGCACCTCTATCTGACCATTAACTCATTCTCCTTTGGATCAAAGGTTTTCTCAGTTTATTTCTCCCATTCAACTACAAACTTCTAGAGGATCTTGTTCATTTCAAGTCTATCCTGGAAAGGTCTGAAATCTTAAAGGGGCCTTTCAAGTCTGAGAGCTCTTGAGAGCTGCCTCCTCCACCTTCACCCCCCCCCAGCCCCAATTTTAGCACAGTGCAGTGTACTACAAAGGACAGGGAAAGATTCTGTAGAATCTAGGCCTCCCACATATTCAACCCCATAAAGGAGATGCTACTGAACGCACTTGGACTGAATGAAGCCTGGGTCCATCAGCCACCTTGGCCCACCAAGCGCTTCCTGAACACTGGCACACCCCCACCAAGAAGATGAGGAGCAGTCAGTCTTGGCAGCCTTTACTAATGCTAACACAGCTTTCCTGCAGGCCTCAGGAGGGTCACCCCAAACATGGCTACTTCTATTTTCAGGTAAGCTTATATTTACAAAAGCAAAGGTTTTTCATTTATTCAGGCACATTTACACATGACTGATTCAAAGAACAGAAAAGTCTCTATTTTACCTTGATAATTTGGAATGGGGACTTTGAAAGGCTTTGACAAAATGCTTCGAATAAATGCTTCCTAAAAGGAAAGGAGAAAAGGGGATTCAGGACTGATTGGAGGTGTAATGGGACAATATTGTTATCATATGCTCCACATTAGGTTTTAATTTTTTTTTTTTGAGACAGAGTCTCACTTTGTTGCCCAGGCTAGAGTGAGTGCCGTGGCATCAGCCTAGCTCACAGCAACCTCAAACTCCTGGGCTCAAGCAATTCTTCTGCCTCAGCCTCCCAGAGTGCTAGGATTACAGGCATGAGCCACCTCGCCCAGCCAAGAAACTCAATGTACTTTAAGTAGGAAAAACATGATGAATATTTTTTGTAATATATTGGAATACAGAAAAGGAACGTGGAGAAATGAACTTCATTATCACACTAAATAACATGACATGGTTGGTGAAAAGCCAAATCCTTTGTATATTTGCACATTTCTTTATACCTGAATAAAATCTATTTTATTGACTTTTTTTTTTTTTTTGAGACAGAGTCTCGCTTTATTGTCCAGGCTAGAGTGAGTGCCATGGCGTCAGCCTAGCTCATAGCAACCTCAAACTCCTGGGCTCAAGTGATCCTCCTGCCTCAGCCTCCCGAGTAGCTGGGACTACAGGCATGCACCACCATGCCCGGCTAATTTTTTGTATATATTTTTAGTTGGCCAATTAATTTCTTTCCATTTATAGTAGAGACGGGGTCTCGCTCTTGCTCAGGCTGGTTTCGAACTCCTGAACTCGAGCAATCCGCCCGCCTCGGCCTCCCAGAGAGCTAGGATTACAGGCGTGAGCCACTGTGCCCGGCCGACTGACTATTTTTTCTTTTTGAGACAGTGTCTCACTCTGTCACCCTGGCTAGAGTACAGTGGCATCATCATAGCTCAATGAAGTCTCGAACTCCTGGGCTCAAGTGATCCTCCTGCCTCGGCCTCCCAAAGTGCTAGAATTATAGGCGTGAGCCACCGTGCCAATACCTTCAGTAGAACCCAGGAGCCATAGGTTCTGCAGGGAGAACCACAGGCTTGCATAACTGGCAAGGGAGAATGTGAAGACCCCTGGCCAAAAACGTCTGACAGCACAGCCTGCAAGACTTGGAACAGCCAGCTTTCAGGAATCTGATCTGATAATACTCTCCAGACTCTGGCAGAGACAGGAGAGAGAACATGGTTTCATTCTTTGTTCATTTAGTTATTGATAATTCATACCATCCTTTCCCTCTGATCCCTCCTTCCCACCAAGGCCAAAGCTTCCCATTTCAATAGATTCACTCCACCAGTTATGCCTAATCTCCTGTATCTCAACCTATCCCTCTCTACTAGCTCTTTCTTACCAACATTTATTTTATTATTATTTTTTTTTCCCATTTGTCGGTCTGCTTCTACCAACATTTATTTTTTTTTTTTTTTTTTTTTGAGACAGAGTCTCACTTTCTTGCCCAGGCTAGAGTGAGTGCCGTGGCGTCAGCCTAGCTCACAGCAACCTCAATCTCCTGGGCTCAGCGATCCTACTGCCTCAGCCTCCCTAGTAGCTGGGACTACAGGCATGTGCCACCATGCCCGGCTAATTTTTTTTTGTATATATATTTTTAGTTGGTCAATTAATTTCTTTCTATATTTTGGTAGAGATGGGGTCTTGCTCAGGCTGGTTTCGAACTCCTGACCTCGAGCAATCCGCCCGCCTCGGCCTCCCAGAGTGCTAGGATTACAGGCGTGAGCCACCGCGCCCGGCCAACATTTATTTTTTATTATTATTTTTTTTTGAGACAGAGTCTCGCTTTGTTGCCCAGGCTAGAGTGAGTGCCGTGGCGTCAGCCTAGGTCACAGCAACCTCAAATTCCTGGGCTCAAGCAATCCTGCTGCCTCAGCCTCCTGAGTAGTTGGGACTACAGGCATGTGCCACCATGCCCGACTAATTTTTTCTATTTTTAGTAGAGACGGGGTCTCGCTCTTGCTCAGGCTGGTTTCGAACTCCTGACCTCAAGCAATCCGCCCACCTCGGCCTCCCAGAGTGCTAGGATTACAGGCGTGAGCCACCACGCCCAGCCTCTTACCAGCATTTAAAACATGCTCAACTCTCTACCTTATACACAAAAATTCCTTTGATTCTTTATCTCCTCCTCTCTGCAGGCAAACTTCTAGAAAGAGTTGTCTGTCTCCCTTTCTCTACCTCCCACTCCTCCTATCTGTCTTCTGCCCCATCCTCTCCTCTGAAATCATTGGCCAAGATCACCAATGGCCTACATGACCCTAATTCCAATGGACATGTGTCTATCCTTATCTTACCTGACAAGGCTGGCTACTCCTTCTTCTGAAATATTCTCTGGCCTTGACTTCCATGACATCACTCTCCCACTGTTTGAATTCTCTGGGATCTCATGCTCAGTCCTCTAATGGGCTCTTCTTTCTCTGCCTAACTCCCTTAAAAGTCAATGCTCCACAGGGTCAGGGTTTGGCCCTCAGCTCTTCTGACTGCACATTCACCAGATGCTCCAATATACTTACGAGATATAAAATATCTCTATGCTAATGACCCCCAAATCTGTTTCTAATCCATACCTCACTCCTAGACTCCACACCCACATTTGCAACTACCTCTAAACCCAGATAACCTATAGGCACTTCACACTCATCATATAAGGTTAAAGTCCTCATTTGTAAGTCTGCACTATTACTTTTGTGGGCTCCAGGCACTTTTGCCTTTTGGGCCTCTTCCTCCATAAAAAAAAAAAAAATGATATTCTAGGACTATGTTGGTATAGATAAACATAATCCAGGTTGGATTCATCACTATGCACTTTTTTCCTTCTGATTTTAAAAGGAATTAAAGGCTGCCATCGCTCTCTGACTCAAGTGCTGCTTCTAGCTCACTGGTCTCCAGCTGAAGGAGAAATAAGTATTGGGGTCTCTATACCATGGCCGGTACAAAGCAGACTGCCTGCAAATTGACCAGTGGAAAACTACCCAGGAATGACCACAAAAGCCGCTTGCAAGAGTGCACCCTCTACTGGAGGAGTGAGGAAACGTTATCGTTGTAGGCCTGGTACTGTGGCAGTCCCTGAGATCACATTATCAGAAAAATAAAGCAAGCTTCCCTTCCAGCATCTGGTATGAGAAATTGCTTAGGACTTCAAAACAGTCATGCATTTCCAGAGTACAGCTCCTGGTGCTTTTGCAGGTGGCAAGTGAGGTCTATCTGGTTGGCCTTTTTGAAGGCACCAACTTGTGTGCTATCCATGCCAAATTTGTAATAGAATCTACTATAATGGGAAATGTTTCATCCTCAAAAAAAAATCTTTTCTATTATTGGTAGTTCTGAATATTAGATTTTTTTTTCATTTTTTTTTTTATTTTTTAGCCTCAGTGTACAATTTTGAAAGAAGTTTTTGAATATTAGATTTTTTCCCCCATGAGATCAGAAGGTATCTAAGTATATGGCTGTGAGTGAAAGAGTAGGGGACAGAAATCAGGTATTGTAGTTTTTCCATTTTCATTTGTGTGGGAATTGTTAATATAAATGTGGGGACATAAAGCAGTGACCAAGTTTCAACAGTTCAATTCTATAACAATTATAAACAAACCTGTTAAATTTTTCTGGATAATGAACATTTTTTTTTTTTTTTTGAGACAGAGTCTCACTTTGTTGTCCAGGCTAGAGTGAGTGCCGTGGCGTCAGCCTAGCTCACAGCAACCTCAATCTCCTGGGCTTGAGTGATCCTTCTGCCTCAGCCTCCCGAGTAGCTGGGACTACAGGCATGCGCCACCATGCCCGGCTAATTTTTTTATATATATATCAGTTGGCCAATTAATTTCTTTCTATTTATAGTAGAGACGGGGTCTCGCTCTTGCTCAGGCTGGTTTTGAACTCCTGACCTTGAGCAATCCGCCCGCCTCGGCCTCCCAAGAGCTAGGATTACAGGCGTGAGCCACAGCGCCCGGCCTGGATAATGAACATTTTAAAAAAATAAGTAAATTTCTTATTGACAGCAACTATAAGGGGCTTGTAGCATTTTTATCATACAGTAGATTCCATCCATTCACTATACTTTTCTGAGTTGCCCCACATGCAAGTACATATTTTGAATATTATCTGTCTTCTGTTCTGTTCCTGTAAGTTTACCATTAAAACACAGCACATTAAACTATTTTTTAAAAAAAGGAATTAAAACATTTTGCGGGCTTGGCACGGTGGCTCACACCTGTCTTAGGGAGGCTAAGGTGGGAGGATCACTAGAGGCCAGTTCAAGACCAGCCTGGGCAATACTGCAAGACCCTGTCTCTACAAAAATAAGAAAAATTAGCTGGGCGTGGTGCTGCATACCTATAGTCCTAGCTACTCCAGAGGCTGAGACAGGAAGATCCCTTGAGCCCAGGAGTTTGAGGCTGCAAATGAGCTATGATTGCACCACTGCATTCCAGCCTGGGCAACCGAATAAGACCCTGTCTCTTAAAAAATTTTTTAAATTTTATGGACCCCTAAAACTATCATGGGCCCCATGACTATAGTGCTTGCCATATCACTCCTACCAAATGCTATTCCTTCTCTGTGCTCCCTATCTCAGTACATGGCATGGCCATCTACCTTGCCCAGTCTGAAACCTCAACTTCATCCTCCATTTGCCCTCTCCCTACATGTAATCGAACCAAAGTTTTTCCACTCATAAGTCTTTTATTCCCCTAGCTCCAGTCTTTCCCTCTCCTATGGATTTTCATCCCAGCTCTACTTAAAATACTTCAAAAGCTCTTCCGTGTCCTTAAAAGTCCAATCTGTGATAGCATGGATTACAAAAGGCCTTCTACTCCAAGCCTCTACACCACACTCCAACTCTTATCTCTAACCACCATCTCCCAACTGATCCAGCCATACGAAACCCTTTTCAGGACTCACCTCATTCTCTTCCTGCCAGGCTTTCAAACAGGCTGCTGTTCCCTCTATCTGGAATATTTCCCATTCCCTTCACCTGGCTAACCCCTCATATCCTTCATGACTCTATCATCATGTCATGAATGCAGGTCTTCCCTAGCTTGAATGCAGGTCTTCCCTAGCTTCCAGACTGAGACCACCTGCTGTGTACTCCCATCCCAACTGCACTTATGTCATGTAGTTACAAGGGACTTGAACAAATCCTGAATGAAAACAGTCCCAGAGGACTATATACCATTTTTTTTTTGAGACAGAGTCTCACTTTGTTGCCCAGGCTAGAGTGAGTGTCGTGGCGTCAGCCTAGCTCACAGCAACCTCAAACTCCTGGGCTCAAGCGATCCTGCTGCCTCAGCCTCCCAGGTGGCTGGGACTACAGGCATGCACCACCATGCCCGGCTAATTTTTTGTATATATATTAGTTGGCCAATTAATTTCTTTCTATATATAGTAGAGACGGGGTCTCGCTCTTGCTCAGGCTGGTTTCTAACTCCTGAACTTGAGCAATCCGCCCGCCTCGGTCTCCCAGAGAGCTAGGATTACAGGTGTGAGCCACTTCGCCCAGCACCATTAAAAATAAACAAGAATTAAAAAATAAACGTGTTACTTAGCAAATTATATACATATGTTAAAACTATCATTAAAAAGCAAGGGGCCGGGCGCTGTGGCTCACGCCTGTAATCCTAGCTCTTGGGAGGCCGAGGCGGGCGGATTGCTCAAGGTCAGGAGTTCAAAACCAGCCTGAGCAAGAGCGAGACCCCGTCTCTACTATAAATAGAAAGAAATTAATTGGCCAACTGATATATATATGTAAAAAATTAGCCGGGCATGGTGGCACATGCCTGTAGTCCCAGCTACTCGGGAGGCTGAGGCAGAAGGATCACTCAAGCCCAGGAGTTTGAGGTTGCTGTGAGCTAGGCTGACGCCACGGCACTCACTCTAGCCTGGGCAACAAAGTGAGACTCTGTCTCAAAAAAAAAAAAAAAAAAAAGCAAGGGAGGGCGGGGGCGGTGGCTCACGCCTGTAATCCTAGCACTCTGGGAGGCAGAGGTGGGCGGATCGTTTGAGCTCAGGAGTTCTAGACCAGCCTGAGCAAGAGCAAGACCCCATCTCTACTAAAAATAGAAAGAAATAATTGGCAAACTAAAAATATATATAAAAAATTAGCCAGGCTGGGGATGTAGCTCAGTGGTAGAGCATATGCTTTGCATGTGTGAGGCCCCAGGTTCAATCCCTGGCATTTATAAAAAAAAAAAAAAAAAAAAAAAAAATTAGCCAGGCATGGTGGCACATGTCTGTAGTCCCAGCTACTTGGGAGGCTGAGGCAGGATTGCTTGAGCCCAGGAGTTTGAAGTTGCTGTGAGCTGGCTGATGCCACAGCACTCTAGCCCAGGCAACAGAGTGAGACTCTGTCTCAAAAAAAAAAAAAAAAAGGGGGATAGACTGGGCACAGTGGCTCCGGCCTATAACCCTAGCACTTTGGGAGGCCAAGGCAGGAGGATTGCTTGGGCCCAAGAGTTGGAGGCTGCAGTGAGCTACGATGATGCCATTGTACTCTAGACTGGGCAACAGGGCAAGACTCTGTCTTTTAAAAAAAAAAAAAAAAAAAAAAAAAGCAAGGGACAATGAACACTATTCAGGATAGCTGTATCTCTAGGGTTGGGAAAATGGGTTATGTGGCATTGACAATGTTCTAGTGTCTGGGATGGTGGGTTCACAGGTGTTTTTTGTGTTTTAAAACTTAGGTGTTATACATATTCTTTTGTATTTATCAAACAGTATACAAAACTGTTTTGTTTTTTTTTTTGAGACAGAGTCTCGCTTTGTTGCCCAGGTTAGAGTGAGTGCCATGGCGTCAGCCTAGCTCACAGCAACCTCAAACTCCTGGGCTGGAGCGATCCTTCTGCCTCAGCCTCCCGAGTAGCTGGGACTACAGGCATGTGCCACCATGCCCGGCTAATTTTTTTTTTTTTTATATATATATATCAGTTGGCCAATTAATTTCTTTCTATTTATAGTAGAGACAGGGTCTCACTCTTGCTCAGGCTGGTTTTGAACTCCTGACCTTGAGCAATCCGCCCGCCTCGGCCTCCCAAGAGCTAGGATTACAGGCGTGAGCCACCGCGCCCGGCCTACAAAACTGTTTTTAAATGTTCACTGAATGTACAAATGACTAACGTCCATTACATATTCCCAATTTTTCTTCAAAACCTTACCTCAGCACTCTAGTCCAGACAACAGAGCAAGACTCTGTCTGAAAAAAAAAAAGCTTTCCTCAGAAAGCTTGATGGAAAAAGCTTTGGAAGTAGGCAGATATACTCCACCCACTGACTACTCTATATCTTTTGGCAAATTACTTCACCCCTAAGACTCAGTTCTCTCATCTAAAAAATGACGATTACGTGAGGTAGTACATAGAACCTGCCATGGTGACAAGTTTTACTTTACTAGAGAAAACACATGGAAGCTACCAGACTCTGGTACTCCTTAAAACCATATGCAGAGTCAAAGACTGAGCTGCTTCCAACATCCCTCCATGGCCTTCTCTCTCTTCTACCCTTTCTTCAGGAATCTGAGCCATCTGATATCTAGTGCCCCTGTAGCTACAAACAAGGCACAAGTCAGGCACACATCTCTGAGCAGGTCATGGCAACTGTGGGCAGGCCCAAAGCCCCCACAAATGTCTGTCTGCTGGCCACTCTATAGGGCACTGAGGGAATCTACAGGGGCAGGAATCTACCTAGGCAAGACAACTGGGCACACACATACACAGGCAGTTCTGACTTACATGTTGACTGCTGTCCAGACAGGGTGGTTGATTGGTTAGCTGACTCAAAGGTTTCCGAAAAGGAGATAGGAAACACTCCTGGATCCGAGTCTCACTGCTGGATTTCCGTTTCTTAGGAGTCTAGGAGAGAGAATTGGGAAAGCTGAAGTCCAGAGACCACAAAGTAATGGAAATTACTATTTAAAGTGCTTATGAAGTGCTAAATTCTTCATATGTATTATCATGTATCATCTTCATAGCAACTCTATGATATAAGTTTATTATTGTCCTTATTTAATAGGTAAGAAAACTGGAGCTTAATCTGAGGGGGGCAATGAAAGAGGTAAATGAAGTGAGTCTGTGAAGATCAAATCCACCTGCAGCATGGAATCACAGTGGCTCCAAGGTGTTTGGTTTTTTTTATTTTTTTATTTTTGTTTTTGTTTTTTGCTTCAGTGATAGGTTCTCACTTTGTCGCCCAGGCTGGAGTGCAGTGGCACAGTCATAGCTCACTGCAACCTCAAACTCTTGTGCTCAAGGGATCTTCTTGTCTCAGCCTCCTGAATAGCTAGGACTACAGATGTGACTCAATTTCTTTTTTTGGTAGAGAAAGGGTCTCACTATGTTGCCCAAGCTGGTCTCAAGCAATCCTTCCACCTCAGCCTCCTAAAGCTCTGGGATTACAGGCATGAGCCACCGTACCCAGCCAGCCCCAAATCTTCACTCCAAAAGCTCCAATGAATAGTTGAGCAACCAAATGCTTCCCTCCCTATTTTCCCAAAGGAGGAACAAGAGTACAGCTGTCTTCAACTCCCAAGCCACTGAGACCACTCCCTACTCATTCTACTTCATGGTAGTGAGGTCACTGGCACTGAAAGCATTTTCAGGGGCAACCAGAACTGACAGTACCAAGCATGACTCAGCCACAGAGAATGCTGCCCCAAGTTCAAGTCTGAGACAGGGGCAGTCAATGTGCCTCCCTCACAGGTAGAGGAGCCCACTGCACACCAGCATGGTACAACTACTGAGCAAGCCCCACCAAGCCATCAGGCAAGAGCCCACTTGTACCAGCTTGCCAGGTTATCTGAAGCTCCAATGATCCTATAAGACACACTTGAAACAAATGCCAATTCCCACTCCCCTACATGCCTTTACTCACTGCCTCTGCCCAAAAACTGCCTGTTAGTCCTTTCTTAGCTGATCTCTTCCCTCAAAGCTCTAGTGGCCAAGCCCTTCTTTCCTTTTTTTTTTTTTTCTTTAGAGGCAGGGTCTCTCTGTCATCCCAGCTGTAGTATAATGGTACCATCACAGCTCCCTGCAGCCTCGAACTCCTGGGCTCAAGGGATCCTCTTGCCTCTACCTCCCAAGTAGCTGTGACTACATGCATGCATCACCATGTTGGATAACGTTCTTTAATTTGTTATAAAGAGTTTATGTTGCCTAGGGTGATCTCAAACTCCTGGCATCTAGCGATCCTCCCATTTTGGCCTCCCAAAGTGCTGGGATTATAGACATGAACCACCATGCCTAGCTGTCCCTGCTTCTTGAACTGCTTTCTCTCACTCAGGTACATGCTGCATTGTCCCATATATTTTGGTTTAAATAGCTCCTGCCCACAGCCAGCCCCAGAAAGCCTCCAAGACAGGAAGCAGAGCACAGGGCCCAGTTCAAAGTAGAACACACAGTACTTGAGTATGAGCAAGGATTGAAAGGGACCATCCCTTATATTTAGACCCAAGTGAACTCAGGACTCTAAGGCAGGCCCAGAACACTCTAGTGTTCTGTGACACTGAACAGGTGACAAAGAGCAAAAGAACAGGCTGCTAGTTACTGTTGTGCAGCCCTTTTTTCCCCAAAAGAGTCAAAGAGCCAAACCCAACCTGCTCTTTTGCTTTAGAACACTCTTTTCCACTAGGAAAAGAGTATTAGCTTCTATTGACTACCTTGAGGACAAAGATTTTATTAATTTTGTTCAATACCTGGCACATAGTGAGTACTCATTAAAAGTTTATGGAACATATGAAAGAGCCATCTGGAAATGGCTATGTAACACAAGAAACCAAGTCCAGGTTTCCTTTCTGCCCAAACAGCCCCTCATTCCCACTTTCCCTATCCCTTAGATTACTCACAACTGCTCCAGGCTGCCAGTCTTCATCGTCAGAGGATCTGCCTTCAGGTTTTCTCTTGGCCAGCTGGCTTGGAGCTAAGCTCCGCCTCTGTTAAGGGGAGAATGGGAACTAAGCACCTGCAGGGATTCTGCAGCCGGAGCCCATTAGACCCAGACGCAGGACTACTCCCCGTCTCCCCTAAGTTCACACTTACCATCCTGGGCCCAGGAGCATAAAATGTCAAGTACCCATCAGCCGAAGGTCAAAGGCAAGTAGCAGCTAAGAATGCAGGACCAGGGTCTGATATAGAGGGGGTTACTATACTGTTGAGAGGATGGGCTACTTAAAGAGGATGGGGATAGAGGAGATCCAGCCAGGGGCTGGGATTTGGACCCAAACAGTGAGAGTGCAGGTAGCCAGTTAGCCTAGGCGGCAGAGTGGAGTTGGGAAAAATGGTCCCAGTTGGAGTGAAGGAAGAAGGTAGTTTCGCGAGGGGAGGGGGCTGTAATCAAAGGCTAGGAGAGAGAAACGGGGGCTAAAGTGCGAGGCCTGGGAAGCTCAAGTCTGGAGAAGGGGGAATTTCCCAGCGCTGGATGCAGATGCCAGGCTCGGACGAGGGAGGTCGAGCAGGGATCCAGGCGGGGCCAGTAAAAGACCCAAGTGAGAGGAGAATTCCCAAGAAGGACTGAAAAGAGCGGCAGAGACGGATTGGAGCCCAAGCAGCACCCCCTTTACCCTCCTGGTTCCAAAGCGCGCGTTAACAGCCGCCAAGACTCTCCGACCCGCCAGGCCGGGTCAATCGAACCTCCCGCCGCGCTGCCACTGCATCACCCATTGGCTACGTTCGATGAGTTCAGCGCTCGCGACCCCGGAAGGGGAGGGCCTAGTGCTGAGCCCAATGAGGGGTCTGGGCTCTGGCGCTGGAGAAACGAACCGACTTTCTAGGAGGTGGGACTTGGGTGGAAGGGCGAGGCCTGCAGAACCGTGCTGTGAGGGCCAAGCCGTCCGAGCTGGACGGATCCTGGCCGAGCTAGCGGGGCGGAGCAGGATTAGTGCCTGCGGGTCGGAGTTCTGTTCTGGTCCCTGGGCCTTTGTTCCAGGCCTGCGAGCTATCCTTGCAGAAACTGAAGGGACGATTTGCACTGGACTGCCCAGTGCAAATGGGGAGGAGTGTACCACCGGTCTCCATTTGTAGACAGCTGAGAATTACTGTGTTTCCCCCGAAAATAAGACAGGGTCTTATATTTATTTTTCCTCAAGAAGACAACCTAGGGCTGATTTTCAGGGGATGTGTTATTTTCCCCTCAAAGCCTCAGCTTGCAGCATGCACAGGATGGCCGCGACCACACCTTTCCGGTCACCTCTGGGATAGTAGCTGTCACGCTGGGGCAGATGAGAAGGGCTGCTCCGCCCCTTTACCGCTCTGCAAGGAAATGCGTGGGTTGTGCAGATAGGCTGCATAGCCACGCCCATCACTAGGTCTTATTTTCGGGGAAACATGGTATGAAAGGCAACACAGTATGAAAGGCAACACATTTCTGCGAGTTTGGTCGGGCTTTAGAGGGAATCGCACCTTCTGTGCTGCGGGACATGGAGCGGAAGGTCCCAGGTTCAAGTGAGGCCTCGCTCACCTGGAGGGTGGGGAGAGGCATTCGACCCTGACTGCCATGTAGTGGGCTCTGGCAGTGGGATCCCAGAGAGTACGTGACTTTCACGGTCTGAGTTGTCTTGAAAGAAGCTGCCTTCCTTTCCTAGGCCAAACGCCGTTGGTGGAAGCGTGGTTTTTGGAGTCAGACTTAATCACCCAATCTCTCAAACTTTCAGTTTTTTCATATCTAAAATGACATTAAACTAGTACCTCCCCCACAGGGTTATTCTGAGAAGTAAATTAATGTGTGTATTCGACACAGTGCCATACACAATCTAGGTGCTCACTAATAATGATAAGAGTATACACATAACATTTACCACCAGGCATAAGCTTCTTAGATATAATAATTCATTTAATGTCCACAACTGTGAAGTAGGTTTATTATTATCCCCATGTTATGAATGAGGAAACAGGCTCAGAGAGGCTAGGAACTTGTCCCAAGTTACATACCTACTGAGTATAGCCAGGATTTGAATTTAGGCAAAATCAGGCTTCAAAGTCCTTGTTTTTATCCACCAAGGATAGGGAGGGGCAAAGCCTGGGGTACTTGTTGAGACCTGTAAGGTTTTTCGCTAAGGCGAAAAGACAGAGAGAAAGAGTGGGGGCCAAACCACGTGGCCCCAGAAGGCTCCGCTGTTTGAAGGGGTTGAGGCGTTTTATACCCTTTGGGCCTGGCTAAGGACTTTTAGCAGAAAGAGCTGGGGATTTTAGGAGGGGCTGGAGGTATTTGTGGAATCCAGGAGCGGAAACATTCTTATCCAGGTGGACTTCTGGGTGTGGTTCCTCTCAGCAGGACCTGGCAGTTTTGTCCTTGGAGGGTTTGGTCTCCTGAGCCTTTTCTTTTTTGATCTAGGGAAGGGAGGGGGCCCGCCACCAGCCTTACAAGACCCTCTAAAATTAGGTACATATATTGATATTTATTTAGGATGAGAAAAAAACCACACCACACTCAATTATGGATTTTTGGAGTTTTAAGTCCCTTTCTTCTAAAACCTTTTTAGGCAGTTTATCAGGAATGCTTCATAGAAATGTTTCCCATCACAGTCTTGCTTCTCCCCAGTTAGAACACTGATTACAAATCCCCATGCCCAGTAACTTCCAGCACTCCCAGGGTCTGTGCAGGTGGACTCTGACGCTTACCCTTGGCTTCATAGTAAATCTGCCTTTGATGATAGCTATTATTTGGCAGGTGGACGAAAATAATTTTTTACTTACTCTTTAAATTAAATTTTATTTTAATTCATATGCAATTGTAAGAAATAACAACAGAGATTCTATGTACCCTTTACCTAGGTACATCTTGCAAATCTATAGTGCAATATTACTACCTGGGTAATGACAATAATACAGTCAAAAGTCAAACATTTCCATCACCACAAGGATTCCTCAAGTTACCCTTTTATAGCCAAGCCACCTCTACAGCTTCTTTATCCCTTGGCAATCAATCTTTTTTCCATTTCTATAGTTTTGTCATTTCAAGAATGTTGGCTGGGAGCTGGGAACAGTGTCTCACCCCTGTAATCCTAGCAGTCTGGGAGGCCGAGGCGGGCGGATTGCTCAAGGTCAGGAGTTGGAAACCAGCCTGAGCAAGAGCGAGACCCCGTCTCTACTATAAATAGAAATAAATTAATTGGCCAACTAATATATATAGAAAAAATTAGCCAGGCACAGTGGCACATGCCTGTAGTCCCAGCTACTCGGGAGGCTGAGGCAGCAGGATTGCTTGAGCCCAGGAGTTTGAGGTTGCTGTGAGCTAGGCTGACGCCATGGCACTCACTCTAGCCTGGACATCAAAGTGAGACTCTGTCTCAAAAAAAAAAAAGAATGTTTCCCGGCCCGCGGGACCTTCTGTTACTCTCGGGGGCGAGGGGGACCGTGCCTGAAAGAGATGGGCGAGAGAAAGAAACGAGACCAAGCAAAGGGTTGTCAAGGTCTCCTTTACTTGGATTTTTAGTAGGTTTTATATACAGAAACAAGGAAGTAGAAACAGAAAAATAGAGTGGGGGGGATGATGAGGCTTGGGTGTGGGCTAATCAGCCCCAATCAGCATCCCAATGGCACCGGAAGCTCTTTGTGATGGATCACTCCACCCCAACCTGGCAGGGGGTTGGGAACAATTGCAGGTGGCATGCCCTGGAGCAAGCATGGCATGGAATGCATTCTTCTTGGAACTATAGCTGGGGGGCTGGGTGCTATTTTCGTCTTAGGCTATTTTCCGGGGCCAGGCCTGTGCTAGGACAAGTCATTGGAATGTGAAGGGTCTTAGTCTCAACAAGAATGTTGGCTGGGTGCAGTGGCTCAGGCCTATAACCCTAGCTCTTTGGGTGGCCAAGGCAGAAGGATCATTTGAGCCCAGAAGTTTGAGGTTGCAGTGTGATGATGCCACTGCACTCTAGCCTGGGTGACAGAGCAAGACCCTGTTTCTTTTCTTTTTTTTGTTTTTTTGTTTTGATTTTGAGACAGTCTCACTCTGTTGCCGGGGCTAGAGTGCCATGGCATCAGCCTAGCTCACGGCAACCTCAAACTCCTGGGCTCAAGCAATCCTTCTGCCTCAGCCTCCTGAGTTGCTGGAACTACAGGCATGCACCACCATGCCCGGCTAATTTTTTCTATATATATTTTTAGTTGGCCAATTAATTTCTTTCTATTTTTTTTAGTAGAAATGGGGGGGGGTCTCACTCTTGCTCAGGCTAGTTTCGAACTCCTGACCTTGAGCAATCTGCCCGCCCGCCCGGGCCTCCCAGAGTGCTACAATTACAGGCATGAGCCACCATACCTGGCCAAGACCCTGTTTCTGATAATAATAATAATGTTACATAGGGCTGAGCATGATGACCTATGTAATACCAGTGCTTTGGGAGGCCAAGGCAGGAGGATCACTTGAGGCCAGATGTCTGAAACAAGCCCGGGCACCATAGCCAGACCCTGTCTCTACTAAAAAATTTTAAAATAAGCCAGGTGTGGTGACATTAGCCTACAGTCCTACCTAATGGGGAGGCTGAGACAGGAGGATCCCTGGAGCCCAGGAGTTTGAGGAACCCAGGAGTTCAAGGTTACAATAAGCTATGATTGTGCTACTGTACACCAGCCTGGGTGACAGGAAGACACCTTGTCTCAAAAAAGAAAAAAAGGCTGGACACGGTGGCTCACACTTGTAATCCTAGCACTCTGGGAGGCCGAGGCGGGTGGATTGCTTGAGGTCAGGAGTTCAAAACCAGCCTGAGCAAGAGCAAGACCCCCGTCTCTACTATAAATAGAAACAAATTAATTGGCCAGCTAATATATATAGAAAAAATTAGCCAGGCATGGTGGTGCATGCCTGTAGTCCCAGCTATTCGGGAGGCTGAGGCAGTAGGATTGCTTGAGCCCAGGAGTTTGAGGTTGCTGTGAGCTAGGCTGATGTGGCACTTACTCTAGCCTGGGCAACAAAGTGAGACTCTGTCTCAAAAAAAAAAAGAATGTTATATAAATGTTATCATATAGTATGTAACTTTGTTAAATTGGCTTTTTTCACTCAGCATAATTCTCCAGAGGTTCATCTAGATTATTGTGTATCATTATGTCTCTTTTTATTGCTGAGTAATATTCTGTGGTATAGATGTACCTCCGTTTATTTAACCATTCACGTGTTGAAGAACATCTAGGTTGTTTTCAGTGTTAGCTATTATGAATAAAACTACTATGAATATCCATGTGAAGATTTTTATGGGAACATAAGTTTTCATTTCTCTGGGATGAATGCCAGCAGTGCAATTGCTGGGTTCTATGGTAGTTACATGTTACATTTTAAGAAATCAAATTGTTTCCCAGAGTAGCTATATCATTTTACATTCCCATCAGTACCATTTGTTGAAAAGGCTATCTTTCCTCCATTGATGTGCTTTTGCACCCTTTTCAGAAATCAACTGGGCATATTTTTGTGGTTATATTTCTAGGATCTCTATTCTGTTCCATTGATCTCTGTGTCTAATATTCCACCGATACCACTTGATTACTGTTGGTATATAATGTCTTGAAATTGGGTAGACTGATTCCTTTCATTTTCTTTTTCTTTCTTTTTTTTCTGAGACAAAGGTATACTCTGTCACCCCAGCTAGAGTGCAGTGGCATCATCATAGCTCCCTGCAACCTCAAATTCCTAGGCTCAAGTAATTCTCCATCCTTAGCCTCCCGAGTAGCTGGGACTATAGGTGTGTGCCATCACACCTGGCTAATTTTCCCAGTAAAGACAGGGTCATGTTGTTATTCAGGCTGAATTCAAACTCCTGAACTCAAGTTATCCTCTTGCCTCCCAGAATGCTAGGATTACAGGTGTAAGCCAGTGCACCCAGACTTATTGTTCTTTTTTAAAGTTATTTTAGCTATTCTAGGTTTTTTTGTCCTTCCATATACATTTGAGAATAATCTTATTTATATTTACAAAAAAAACTCACTAGGATTTTGATAAGAATTTCATTAAAATTGGATATGGAGAGGATATAGACCATTCATCCAGGTAGGCCATATTCTAGGCCATAAAACAAGTTTCAGTAAATTTTGAAACATTAACAGCTCACAGAATATATTCTCTGAAAAATTTTGAACCATAGTTATATGTCAAAATCAAAAATAAATAAGGCCGGGCGCTATGGCTCACGCCTGTAATCCTAGCTCTTGGGAGGCCGAGGCGGGCGGATTGCTCAAGGTCAGGAGTTCGAAACCAGCCTGAGCAAGAGCGAGACCCCGTCTCTACTATAAATAGAAAGAAATTAATTGGCCAACTGATATATATATAAAAAATTAGCCGGGCATGGTGGCGCATGCCTGTAGTCCCAGCTACCCGGGAGGCTGAGGCAGAAGGATCACTCGAGCCCAGAAGTTTGAGGTTGCTGTGAGCTAGCCTGACGCCACAGCACTCACTCTAGCCTGGGCAACAAAGCGAGACTCTGTCTCAAAAAAAAATAAATAAATAAATGAATAAATAAATAAATACAAATTAAAAAGAATATATTCTGGCAGGGCGTGGTGGCTCACACCTGTAATCCTAGCACTCTGGGAGGCCAAGGCGGGCGGATTGCGAGGTCAGGAGTTCGAAACCAGCCTGAGCAAGAGCAAGATTGCGTCTCTACTATAAATAGAAAGAAATTAATTGGCCAACTAAAATATATAGAAAAAATTAGCCAGGCATGGTGGCGCATGCTTGTAGTCCCAGCTACTCGGGAGGCTGAGGCAGGAGGATTACTTGAGCCCAGGAGTTTGAAGTTGCTGTGAGCTAGGCTGATGCCATGGCACTCACTTTAGCCTGGGCAACAAAGTGAGACTCTGTCTCAAAAAAAAAAAAAAAAAAGAGACTCAAGAAAAGAAAATGTGAAACTAGAAACACAGACATTGTAAATAAAAAGAGCACAAACTTACCAACATGCAAGATCTCAGAGAATACTGTTCCCAAGCTGCTTCCTGAGGAATCTAGGAGAGCATGAGCTTCTGCCAACCAAAATAAGTAGAATGCCTGAAGGACTGGAGGTTAGTATTAAATATTATACAAGGTTACTTGTGGAACTAAAACTACATAAAGGCTAAGGGGGAGCGAGTATGGTATATAGTGATGTAATATATGCCCAGACAATTTAGATTTACTATAAAAAAATTTTAATGAGGTAGAGAATGGGAAGTGTCTTAGCAAAATACTTTTTAAACCTTTTCAGTGATCATATTGGTGGTAGTGTTAATATTGTTATTCTAAGAGTGCTTTGTGTATAGTATAAAATAAATGACCAATTATGGAATATTCTAATTCTATCATCTCCTGTGTCCTTGAAAACTAGGATTCTTGGTATGGAAGAAAGGAGCTAGAGAAGAAAGAAGCCAGGAGCCAACTTTGTCTTTTTTGTTTTTTTCTTTCTTTCTTCTTTTATATTATACCTCTAATCAACAGAGTCCACAGCAGCCAACTTTGATGAGATTCCACTGGCCAAAGTTGAGGCAGTTGGCACTTAATAATGATACTATTTCTGATGAATTGAAACCCATAAAAAGTATATAAACCCATAAACTCATACTATTTTTTAACTGGTCAACTTTGGAAGATGATAGGGATTCAATTCATTATTTTGAAAACTGGTGGAAAAAGAATGAATCAAACATTTACTCTGGCTTTCCTATGTGAATTATGCCACTCAAAAAACAAGTAGTAGATGAGAGGAAATTTCTCTTTATGTTTCAACTAATCAATAAAATGAAATTATAGAAATAAAGGCACCATTTTGCAATCCCCAATGAATTAATAGATACAGGCAACACTTGGGAAAAAATCATAAACATAGAAACAACTAGATTTATATGCCTCCTATAATCTTGCCAAGGGAATCAAATCTGAGTCTGATTCAGCCTCTAGCTCTGGCTACCAATTCGTAGGAAATAATGAGCAAACAGGAACATCTAGAACTGCATCATGAGTATGTAATCAGCAAAATCCAGACTGTGGTAAACTCTATAAGTTGACATAGGAAAATGACTCCCAATGCTGGAAGCCACTTGAAGTCCAAGTGGGTCCTTGGCTTCAAGCAAGAATTCATGAGTGAGCCAATAAAATAAAATGAAAGCAAGATTTATTCAGAAACTATAGAAAATTAGAAAGTATAGCCAGGCACAGTGGCTCACACCTGTGATCCTAGTACTCTGGGAGGCTGAGGTGGGCAGACTGGCAGATTGCTTGGGGTAAGGAGTTGGAGACCAGCCTGAACAAGAGTGAGACCCTATCTCTATTAAAAACAAAAACATTAGCTGGGCTCCGTGGTGTGCATCTGTAGTCCCAGCTACTTGGGAGGCTGAGGCAGCAGGATTGCTTGAGCCCAGGAGTTTGAGGCTGCAGTGAGCTACGATGACACCATTGTACTCTACCCAGGGTAGACTCTATCTCAAAATAAATAAATAAATAAAAGTTAAAGTCTACTTCACAGACAGAGCAGAGCAATTCTCCCTGCAAGAAGAGAATCAGCCCCCTGCAGAAACTATAGAACATCTACTCCACCAAGTAGATCTGCCCCTCTCCCCTCCCCAGAAGAGAACAGCCTATTGCAGAGAAGGAGGAGACTTGTGTAGAGGAAAATCAGCTTCCTGGTTCCTGTTGCCTTTCTATTGAAGCAACAGGCTAAACAAGGGGAGGAATATTCATGGTAGGCGTGGTGTTTCTCCACCATTTTGGTTCTAACTGGTTGGAAATTGCTTTGCTTCCATCCTGTTTTGATAGGGCAATTTGAAACTTTGGAGACTTCCTGACTCAGTTAGGCAATGTCTGCAGCAACGCCCAAAGCAATGCCCAAGACATCACTTGTGCAATGCCATACCCAAAGCAGTACCTGCCAGTTCCCTGTCTCAAAATGGCCCAGAATCTTCAACAAATAAATTGTAAGGAATTAAGAAAAGGATTGTAAGGTTTTTCGACGGCTGCAAAAAGAAAAGACAGGCCGGGCGCAGTGGCTCACGCCTGTAATCCTAGCACTTTGGGAGGCCGAGGCGGGCAGATTGCTCGAGGTCAGGAGTTCAAGACCAGCCTGAGTAAGAGCGAGACCCCGTCTCTACTATAAATAGAAAGAAATTAATTGGCCAACTAATATATATAGAAAAAATTAGCCGGGCATGGTGGCACATGCCTGTAGTCCCAGCTACTCGGGAGGCTGAGACAGGAGGATTGCTTGAGCCCAGGAGTTTGAGGTTGCTGTGAGCTAGGCTGACGCCATGGCACTCACTCTAGCCTGGGCAACAAAGTGAGACTTTCTCTCAAAAAAAAAAAAAGAAAAGACAGACAGAGAGAAAGAGTGGGGGCCAAACCATCTGGCTTTATTATACACTCCTGGACGACGTTCTGGGGCCCCAAGAGAGGGGGGCCCCAGAAGTCGCCTGCGTTTGGAGGGGCTGAGGCCTTTTATGTCCTTTGGGCCTGGCTAGGGACTTTTGGCGGGAAGAGCTGGGGATTTTCCATTGTGACCTTGGGTGGTCACTGAGAAACCGGGACTAGAGGTATTTGTGGAATCCAGGAGCCAAAATGTTCTTATCCAGGTGCACATCTGGGTGTGGATCCTCTCAGCTGGGGCTGGCAGTTTTGTCCTTGGCAGGTCTGATCTCATGAGCCTTTTCTTTTTGATCTACGGAGACGAGGGGGCCCGCCACCAGCCTTACAAGGATGAAAACAGAACTGTATAAAGAGACTTAAAGACACATCAATTGCTTTTATTTTTTTTTTTTTGAGACAGACTCTCACTTTGTTGCCCAGGCTAGAGTGAGTGCCGTGGCGTCAGCCTAGCTCACAGCAACCTCAAACTCCTGGGCTCAAGCAATCCTCCTGCCTCAGCCTCCCAAGTAGCTGGGATTACAGGCATGTGCCACCATGCCCGGCTAATTTTTTGTATATATATTAGTTGGCCAATTAATTTGTTTCTATTTATAGTAGAGACGGGGTCTCGCTCTTGCTCAGGGTGGTTTCGAACTCCTGACCTTGAGCAATCCACCCGCCTCGGCCTCCCAGAGTGCTAGGATTACAGGCGTGAGCCACTGTGCCCAGCCCAATTGCTTTTAAATGGATAAAACTAAAGCTACAGGCCAGGCCTATAATCCTAACTTTCTGGGAGGCTGACGTGGGAGGATGGCTTGAGGTCAGGAGTTCGAGACCAGCCAATCTACTAAAAAGAAAAAAAATAGAAAAATGAGCTGGGCTGAGGTTCCTGTACCACCAGCTACTCGAGAGGTTGAGGTGGCAGGATCACCTGAGCCCAGGCATTCAAGGATGCAGCGAGCTATGATGGAGCCATTGCACTCCAGCCTAGGCAACACAGGGAGACCCTGTGTCTAACAACAGCAAAAAAAGAAATGATAAATGTTTGAGATGATGAATCCACCAATTACCCTGATCTGATCACTCATATTATATGTATCGGAACATCACTATGTACCCCATGAATAGGTACAATTATTTGTCAGTTAAAAAGAATAAAATGAAAACAACTTTTTAAAAAAGTTTATTGGAAAATTGAATATCAACTATATTATATTAAGAAATTATTAAATTTTTAGGTACAATAATGGCAATAAAAGTTTTTCTCTTTATAGACACATACTAAAACATTTACAGATCAATTGGTATGATATTTGGTCTTACTGGAAAATAATCTTGGTTAGCTGAGAGTAGTTGAAGGAATAAATGAACCAAGACTGGCCATGAGTTGGTAAGTATCAGAGCTGGGTGATAGGTACCTGGGAATTCATTACACTATTTTTTTTTTTTTTTGAGACAGAGTCTTGCTTTGTTGCCCTGGTTAGAGTGAATGCTGTGCCGTCAGCCTAGCTCACAGCAACCTCAAACTCCTGGGCTCAAGCAATCCTCCTGCCTCAGCCTCCCAAGTAGCTGGGACTACAGGCATGTGCCACCATGCCCGGCTAATTTTTTCTATATATATTAGTTGGCCAATTAATTTCTTTCTATTTATAGTAGAGACGGGGTCTCGCTCTTGCTCAGGCTGGTTTCATACTCCTGACCTTGAGCAATCCGCCCACTCGGCCTCCCAGAGTGGTAGGATTACAGGCGTGAGCCATGGCGCCGGGCCTTTCATTACACTATTTTCTCTACTTTTGTAAATGTTTAATATTTTCTATTATGTAAAGCAAAAATAACTGCGAATTATTAAAATACATTAAATATATAAGAACTACAGGTCCATAGCAACAACTTTAAAAGAGAGTGAAACAAAACCAAACCATTCAACACCATTAGAAGTTGCTAGGATACCAACTACTTAGAAAATGATAAGTAAAGGAAGAGATTCAAGCATTTATCTTGCCATTCTGGTATGAACTTTATTTCAGGGTAACCAAATAGTCTCAGAGAATGTGAAAAAGGTTTTCTGTGCAGAATTAGAGCTAATAAATGAAGAAAAAATAATAGCCTTAGAAAAATCACCACTTTGTAATTGCTAGTTATAAATAATTCATGGAACCATCATCAATAGATAGTAAAACAAGTAGTTGAAAAGTTGACAGGAAACTTTATGACGCAGGGATCAGGCTATCTGACAACAGAAGGAGCCTGGGACCTGAAGTGGAAGCTGTCCAACCAGGAACATCTGTGCTGTGTGGAATAAGTGAAAAATAAATCTTTATTGTTTTAAATCACTGAAATATGGAGGCAATTCATTACAGAGCTTAGCTTACCATGAAAGTATACCATCTATATATATTATAAGACATAAGCACATCATTATATATATTTTCAAAGATACATACACATCCAAACATACCATGAAACATTTGAATGTGTGCCAATGTCAGGGAGAGGAGTGAGAATGGGGAATCAGGCATCAAAAGAAGAAAATAAAGCAAGAAAGGGGACTAGTGTCAGCTGGTGATGAGAATTCACTACACTTGAGCAGCATGGTTTAATTATTAAGAAATAAAAACAATAATTTAAAGAGAAGACAACTAATCGACCCTTTCCAGAGAGAACCCAGGCTAGTTCACCAGGAGTGTAATTATCTTAAGCCTTGAGGAGCATAGAATGGTCCCAGAGAGGATGCAGTGTTGACGACAGAGCCTGCTGGAATCCTCCACTCTGGTCACCAGGAGGGTCTCAGGCCTAAAAAGGTTCCTAAACTGAGAATTTCTCCCAGACCTCATCTTCACCCTCAGCTCTCCCTGGTGGTGATGGCTGGTGCAGGAGGTGCAGACATGGGGCCTGGACCCGCCACGTCCCCCTTGGCACAACTTCTCACTCCAGGGTGAGGGAGGTTGGACAAAACACAGAGGTTCATTCTGGGCGTGGGTGCATCCTGCCACCCTCCATCTCTGCCTGAGGCAAGCTAAATAATAGCCCTATCCCAAAAGATGTCCACTTCCTAATCCCCAGAAGCTATGAATTTTTTTTATAGAGATGGGGTCTCGCTACGTTGCCCAGGCTGGTCTCAAACTCCTGTGCTCAAGCCATCCTCCAGCCTCCACCTCTGGGACTACAGGCAGGTGCCACCATGCCCAGCTTAACCTGTGAATATTTTATCTTAAATGGCAAAAGTGACTTTGAAGATATGATTAAATCAAGGATCTTGAGATGGAAAGATGATCATGATGGATTGTCCCAGTGAACCCCATGTAATCCTTACAAGAGAGAGACAGGAGAATTAGAGAGATGTAGGGATGGAGACAGAGGTCAGAGAGAAGAGAAGGTGTTATGCTGTCGGCTTTGAAGATGAAGGAAAGAGCCATGAACCAAACAGTGCAAGCAGCTTCTAGAAGCTGGAAAAGGCAAGGAAAGATTCTCCCTTAGATCCTCCAGAGGGAATGTAGGCCTGTCAACACTTTGACTAGTCCAGTGAAACTGATTTTGGATTTCTGACCCCCTGAACTGTAAGATATGAAATTTGTGGTTGTTACAGCAGCAACAGGAAACTAATGCCCTGCCCCTGCTGCTGGGCAGCACTCACTAACCTGTTCTACTAGCAAAGTAAGGTCTATGTGAATACGGGGTGAAGGGGAGGATCAGAGAAGACCTCCTGGAAGTCCCTACAGTAAAAGTGAGCTCACTCATTACCTGTCTGACAATAGGCTGTTAACAATGCATTTGTTTTTTTGTTTGTTTGTTTAAGACAGAGTCTCGCTCTGTTGCCCGGGGCTAGAGTGCCGACCTTACAGCAACCTCAAACTCCTGGGCTCAAGCAATCCTGCTGCCTCAGCCTCCCGAGTAAGCTGGGACTACAGGCATGCACCACCATGCCTGGCTAATTTTTCCATATGTTTTTTTTTTTTTTTTTTTTTTTTTTTGAGACAGAGTCTCGCTTTGTTGCCCAGGCTAGAGTGAGTGCCATGGCGTCCTAGCTCACAGCAACCTCAAACTCCTGGGCTCGAGTGATCCTTCTGCCTCAGCCTCCCGGGTAGCTGGGACTACAGGCATGCGCCACCATGCCCAGCTAATTTTTTATATATATATCAGTTGGCCAATTAATTTCTTTCTATTTATAGTAGAGACGGGGTCTCGCTCTTGCTCAGGCTGGTTTTGAACTCCTGACCTTGAGCAATCCGCCCGCCTCGGCCTCCCAAGAGCTAGGATTACAGGCGTGAGCCACAGCGCCCGGCCTCCATATGTTTTTAGTTGTCCAGTTAATTTCTTTTCTATTTTGTAGTAGAGATGGGGTCTCGCTCTTTCTCCGGCTGGTCTCGAACTCCTGACCTTGAGCAATCCTCCTGCCTCAGCCTCCCAGAGTGCTAGGATTTCAGGCCTGAGACATCATGCCCAGCCAATGCATTGTTTTGTTTTTTTTCTTTTTCTTTTCCCTTTTTTTTTGAGATAGAGTCTCGCTTTGTTGCCCAGGCTAGAGTGAGTGCCATGGCGTCAGCCTAGCTCACAGCAACCTCAAACTCCTGGGCTCAGGCAATCCTTCTGCCTCAACCTCCCAAATAGCTGGGACTACAGGCATGCACCACCATGCCCAGCTAATTTTTCTACATATATTAGTTGGCCGCCAATGCATTGTTTATAGGATTGCTAAGAATTAAAAATGTTTTGTACCCTAAAATCAAAGTCTGGGAAAAAAAAAAAAAGAAAAAAAAATGTTTTAGATTACCTAATTGAAATATATATGACCAACTTTTATTTTTAAGACACATCTCCTTGTGGGTGACTCCATGCATCGAACAAGAGTCAATGAACAGCCAGTGCATGTCTAGCACCATACACACAACGAGTTTGTTTCCATTACAACACCCAAGCATTTCTCACTGAACCTGCCACTGAGCTTCCAGTTAGCTCAGTGCTCAACTTCACCCCTATCGTCAATGCAGGCCCTTACACCTGCCCACTCTCATGACCTTGTGTCCCCTTGATGGGCTCATCCCAGCCAGCGCCACCCCTTACTCTCCCAGGCGCTGCTTCTGCAGCTGCCACGAGCAGTCTCATCTCGGCCTTCACCCTGAGCCCTGACAAAAGCCCCCAGTGCACTTGGAGGGCAGTGTGCTCCCTCTGATCATGTTTTCTACATCCTGTTTTCATCTCATTCTCTCTTGTCTCTCTGCATCTCTCCCTTTTTGTCCCTTCTCCTTCTTTAAGCCCCTACCTATAACCCAGCAAAAAGTCTAAGCTAACAGAAGAACTGAGCCCCAACCAGCCAATCTAGAGGCAGGTGGGAGGAACCAAGGATGCGGGTTTATTGGATTTCTCTAGTAGTGAACTGGAGCCTACGCTATTCAGACAGGATGCCCAGACCCACCTGGACTACCCAGGCAGCCTCACTCACCCCACCTCTCTAGCCCCTCAACACTCTCAGGTACCTAAACTGACCTGTAATTCACTGACCCATGGAGCCCCCGCCCCTGCCACCTCTGCAAGATCTGAATTTCCTAATTTCACAGTTCCCCAACCCTGCTTCCACTGCTAACCTCCAGGTCTGAAATGCTGAGCTCTGCTCCCTTGATGCCTAGACCTACTAGCCCTCCTTCCCAGAAAAAATGGTCGAGGATTGATTTTCCTCCTATCTGCAGTACAGACTATGCACCCTACACCTAGTCCAGGCCCAGAGTTCTCTTTCCTCAGAGCCTGTAACTCTTTCTCTAAAGACTGAGCTGCCTCTTTAGGGAGTGCTGAGAGCTCAAACATTACAATGGGGGAAAATTGCTTTCAGTCCCTTTGGGCTTTGGTGGTGTTGGCCGGGAACAGTCTGGCCAAATGATGCTGTGGGCATGTAGGCAGGCAATCTGAGTTCTCTAACCCGGGCATTGCCACAGATTTCTAATGGGTGAGATTAGGCAACTCTATGCCCTTTCTAGACCTGTCTCACTAACCTTCTGTGCGCTGAGGGGGCTGGTCTTCTGGAAGGCTATATATAATATTATCTGATTTTGGAGGTTCCACAAAGCAACCCCGGCAATGGTGCATAATGGCCACAAGGGGGCGGGCAACTTCTTCAGCTCAGAAGTTTGCAGCCTAAAGGGAAAAAGTGAGCAGCTGGCATGGTGGTACACACCTCTGGTCCCAGCTCCTCAGGAGGCTGAAGTGGGAGGATCACTTGAGCCCAGGAGTGCCACTGCACTCCAGACTGGGCAACACAACAAGACCCCATCTCTAAAAAAAGAAAAAGTGGGCCTCAAACAGGAATACTATATAATGGTTTCCAAGAGGAAAGGTAGTTACCCAAGGGCACACCACGAAATGGCAACAGTAGGGACTGGAATAGGGTATTCGAATCCCCAGTCTCAGGGGAAGTCAGGAACTCCCAGACCATGAGAAATGGTAAGTACAAGTCTTGTGGGCAGCATGGAAGAGGCTGAGAATATACTTGGAGATTTCAATCATTTGAGGGTCTGGGAAAGGGAAAGAGGGTCTTTGGGGCGGGGCCATGACTGCATGTATTGCTCCAGAAGGACTGGGTGGGAGTTGCAAAACAAGACTTGAAGAGTTTAGAGGAAGCAGACATGATCAGCTAGCTTCCTTCCCTTCCCCAACATAGAATGAAAAGTAGGGGAATAGCAAGAGTTATTCCAGGATTTGGGGAAGACTCCAACAATGCAGGAGGACACAGTTAACAGCCAAAGATCATCTGACATCCTTTTTCCTCCTTTTTTCCTCCACTCATCTAGTTTCAGGGCCCAGGAATGACAAGGACTAACATATGGAGCAATTACCTGGGTTTAAAGGATTAATTTCCAAGAATTCATTCCCTGACATTAGCCACAGCCCTTGTCCCATGCTCTGGACCTGTCCTCTCTCTGAGCCCCAGGTTGGCAGCTTCCCTGAATTCCTTCCCTGATGCCATTCAGTAGGGCCCTGGGACCCAGGCCCAGAGCCAATACCCTGCTCCCTCCTCAGTTCCTAGGAGTCAAGGGCTTGCTCTAAGAAGGAAGGAAAGAGGCCTTTCCCCTGTTCCCTCCCCCTTCCCCTAGGATGGGACCCAGAAACCAAAGAGCCTTTGTCTTGCCCTGCCACGCCCCCACATTGTAGCCCAGACAAGGGGATTCCTTGTATCCCAACCTCAGGCGGGCATCCTTGTGACCAAATGGTGGAAGGCCGGTGACAGCATGGGGGAAGGGTAGTCACAAAGTCAAAGAAGACACCACCCCCATCCAAGATTCCAAGATTCTGGTATAACCCCAGAGCTCTAAGACCCAGAGCTTCTCCTTCCCTGGCTCCCATTAACAGTAGAGACTCATCTACATATAAAAGGCCCAAGGCCCAAAGAGGAAACTGAGAAGGTGTGGAGACACAGAGGCTGGCCTGCTGGCAGGCAGACTTGCAGCCAGAGCACAGGAATGGGGGCATCCCAGGTGTTGGGCAAGGCAGGCGGCCAAACAGACCTGAGAGCCCTAAGTGGAGGCCCCTGACAGTTTCTCTAACACTATGGGGACAGGAGTGCTGGCATCAGAGATGTGGCCACAGAGGAAGTGAGATCTCCTAGGATAAAATGAGAATAGACCCTTTAAAAAGTAAGAACCTTCTGAAAAGCAGCACAAATATCTGACAGTGAGAAACTTTCCTGCCAGGAGGGGTGATATGTTCCCACTAGAAGTAATGGTTTGGACAATAAATGGCACAATCTCACTTAGCAGCAAGGGCTCAGGCACCTTCATACTGACCTATCACCATCCAAGGACGGGTACAGAGGAAGGGCTAGGGCCGTCCTAGCTGGAAATGACATCACTCAGCAGACTGGAAGGGGTAGGCCCACCAACCCCAAAGGCCTCTGGGAGGGCCAATCCATTGAGGGTTGGCCCTGAATGTCCATGTCCCTCGTCAATCCTCCATCTTGGCCAAGAGCGGTGGGCCAAGGTTCCTAGACTTTGGGTGAGGTAATTACACTCCCACATCTTCCGTGATCTCCTGAGGGGTCCTAAATTCCTTTATTATTACTTAGTGGCTGGGGAGGAGGAGGGGGGAGCTATTGTCACACTAGGAGCCATAGGCCAATCCTCTAGAGTCAATATCTCTATAGAAATAGCTCAAAGGACCCAATAATTGAGGGATAAAGGCTGAGATTCCCTAGGGACCAGAGGGCGATCAGCCAGGTTTCCATGGTAACTAATTTCAGTGTAGCTTCTTCCCGTCCTAGGTTGAGGGAGCATAAATTTTGAGGGCGACAAGGGCTAAGAGATGAAAGAGCCACAGGAATACAAAAGGGTGGAAAAGTTGTTACAAGAAGGTCACATCATCCTGGCATGGCTCCCAGTACCAGTGAGCCTCGAATCCCAGATTGGCACTCTCGTCCTCTGGTGACTCAGGTGGTCCACCTTGGAGCCCCTCCCCTGGGGGCTTCCACATAGCCCTGAAGCTCCCTAGCCTGGTGGCCGTCAGGTCCACCTCAGTCCTGCCCCTTTCCCCACCAGGTGTAGCCTTTGCCCAGTCCACCTCGGGACGGGGAGCCCCAGGGGGGGCCTGTTCATCCAGCTCACTGGGGACCACCGTGTCCAGAAAGCTGCCAAGAGAGACACTGTCCAGCCGGTCGGTGCAGCTGGTGTCTGGCAGGCTGTCCCAGCTGCCTCGCCTTGAGCGGCCGGGGCTCCCGCCGGTCAGGCTATACTGGCTGCTGGTGAGGCTGCTACAATGGCTGGTCAACGTCCCCCGCTCCTCCAACAGCCAGCGCACGGCCTCGATGCCCTCGTTCAAGGTCACCAGCTGCTGCAGGATCTTCACATCGATGGCTCGCAGGTAAGCCTGGGGGAGTGGGAGAAGGAATTAGTCCCAGGTTTCCAGGTCGTGGGTTTCCCCAGTGTTTTCCAGACGCCCCGACCTTGTGGTCCAGTAAATTATGCTTTGCTTTCAAGAAGCACAGAAAGGTAATGGTTTGGAGTGTGGGCTTTAGAAGTAGACAGACTGCTGTTTCAAATTTCTTATCTTCTTTCAGCCTCAGTTTCCTTGTTTGTAAAACAGCGCTAAATCACTTACCTCACAGAGTGGCTGTGAGGACTTTAAAATGCTGTCTATTAAGTACTCAGCAAAGTGCCTGGCACAGAGTAAGGTCTCAGTAAATGTTAAGTATTAAAATCTGATCCCATTAAGCTTTGAATTTCCTATTTAGGGTATTAACTATTGAAGCCATCCAGATTCCCCAGAAAGTCTTTGAAACAGCCAAAGAATAGCCAGATAGGGTGTTGATTGGGCCAAAGGTGGCAGGAGCTGGGGAATAATGAGGGACCTAACCTGGTTTCCTAGTCCCTTCAGTGTTTCAGTAGCAGCTGCTGGGAGAGGAAAGGATTGGCCATAACTTAGAAGGCTCAGAATCCCACTGGCTGAGCATTCAGGGCTTCCCTCCACTGCACACTGGAAGTATTAGTTTGACTTACTGGGTAATCTCCAGGGTCCCTTGCAGCTCAATGCATTGAGTTCCCTTTTCCAAGTACAAGTCTGAACCTGTCCCTGCCCTGCTCAAGAGACTTTAGGGGCTCTGTACTTCTCTTAGAGAGCATGGAATCCTAACCACTAGACCACCAAGGAACTCTGCCCTGCTGTTAGAGAACAAAATCCATACCCTTTAGCAGTGGGCATTCAAAAGCCTGTCACAATATGGCTCTTGCCCATCTCTCTAGCTTCACCTCTAGAACACTTCCGTAAGAACTCAAGGTTCCACCACAAATTACTTTTTAAAATTAGTTTTAGTTTTATGTTTAATAAAAGTAACAGATGCACACACATTAAAGAGACAAATAGTTCTACGACATGAACATGAGCAGTTCCCCCTTCCTAGTTCTAAATCCTACTTCCAAGAGACAGCTATTATTTTTTAGCTGTTTATTTTGGTATCTACCTCCTAATCTCCAAATGACATTCTTACATTGCTACTTCTTGATATTTAGGTTTTAGGCATTTTTCTATTGACTTCCCACACTACAGAAGGTTAAGGATTTAACTTTCATGCCACTCCCCACTCCTCTGCTGTACAGATGCCTTTCCCACCTTCCATCCTCCCAACAGGCAATAAAAGTATTCAGTGTTTACCTTATTAGAATTTGGAAATGCCATTCACAGCTAAGCCATATAGTTTACTACAGTTACTTTTGATTTCTGTAAACTTCCTGTGTTCCTTAGAATTATTATTATTTTGCTTAGTTTGCTATGTAGTTATCAGTAAGTTATCCTCTAACTCTCCCCACTTTTTTTTTTTTTTTTTGAGACAGAGTCTTGCTTTGTTGCCCAGGCTAGAGTGAGTGCCGTGGCGTCAGCCTAGCTCACAGCAACCTCAAACTCCTGGGCTCCAGTGATCCTTCTGCCTCAGCCTCCCGGGTAGCTGGGACTACAGGCATGCGCCACCATGCCCGGCTAATTTTTTTATATATATATCAGTTGGCCAATTAATTTCTTTCTATTTATAGTAGAGACGGGGTCTCGCTCTTGCTCAGGCTGGTTTTGAACTCCTGACCTTGAGCAATCCGCCCGCCTCGGCCTCCCAAGAGCTAGGATTACAGGCGTGAGCCACAGCGCCCGGCCCTCTCCCCACTTTTGTCTGAACTTCCCTCTCAAGTCTTTCAGACACAGTACATGTTCTATCTACTCCATCTTCTTAGAGCCATCTCATAAGGAATCTTCTGATCTGCTCCAATCTGTCTCTGCTGGGATTGTCCTCCAGTGATTTCCCTTTATTCTCTTCTTGGGAATTTCTTTGCCTCTTTTCTGAGCTGAATCTCATGTTTCTTCTTCTTTCTTGATTCACCCCTTCATTTGGGTGGGTGGCACTCTCCCTCCAGTAGTATCCTGAGAAAGTCTGCATAAGAGGTAAATTTGTCGAAGCTCTGTGTGTTTTTAAATATTCCCTCCTAACACTATTGATAGTTTGGCTGGGTATAGAATTCTAGGTTGAAAATGTTTCCCCAGAATTTAAGACATGTTCCATTGTCTTTTTTTTTTTTTTTTTTTTTTTTTGAGACAGAGTCTCGCTTTGTTGCCCAGGCTAGAGTGAGTGCCGTGGCATCAGCCTAGCTCTCAGCAACCTCAAACTCCTGGGCTCAAGCAATCCTCCTGCCTCAGCCTCCCGAGTAGCTGGGACTACAGGCATGCACTACCATGCCTGGCTAATTTTTTTTTTCTATATATATTAGTTGGCCAATTAATTTCTTTCTATTTATAGTAGAGACGGGGTCTCGCTCTTGCTCAGGGTGGTTTTGAACTCCTGACCTTGAGCAATCCACCCGCCTCGGCCTCCCAGAGTGCTAGGATTACAGGCGTGAGCCACCACGCCTGGCCTGTTCCATTGTCTTTTAATTTTCAGTGTTACATTTTAAAAGTATGATGTTATTCATATTCCTGACCCCTTATATATGACACTTTTCTCATTCTTATTGGAAGTTTTAGCATTTTCTCTCTCTTCCCAGTGTTCTAAGTTTTCACAGAAATTTGCCATGGTATAGGTCTATTTTCATCCATTGAGTTAGCCACTCGATGGGCCCTTTCAATCTGGAAACTTATGTCCATCAGTTCTGGGGAGAATTTCTTTAATTATTTCTTTATTATTTATCCTCCAATATTTTTCTATTCTTTCTGGGAATTCTATTATTTGGATGGAGGATGTCCTGGACTAATCCTCCATTTTTTTTCTCTCATCCATCTTTCTATTTTTTTATTTTTTTGGAGACAGAGTCTCACTTTGTAGCACTCTGGGTTAGAGTGCTATTGGGTCATTGTAGCTCATAGCAACCTCAAACTCCTGGGCTCAAGGGATCCTCCTGCCTCAGCCTCCCAAGTAGTTGGGACTATAGGCATGCACCACCATGCCCAGCTAATTTTTTCTATTTTTTTTTTTTTTTTTAGTTGCCCAGCTAATTTCTCTCTATTTTCAGTAGAGATAGGGTTTCACTCTTGCTGAGGCTGGTCTCAAACTCCTGACCTTAAGCAATCCTCCTGCCTCAGCCTCCCAGAGTGCTAGGTGTGAGCCACCATGCTTGGCTTCTTCCATCTTTCTATATTTGCTCTAGTTTCTGAAATACTTCAACATTATCAACTCTTTTGAGTTTTTCTCTTTTTTTCTATCATGTTTTTTTCCCAAGTGTTATTGGAACATTCTCTGAATGTTTTCCTTTTTTATATCTTCCTGTTTTTGTTCATGGCTGCAATATTATCTTTTATCTCTCTAAGGATATGATTAATGATTTTTATAAGTTCTCATATCCCTCTCTTATCTCTATTTCATTCAAGTTGCTTTTTTTCTGTTTAGGTCTATATAATTAGAGGGTCAGATGTTTATGATCTTTAACTATTGCTCATACTTCTGAGTGGCTCTCTATAATGATTGGAAACTCTGAACCTCACTATAGGGTGATCTGATTGAATTGTTTGATTAGTGAAGTTCTAAAGTCAGCATCTCTTTTCTCCTCTTGAATTCATCATATTCTGCATATTATACCCATCTAGAGAGTATAATTTAAGTAAAGCTGCCAATATTCTAGGAGCCAAGTAGAGGTAAAGGCTAGCAAGGGTATTTCATAATATATAGTACATTTTTATTTAATCCCTCTTGCCCTCAACTGTGCTTAGTGTCTCCCAACCTGGGGACCTTCTGTTCTATTTTATACATATATACACAGTCACACATAGCTTAACAACTGGGATATGTTTTGAGAAATGTATCATTAGGCAATTTCATCATAGAGTATGAATATCATGGGGTGTACTTACACAAACCTAGGTGTCCCAGCACCATTACTGAATATCAATCATTTATTTACCCTACTTGATCTGTAATGCCAATATCAAGAGTCACGTATCAGGTTTCTATATATGCTCTATGCTCCATTATAATCTTATGGGACCACTGTTGTACATGCAGTCCATTGTTGACCAAAACATCATTATGTGGAGCCTGACTGTATACATACACACACGATAAATGTTTGATACATGTTTATTGTACTTGAACAGTATTTAGTTAATTATTCAGGAAATAATTGCTTTACTCACATCTACAATGATAACCCAGAGTCAGACCAAGTATTTATATACTGAGAAAAATCAGGCACTGGAATTAGACCTAGATTCAAATTCCAGTTCTGCCATTAATGACCCATATGAAATTGGAATTTTTTTCTGTAAACTTCATTTATTATAATATGAGGATACTATCTAATTTAAAGGTTTATCATGGCTGGGTGCAGTGGCTCAAACCTGTAATCCTAGCACTTTGGGAGGCTGAGGCAGAAGGATCACTTAAGGTCAGGAGTTCAAGACCAACCTAAGCAAGAGCGAGACCCTGTCTCTACTAAAAATAGAGAAAATTAGATGGGCATGGTGGCACATGCCTGTAGTCCTAGCTACTCGGAAGGCTGAGGCAGGATGATTGCTTGAGCCCAGAAGTTTGAGGTTGCTGTGAGCTAGGCTGAAGCCATAGCACTCTAGCCTGGGCAACAGAGCAAGACTCTGTCTCAAAACAAAAAAATAAAATAAAATAAAATAATTTAAAAAAAATTATCATGACAAATGGAGGGAACATATTAATGTGCATAGCATGCCATATGACAAGTATTAATAAATGGTAGCTATTGGGCTCTACATATTACTATGGTCAACTTATTTACTAAGTGTGATATTATACATACAGAGAAACATATACATATATAAGTTTTTATCCATGGTTCCTGGCTCATAACTCCCATAGCCTTTGTTATAGTCTCTAGTTATAATGTTGGGGTGCTTTAGGCCTCAGCAACAGGCCTCAGGATCTCTTTCTCCGACTTTTTCCTGCTCTCCTTTCACCTGCCCAAGGCAGGATTCTAATCTGACTATGGGTGATAAGACCCTCATTCCAGGGAGGGTCCTGCCTCATACCCTGGACAAAGGAATGCTGCACAGAGAGGCCTAGAAGAATCTAAACAGACGGGCCTTGTGAGTTTAGCCTATACCCTCTTTGTTCAATCACATTTCAACACAGTGTCCATGCTTCATTTATAGACAACCAATAAAGTCTCCATAAAAGTCCCAAAGGACAGGGTTCAGGGAGCTTCCAAGTACCTGAACACATGAAGGTTCCTGGAGGGTGGCATGCCCAGGTAGAACACAGAAGCTCTGCACACCTTCCCACATGCCTTGCCCTATACATCTCTTCATCTGCATCCTTTACAATAAACCAGGAAGTGTCCCTGAGTTCAGTGAGACACTCCAGCACTTAAGCAAATCCAAAGAGGAGCTCATGGGAATCTCAACTTGAAGATGGTCAATCAGAAGTTTCGGGGCCCTGGACTTAAGCAGTCTTGGGGACTGAGCCCTCAACCTGTGGGATTTGATGCTCTCTGCAGGTACACAGTATCAGAATTAAAGGAGAGGATACCCCACTGGTGTCTGCTTCAGAATTGATCACTTGCTTGTTGGTGGGGAGAAATCCTCACATATTTGGGGGCCACAAAAGTCTTATGTGTGAATGATTATTGCTGTGTTGTATTAAGTGAAAAAATAAGAAAAACACGGTTTGGTTTTTCTAAACACTATGGCAAAAGCATAGAGCAAAATTTTATACCTGAAATTATTTGTGTGTTTGGAAGAATATCACAACTCTAGTTCAATTAAACAAATAATTATTTGGTATATGGATTTTCTGATAATTACAAAGATAATGGAGAATTATCCCTGCTCAACAAAAGCTTGCAGTCTCAATAAGGGGAGATACACATAAATGAGATATCATAGATTGTATCGACTATTAATAACATGATACAAGAGATTATCTTCAATTCTTTCATCCTGGGGACAAATATATGAACAGTGAAAAACAACAATCCTAGACCACAACCAAACTAAATGCATTAACCAAAACTTCTCATACTAAAAACACTTCTACTTTGTTTTCCCTTTCTTCCCTCCTTGCCTCCTTCCTTCTTCCTACCTCTCTCCCTTTTTTTCTTTCTCTCTCCAAAACTTTTATCTCTAGTCTTCTGCTTGATAAAGGAGTAGCTGGCACCTGGTTGCACAGTAAGGGAGGGGATCTTATAATATGATCTTTTTGGCCAGGCGCAGTGGTTCACGCCTGTAATCCTAGCACTCTGGGAGGTCAAGCTGGGTGGATTGCTCGAGTCAGGAGTTCAAAACCAGCCTGAGCAAGAGCAAGACCCCGTCTCTACTAAAAATAGAAAGAAATTAATTGGCCAACTAATATATATATAGAAAAAATTAGCTGGGCATGGTGGCACGTGCCTGTAGTCCCAGCTACTCAGGAGGCTGAGGCAGTAGGATTGCTTGAGCCCAGGAGTTTGAGGTTGCTGTGAGCTAGGCTGATGCCACGGCACTCACTCTAGCCTGGGCAACAAAGCAAGACTCTGTCTCAAAAAAAAAAAAAAAAAAAAGAATATGATCTTTTTTTTTTTTTGAGACAAGGTATCACTTTGTCACTCAGGCTGGAATACAGTGGTGTGATCCTAGCTCACTGCAGCCTCAAATTTCTGGGCTCAAGTGATCCTCCTGAGTAACTGGGAATACAGGCATGCACCACCATGCCCAGGGAATTTTTCTTATTTTTTATAGAGATGGGGGTCTCATTATGTTGCCCAGGCTGGTCTTGAACTCCTAGCCTCAAGCAATCTTTCAGCCTCAGCCTCCCAAAGTGTTGGGAATACAGGTATAAGCCACCTTGCCTGGCCTAGAATGACTCTTAAACGTTTGACTAACCCTTTTCTTTTCAGCACCCCCTGTGCCCCCAGTTCCAGAAATACCTGGTGCTTTCAACTCCTGAAACCTTTGAGGATTTTCATAGTACAAAATGGGTTGCTCTTTAGCTTTCTCCACTACTGGCTTGGGACTCAGCTTTCTTCAGGTCTGAATTAATTACCACTCTTCTTGATGCAGTTCAGCTTCTAAAATGTTGTTCCTATCATCTTATTCTCATTGTCATAATTGCTTCATGCCTTTTTTTTTTTGAGACAGAGTCTCACTCTGTTGCCTGGGCTAGAGTGCCATGGCATCAGCCTAGCTCACAGCAACCTCAGACTCCTGGGCTCAAGCAATCCTACTGCCTCAGCCTCCCGAGTGGCTGGGACTACAGGCATGTACCACCATGCCCCGCTAATTTTTTCTATATATATTAGTTGGCCAATTAATTTATTTCTCTTTGTAGTAGAGATGGGGTCTTGCTCTTGCTCAGGCTGGTTTCAAACTCCTGACCTTGAGTGATCTGCCTGCCTCGGCCTCCCAGAGCGCTAGGATCACAGGTGTGAGCCACCACGCCTGGCCATGCTTCATGCCTTTTTAACATAATCATTCTAGTGGTTTTTTAGGGAAGTTTCAGGAGGGAATGGAAGTAAATGTATATGTTCAATCTGCCATCTTGAACTGGAATTCCCACTGACTTCATTCATTCTTCAAGGCCCAGCTCAAATGTTATGTTCTCCAGGAAGTCTTTCCTGTTCTACCTCAAGATGGTATTAATGCATTCAGGCATGGGACAAATATTGAATGTTTATTATAGGTGTTTATTCACTGTGTTAAATGAAGGAAGAAAAGGCACCATTTCTTACCCTCAGAGGGTTCATAGTCTAGTGGGTAAGATAAGATAATGAAGCAAGCTCTTAAAATTCAATGTGGCAAATGCAGGGGGAAACAAGTGCTACACAGAGGGCTGTCGTACCTAGAGGGCCATAACCGAACTGGGGGACGTCAGGAAATGCTTTCAAGGATAAGGGACATGAGCCGAGACTTGAAGGTTAAGTAGGACTTAGCCAAAGAGGTGGAGAGAAGCATTCCAACCAGAGGAGACAGCCTGTTCCTCTCTCTAATCTGAGTGGCCTTCCAGAGCACAGACCTAGCCATATCACTCTATGGTCAAGACTCTTCCAGGAGGCCCTTCCTGCATTCCAACAGCACTTATCATCCTATACTAGAGTTGTTAATCTTTCTCCCCACTTCCCTAACCAGACTGAATGAGCTCCCTGAGAGCAGGTCCTGCTCAATTCATTTCTGGTGCTCAGCCGAGGGTTGGGTAGGTCACATTCAGTTCTGTGATTCTTTTGCCCTTCCTGTCCTTGTTCCCTCTGGTGGTCCCCAGAGTTCAGGGGCCTGAGTTATACTGTGTTGCTGGGAAATGAATCTGAGGACCAGATTCTATAATTCTGTGACAGTGGGATTCCCTGACTGTGACAGCATCACTCCCCAGAATAGAAAAGAGCCAGGCTTTCTTGCTAGAAAAAGAAACACTCATTTCATACCATCTCTTAGAAACGGAGTAAAGGATAAACAGCTCAGGAGAGATGCAGCCTCAGTGGCTACCCCAACCCAATTCTGTTCCCAGGGGGATTCAAGCTCCCTGCTCCTGCCCTTAACATCTACGGATCAGGCTCTCTCCCAGCCCTGGCATCCAGGTATGCCTCCCTTTTGCTCAATCCAAATCAGGCCCTGGGGTAAAAGCTTGGAGATCCCAGTCCCAGCTCCCTGGTGGTTGATTGTCAGAATATTGTTACTGAAAGGCTCCTACAGATCATCTGGTTCCACAGTCCCCACCTCTCTATACTTCCACCACCATAAGGAAGAAAAACAGGCCAGGAGAGAGACAGGGTCTCGCTCAAGACCACAAAATGTTTCAGAAGCAGAGGCAGGACTTGAACCCATGTCTTCCCCTTCCTTGTCTAAAGCTTTTTGTCAAACTGCTCTGTGGAGGTGGGTTGTCGTAGTAACAGTTGTTTGGGTGGGAGAACTAAGGAGGGGAGGTTGCCATTGTTTCCCATTCCCACATATCCCAGCCTGGCCTGTTCACTCAACCTTTGAATGAACGGGGTGTGGGCAAGAGGAAAGAGGCCTAAAGGCAGGACTGACCTTGGCCTCATGGGCAGGCCTGCCCACTCCCTGCAAGGACAGCTGGGAGAGGGACAACTGAAGGACAGTCCTTAGAGGGCCTGGACCAGTCCTGCCTCCAGTGGCTCCAAGGGAAACCCCCCTGCCCCGCCCCTTGTCCTTCCTGGGTACAACCCACTGGACAGGGCAGAGCACAGGAAGGGATTAATGACATCTTGGCCTAGGAGGAGAAAGGAATGGGGTAGGGATCCTCTTCCTGCTCTGGCCCCAGAAGGTTCCCTCCCTTGTTCCCTTCACAGGCAGCCTCAGGCCAGCTGGGTCAAGAATACAGAGAGACAAAATCAGAGTCCAATGTGCCCCCTTAAAGTTTACAAACAGGTAGTTTCCACCGGGGCAGAAAAGACAGCCAGTGAGGCTAGGTGTGTAGGTGTGGCTCCTCCGCTGACTCCCTGTGTAAGTTCAGACAAGCCCCCAAACACTTGCAACCGTGTTTCACCTGTGAGATGGGGGAAATAATGATCCCTTTTCTCATTTCAATGGCATACAATGTGTTTAAAGTGTCTGGCACTAAGCAGGTCTCAATGGTAAAGATGTAAAATGTAATCAGATGATCTGGGTTCAAAGCCTGACTCTGCTTTTTACTTTTTTTTTTTTTGGTAGAGACAAGTTCTCGCCATGTTGCCCAGGCTTGTCTTAAACTCCTGGCCTCCTAAAGTGCTAGGATTATGGGTGCATGCCTGGCCTGCCTTTTACTTTTTGCATGACCTCAGGCATGAGGTACTTAATCTCTCTGTGCCTCAGTTTCTTCATCTATAAAATATCACTTACCTAATAGGGTTGCTGTGAAGATAAAAGGAATATCACATAAAGTGCTCAGCATGATGCCTGACACATGCATTCGGTGAAAGTTTTCAAAGCAAGACAGTCTAAGTGGGCTCTTCTAGGCCTTGACCTACAGTTTGTACAATGAGGCAAAGCTAAGCCCTCATCCTGCTTAGATGGGGACAGCCACAGCCCCACTCTGGAGAGCTGGCACTCACCTCCAACCTTCAAGGCTAAGTACACACTTGGCATCTTGGCATTCCAGTCCCCCCCCCCCCCCAGCCTTCCCTGACTGCTCCACAACCAGGCTCTCCTGCCACCCTCCCACCCTCTGTCTCAGGTCAGAGCCCTGGCTTGTCTGGGAACCCCCATGACCTTCTCCCTCTGGTCCCGCACAGATCAGCCTGGCACAGAGCTGGGCATACATAGGGGCTCCAGGAAGACTTATTAGCTGACATAGTCACTGTGAGCTCCTGGTTCTCAGCCTGGAGTGGCTGGCAAGTCCTCAGTTCTCCAGAACGGGCTGCAAAGTGGTGGCAGGTGTAAATCACCCCCTTCACGGAATCGCAGCCCTGGGGAGCCTGCTGGGGCCCCAGCTGCCCTTTTGGCTCTGAATCTAGACCGGCAGCAACAGGGAAAGAGAAGGGTTGCTGTTTCCTCTTCTCCTCCCCAAGAAGGTGCAGATGAGATCCAAACATCCAGTTTACCTGGGAGGCTGGCAGGGAGGAGATTGAATCTGAGGTGAGGGAATAAATACCGTGGCTGCTGCCACTACTGTCTCTGCCATGGGTCTAGGAACTTTCAAGTATTTTAAGTGGGGCCGGAGAGATGTTGAGGAAAGGGAGGATGTTTTCAGTGCCCCTAGCCCAGGCAGCTTTCAGCAGATACGCCCTTTACCCAAATCTCTTCTGTGCTGAAGAGCACCACAGCCTCACAGGAACCAAACCCTTTCCCGGTTGGCAGGAGGAGAAAAACTGGTTGGTTGCCTTACACACAGGGGCTGGGGGAAGAGGTGGCCCTGTACGGGTGGGGGAGGATTTATGCTACACTAGGTTCTCAGAACTTCCCAGCCCTCACCTCCCCGCTGCCAGTTATTTGACAGGAAAAACTTCCAAGAGCCTGTGCCTCCCACCCCAAGTCCCCAGGACCCATCAACAAATAGCCCACTCACCCTGGGGGGGGGCAATTAATGGACGTCACTCCTCTACACCCCAGGATTTACGGATTGATCTGGGAGGGATCCTGAGGAGTTAGGTGGGGAGTTTTAACTCCTTCCTCTCCAGCCTAACTCTGGGGGCGTGAGTTCGTCCCTCCTGGCCCTACGATGGGGACTCATCCCCCTGGCCCGCAGAGTGCACACTCACCAGCTCCATCCTCAGCGCCATGATCTTGTCCCCGAGCCCGTGGCCCGAGCTAGGCTCCCCCGGGAGCAGCAGGGCGCCAGAGATTCCTGGCTCCCACTCGCCGCGCAGCCCGCGGAGCAGCCCCTCGGGGGTCTTCCTGCCCACCTTGCCCTCCACGTCTCGCAGGTCAGGTGTCTGGGACTCCACTGTCCCCTCCATGCGGGCCCAAGCCTGAACACGGCTGGGCGACCGGACGCCGGGGTCCTGCTCCCTGGGGTCCTCCCTTCGCCGCCGCTAAAGCGGAGCGGAACCGGTGGGTCCCCGCCCGCGCGGTGCGGGGGCGGGAGGAGGGCACCGTAACACTCAGAAAAGCCGCGCAGCCCCGTGTGTAGATATATATCCGAGCGCTGCGCACACAACTTCTGGCCTTGGGTGGCGTGTGGCTGGGTGATCCTGGATTTGGACCTCAAGGAACACTGGGAGACCTCAGCGCCTTCGCTCATCCTGGCACTGAATCCAGCCAGGCACACAGTCGGTGCCCAATAAATAAGTTTGCTGAATGAAGACAGCAGCTTCAGTCAGTCAGGGATGTGGGAGTTTAAGGAACAGTGATACAAGAGAGTTGCAGAAGGTCTGGAAGGCTTCCTGGAGCAGATGAAGTGGGTCTAAATCGATGGCTGGAATTTAGCTTCCCACCCAGGCTAGAATTCAGACTAAAGAAGTGGAAAGTCGCAACCAGTGAGGAGCACAGGTGAAGCTGAAGAGATCCACATGGGCTTGATCTTGGGCTTACAAGATGCTTCTTAAACTTGATTGTGCATATGAATTATCTGCAAATCTTGTTAAAAATGCAGGCTCTGATTCTGTACAGCTGGGATGAGGCCTGAGAACCTGCATTTCTAACCAGCTCCCAGGTGATGGCCATGCTACTGGTCCAGGGACCACACTTTGAGGTTATAGAACAAGGTTATAGAACACGGTTCTAAAGTGTTTGGATTTCTCAGTCAGCATTTTTTCAGGAAAAATAAAATAAAATAAAGTGTTTGGATTTTATTCTAAGAGCAATGAGGAGCCATGAAAAACTTTGGTGTGTTTTGGCTTTTAATCCAACTAATTCCAGCCCATGGTTACAGGATTTACAATGAGAAGATAGTTACCCCTGCCCTACCCTTTCACACCTCTAGGCCCACTCCCCACTGGCAACCATTTTGAGTTTTTTTTTCTTGGTATTTTTACTCATAACTCTAAATAATAACCTTATACCACTAATTTTGTTATTTTTTCTTTTTTTAGAGACAGGATCTCGCTATGTTGTCCAGGCTGGATTTGAACTCCAAGGCTCAAGCCATCATTCCACCTCAGCCTACTGAGTAGCAGGGATTAGAGGAGTGCACCACCATGCCCAGCCACACTACTTCTCAATTTTAAACATTGTCCACTGACTTGCTATTAAGATAAATATGGGCCGGGCGGGTGGCTCACGCCTGTAATCCTAGCACTTTGGGAGGCCGAGATCGCTCAAGGTCAGGAGTTCGAAACCACCCTGAGCAAGAGTGAGACCCCCGTCTCTACTATAAATAGAAAAAAATTAATTGGCCATCTGATATATATAGAAAAAATTAGCCGGGCATGGTGGCGCATGCCTGTAGTCCCAGCTACTGGGGAGACTGAGGCAGGAGGATTGCTTGAGCCCAGGAGTTTGAGGTTGCTGTGAACAAGGCTGATGCCACGGCACTCACTCTAGCCTGGGCAATTAAGCAAGACTCTGTCTCAAAAAAACAAACAAACAAACAAAAAGATAAATATGGATATATGGACTTAACTCATACTCTATACTCATACTTTCCTCCTCCCATTAGCCCTATACATTTCTTTTCTTTTTTTGTTTTTTTTTGAGACAGAGTCTCGCTTTGATGCCCAGACTAGAGTGAGTGCCGTGGTGTCAGCCTAGCTCACAGCAACCTCAAACTCCTGGGCTCAAGCAATCCTGCTGCCTCAGCCTCCCGAGTAGTTGGGACTACAAGCATGCGCCACCATGCCCGGCTAATTTTTTCTATATATATTAGTTGGCCAATGAATTTCTTTCTATTTATAGTAGAGATGGGGTCTCGCTCTTGCTCAGGCTGGTTTCGAACTCCCGACCTCGAGCAATCCGCCCGCCTCGGCCTCCCAGAGAGCTAGGATTACAGGCGTGAGCCACCATGCCCGGCCAGCCCTATATATTTCTATCATTACTTTTAGTTCACCTAATGGTTACCTTTGTAATTTTAAGTAACATATGCGGCCGGGCGCGGTGGCTCACGCCTGTAATCCTAGCTCTCTGGGAGGCCGAGGCGGGCGGATTGCTCGAGTTCGAAACCAGCCTGAGCAAGAGCGAGACCCCGTCTCTACTATAAATAGAAAGAAACTAATTGGCCAACTAATATATATAGAAAAAATTAGCCGGGCATTGTGGCACATGCCTGTAGTCCCAGCTACTTGGGAGGCTGAGACAGAAGGATCGCTTGAGCCCAGGAGTTTGAGGTTGCTGTAAGCTAGGCTGACGCCATGGCACTCACTCTAGCCTAGGCAACAAAGCAAGACTCTGTCTCAAAAAAACAAAACAAAACAAAAACAAAACAAACATATGCTTTCTTAGGTTGTTTTATTTTGTTTTGTTTTGTTTTTTGAGACAGAGTCTCTTGTTCTGTCGCCCTGGGTAGAGTATAGTGGCATCATCAAAGCTCACTGCAATCTCAAACTCCTGGGTTCAAGTGATCTTCCCACTTTAGCCTTCCAGAATACAGGCATGAGCCATGGTGCCCAGCCTTTTCTTAGTATTTCTTGACCCATGCATGGAAGGGTTTTACATTAGAAATTGGCAAAACATTTGCCTTTGTGAAAAATTACTTTGGATTTTGCAGGAGGAAAAGGATTGCAGCGGTAAAAATCTAGCGTCAAGACTAGTTGGAAAGCAAGAAATGGAAATGGCCTAGATCAAGGGGCTGCTTGTGAGGTTGGAGAAGAATTAGATAAGAATGGAGGGATCTTTAGGAGGTAAGATTGACAGGACTGGGCGACTGATTACATTCATTTATAGTGGCGTTCAAATTAACTATTTTTTAATAAATGATTTCAACGCATATTATGGAGAGGCTACTATGTGCTAGCCACTGTGTATGGTTTGTAGAATACAGAGAGAGACAAGGAGTCAAGGGTGACTCCCAGCTGTTTGGCCTGATGTAATTCACCAGAGGAACCCAAAAGAGATCTGGGAGTGGGAGGAGATGAATTCCAGCAATCTTGGTGTCGAGTTGGAGAGGCTGGGAAGTTGCCCAGCAAGCAGTTGGACAGCAGTCAGCCAAAAGCTCCAGAGAGAGGTTAAGACTGCCAGCATGAGTTTGGGAATCTAGACAGTAACAAAGGTCATGAGAATGAATGAGCTCTTCCATGGAGAGTGAGTTTGAGGAGAAAAGATGGTCAGGAAGGAAGCCTGAGGGACATCTTTTTTTTGAGACAGAGTCTCACTTTGTTGCCCAGGCTAGAGTGAGTGCGGTGGCATCAGCCTAGCTCACAGCAACCTCAATCTCCTGGGCTCAAGTGATCCTACTGCCTCAGCCTCCCAAGTAGCTGGGACTACAGGTATGCACCACCATGCCCGGCTAATTTTTTGTGTATATATATATGTATATATATATATAAAATATATATATATATTTTAGTTGGCCAATTAATTTCTTTCTATTTTTAGTAGAGACTGGGTCTTGCTCAGGCTGGTTTCAAACTCCTGACCTCTAGCAAATCGCCCGCCTCGGCCTCCCAGAGTGCTAGGACTACAGGCGTGAGCCACCACGCCTGGCCAGGGACATCTTTTTAAAATGCTAATAAAATGTGTTGAATTTTCTTCCATTCTAAAACATCCTTATTAGGGGGAAAAAAAATCACCTATTGCTTCAACTCCTAAGACAAGTACTATTAACATTTTGGGAGATACAATCCCACCATTCAGGAAGCAGATGGATTGGAGAGAACTCAAAAAAGTGTAAATGGTCTTCTGTCTGTCTCTTTGCAATCCACTCTCCACAAAATAGTAGAGGTTACCTTAAAACATAAATTGGACTAAATTGCTTCCCTGCCTAAAACTGTTCCATGGCTACCCACCCACTTCAAACAAGCATCAACATCATCTAGAAACTTGTTAGAAATGCAAAATCCCGCCCTGCCCCCCACTACTGAATCTAAAACTCTAAGATGGGCCCAGTACTCTGCTTTAATAAGTCCTTCCGGTGATTGTGATGCGAGCTAAAAGTTTGAGAACCATCGTGTTAAGCGAAATGCTTTGTAGGTATTATTATCCCATTTAAACTTCACAACTCTTCTAAGCATTACTAATGCCAGTAGAGTGCAGTGGTTAAGAGCTGAATCTGGAGCCAGGCTGGGTTTCAGTTCCAGCTCTCTGAGCTTTGTGACACTGGGATAATAATAGTGCCTACCTCATGGAGTTGTTGTGGAATTAAGTATCATTAAAGTCCCCAGGGAAGTAAAACTCAACAGAAATCAAGCAGGGGGGAGGAGGGAGGAGGGGATGGGCGATAACCTACTTAATGGGTACAATGAACACTATCTGGGTGACAGGCACACTTATAACCATGACTCAAACATTGTGAAAGTGATCCATGTAACCAAAAATATTTGTACCACCGTAATACCTTGAAATTAAAAAAAAAGGTATCATTGTAGTCCTTAGAACAGTGGTAGAACCTGGATTTTAATCCCATTTGCCTCCAATGGCTGTGCATGCCATAGGCTTGGGTTACCGCCATGCCTACACGGGGCACAGGTGGGAGCGAGGCCAGCAGCCACTCTGACCCCGGCATGCTGTGTGACCTGGGCCAAGGTGCTCGGCCTCTGACTTGAGTAGCGTTACCCATCGGCGGTGCCGGGGAGCGGGCAGCTCTCTCTCGGCAGCCCACCCGCCGGCCGGGCTGGGAAGCTGCCGAGAAGAGGCTAAGTATTGCAAACGCTCCGCCGCCGCGGCCGCCGCTCTAAGCACCGCCCGCCGCCCTCTCACCCCGCAGCGGCGGCGGCGGCGGAAGCTGGGGGGCGGGCCGGGCCGGGCCGGGCCGGGGCGGGGCCGCGAGCGGCATGGAGGAGGCGGAGGCCGCGGCGCGCCGGGCCGAGCAGCGCGGGCCCGAGTGGGGCCCCTGCGGGGCCCGGGGTCCCTGAGCCGTGAGTGCCTCTGGGTGGGGGTCCGGGAGGGGTAGCACGGCCGGGGCAGGTCTCCCCAGCCCTCGGGCGGCCCCGGGCCTGGGAGGAGAGGAACGGGGCCACGTAGGATGGGGCGAGGGTGGAGGATTCGGGCAGGGGGGGGTCGCTGTGCTTTTAGCCACCAAAACCTGGGACGTGGTCATTTTAGGGGCTGATGAACCTTGAGAACCAATTATTTGGCCTCCACTGCTGGGGCCCTGGGCAACCTTGACTCAGATAGTTCCCCCAGTCCCGAGGAATTTCCAGGTGATCCAACCCCTCTGAAGGTTTTCCTGCCAGGCTCAGAGAAGTCGAGCCACTTTCCCCAGGTCACACAGCATGATTGCTACAGGGAAGAGTTGCTGGGAGGTCCTCCCTCAGCTCCCCAGGAGGCATCAGACTTTGGGAGGAACATCTTACCCCATGTGACCCCGCTGGTCCCCTCAGATTCCTGAAGTCATGGGCTGTCCAGGACATTGGTGACCCCCCCCAAACCGGCATGGATGACTGGAAGCCCAGCCCCCTCATCAAGCCCTTTGGGGCTCGGAAGAAGCGGAGCTGGTATCTTACCTGGAAGTATAAACTGACAAACCAGAGGACCCTGCGGAGATTCTGTCAGGTATAGAGAAGTTCCAAACCTCCCAGCAGCTCCCTCCCAGCTTTATCCCAGCCTAAACTGGGCCCTGGGACTCACCTTGGCCACCCTCTGCTGGAAGGGGTAGCAGGTTCCTAGAGAGGAAACTTCTGTGTGTCATGTCCCTACCACGTAGTGGTTTGGACCCAGAGTTCTGGAATCGGAACTCAAGTACAAACTCCTAGGCTTCTGATAGAAACCTGAAGTCTGATCAGGAAGGCTTTGCCACGGGGCACACACCTGTCAGACAGTGAGGACTAGGCCTCAGGTCTTCTGATCCCCAGCGTGGTTCTCTGGGCCTGGCTCCATCTCTAGGAACTAACCATGGAGGGGACCAAGAAAATCAAGGCCTCCAATGGAAGAATACAGGATCTCTGGGTAGGGAGAGCCCCGATGGAGGGGGGAAGAGCCAGGGGAGTTTCCCTGAGGAGGTGGCCATGAAAGTAGCCCCTAGTCAAGGGAGTAAAAGAGTTCAGAGGCGGACAGAGGAAGAAACAGGTCCTAGGTTTTCCCTATGCCCTTACTGCATCCAGGGCCCTCTTTTCAGGAGGACCCTTTATGAGCTGGAAAAGGTACTCCTCTTAATAATCCCCACCCCTCCTGTCAGACAGGGGCCGTGCTTTTCCTGTTGGTGACTGTCATTGTCAACATTAAGTTGATCCTGGACACCCGGCGAGCAATCGGCGAAGCCAATGAAGACCCGGAGCCAGAGCAAGACTATGGTGGGGCCAGGCAGAGGATGGGGTGGGGGACCCTGGATCTCACAGCCGAGTGGCAGACAGATCTCAAGGGGTGTGACTCTGGTGGGGAGACCATCTCCATGACCTGTTGCACTCCCACAGATGAGGCCCTAGGTCACCTGGAGCCCTCACGGCGCAGAGTCAGCGGTCCCCAGCGGGTCCTGGATGTGGAGGTGTACTCGAGCCGCAGCAAAGTATATGTGGCAGTGGATGGCACCACGGTGAGTAGGCTGGAGTCTGGTGTACTGTCACTCATTCTTCTCAGGGCATGGTCCACTGGCTGCAGGGTCTACTGCCCAAAGTGGGAACTGCAACTCTGCCAATTCCTAGTGGTGTGACTTTGGAGCCCTCACTTCCTTTTTTTTTTTTTTTTTTGAGACAGAGTCTTGCTTTGTTGCCCAGGCTAGAGTGAGTGCCATGGCGTCAGCCTAGCTCACAGCAACCTCAATCTCCTGGGCTAAAGCAATCCTGCTGCCTCAGCCTCCCAAGTAGCTGGGACTACAGGCATGCGCCACCATGCTCGGCTGATTTTTTTCTATATGTATTAGTTGGCCAATTAATTTCTTTCTGTTTCTAGTAGAGACAGGGTCTCGCTCTTGCTCAGGCTGGTTTCGAACTCCTGACCTTGAGCAGTCAGCCCACCTCAACCTCCCAGAGTGCTAGGATTACAAGCATGAGCCACCGTGCCGGGCCTTTACTTCCTTATCTACAGACTAGGACTAATAATTTCTACTGGTCAGGATTAGACATAAAGTATGTGAAATGTTGTACATGTAGTGGGATCTCAAAAGTGATCATTCATCTTAGTAGGCAGTTAATTGATTGACCGATTGATTTCATAACCAGTCCTACAGCCTTCTTTGGCCTCAGCCTTATGCTGGACACTGGGGACCTGGAGGTAATCAGACCTGGCCCAACCTCAAGGGTCTCAGTGTGATGGAGACTGTGATACTTCTAGGATGAAGCAGAGACAGTGAAGGGCTCTAAGAACCAGGAAAGTCCCAGAGAGGGAGTTGTTGAAAGATGAGATCTCTTCTGATGGGGGTGCTGTGGAGGCTTTCTGGAAGAGGTGGCCTTCAAACTGAATCGGAAGAGAACTGTGTGAACAGAGGCGTAGGCAGGAGGGGAGGTTTCGTGCAGCTGGTGTTTTAAGTGCCCATGAGACAGAGACTCCTTGAATGCCTGAGTGAAGAGTTGGACGTTATCTCTGCTACCATGTAGGTACTGGAGGATGAGGCCCGGGAGCAAGGTCGCGGCATCCATGTCATCGTCCTCAACCAGGCCACGGTGAGCTTCCAGTGGTCGAGGACCCAGAGGGCCGAAGCTGGGTTCTCCTTGCTAGTGACACTAACTCATGAGAGGTGTGTTCCCTGCCAGGGCCACGTGATGGCAAAGCGAGTGTTTGACACATACTCACCTCATGAGGATGAGGCCATGGTGCTGTTCCTCAACATGGTGGCGCCCGGCCGAGTGCTCATCTGCACCGTCAAGGTCAGTGGTTCTGCCCTGGCCCATCCCCTATGCATCTGGCTCCAACCCTGCTCATGGCCCTGGGTTCCCCACCCCTAATATGGCATAGTGGGAAGATCCTCTGGAGGAAGGTGACTTAGATTCTAATCTTAGCCTTGTCATTTTTGTTAATTCAGCAAATAGTTATTGAGCACCTACTGTATGCCAGGTACTGCTCTGGGTGTTGGAGATACAATGGGAAGCAAGAGAGTCCCTGCCCTGTGGAGCTTACATTCCAGCAGGGGCAGATCAACAGACAACAGCCAGATAAATAAATGTGTAATGTCAGGATATGGTAACTTATATGAAGAACAAAATAAAGTAAGGGAGACAGAATGATGGGGCTGCACTTTAGAAAGGGAAGCCCTCTGTAAGATAAGTTGGAAGCAGAAAGCTGGAGGAAGTGAGAAGTGAGCCAGGTGGACATCCGGAGGGAGAGCATTCTAGGTGGAAAGAATGGCAAGTACAGAGGCCCCAGAGTGGGGAGTGCTTGGCATGCTTGAGGAGCAGCAAAGATGCCAGTGGAGCTGGAGCAGAATAAGGGAGGAGGGGAGACTGGTGGGAAAAGAAGGCAGAGGTAGCAGGGAGCAGAGGTGCAGATTGTGTGGGATTGTAGGAAGGACTGATTAGCCAGGTAACCTTGGGTGATTCTCAGAATCTCTCTAACCCTTCAGTTTTCTTATCTGTGAAAGAGAGTAATCACAGAGGTTGTTGTGATAATTTAATGAGCTAATTTAAGTCAAGGCTTTGGTAGTGCTTGGAACATAGTTGGTGCTCTGTGAGGCCAGGTTTGCTGGAACCATGCCAGTCAGACTGACCGCCTTCTCCGTTCCCCCAGGATGAGGGCTCCTTCCACCTCAAGGACACAGCCAAGGCTCTGCTGCGGAGCCTGGGCAGCCAGGCTGGCCCTGCCCTGGGCTGGAGGGACACCTGGGCCTTCGTGGGACGAAAAGGAGGTCAGAGGCCATCCACTCTGTAGTATCAAGGGCCTGGGAGGCGCAGAACCCCAGTAGGTGGGGTGGAGTAGGGGGCAAATAGGAGCCAGTGGCAGCAGTGGAATGAAAGTGGGCAGGGAGATGGGAAGATGCCCCCAAACTGGAGTCTGGGCCCCCATGACCCCTCATTCCTGCCTTCCACCAGGTCCTGTCCTCGGGGAGAAACATTCTAAGTCACCTGCCCTCTCTTCCTGGGGGGACCCAGTCCTGTTGAAGACAGATGTGCCGCTGAGCTCAGCTGAAGGTGGGGTTTGTGGGGCCTGGTCTCTGGGGCTGAGCCTGAGCCAGGGGCGGGGGTGGGGGAGCAACATTTAGAGCCTCTTTATGGGGACTTTATTCCCTTGACTGTGTGCTGGGGGCTCTTCAAGCCACACTGACCTCATGCCTCCGTCCTCTCGCAGAGGCAGAGTGCCACTGGGCAGACACAGAGCTGAACCGTCGCCGCCGGCGCTTCTGCAGCAAAGTTGAGGGCTATGGGAGTGTGTGCAGCTGCAAGGACCCCACACCCATCGAGTTCAGCCCTGACCCAGTGAGTGGTGCCTTTGGCAGGAAGGTTTGGACTCCTTCCCGGCTTAGCAAGGGAAACCCAGGAAAGTTCCAGGTTGGGTTCTCCCTATCTTAGGGAAGGAACCAGGAGCTGAGGATTTATACTGAGGGGTATTTATACTGGGGGTAGAGGGAAAGGGGCAGGCCATGTGAACAAGACCCAGGATTGGCGTTGGGCTGAGATTATAGAGAAGTCAGAAGAGGGAAGACCCTCTGCGCCGTCCCGGTCTACTCTGGATTTGCCCCCAGCCCCTCCCAAGAACTCTTCCCTTGGTGGGGATCCCAATTGGAAAGAGGAATAAGGCAAGAGCTAAAAGCTGTCTCTCTCACAGCTCCCAGACAACAAAGTCCTCAATGTGCCCGTGGCTGTTATTGCAGGGAACAGACCCAATTACCTGTACAGGTGAGCCTGAGAGTGGGCTGTACCCAGCACTGAACAGGAGGGTGCTTAGCAAGTGGGAGGGTGCCTCACTCATCTACCTGTAGGAGGAACTCTTGAGGTGGGCAGAAAGGCAACAGATTCTAGGCCCATTCACCTATAGGGATAAGCTCGGGGAATCTGGGCCCTTCTATAAACACAGGGGAGCCCTGAGGTAGCGGGCACAAAGAGGCCCTAACCCATCCCTGGGCTCCCCAGGATGCTGCGCTCTCTGCTCTCAGCCCAGGGGGTGTCTCCCCAGATGATAACAGTTTTCATCGACGGCTACTATGAGGTAAGTGGGGCTTGGGGGTCCTCGGGCAGAGCACAGCACAGGGCTGCGGGTGACTGAGTACCTTAATTTCCAGTGGCAGTGATTGCTGGGGACTGGCAAGGGCTGTGAAAGGGGAAGGGCTTGTCCTGCAGAAGTAGTCAGGGGAAAGTGGCCTCACATGGTGACCGGTGGGCATGCCCCCAGGAACCGATGGATGTGGTGGCGCTGTTCGGTCTGAGGGGCATCCAGCACACTCCCATCAGCATCAAGAATGCCCGCGTGTCTCAGGTACGGCCTAGGCAAGGATGGAAGGGGCAGACCCCTGGCCCCACCCTCTACCCCAGAGCTCACATGCCCTATTCCCACTTCCCTCCCAGCACTACAAGGCCAGCCTCACTGCCACATTCAACCTGTTTCCGGTGAGTACCAAGGATACAACTCTTGGGCCTTGGGAGGGGAAACGGGCATAAGGTCTAGTCCTGTAATGTAGCAAGCCCTTCCTTCCACTGGGCCTCATCTTGATCTGGAAAACAGGGGCAGGGCTACCTGAAAGAAGTGGGGTATGGGTGGAGGAGACCACAGGGTGGAGAGGCCCCCCAAGGATCATGATGTCCCCCTCTCATAGGAGGCCAAGTTTGCTGTGGTCCTGGAAGAGGACCTGGACATTGCCGTGGATTTTTTCAGGTGAGGGAGGTTTCTAGGTTTCAGGTGAGGTCCCTGGGTCTCTAGGAGAGAAAGCAGCAGGGTGTCTTGGGAGCTTTCTGGAGGAAGTGAGCTCAAAATGGGAGAAAGCCTGAGCAGAGGCAGGATGGTGGGTGCTGGGGCTGGAGCAAAAGGTAGAAGGATGAATGGAAACAGCAGAGATTTGGGGGTTGACTCCTGAGTCCCAGCTCTTCCAGCTTCACTGCGTGACTGGGTTTGTCCTTGCCCCTTTCTCGACTCTTGGACCTTGGCTCTCTCAGTTTCCTGAGCCAATCCATCCACCTACTGGAGGAGGATGACAGCCTGTACTGCATCTCTGCCTGGAATGACCAGGTAGGCTGGGTGGCCAGGGGTTGGGAGGCGGGTTTCTTGAGGCCACAAGCTAATACAGCTCCCTGCCCCCAGGGGTATGAACATACAGCTGAGGACCCAGCACTACTGTACCGTGTGGAGACCATGCCTGGGTTGGGTTGGGTGCTCAGGAAATCCCTGTACAAGGAGGAGCTTGAGCCCAAGTGGCCCACACCGGAAAAGGTACTCAGAAGGATAGGGTAAGTGGGCTGGAGTCCCCTCCCAGCTTAAGACATCTTAACCTTTATAATCTTCCACTCCCGCCAGCTCTGGGACTGGGACATGTGGATGCGGATGCCTGAGCAACGCCGGGGCCGAGAGTGCATCATCCCCGACGTTTCCCGGTCCTACCACTTTGGCATCGTTGGCCTCAACATGAACGGCTACTTCCACGTGAGTGGCAGGCAAGGGGTGGGACACTGGATGGCATGATGGTCAAGAGCACTCCCAACTCTGCCACTTGTAAGCCATGTAACCTCGTGGAAGTAACTATCCCCTTTTTGCCTCAATTTCTGTATCTCTAAAATGAGGATAGAAATACTACTCCCTCATAGAGTTATGGGGTTTAAATGAGTTAATATATGTAAAATTCTTTGAATTGTAACCATTATGTAAGGGTTAGCTGGTATTATTTTTATTTTTACTATTCTTAGCACTAGACTGTGGGTGTGGGGAGGGTATTTCTGCCTCGAAGCACTGGTCCAGCCCTGTAAGTTCTGCCCTCTCCTGTCCTTACAAGTGCTGGGGCCCATCCCTCCGCCTGAGAAGAGCAAGAAGGTCCCCAGGACCCCACACCCCATCTCTGTGTCCAGAGGGCCACTGTCTAGTCACAGCAAGGGAGGCCTTGGGTCAGCCCAGTCCACAGGAATGGATAGCAGCCAGCTTGCATGTTCCTGGAAGCCAGAAGGATACTCAGACTGGCTAATATAAAAGCCCCATTCGTCTCCCAGAGAGGGGCAGGCAACTACTGAGGTCACTCACTACCTGAGTCACAGCAGCATCCTCCCTCCCAGCCCAGCCTGTCCCTTTGTCCATTACCCCCTGCAGAGCCTATTCCTGGCTTCTGTGGCTCTAGAATAGTAGGCCCAGGGAGAACCACTGGAGATAGGAACTGGTTCACAGGACAGTAGTGTGAGCTGCCCACGGGGGCATGAGCTCTCCGGCAATGGTGGAGCCCAAATGAAAGTTAGTAAGAGCTTGCCAAGGATGCTGCGAAGAGAATGGGGAAGACAGGAGGAAATGAGAGGACCCTTTATAGGTCCAGGACTTCATATGTTCGTCTCGTAGATATGTGGTGGGTCAGAGAGCAGTGGTGGGCCAGACAATGTGAGTCCCTGATTTTACCCTCACACCCACTCCAGGAGGCCTACTTCAAGAAGCACAAGTTCAACACGGTTCCAGGTGTCCAGCTCAGGAACGTGGACAGGTGAGGGCTGACAGCAGGGCAAGGGGGAGGATATTGTCTAGGAGACTCGATAACCAGTTCCTGAAAGTCCCTTCCAATCCCTGTGTGTTTACCCAGCCCTGCTGCTCCCAATCCCATGTGACCCCTTGCCCTGCTCAGTGCTACCCATGGGAACTGAGGGCCTGCCCCTCCCTGACCCATTTTTCCCTCCCCTTCAGTCTGAAGAAAGAAGCCTATGAAGTGGAAATTCACAGGCTACTGAGGTATGGCCTAGGGCTCTTGGAGTGTGTGGCAGAGAGTGAAGAGTCAAATACTGGGGATCTTGTCCCGTAACTTGCAAGGCCCTGTGCAAAATGAAAATTGGGGCCCTTAGTTCAGAAATTATTAAGAATTTCAAGATGGCAACAACACAGCATTAGACCAAGCACAGGGCCCTGTGTGACACACACCTCATACCCTATCTTGGCCTGACTCTCCCAACCCCATGCAGCGAGGCGGAGGTTCTGGACCACAGCAGGAACCCCTGTGAAGACTCTTTCCTGCCAGACACGGAGGGCCACACCTACGTGGCCTTTATCCAAATGGAGAAAGATGATGACTTCACCACCTGGACCCAGCTTGCCAAGGTGCTCCAACATCACCACACCCACCCCAGAGCACCCCTCCCCACACACATACACTGCCCTAAGATACAGGGAGCCTTTGTTCTGGAATCTTCAACCTCAGAACTTTCTCTTCTTACCCTTAGAGCCTCTCTTCCAAACTCCCTGTCCAAATCCATATACCAGAAGATGCTACCTCTTGCAAATGGAGGCAGCTGCTGAAGTCTGGAGGCTGGGCCAAAGGTCCTCAGCAGCTGCCCCCCCCAGTTCTCTGACCCATGTCTCTGTCCCCACCCCAACTCCACCAGTGCCTCCATATCTGGGACCTGGATGTGCGTGGCAACCACCGGGGCCTGTGGAGATTGTTTCGGAAGAAGAACCACTTCCTGGTGGTGGGAGTCCCAGCCTCTCCCTACTCGTGAGTGGCCCTTTTCTGCCCTGAGAAAGGTGGGCCCAGTGGGTCTGGGGGAGATAGCTAATGACTTCTTTCCTGTACATTTCTCTTCTTATCTTCCCAGAGTGAAGAAGCCACCATCAGTTACCCCAATTTTCCTGGAGCCACCCCCAAAGGAGGAAGGAGCCCCAGGAGCTGCAGAACAGACATGAGACCTCCTCCAGGACCCTGCAGGGCTGGGTACTATGTACCCCGTGCAGGCTGGCCCTCCACACATCCTGTAGATTTTGTAGATGCTGGTAGGGGCTGGGGCTGGTTTGTTTTTAACATAAGACTTAATTACTAACTTCAAGGGGAGGATTCCCCTGCTCCAACACCCCTGTTCCTGAGTCAAAGGTCTATTTATTTTCTCCCTTGTTAGAGAAGGACAGGAGAGTGCCTGGGAATCACTGGGATCCCTGGGCAGCTGATCCTGCCCTTTGTACACCCCCTCCTCCCAGGCCTGCCTCAGAATCTAACCTATTTATTGACTGTCCTGAGGGCCTTGAAAACAGGCCGAACCTGGGGGGCCTGGATTTCTTTCTGGGCTGGTGTGCTGCCCTTAGGGTAGGGCCGGCTCTTACTCAGGAAACTGCTATGCCCATCCCATGGACAGGCCCAGCTGGGGCCCACATGCTGACACAGACTCACTCAGAGACCCATAGACACTGGACCAGGCCTCCTCTCAGCCCCCTCTTTGTCCATTTGTCCAGATTTCCAAAGCTGGATAAGTTGGTCATTGATTAAAAAAGGAGAAAACCTCTGGGGATGTGTCTTGTGATTGTGTGTGTGGGGGGGGGGGGTGGGAGAGGGTGAGGATATAGGGGAGAAAACAGTTGTGATGGATGGTGAGTTTTCCTTACTGTCCTCCAAAGTTTATCTTCCATTTGGGGCCATTTGGCCACCAGGGGATGCCCGAGTCTGAGAGGCCAAGGTTTTTCTCCAGGCTCCACCCTAGGACAGTGTCATGTTAGCCCCACCCTGCTTGGGGCTGAGCTTGGAGCAGCCACCCCTCCCTACTGCCAGGCTGGTTCCTCCCTAGCTTGTCTGGGTCAGGCACCTGTCCCCAGGGGCGGAGCAAGAGAACAAAAAGGGATTCTTACGAGTTGGAGGAGGGAATGGGAGAGCAGGTGAAAATAGTGGAGGTGGGAAGGCAGGGGATGGGACAGGACTAGGTGAGGTCATTCAGGAGACTAGGGCTGGGCTAGAGATGGAGGCATAGGAGCAAGTGTGTCTGTGGCACTTAGGGTACTCCATGCAGAATTCCATGCCTGGGTGTTTTTGTGGAAAAAAGGGTCATGGTCTTCATCAGATTCTCATACAGCTAGTTACCAAAGAGGTTAGGAATAGCTAAGTAAGATTTCATAGAAGCATCAGAAAATGGATGAGATTGTCCAGAGGGAGTGGGTGAGATCGCCTATGGTAGCGGGGCACGACATTTAAGGGATCTGTGAAGGACTTAAGAACAGGAAGGTGAGTGCCTGCTTCTATGTAAGTATAGAAGCTGGGCCGGGTGCAGCTGGGCTCACACCTATAATCCCAGCACTTTGGGAATCCAAAGCAGGAGGATCACTTGAGGCCAGGAGTTCGCAATCAGCCTGGGCAACATAGTGAGACCCCTGTCTCTACAGAAAAAATTCTTTAAAAAGTTAGCCAGGCATGGTGGCGTGTTGCCTTATAGTCCCAGCTACTCAGAAGGCTGAGGCAGGAGAATCAAACCCAAGAGTTCAAGACTGCAGTGAGCTATGATGATACCACTGCACTCCAGCCTAGGTGACAGAGTGAGACTCTGTCTCCAAAAAAAAAAAAATATATATATATAGAACCTTGGTCAAGGAGGCAGGAACTGACTGGAGTCCCTGTCCTTCTGCCTGTCCTCTGCCCTGTCTCCACTGGTGCCTGGAGCCCAGCTCGGTGATGGCATAGGTGGTGTATAGCTGGAACATTTCTCACCACCCTGACGCCAGTAGTGTTTGCTGGAGCTAGAGATAGCAGCGCAACAGCCATGCTGAGAAGCAATTAGCCTCTGATGAGGTGGAGGCCCGCCCTGGGCAAACAAACTCCTTTCAGCCTCTACACAGGCACTGGCGAAAGGGAAGTGTGTGAAAGGTACAGTGGTGCCCAAGAGGTGGGCTAATTCCTCTCCCTGCTCAGCAGCCCGGGGGTTCTTGGTCTGGGCCTCACAGACATGCTTTCGGGCACTACATGGCTCTGGCCAGGTCCCTGTTCCTTTCTGGGCTCAGCAAGGGGGTGGTCATTCCAGGCTGCCCTGGAAAAGTCTGGGAAGAGGGATACGGGGGTCAAAGAGAAATGAGGAGGGGGACTGGTTTGTTAAGCTGGATTTTGCTTGGTAGCAGACACTCTGTTGTCCCACTATAGCTTCCTTCTTTTTTCTTTCTCTCTTTTTTATTTTATTTTATTTTTTCACCATCTCTGGGTTCTGGCTTGAAGCCAACCTCTTTAATGCTGTCACTCTGTGTGACACAGCTATCAGGTCTGTGTCAGGGCCATTCTGGCCAGGTGCCCCTTCGAGTGGAGCTGTAACCATGTCAGGACCACCAGGCTCTGGAGTCGGTCTGGGCTTGAACCCAGGGTCAGCTCTTCACTGAGGGCTGTGGGACTGGGGCAAGTTGCCTGGCCTTTCATAGCCCCAATGTCCCCACTTGCAGCGGGGGTGGGAGGTTGGTTAGGGCCAAATAAGAGATTAGGTCTGAAGAGCACTGGGTAGGCCAGCACCAAAGAATAAATGAAGTTCTTTCTGACATCCCCAACACAGGGACAGATCTGAGGCTTTGCCTGGGTGGGAAGGGTAGGCAGTATGGACCCTCTGATGGGGCCTCTTGGAGGGCTTCCCAGAGCAGAAGGAGTGACTCTCTCCCATTGCTATGGCAGTAAATCTGGTCTCCCCTCCCTGACTTGGGTATGAGCTTGTTATTTTAATAGCTTTCCAGTCCAGTGCCCCCACCCAGGAGGGGGCAGTTTCAGACCAAAGTCCTCCCAGGTTATAAGAAGCCAGACTGACCCAACCCCCACTTCCTCATGCCCTCTTGGCCATCCCTCTTGGACTCCCTCCCAGGCCTGGAACCCAAACACAAGGGAGAAATAACCACCCCACTTCCCTGCTGCTGTCTTTCCAGGCTTCTGAGTCGGCAGCCCCACAGGAATCTGAGGCCAGTTTAGGCAAGATGGGCCCCTCTCCCCAAGGATATAAAAAGAGTCCAAACGGAAACATTTCAGTTGGTTTATGGGTTCTGAAGTGCCTTCTGCACAACTGCCTGGTGGTTCTGCTGATTTCACATATGTCCAGGCTATAAGGTGCATTGTCTCATTCCCCTGTGGGTACTGACTGGGATCACCAACAGCCCTCCTTAGCCTAAGGGGATGCCAAGGGTTTCAGGAAGAGATTGGGGGAAAGGACAGGAGAACTGGCTACTTACAGGCTCTGGAACAGGTGGGCCCCAGCCCTACCCATGGAAGGAAAAGTTAGGCACAGCCTAGAAGGTATGGTCCCTATTTAGCCCCAAGTCTGGGGCAGAAAAGGCAGGCTGACTCTGGCCCAATTGACACTGTTAGATCCTGTCCCCACTCTGGTCACTGCTTCCTGGCCGTTCCAGGGTATCTCTTCCCAGTTCCCATGTGCAGCAGTAGTGGCAGAGGGAGAAGCAGTCTTATTTCAGATTGGAGTACAGATACATGGACACAATCATAGCAGCCAGCTGGTGGGGGAGGAACAGAGAGAGATGAGAGGACATGATTGGGATCCTAAAGCATTGGTCCCCTGCCTCCCAAACACCCTACATGAAGCTCTGCCAGAAGTCTGTTTCTTCCTCAGAGATATGTCAAGCAGCCCTGGTCCACTGGCCACATCCCAGCCCCAGCCTCCTCATCTGCTTACCTCTAGGGCCGCAATTCCGGCTGCCACACCACCCACCGTGACCGCATTGGTTCGGATGTCATGCAGAAGCTGATCGAAGCACCCCTTGGGGAAGGGGAGAGAGCATTTATAGTTTGCAGCTGCCCTACCCTCATCCTCACTTGCTACTTCTGAGGCCACTGAAACAATCCCCACCCTCCTATGCCGGCCCACACCTCTACAGTTGCGTTCTCGGCCTTCTGCCTGGTGCAGGGTTCCTTGGCTGTGTCGTTTGCATAGACGTTGTCAGCACAACAGTACGGGGGAAAGGTGTTGTTGTTCTTGCTGAAGTAGGGTGAGCCCTCGAAATCCGTGTAGTTGTTGAAGCCACAGCAGTTGAGCTGGAAACAAGATGGGGAGGGTGGTTGGTGGGGTCTTGCTTCTTTCTCTTCACCCCCAAATCTCCCCTAGCCCACCTTACCCCTTGCATGGTGGAGTTCCACACTTGAGTGAAGTCTTTCTGGGAACCATAGTCACTCTTGATGGCAGGCACGATGAGCAATGTCAGGAATTGTTCAGCCTGAGTTGGGCAGGCCAGTGTTTAGGGGCTGGTAGGGAAGGTGGCCATTCACAGACCACAGCCTCCTTCCAGGGTTTGCCCAGTCTTCCTCCCTTGCCCCATCCCAGCATCTCACCATTGTGGTGTACACCAAGGCGACCACAGCAGCTGCAACCTCAGCAATGAAGATGACGAGGAGGATGACGAAGAACTGAGAGGGGAACAGGGGTCTGGGTTTTAGGGAGAGACAGTCCCTTATGCCCTCCTTACCCTAGTCCATCCCCCCCAAAAATGAGGCAGGGGTCCCTATGCTGAGGCCCCTGGAGTCCAAAACAGAGTTTGGGAATCCCCAGGGCCTGACGTCAAGAGTGAGGGGTCCCTTGGTCATGGGCCTGTCTGTGGAACTGGGTTTGACACACCATCATGAGGGCACACTTGTTCTCAGCGTGAGCACCGTAGCAGCCCAGGAAGCCAAGAGCAAAGAGCACAGCACCAGCTGCGATGAGGAAGTAGCCCACATTGACGAACTGAAAGGCACTGGACGACAGCGGCCCGAAGATCTTCAGGAAGGATGGCCCATCGACTGACACCCAGATGCCCACTGCCAACAGGGCTATGCCACACAGCTGGGGATAGAAAGGTGAGACAGGCTTAGAAACAGTGCCAGGAAGTAGCTCATTACCACACAGTTTTGTCAGGGGAATGGGAGGCAAGAAACTTCCCCCTCTCTTGGCTAGGAAGTCTAAAAACTCATCCTTAGGGAGGGAAACATCCTCTAGAGCCAGAAGATTGGGAGTGAGACACCTATAGCCAGGATAAGGCTGTACACCTGGGCAGATATAAATGAGCTCGGGAGTTCTAGAAATATCCACAGAGTAGGGAGGCGAGCAAGACTTTCCCTCTCTGCTGCCAGGATCCTGCCACATAGCTAGGAGTGAAAACAGGCAGGTGAGGGCCAGTCTCCCATTTCCCTTCTGGGCTACAGGTGCCTTGAACACTTCTGTCCTCTGATAGGTGGAAACAGCGGGGTGGTGGCGTTGAACAGGCTCAACGGTCACCACAGTAACAGAGGCGCAGCTGAGTTTACACCTGCTCCCAACCTTGGCGAGCACAAAAGTGGAGAAGGTTCACCCACCCTGAGGCCCACCTGGCTCCTCTCCAAGATCCAACTCCAGGCCTTCCCCCTCATCCAGACTAGACCTCCTCGCCTCACAAGTGGAAAATGAGGCACCTGGTGGGGGGAACACAGCCAGAGCTTCTCTTAAATGCTCTTCAGCTCAACCCCAAACCTAGGAGGAAGTCCTGAGGCTCAGATTGGGGAGGGCCTTGCCCAGTTCCCACAGCTCTGAGAGCAAAACCTCCCTGAGCCAAAGCTTCAGTGGGTGGGTCAGCCTGACGTCACCTTGGTGCCCAGTCCCCACTCTCCAGCTATAGAAACTGAGGCCAGAACCAGGAGTGAGGTGGCAGATTATGGCTGGATGCCAGGCATGTTCACCCAAGGACAGAAAGCTGGGCTTCTAGCCTGCAGGGTCAAATTTCAAGGAGCTGGAGGCCTGCCCTATCCTGCTCTGCCCAGCCTGGCAAGGTCTGGGCAACAGGGGCCAGAGACCAAACCGGATTTGCCTTTAACCCTCTCAAGTCAGAGCCTCCTCCAGACTCAGGAATAAACACTAGCTCCCTGTTGCCAAAGGAAGCCCAAGGCACAGCCCACATCAGAGAGGCTACCCACCTCAGCCCAATTTCTCCAAGTTGATCTACGCATCCACACATCTAAATTCGTCTCTGCTTCCTCACCTTTTACTCACTCTAACGTAGCTCCAAGTTTCTGGTGCCACCCTGTGCTAAATCCGGTGGACATTTCACAGGCCATATCCTTGGCCTCTTTGATAGCTGGCTCTCCTTGTTTTCCTCCCCGTCTCCCACTGCTCCTTATCAGTCTCCTTCATGATGGCTATTTTTCTGCCTATCCCCAATAAGTTGGGTTTTCCAGAGTTCACTTTCCAAGCACTCTCATCCACTCCCATGGCTTCAGTGACCATCTACATGCACGTGACTTTCAAATATCCATGGCCAGCTCCAGGACAGGTGTGGTGGCTCACACCTATAATCCCCACACTTTGGGAGACTGAGGCAGGAGGATCACTTGAGGCCAGGAGTTTGAGACCAGCCTGGGTAACACAGTGAGACTTTGCCTCTACAAAAAATTTAAAAGGCCAGGCGTGGTGGCTCATGTCTATAATCCTAGCACTCTGGGAGGCCGAAGCAGGCGGATCACTCAAGGTCAGGAGTTTGAGACCAGCCTGAGCAAGAGGGAGACCCCGTCTCTACTAAAAATAGAAAGAAATTAATTGGCCAACTAAAATATACAGAAAAAAAAAATTAGCCAGGCATGGTGGCACATGCCTGTAGTCCCAGCTACTCAGGAGGCTGAGGCAGAAGGATTGCTTGAGCCCAGGAGTTTGAGGTTGCTGTGAGCTAGGCTGACATCATGGCACTCTAGCCTGGGCAACGGAGTGAGACTCTGTCTCAAAAAAAAAAAAAAAAAAAAAATTTAAAAAATTAGTCGGGTGTGGTGGCTAGTCCCAGCTACTCAGGAAGCAGAGGCAAGAAGATCACCTGAAGTCGAGGTTACAGTGAGCTCTGACTGGCCACTGCATTCCAGCCCAGGTGACAGAGTGAGACCCTGTCTCAATGAGAAAAAAAAGAAAGAAAAGAAAAAAGAAGTCCATGGCCAGCTCCAATCTGAGCTGCACTTCCACTGGGTGCTCAGCTGTCTGTGAGACATCCCCCTCTTCCCTTCCCATGTTACTCATGCCAGAGATATAGGCATCATCTCCAAGACCTGTCCCCTCTGCCCCTTCTTCCATCCCTCAGCCACCTTCCTAGGACTTTGTCCTTTGTCCACTTGGTCCCTTTCTCCCTACCTCTGCCACCATCTCCTGGGTTTATGCCTCATTGCTTGGCTTCTCAAACATGTCCTATAAAATCTGTTCCTGGTTTTCTGAACAATATCCGGTTTGATTACCTCTGAACATTTATGTATGCTTTAAAACTCCCCCACCCAGTGCAAATTCCCAGCTTCGGCTATATCTTCCAGGAAGTATTCTCCAACCAGGCTGGGTTCAAGCCCCTCCTGTGGGCTCCCAGGGTCCCTGTGCTAAGCCCAAACTTACTGTGCTGTTACTGTCTGCCTGTCTGGCTTACTGGACCTGACATCCTATAGGGTGGAGAACGGCCTTGCTTACCGGCCACCCCAGCACCCAGCATACAGTCTTGGGCTATGAACATTTGTTGAATGAATAAGGGCTGCTTGAGATAGACCCTTTGCTCTCATGAGACGTGAGCCCTCAGCTCCCCCTCATGCAAAGGCCCCTGAATTTCCTTCCATTCTGGGTGACCTTAGGCAAACTTCTTCCTTCTCTGGGCCCCCAACACCTACAAAAAGGAGAGACTCCTTCCTGCTAGCCTCCCCTATGCTACCCTAAGCCTGGACTGAAGCTTCCTGAAAGGGAGGAGTTACCCCAAGCTTTCCATCCCCTTCGTCACACACCCTTGTATGGCAGCCTGGCTGCTACGGGGACCAGGAAGCAGCCTTTGGGGAGAGCTCTGCATCCCACTCATGAGGGGAAACTTGCAGGACAGAGTCTGGGCCCAGCAGCCTCCCTTTCCTCAGTTTGGGCTCTCCCTAGGCTGTGAATTGCTCCTGTAGGGAGCCCCAAAGAGCCCACAGCTCCATACTTACAAAGATGAGCAAATTGAAGAGGAACATCATGGTCTTAAGGAAGCTGAAGCACTGCATGGTGGCTCCTGGGAAGCAGACATGTGTGAGTTAGGACTTTCTCTCCTCTCCCCTACCTGGGCTGGCCCTGGCTTCTGGATCCTGACATGCCAGACCTGGACCCATATCTCACCAAGCTTCCCCTGTACCTGGACTCTGACACTTCAGGACTTTTCCCAGTTCCCATCCTGCCACCCCTGTCCCTTATACCACACATGCCCCCTACCAGCACCTCACGCTCTGAGATCCTAACAGCCCAGTTTCCTCCACTGGCATCCCAAGCCTGATTCCCATGCTGCAGGTCACTCCATGCCCTTCCCTGGCACGTATATATCCTGGGTCCCCCCCAAACCCAGCCCAGACCCTTCCAGGACCTTCTCTATGGCCCTTCCAGCTCCCCGAATCTGTTTGCTTCATAGGATAATCTCTATCCTATGTCATCACCTGTTCAGGGCTCTTGGCAGCAAGTTCTGAAAGAGGGATCTGCTGAGGCTCCAAAAGGGACTGTAAAGCTCCAGGGGCTGCCACCGAGTGGGCAGGCAGAGGGACGCTGGCTCTCACACACCACTGCTCACCTGCAGGCGGGGTAGCTGCTTTAAAGGCCTCCTTCTGCCCGCCCGCAGGCCCCACCCGTGGCCAGCCTCCCCTTCCCCCTGCTGCCCCCTGCTGCCTGGAGACAGGTCCCCACAACCATAGCAGCAGGCCTCCGCCTGGCAACACCAGCCGTGGGCAACACCCTTCCTGATCCCAAGAAGGGTGAACAGTCTGGGGTGGGACAAGCGGCTCCCCAGAACTTCTGTGTGCCCCCCACCATGATAGTGCACAAACGCTTCTTATCCTGCATCTACTAAACACTCTCACATACCCTACATGCTGCAGGCACACACACCTGCCCGTGCTGCCGCTCATATGTTCACACGTTTAGCGTAGTTGCATACATAAACACCTGCTACTGCTCCTGAATGCGCGTGCGTGTGCACACACACACTCTCTCTCTCTCTCTCTCTCTCTCACACACACACACACACACACACACACACACACACACACACTGAACTCTTTGTGGACTGACTCCCAGCAACTAACAATAGACTAACATCTGAGGCACATACTTAAAGGCTCATGCACTCTCTGTCTCTCTCACACAAACACACACACACTTGCAAAGAAATGACCAAGGTTTGGTAGCCTCTGCTCTCTTCTAACCAGCAAATAGTTCCCAGTCCTCTTCCCCCCGCCCCCGCAAAACCTAAAATTCCCCATCTGTCTCCTCTCTCTGTTTCTCCTCTCTCCTTTGCCTTCCCACCCTTTTCTCTCTCTTTTCCTCCCTCCAGTCTTCCCTTAGCACTCCACGTACACCCTTTCCCTTTCTGCCTGCAGGTGGCACCATGGGCCCATGAAGGAGTCGCCCCCAGGGCTAAGGCTCCACAATCCCATCCTCAGTAACCCTTCCTTCCCACTGCCGGTCCCAACCCCACTCCAAAACTCCCGATGTTGAGGTGCTGGGAAAGTTCTGGCTTTCAAGTCACTCAGACCAGGTGCTTGAATCCCGGTTCCGTCATTTATTAGTTGTGTGACCCTGGAGGCATTTCTTAGACTTGATTTTAAGCTTCTATTTCCTGGTCTGTATAATAGAATAGTTATGGGGTTTTAAAGTGAGGTTTTCTTCCTGCTATGAGACATAAGGGAATGAACACAGAGCTAGGAGGTCAGAGGGAAGAGACACAGCCAGAAGGATTGTGGAATGGAGGAAGTGGATTTTTAAATTTGTTTTGTTTTTACAGTGGAAGAAGACAGCCAAAGAGATGAGAGAGAGGGGCTGATAATATTACAGACTATGCTCATAATACTGCTCGTGCTTTAACTGCACTACATATTTGTAGTGTGTAGTTTCCTCTTCACAACAGTCCTACGAGATAGACTTTCTTTCTTTTTTTGTTTTTATTTTTGAGACAGAGTCTCACTCACTCTGTTGCCCAGGCTAGAGTGAGTGCTGTGGCGTCGGCCTAGCTCACTGCAACCTCCAACTCCTGGGCTCAAGCGATCCTCCTGCCTCAGCCTCCCAAGTAGCTGGGACTACAGCATGTGCCACCATGCCCGGCTAATTTTTTCTATATATTTTAGTTGGCCAATTAATTTGTTTCTATTTTTTTTTTTTTTTTTGAGACAGAGTCTCACTTTGTTGCCCAGGCTAGAGTGAGTGCCATGGCGTCAGCCTAGCTCACAGCAACCTCAAACTCCTGGACTCAAGTGATCCTACTGCCTCAGCCTCCCAAGTAGCTGGGACTACAGGCATGTGCCACCATGCCCGGCTAATTTTTTGTATATATATTTTTAGTTGGTCAATTAATTTCTTTCTATTTTTGGTAGAGACGGGGTCTCGCTCAGGCTGGTTTTGAACTCCTGACCTTGAGCAATCCGCCCGCCTCGGCCTCCCAAAGTGCTAGGATTACAGGCGTGAGCCACCACGCCCGGCCAATTTGTTTCTATTTATAGTGGAGATGGGGTCTCGCTCTTGCTCAGGCTGGTCTCAAACTCCTGACCTTGAGCCATCCACCTGCCCTGGCCTCCCAGAGTGCTAGGATTACAGGCATGAGCCTCCCGTCTGGCCTAGACTTTCTTTTTTTCTTTTTTTTTTTTTTGAGACAGAGTATCACTCTGTTGCCTAGGGTAGAGTGGTGTGGCATCACCCTAGTTCACAACAACCTCAAATTCCTGGGCTCAAGTAATCCTCCTGCCTCAGCCTCCCGAGTAGCTGGGACTACAGGCATGCGCCACCATGCCCGGCTAATTTTTTCTTTCTTTTTTTTTTTTTGAGACAGAGACTCACTTTGTTGCCCAGGCTAGAGTGAGTGCCATGGCGTCAGCCTAGCTCACAGCAACCTCAAACTCCTGGGCTCAAGCGATCCAGCTGCCTCAGCCTCCCAGGTAGCTGGAACTACAGGCATGTGCCACCATGCCCAGCTAATTTTTTCTATATGTATTAGTTGGCCAATTAATTTCTTTCTATTTATAGTAGAGATGGGGTCTTGCTCTTGCTCAGGCTGATTTCGAACTCCTGACCTCGAGCAGAGCAATGCGCCCGCCTCGGCCTCCCAGAGTGCTAGGATTACAGGTGTGAGCCACCACACCCAGCCTAGACTTTCTTTTAATCTCCATTTTAAATACAGGGAAATGGAGGCACCGAGAGGTTAAGTACTTGCCATGATCACACAGTGTGTAAGTGGCAAAGCCAGGATTCAGCCCCAATCTGGCACCAGAGTCCACATTTTAACCACCAAGCAGGCTGTCTACATTGATAGAGTTTCTAAGGAGGCAGGCAGGCTTGGCTTCCACAAAGAGCAGGGGAGGAGGCCTGAGGAAGAGGAGAGCAGGAGCAGGTGGGTTTGTAGTTATAGTGGCTAGAAGTTGATGGGGGCAAGGTCATATTCTAAGACTGAAGGTGGCAAGAGTAGAGGCTGGGGGGGCTAAGAGGGGTGTGAGGCATGTGAGGTCTCCTGCAGAAACAGAATGCAGGGAAGGCTGGGAAGGGGGTCTACAGAGAGGGTAGGAGGGAAAGGGAGAGGGTGCTGAGGTGTGCAGGGAGAAGGGGCAGGTCCAAAGTCCCACAACAACTCAGTTCCAGGCCAAGCAGAGCCACTGACTCTCCAGTCTCCTACTAGAAAGGAGATGAACCGAGGGTTAACACCTCTTCCATCCCCAGGGGATCTAGCTGTTCCTCCACCCTGTACCCATTGTCCGCATGACACTCTTTCATCTCAGGAAGAACTGGGACAAGGTCACATTCATCTATGTCCCTGGTGCCCAGCACATATGATGTTGTTAGTGAACATTTCCTAAATGAGTGAGTGAATAAATGAGTTGCAGAATAACATGAGTTAAATGCTCTGGGCTTTCTATCTTGCCCAGCATGGATTTGGACCCCTGCCTGCCTCTAATTATGTGACTTCTCCTCTATTTCCTTATACAGTTGATCTTCATTATTCACAGATTCCACATCTGCGAATTCACCTACTGACTGAAATATATGTGTAACTCCAAAAGCAATGCTGTGGCACTTTTGCTGTCAATCATGGACATGAGCAGAAGCAAAACATTTGGGTCGTCCAACACACACATTTCCAGCTGAGGTCTGTGGAACAACAGGACTCTCGGCCTTCTTGTTTCAGCTCTTATAAAGTAAACGATGTTCTTTTTTGGTGGTCTCTTTAGTGCCACATTTTCTCATATTTTTTGGGTTTTTTTGGTGGTTTCGCTGTGTAAAATGGCCCCCACTTGTAGTGCTTAAGTGCTATCTAGTGTTACTAAGTGCAAGAAGGCTGCATTGTGCCTTACAGAGGAAATATGTGTTAGGTAAGTTTCCTACAGGCACAAGTTATAGTGCAGTTGGCCATGAATTCAATGTTAATGACTCAACAATACATATTAAAGAAGGTATCTCTACATATAATATCAGGTTATGTATCGACAAAAATGTGACCAGAGGGTTGCAGGAACCTAACCCTATCTTTCCCCTAGGAGCAGTGGTTCCATAGTTGGTGTTCTTGGTGACTTTATAGAAAATAACTATTGGGAATAATGAGAATTGACTGTATACAAATGGGGATAATGATAGAATCTCCTCGTAGGGTTGTTTTGAGGTTAAATGAGATAATGTTAATAAAGTGCTCAGCAGTGTCTGGCATGTAGTAAGTGCTCAATAAACATTACTAATATTGTTAATATGGATGAGTGAGAAAGTGAGGGAGTGATTTTCCCCTACTCAGAGTTTCTTTCCCCAAGGGGCCAAGCTGGGGTTCTGTGGCTCTTGGGCTGGCTCTTAGGCTAGACCCAATGGAGAAGAGTGGGTGGGAGCCATGAGGAGCGGGTGGGGGCCAGGACCTGTAACAAAGAGCACCACCCTCGTGCCGACTTTGTATGTCATAGAGGCCTTAGCTGCCACTCTGGCCAGCAGCATCCTCAGGCACACTACACAAGCTCCCTGTGCCCATGGGGCCCTCTTCGCTTGTCCGTGCCCCTCGGCCCCGGGGCATGAGTTCCTCCCATCACAGGCCAGGTATGGGTTGGCCTAGGCCTCGGTTTCCCAGGATGTTCAAGCGCAGCCGCAGAAGGTACCCGAGGAAACCCCAAGGCCCAACTGCCACCAGCGCAGCCACCAATCTTGCCACCATGGCCACGGATATCAACAACACCCGCACTGCCACCACCAGGGTGTGGATTTTCCCACCTCAAGGTTAGCCAGGGGTCAGGGGAGCCCATGAGCCAGGGTAGGGGTTTAAAAAACAGAGCCACTGAAATTTTCCCCACCTGGTCCCACTTTGGCATTCTAAGGGACAAGTTCTATGAAATACCACCCTAAAGGTATGGTGGGGTCTTGATGGCAGGTGTCCCAAAATGCTGACAGCCTTAATGGGGGGTGGATTGGCTGGCAGCAGACGGCTTGGGGAGGTGGGTGAATCCAAAGGGCAACAGAGCTTCCAAACTGCTGCCTTCCTCATACTCTTCCTTCTTCTTCTTCTCCTCAGTTCTCAGACAACTCTGTCAACCTGGGAGCATTCTGATCCTCTAGAAAGGCACAGAAGCCAACTCAGAAGCTTGGCTTGTTCTGGACCTGCATCTCCTAGGGGCCGTAGTTGGTGAACAACAGACATATGCAGCCATTCTGCTCAGACTGCCTTATTCCACACCGAAGGCCAGGATGTGAGGGGGGTTGGGGCCAAACACCGCCAGGGAAAGGCTTCTTCGACAGCAGCAGGGATCACAGCTAAGACAGTAGAGGGCAGGACAAGGTCAGCTTTCGATCTGCCCATGAGGTAGGGCCTCTCCTGCCTTACTCTCCCATCTGCACAGGGAGTAGGGTCTCTGTAGACATCTTGGAAGGTACGGGAGGCTCAGATCAGACAACCCTGTGAGTGCAGGAGCATGAGGTGGATGTGCCTGGGTGTGCCTGCGACGGTCAGTGGGTAGGTGCAGCTGCTGGTGTGTGTCTGAGATTGTGTGTGTGAGACAGGAGAATGGCAGCATGAGCAGACGTGGCCGAATGTGCCTTCCACTGCGAGTGGCAAGGAGTGTTTGTGAGGGTACAGGTGTACCAAGAGGGCATCGGCTCTGCTAAGAGGAATGAGATCAGGAGGAGGATGGGGCAGCCTGATGAGGAGAGGTTGGAGGAGAGCCAGCTTCTGAGGAAGGCACGCCACCACCTGCAGCCCCCCAGCCATTCTCTCAGGTCAGTGGTTTCCAGACTGGCAGTGAACTGGGGGCAGGGCAAGACTGAGTTTGAGCCGAGAAAGTGGGGAGGGTGCTAAGCTCTCTGGCCTGGGGATTTTCCATTTGGATTTCTGGGTGTGCGCCCACGTGTCATGGGGGTAACTGGGTTTCTGTGGGGTTGTGTCTTAGTGGCTGGGAACATTGTGAGGGACTCGGTCCCTGATGTGTTGTATTATGTGTGGGTTAGTGTGTGTGTGTGTATGTGTCCCGAATGTATTCCGATGTTCTGACATCTGGCTCCAGTTCCAGGCCTACCTTCCCTGAGGGCTGGGGGTGGGACCTTGAGACCTTTGGTGGCCTGGGGGCCAGGGGTTCAGGAAACCTGGCTAATGTCCTTTGCTACCTGTGAAGGGAAAATGAAATGTGTCTGTATCCATCCACTCCAAGGCTTGCCAGACACGGGGACTCTGAGGGGAGGAGTGGGGCAGAGAGTTCACTGGCACACCATGCCCAGACAGTGCTGGCCTCCTCAGGGTATGGGGGGGGGCGTTGCTGAACATTAGTCAGAGCTGGAAGGTGGCTGGGCCAGTACCCAAGTCCCTAAGGAGGCCCACACATATAAAGATACATGACACAGTCCACAAACACCTGCAGACGTATAAATGTAAGTGGACTCATAGACATAAAATGCAACAAACAGACATGCATGAAAGCACATACTATAATATAAACAGAGATACACACGGACAGGAGTGTATATAGACCCCTGCCATGACACACGTAACCATACATGCACATGCCTGCAAATGAACACAGACACAAATATGCATGCACCCAGACACAAGCACACAAGTATACAGACACACACACATGCAATCGCACTCATGCAATCCCAGGCACACACAGACACACACACATGCAGACACACTCACCAGACTTCCCTGCCCCTGCAGCCCTGGGACCCAGTAGCCTCCCTCCCCTATATGAGTGTGTGTATATGTGTGTGTGCATGCGTGCCCATAGTTATGTCTATGAGAGTGAGTGCGTGTGAGTGCGTGTTTTTGAGGGGGGTGCTGAGCTGTGGGAACTAGATGACATCATCCCTTCTGGCTATTTTTAGCTCCATCTGCAATGACGACTTCTTCACTGCCCCTCCCCCTCCAGGTTCCCAATTCTCCTCCCCCTCTAGGCTGCTAGAGGCAGCAGCAGCCAGAAGGCAGTACCACCTCAGTTTAGGGGGCCCCTCGATGACTGGGTGCAGCTTTCTCTCCTATTGCGCCAGAGTTTCCCTGGAGGCTGAGAACACCAGGCTCCTAGGCCAGAAGGGCCGGGGGTAGGTGAGCAGACCTGGCTAATCTCCAGTGCCTAGAGTGCCTCTGCTTCTGCTTCTCAGTCTGCAACTCTGTCTCAGTCCACAGCTCCCGCTGTGTGCCAGGGAGGGTGCTAAGTTATGGAGATAGAGCAGAGAGCAAGACAGCGAGAGTTACAGCCCAGTGGGAGACAGAGCACACAGGCACTTCGTTAAATTGTGAGGAGGGCTCTGAGCACTGGTAACAGGGGCACTTATTCTAGATAATGTTCTCCGTCTGTCTCTCTGCTCTTCCATCTCCCAGAGGTGGGTAACCTGCAGAGGGCAGAGGGAACGCGCTCCCTTTCCTCACACCCTTCCCTCCCAGTGGAGCCTCCAGCATTCCAGAGCACACCCCAGGCTGTGCTTCCTACACTGCACCAACCCGCCACCCACCGCTGGCGATCCACTGCCGTTCACATCCCCTTTCTTTGTTTTTTGTTTCTTTTTGTTTTGAGATAGGGTCTCGCTCTGTCACTCAAACTAGAGTGCAATAGTGCAATCCTAGCTCACTGCAACCTCCAACTCCTGGACTCAAGAGATCCCCTTGCCTCTGCCCCCACAGCTGGCTAATTTTTAAATTTTTTTGTGGAGATGAAATCTCACTATGTTGCCAACACAGGTCTCAAACTCCTGGCCTCAAGTGATTCTCCTGCCTCATCCTCCCAAAGTGCTAGGATTCCAGGTGTGAGCCACCATGCCTGGCTCACACTTTTCTTTGGAACCTTCCTGTAGTCAATCCCTGGGAGACAGGCCACTGTTTCCCATCTATAGATGAGAAAACTAAGGCCCAGAGAGGGGCAGTACTGGACCATGCCTCACAGTGCCTGGGGCGATGGCGGGCAGGTGGAGGAGGAAGTGGTGGCACCCTGGGACAGCTGGCACAGGTGCAGGAGGAGCAGGTCAGAAGGTCAATGGCCTAAGGGATCCATGCCAGGAGAAGGGCTTCCCGCCCCAGCCAGCCTCAGGCAATCACCAGAAAATCGGGTTTGGCGGCTTTGGCAGCTTTGGCCATGAGCTGCAGGACTGGAGGAAGGGTCGAGTCAGCTCCTGAGAGGCAACCTGGGGCAGGCCCATCCTCTAGCTCCAAGTTTCACCAAATGTCTGGTTGGGAGAGCATTTTATAATTCTGGGACCATTTGGAATGTGAGAAGAACAGCTCTGAGCTGGAGGCAGGAGCCCAGAGATTCAGACCCTGTTCTGTTCCAAGCCCTAGTGTGATCCTTGGAAAGTCCTGGCCTCTCTCTTGGCCTCAGTGGCTCCACCCCCCAACTCCTGCCCTCTGGGTTTTCCTGGGAGTCTGACTCAGGCAAGGGAACACGTTAGTCAATGGGTAGGGGCACAACCAGACAGCCCATGGAGTGCCTGGCTGGAGGTCCCTTGTCACTAATGGATCAATGGCCGGAAGCCCAGCTCCAACCCCACAATGCAATACTGGTCACCCCACCCTTAGCAGTGCCCTTCCCCACACTAGACTTCCGGCCTCTTTTCCTTCCTCACCTCTGGGAAAGGCTGCAGGGCTCCCTAGGGAATCTCCCATGTCTCTTCCACTGGCTCCCTGCCCAGGGCTCAACCCCCCTCTCCCTCTGCCCATTCAGCCAGGCCAGTCACCAGTCTCTACTAAACTTTCTCCAGGGAGGAAAGGCAGCTGGGTGGAAGGACTGCAAAAGAGACTGCTTTTCCTGTTACCTTCAGACACTGGAGCCCAAATCAGGGGCTTGGGGGGAGGGAGGGTGAACTGAGTGTTGGGTCCTAGAACTGGGCTTCCCTGGGCACTCTCCTACTCCTCTGAGCCCCAGAGTAGGTGGGAATCCCTCTCCTATCCAGCCTTGTCCTTTCTCTGCTTCAGCATACCAGAGGAGAGAGCCCCCAGTGGGAACTTGCAATTTCTGGAAAAAAAAACCACAAAAACCCAGGCCAAGAGAGTGCTGGCCATTATCACCATGTCAACAATGAAATTCATTAAACACAATTTTAAAAATCTTGAAATTCTAGATTCATAGAGTCCACAGTCATGGAATATTAGCATCACAGAATTCTAGCGTGATGAAATCTGAGTTACAGAAACTTAGAAATCCAAAATTGTGACATTACTGAGTCCCAGATCACAAAATTAGAGTATTCTTGAAGTGGAAGCCTTGAGCAGTCAATTAATGAGGCCTCTACCTTCAGGTAGATGTCTGCACTAAAGGATCCCCATTCACATATGAGCTTAAGCCAGACAGAAGCCAAACTTTGTCCATAGAGACATATTTTTGGTTCCCGAGGATAAGGGAGGTGGGGTGGCAGGTGGGGATAAAGAGAGTGAAACTACAGAAACAGAAAACGTAATCTAAAGAATCATTAAGTAGCGTAACATACTGACCCCAACACCTCAAGCTTCCCTATGATTAGGGTTAACATCAGCCCAGGACATTTCCAAAGGGTAGAAAGACTCCTTGTCACCTTGGAATGGCAACAACCCATGTCTGGCTATCTTTTTTGGGAAGAAAGTTACCAAATAAAATACTCCATTCTTTTCTTGGGATGGTTGGGAGGAACAGACTCTCTTCAAAGATGCTGAGTCCTAAGCCACATGGTACACACCAAAGCCACCCTGGATGGTGGGGTTCAGAGTCCCCAGCAAGGCCCTGATAGGGGAACTTGTGGAGGACACCTGGTTTGGGGTGGTGCCTAGGAGTGCTGGTCATCTCTACAGAAGAAGCCAACCTTGAGGCAAAATTCGTATGGGGACCCTTGGCTGATCTTTGGGGCTGGTTACTCAGCAAACAACAGGGATATTTACCTAGCATTTCTGGGAAACGACTGCAAACTCAGGAACCCAGAAGGAGCAGTTCCAAAGAGAGGCAAATGCCAGGCCCTGCTGGGCATGGGAAATAGAGCAATGTCAGCTGAAGGTCTTCTTGCTCAGCCGCCTGATTGGATTCAGCTCAATATCTCAGCCCTGACCTCTACTCACACCCCCGTGTGCCTCCCTCTCCATGCTTGCCTGATGTTCTATCTACTTATACCTGCTGCGTGACCTTTGGCAAACCCTGTCCCTTCTCTGGGCCTCAAACCTCCTGTGGTCTCTTTTGAAGTCTATAATTGGGTCTTAAGTGTAGCTTTTAGTATTGTGTAGTCCTGGTTTTGTCCAAAGCAGTTCTAGCTTCAGATATTTCCATTCACAGCTTCCAGAGAAAGGGTTAGGCAGCTTCAGGGGAGAATACAGGAAATAGGGAATATAAATAATGCTCACATTTGACATCTGTATCTGTCAATGCCTATGATGGGTGTTTTCAGAAATATAATGCCCACAACCACCACTCTGTGTGTATAAATCATTGCTCCCATTTTATAGATGAAGGAACAGAGGCTCAGGGAGGGTAAGTAAAGCGCCTAAGATCAGCCAGCCAGGGAGTAACAGAACCCGAATCTCAACCAAGCCTGTCTATCTTAATCTGAGTGCTGTGGTTTCAGATTAGCATTATTTTACGTGGCTTCATCAGGTAAAATGTGAGCCCATAGATGGGAGTTTCAGGGAGAAGTGGTACATGTGGCCCTAAGAGGTGATGAGTTCCATTCAGGGAAGTGCACAGCAGGGCTGACAACTTCTTATGCTGTGAAAAGAGCTGAACTGAGGCTTTTTCTACTCGGAACCCTGGGTATTCTCAGCTCAGATTAGAGCTGGTGGGCTGGGCTGGAGGTGAGGAGGTTGGAGATGAGAATGGGGTAGTCCTGAGCTGCTCTTTATGAACCACACAAGGGGTTGCTGGCGCTGTTCCTGGAGGTAGTGGGTCTGTGTTGGGGAAGGGCTGTAAATGGGGGCTTCTTCACTTTCTTGGATGGGCTGGTTCCCTTCCCTCCACCCCCCGTTGGAGCTGGTGTCAGGTCTCCAGAGCCTGGGGCAGGGGACTTTCCAGCTGGGATAGCATCATCATGTGTTGACACCAGATTCACTGTCTTGAGGTTCCCAGTCATCTTGCACAATTACCTCAGTGAACTGATCCAAAGGAGGTGGGAGGACTTCAGAGGTACCCTTGATCGCTGCCTGGCCTGCCCTGCCCAAGGTTGGCCCATCATGGGAGGCTGGGCTATCTAGCCACTCATAGGGTCACTGGCTCAGAAGCTCAGGGCTGGAGGCAGCCCGGGGGTCATCTCATTCAGATCCCTCACTGCAAGGGTGATGAAGGAGTCTGAGGTCCAGAGAGGTAACAGGACTTGCCAAAGGTCACACAGCAACCACTGCTGTCCCCAACACATGCCAGGCACTCCCCTTGGCATTGAGGACAGTGTTGAATCAGTCCTGGTCCCTGTTCTTGAGAGCTTGCAGCCTAATGGAGAAGACAGACTTAGTAGAAACACCAAAAAAGGTGTTACCTTATTAAAAGAATTTGTTCTGTAAAATATGGACTCAGTCAAAAGGCTACACTCAAGGATCCAGAAGAGTACATGTGGGTGGGTTCCAAGGCCGTGGGTTCTCCACCCCCAGGAGCTCAAGTGGAGGCACGGAGCGGGCACTGACAGTATGGGATGAATGAATTGCCCTGCAAGGCTGGCCTATGTGGCTGGAACGGAAGTCTGAAGGGCGACAGCGCAGACAGGACCAGGACTTGCGGTCAGGACTGCCTGTGCTCTGCGAGCACACAGTAGTCACTGCGAGGGTCCCAGAGGCAACTGGTGGGAGGACTGAGGGGACTGCAGCTGGGAGATTCTTAACAGTCTGCTGGGGGCTGCTGAACTCTCACTACCTCTGGGGTGGCAGTTTCCTTTAGTCCAAGTGCCCCCCCCCAACACACACACAAAGGCTCTGACCCCATCAGTTTCCTTTAGTCCAAGACGCACACACACACTCGCGCTCTCTCTGCCCCCATCTCCCTGCATGAGAACCCAGGCCCAGCTTGAGGTCTGGCCTAGAAGAGGAGGCTACTCCGCACCAGGGAGCTGCCTCTCCGCTGGGCCCTTCAGCTGCCTCCCCCGCCCCCCTCCCCCTCCCCCCGCACCCGGTCTCTGGGCGGGGTAGCGACGGGCGTCCTCCGCTGCGCGCCTTGGCCGAGCGCCTTCCGTGCCGCTGTGATGCAAATCCGCTCCGGATTTACTCGCGGGCGTTCTTTCCGTAAAGCCAGGCGCACCCGGCGCCAGCACTTGGCTGGTGCCTCTCCTGGCCCTGACCCAAGGGCGCCAGGACCTGGACCTGGGGGTGCCTTCCCTGCTGGCGTCCCGCGGCTCCAGTCCGGGCCGCGGGGGTGGGAGCGAAGGTGGGGGCTGTCATTCACCGCGCGGGGCTGTGGGTGGGGAGGAGGAAGCCGCGGTCTGGAAGACTCGCCTGGGCCACCGGAGTAGAGTGCGGGGCTTTGGGGGACACCTTAAACAGACGGGGCCACGGTCTTCAGGCCCGGGGCTGAGGTTTTGGTAGAGAAGATTCGAAGGTTTGGGGCTGGTGAGCGTCTTTAGGGCTGGGCATAGGGTGGAGGATGAGGGAATCGCTGTCCCGGGCCTGAAAGGGGGCCCGCTCCAAGTCTGAAAGCGGGCCGTCGCCTTCCTTGTCTCTGGACAAACCTAGTCTGGACACTAAGAGCTAATTCGACAGAACACTGTCCTCGAGGGGTTCCTCGCAAGGAAGCCAAGCAAGCTCACTGGCAGTTACCAGTAAAGGCCCAAGAGCCTGAGGATAGAGGCGGGGGAGGAAGGCCTGCAGGATTAGGAGTGGGCTGTGCTCCAGCTCTGGGAAACAGAATTGCAGTTTGTGTTGTCAAATGCTTGTATGTATAGGCATAGAGAGATGGCGTGTATTGAGTGCCTACTGCATGCCAGACTGAGGGTGTTTACCAAATTGACAAAAAGAAGAGTGCTTCTAACTTTTTTCCCTTGTTACCTTTATAATCAGAAAAGGAGAGTACAGCTCTTTTTATTAAAAAAAAAAAAAAAAAAAAGTTGCCAGGTGTGTTAACTCACACCTGTAATCCCAGAAGTTTGGGAGGCCAAGGTGAGAGGATTGCTTGAGGCCAGGAGTTCCAGACCAGCTTGGGCTGGTGAGACCCTGTCTCAACGATGACAAAAAAGGATAAATGACCTGGTTTTCAGCACTACTGAGACACTTACTGTTTGGCCTTGGAAAATTTGCCTATTACTTCTGCAAGCCCCAGTTTTATTATCTGTAAAACAAGAATAATAGGAGAACCTAGGCATTGGGTTTGTTGTGAGGACTGAGTTAAGACATAGAGGTGTTTGGAACAGCGCTCCCTAAGCGGCAGCAACAAGAAGAACACTTAGCTTAGTTTGGGAGCATGTGTGGGGATGGGGGAGCAAAAAGCTTCTAGAAGAGTAGAAATCTGAGCTAAGTCTTAAAACACGAGTAGGAGCTAGTCTGGGGGAAAAAGAGGAGGAAGAGAAAGATGTTAATGACAGAAGAAATGGCATGAGTAAAACTAGGTATGTGAGAAACAGGACAGTGAATTGGGGAAACTGGCAGGGAGTGGAAAGAGAGGTTAGGAAGATAAGCAGGGCCACATTGGGGCCAGGTGCGGGCTTGAAGTTATCGAGGCTAGTTTTTATCCTGGGAGCCCTTGAGGGGTGTTGAGCAGAAGCAGGAGATAGGCTTTGTGTGGGGCAGTGTGGAAGCAAGGAGACCTGTGAAGGGGAGGCTGTGGCAATGTCACAGGGGATGGGGACAGTACAGTGATGGCCCTGGGATGGAAAGAAATGGATGGATTTGAGAGGTACAGTGACAGAACTTAGTGATGGACGGGGGGTATAGATGAGAGGGAGGTGTGGGGATGATACCCTGATTTCTAGCGTGGGTCCTCAGGTCGTTCCATTCACTGAAACAGAGCAGGAAGAGTAACACATCTGGGGGGAAGCCGAATTCAGTTTTGGACATATACCCCTGGACAAATCCTCTTGTCATCCTACCTGACTATTATTCTGTCCATAAGATGGGGGGGAGTGTCATTAGCCACTGCTGGCTGTCTATTCCCTGACTGTGACTGGTTGGAGATCTAGGTGGGGAAGACATAGGGGAAGGGAGTGCCAGGCCAGGCGAGTCTCCCTAAGTGGCCTGGGCTTTTCATCATGTTATATGAGGTCATCAGACTGTTCCTCAAGAGAATCCTGGGAGGGTACCGTGCTCTGTGCTGCTGAGATTACCATCTCCGTTTTACAGCTGAGGAAACTGAGGCTCAGGAATGGAGTGGCAGAGGCAGGAGGTGAATGGAGGTCTGTGTGATGTCTTCTCACAATACCAGCTGCCACATCGTCCATGGTGACATTTGCTGTAGGAAGGCAGGGAAAGCACCAAGCCCACGGTCCTTGGGGGAGAGTGCAATCTGGAGGGGGAGTGAGGATAGAGGAGGGGGTAGGAAAAGCTTCCTGGAGGTGGTGCCATTTGTGTTGTCCTAGAAGCATAATCTTGTTTTCTGTCTCCCTAGCTAGCAATCATTGGCAATCAGCCATGGCCTGCAGTGAAGGAGACCTTGTTGTTGGAGGGGCTTCTAGGCAGAATGTGTCCACAGAGCCTAAAATGCAGTAGTCTGGAATTCCTGCAGGCAGCTCCCACGGCAGGCCTGAAATGGGGCATGTCTCTGTCAGTCTCTGGCATGGGTCAGCCTAGGCATCCTTTTGCACTGGCACTTCACTGGCAGCAAGAAGCCCAGTGCCTATTCATTTTCATATCAGGGTTCAACACAAGTTTATGTTCTGTTCCCAGGGTTTATTAAATTGTACTTAAAAAAAAAAGCACCATGTGATGAAATTATGAATTCTGTCTTATGGGAGGACTGGCAATTACAAGAAAAACTGAAAAGCTGTTCTTTCTTTTCTTTTTTCTTTTTTTTGAGACAGGGTCTCACTCTGTTGCCTGGGCTAATATGCAGTGGTGTCATCACAGCTCTCTGCAGCCTCAAACTCCTGGGCTCAAGTGATCCTCCTGCCTTAGCCTCCCAAGTAGCTGGGAGTACAGTCACATGCCACTATGCCTGGCTAATTGTTCTATTTTTTTTTTTTTTTTTGTAGAGACAGAGTCTCACTATGTTGCTCAGGCTGGTCTCAAGCTCCTGGGCTCAAGTGATCCTCTTGCCTCAGCCTCCCAAAGTGATAGGATTTTAGGTGTGAGCACCTTGCCTGGCCAAAAACTGATCTTTCTGTGGATGATTGGGGGAGAGTAAGACAAAAAAGTCACTTACCTTCATCTGTCATCCCTCAATCATTTTTTCCCAAGTGTCTAAATGGCTGAGGCAAACTGATGCAGTAAGGGGGTGGCCATATCCTTAATAGCTAAGAAGGGGTGACTTTCAAAAAAAATGTTTAGGTAATGTTTGCTTATTGAGGAAAACTTTGAAAATACAAGTAAGTAAAAAGAAAACAATGGATAAAGCATCCATTAAGAAATAAGCACTGAGGGCGCAGTAGCTCACGCTGTAATCCTAGCACTCTGGGAGGCCTTCGCTCAAGGTCAGGAGTTTGAAACTAGCCTGAGCAAGAGCGAGATCTTGTCTCTATTAAAAATAGAAGAAATTTATTGGCCAACTAAAAAAATATATATAGAAAAAATTAGCCAGGCATGGTGGCGCATGCCTGTAGTCCCAGCTACTCGGGAGGCTGAGGCAGGAGGATTGTTTGAGCCCAGGAGTTTGAGGTTGCTGTGAGCTAGAATGACACCACAGCACTCTAGTCCAGGCAACAGAGTGAGACTCTGTCTCAAAAAAAAAAAAAAGAAAAAGAAACACTGCTGTCATTTTTACATATTTCCTTGTTTTCATTTCTGAGTATACGTGGCTTTGTTTTACATAGTTAATATTATACTGTATAGACATGCCTCCCTCCCTCCCTCCCTTCCTTCCTTCCTTTTTATTTTTCTCTCTCTCTTTCTTTCTTTCTCTTGCTCTATTACCTGGGCTAGAGTGCAGTGGCATCATCATAGATCACTGCAACCTCAAACTCCTGGGCTCAAGCGATCCTTCTGCCTCAGCCTTCCTAGTAGCTGGGACTACAGGTGTGCACCACCGTGCCTAGCTAATTTTTTTATTTTTTGTAGTGATGGGGTCCCACTCTTGCTCAGTCTGGTCTTGAACCCCTGGCCTCAAGCAGTCCTCCTGCCTTGGTATCACAAAGTGCTAAGATTATAAGTGTGAGCCTCTGAGCCAGGCCTGTTTTTTGCTTTCTTATTCAACAAAATTATAAAAACTGTCCCATATCACTTCTTTTATTTATTTTTTTAATTTTTTTATTTTTTTGAGACAGAGTCTTGCTTTGTTGCCCAGGCTAGAGTGAGTGCCGTGGCATCAGCCTAGCTCATAGCAACCTCAAACTCCTGGGCTCAGGCAATCCTCCTGCCTCACCTCCTGAGTAGTTGGGACTACAGGCATGCGCCACCATGCCCGGCTAATTTTTTCTATATATATTAGTTGGCCAATTAATATACATATCTTTCTATTTATATAGTAGAGATGGTGTCTCGCTCTTGCTCAGGGTGGTTTCAAACTCCTGACCTCGAGCAATCCGCCTGCCTTGGCTTCCCAGAGTGCTAGGATTACAGGCGTGAGCCACCTCGCCCGGACCCATATCACTTCTTTTAAAAGTTTTCATGAGTGTATAGTCTTCTACAATATTATATATATATATTTTTTACCAAACTCTTATCCTTAGGCACATAGATTATTTCTGTGTGTTTTGCTATTACAAAAGTGCTATGATGAAAATCTTTGTGCATAAATTTTTGTCTGTATTTTTTATTATTTTCTTTCTTTCTTTCCTTTTTCTTTGAGACATAGTCTCATAATGTTGCCCAGGCTGGCAGGTTGGAGCAGTGGCTATTTGCAGGTGTGGTGGTCATAATTCATTATAGTCTTGAACAATCCTCCTGCCTTAGTCTCCCAAGTGGCTAGGACTGCAGGTGCACACCACCGTGCCTGGCTTGGATTATTTTCTTACAAATTTTTCTGGAAGTGGAATTACTGGGTCAGAGGATCAAAACATGTTTAAGAATCTTGATATACATTGCCAAAACTCTTTCCAGAAAGGTTGTGCCAATTACACTCCATCATCCTGATATAAATGTACCTGTCTTATGACATAGCACTGACTATTAACATTTTTAAAATCCTTGCTAAATCATCAGTAAAAAACAGAATCTCATTATTTTGGTGCTGAGTAGTTTCCTGGAGGCCCGAGAGGCATGAGTCCCTCAGGTCAATGATTTGGTCCAGTCCCACTGGTGAATTCCTCTACTGATCAGACTGTCTCCTTAACTAAATGGGTAGGCTTTGGCTATTGTCATGGACATCTTTTGATTTTTACCTGCTTAGGATTTTCTCCTTCTTTTGGTAACAGTCTCCTCATTTTCTTTTGGGGAACATTCCTCCCCCATTTTGGTCCACATAGTTTAAGTGGGCCTAGTCCACCCCAAATTCCAGGGATGGGCATTGAAACCCTGGCCTGATGGTGGACTCAATGTCCATAGGTTCCTTTCCTCCATGTAGAGTGATAATGGACCCTCCTTTGTAGCAGAGGTAACCCAGCAAGTACACAAGCCCTATATCTAGAATAGAAATTACGTGAAATCCACCTAAAGCGAGATAGGACTTTGCTGCTTGCCCTCCTCTGGATAAGGGCAGCCCTTTAAAGGCAGGCTCAAATTAAGCCCCTAAGAAATAGTTTATGAGAGACCCTTCCTAACATCTCAAGGTAAGTATGGTAATATAACCACAAGTAAAAGACAATAGAATAAAACAATATGTCAAATGAGTGGGTCAGGTGCTAACCACTATGCATGAGTTTGCCTCTTTCAGGTCCCTGCCCCAGTTGAAAGCAGAGAAGTGGAAGGGACCCTATGAAGTGCCTCTGACGACTCACACCTTGTTAAAATTGTCAGAAGTGAAACCTTGGGTCCATCACACCAAAGATAGAGGGACAACTCCTTAGTGAGTATTTACCCAGGCTATCACCTCTTCTGTTGATCTGTCTTGCTGCTGGATGTGTTATCCTAAACCTGGTTTGTTACAAGTATTTTTGTGCTTGATTTCTGAATTTGCAGAAGCTGGTCTCTTGGATCACCTATAGGGTACAACTAATAGTTCTGCACTCAGAGGTCCCATGTTTCGTTTCTTTTCTTTCTTTCTTCTTCTTCTTTTTTTTTTTTTTTAATAATTTTTCCTTTTATTTCCTCATATTATGGGGGTACAAATATTGTTAGGGTTACATATATTGCCCCTGCCACCCCTCCCCCACCCTGCCATACCAGAGCTTCAAGCGTGTCCAACCCCCAGGTGGTGTGCACCGCACCCATTATGTAAGTACACACCCTTTCCCTCCTCCCCCCTCCCACCTGTCCACCTCCCAATAACAGGTTTTTTTTAGACATTTTGGTTATATTGTATATCTTTGCCTCTCCTTAAAAAGAGTTAGAGGTAATCCCTTCCCCCCCACAATGCTTGCCACATCCCTAAGTAGTGGGTCTCCCCCTCCAAATCCCTGGTGAACACTACCATTATTTCAGCACCATAGTTTTAATCAGTCAGTACCAATTTGATGGCGAGTAGATGTGTAGCCCATTTTCCAGATCTTGTGTCTCCTTGCTTTGTATAACGGGTTTAAGCTTAATCCAGGATAGCATAAATGGTGCTAGCTCACTGTCGTTTCTTAGAATTGAGTAATATTCCTCATGTTTCTTTTGTAACCCAGCCCTGTATTAGACATTTTGTGCAAGGTGACAGTCCATTTCACCTTGTCAATACTTACAGTTGTAGTTATTGCTTATGCCCTTTTTCACCTGATAATCTGTACCTTCCATCTAAATCATTGCCCCAAGTCAGTAGGAAGCAGCTCGATGACTATGTTACCCCTCCTCCCATAGCAATGGAAGGGTAAAATTGACAGTGGAGAATATGTAACAGACAGAATGGCCTGAAAAAGGATAAAAATGTTTTCTGTCTCTTCAAAACTCCCTCACCCTTATGCATCCCTGCCTCAGGCTAGTGGTGGGAGGGGCAGGAGAGTGTCCTTTGTTCTTTGTGACACAGGAGATAGCTTAGAGAATTGTCCAGGTGCAGGTCACCAGATTATCTTAGCCAAAGATGGGCTGAGTCTGGGCAGAAGCCACGAGATTGTTTTAGCCAAAGATGGGATTATGGAATTAATCAGAACCTTTAAAAGCTCTGTACTTCTGTTTAGAGGCAGGACATTGGTACTTTGAGATGGGAGTCTGCCAACTTCCTCATTTGCTGGCAAATTAATAAACTTCTTTTTCCTTCTCCTCAAAAAGAAAAAAACAACAACAAACAAAAACACCAAAACCCTGGCCTGGCCAATCATCACAGTGATTGGTTTAGTGATAGGCGTTTCACCCAAGTGGGGCAATGGGAGACTTTTGCTGGAACAAATGTAACAGAGGTCATCTCTTCTATTAGGGGGTTGGGGGTAAGGGAGAGAAGTGGAAGAATGTAGGTCTGGAGCTGGCTATTGGCTGTTTTTGCCATTCAAGGGGAGACCTCACCTAAGTCAGAAGTCAACATTAGCTAAGTGGTGTCAAGAAATGGAGACGATATATACCTGGAAATTTATTTGAGCTTCTGGATTCAGCTGCCTCATTTTTCATTTATGTGAGGCAAAAAAATCTCCCTTTTTTGTTTAAGCAAGTTTGAGCTAGTTTTCTACTATATGCAATTGAAAATGTCCTGTAGATTTTCATGATGTTCAGAAAAAAAGGCAAATGGCCTGGTCTGTTATATAATCATAAGTTCTGAGGGTTGAAGGATCTTCACCATCTTCTTCATCCATGTTTTATATGCAAATCTACATGTACTTTACTCAGATATCAGTCCACCCTCTGCTTGCTTAATTCCAAGGATGGGGCGCTCACTGCCTTAAAAGGTCACCTGTCCCATAATTGGAGAGTTAGTGCTGAAGGAAAGTTTTTCTCTCATGGACTGAAAGAACTGAACTACCCTCCATCCCTGAAAATAAGACAAAGGATGAGAATGACCTAACCTGACCACTTAAGTATTTTGGCCAAATTATTGGCTACACAAATGGAGAGGTTAAAGAACTAAGTTTAGGGGCAGGACAGAGCTAAGTGGTTTGAATAAGAAAATTAGTTTTTCCTTTGCTTGTTTGTTTTTGCTTTCGAGAATTTGGGGGCCAGGCAAAGAAGGAGAAAGAAAGGAAAGTCAAATAGCGTGGCATAGTAGCAGACAGGCTTTTAACAACAAGAACGTCTAATGCTAAATTTGGAAAGTTTTCTGTGGCTATGCTAAATCCATGAATGTTCAGTAAAGTTTGGTAACAAAGGCCTCTGGTAAGCGATTGTGTGTGTGTGTGTGTGTGTGTGGTATTTATAGAAAGGGTTGAAAACCAGGTGCAGGACAGGGATAACACATGTGGCACGTGAGATGATCTAAGGAAGCAAAGACTCAGAACCAGAGGTAATCATAACAATGTAATTGCCCTGGGAGTTTCAATAATGTTTGGGAATATTTTTGGAAATCTCTGGGAATGGGGATTTGAGCCAGTCTTATCTGGTTTTAAAGAGGCAGAGAGGGCCCCGGCTAACAACTGGATTGTACTCATGTTAAGACAAAATTAGCCTCTCTGAAGCCTCCCCAATGATCAAAAGTATTTGCCTTTGGGGGCATGAAGACTAAGTCTGTTCCCTTTGCCCCATGTGACTATAATGTTATCATCTGGCTTTGGAGTCAGAATCTGGGTTTGAATCTGGGTTTTGCCTCTGATTGTGTGACCATGAAATTTATAAGCTAGTGGAAAGAGACTGAAAATAAACAAAATAAATAAAATATGTAGTATGACCGATGGAGCTAAGTGCTATGGAGATAAAGTAGGTAAGGGGATAGTGCCAGGAGGATTATTTGCCATTTTATATAGGATTCATAGGGAAGCCTCATTGACAAGGTGAGTTTTGAACAGAGATCTGCAAGAAGGGAGGAAGCAAGCCCTGCCTATACTTGGAGGAAGAATGTTTCAGGCAGAGGGTAAAGGCTCTGAGGTGGAAGTACATAGGATGTGTGTGTATTTTAATTTTTTTTAATTTACTTTTGTTCTTTATCATTTCTTGTGATGTAGAATGTGTTTAAACCAACAAGGAGGCCAGTGGCTGAAACAAAATGAATTTGCCCTCTCCAAGCCTCAGTTTCTCATCTATAAAATGCTGATAGTAATAGTACCTACATGACGGAGTGGATGTGATAAGTAAACATGATAATTCTTAGCACAATACCCACACCTATTGTTATTATGATGATAGCTAAGTCTTCAACCTTGTCAACCATTCTTTTTCTATAATGATTTGGGGTTCTCCCTTCATTCCAGTTCTCTTCCTCTGATTCATGCTCTTGTTAGCCTATAATCTTTCTGCTTCTGTTTGTTCATCAGTCACTAAATGGTTACCAGTACTTACAGTATACTTACTACACACTAGCTTATAGGACTTTCTTAAGATGCCCACCGTCCCATGGGGGAGAGAACATTTGTACATTAGCAGCTACTGTATAAAGCAGGGCAGGCTGAAGAGAATAACAAGGAAAGTGCTCTGGGAGTTCAGAGATCAACTCATGGAAGGCTTCCCAGAAGAGGTGGTACTTGGGCTGGCCTTTGAGGATGGATGGAGATGAGGTGGAGAGGGAATTTCAAGAAGGAAAAGGTGTAAGGGCAGCATGTCCAGGTCACAGGTGGGGAAGGGGATACTGCCTGATGTGGTACAAGCATGGCGTGTTGGGAGGTGAGAAGTGGGGACCAGATTCTAAAGTGACTTGTTTGTCAAGTTAGGGCATTTGAACATACTCTGTGGATGACAGAGGGCCTTCAAACACATTTAGGCTGGAAGTCATATGGTCATAACTGTGTTTTCAAATGACTTTCAAATGATCTCTCTTGCTGCAGTGGAGGAGAGCTTAGAGTTAGCAGAGATGGGGGTGGGGAAGGAGTGAGGTGGGGTGACCCAGGAGACTCTAATAGCTGCCACAATGAGTACTGATGAGGACTTAGGAATGGGAGTGGAGAGGAAGGATGATAGAAATGCAGGGAGAAACAGAGGATGCTCTAACTGTTCCTTAAGTATCATTAAGGAACATACAGGAATTGCCCAAACAGGACCACAATGAAATTGTGCTGTTAACTCTTCTGAAATTGGGCTTTGGGTGATTGAGGTCAGCTATTTTCAGCTCCACTGCGCAAAAGTACCTTTCAGAAAGGGGAGATAGACAGGAGTAACATGTGTCTGCCCTGGGCACCTTCCTATTTTGGCATTTGATAACTGTTGGAGATGTCAACAGCTTTGGGCACTTTAGCAATCACCCTGACCTTCAGTGATCAACTTTCTGAACAAAGATTTCTCATGGCTCCTATAGGAGTTCGACTTGAGAGATGGAGAATTGAATTTTGGCCCTAGGAATGTCAAGTTTAAAGCAAATAAGGCTATGATTTCCACATAATCATTTCAAAGGCTGTTTTGGCTTTGTCAGTGGTCCATCCAGCTGAAGGGACCAAAGATCATCCAAAGTTTGATAATTTGGGGAACCCTGGATCTGCCAAGCTACCAGTTCTTTTAAAAGAGGAAAGCCAATCCAGACTCCAGGCTTCGAGATTTATAATTCTAGTTGGCTGAATCCATAGCAGCAACACCAGGAGGATTGAGGGGCTCCAGCCTTGAACATGGGTGGCCACTCAGTCATTTCCTGTGTAGTTTTCCTATTGACAGATAGAAGGAGTCCTGTGGGCAAACTTTAGGGTGCAGGGAATTGGAGGAAGGTGGCCCAGGAGCCAATTATCATAATAGCTTAGCTGAGCATTTTTCAGCTTCAAGCATTTTTACCCACATTAGCTAATTAACTGCCAGTTTGTCCAAGTGGAGATGAGGGATGATAGGAGACAGCGAGCTCATGCCTGGTCACGCTTGCAGGGTCTGGAGGGGACTGATAATGTGACTGCAGTACCAGGGCCAGAGTGTTTGTGTGTTTGGACAAGGGCTAATGGACAGGAGCTAATTGACAGGCTCTTGGGCCTGTGTGCATGATGGTCAGCTGGCTTGTCTGCGACAGTGTGATAAATGCCCCATTCAGTCCAGGGGCAGTCACGGCTCAGAAAGATCCAGTCAGACCCCGTTACTGATCTGATGACAAGTGCACGGGGTATTAGCTGCTTCGCCACAGATGTCTTCTCTGGAAAACTGTCTCTGTGTCCATGAGACTGAATGAGATTTTTCATGGTCAGAAATGTCGCATATGATTTTTTGTTAAACAGGAAATTTTCATATCAAAACCCAGGCAGTGATAAATTCCTATTATTCAGTAGCTCCTATAAGAAAAAACAGAAAGAACATGCACATTTATAGAAATGTGTGTCAGCACAGTTTATAGTAACTTAGTGTAGGCATCTATAGTTTCCACTTTATTTATTTATTATTATTTTTTTAGAGATAGGGTCTTGCTCTGTCACCTAGCCTGGAACATCGGTGTTGCGATCATAGCTCATTGCAGCCTTGATTTCCTTCTGCCTCAGCCATCCCAACAGCTGAGACTACAGGTGTGTGCCACCATGCCTGACTCATTGTTTAAATTTTTTTGTAGAGATAGGGTCTTCCTATGTTGCCCAGACTGGTCTCATATTCCTGGCTTCAAGTGAAGCCTTGCCTCAGCCTCTCAAAGTGCTTAGATTGTGTGAGGCATCGCACCTGGCTTATAGTTTCACGTTTTAAAATTTACTTTTTACAATTTACATAAGTAAGATGAGTACTCTTTTTAAAATTTTATTTCAAAATATACTCTTTTTTGAATACATTATTATGGGTCGAGACCAAGGGTCAACAAACTTTTACTGTAAAGAGCTAGATAGTAAATATTTTACGCTTTGTAGAATACAGTCTGTTGTAAATACTCAACTCTGCCTTTGGAGTGTCAGACATCTACAGACAACACACAGACGAATGAGCATGACTTTATGGACACTGAAATTCAAATTTATATAATTTTCACAAGATATTCTTTTTGTGATTTTTTTTTCCCCAAATCATTAAGAAATGTAGACCCCATTCTTAGTTTGTGGGCCATACAAAGACAGGCGGTGGGCTAAATTTGGCACTTGTGCTGAAGTTTTCTGACCTCTGGTTTAGACCAGGGTTTCTCAACCTTGACACTATTGACATTTTGGGTTGGATAATTCTTTGCTGTGGGAGTCTGTCTAGTTGCATTACAAAAAGTTTAGTAGCATCCCTGATAGACGCCAATAGTACCTCTTCTCCCTTTGAGTTGTGACAACCAAAAGTGTCTCCAGAAATTGCCAAATGTCCCATAGGGAGCAGAATTAATTACCCTCAGTTGAGAACCACTGGTTTAGACCAAATGCATACAGTTGTTTAATCACTACCACAATCAAGATACAGAACAGTTCTATTATCCCAAAAAAGTCCTTGTACTTTGACATTGTAGACAACCCCATGTCCATCCCAATCTCTGATAGTCGCTGTTTTCTTTTCATAAAATTTTGCCTTTTCCATAATAACATATAAATGGAATCATACTGCTTGTAGCTATTTGAGGTTGGCTTCTTTTATTTAGCATAATGCATTTGAGATTCGTCCATGTTGTTGAGTGTATCAGTAATTCATTCCTTTTTATTGGTGAATAATAGTCGATATGGATATACCAAAGTTTATCCATTTAGTTAAAGGAAATTTGTTTTGTTTCCCGTATTTTTTTGTGTGTGTGATTATGAATGAAGCTGCTTTAAACAGGTTTTTGTGTGAACATAAATCTTTATTTTTCTTGGACTTCCCCATTGCAGTGGAATTTATGGATCATATAATTGTATGTTTAATTTTATCACAAACTGCCACATTGTTTTCCAAAGTGGTTGTACCATTTCACACTCCCACCATACATGGCATATGAGAGTTCCATTTGCTCCATGTTCTCACTAGCACTTGGTATTGTCAGTTTTTTGTTTTTTGGTTTTTTTTCTTTTGAGACAGAGTCTCACTCTGTTGCCTGGGCTAGAGTGCCGCGGCGTCAGCCTAGCTCACAGCAACCTCAAACTGCTGGGCTCAAGCAATCCTTCTGCCTCAGCCTCCTGAGTAGCTAGGACTACAGGCATGCGCCACCATGCCTGGCTAATTTTTTCTATATATATTAGTTGGCCAATTAATTTCTTTCTATTTATAGTAGAGATGGGGGTCTCGCTCTTGCTTAGGCTGGTTTTGAACTCCTGACCTTGAGCCATCCACCCTCCTCGGCCTCCCAGAGTGCTAGGATTACAGGGATGAGCCACCTTGCCAGGCTTCATTGTGGTTTTAATTTGCATGTCCCTAATGGTTAAGGGTTTTGAGTATATTTTAACATACTATCTATGTATCTTGTTTGGTGAAGTGTCCATATTTTTGCCCTTTTTTTTATGGGGTGGATTGTTTTCTTATCTCTAAGTTCTTTATATATTCTGGATACAAGTCCTTTGTTGGTATGTGAACTACAAATATTTTATCCCATTCTGTGTCTTTTTTCTTCTCCTTCTGTCGCCCTGGGCAGAGTGCAGTGGCATCATCGTAGTTCACTGCAACTTCAAACTCTTGGGCTCAAGCGATCCTCCTGCCTCAGCCTCCTGAGTAGCTGGGACTACAGGTGTGAGCCACCACGCCTGGCTAATTTTTTTTATTTTTAGTTGCCTGGGGCTAATATCTTTCTATTTTTAGTAGGGATGGGGTCTCATTCTTGCTGAGGCTGGTCTCAAGCTCCTGACATCAAGTGATCCTCCCACCTTGGCCTCCCAGAGTGCTAGGATTACAGGCGTGAGCCACCATGCCTGGCCTATTAAGAAATTAAAATAGAGTACTGGAATAAAAGTTGATATGGAGGGGGCTATTTTGGCTAGCATTATAAGGGAAGGCCACTTTGAGGAGGTGACATTTGAGCTGAGACTGGAGTGAAGAACAGGAGGCAGTTACAGTGAAGATCTGGGGAAAGAGCTTTCCAGGTAGAGGGACAGCAGGTACCTATAAAGGCCCTGAGGCCTGTCTGATCCTGACAGATGAGAGGGCAAAGCAGATGTGAATGAATGGGTGTGTGTTGGGGGTATTGTGAGGTGGACCTTTACAATCAGGCTTCCACTCACCTTTCTTCCTCATCCCCCCAGTTCTGCCCCTCACACTTTACTTTCTTTTTCTTTTTCTTTTTCTTTTTTTTTTTTTTTTTTGAGACAGAGTCTCGCTTTGTTGCCCAGGCTAGAGTGAGTGCCATGGCGTCAGCCTAGCTCACAGCAACCTCAAACTCCTGAGCTCAAGCAATCCTTCTGCCTCAGCCTCCCGAGTAGCTGGGACTACAGGCATGTGCCACCATGCCCAGCTAATTTTTTCTATATATATATTAGTTGCCAATTAATTTCTTTCTATTTATAGTAGAGACGGGGTCTTGCTCTTGCTCAGGCTGGTTTTGAACTCCTGACCTCGAGCAATCCACCCGCCTCGGCCTCCCAGAGTGCTAGGATTACAGGCGTGAGCCACCGCGCCCGGCCCACACTTTACTTTCTACGTATTCTGAACTTCTCTGTTTCCCAAACAAGCTGTTCTTTTTTACACTCATAAGTTTTGCATAGGCTGTTCCCTTAATCTGGAATGCAGGGCCGTAACCATTCTCTCCTTCTTCCTTTTACTAATAGAATTTTCCTGAGTTTTAGCAGGGCCTATGGCTAGAACTTCCTACCCAACCCAGACTACCTGCATACTTATGGTCTGTTATATGACAGGAAAATAAACTTCTATCCTATTTGACACAGTGTATGTTGAGTCTCTTTATTATAACAGCTTATCCTCCACTCTTACTTTCTCTCATCTGCCTAGTGAATTCTTATTTATCCTTCAAGACCAAGTCCTAAGCACTGCTTTTTGCATCCTCTTCAGGGAGAGTTATCTGATCCTGACAGATGACTTTCTCTCTGGCCTCACAGTACTTTGTATGTGCAGCTATCATAGCATTCTACTCAGTCAGTGAGCACTGACTAGGAGCCTAATGTAAGTCATGCACTTGTGGAAAATAGAGAGTTTGTAGTCTAGAGGGAAAGACAGACACATGCCACAATAATTGTGAAGCAGTGATGGTACATTGTCTGTGAGAAGGGAGTTGGAGGAGAATGCAGACATCCCTTATTCTTCCTTTCTCCTCAACTTCCACATCCAATTCTAACAAGATGACAAGGAAAGTATGTATAACGCGATCTTGGGAAACTAACACAATGGGCAGGAGAGGAAGAGGAAGTCAGGTAGCATCAGGACAGAAGTTATAAGTCACACTAGCCTCAAGGGGACAGATTCCAGCCCCACCAGCAGCAGCCAGGACAGAAAGCACTGTCCTTACTAAAAGCCTGAGGAGGTTGCTGCTTGTGGTCACTGTTGAAGATGTGGCAAGCTCCTGGGAGTCATCTGCCACAGAAGCTGAACAAGTAGTAGTATGGTCACAAAATGACCAGCCACTGGAGAACTGATTCTTTTTTTCTTTTGAGACAGAGTCTCACTCTGTTGCCCTGGCTAGAGTGCCCTGGCATCAGCCTAGCTTACAGCTACTCGGGAGGCTGAGGCAGAAGGATTGCTTGAGCCCAGGAGTTTGAGGTTGCTGTGAGCTAGGCTGACGCCACGGCACTCACTCTAGCCTGGGCAACAAAGTGAGAGTCTGTCTCAAAAAAAAAAAAAAAAAGAACTGTGGGAAAAAAACTCCTGTAATTGAAAAGACTGTACAAACTTCTATTAGGTCCCTGAGAAGATAAAGAGAGCCCCGCAAGATCTTTGGGAGGGGAGAAAACAGTCTTAAATTTGCTAAAGACGTTAACTAGCCTACAGTCTAAGGGAGATACCAGGGAGCAGAGTTGCCATATTGCATATGGTTAGATGGTCTCTATGAAAACAGCCACAGTTACCAACAGAATCATTGGCCTGGTTACTGGTTACAAGCTGAAAAGAAAGATTATTCAGTTAATCTAGAGACTTATGAGGATCTGAAAGTTGAGGGTATTTTGGGGGAAGGTCACCCTTAGCAGGGGGAGAGAGTGCTCTTGGCTGGGGTACTCTACTGAGATGCCGTGAGCAGTGGATAGCAGATGTGGAGCAGTAATGGCAGAACATCTTAGTCTGGCAAGGGGAGTCTTCAAGCCTCAGTGTTAGTTGGTTGAGTGTTGAATGCTCTGACAAAGCCAGTGGTGGGGAGGGTTTATACCACAGGGTTGTTCAGAGGTTTTTTTCCTCTGCTCTAACAGAGAGTGAGAGAAAAGATGCCTACTTCTGACTTGGGGCTGGAGAAACTCTTATAAAAAGCAGAAGAAGTAGGAGCCAGAGATCCAAACAGTATGAATCACGTCCCCTGTATAACAGGCAAGGACTAGGGCTGTTCCAGGGTAAAACTTTGGGGAAAATTCTAGCTGCCAAACCCAGAGTGGTCTTTTAGATTCTTGTAATTGTTGAAATTAACATGAGAAAAGGAGGAGCAGAGGCAGCTAGAATAATGGAGTGAAGAAAACTCAATCAGCTGAGGTAATTGTAGAAACCTAGCAAGGACTCCAGTGACTACTATACATGAGGACTTCATGAGACAGAAGAAAACCCTAATGGTGGCCCTATTTCTTTGGGGAAAGAGGTATGAGAGTGGACACTTCTGAGCCCCTAAAAGGTAGAACACTGGAGAAAGTTGGGGATGATGAGGCTCCTGGCTAAGAAGAAATCCCAGCTATAGCATTCCTATAGGTGAAGAGCATCAGGGAAAGAGGGTGTATGGATGGACCCAGAGCTTTAGCTCTCACAAAGAGAAGGCCCCAGCCAGGCAAAGATTCCATCTTTTTCTTGCAGAGGGAGAATCCTAGGAAGAGGGGCAGCCGTAAAAGCACTAACTAAGAGGTACTTGATGGCAAATTCACAAGTAGCAAGCACTCAAACCACCTCCCATCACAAAAATAGAATGGGTCACATGTGGTTTTAGTACCAATTGTGAGGCTTTCGTTTCCTACAGGAGTTGCGGAGATGAAAGAAGAGGTGAAAAATCTGGGGTATATGTTGGACCCTGGCAGCGTTCAGAAGTAGGTACATTGGTGGAGATCAAGTCCAGACTTGTTAAAGTGTTTACCCAAAGCATGCAGGGACAGAATATCTGGATGTTTCATCCTCATCCAGGCATGGAAGCCACAGGAAAATCAGGGGAGGGAAGAGCCCCAAATTCCCATTCTCTCTGCTTCCACTCTGGATCCTCTAACTTGAAGCTTTATTTCGAGAGATTACCGAAAATTCAAAATATAGAAGAAAAAGACGGAGTCATGGAAGGACCAAACCAGTTTTCTCTCTCCAAGAATGGGATCTGACTTAGTGTAACTGGCTTAGGTTATACAGCATAAGCTTAAGCTTGGAAACCTTTAGAAAACTGTGCAGAAAGTCTATATTATCTGAGATGGATGATTTTTGAAATCACCTGAAAGATCTGCCAATTGACTGCATTATCTCTGGGTTCCATAGCCCATAGATTCCTCTTTGTGATAGTGAAGAAAAAAAATTAGGTAAGATCTGGGTATGTGTGAATTTCCTGGCTCTCAGCAGACATTCCAAAATAGTCCAGCACACTGTGTTCCACATACAGGATAGCTTAGCCATTTCCTATGGAGCCAGTTGCTTCCAGCACTGAATGTCAAAGCAGGTATTATATAATAAAATTCCTATAACTGCAGAGGACATTAACAGGCAGTAAATTTTATCTTGTATAGGTCTACCAATATGTACGGTTGGGGGTTTTAGGAACCCATGTTACTATCCAAAGGTTGCTGGAGAAAGTGATTTGTCATTTTAATTTATCTGGAAGCATTTATTTATTCATTTATATATCCATATTTATATATTCATTATATATTTATTCATATGTATATCATCAAAATCTTGTAGGAGCATGAACAATGGCTCGTTAAGAGTAGTGAACATGTTTTTTGTCTGCTCAGATTTTCTTTGAGACAGTGCCCCTCCCAATTCTCCATCTCTGTAGCCTGGTTACAGCTGGCTCTCACACTCTGCTTCTAGGAGTGGCCACATGCCCTAGGTCTGGCCAATTAGAACATTCCACCTAACTGGGCTCAGTGATTGGTTAGTGGGTGAGCATGTGACCCAAGCTAGGCCAATGAGATCCAACCCCCAGAATTTTTCTGCCATTATGTGGGAAAACTTGTGCTCTGCTGGATGGAGTTGCTAACTGGGTGGAATATAAGCTTGAAGCTGCTGGATGGGATCATTGTGACCATTTGGGGAAAAATTAGATGGAAGGAGAACTGAGAATGAGTCTGGTTCTTGCTAACATAGTTTGAGCACCTCTCCTTAGCTGTTTCTGAAGTGAGACCACCCCTTTATTTGGCTTAAGCTAGTTTTCTGTCCCTTGCAACTGAAAAGTCATGCTAATACAACAGTGATACTGGACCATATGGGACACTCAGGCCTGAAGTTGTTCCATTACAACTTCAGTAATTTTGCTTGATCTCAGTAAAAGGTGATGACATGTATTATTACACAGCAGGTAAGCACAGGCCATGAGAAGATGTCCATTATTAACAACTGGTCCCACTCCATCAGTTATGGCAAATTAGAAACATTTATAATATTTATGATAAACTCCTCCAGGATTGCAAAATCCTTTAGTGTTCTAATTTGGCATTATCAGGACAGATCCAGGGCACCAGTTCAGAAGTCATCCTTAAAAACCAGAAGGAAGTCAATTCCCTCACTCCCTCAAACCCTTCTTGGAGTTCGATGCCTTGGTAATTTTGGTGAGCTACTTGGTTCAGGCTTGCTTGCCCTAGTAATTGCTGAATCAGACTGTTGTCAATTTTGAGGGCATCCGGATTAGGTACTATGTTAGAAAAATGAAGAGAGTCTATTGTTTTTGTTAGCATAAGTTTTATAGTGAGATACAACACTATTAAAAAACCAGAGTTCCTGCCTCAAAGGTGGGAAATCACAGTTAACTTTTGAAAGAACAAGTATGTCAGGTGCTAGACTACCCTACACTTGCCCATGTGTTTCCCAGTACTAGGCTGGCTGCTTCTGGTAAAGGCCACTATAGGTCTCTGAGAATTCTGATACTTTCTCTTCACTGGGTATGCTCATAGGCCATTGAGAGTCAGGCTCTGAGGCAGGTCTAGCAGGAAGCTCATGTCTTGGATACCATGCTTATAGTGGCATTTGACTGTGTGGCCCAGGGCAGATCATTACTACCCCAACTGTGAGTGTAGAGTTGGAAAGAGGAGTGATTGGCAGGACCCAAGCCAAGTGTGAGTTCACCCTAGAGGAAATATTTAAGGCTTCCTAAGGGAGAAGACCAGAGCCTCCTCCAAGGGAGATAGCTTTAAGACCTGATTGATGGGGTTGTAGAGAACATTTGATATTTTCAGCTGTCTAGCACCTGAACATCCTTCTCATTTTGGAGGATTTCTAAATTAGATGGGTGGTAGGACTGATAAACTCTGTATGATGTTGAGAATGTTGCCAGAATGATGCAAGAATGAAACAAAGTGCTATTTTTTGAATTTGGGGCTGCCTATTAAGCTCAAAATCACCAATTAAAGGTATAACACTGAAAGTAGGAGAGGAAAGTCAAAATGATTGACCAAAATAATTTATCACTGATGGTAGAACCCATGAAAAAAGCTGTATCCCTGATTCTGTCCCACCTGGTAGGCATTAGGGCTGATGAGGAAGCCCTCTCCCAGCTACTATTCCAGGCTCCGTGGGGAACAAGGAGAGAAAACCGGACAGTGGTTCAGAGGATAAAGGCAGAGGCCTTAGGATTCTTGGGTTGCAAGTAAAAGAATCTAGTTGGAGCCTGCTTAAACAAACAAGGAATTTATATATGCAGCTCCTGGTAGACCTGAGAAAGAGAGACCCCTTCCTGGGGCCCCATGCCTAGAGGACCCTGCTTTGGCTCTTCTTTGAACCCACTTCTTCCCATAGGATGAGAAATCCATGGGGCCAAGGGCACTTATCCACCCAGATAAAATTCCTCTCCTCTTTCCTCCTCCTTCTAGACCATGCTCAGTATCCTGAATCTTGGAATTCCCTGCCCAAATGGCCTCTAGCCTGTTTCCAGGAACTACATGGGCCTTCTTCTAGGATCTGTTCTCTTAAGGACAACATTGTTGTTGTTTTTAATATATTTTAAAAATTAAATTTAATTTTTTATGGGGGGGTAGTGAGGAAAGGGTTCAATTTCTTTTTCTTTTTTTTTTTTCTGAGACAGAGTCTCACTCTCTCACCAGGGCTAGAGTGCTGTGGCATCAGCCTAGCTCACAGCAACCTCCAACTCCTGGGCTCAAGCGGTCCTCCTGCCTTAGCTTCCCAAGTAGCTGGGACTACAGGCACATGCCACGACACCCAGCTAATTTTTCTATTTTTAAGAGAGACAGGGTCTCACTCTTGCTCAGGCTGGTCTTGAACTCCTGAGCTCAAGCAATCCTCCCAGAGAAGGACAGCATTGTTAGTATCAGCACCTAAGGAGTAGCCAAGGGACAGTTGTTTGTAAGGGGATTGCTATGGTATGTATGCAGCTTGTCCTCATCAAAATTCATGTTGAAATTTGATCCCCAATGTGGCAATGTTGGGAGGTACGGCCTAGTGGGAGGTATTTGGGTCATGGGGGTAGATCCCTCATAAATAGATTAATGCTTTCCTGCTGGGGTGAGTTCTTACTTTCATGGGAATGGATTAGTTTCTGCTAGAATAGATTTTTTTTTTTACTATTTAATTTTTTTTGAATTATCTTATTTTTTTGATTTTTTATCTTCCTATCCAGATAGATTGTTAAAAAGAGTCTGTCTTCTTTGGTTTCTCTCTTTTGTTTTCCCACCATGTGATCTCTTTGCACATGCTGGGTCTCCTACTTCGTACTATGAGCAGAAGCAGTATGAGGCTCTCACCAGATATAGCTGCTCAATCTTGGACTTTCCAGCCAATTGAATCATGAGTCAAAATAAACCTCTTTTCTTTATAAGTTACGCAGCTTCAGGTATTCTCTTATATCAACACAAAATGGACTAAGACAGAGATGGATGGAAGGAGCTTGGACATGTACACAAGAACTCCCCTCACACTCTCACAGTGCAGGATAGAGTTGGGGGTGGGAAGAGAAAGGGGTCAGTTCTTTGCCTCTTCCTTTCCCCATGTTCTGTTGGTCTCCATTTATACTCCTGCAAATGTTAGGTGTGGGCTTCACCTTAGCACAGGCACAAAGCTGGACCTTAGGAAGCTTTAGACTCAGGAAATTGATTACTGCTTGTATTCTTTCCATTCCTTATTCCTGCTCCTTTCAGAGCATTTCCTTCATCCTTCGTTGGCTTTCTGAAGACTGGCTTCCTTTGCAACTCAAACCTCAGGGTGAACAGTGGCCACAGCTAACTCCAGAGATTTATTCTAGGTTATAGGTCCAAACCCCTGAAAGAGACCAGTCCATGTTTAGGGTACTATTTCTAAATATTTATAAAAGAAACTCTAGTCAGCTCAGCCTGGGTCCCATCAACTATGGCCAGGGACAAGGCCACATACCAATTGAGAAGGGGGACATCACTGAATTGATCAGAAGTATTATAAGTATCCACTACAATGGGCAATTGACTGATCAGCTGGGTCATTAATCCACTCATACCCTCAGGTCTTAATTTAGGCAGTGCTTTTGGGGCTAGTTGATCTATCCAATGAGGTCCTGGAAATGAATGAATCACCTGGAGAAGCAAAGGAGGAAAAAACTACCAATAAAGAGAAAGATTCTCCATCAGAAAGGTTGTAATCTCATTTTCAAGAGACTCATTGTTTAGAGTGGGGATGTGCTGTTTATCTAAACACTCACCAAGTGTGGCCTTTTCTACCTCATAAACATCTCTCAAATCTATACAGCATTCTCCATCTTTTGCCTACATTGTTGCAACAATGTTTTCCAAGTCTTCAAAGTTCACCCCTTCCAGTCTATGGTGATTCTCAAATGCAAATATGATCATGCCACTCCTGTGCTCAAAATCTTCGATGCTCCCCATTGCTTGAGAATAAAGTACACATTCCTTATGTTGGTTTACAAGTCTCTTCATGCTTACCCTGTATCTTTATCCCTCACCACCCTTTACCTCCTTCAACATTATGCCAGCCTGCACTACTTCCAATGTGCTCAAAGAGCCAAATGCTCTTCTTTGGGCTTTTGCATATGCTTTCTTTCTGTGTGACCTATACTTTCCTCTGGCCCTGTCACCTAACTAGAAAAGGAATTAGCTTACAGATGACGATTTTGAAGTGCTTATAGGGCATCAAGTAGGCATTTGGACATACAGAAGAAGGGCTAGGGCTGATGCTTTAGGAGGCTGAAAAGGATGCCATCCATAGATCAGATCTGGTAATTAGCTTTCAACTGAAGGAAAGACATGCTTCCTCAGAAAGAAAGGCGAGGAAGCAAGAATGGGTATGGGTTTCATAGGCTCTTGAGAGGATGGAAGGAAGGGGGGTTATACCTGTTGGTCTCTGTGAAGTAAAAGGTGAGATTACATTTACTGATCTGAGGGTATAAGGCAGTCATTTGAGATGAGTGGTGAAAGTTTGTAATGCAGAGGAAGTAGATACAGGATGAGCCAAAAGAATCCTAATTATGACCAGAGATCAGCCCAGAGCTAAGTTGGTAAACTAGGTTTTTCTTTACCTATGCCCAGCTGCCTGGGTCTGAGAGCAGAAGGAGACCATTGTCTTGGTCTGGGATTGAGCTTTGGCTGGGTGACTCTTTTGGAAAGACAGGAGAAATAGTTGACAGTATTGGAAGAAAATGGTTAAAAAGATCCACCTTGGGGTTAGGTCTGTGGTTCCTTGGACTAGAGCTAGTCTATGACAAAGTTTCATAAGTTTAAGTACTACATTTAGTTTAATGTGACATATAGTCATTTCTTGGGAAGGATGGTCCTTTATAAATATTCTACAATTATATTCTCTACATTTGGACATTTAAATGTTTTTTTAAAAAATTTAATTATGGTGGTTGTATCATTTCCTACGGCTACCCGTAGCAAATTATCATAAATTGGGTAGCTTAAAACAACAGAAATTTATTCTCTCCTTATTTTGGAGGCCAGAAGTCCAAAATCAAGATGTTGGCAGGATTGGTTTCTTCTGAAGGCTCTAAGGGAGAATCCGTTCCATGCCTTTCTCCTAGCTTCTGGTGGTTGCAAGCAATTCTTAGTGTTCCTTGGCTTAGTGTTCCAATCTTTGCCACTTTTTTTCACATTGCCTTCCATCTGTGTCTGTGTCTCTAATCTCCCTCTGCATTTCTTATAAGGACACCCGTCACTGGATCTGGGATCCATCTTAAATCCAGGATGATCTCATCTCAAGATCTTTAATTTAATTATATCTGCAAAGACCCCTTTTCCAAATCAAGTCACATTAAGAGCTTCTAGGGCTTAGGAGTTGGACATGTCTGTTTTGGGAACCACTATTCAACTCATTACAGTGATATTAGGTGGTAATCATTTTTCCCCAATGTCTGTGCTTGGCCAGGAAGAGAAAAAAAAAAAAAAAAAAAAAAAGAAAGCAGAGAGGCAGAGAGGTAGGTAGGTCAGAGAGAGTGGTCTATTAGAGTTAGGGTTTCAGAGAGGGAGCAGTTCATGGGTATGATGGGTATTGTCTGGTTCTTGTTTGCAGCGTCCTGGGAGAAACCAGCAGAAACACCAACCACAAAGCCCGATGTCAGGGTAGGATACTGGGCTAGATTCTTCCATTGTCTTGGAAAAGAAAACATGATCCAAGGGGTGAATTTCAGTTGTGGTTAGGGAACATAGCCAGAGGTCAATGCTGTAAGAACAGAATCAGTGAGGAGTGTGAGATTAAGACTCAGCAGTCAGGGAGGTCAGGAAAGGGCTGAGACAGAGAATAGGGCTGTTGGAGAGGAAAGATGGAGAAGGTAAACAAAGGGTGCTCTCTCTAATCTTATGGCTTCAGGGAGAGTTAGTTTAAAAGCACATGGGGCAGCAAAACAGTTATTGCTTGTTCAGGTAAGTCTCCCTTTCTAGATGGTGGGCTCATCAAGGGCAGAAATAGTGTCTTCCTGAGTACTCAGCAGAAGATCTGGCCCATGGAAGGGGCTCAGCTGAATTGAACTGAAAGAGCTCATTTTGGACTGTTCTTCTCTTTTACCATTAACATTTAATAAATCTATTTTAGGTACAATTATCATATTGCATATTTGATATATGATGACCTATTACATTTTTTTTGTTTTTGTGTTTTGTTTTGTTTTTTTTTGAGACAGAGTCTCACTTTGTTGCTCAGGCTAGAGTGAGTGCTGTGGCGTCAGCCTAGCTCACAGCAACCTCAATCTCCTGGGCTCAAGCAATACTACTGCCTCAGCCTCCCAAGTAGCTGGGACTACAGGCATGCGCCGCCATGCCCGGCTAATTTTTTCTATATATATTTTTTAGTTGGTCAATTAGTTTCTTTCTATTTTTGGTAAAGACGGCGTCTCGCTCAGGCTGGTTTCTAACTCCTGACTTTCAGCAATCCACCCGCCTCGGCCTCCCAGAGTGCTAGGATTACAGGCGTGAACCACCGCGCCCGGCCTCTACATTTTTTTGTTTACAAGATGAAAACATACTGCTCTTGAACATATACTCCCAGTACCTTAGAAGCCTTAGTCCTAAAACAACATAATTTAGAATTTCACACATTGGCACTGAGGGGGGAAAAATAGGATTCTGTCCTAAGTGAAGTTTGAAGAATAGTAGTGATCTTCATTGAGTGCCTCCTTTGCAAGAAATACAAGATGAGCAGAACACAGGTAGTCACTCTCCTTGAATTGAAAGAAACTCACTGTGGGTGTTATCATTTTTCAATCAAATGCTCAGAGCTGAAGACATAAATGACCAGGCCTTCTACGTTTCACGGTTATACTTTTCTTACTCAAATGGTGATCTTCAAGCCATAGAAGTTACACCATTTCCCCAGATTTCAAGGATGATGTCCCTGCAGAGATGTATGAGAAGGCTGCAGGAGGCCTTTTGTTTTAATACGTAGATGATATAAATTATCTCTAAAGGCCACTTGAGATTTTATTGTTGATAGCAAAGAAAAATGCTATTAGGTTTTTTTTTTCCTTTAAATCAAAATTGTCCAATAAGGGAATAGGACTGATTTTGCCCTCTAACAATGAAACATATAAAACATTTTTTAAGATTTGAGACCTGTGGAATTACAGGGTGATTACTGTACATTCCAGAAAGGAGGCATGAACTACAAATTGCTCAAAACTATTGAAATAATGGCCACAGGAAGTTAGCATACTTTAAAGCCCTATATGGTGTTGTATTTCAGAAATAAGCTGGGCTGGAAAATGAAACCAGTTTCTCTTCTTGCTGCTGAGTTTTCCTGAACTTCCTACAAACTGCTTGGAATTTTGCAAACAATTCACAGCTGACAAAATAAAAGGGCAGCAGAACTCAGTGTCTGTGGTGAAGATCCTAGGGGTAGCTAGCGGGAGGGAAAGGTCACTGTCTTCCCCTTTTGGTTCCTGTAACCAAAGAACTGTACAATTTTTTGGTTTTCCTTTTGTCCTTTATATAAACGGGAGTCAGCTGAGGACCTACAAAAAGGACTACTAGGGTAACCTGAACTTAGACTGCCCGAGAGCCTTCTTGGACAGTTTACTTGCAACTTTTGCTTATTCACTCAAAGAACATTCACAGGCTATCCACTGTTTGACAAGTCCTGTGCTGTGCACTGAATGATTCGAGGACACATTCTCCACCCACGAGGAACTCTAACAGTGGTGAGAAAAACACCTGGAAACAGACACTTTGAACATGGTGTGCCAAGGGTTGTGCAAAGGCCAGCGCAGGGGGCTGTGTGAGCATAGTCCATGAGATCAGATGCAAAGAAGTAGTAGTTTGCCATTTTATAGTGGAGTATGTTGTGTGGAGGAGAAATGTTCTGTTTTGAGAACTCTAAATACTTCAGTTAGGTGGTTCGCAGGAGTGACAGGAAGACCTGTGTGGGAAGAAACTGGAGAGGTAGGCAGGGGCTAGAATCATCAAAGCCTGGAATGCCAGGCTAAGAGACTGAAGCCTTATCCTGAGGACAAAAGGAATTTAAGCAAGGGAATGACATGCTCAGATTTTTTATTTACAGCAGTCACTCTAGCTGTGTGGGGTATGGATTGGAGAAGGCAAGGTAAGGAAATGACCAAGAGGCTATTGCAGTCTGATTAAAGATGAAGGACTCTGGTAATCTGATCTTCAGTCAGCTTTCAACAAAACTTTCTCAGGCTTGGCGTTAAATCATATGAATTGGGGAAACCAAGGAGTAAAGAATCATGCGTTAAAGCAGATGCATACAAGTTTGGGGCAGTCCAAATGTCACCTCCTTTAGGAAGCATCTATTCACCTGCACATGGGCAGAGACCATCACTGTCTTATGGGTTCCCAGAGTACTTTGTCAATTTCTCTATTATAGCACTTATCATATACCTTTAATTATTTTTTCCTTTTTTGGTCCCTCCTCTATGGATTCTGGACTCAATGTTAGGGACTCAGTCATTCATTTTTGTATCCCCAGTGTTTGGAAGCATTAGTAAACATTTGCCAAGCAAATAAAGGGGAGAGGAAAGCTGTGTGGTATAGTAGGAGAGGCAATGACATGGCAGTTGGGAGATGGGGCCCTAATCCTGGCTGTGCTATTAAGTGGCTGCATGACTTTGAACAAGTCACCTCACTGCTCTCTGGGTCTCAATTTCCTCATCTATAAAATGAGAATAAAAATATAACTCTCCTCCCCAGGGTTATGGAGATTAAATGAGGTAACAGAACTCACCAGCTGCCTGCCCTGTTTGTGCCCTGCCCTCATGAAACAGCCTGAACTATTGTTCCTGCCATTTGGATCTCATTTGCTCTCTCTCTCTCTCTCTTCCCTGGTGAGAGCTGAGCTAAAATCTGTTGCCTTGTTGGAGAGGAAGTTTGCAGCAGTGGCATACATAGCACCTAGTTTGCCTCTGTGTTGTTGGAAGGGCAGACACCAAAAGAGGGGAGCATGTCAGGCTAGAGAGAGAGAGAGACCTGCTTCTTTTGTGATCCCTAAAGCTGAAGGAGACCCAAAGTGGTAAGAGTGAGGCAGAGCAGATCTGTATCATTGCTGAGGAGTTTGAAGAAGCCCTCAAACATTGCCCTGGAGTTTAGCAGCACCTGGAGGAATGCCACTTCTATGATGTCTACTCATTCATCTAATGTCATAATTTCTCAGTGTCTTGGGCTGATATGATTAACTCTAGCACGGACATTCAAGTGCTAAAAAATAAATGGAGAGGTAAAAAATTGCAAATGCCAAACAAAAGGAATACCATTTGGAAAAAGTGGAAAATCATGATTTTAGCCACTGCTGTCTCAAGAGTTGACTCTCAATTCCCAGGTGAGTCGTCTTTCCAGAAGATCCACTAACATTGTTCTTTTTTCATTGTAAAGGCAAACTTTTCCTTCCTATATCAAGTTCCATCAAAACTTGATATATTTCCTACTTACAAGTCATGTGGCTGGGGAGGCCCTGAAATCTGCAACTGATAATTTGTAGTGCTTTCTTGGAGTCCCATTTGGTAAGTGAGTTTATTTAGTTGCATGGAGTGGACCTTATCACAAGACAAGTAGTCAAGAGGTGATGAGAGAGGAAAAAGAAGAAGAGATTGAGGCCAGTGGAATCCCTCCCCAAAGTCTAATACCAGTCAGCCCTGGTATTAAAGCTAGTGACCTTAAAAAAAAAAAGAGTATGTTTCCATTTTGCAAGGCTTTTAAAAAAATATTGTGTGCTCAGATGGCACCTTTAATCACGAAGAACTTCTGGCTGAGTTCCAGACTGATTCTGCTGGCACAGAGAACTCTGAGATCATACCCTATATTCAGAGCACAGAAGAACTATTTCATCCCTCTCTGAAATAAAGAGGGAGAAATGAAACATATTTGAACAGTTGCAGAACAAAACCATACCAGGGTGAAAAGTGAAGGACATCCGACTCATTTGGAGTTATTATTAATTCTAAATACTTAAGTGGCATTTTTTTCCTTCTCAGTGTTTCACAATACACTAAGCAGCTTGCATAAATCTATTTCACATATATATAAATGAAGGCAGACAGATTTCATGATTTGCCTAAGACTGCTTAAATTAAAAAAAGAAAGGGAAGAGGCAAAGGAAAAAAAGCAACTCCCAAAGTAGCAAATTGTGACCCAGGCATTTGAGCTCTTAGAGCTAAATTTAATCCACACCCAGGCCAAATATAATCCTCCAGGATAGAAGTGGTCCAGGACACCAGTGTTAACATTTTCTACCTTTGCAAAGAACTTGAGGTGTTTTGGTGACAAGTAGTCAGAACCTCACTTCTATTTCTCAATTGAAAGAAAGTAAGGCCAGCATCATCTGACAGTGCTTCCCACAATGGCAGGGCACTGGTTCAAGCTTATCTGAAGGAAGTGTGCTTCTCCTTGATTCATCACTGCCTCTTGCATCACTGTTATTCTTTGGAGGTCTCTTATTCAAAGGTCTATTTAAATTGGAGAGTTGGGTCATACAATTTTAGTTGAATCCCAGCTTTACTACATGTGTCAGTCATGAGCTCTTGATTATATTCTGTACTTATTCATCACTATATCCCGCAAAGCCTCAGCTGAGGGAAAGGCCCGGGTAATTGCTCTGTGTATTAGAAATTGAAACCCCACCACAAAATGATGAAAAGTGGTCCAGGCAAAAGCTGCTGTGGAAATATGAAAGCCATTATCTTTTCCACACTTCCTCTCCTTTCATTCTCATTTTGTTTGGGAATGCACAGGGACACCCGTGAACAAAAATAAACCATCTTACCCTTGACTGATTGTTCTGCCTTTTGAGTTATCAAACTTGAGTACTTCTGGCTCCCAGATATGGTGAAGCAGAGACTGCTGGGAAGCCAGCCACAAATCAGAGTTGATCTTTCAGCATTTTCTACCTGGAGGAATGGTTCAGGAGATTATAATTAACGAGTCCTGCCCCAAAGTTGATCTGGCTGCTGAATCACATTTGGATTTCAGAAATGTAAGAAAGCATTGAAGAATCCTGGTATGTGTTCTTAGCTCAACCCAGTCCATCTATACTTACTTTTTTTTTTTTTTTTTTTTGAGACAGAGTCTCGCTTTCTTGCCTAGGCTAGAGTGAGTGCCGTGGCGTCAGCCTAGCTCACAGCAACCTCAAACTCCTGGGCTCAAGTGATCCTCCTGCCTCAGCCTCCCGAGTAGCTGGGACTACAGGCACAAGCCACCATGCCCGGCTGATTTTTATATATATATATATTAGTTGGCCAATTAATTTCTTTCTATTTTTATGGTAGAGACGGGGTCTCGCTCAGGTTGGTTTTGAACTCCTGACCTTGAGCAATCCGCCCGCCTCGGCCTCCCAGAGTGCTAGGATTACAGGCGTGAGCCACCGCGCCCGGCCCCATCTATACTTACTGGCTTGCTTGTTTGCTTTATTTTCTTTCTTTCTTTCAGCACTGCGGATTAAATGAAATTTTTTTTTTAATACTTACCAGCTCTTTTTAACCAGTTACTCTATGGCCATTCCACACATTTTGATTGTCTGCTCCCAGGAACTGTCTCAACTTAGTCAGGGCACCTTTAAGGAAGGCAGAACCAGGCCAGGTGAGGTGGCTCACACCTGTAATCCCAGCATTTTGGGAGGCTGAGGTGGTAAGATTGGTTAAGGCCAGGAATTTGATACCACTCTGGGCAACATAGTGAGACCCTATCTCTACAAAAAATAAAAAAAATTAGCTGAATGTGGTGGCACGTGCCTGTAGTCCCAGCTACTTGGGAGGCTGAGGCAGGAGGATCACTTGAGCCCAGGAGTTCGAGGCTGCAGTGAGATGTGATTGCACCACTGCACCCCAGTCCAGGTGACAAGTGACTTAAATACAAAAAGAGAAGGCAGAACCACTTTAGGAGGTAGTGGGTGAAATGAGGCCAATCAATATAACAGACCCTCTCAGGGTGTGTGGTTTTGCTAGGGCTTAAATCAGGTTGTCAACTCAAACACAATGGGCTTTGTTACTCTTGTGTAAAGAGGAAATGGAGCAATTTTTGGCCTCCTCAGATTGTATGCAGGATGGCAATTCCAGGCACAATCTTCAGGAGACACAAATCTGCTTTTAGCTATTTAGTGTTCCCCAGAAAGTTAATCAGCTGTTTCTGAAGTGCGTGGAAGTATTCACCATTTTCATACTGAATCCCAATCTTATAGCTTTAAGCTCGGGGGGAGGGAATTGGTATATGAAAAAGGGGGTCTGTTAGGGAAACAGAGCCCTTTTGGAGAGAGATTCTGACACCTGTGATATATCTCAGAAATCACACACGCACTGTAGTTTCAAGACATTTTTTCTGGCTCAAGCACTGGAGCTGGAGGGCTTGCTGAGTCGCCCCACTATTTTAGGTGTGCGGGGTTACCTCTGGGTGGAAAAGTCCTTGGGTGAGAAGCACAGGGTAACTGCAAAATGCCTCCCTAAGAAATGCCTAACTGCCCAAAGGGCGATGCAGGGACTGGGGTCAGAGCAGCCAGGAAGGTTGCAGGGGTCGGGTGCACATCCTCTCACCGACTGGTAACGGTCCTGCAAGTGGCTTTGCTTTATGTGACAACTTATCACGAGGGCTGGGGAGGATCTATGCCCAGAGACCTCCTAAAGACCAGAAGAGCGCGCGCCCAGCCAAGTGACAGCACTCGCCTGTGTATGTCCGCTCCCCTCCCCCACGGCCAGTCTCCGGGCAGAGGCATCTCGCGCCAGCCCATCCTCCCCAGCTCCTCACTCGTCCGGGCGGACCGAGCCTCAGCGGGAGCCCCGCCTGTCTCCGGGCAGCTTGAGCCCCGAGCGCTAGTCCAGCCTGTCAGTAACTGCCGTTTGCGCTTTCTTTCTTTCTTTTTTTTTTTCCTCCTCCTCTTTTCTTTCCCCTTCTGCCTTTGTCCCGCTTAGTAACTGGGCTCTGACCAATCGCTGCCTCACCGGCCGGCGCCGGCTATCTCTTGATTGGCTCGCTTGGGGCGCGCAGCCGTCTCCCGCTCCTTCTCCGGAGCAAGGCAGACAAAAGACGCCGGCTCCCGACTCCGGCAACCGGGATCAGCCAATCAGCAACCACCTTACCTCTCTCCCCTCTCCCTCTCCCTCCCGGCCTGGCTTGCGAGCTCCCGGCACTGACTCCTGGAGTGCGGCCAGCGCCCGGACCGTACCATTTTGATTGAGGCTGGGGGAGAGAGAGGATGGCTGATAAAGGAACTAAGGCTTAGAGAGCGGTGGGAGAGTTGAAAGCCGAAATGGAGGAAGGCTTCCTGTACACTTTATGAGGCACCTGTCATAATCCAGCACAATGAGGCGGGATAGAGTGGGAGGGAGTGGTGATGCTAGCTTTCCCCCCTTCCCGGCGTGGTTGGGTTTCGCCTCAGCAGTTGGGGAGGGGGTGTGGAATCGTGGAGGCGGGGGAGGGTGTCCCCTCCGCGCCGTTAAAATGAAACTCTAGTGGCTGGAGTCCGGGCAGAGCGTGAGCGGAGCCGGTGCCGGCGGGGCTGCTTACACCCCGGCGGGAGCGCACAGCCGAGCCGAACTGACTGGACTCTCCGACGGGCCCCAATTCCAAGGCTGCGGCAGCTTCGGTTCCGAACCCGACCGGAACGGAGCCCAAGTCCCGGCCCCTGCGGGGATTGCTTTTTGCAGACTAGTGGGACCCCGAAACTTGAACTCAATCCCTAACCCCCTTTTTATGCCTGCCTTTGTCACTTCCCCGGCTTTCACCCAACGTGTTTTTTTCTCCTCCCTTCGTTCCTCCCCGCTCTTCATTCTCCCTCTGCCGAAGGACACAAAAGTGGCTTCCGCGGAAAGATTTGGAGGCGGTGGGAGCTTTTCTCTTTGGAGAGCGACTGTGTAGAAGGGATTTGGGGGAACCGCTTTTTACACCTCTGCCGTCCATCCCCCAAGCCTCTTGTACCCCTCCGAGAACAGCCCTTATCTTGAAAGTTCGGGGGGCATTTTGCTGGGTGCTGTAGGAAGAGAGAGGAGGAGGACCCTGTCCTCGTCCTGGTAGTTGGCTGGACTCGTACCGGCCGTTGGAAAGCCCGAAGTACATTTCCGTGTGGAACTTTTGCAGATCTATATTTTTAGATTTTAAATACCAGATAAAAAATATATATGCTCTCTATATATTTCCTGACGGCCTGCCCCTGACAGCGCGATGTACAATACAGTGTGGAGTATGGACCGCGATGACGCAGACTGGAGGGAGGTGATGATGCCCTATTCGACAGAACTGATATTTTATATTGAAATGGATCCTCCAGGTACTTGGGAGAAAAAAAGAATCTTATGATGGGTCTTTCTGTGTTTACCAATACCTTGGTGATGTTTTCAGGGTAGAAGTGTTCCTGGGTTCGCTAGATTCTGAATGAGGGGCAGATTTGCAGTTACAGCTGCAGTAAAACTGCTTCTGGTTTACTCGTTTAAAGTTTGCAGTTAGAACCCCGATCCTATTGTCCTGCAAAGGTGGGGGTGGGGGCTGGAGTGGGCTTGGGAGGAGAGACCTGATATTTTGAATTTTTTTTTTTTTTTTACGTTGTGTGTCGTTCAGGTTTTTCTTGTGCCTCCACTTTTCTTTTTTTCCTTTTTCGATCAAAGACTGTTCTACCTGCAAGGGACGTTTTATATCCCTCTCTTGAATTCCCTTTGGGTGAATTCTTTAAAGCTTGTCATTTCATACATTTGTCTAATTTGGTTCGTTGTGTTTTACCTTGGTTAACTTTTGAAACTCAGATGCCTATGTGATTATTCGTTTTGAGACTCTCTTCTGTTATAGAAACCAAATGCCGGTTAGTGATTTTTAGGGATTGGGCGTTCTTACTCGCTCATGGTCTTAGTCTGAGATTTTCCTCCATAGAATATAGTTGCTCAGAGAAATCTATGTGCAGTATTTTATTACTCTTTAATTTATGATGATTTAATTTATGGGATAGAGTTTAATAGAACTACAATACCTAGAGTAAAAAAGGAATGTTCCTCTTTCCTGTGAATATGTGATATGTACATATATGTGATAGGTTCCTATACACATAATATAAAGTATACATATGCAGTACTGTATTTTTATTTTAAAGCTTTGTCTGAGGCCATTACAGACGTTTTGTGTGTCTGGTAGGAAAGGAAAAGGAAGGGAAAATGGAAAATTTGATGTTTTTCTTTTTCATTAAAGTCTACTCTATTTTATGATTATTAGCTGTCAGATTTTCAACCCCCCCTTTGCAATTACAGACAGTGCTTTATGTAATGATTTTGAATAAGTAGAGGGCCTTTGTGACTGCTTGTTTCAATTGTGGATGAATTCTTTATGTATTTTAAAAATGTGTTGTAGCTTAAGCCTACAGAATAAATTGTGTGTCATTGGGGATTGGGGAACCTCACTTATTATAAGACTGTGTATTTTTGGAAACGTTTGAAATGATTTGACCCCATGCAAATGTAATGAAGTATAACTGTCTTATAGAAGGTATGTAGAAATTGTTTTCTGTGTTCTTGCAAACAGTGAATTATCCTCTTTATTTTTTTTTCAATTAGTCATAGTGTTAAATGATGCTATACTAACAACTAATATTGAAAAACCCTTTTTCACTCTTAATGATCACTTAGAATTTTTTTCTTTTCCTTCATTTTAGAGCCTTCTTTATTTGCTTTTATAATTGTGACTGCAATCCAGATGCAGCTTTTCAGTGTTTTGTAAAGTTTGTAAGATTTGCCACCCATCTATTGTGTTTCCCCTTTGTTTCCCCCATAATGGTAAAGCATCACTTCTATTAGATACATTTGTCATTCATAGGAATGGAAATCTAGTACATCACTGGTACCTCTCTTGCAAAAAGTAAGGTTAATAATTCTAGATTCCTGTTATTATAACAATTATATATTCAAACTGCCTTAGAATTATACTGTATTATATAGTATCTTGCCTTGCAGACATACAAAGGGAATTTGTTGGGTGGGAGGTGAATAGGGAGGAGGGGAGAAAATGAAGGCACTAATGGTTGAAAAATGTTGGCCTAGTAGAAAAATATTGGCCAAGTTGAGTCAAGTTGTCCAAAAATAATTTTAAGAAAAGTTGACTGTTACGATTATATGGAAATGTGGGTTTTATAACGTTGTATAGAAAATTCTGATCCAAACTTTATTTTCTATGGAAATAAACTTTTGAGTTTAGAATGTTATCCTTAAATGAAATTGTGCATACTGAGATTCTATTGAGAATATGGAAAATATACATATGCTGTTCTTTATTACCTATTTTGGAGCATTAATGTAGAATATGATTAGTTATTCCTAACAGCTTTTTTAAAAGGAAGCACACTTGAGTATGCTGAAACATTGCCTATGAAGTAAATGGTTTTTCATAGAAATAATGTGAATGCCAACTTTGTTTTGTGCAATAAATTAAGTTTTTAAAGCATTTAAAACTATATCATTAGTGAAATGGTTGCAGCATGCTTTATATGTTTTTCTAGCTGTTACCCCAGTTCAAGTTTATAACTCTTATTTTCTGCTTGTACTGGTGTGATAGCACACGGACTGTTGTCTCCTGTTTCTACAATCCACAGTAATTAGTTAAAGTATCATCTGATGATTTACCTTCAAAAACTAATCTAATGGCTTTAAAAACCTTCCAATGTCTTCCCTTTCGCTACTAAGAAGAACACCAGATTGCTTACCCTGTCATATAAGTCCCTCTATTTTTGCTTACAATCTAATTTTCCAGTTCATTCTCCTCCTGGCATTCATCATAAATTCTGTGAAAGCTATATTGTATTTGCTGTTCCTTGAATGTATGCTTTTTTCTTCTTCCTGGATGCCTTTCACTCCCCATGGTCACATGTTAAAATTTTATATACATATGTTTAGGACCCCGGTCAGGTGCCTTCTTTGCCAGGATATATGTTCCCTGATCCCTTCTGTTAGAAGTTATTCCTCCTTCATTTTCCCTCCCTCTTCTAACATTCTCAGATGGAATTTCTTTCATTTTGCTTAGAGTAACTACTGTACTTATTTATGTATACTTTCCCCTGTGGAATTGTCCTCCCACCTGGTTATGAATGAGTGTCTTAGGTTGCTCAGGGTCTTGAGAATAGTAGACAATTTAATCAATATGCGTTGAATTAATAAATAACTAAGGAGCACCGTTTTTTTCCTAGCCCTCAGGTGCTTTTCCACTTAAGGTCCTTGGTCATCTCATTCCTTGGCTATTGCAATAGCCTAGGGTTAAATAACTTTTGAATTAGACATTTGTTTACTTAGGGCCTTTAACTGTAATGGTGCCACTATTTTTTATATGTATTTCATCTTAATTTTAGACAGAACCATAAATGTAAAATTGTTATGTATTATTGCTTCAAGTGGCCTCAAAAACTGTTTTTTTAAAGATGTTTCCCTCCAGGCTGTATTTTCAGTAACTGTCATTACTGTGCATCCTGAAGGTTTCTAAATAACTGCATGGATTCCTATGTCTGCTCTCACAGATAACATAAAAGTTGAATCCAAATGGGGATTTAATGTTTTAATGTTTATGTATTTCCTGGCAGAAGTAGAAATACTGAACTGTTGAGATGAAACATAAAGCTTTTTATTGTAAAAATGTTAAGATTGTGGTACAGAGAATTGCTTATAAGCATCTTGGTTAGTCCTGCTGTGAATTTGGGAATTGGGATTACTCCATAGCAAAGCAATTGCTGGGTAGGCCTCTCAAAGATTGTCTCATTTGGTATAGGAGCTATTGGAGGATTACCCATATACAACTCATTATAAACCCATGCAAAAAGCTTATATAGCTAGTGATCTTATTAGCTCAGCACTTTAGTTTTGACATTGTTATTGGTTTTATTTTAGGAAAATGTAATAAAAATTTTAAAAATTTAAAAATTAATGAACACAAGTCTTAAGAGTGTAGACTTTTTTAGTTTTCATCAAGACAAACTTTTGAAATTATCTTTAGGGTAGCAATATCTCTTCAGTAGGTAATTAGAAAATTAAAAGTTTTAATTGTTTGGTTAAATGTGAATATAAAGAAGGTCTAGAAACATGGTTCTCAATTTTTTTGATCTTAGTACTCCTTTTAGACTCTTAAAAAATTGTTAAGAACCCCAAAGAGCTTCTGTTTAAGTGGTTGTATCTATTGATATTTGCTGTGTTAGAATGAAACCGAGAAAATGTAAAAAAATTTATTTAATTAATTTTAAAAAATGAAGCTTGTGATAACATAACTTTTTAAATGAAAAAAACTATGTTTTCTAAAAAACAAGAAAAATTAACAAGAAGAGTAACATTGTTTTATGTTTTTGCAAATATCTTTGATATTGGACTTCACAGAAGACATATAAATTCCCATGTCTGCTCCTGCATTCAGTCTGTTGAGATATCACAGATCATAGCCTCTGGAAAACTCTACTGTACAATTATAAGAGAATGAGAATGAAAAAGGCAAATAATGTCTTATTAATACTATGAAAATAGTTTAGACATCTTAGACCTTCTGAAAGAGTCTTTTGAACTCTGGACCACATTTTGAGAACTGCTAGTCTAGAAGTTATACTACATAGTTTGGTGGCCAATAGGTAAAATATCTTCTGATTTTGAGGCCAGATGTAAAGGTTTTTTTCAAGGAAACTTATTTACTTACCCTGGCCTACTTGGTATTTTCAACCTTGTAAAATTTAGATAAAGTAACATTTTGGTGGAAAACTGGTACATTTGCCCTGTGGTTGGGGAAAATATTTGCTGAGACCCACACTGAAGACATAGATCACCTGCCACTGCATGGTTCTTACTCTTAGCAGCTTGGGTATCCTGCTTCTGTGGTTGAATTTTTCTCTTTAATCCTAGACTTTTGATGGGTTCACGTTATATATAAATGCTTCTCCTGTGTGTGGTAAGGTATTTCTTTTATGATCTAGGTATCACTTTTTAATTATATTGTAATATGGGACAAATGTTAAATTAATACAATCAAATGATGTAAAAGCCATGCCAATATTTTTCTTTTTTTTTTTTGAGACAGAGTCTCACTTTGTTGCCCTGGCTAGAGTGCCGTGGTGTCAACCTAGCTCACAGCAACCTCAAACTCCTGGGCTCAAGTGATCCTTCTACCTCAGCCTCCTGAGTAGCTGGGACTACAGGCATGCGCCACCATGCCCGGCTAATTTTTTCTATGTATTTTAGTTGGCCAATTAATTTCTTTCTATTTTTAGTAGAGACGGAGTCTCGATCTTGCTCAGGCTGGTTTCGAGTTCCTGACCTTGAGAATCCTCCCACCTCGGCCTCCAAGAGGCCAATATCTTTTTATGTCTTATTGAAAAAGATTAGCCATTACTTTCATTTAGTATATTATAGTTTAAAGTTTATCCAACTATGTTTCATTAGAAGTATAGTGATTCTCCCGTTTCACAATGCCTTTAAAATTGATTCTTACCACCGTTTTGATGCTAAATACTTGTTCTATCTTTTCTTTTCTTTTTTTTTTTTTTTTGAGACAGAGTCTCACTTTGTTGCCCAGGCTAGAGTGAGTGCCGTGGCGTCAGCCTGGCTCACAGCAACCTTAATCTCCGGGGCTCAGCGATCCTACTGCCTCAGCCTCCCGAGTAGCTGGGACTACAGGCCTGCGCCACCATGCCTGGCTAATTTTTTGTATATATATTTTTAGTTGGTCAATTAATTTATTTCTATTTTTGGTAGAGACGGGGTCTCGCTCAGGCTGGTTTCGAACTCCTGACCTTGAGCAATCCGCCCGCCTCGGCCTCCCAAAGTGCTAGGATTACAGGCGTGAGCCACCACGCCCGGCCTATCTTTTCTATATTTTATATTTTTCTTAGAATATAGAAAGGATAGGACATGTTTGTGCTCACTGTATTTAACCAGGTAGGTAGAAAAAGAATTACAAATATGTCTGTGTGATATGGCATAATTTTTAAATTAAAGGGAGTATTGAAGGAGGAGGCAGCTTTAGTGTAGTAGAAATAACACAGGCTTTGGAAATAGATGATATAGGTTCCAAAACTAGCTATGCTTTTTCTCTGCGTAAGATTATATGGCTAGTACTTAACCTCTCTGAGCATTTGTTATCTCTTTTGTGACATCGAACTAATACCTACCTTGCAGAGTTGTGGGGATTAGCTGTACTATCTCAATATTGTAATATGTACCTAATAATTGTAGCTTATATTTAGAGGTATTATTGATAACATATAATTATCCCAAGTCTACCTATTTGGATACTCTTGCAGTCAAAACCTTTTAGCTATTTTGCCCCATTTTTTTCATCCCTGACATTTAAATTGGGGCCACATTTTATCCAGTTTTTGGGTAGAAATGTTCTTTAGGGTATTTTCTAGTTATAAAATCTCATCAGTCTTTGTAAATGTCCCTCCAAGTCATCTTTTCCTTTTAGTTTCTATTGCCCTTGTCCAGTTTCTTATCATGTCACATTAGAAATGATTTGTAATGAAGGCAATATAAATGCTTTTCTTTTAGCTACACAACAATGTTATAAAATAGGCACTATTATTATCCCATTTTACAGACAGGAAACTGAGATTTAGATAGGTTTAGTAACTTATTAATGGCTCACAGCTTAGCAGGTAGCAGAGCAGGTCTGTCTGCCTGACTCTTAAGCCCAGGCTCTTAAACATTACCTCCTAACTGGTTACTCTGTTTTAATTTCTTCTTACCCTTCTGTATAAATTTATCCTGAATTCTTCAGCCAGTCTAATCCTACAAAAATGTTATTTTCATTATTTTACTGTCCTACTCAAAAATAATCAGCAGCTCTCTATTTCTTCTAAGCAGAGACCATATTCTTAAACTTGCCATACACGATCTTTAGTAACATGGTACCCACTTATATTTATAACTTTATTACTAGTCCTCTATTCACATTTCTCTTCAAGCCCAAGTCCTTCTAGTTCAATACTCTAAATATACTGTGCTCATTTCTAGCTCCAAGCTTTTGTATGCTGCTTCGTATGTAGAATATATACTCATTCCACTCCCATCTTCAAATCAGGATCCTGTGTGAGTCTTCCTTCCTTCTTAATATTTTCTCTAAAAATTCTAGCACTGTACCACTTTATATCTGGAGCTATGGTCTGTTATTCTATTTTGACTTGGAATTATGTATCATATTATGGTATTTAATTATTTCATGAATATAATTTATCTCTCCAAGAAGATAAACTTCTTGAGGTCAGAGTGTCATAGTTCTTTTGTATCTTTTTTTTCACTAAATATTCAGTGCCCAAATATATTGTTAAATCTTAGGCCTATGGATCTAGCCAGCTTCATTTTGTGATTTAAGTTTTAAAATATTGATATTATTTATTATCAGCATAGACCTTTAAGCTTATGAAGAGAATTTATTCTAACAAAGGAAATAATGAAAAAAAATGCAGTGCTTAATGTTGTTATAAGCAAGATTTTATGGTTTGGAATAAAAGTCATTTTTGAAAATTTGAAGAATTAGAAACTAGTGGTAAGTTTTTTATAAATTATAGTACAGTCTATATTTTTTTTTGTTTGAGATGGGTTCTTGAGATGGGGTTTTGCTATATTGCCCAGGCTGGTCTCAAACTCCTGACCTTAAGTGATCCTCTGGCCTTGGCCTCTCAAAGTGCTAGGATTACAGGCATGAATCACCACATCTGGCCATTTTTTCTTATTAGTGTAATGTTTAAGTGCGTGAGTATTAGATATTGATATAAAATGGGAGTGGCATTCATTGCTCAGTGTTTAAGAGCTTTAGACTCAAGTTCTTGGGATTTCCTGTTTTTGTCTTGTCTTGTTTCTAGTTTGTGACCCTGAATAGTTTTCTAATCTGTAGAGCAGGGAGAAGAATATTAGCTCCATTGTAGGGTTATTGTGAGAATTATATGAAATAGTACATGTAAGACATTAGTGTAGGTATCTATTATTATTGTTGTTATTTTTATTATTATTAAGTTAGGATGCCTTGTCCATCTCCACAGTGTCCCATTTAGAGGAAGAACTGGCCTAACAATCAAATTAAATTGAAAAGTAATTTAAATATTTATTCCATCCTCTTAAATATGCCAAAAGGGATTACATTCATAGCATACTGCAATATTACTTAAAATCCTATTTCTTCATCTTTCATAAGTATCTTTGCATGGTTAATTTCAGACTTCCTTCTCTCTCTTAAAACTTGCTAATTTCTCATAACAACTTGAGCAGTCTTTCTTTCTGTTTCTTTTCTCCCCTTCTCAAACTTATTTGTTTTTCTTCCAGGAGTACCTGTCTCCATTAAACTCTCTCCCTTGCTCATTTCATTACACTGGTCTATCTAATAAGGGCCAGGAACCAAGGGAGCAAAGAAAAGAAGCTATGAATACTCACACAGCAACATTTTTGTTTCTGTCGCACTTAACTGTCATAGAGAACATAACATCTTTTGACTTTTAGAAAGATGGGCTCACGCCTGTAATCCTAGCACTCTGGGAGTCTGAGCAGGGAGAGTTCTCTTGAGCTCAGGAGTTTGAGACCACCCTGAGCAAGAGCGAGACCCTGTCTCTATAAAAAATAGAAAACTTAGCAGGTGTGGTGATGCGCGCAGTACCAGCTACTGGGAAGGCTGAGGCAGGAGGATTGCTTGAGCCCAGGAGTTTGAGGTTGCAGTGAGCTATGATGATGCTACAGCTCTCTACCCAGGGCAACAGAGCAAGACTCTGTCTTGGGGTGCGGGTGGGGGAAGTCTGTTTCTACCCAGGGCAACAGAGCAAGACTCTGTCTTGGGGTGCGGGTGGGGGAAGTCTGTTTAGTTTTAAAAAGACTATCGTGGTTTAGACCTACTGCAGGACATTAATTCAGGATTTGGGGTTTAGTTTTTCTCTGAATAGTCATGAACTGTCAGAGCAGCTATCTTATCTGTCTTACTGAGACTAACCCTGGGCCTCTTTTTGATTCCTAGGGCTCAGCCATGGGAGTTTATAGTAGAGTTGCCAGATGAAATACATGCAATATGGGCCATACAATATTTGGGACATAGTTATACTAAAAAATTATTCATTGCTTATTTGAAATTCAAATTTCACTGGATGTCCTGTATTTTTATTTTCTAAATCTGGCAACCCTAATTTAGAGAGAGGCTGTTGACTAGACAGTACTTTGTAATACAATCTCTCTATGGTAATTTTGGATTAGATGTGTAACTTGATGTAGTAGATGTCAGGATACTTTTGGTTTTAATAATAGAAAATCCAACTCAAATTAGTTAAAATAAAGAGGATTTATAGGCTTTGTATTTGAAAAGACCAAAGGGAGTGAGGGCCCCTGGCATGGTTTGATCAAGGCTATCAGGCTTTGGCCCTGTTTTTCTTTAATCTGTTGGCTTTATCCTATATCAAATTTTATCTCAGATTGGGTTCCCTGGTAGTATAAGATGGCTGCCTTTGCCTCCTGGGACTGCATGTTTCCTCATTCCTTGGAGAGAAAGAAGATGCTTCCCACAAATACAACACAAAAGTCCTGAGCTTGACACTAATTGGACCATCCTGTGTTCCAAAGGATTGCCATCTTAAATCTGTATAGCTTTTTTTTTTTTTTTTTTTTTTTGAGACAGAGTCTCGGTTTGTTGTCCAGGCTAGAGTGAGTGCCGTGGCGTCAGCCTAGCTCACAGCAACCTCAAACTCCTGGGCTCGAGCGATCCTTCTGCCTCAGCCTCCTGAGTAGCTGGGACTACAGGCATGCGCCACCATGCCCGGCTAATTTTTTTTTTTTTTATATATATATCAGTTGGCCAATTAATTTCTTTCTATTTATAGTAGAGACGGGGTCTCGCTCTTGCTCAGGCTGGTTTTGAACTCCTGACCTTGAGCAATCCGCCCGCCTCGGCCTCCCAAGAGCTAGGATTACAGGCGTGAGCCACCGCGCCCGGCTGTATAGCTTTTTTTGTTTAGACCAGTGGTTCTTAAACTTGAGTGTGCAATGCACCAGAACTACCTGGAGGATTTGTTAAAACACAGTTTGCTAGACTTTACCCACAAAGTACCTGATTCAGTAGGTTTGGGCCTGGATTCCAAGAATTTGTATTTGTTAACAGGTTCCCAGATGTTACTGATTTTGCTGGTCACCAACCACACTTCGAGAACCATTGCTGCATCAGATCAGGGCCTATTCCTGGAGCTGGGGAAAGGGTCATTTCCACCTAAACTCCATACCAGTGTGGGGAGGGAACAAGTTATGTTTTAGGAGGATAACAATAATGTCCACTAAGGCCAGGCACGGTGGCTCATGTCTGTAATCCTAGCACTCTGGAGGCTGAGGTGGACGGATTGCTCAAGGTCAAGAGTTTGAAACCAGCCTGAGCAAGAGCGAGACCCCTTCTCTACTAAAATTAGAAAGAAATTAATTGGCCAACTAAAAATATATAAAAAAATGAGCCGGGCATGGGTGGCACATGCCTGTAGTCCCAGCTACTTGGGAAGCTGAGGCGGGAGGATCACTTGAGCCCAGGAGTTTGAAGTTGCTATGAGCTAGTCTGATGCCATGGCACTCTAGTCTGGGCAACAGAGTGAGACTCTGTCTCAAAAAAAAAAAAAAAAAAAAAAAGTCCACTAAAGAGAGGACTGCTGGTTTTTGCCTACCTAGCTTCCCTTCCCTCTTATTTAGGTAACAGCTTCCTAATTTTTCTCTTGGAACCACTCCTCTCCCATTTGCAGTGATGTAGCTTGGGTGGAGTTGACCTAATCCATTGGTTTAAAGGTGGGCACATGATCCAGGCCTCTCAACCAGAGCATTTGTCTGGTCACAGTGATTATCTCAGGAGTGAATAGGGCAGTGGTCTTTGTAGTATAAGTCAGTGTACATCCCTGTACATTCCTGTTTACTGTCCTGGTTGGCAATATGAAGATGACATAATCCCTGCCCTCAAGGAACTCGGACTATAATTAAAGAAGACATAAATGTAAACAAATGCATATAGTACTTCTCTTTATAACTCACTTCTTTCTCATGGCTATCATCTAATGTACATTTCTGTTATATACTGTATTACCTACTTTTTAATCCTTAACCATACTTTTTATTAGTTTTTAGCCTCTTTAGTTCTCATAAGATTATAAATTCCATCAGGATAAGGACTGGGTCCATAAGCAGTTGCTGGATCTCTAATACCTAGTCTTGTCTCTGGCATATAGAAAGTACTCAATAAATATTAGTTGAATGAATGAAGTATAGTAATAAAAGAACATATAAAGAAAGAAGAGGGAATGATTGCTTTACTGATAGACTAGGGACAGGTAGCAGCCTGGGCAAATTCATAGAGTTATTAAAGCACCATAAGTTTTGTTGAAGCACAGTGTGTGAGGTGGGATGTAGTGTTAGGCTGAACAGGACAGGTTGCTGAGTCTGGACAGATTGGTGAGGTCCAGATCATTAAAGGCCCTGAATGCTATATTTAGGGATTGGACTTTATCCTGTGAACAGCTAGGGAGCCGCTAACTGACTGTTTCAAGTAGGGAAGAGAATATTTTGGCTGCAAAGTGAAAAATAGATTGGAGGAGAGTAAGAAGAGAAACTTGTTAGGGGCCCATTTCAGTGCAGAATAAAGATGTTTTGAAAGCCTAAGGCAAAGTTAGTAGCAGTGAGAATGAATAGCAGGGTTGTTTAAAAAATAGGATTGATGGGACTGGACTCTTGAGGAAAATGAAGGACTCTAGAATGACTTCTAATTTTCTGGTTTGGGAGATGGTGGTATTATTAACCAAGAAAGGCAATTTAAGGAGGAAGGACAGGTTTGAATTATATGGCCTCTTACATAAAAATGAGACAGTGGTGAAATGGTCTGAGTTTTCTGCTTTTGGTGAGGTTCTTTTTTTTTTTTTTTTTTTTTTTTTTGAGACAGAGTCTCACTTTTGTTGCCCTGGCTAGAGTGAGTGCCGTGGCGTCAGCATAGCTCACAGCAACCTCAAACTCCTGGGCTCAAGCAATCCTGCTGCCTCAGCCTCCCAAGTAGCTGGGACTACAGGCATGCGCCACCATGCCCGGCTAATTTTTTTGTATATATATTTTTAGTTGGTCAATTAATTTCTTTCTATTTTTAGTAGAGACGGGGTCTCGCTCAGGCTGGTTTCGAACTCCCAACCTCGAGCAATCCGCCCGCCTCGGCCTCCCAGAGTGCTAGGATTATAGGCGTGAGCCACCGCGCCCGGCCCGGTGAGGTTCTTTTTCTCTTAGGTTTTACTTGGGGAGGGAGGAGAGTGGCTCCTACAGCTTCTAGGTTTGGGACCTAGAGCGGATGGCAGTAAATCAGATAGTATGGGGTTCCTAAGGGTGGGGGAGCGATTACAGTGGGAGCTGAATGTTTCTAGGGTTTTAGTTGCTAAGGTCACTTTTAGTTTTCATATGTTTAAGCTGCCTCATCTTTTTCGAAAACAAATGGGTATAAATTATAAGAAAATTAACTCTTAAGATTCATGAGTTAGGTTCAATACCAGTGGAAATGTGAATTGCTGCAGACTTTTGGAAAGTTTTACAATATCTAGTAAAATTGCTCTCTCTCTGAATCAATTCTGTAGCAATAAAAGTGTCAACAGGTAAAGGTATATGTATGAGATATTTTTGTGACATTGTTTCTAATATTTGCCCTTAAAAACAGCCCGAATGTCCAGCAATAGTGCGTATGGATATGTAATATAAATTATAATGTACCTATATTGTGAAATATTTTACAATTCAGGGAGAATGTGTTAAATCTGCATGTATTGACCTGGAAGGATGTCTGTGATAGATTATAGAGTAAGACAAGCAAATTATAAAGAAATGTGTATAATAGGATCACATTTTTATTTAAAAAAAAAAAAAAACCCTAAAACTATGTTTCACATTCTTATTTCGGATTATATAGAACCTGGAGAAAGATATAAAGGTGTATTTTATTCCAGGTACACTTTCAAAGGAATATAGCCATAAACAAAACGAAGTCCTTGCCTTATGTGGGAAGAGATATACCAATGAAAAAATTAAGAAGTAAATAAATATATGGTATGTTAGGTGGAGATAAGTACCATAGAGAAAATACCTACTGACTAAGGGGGACAGAGAAGAAATTACTATTTTATTTTGAGTAGTCAGAGGAAGCCTCACTGATACGGTGATTTAACCTTCTTGTGAAATATAATACACACTATTAATAAAGAGTATATAAAATATTAATATAAATGTATAGTTTATTGACTTTACATAAAGTGAATAACCATGTAACCACCACCTAGATAAAGATGTTGAAGATAGCCAGCTTCCCAGAAGCCTAAAGCATTCCCTTTTCTAATTGTTCCCCTTCTTCCTAGGAGAGGTAACCATTGATTTGACTTTTTATGGTAGTTGCTTCCTTGTTTTTCTGTATAGTTATATCCCTAATGATATATATTATATTTGCCTGTTTTTTTTTTTTTTTTTTTTTTGAGACAGAGTCTCACTTATTGCCCAGGCTAGAGTGAGTGCCGTGGCGTCAGCCTAGCTCACAGCAACCTCAAACTCCTGGGCTCAAGCAATCCTCCTGCCTCAGCCTCCCGAGTAGCTGGGACTACAGGCATGCGCCACCATGCCCCGCTAATTTTTTCTATATATATTAGTTGGCCAATTAATTTATTTCTATTTATAGTAGAGACGAGGTCTCGCTCTTGCTCAGGCTGGTTTTGAACTCCTGACCTTGAGCAATCCGCCCGTCTCGGCCTCCCAGAGAGCTAGGATTACAGGCGTGAGCCACTGCGCCCGGCCTATTTGCCTGTTTTTGAATTTGATATACATGGAATGATACAGTATATATTCTCTTGTGTTTTTCATTCAGTATTAAGAATTATCTATAGTGTTTTCACATAGCTGTGGATCTTTCTTTTTTGTCACTGTATGGTATTTCATTGTGTATCACAGTTTATTTCTCCTGTTGATAGATAATTGGGTAGTTTCAATTTTTGGCTACTGTGGACGATGCTGCTATGAACATTTTTTTTTACATATATACTATTACATATCAGTCAACCTTTTTCTGTAGGGCATATATCTGGGATTCAAAGATTCTGATTTATAGAATCTGTGTATGTCATCCCTTCTAGAATGCCAAACTATTTCCCTCTGTAATAGTATTTGAGAATTACTCTATATCCACAACAGCCCTAAATATTGTAAGACATTTAAGTTTTTGCAAATCTCAAGTGTGTGTATAGTGGTTTCTTATTGTGGTTTATTTTTTTTTTTTTTTATTTTTATTTTTTTTTTTTTTACAGTTCATTCAGCATCAGAATCTTATTGTGGTTTAAATTCATTTGTATTTTTCTCACTCCAAATGAGGTTTATTATCTTTTCATGTGTTGGCTGTTTGATTATCCTCTTTCATGAAATGCATTTTCATGTCTTTTGCCCATTTTTCTATTGAATTGTCCTTTTTTTCCCTCTTAACTGATTTGTAGGAGTCATAGATTCTGAGTTCTTTTTCTATTATATGTGTTGCAAATACCTTCTTTCACTTAAAATGACATTTTGAGCAGAGACCTGAAGGAAGTGAAAGAGTGAGCATAGGCATAACTGAATGAAGGATATTATAAGTAGAGTGAGATCAATTACAAAGACCCTAAGGCAGGAGTATTTTTGAAATATTGCAGGAACAGCAAAAGATCCTTACCTGAGGTTGGGAAGGGAAGGATTAAGAAGATTGCTAAAAAAAAAAAAAAAATGCAAAATGAAAAGAAACTTGCGGAGTAAGCATTATTGGTAAAAATGTGAATTATAAAATTCATTCCAGGCCGGGCGTGGGTGGCTCACGCCTGTAATCCTAGCACTCTGGGAGGCCTAGGCAGGAGGATTGCTTAAGCCTAGGAGTTGGAGGCCAACCTGAGCAAGAGCGAGACCCCATCTCTACTATAAATAGAAAGAAATTAGCCAAAACAACTAAAAATAGAAAAAATTAGCCGGGCATGGTTGTGTGTGCCTGTAGTCCCAGCTACTTGGGAGGCTGAGGCAGGAGGATTGCTTGAGCCCAGGAGTTTAAGGTTGCTGTGATCTAGGCAGATGCCACGGCACTCTAGCCTAGGCAAGAGAGTAAGACTCTGTCTCAAAAGAAAAAAAAAATTTATTCCTTGATATTACTGCAAATATGTAGAAATGGAATATGTTGAAGGAAGGGAAATAAAAAAATATAATTAAATGAAAATATCAGGCCGGGCGCGGTGGCTCACGCCTGTAATCCTAGCACTCTGGGAGGCTGAGGCGGGCGGATTGCTTGAGGTCAGGAGTTCAAAACTAGCCTGAGCAAGAGCGAGACCCCGTCTCTACTATAAATAAAAAGAAATTAATTGGCCAACTAATATACATAGAAAAAATTAGCCGGGCATGGTGGCACATGCCTGTAGTCCCAGCTACTCGGGAGGCTGAGGCAGAAGGATTGCTTGAGCCCAGGAGTTTGAGGTTGCTGTGAGCTAGGCTGATGCCACGGCACTCACTCTAGCCTGGGCAACAAAGCGAGACTCTGTCTCAAAAAAAAAAAAAAAGAAAAGAAAATATCGATTTGATGATGGAACTGTAGACCATTTTTGTCTTAGATTTGTTATATAGAGAAAACAACATTAAAAGTATATTTAAAAATGAAAAGATTTACAAGTAGATGCTGGAACTAAGTTTTATTTTTTTTAAATTTTGTTTTTGAGACAGATTCCCACTCTGTTGCCCGGACTAGAATGTGGTGGTGACAGCCTACCTCACAGCAACTTCAAACTCCTGGGCTCAAGCAATCCTACTGCCTCAGCCTCCCAAGTAGCTGGGACTACAGGCATGTACCACCACACCTGCTAATTTTTTATATATATATTTTTAGTTGTCCAGCTAATTTCTTTTTTTTTTTTTTTGAGACAGAGTCTCACTTTGTTGCCCAGGCTAGAGTGAGTGCCGTGGCGTCAGCCTAGCTCACAGCAACCTCAAACTCCTGGGCTCAAGCGATCCTCCTGGCTCATCCTCCCAAGTAGCTGGGACTACAGGCACGCACCACCATGCCCGGCTAATTTTATATATATATATATATTAGTTGGCCAATTAATTTCTTTCTATTTTTTTTATAGTAGAGACAGGGTCTCGCTCAGGCTGGTTTTGAACTCCTGACCTTGAGCAATCCACCCGCCTTGGCCTCCCAGAGTGCTAGGATTACAAGCGTGAGCCACTGCACCCGGCCTAATTTCTTTCTATATTTTTAGTAGAGATGGGATCTTGCTCTCACGGGGTCTTGCTCTTGCTCAAGCTGGTCTCAAATTCCTGAGCTCAAACCATCCACTCGCTTGGGCCTCCCAGAGTGCTAGGATTACAGGCATGAGCCACCATGCTCAGCCTGGAACTAAGTTTTAGAACATTTTAATCTTCAGAAAGATAAACTTGGAGCTGCCTCTTACTCTCAAGCATTAATATGTGGGACTCTTTATTATAAGAGTTTCCTATTGCTGCCATAACCAATTACCATAAGCTTAATGGCTTAAAACAACACAAACTTATTATCTTAGAGTTTTGGAGGTCAGAATTTTGAAAATGGAGGTCTTGGCAGGGCTGCATTCCTTCAGGAGGCTCTGGGGAGGAATCTACTTTCTTGCCTTTTCTAGCTTCTGAAAGCTGCCTGCATTCCTTGGCTCCTGGCCCCTTATTCCATTTCAAAGCCTGTGGAGTTACTTCTTCAAATTTCTCTCTCTGACCTCTGCTTCTGTTGTCACTTTTCCTTCTCTGACTCTGATACATATGCCTCCCTTTTATAAGGACCCTTGTGATTATTTTGGTCCACCTGGATAATTCAAAGATCATCTTTCCATCTTAATAGTCTTAATTTAATCACACCTGCAAACTCCTTTTTCTGTGTAATGTAACATTTTCACAGGTTCCAGGGATTGGGATGTGGACATCTTCGGAGGGCCATTATTCTGTCTACCATAGACTCTAAATGCAAGAATAAAATTTTTGTCAACTCTATTTCTTAGGGTTGGCTAAAGTGAGGAATTGGAAGTATAAGTAAAAGAGAGAGGGTCATTACTAGCAGAAAATATGGTTGGTGAATGTCTCATATTACCTTTAAGTATTCTATAGTATCTGCCATACAGGGCTAGTTTAGGATTGACCTTACATTTAATGTGAGGGATGCCTGAAAGACCATTTGGAATTTTTAAGTATTTGCTGCTTTGAGAGGAAAGAGTATTGTATTTTGTTAGAAGACTGGTTTGAATTTGGTCTGCTTACCAGCTCTGTGACATTGAACGATTCTCATCTATAACATTGTAGTAATAATACTTAATTCACAAGGATTTTTATAAGAATTATAAATTATAATATTTATATAAGCACATATATGAATATTTTCACATATGCATATAATGAAATAATAGTTTAGTGTCTGGCGTATAGCAGGTACTCTACATCTTTCTTAAAGGTCAGTGTTTTTGTGATACAGTGATAGGGAAATGTTAGGTTAAGATGAGAGACTTTGCTAGAGATTTTGATAGAGGCATCTGCACATCTCATTTGCTAGAGGTGTTCTAGTTCTAGGGGCTCTAGTGTGTATTTGGCTTTGAGATCAGGGTGGGTAAAATCTTGGGACAAGGGAAGCCATAGGTTATATTTGTAGCAAGTGTGGCTAATCATCACTTTTTTTCTATGGCTCATTTTAACTTTTTCTATGGGAAAATTAAAAAATAAATTTTTCTGTCTCCAGGCTGACCTTTTTTTTTCATTATCTGCCTTCAGTCAAATCCCACTGCTCTTCTTTTCAACATAATTATTCTTGGATCTTCACTTTTTCTCTATGGTAATCCTAAATGCTGATCATCTCAAGCAGTAATCCAACAAATATTTATCAAATGCCTTCTATGTGTGAGACACTCAGCACTGGAGATTCAAAAATAAATAAGAAAATGTGTGCCTTCAAGGAGTTCACAGTCTAAGTACAAAGAAAGGGGTCAACAGCTAAACTATAATTAATAACTTTATGTTAGAAGGTTGAGAAAAGCTCTGTAGAATCAAAGAAGAGGTGGCGTTTAACAAGGCCTGAGGATATGGGGAAGATTTCATGGAAAAAACCATGTATGACCTCTTAAAAAAAAGTAGTTGGATGCAGGAGTGTGGTGAAAGAGAGAGGCCAGGTGTGGTGGCTCATGCCTGCAATCCTAGCACTTTGGGAGGATCACTTGAGGCCAGGAGTTCAAGACTAGGCTGAGCAAGAGTGAGACCCCTATCTCTATAAAAAAATAAAAAAAAATAGCTGGACCTGGTAGTGTGCACCTGTAATCCCAACTACTTGGGAGGCAGGAGGATCACTTGAGCCCAGGAGTTGGAGGCTGCAGTAAGCTGTGATGATGTCACTGTACTCTAGCTTAGGCAACAGAGTAAGATCCTGTCTCAAAAAGAAAGAAAAAGGAGAGTGAGAGAAGGAGTTGGGGATGGGCATTCTATGGGGTACAAGGAACCATATGTACAAAGGCATGGGAGGGTGTTGTGTGTTTGGATGAGCTGCTGGTGTTTTGGTGTGTCTAGTGTGAAACATGCCTGTGGGAAGTATATGACAGGAAAATGAGCTTGGAAAAGTAAGCAGAGACCAGACCATGTAGGGCTTTATATGGCATGCTAAAGAGTTTGGACTTTATCCTATATGTAGTGGGGAACTCTTAACACATAATATGCTAAACCAGTATGATTAGATTTGAAACTCAAAAGAAGCTGAGAAAGTAGGAAAAGAAACAGAAGATTGGTCTCTGGTAAGCCCAGGGAGAGATTTTCAAGAGGGAAAAAATGGCTAACAATGTAAAACCTAAAGTGATTATGTGAAATAATGATAGAAAAACTTCTACTGGACTTTGCTATTGGGAGGACCTTAACAAGATGTGTATTTTGGCTGGGCACAGTGGCTCATGCCTATAATCCTAGCACTCTGGGAGGCCAAGGCGGGAGGTGATATCACTTGAGGTCAGGAGCTTGACACCAGCCTTAGCAAGAGCAAGACCCAGTCTTAAAATAGAAAAAAAAAAAATTAGCCAGTCAACTAAAAACAGAAACAAAATTAACCAGGCAAAGTGGCTTTCGCCTATAGTCCCAGCTACTTGGGAGGCTGAGGCAGGAGGATCACTTGAGCCCAGGAGTTTGAGGTTGCTGTGAGCTAGGCTGATGCCTTGGCACTCACTCTAGCCCAGGTAACAAAGTGTATCTAGTGATTGGGATAGAAGCCAAATTATGACAGATTGAAGAGTAAATAGGAGGTGAGAAAATAGAGACTACAAATACAGACCATTCTTAGAGAACTTGCTGTGAAGCAAAAATGAGAGGTAGCAATAGAGAGAAGTAGAGCTCAGACACAATTTTTTTTTTTTAAGATAAAAGAGTTGAACATGTGTTATGTTTTGGTGGAGATTATGAAGTAGAGTTAAGACTACATATTTGGGGGCTGTGTGATTTGATAGAACAGGGAAGGAGGAAATAAACCTTTGCCTAACACTTACATGGAAGAACCTGGGTTTGAAAGGAATGTAGGTTAGAAGATTGGATGAGGTCAGATTTCTTTTTTCTGGTAAAGGGCAATTGTGAGAGAAGAGAAATATAGAGTATTGGGCTTGCGATCTAGAGTAGCCAGTGATTGCTGTGTGGGTTGGAAAAGGTCACTGATGGGAGGCATATGGATGAATTACCAACAGGATAGTAATCTCAGTTAAGATTAGAGACTGTAAAGTTTTAGTGGCACAAATTCTCAACCTGTTATTTTCTTCAGGAGAATTTAGCAGTTGTGGTATAGGAATAGAGGAAGCAAGTGGTTGGATTGATTACCTGTGGTTGAGAGATTTACTGGGTGGTGTGACAAAAGAACAAGGAGCTGGATAGATATTGGCAAGAGAATCGTTAATATCCAACATTGAGAAAATAGTTAAGCAATTAATGATACATTCATATAAAAAACTGTTTTGCAGCTATTAACATGTTGCAGCTTAGAACCCTATTCTAAAGGGTTTATAGAAGTGCTTGTTTTATATGGTTAAAGTAATAAAAGTGCTATATATTGTACAAAGATTTAGTAATGATCAATTGTAATATTCTAGGGATTGTTGTAATGATGTTCATAATGATGAAAAGATAACTCTCAAAACCAGTGTATTGGTGACACCTATTCACACATAGACAATCATTTGACAGAGACTATTAGCTCTTCTTTATAGGTGAAAAAATGAGATTTAGTAAAGGTGACTAAATATCAAAAGAGTGATACCAACAAGTGCTATAGAAATTCAAGAGAAAGAGGTGTTGTCGGGTAGGGTAGAAGAAAGACTTTGGAGATAAATATTTCAACTTGGACTATGAAGGATAGGTAGGATAGTCTTTTTGATTTATTCTTTCCACCTGAACAAAATAAAGGTTCTGTGTAATAGTCTGGTGTCTCATATTCCTTGGAGCCTTTGCTTAGATAAGAAAGAAATATTATTCCTGCTTATTTTGTATTAAAACACCAAGGCTATCTGTGGATGTCATAAAGGGACGTAGCATAATTTGCTGATCTCTGGTGTATCATTTAAGACTGCTTTGGAGGGAACAGAAGAAATAATGACTTCCACCTAACTTTGCAAGTTGAGTCATGAACTCCTTGGTAGGCCTTCTAGAATATGGTTTTTTTTTGCTTTTTTTTTTTTTGAGACAGAGTCTCACTTAGTTGCTCAGGCTAGAATGAGTGCTGTGGCGTCAGCCTAGCTCACAGCAACCTCAATCTCCTGGGCTCAAGTGATCCTACTGCCTCAGCCTCCCGAGTAGCTGAGACTACAGGCATGCACCACCATGCCCGGCTAATTTTTTTTCTATATATATTAGTTGGCCAATGAATTTCTTTCTATTTATAGTAGAGACGGGGTCGGTCTTGCTCAGGCTGGTTTCAAACTACTGACCTTGAGCTATCTGCACGCCTCGGCCTCCCAGAGTGCTAGGATTACAGGCATGAGCCACTGTGCCTGGCCTTAGAATATGTTTTAAGTATAAGTATCAATCACTTTATCTATCTATCCATCCATGTTCTTTTCCCCCTTAGTCATTTATATTTGAGTATTATTTTTATTATAAAAGAAAACACTGAATTTGAAACAATTAAAATCTGTTAAAACCAAGGATTTAGCTCTTTTATGCTGAACTGAAATGGGCAAAAATAGCACCTTTTTAAGGATAGTTGTTTAAATTTCCATTTGTCTTTTTCTTCGAAGTCATGACACCTTCATTTTATAGTTTTAGTAGAGTAAACATTGGAATATAAAACATTTTACATTAAAGAATCTTCAAGAATATATCAGAAAGGATTTAATAAGAATAATTAGATTTAGGGATTGCTGTGTATGAATCTATCACTGATCAGTTTTTGCATTTTGAGATGCCTTTACTTAATATCTGTAGGTTAAATTTCACAAGAAGTCATCACTGTAATCTGTCTCATTTATAGGTAAGTCCCTACTTAATAGATTATGGTTTCAAATGAGTACTGGACACTTTTTTTTTTTTTTTTTTGGAGACAGAGTCTCGCTTTGTTGCCCTGGCTAGAGTGAGTGCCATGGCATCAGCCTAGCTCACAGCAACCTCAATCTCCTGGGCTCAAGCAATCCTGCTGCCTCAGCCTCCCAAGTAGCTGGGACTACAGGCATGCACCACCATGCCCGGCTAATTTTTTTTTTTTTGTATATATATATATTAGTTGGCCAATTAATTTCTTTCTATTTATAGTAGAGATGGGGTCTCGCTCTTGCTCAGGCTGGTTTCGAACTCCTGACCTCGAGCAATCCGCCCACCTTGGCCTCCCAGAGTGCTAGGATTACAGGCGTGAGCCACCACGCCCAGCCAGAGTACTGGATACTTTTTGATAGGACTTATCTGGTAACTACACAGAATTAGAGATAAAACAAACAATTTAATGAGCAAACAAACACTTTAATGAAATAATAAAGCAATATAACAATAAAACAATAATAAAACAAACAATTTAATGAAAAGGTAGCTTCAATAGGGAAAGCACTTTTTAGAAACAACTAAGAAATAACATTAGTGTCACTAAAGTTGGTATATAATCCTGCACTGTTAAATTTGATTGGCTTAAAATAAAAATAAAAAATAAAAACAAGTAAGAAAAACTTGCCAAAACTGACTTGAGAAGAAACTGAAAATCTTTATGGTCTTTTAGCAATAAAAGAAATTGAACTAGTAATTTTAAAAATTTATCAAAACAAGGCCGAGCGCACGTGGCTCACGCCTATAGTCCTAGCACTCTGGGAAGCGTAGGCGGGAAGATTGCTTGAGTTCAGGAGTTCAAGACCAGCCTGAGCAAGAGTGAGACCCCTGTCTCTACTACAAATGGAAAGAAATTAGCCAAAACAACTAAAAATAGAAAAAATTAGCTGGGCGTTGTGGCTCCTGCCTGTAGTTCCAGCTACCCGGAGGCTGAGGCAGAAGGATGGCTTGAGCCCACGAGTTTGAGGTTGCTGTGAGCTAGGCAGATGCCACTGCACTCTAGTCCAGGCAAGAGAGTGAGACTTTGTTTCAAAAAAAAAAATCTATCAAAACAATTCTAGGCCCATACAGATTTTCTTTATTATTGTGATTTAAAAAACCCCCACATAACATAAAATACACCATCTTAACCATTTTTAAGTGTGTAGTTCATTGGTGTTAAGTGTATTTACATTATTGTGAAATAGATGTCTAGAACTTCATCTAGCAAATCTGAAACTCTATACCCATTAAACAATTACTCGTCTTTCCCCCCACGCACTGGTGTATCATTTAAGACTGCTTTGGAGGGAACAGAAGAAATAATGACTTCCAACTAACTTTGCAAGTTGAGTCATGAACTCCTTGGTAGGCCTTCTAGAATATGGGTTTTTTTTTTTTTTTTTTTTTTTTTAAGACAGAGTCTCAGTTGCTCAGGCTAGAATGAGTGCTGTGGCATCAGCCTAGCTCACAGCAACCTCAATCTCCTGGGCTCAAGTGATCCTACTGCCTCAGCCTTCCGAGTAGCTGAGACTACAGGCATGCGCCACCATGCCCGGCTAATTTTTACTTTCTGTTTCTATGAATTTGACTACTTTGGATACCTCATATAAGTGGAATCATACAATATTTTTTCTTTTTGTGATTGGCTTATTTCACTTAATATGTGTTTCCGAGGTTCAACCATGTTGTACCATATGACAGAATTTCCTTCTTTTTTCTTTGAGATAGAGCTGGAGTGCTATGGCGCTAGCCTAGTTTATAGCAACCTCAAACTTCTGGGCTCAAGAGGATCACTCTCCTCAAGTGATCCTCTTGCCTCAGCCTCCTAAGGAGCTGGGACTACAGGTGCGCACCACCATGCCTTACTGATTTTTTTCTATTTTAAGTAGAGATGAGGTCTTGCTCTTGCTCAGGTTGATCTCGAAATCCTGAGCTCAAGCAGTCCTTCCGATTCAGCCTCCTGGCTTTAAGATTTCCTTCATTTTTAAGGCTGAATAATATTCCATATTTTATTTATCTATTAATCTGTTGATAGACATTTGAGTGGCTTCCACCTCTTAGCTATTGTGAATAGTGCTGCTATGAACATGAGACTGAGACTATGCTTTCAGTTCTTTTGGATACATACCCAGAAGTGACATTGCTGGATCATATGGTACTTTTAAAAATTTTTTGAGGAAGCTCCATACTGTTTTCCATAGCAGTTGTACCGTTTTACAATCTCCCCAACAGTGCTCAAGGGTTCCAGTTTCTCCACTTCCTTGCCAACCCTTGTCCTTCCCTTCCCTTCCCTTCCCTTCTCTCTTCCTTCCTTTCTTTCTGTTTTTTTTTTATAGTAGCCATCCTAATCAGGTCCATGTAGTTATTTTTTTTATTATGATATTAAATAACTGGTTTAAACAATTTTATTGATATAAAATTTACATGCCATACAATTCAATGATTTAATGTATAAAATTCTAAAGTTTTATTTTATTTTGAAACAGAGTCTCCCTATGTTGCCTGGGCTAGAGTGCAGTAGCTTCATCATAGCTCACTGCAACCTCAAAATCCTGGGCTCAGGGCCGGGCGCCGTGGCTCACGCCTGTAATCCTAACACTCTGGGAGGCCGAGGCGGGCGGATTGCTCAAGGTCAGGAGTTCAAAACCAGCCTGAGCAAGAGCGAGACCCCATCTCTACTATAAATAGAAAGAAATTAATTGGCTAACTAATATATATATATATAAAATTAGCCAGGCATGGGTGGCACATGCCTGTAGTCCCAGCTACTCGGGAGGCTGAGGCAGGAGGATTGCTTGAGCCCAGGAGTTTGAGGTTGCTGTGAGCTAGGCTGACGCCACAGCACTCACTCTAGCCTGGGCAACAAAGTGAGACTCTGTCTCAAAAAAAAAAAAAAAAATCCTGGGCTCAAATAATCCTCCTGCCTCAGCCTCCCAAGAGGCCCACGTAGTTTTATAAGTGACTTCTACCAAACATTTATGGATAATCATAACGTTAGATAAACTTTTCCTAAATCTAGAAACATTCTTATACTCATTTTATGAGTTATTCTGAGATGAATAATGTCTACATAAAAAGCCTAAGATAATTTGCTGATATAGTCTTAAAGGAAGTAAGGCTGTTAGATAAAAGATCAAGGTATGATTATGTTCTTGTATACATAATGATTATGTTCCTGTAACAACACATAACAAATTTAATTTAAAAAAAATAGCTTTATGGCCCAGGCACAATGGCTCACACCTGTAATCCTAGCACTTTGGGAGGCTGAAGTGGGAGGATAGCTTGAGCCAAGAGGTTTAAAGTTGCAATGAGCTATGATGACAATGCTGCACCCTAGCCGGGGCGAGAGAGGGAGACTCTGTCTCTTAAAAAATAAAAATAAAAACAAGACAAAAAACCTAGAAACAACTCAAATGTCTATCAGTAATAGAATGAAGAAACAGTAGAATATTCATGTAATGTTAGACAGTGATGAGAGAATAAAAAGATAATATCTCCATGTATCAATATAAATAAGTCTTAAAATATAATGCAAAGTGAAATACTAGAGAATTATTCCTGTTATACAAAGTTTGTAAAGATACAAAATGTGTTAGGAGATGGAACTCCTGCGGAAAAACAATAAGGGAATTTGGAAGGGGTAAAAAGTAGTGGTAGAGGAGGAAAAGTCTGAGGAAAAACCAATCTCACATTCCAAGGAACCTAAAAAGTTGCAGCCAGACAGGATCAGAACCAGATAGTTTTTCTGTCATAAATAAAATTCTACTGGGTTGAATGTAAATTATGAATTGAAACACATCATTCTCTGTGTGATTGGTCTCTGTGTATGTATTTTTATATTTTATCACACCTTTAAAAAAGTGTGCTAAAATTCTGTTGTTTTATTTTATTATTTTATTTTTAAAATTCTGTTTTAAATTAGGTAAAATTTTGAAAGTATTTATGTTGGGCTACTTTTTGTTTTATTGAGATATAATTTAAATACCATATATTTACCTTTTTAAAGTGTACATTCAGGCCAGTCATGGTGGCTCAAACCTGTAATCATAGGGTGAGGTGGGAGAACTGCTTGAGCCCAGGAGTTCAAGACCAGCCTGAGCAGCATAATGAGACCCTATCTCTACAGAAAATAAAAAAATTAGCTGGGTATAGTGGTGCATGCCTGTATTCCTACCTACTTGGGAGGCTAAGGCAGGAGGATGGCTTGAGCCCAGGAGTTTGAGGTTACAGTGAGCTGTGATCATGCCACTGCCCTTTAGCCTGGGTGAACAGAGCAAGACCCTGTCTCAAAAAATAAATAAATAAAGTGTACAATTTAATGATTTTTAAAAATATATTCACATAGTTGTACAACTATCAACACTATCTAATTCCTGGATATTTTCATCACCCCCAAAGAAATCATGTAGCCATTAAGAGTCACTTCCCATTCTCCTTTCCCCCAGACTATGGCAACCATTAATCTACTTTCTGTCTTTATGTGTTTGCCTGTTATGGACACTTCATATAAATGAAATGACATGGTGTATGGCTTTTTGTCTTTGGCTTCCTTCACTTAGCATAATGTTCAAGGTTCATTCAGTGGTAGCATGGATCAGTGCTTCCTTTTTCTGGCTGAAGAATATTCCGCTTTATGGATATACCACTTTTGTTTATACATTCATCAGTTAATGGACATTTGGAATTTTTTCTACTTTTTGAGTATTTTGAATAATACTGCTGTGAACATTTATGTACAAGTTTTTATGTGGACTTAAATGTTTTCAGTTCTCTTGTGTATATACCTAGGAGTGGAATTACTGGGTCATGTTTTACATTCCTGACAGCAATGATTTAGGGTTTCACTTTTTCCACATGGTCACCAACACTTATTATTGTCTGTCTTTTTTTTTTTTTTTTTTTTTTTTGAGACAGAGTCTCACTTTGTTGCCCAGGCTAGAGTGAGTGCTGTGGCGTCAGCCTGGCTCACAGCAACCTCAATCTCCTGGGCTTAAGCAATCCTGGTGCCTCAGCCTCCTGAGTAGCTGGGACTACAGGCATACGCCACCATGCCCGGCTAATTTTTTGTATATATATTTTTAGTTGGTCAATTAATTTATTTCTATTTTTGGTAGAGACAGGGTCTCGCTCAGGCTGGTTTCGAACTCCTGACCTTGAGCAATCCACCCGCCTTGGCCTCCCAAAGTGCTAGGATTACAGGCGTGAGCCACCACGCCCGGCCTCGTCTGTCTTTTTGATTATGGCCATCCTAGTGGATGCGAAGTGATATCTCACTGTAGTTTTTTTTTTTTTTTTTTTTTTTTTTAGACAGAGGCCTTCACTGTAGTTTTGATTTGCATTTTCCTAATGACTGATGATGTTGAGCATCTTTTCCTGTGCTTATCCGATGAACATTTGTATGTCTTCTTTGCCGAAATGTCTGTTCAATATTTTATTCTCTGTGGTGCCATTGTAAATGAATTGTTTTCTTAGTTTTGTTTTTGTATTGTTCATTGCTAGTGTGTAGAAATACTATTTTTTTTTTTTTTTTTTTTTGAGACAGGGTCTCACTTTGTTGCCCAGGCTAGAGTGAGTGCCGTGGCGTCAGCCTAGCTCACAGCAACCTCAAACTCCTGGGCTCAAGCAGTCCTCCTGCCTCAGCCTCCCAAGTAGCTGGGACTACAGGCATGCGCCACCGTGCCCGGCTGATTTTTTCTATATATATTAGTTGGCCAATTAATTTCTTTCTATTTATAGTAGAGACGGGGTCTTGCTCTTGCTCAGGCTGGTTTCGAACTCCTGACCTCGAGCAATCCGCCCGCCTCGGCCTCCCGGAGTGCTAGGATTACAGGCGTGAGCCACTGCGCCCGGCCTAGAAATACTATTTTGCATCCTGCAACCTTGCTGAACTTGTTTATTTAGGTCTAATAGCTTTTTGGGTATTCCTTATGATTTTCTATATGCAAATAAAGATATAGTCTTCCTTTTCCATCTGGATGCCTTTTATTTATTTTACCTCCCTAATTGCCTTGGCTAAATACTCAAGTACAATGTTGAATAGAAATGGTGAGAACAGACATCATTGTGTTGTTTTTGATCTTGGGAAAACATTCAGTTTTTGACCATTAAATATGATGTTAGCTGTGTGTTTTTCATAGGCTGTTTTTTTTATCAGATCGAGGAAATTCCCTTCTATTCCTAGTTTTTGAGTATTTTTATCATGAATGAGTGTTTAATTTTGTCCAGGCTTTTTCTGCATCTATTTAGGTGATCGTGTGTTTTTTTTGTCTTTTATTCTATTAATATGGTGTGTTAACTTGATTGATTTTTGTTTGTTGAACTAACCTTGCATTCCTTAAATGAATCTCACTTGGCTATGGTAAATAATCCTTTTTATACGTTGCTGGAGTTGGTTCACTAGTATTTTGATGAGGATTTTTGTGTCTTTGTTCATAAGGGTTATTGGTCTGTAGTTTTCTTGTGTTGTCTTTTTCTGGTTTTGGTATCAGGATTTGGCCTCACAGAATGAGTTGAGAAGTGTTCCCTCCTCTTTTTTGCTACTTTCCCCACCCCTTGAACGTCTAATCCTACTTTTTTTTCAGTTTTGTTAATGACTTTTAAAATTATTTTAATGCTATTTTTTGTTCTGCTTATTCTTTTAAAGGACATACAGAAATACTTTGTGATATTCATAATTGAATTTAGCTTACCAGTTAGGAATATGACTCTTGGTATCTAGCAAAGTGTTAATGAAATTTCTGGTATTCCAATGACATCTGCTTAGTATACTGTCTCTCTCAGATAGATAAATACAAAGGTCTATAAAAATTAGAGATGAGAGAGACTGTGGAGGTATAATCAAACATTTTGTAGATAAGTAGACCAGAGAGTTTAAGATGATTGTCCAAAGTTACATTGCTACATTATGGCTAGTCAGGAGATTTTACTTGATCAGCTTTTATTCACCAATGATTAGTAATCTGTGAAAAGGATAAGTTTTTAAAAAAAGCTTCAATTTCATCTATGGTTTGTGAGCAATGCTAAGAAACAGTATTCTATTTATATGAATGAAATATGTCTAAAATTTATCATGCCCAATCATTCTATACTCTAACTGGAGAAGTCCTTGAACATATTATTAATTCATTATTATCAGGAGGAAGTCATTATCATTAGCATTTTTGGAGTCTTCAAGGCAATTAACTTTAACTGAAGAAATTGTTTACCCAAATTACATTATGTGAGTGGGCAAAATGAGGCAGTGTCAAAGTGAATTGAAATCTGAAGGAACTATCTTTAGCTTGGGGGGAGGTATGGAGAGATGGAAAATCACATTAATATAGCAACCTAAATGTTTTAACTTTTAATTATTAATCATTTTCCCTCCTATTGTTGAAATCATTGTTCATTTTCGTTGCAAAACAAGAGTTTTAGAGAAACATATTTTCAAAGAAAAAATATCAGCAGTATAATTTTAAGAAAATGTCATATATGTCTCTAAGGTAAAATCATACTTCAGTTTTGCTGAGACAAGAAGCTCAACTAAATCTACCTGCTGGAAACTGCAGTTTTCTGTCTCAACATCAATAACATACGATCCAAATGCTATGTTGTGATTGGCTGTTGTATTGTTTTCATTCAAAGATTAGTTTTGCCAACAACATTTGATTTGGGATTGGGATTTAGCTCACATAGCAGGTTGGTTTTGGGGGCATAGGAAGGGGTTAGTATTACTAATGAGTACACTACAGAAAAATCATTCTAGTGGGGAAAAATAGCATTTGCCCATGCATGAGCAAAATTGTTCTGTAATTCAATTCTGCATGCCAAATAGTCAGTGAAGTCTGGATTTGAATGTGGCTGCTTACTGATGCTGGAGGGGTGTGTGTGTGTGTGAATTTTGTTTAATCATTGCCTTTTAGAACTTTGTTGAAACTGTCAGTTTTTCCCTTTTCAGAAGATGAAATATATATATATATTTTTTCTCTCTCCTCCTATTTCCACAATTTTACTTGTAGGCTTTCAAAAACTGAAGATTTAATTAAAATAAATTTTTCTCCCTTAGGTAGCCTGATCAGCCAGCCATTTTTTTCTAAGCATTTTTTTTTATATCTAAGATTATATTTATAACATCTGGGATGGTTATAATTCTTTTTATTTGTATTCCTCTAAAATGAAATAGATTTGTGAGTTTTAGGAAATATATAAGAATTATTTTGTTTTATTATTTTTTGCATTTTGGACCACTTATAATATCTAGTTTTTCACAGATATATGTACTGGGAATTTTTTTCTTGTTCCCTGGTTCCTTAATAGTGATTATTAGTAAAAGCTGGTTTAATGTCTCCAGAAATTCAGAATACTGTTTTATAATACTAACTAATGTGGTCAGAGTCCCATGGTTAAAACTTTCTATTCAAGCAGTCAGAATTTATCATCTGATGAAATGTTTCAGATTTGTTTTATGTCTTTGATAACATCATTTGCCTTTGACAATATTTAATAGGATAATTTTTTAATGTTCTTAGTATTTAAATGCCTTCAATGCTATATAGTAAAAGTTTACATGAATCAAACATTTCTCTTAAACTGAGCATTTTCATGTCAAGAATATTTGTAGAAGTTAGCATTTACTATTTGGAGGGTAAATACTAAGAATTTTTCAGAAAACAAATGTGAGAAGTTGAAAATTAAATGGTGATATTAAAGGTCATTGCAAATTCCTTTACGGTATTTCTTTTCAGTTGATTGATCAAAATGTGTAACTAAATGTAGCTTAGACAAGTTAACTGCAAAAAGGAAATATGAATCAATAGTAGTTTATTTCTTCCTTTCTTAATGAAATTTAAAGGCAAATTCTGATCTACTGGTTCACTATCTCTGGTTATACTAAACTACCAGTAATAGCTAACTAAGCCAGAATTACTAGGGGTTTTGTCCTAATACAGGGATAATTACTTTTATGTTTGTCATTTTGGTTCTACATAGGTTACTTAGGTTTGGTTTAGTGATACTGAAATAGCCTGTGAATGGCCAATAAATAAATATTTTTTTCCTTAACAAATAGGGCATTAAAAGTGAGTTGTAGGATCGGAACCTGAGTTGCTTCTTTATCTTAGCCTTCTTTTTTTTTTTTCAGGGTACAGTTAGGCTATATATAAACCTATTTTGTACCCGGGCAAAGGGAAGTAATGAAAAAAAAATCTCTTTTGAAACAAAGGTCTTACTAGATCAGCAATTCTTAAGGTTTTGTTTTGGGGACCGTTTACACTCTTAACTATTATCAAAGACTCCAAAGAGTTTTTGTTTCTATGAGTTATATCTATGGGGACTTTTTATTAGAAAGTAAAACTGAGAAAATCTAAAAATGTTTATTTTATTCATTTAAAAATAAAAGTAACAAACTTATTACGTGTAACAAAAATAGCATTTTTTTTTTTTTTGAGACAGAGTCTCACTGTGTTTCCAGGCTAGAGTGTGGCATCAGCCTAGCTCACAGCAACCTCAAACTCCTGGGCTCAAGCGATCCTTCTGTCTCAGCCTTCCGAGTAGCTGGGACTACAGGCATGTGCCACCATGCCCAGCAAATTTTTTCTATAGATATTTTTAGTTGGCCAATTAATATCTTTCTATTTTTAGTAGGGACAGGGTCTCTCTCTTGCTCAGGCTGATTTTGAACTCCTGACCTTGAGTGATCCGCCCGCCTCAGCCTCCCAGAGTGCTAGGTTACAGGCGTGAGCCACCTCGCATGGCCAAAAATAGCATTTTTAATGAAAAATAATTTCTAAAACAAATTTAATTAGAAGAGTGGCATTGTTTTATATTTTTTCAAATTTCTTTAATCTCTGGTTTAATAAAAAGACAGGTAGCTTCTGTTATCTGCTTTTTTCAATCTGTTATAATATGTTGTTTTGCTTGAAGTCTATGAAGAAACTCCAGCCTGACACAGATAAGTAGTTGCAAAAGGAAGGAACATTTTAATATTAATTAATATTAATGTTTAAGTTCTTCCTTGATACTATACCAAAAATTAAAAAATAGTAGTTTCTTAAAGTTTAGTTGAAATGTGGAATCTGAAACTATATCTAAGAACTTTTCATACTCTGGTACATTAAAACCCATTGATCTGTCTTGTACTTTTTTTTTTTTCAGACAGCACTGATCTGCAATTTTTTTTTTTTTTTTTTTTTTTTTGAGACTTGAGTCTCTCTCTGTTGCCTAGGATAGAGTGCCAGTAGTGTCAGCCTAGCTCACAGCAACCTCATACTCCTGAGCTCAAGCAATGCTTCTGCCTCAGCCTCCTGAGTAGCTGGGATTACAGGTGCTTGCCACCATGCCCAGCTAATTTTTTGTTTCTATTTTTAGTTGCCTGGCTAATTTTTATATTTTTAGTAGAGATGGGGTCTCACTCTTGCTTAGGCTTGGCATATTGGATGTTTTTAAGTGTCACTGACTTTTTTTTTTAACTTCAGGTGTATGGTAGTGAAGATTAGTGACTACACTGATGAAATAGTATAGTTTGATGCCACTACTTTGATTTCTGTTTTATCCACTATGCTTTTGCATAACCAGTGAAATATAACAGTGAAAAAGGCAAATAATAATATGAAATTAGTTTTTTTTTTTTTTTTTTTGAGACAGAGTCTCACTTTGTTGCCCAGGCTAGAGTGAGTGCCGTGGCGTCAGCCTAGCTCACAGCAACCTCAAACTCCTGGGCTCAAGCAATCCTTCTGCCTCAGCCTCCTGAGTAGCTGGGACTACAGGCATGCGCCACCATGCCCAGCTAATTTTTTCTATATATATTAGTTGACCAATTAATTTCTTTCTCTTTATAGTAGAGACGGGGGTCTCGCTCTTGCTCAGGTTGGTTTTGAACTCCTGAGCTCAAACGATCCGCCCACCTCGGCCTCCCAGAGAGCTAGGATTACGGGCATGAGCCACCATGCCCGGCCATGAAAATAGTTTTGATCTTACATATTCTCTGAAAAAGTCTCAGGGGCTCCTAAGGGGTTCCGATTACACTTTGAAAACTGCTCCAAACTACATCAAGAGAAGAATGCTTTGTCTATGTCATCACTATTTTAGTAAAAATCATTGATACTGTGTTTGAGGATAAAAAAAAGAAAAGATTCTAGTTGTAGAATTTTTTAAAAATTGTGGTAATACATACATAATATAAAGTTTACCATTTTAATTATTTTCAAGTGTACAATTAAGTGGCATTTAAAGTACATTCAGTGTTGTGTAACCACTACCAACATCCATTTCCAGAACTTTTCTCATCATCCTTAATAGAAACTCAGTACCCATAAACAATAATTCCCCATTCCTTCTGCCTATCCCTGTCCCCAGGCCCCTGGTAACTCCCATTCTACTTTCTGTTTGTAGATTTTCCTATTCTAGGTACCTTCTGTAAGTGGAATCATATGCTGTTTTTCCTTTTGTGCCTGGCTAATTTGCCTTAGTATAATGTTTTTAAGGTTCACGCATGTGTAGCATGTTTCAGAATTTTACCTCTTTTTAAGCTTAATAATATTCCATTATATGTATATACTATATTTTGTTTACCTGTTCTTCTGTTGATAGAAATTTGGGTTGTTTTCAGCTTTGGGTTATTGTGAATAATGCTGCTATGAACATTGGTATATAGGTATCCGTTTGGGTCCCCACTTTCAGTGATTTTGGATATCTACCTAGAAGTGGAATTGTTAGCTCATATGATAATTCTATGTTTTACTTTTTAGGAACTATCAAACTGTTTTCCACAGCAGCTGCCCTATTTTATAATACATTCTTATCAGCAATATACTAAGGTTTGTTACTCCAGATCCTTACCAACACTTGTTATTTTCCATTATTGTGATAATAGCCATCCTAATGGATATGAAGCAGTTAGTCATTGTAGTTTTGATTTGCATTTCCCTAATAACTAATGATGTTGAGCACCTTTTCATGTGCTTATTGGCCATTTCTATATCTTATTTGAAGAAATGTCTATTCAAGTCCTTTGCCCAGTTTTGAATTTTTTTTATTTTTAATTCAGTTGTAGGAGTTATTTATATATCCTGAATATTAAACCTTTATCAGATATAATTTGCAAATATTTTCTCCCATTCTGTGGGTTGTCTTTTTTGCTGTTTTGATAGTGTCCTTTGATGTACAAACATTTTTATTTTATGTTTATTTTTATTTTTTTCACACTTTTAATTTTGATGAAGTCCAATTTAGTTTTTCTTTTGTTTCCTGTGCTTTTTTTTTTTTTTAAAGAACGGGTCTCACTCTGTTGCCCAGGCTCATTTGCAGTAGCATGATCATAGCTAAGTGCAGCCTTGAACTCCTGGGTGCAAGTGATCCCCCCTTGCCTAGCTGCTTGTGCTTTTGGTGTCAACTCCAAGAAATTATTGCTGAATACAATGTCATGAAGATGTCCCCGTGTTTCTTTCTAAGAGATTTATAGATTTTTTTTTTTGTATTTAGATCTTTGAATCAGTTTGAATTAATTTTTGTATATGGTGTGAAGTAGCAGTCTAATTTCATTGATTTGCATGTGGATGGTCATTTTTCCCAGCCCCCTATGTTGAAAAGACTATTCTTTCCTTATTGAATGATCTTCAGACTCTTCACCTTATATTTGAGGGTTTATTTCTTTCAGTTCTATTCCATTGGTCTATGTGTCTATCCTTATGCTAGTACCATGTTGTTTTGACTTCTATAGCTTTGTATTAGGCTTTGAAATAGGAAGTGTGAGTCTTCCAATGTTGTTCTTTTTCAGTATTATTTTGGCTGTTCAGAGTCCCTTTCAGTTTTATATGAATTTGAGGATTGATTTTCTCATTCCTGCAAAATGATAGTTGGAATTTGATAGATATCGCATTGAGTTTGTAGATCATTTTGGGTAGTACTGCCATCTTAATATTTGTAGATCATTTTGGGTAGTACTGCCATCTTAATATTAAGTTAGTCTTTGAATCCATGAACATGTGATGTCTTCTCATTTATTTATGTCTTTAATTTCTTTCAGCATTGTTTTATACTTTTCAGTATACAAGTCTTTCACCTTCTGGGCTAAATTTGTTCCTAAGTATTTTATTATTTTATTAATAGATGCTATTATAAATGCAGTTGCTTCCTTTCAGATTGTTTTGTTCATTGCTGGTTAATGGGAATATGACTGATTTTTGAGTGTTGGTTTTGTAACTCTACAACTTTGCAATATTTGTTTGTTAGCTATAAATAGTGGGTGTTTTTTTTATTTGTTGGGATTTTCTATATTTAAGATCATGTTATCTGCAAATATAGATAGTTTTACTTTTTCCTTTCCAATTTGGATACTCTTTCTTTCTATCTTTTTTTTTTTTTGAGACAGGGTCTTGCTCTATTGCCTGGTCAAGAGTATAGTGGCGTCATCATAGCTTATTGCAACCCCAAACTCCTAGGCTCAAGCAATCCACCTGCCTTAACATCCTGACTAGCTGGGACTACAGGTGCATGCCATAATGCTTGGCTAATTTTTTAAAAACTTTTTATAGAGACAAGTCTCGCTATGTTGCCCAGGCTGGTCTCAACTCCTAACCTCAAGTGATCCTCCCATGATGGTCTCCCAAAGTGCTAGGATTATAGGCATGAGCCACTGCATCTGGCCTTTTTATTTCTTTTTCTTGCCTAATTTCTCTAGAAATTAGGCAAGAAAAAGACCTAGAAGTTCTGGTCAAAAATGGGGCTGACCTAGAAGTTCTAATAGAACTTCTAGGTCAGCCCCATTTTTGCATCATTTTGCTCAGTATTCAAAGTCCTATTAGATTCTGAAGAGGATTTTAAGGAAAACAAAAAACAAAACAACTAAGTCCTATTAGAAAAGATCCAATTTGCTTTGTTTAGATAAAGTGCCCATCACTTAGTCAAGAGGATGGCAGGATACGTGATTTACTGAGATGTATATATAGGTGAGGAGATAATCTACCCGATGAGATTGGAGTACTATTACCAAAGAAAGGAAAATGGATGCTCCATATCCAAAAACCCCAAAACAAAACAAAATAAAAACTATGATTGGCTTCAAAGCGCTATTTGATCACAATCAGCTGTGAGAAATGTAGGACTAGAACCCAGGACTCCTAATTCATAGGCCAGTATTTTTGTGTAATGTTCTGGCAGCTCTTTGTTACATTTTAACCACAAATTTCTTTTTTTAGAATGCCCAGTTCAATAAGTTTGAATTTTTAGTCTTCCTAATTGCTATAATTTAGTAAGGCTGCTTTTTTTTTTTTTGAGACAGAGTCTCACTTTGTTGCCCAGGCTAGAGTGAGTGCCGTGGCACTAGCTCACAGCAACCTCAAACTCCTGGGCTCAAGTGATCCTGCTGCCTCAGCCTCCCGAGTAGCTGGGACTACAGGCATACGCCACCATGCCCGGCTAATTTTATATATATATATTAGTTGGCCAATTAATTTCTTTCTATTTATAGTAGACATGGGGTCTCGCTCTTGCTCAGGCTGGTTTCGAACTCCTGACCTCAAGCAATCCGCCCGCCTCGGCCTCCCAGAGTGCTAGGATTACAGGCATGAGCCACCGTGCCCAGCCTAGTAAGGCTGCTTTAAAGTAGCATTTTCCATTACATAGAAAACTATATTGGATAATGTTTAATTATCTTAAACTAAAGGTCCCTAAATTCATCTGAAAGTCTATGTTGAATATCACATAAAACTTATTGTAAGGTCAAACAAATACAGTTCTGACCACTAACATCAGCTTTATAGATTGCCAGTTTATGATGTTTTTGGTGTATAGTGGCAGGGTGAGGGGAACCAAAGCTAGATCCCAGATGATACAGCAACTAGCCTGGGAAAAGGAGCCTATGACCAATTTAGAAAGAATGATCAGAGAGGTAGAAAACTATTAAATATATAGAATGTAGAGTCTCAGATGCTGAGTATTTCAAAAAGAAGAGAATGATCAGCAGTATCAAATGTTGCAGATACGAACTAAAAAGTGCCTACTGAATTTAGCAACAGGGTCATTGACCTTGGCAAGAATGGTTTCAGTGGAGTTGTGGGGTTGGGAGGCAGGATTGCAATGGATTCAGGAGGGAATTCAGGTCCAGTGTAGCATTGTTCAGATCTCTCAAAAAACTTGGGTATGGGCCAGGCTCGGTGGCTCACGCCTGTAATCCTAGCACTCTGGGAGGCCGAGGCGGGAGGATTGCTCAAGGTCAGGAGTTCGAAACCAGCCTGAGCAAGAACCAGACCCCATCTCTACTATAAATAGAAAGAAATTAATTGGCCAACTAATATATATATATATATATAAAATTAGCCGGGCATGGTGGCACATGCCTGTAGTCCCAGCTACTTGGGAGGCTGAGGCAGCAGGATTGCTTGAGCCCAGGAGTTTGAGGTTGCTGTGAGCGAGGCTGACGCCACAGTCACTCACTCTAGCCTGGGCAACAAAGCGAGACTCTGTCTCAAAAAACAACAACAACAAAAAACTTGGGTATGAAGGAGAAAAGAGAACAGGTTATGGGGTATGAGTTGTTAACCTGGGATTTATGGACACCTCCTCCCCAATATTGTATTTAAAGTTTGTATGAAATTTTTTTTTTTAAGAGAGAAGCCTTAAAGCTTTCATCAGTTTTTCATCAGTTATAAATTTTAGAATTTATAACTCCAAAGAACCACTTTTGTCAGGGGGCCTATATTTGAATGATTTGGGCATATTTATAAGCTGATGGGAAAGGAGCCTATGAAAGCAGTAGAGGCTAAAGATCCTAGAGAGTAGGGTCCTACAGAGTAGGGATCTTAGACAGTATAGTCCTCCAGGGTCTTGGAGCACTATGGTCCGACTGGTGGTAAAATGAGATGAAATCCAGAGCATTGGTAGAGGGACTAATGGGAATAGTTGCACATAAATCTGTAGAAAACTGAAATAGCTCTTTGTTCACACTCTTTCTCTGTTATGTAGGAGGTGAACTGGGTCTACCAAAAGTGGGTGAAGAGAGGTAGAATATGATGTTTGAGGAAGGTTAAAGAAAGTTTGAAATAGCCACAGTGAAGAGTGGGAGAGGGGGAAATTTAGGATTGTATTGAGGGGTCCACTTATGTTTGGAGACCATTACTAGTGAAACCAAATTGAAGATGATGTAACTTTCCCCTCCTCTATTAGCCTAGGGAGAGAGCAGGTAAAGCATGAAAATGGATTGAGCTGTGGGCTGTTGCCAGGTAGATAGAGTTGGGAGGATAAGACAGCAAAAGCGATCAAGGACATTGGTTGAGATAGGGAGGGAGAGAAGACCAGCATGGAATAGAAAGTAGGTAATGAGTTTGAGGAGTTGGAAGTCTCATTGAGGTGAAAGAATAGCAGGGGTATTGGGATAAGTGGGAAAGATACAGAGATAGAAGGCAAAGAGTACAGTTGGGTTAGAAATGAGGTTATCATTTTAGTATAGTTTTAATCAGAATTACCAGTTGCTTTTTAAAAAACCCGCAGTTTTTGCCTAGGTTTCATTCTGGATCAACTAATCAGAATCAATAGGGAATTGGGCTGAGGCAAAAAAAGTTAAAAAGTTCCACACATGATTAAAAAATATTTTAAACATTTATTTACAGTAAAATTTACTCTCTTTGATGTACAGTTCTGAGTTTTGACAAATGTATAGTGGTGCCCTTTATCAGCATAGGGTAGATAGGAACAGGTAAGCAAGTACAGTTGCCCTCACTATCTGTAGGTTCTGTATTCTTGGATTAAAACAACTGCGGATAGAAATATTTGGAGGAAAAACAATTAAAAAACACAACAATAAAAAATACTACAAGTAAAAATACAGTATAACTACTATTTACACAACATTTACATTGTATTAGGTATTAATAGTAATCTAGAGATGATTTAAAGAATGTGGGAGGATGTGCAAGGGTTATATGCAATTACTGTGCCATTTTATATAAGGGACTTGAACATCCCCAGATTTTGATGTCCATGGGAGCCCTAGGTCCAATCCCTTGAAGATACCAAGGGATGATATAGTATGTGTTTATTTTTAAACACAGTCTAATTTGCTTGTTGCACTAAAGCTGTAGCTGTAGAATTCAGAAGAGGGAAGGTTATTTATTACAATGAATTGACATTTTCTCCATCACTTCCTTAAGTCTAGATCTGGGGTGGACACATTTTTTCTGTAAAGAGCCAGACAGTAAATAGTTTGGGTTTTGTAGGTTATGAATGGTCTCTGTTGCATATTCTTTGTGTGTGTGTGTGTGTTTATAACCATTTAAAAATGTAAAACCTATATCCAGGAGGGTCTCTTGAGCTCAGGAGTTTGAGACTAGCCTGGGCAACATAGTGAAGGCTCCATCTAAAAAAAAAGTGAAAACCATTCTTTGCACCATACAAAAACAGGCAGAGGGCCATAGTTTGCCAACCCATGCAGATAATAAATACAACAATGAATCAAGCTCTGCTTTGTTGATTTCTAAAGTATAAATAGTGCATGCCCAGTGGTTCACAGCTGTAATCCCAGCACTTTTGGAGGCTGAGGGAGGAGGATTGCTTGAGGCTAGAAGTTTGAGACCAGCCTGGGCAACAGAGCAAGACTGGTCTTTTTAAAAAAAAAAAAAAAAATTTTGCCCTGGGGAACGGTGGTGCCTGTCTGTAGTCCTAGCTATTAGGGAGGCTGAGGCAGGAGGATGGGGGAGCCCAGGAGTTCCAGGCTGCAGTGAGCTATCATCACGCCACTGCACTCCACCCTGGGCAACAGAGTGAGACCCTGTTTCAAAAAACAAAACAAAAGAGAAGTGTGAATACTCCCACTGTAGCTGATTTCAGCCTACCTAGGTGACATACTGAATGTACAGTTTGAAAGAGATGCTCCTTTCCCCTATGTAAATAGAATAGATATAAATAACCTTAAAAGCATAGTTATGAAAAATATTAATGAAGTGATGGGTTTTGAGTATTTATTACTTTATTTTAAATATAATTGTGAACTTCATGATTTAGTTTTTAATAATGACTGTGTATAACTGGCTTTAAAAATTCCTGAAAATGTAACAGTCATCTCTCGCTAACCTGTATGAGTTGAGTTCAACATACCATTGAACCTATAGCTCAGAGAGGTGAGATAATATACTAAATCTAGGTTAAGTGACAGAACTAGAGTAAACTCTAGGTTCCTTTTAATTTAATTTTTATTTTTATTAAAGCAATTCAAGTTTATAGTTTAAAAAGTCAAAAGGAACTACAAGGTTTATGGTAAAAAAAATAGCTATTCTCTGCCCTAACCCTCTCCACCCCCAACTTCTGATCCACAGAAGCAACACTTAACTCTTTTAGTTTTTTCTTCTGGTTTTTACCTCCTTATTTTTCATAATATGCTTATACTGCTATTTATGATTTTTCATTCTTTATATTATTTATTCCTTCTAAGAGAGATGGTGATTTAGTTCTGTCATGCCATATACATTCTTTCCTTCTACCCATTTTCTAATATATTTATATCACAATTATAATTGGTTCTTTTTTTGAGACAGAGTCTCACTCTGTTGCCTGGGCTAGAGTGTCATGGCGTCAGCCTAGCTCACAGCAACCTCAAACTCCTGTGGTCAAGCAATCCTACTGCCTCAGCCTCTGGAGTAACTGAGACTACAGGCATGCGCCACCATGCATGGCTAATTTTTTCTATATAGTTTTAGTTGTCCAGCTAATTTCTTTCTATATTTTTAGTAGAGACAGGGTCGGTCTCTTGCTTGGGCTGGTCTCAAACTCCTGAGCTCAAATGATCCACCCGCCCCGGCCTCCCAGAGTGCTAGGATTACAGGTGTAAGCCACCCAGGCCTATAATTGATTCTTAAATTCTTTCAATATCCATGATTACAGCTATGTAGTGTTCACAGATTAGTATATTATGAATATATTTTCTTTCTTATAGAACTTTTTCTTGGAATTAATAATTGCCTTAGTTTCTAAACATTTGCCTGAATTCTTTATGTACTTAAGACAATATTATGCTCACGCTCTGACAGGACTATAAAATTCATCTCAGTATGGTTAAACATCAGGTAATTTATAATTTCCATTTTTTTCTTTATCATACCCCCTAAGCAACCCTTCATTCTCCTGCTTGAAGCCCAGCTGTTGTTTTCAGCTGTCATCCTGGTACTCTCATTCACCATTGTCTTGGTCATTGCCATTGCTTCTCTCCTGTATTGGCATCCATTTTCCTGAATTTTATAACATTTTCTTTCCTAGTTTATTTCTCTGTTTTGGTGGAGCTTCATTCAGGAGCTTCCAAAGTATAGATGCTTGGGAGACAGGTTGTTTGAAACTTTGTATGTCTGAAAATATTAATTCTATCTTCATATGTAATTGATAATTTGGTGGGATATATAATTCTAGCTTTAAAAATCATTTCCCCTCAGAATTGGAAGGTTTTTTTCAATGTTGTTAGTTTTCAATGTTGTTTTTCAGAAATCCAAAGACATTCCAGGACTTAGTCCTTTGTGACCTTTTTTCTTCTTCTTATGATAGATTTTAAGACCTTCTTTTTATCCTAAATGTTGTGAAATTCCATGGGGATGTTCCTTAATGTGGATTATTTTCATTCTTTGTGTGGCATATTCTGTGGGTACTTTAATTTTGGCAATGTACGTCCTTCAGTTCTGAAATTTTTTCTTCTATTATTTATTTTTAAAGTTTCTCTTGTTTTTTAGAACTTCTGTTAGTTCGATGTTGGATCTCTTGAGTTGATGCTCTTATTCTCTTATCTTTTCTCCTATTTTTCATTACTTTCCCTTTTTGTTCCACTTCCTAGAAGATTTTACCTTTATCTGCTATCTTGTCAATTGACTTAAAAAACTCTATCATAATTTTAATATATAAGGACTCTTATTCTTTGAATGTTATTTTATTATAATCTTGTTTGTGTTTCATAGATACAATCTTCCCTTTTATAGATCTGAGATATTATACTATTAATATTTTCCTTTGTCTGTGAAGTTTTCCCAGGTTCCTTTTTTTGTTTTGTTTTGGTCTCCTTTAATGTGATGGCTTTCCTCCTCAAATATCTGGGTTTTTTAAAATTGTGGTAGATATGTGTAACATGGAATTTACCATTTTAACTATTTGAAAATGTCTATGTTCTGTGACATTAAATACATTCACATTGTCGTGTATCCATCGCTACCAATTTCCAGAATTTTTTTATCTTCCCCAACTGAAACTCTGTACTCATTAAACACTAACACCCATTCCCTCCTCCCCTCAGCCTTTGGCAACCACCATTCTACTTTCTGTTTCTATAGATTAGACTACTTTAGGAACCTCATGTAACAGGTATCTTATAATATTTGTCCTTTTGTGACTGGCTTATTTCACTCAGCGTAATGTCTTCAAGGCTTATCTATGTTGTAGCATATGCCAAAATTTCCTACATTTTTAAGGAGTTTGTTCTTACTTATTAACACATTAACTGCCATACTAGAAAAAAATTATTTTTCTTTGGTGCCATGGTCTTTTATTACAAAAATAGAACAAAAACTTGAAAAACAAAACGATCCTTTCTAATTTAATGAAACATTTGTTATTTTTCATTGTTTTCTGTTTGTGAGTTATATGCAGCTTGAAAAATAGTTCTCTTAGCTCCCAAGGTGAAGAGGCCTGTGAGTTACATATGCTTAATGACGCCCGGGCTCAAAACTAATGTGAGTTAAATAAAACTCACATGGCAGTTAATGTGTTAAGAATGAGATTTACTAAGAAGCTGATTTGAAGCTTCATGTGAATAGGCAGAAACTTGTTAACTGGAGGCTGAAGGATGATAAGATGATGAATACATTTTTCATTGGGTAACCCCCAAATATCTGTATATTTGTGTCTTTTGGGGGGTCCTGCCAGTTTCTCAAGAGGAAAAAATCTTCCTAACTCCTGCCTGGGGGTATAAGTTTGACAGTTCATTGTTCTGAGAACTGAGGTGGAAAGAGGGTGGGTTCCCCGAGAATGGAGCCTGTCTAGTTTTTTCTCTGGGCTGGTGACTTTGCAGGCAGCTTTTGTCTGGGGTTGGGGAGGGCCAGTTGCTTAGTTGCATGGCGGGGTTAACAGAGGTGTTGGGGAGAACTATGGACCTAACTGCTCTTCCTATAGACTCTCAGCCAATTCTTCTGTTTTTGGCCCCCTCCCTCAATATTCCCTTCAGAGATGTGTTGTGCTTCCAATTCCTGGTCTTTCCAGGATACAATGGTGTGAATGAGTTGCTTTTTATTGGACTTCTCTCTTCAGGCTTGGCTTTCAGTTTTTGCACTCACCAAGTCAAATTTATCTGTTTGCTTTTGTATTAAAGTTTTGTGGCTGTCATCTGTTATTTCCTCCCCTGATCTCTTTACTATTATATGTTTATACCTTTAAAGATGTATTTTATTTCTATTTTGAACTGATTTATAGAGGTAGTAAACAACTGCATGTATTTAATCCATTGTATTTTGGCCACCGTACTTCACCTGCCTAATTTCTTTTTACTCCATAGAAGTTTTTCCAGAGAGACATCTATAAAGTTTGGACCAGTAGCATTGGCATCACCTAGGAATTTGTTAGAAATGTATACTCCTGGACCCCAACCCATACCTAGAAAATCATATTCTGCATTTTATAGGATCCCTGGGTGATTTATAAGCATTTTATTTTATTTATTTTTAATAAGCATTTTAAAGTATAAGAAGCACTGATCTAATTCACTGTGCCTACATAGTACTCGATACATATTAAATGCTTGATATATATTTTATTGAATAAATGCCTGGTGGGTCTTCTGTTAGACAGTCAGAAATTTAGATAAGTCCCAGTAGGTAAGAAATATTATTTTGGGATCAGAATATAAGTATTATTTGAAGCTACAGGAGTAGACAAGAGTATAGAGTAAAAAGAAGACCAAGGAAAATTGTTTTTTTTTTTTTTTTTTTTTTGAGACAGAGTCTCACTTTGTTGCCCAGGCTAGAGTGAGTGCCGTGGCGTCAGCCTGGCTCACAGCAACCTCAAACCCCTGGGCTCAAGCAATCCTCCTGCCTCAGCCTCCCGAGTAGCTGGGACTACAGGCATGTGCCACCATGCCCGGCTAATTTTTTGTATATATATTTTTAGTTGGTCAATTAATTTCTTTCTATTTTTGGTAGAGACGGGGTCTCGCTCAGGCTGGTTTCGAACTCCTGACCTTGAGCGATCCGCCCGCCTCGGCCTCCCAAAGTGCTAGGATTACAGTCGTGAGCCACCACGCCCAGCCGGAAAATTGTTTTAAAGTATGGATGAAGAAGAAGGAAGAGAGGGCCATCTGGGAAAACTGAGAGCTAAGGAAGGATAGAAGCATAGAGTACATGAGATGTAAGAAAAGGAGCAACCTTTGAAGAGAGAGGGCTGCAAGGTTAGTGCCCTTCAGGGAGAGCCAGATTTCAGAGAAGGCTAGGAAGTAGGGGAAAAACACTTTCCAGGAGGATATTGAAGCTATACAATTGTTTAATTAGAGTGTAGGGGGATGATCAGGGAAAAGGCTCTGGAGGACATAATAGAATGATGAACAGTGAGGATGGATTGGTGGTGGGGAGGCAGCTCAGGGCAATATTGGGGTGAGAACACAGGAGACACTATGTGGCTAGAAGGTACTTCCACTATTCCCCAAGTCCTACTCCCATGTGCCATTTCTTTTAGTTTTCTCTTGGACTTTATACACAGGCACACACGTTCCTTTAGTCTGGAACACTATATATCTTGTCTTCCTTGACTATCTCTCTCTAGATTCAGTGCCTTTATTTATTTATTTATAGACAGATGCTTGTTCTGTTACCCCAGCTAGAGTGCTGTGGTGTCAGCCTCGCTGACAGCAACCTCAAACTCCTGGGCTCAATCGATCTTCCTGCCTGGGCTCAATCGATCTTCCTCCCAAGTAGCTAGGACTACAGGCATACGCCACCACACTTGGCTAATTTTTTCTACTTTTAGTTGTCCGGCTAATTTCTTTCTATTTTTAGTAGAGATGGGGTCTTGCTCTTGTTGAGGCTGGTCTCGAACTCCTGACTTCAAGCCATCTTCCTGCCTTGGCCTCCCAGAGTGCTAGGATTACAGGCATGAGCCACTACACCTGGCCTCAGTGCCCTTATTTTGTGCTCCATGGCACCCTATACTTTCTTTCTCTTTTGTAAGATTTTTTTTTTCAAATTTTTAGAGACAAGGGGGTCTCCCTATGTTGCCCAGGCTGGATTCAAACTCCTGGGCTTAAATGATCCTCCTGTCTCAGCCTCCTATTTTTTTTTTTTTTTTTCTATTGCTTGTCCTAGAAAAAGCCTCCTGTTTTTTTAGATTGAGATATGTCATTGCTAGACTTGGTGGCTCATGCTTGTAACTCCAGCACTTTGGGAGCCCAAGGTAGGAGGATCACTTGAGGCCAGGAGTTCAAAACCAGCCTGGGCAACATGGCAAGACACCCTCCTGCATCTCTACAAAAAAAAATATATATATATATTAGGAAGGCATCGTGGTGTGCACCTATAATCCTAGCTACTTGGGAGGCTGAGGCAGGAGGATTTCTTGAGTCCAGGAGTTCGAGGTTGCAGTGAGCTCTGATCGTACCACTGCACTCCAGCCTGGATGCCAGAATAAGACCTTATATCTAAGGAAAAAGAAAAAGTTTTGACTTTGCTTATTTAACTAGATGTGCCCCCAGTGCAAATTGGAGACATACATTCAAATACTGTTAGCTTTTTTTCCCTTCCATTTTTATTTAAAACCATTCTTCATAATATCAAATTGCAGTATAGAATATGAAGGCTGAGATCTGCCATACCTCCCTGACTTTAATAAGTACATAAATCTGATTTTTAATTTTTAAAAAAATATTTAAACATTTTTTGGGAATTAATTTCAAACTTAAAGGAAATTTGCGGCTGGGTGTGGTGGCTCACGCCTGTAATCCTTGCACTCTGGGAGGCCGAGGCGGGCGGATTGCTCGAGGTCAGGAGTTCGAAACCAGCCTGAGCAAGAGCGAGACCCCGTCTCTACTATAAATAGAAAGAAATTAATTGGCCAACTAATATATATAGAAAAAACTAGCCAGGCATGGTGGTGCATGCCTGTAGTCCCAGCTACTCGGGAGGCTGAGGCAGCAGGATTGCTTGAGTCCAGGAGTTTGAGGTTGCTGTGAGCTAGGCAGATGCCATGGCACTCACTCTAGCCTGGGCAACAAAGCGAGACTCTGTCTCAAAAAAAAAAAAAAAAAAAATTTGCAAAAATAAAAATACAGAGAACCACCCATATGTTATTTACCAAGTAAAATGAACATTTCACTTTGTTTGCTTTATTGTTTGTGCTCTCTCTCTTTATATAAAATAATATTGCATTTTTATTAACTACTTGAGAGTAAGTTATATTCATCCTGGCCCTTAATCCCTAAATACTTCAATGTGTATTTCCGAGAAGTAGGACTATTCCCTGACGTAATTACATTACATTGCAATTATCAACTTCAGTACATTTAATGTTGATGCAATACTTTAATCTGCTATTTGTAGATTATTTACAGATTATGACCAAAGAAATAAATTTGTGCAGTACTGCAGCCCCTGAATATTTTCTTTAATTAAAAAATATCAAAGTGGGCCAGGCGGGGTGGCTCACGCCTGTTATCCTTACACTCTGGGAGGCTGAGGCGGGCGGATCACTCAAGGTCAGGGGTTCGAAACCAGCCTGAGCAAGAGTGACCCCATCTCTACTATAAATAGAAAGAAAATTAATTGGCCAACTAAAATATATAGAAAAAAAAATTAGCCGGGCATGGTGGTGCATGTCTGTAGTCCCAGCTACTCAGGAGGCTGAGGCAGAAGGATTGCATGAGCCCAGGAGTTTGAGGTTGCTGTGAGCTAGGCTGACGCCATGGCACTCTAGCCCAGGCAACAGAGTGAGACTCTGTTCCACACACACACACACAAAAATATATATATCTATCTCTCAAAGTGACCTTTTTGAAAGTTTTTTGAAAAAAATAAGAAACACAATAAAATAAAAATGGTGAATTACGGGTAATTTTTTTGTTTTTGTTGTTAAAACATATAAAGAAAACATACATATATACATAAAGTGTTTTCGTCTGCTGTTCCTCCATCCTTGTTTTATCCACTATTAACAGCCTGTGTATTCTTCCAGATATTTTCATGCATGTATGTATATGTACACACAGACACATGTACATATAGATGTGTGTATATTCATGTATCTACATATTAATTAAAACTGAATTTAAAATATTTAAATATTTTAAATATAATGCCAACTGTTACTCCAAGATAGGAAAAAAAGAAAAAAACATTTTAAATATTTAAAAACTTATAATTTAATTTCTAAAATGGAAATCGAAATATTTTTCACTGTCTACTAAATAGAAGTAAAAGTGCTCTGTATTTTATGGATACTCATTTAGGAAGGTTCAGATACATTTAACTTATCACTCAGCACTGCATTGCTCACTCAATGCAAGAACTACTTTGTGAAGGGATTGAAAAGATGACTGATGTACCCTAATTGGCTTTTCCCTCAATATGGTCATCTTGACCTATTTAAAATCTATGTGATTTGGAATTTTTTTACCTTTATATATAATATCATAAACTGGAAGAGACATGTAGATACAAATCTGCTTATCTTCCTGCAATTAGGAGGTTATTAGAAGATAAATTTTTATTCACTTTTGTCTAATGTATTCTACAATCCACACAGGGGATGGGGAAGGCAAGACATTTAGATTGAAGATTCAGGTTTGTTTATTTGGGCTAAATTTTGAGTGTACTCATGATTTTAGGAGCAATGAATTATCTTGAAAGTTTATCCTTTTGGATTGTAAAAGTCCATACCTATAGAGACTAAGCCTGTCTATTTCACTGCTATATTGACAGCTTCTAGAACATAGTAGGTACTCAATAAATATTTATTTGATGTATATATGGAGTAATGATAGAGAAGAATGTAGAAATAGGCCAGTATTGCATTCAGGTCAGATCTTATAGCTCATTTATGATTGTGTTCTTTTAGCAAATTCATGTAGGGACTGCTTTGTAATAATTTCATTTTTCTTTTATTTCTGGAGATGAGAAAAGCAAGATACACGGAAGCTGTGGGCATTGCTTTATAATAGATATGACGTGGTCATTATACATTTGTTGGTGGTAGAGCTATCAGAGCACTATCATTATCTATAAATAGTAGTTTCCACATGCAACCTGGTCAACTCAACTCAATATAGAGTTCCTTTAGTAAAGGGATATAGACAACAAGAAATCTATGTGATTCTTTTTGGCGATTAAGGTGTAACCCACCTGCTGATGCAAGGAAGCAGATTGGTTCTTTGGACTGTGCTAGTCTTGGCAGTCACTAAGAACTAGATTAGAGAAACTTAATGTTTGAACTTAAAGTTTCCCCATAAAGGATCCATTGTTTTTTTTTCTGGGTTTCCATTACACTTTACTTTTGCCTTTATTATAGTATTTACCTCATTCTGCTGAGAATTATGGTTAGGGGTTTCTATGTATTGTTCTCTCTAGATTTGTTCTTTTGAGTACTGGGAATACCTTGTCTTTGTACCTTTCATAGCTATGGCACAGTGCTTCATATAGCACAAGTTTAAACTGTTAATCCTTAGAAAATGTAATAACACACATGAAGGTTTCTCTTCTTCCTCTTTTCTTTTCCTTTTTTTTTCTTTCTCTTCACTTTTTAGAATAAAGATTTATTGCCTTTAAAAAATAAATTGTTAATCCTTAGGTTAAGTGGGTAAGTAGAAGAATTTTAAATTTTGCAAAGTTATAGTTCCAACTGTAGCTGCTTTTATAAGCCTTATAAAATCCTTTCCTTTCCTTTTCTTTTCTTTTTCTTTTTCTTTCTTTTTTTTAGAGACAGGATCTTGCTCTGTTGCCCAGATGGGAGTGCAGTAGCATGGTCATAGTTCATTGCAGCCTCAAATTCCTGGACTCAAGTGAACCTCCTGCTTGAGCCTCTTGACTAGCTGGGACTGCCGGTGTGTACCACCACACCCAGCTAATTTTTAAATTTTTTGTAGAGATGGGCTTTCACTGTGTTGTCCAGGCTGGTCTCGAACTGCTGGCCTCAAGCGATCTTCCCACCTTGGCCTTCCAAAGTGCTAGGATTACAGGCACAGGCCAATGTGCCAGGCCTCAGATCCTTTTCAAGCAAGATGCCACTTGAAAAAAAGCAAATTCTTCCTGTATAGTAATTTCAGAAGTCTGGTATTTCTGGGTTTTTGAAATTTCTTAAATGTCTTAGTTTTTTTACTTTTTTGGGATACAGAATTCACTTATGATACAATTTACTCACATTGTATAATTCAGTGGTTTTTAGTATATTCGTAGAGTTGTGCAACCATTATCACAATTTTGGAGCAATTTCATTACCCTGAAAGAAATCCTGTATTAGCAGTCACTCCCTATTCCCTCTTTTTATTTCTTAGAGGCAGAGTCTCATTCTGTTGCCCAGACTAAAGTGCAGTGTCACGATCATAGCTCACTTTAACCTTGAGTTCCTTTGTTTTTTGAGACAGAGTCTTACTATGTTGCCCTGGCTAGAGTGCCATGGAGTCAGCATAGCTCACAGCCACCTCAAACTCCTGGGCTCAAGCGATCCTGCTGCCTCAGCCTCCCGATTTTTTTCTATATTTTTCTATTTAATATTTTCTATATTTTTTGTTAGCCAATTAATTTGTTTCTATTTTTAGTAGAGACGGGGTCTTGCTCTTGCTCAGGCTGGTTTCAAACTCCTGATCTTGAGCGATATGCCCGCCTCAGCCTCCCAGATTGCTAGGATTACAGGCATGAGCCACTGCGCCTGGCCTATAACCTTGAATTCCTGGGCTCAAGGGATCCTCTCACCTCAGCCTGTTGAGTAGGTAGGACTAACAGGCATGTGCTACCATGCCCAGCTCATTTTTTTTTTAATTCTTTTTTAGAGACAGGCTCTTGCTATGTTTCCCAGGCTGGTCTCAAACTCCTGGCGTCAAGTGATCCTCCCTCCTCAGCCTCCCAAAGTGCGGGGATTGTAGGTGTGAACCACTCTGCCTGGTCTCCCTATTCCTACTTCCCCTTAACCCCCCAGTCCTAGGCAACCCTTGATCTACTTTTTATCTATATAGATTTGTCTATTCTGGATGATAGAATCATAGAATATGTAATAATGACTGACTTTTTCCACTTAGCATAATGTTTTGAGATTCATCTACCTTGTATCATATATTAGTACTTCAGTGCCAGATAATATCCTGTTGCATGGATATATACCACATTTCATTTATCTATATGTCTGTTGTTAGATATTTGGGTTGTTTTTCTATTTGGGGCTATTATAAATAATGCTACGGTGAACATCATGTACAAGTTTTTGTGCGGACATATGTTTCCTTTCTCTTGCATATGTATATATATATATATATATATATATATATATATATATATATATATGTAAAATTGCTGGGTGACCATTTAACCTTTTGGGGAATTGCCAGACATTTTCTAAGCAGCTGCATCATTTTTACATTCCCACCAGCAGTGTACGAGAGTTGCAGTTTCTCTGTATCCTAATACTTGTTGTTATCTGTCTTTTTGATTATAGTCATCCTAGTGAGTGTAAAGTGGTAATTCACTGTGGGTTTGATTTGCATTTCTCTGATGGCTGGTGATATTCAACATCTTTTTGTGTGCTTATCAGCCATTTGTTTATCTTCTTTTGGAGAAATATCTATTGAGAGCCTTTGCCCATTTTTAATTGGTTCATTTGTCTTTTATTATAGAATTGTAAGAGTTCTTTAGGTATTCTAGATATAAGTTTCTTAGGATATATACAAAAAATATATTTATAGATATATTGACAAAAGTTTGCAAAAATATATTTTATCAGATCTATTTATAAAAATCTTCTCCCATTTTGTGGGTTAACTTTTTACTTTTTTGACAGTGTCCTTTGAAGCACAAAAAAGTTTAATATTGATGTAGTTTGATTTATGTTTTTTTCTTGTTTGTTGCTTTCAGTGTCATGTTTAAGAAACCATTAGGTTACAAAGATTACAAAGGTTACAAAGATTTAAGCCTATCTTTTATTCTAAGAGTTTTGTAGTTTTAACTCTTATATTTAGGTCTTTGATCCATTTTTAGCTAACTTTGATGTGAGGTAGGGATCCACCTTCATTCTTTTTGCATGTGGATATCCATTTGTTCTAGCACCATTCATTAAAAAGACTTTCTTTGCCCCATTGAATTATTTTGACACCCTTGTTGAAAATCAGTTGACTGTAAGGGACTGTCTGTTTTGAGGAACATATTCACATTGTTCCTCTTTTCCCCCAAGATAGTTAAATAAAAAAAAAAAATTAAAATAATCTAAAAAGGTTGCAAGTACATTTTGAAAAACTTGATTTTTTTGAACCATTTGAGAGTAAGTTGTCAACATGATGCTGCATGATGACCATGTTTATGTGTATTTATCAAAAACAGGCACATTTTCCTACACAACTACACTACAACCATCAAAATCAGAAAATTAACATTCCTGTATTACTACCATATCATCCTCAGATCACATTCAAGTTTTGCTCTTTGTCCCAATAATGTCCTTTATAGCAAAAGGATCCAGTCCCGAATCATACATTGCATTTATCTGTCATGATTTTTTAGTCTTCAGTCTGAAATGTTTCCTCAGTCTTCTTTCTTTAACTTTCATAACCTGCACATTTTTGAAGATTGTCCCATGTAGAATGTCCCATGATTGTGGTTTTCTGATGTTTTCTCATGGTTAAATTCAATTTATGTATATTTGTCAGAAATATCATAGAAGTGATGTTGTATCCTTCTTAGTGCATTATTTTGGGGCCCATGATTTCACCATTACTTGGTTTTTTTTTGTTTGTTTGTTTTTTGAGACAGAGTCTCACTCCGTTGCCTGGGCTAGAGTGCTGGGGTATCAGCCTAGCTCACCGCAACCTCAAACTCCTGAGCTCAAGCAATGCTCCTGCCTCAGCCTCCCCAGTAGCTGGGACTACAGGAGTACATCACCACACCGGCTAATTTTTTCTATTTTTAGTAGGGACAGGGTCTCACTCTTGCTAAGGCTGGTCTCCAACTCCTGAGCTCAAGTGATCTTCCCTCCTCGGCCTCTCAGAGTGCTAGGATTATAGGCATGAGCCATTATTTTCGATATTAACCTTTATTGCTTGGTTAAAGTGGTGTTTGCTAGGCTTTTCACTATTAAAATTTTTTTTTCCTTTTACGGTTAGCATTTTTTGGGAAGGAACTTTGAGATTATGTAAATCTTGCTCATTAATCTTTCATTTTTTTCATTTATTTATTTATACCTACATGGACACATCCATTCCTATTTTGATTAAAAAGTTATTATTGGCCGGGCGCTGTGGCTCACGCCTGTAATCCTAGCTCTTGGGAGGCCGAGGCGGGCGGATTGCTCAAGGTCAGGAGTTCAAAACCAGCCTGAGCGAGACCCCGTCTCTACTATAAATAGAAAGGAATTAATTGGCCAACTGATATATATATAAAAAATTAGCTGGGCATGGTGGCGCATGCCTGTAGTCCCAGCTACTCGGGAGGCTGAGGCAGAAGGATCACTCAAGCCCAGGAGTTTGAGGTTGCTGTGAGCTAGGCTGACGCCACGGCACTCACTCTAGCCTGGACAACAAAGTGAGACTCTGTCTCAAAAAAAAAAAAAAAAAAAAACAAAAACAAAAAAAAAAAAGTTATTATCATTATTTGTATCAATATTCCATTTGTTCCAGGATGGTCCGTGGGAGCTCTTTCAAACTCATTTCTTTGTTCTTTTGACATGGCCTCTCATTCTTTGAGCACTTCCTTCCTTTTCTGGCACAACATGATGTTCCAGGCTCATTTGGTACTTGCTCTACTCTGTCCCTGGAATCAGATGTTTCTCCTAAGAGCTCTGGCTCCTTTTAGTGGAGAATGGTATTAGAAACCAAGATACGGCTGGATGTGGTGGCTCACCCCTGTAATCCTAGCACTCTGGGAGGCCGAGGCGGGAGGATTGCTCGAGCTCAGGAGTTCAAAACCAGCCTGAAGCGAGATCCCATCTCTACTATAAATAGAAAGAAATTAATTGGCTAACTAATATGTATAGAAAAAATTAGCTAGGCATGGTGGCGCATGCCTGACTACAGCTACTCGGGAGGCTGAGGCAGTAGGATTGCTTGAGCCCAGGTGTTTGAGGTTGCTGTGAGCTAGGCTGATGCCACGGCACTCACTCTAGCCTGGGCAACAAAGTGAGACTCTGTCTCAAAAAAAAAATGAAAAAATAAAAAAAAAAGAAACCAAGATATAAGTGTTAGGTGTACATATTGGTTGGGGTATTGCTGGTCTCAGGATCTCTTAGGGGACAGAGTTAGGGAATATATGTTTTCCTACATTTATATCCATATTTATTTTTATAGTTATATATTAAATTTCATATCAATAGCTATAATTTCAGTCTAATACCAGAAAGTTCATTCTACTACAGTTAAGCAGTTAATATACCCATCATCCCATATATGTTACCTTTCTTTTTTGTGTGTGTATGGTAAGAATACCTAAATCTACTCTCTTGGCAAATTACCAATATAATATTATTAACTGTAGTCCTCATGTTGTACATTGGTCACTTAGTCGCTTTTGGACTGAGTTGTTTGGAAAGAGGCTTCACATTGTCTTTTGAGAGACAATGAAGTTTTTACTCAATTAAAAATCAGTATTTTATAGGAAGGAACAAAACCCAAACAGCTTGATATTTTCACTTTTCAGGCAGTCCAAAAGGATTTTTTTCTTTGGCTAACATTTAACATAAAATAACACTTAATTTGATTGATAATTATTAGCATCTTATACATTGGTTAATGAGCTGCTCCTGACTGAGGAAATTAGAAAACAAATAATAATTTACATCTATAGAATAACATTCATTTCTCTTCTAGCTCTTCCACCAAAGCCACCTAAGCCAATGACGTCAGCAGTTACAAATGGAATGAAGGACAGTTCTGTTTCTCTTCAGGATGCAGAATGGTACTGGGGGGATATTTCAAGGTAACTAAAATGCTGCTATAATTGAATATAGTTTTAAAAAAAATCTTTTTTTTTTTTTTTTTTTTTTGAGACAGAGTCTCGCTTTCTTGCCTAGGCTAGAGTCTCGCTTTCTTGCCTAGGCTAGAGTGAGTGCCGTGGCGTCAGCCTAGCTCACAGCAACCTCAAACTCCTGGGCTCAAGCGATCCTCCTGCCTCAGCCTCCCGAGTAGCTGGGACTACAGGCACAAGCCACCATGCCCGGCTGATTTATATATATATATATATATTAGTTGGCCAATTAATTTCTTTCTATTTTTATGGTAGAGACGGGGTCTCGCTCAGGCTGGTTTTGAACTCCTGACCTTGAGCAATCCACCCGCCTCGGCCTCCCAGAGTGCTAGGATTACAGGCGTGAGCCACCGCGCCCGGCCTAAAAAAAAAAAATCATTTTTGAGAATTAGTAAACTAAAACATTTTAACACCCCCCTAGTTGTCATTTTGAAGATTATGATTTTAAAAATTGTGTGTTTGAACATTTCAAAAGTCTTTAATGCTTTTCTTCCCATGAAAAAGTGACAAGAAAATCTTTAAATTATGGGCATGATTATTACTTTTAATATTATAATGAATATGGATTTCTGAATAAGTGAAACTTACACATTTAGGATAGTTACATGTGTTTTAATAAAAATACTTTCAGATGCTTAAATTTTTGTACCTTTCTTTCTCTTAAGGCAATGGTTCTAAAATCTTTGCATGCACAAAAATTAATTAAGATGGAGCCCAGGAGTCTGCATTTAACCACCTCCGCAGATGATTTTGATGCAGACGCTACAGACCTCACTTTGGGAAATGGAATTCTAGGACAGATGCATTTTTTGAGCAAAATGTAGTTTTGGATAATTTTGAAGCTAGAGAGGGAAAAATATATATATATTTTTAAAATTTGAATATTATATTTTCTTGTTTTTATTTATCTATTCTTCTCATTAAACTTTGTTTTGGGCTGGGTGCGGTGGCTCACGCCTGTAATCCTAGCACTCTGGGAGGCTGAGGCAGGCGGATTGCTCCAGGTCAGGAGTTCAAAACCAGCCTGAGCAAGAGCAAGACCCCGTCTCTACTATAAATAGAAAGAAATTAATTGGCCAACTAATATATATAGAAAAAGTTAGCCGGGCATGGTGGCGCATGCCTGTAGTCCCAGCTACTCAGGAGGCTGAGGCAGTAGGATTGCTTGAGCCCAGGAGTTTAAGGTTGCCGTGAGCTAGGCTGATGCCACGGCACTCACTCTAGCCTGGGCAACAAAGCAAGACTCTGTCTCAAAAAAAAATAAATAAAATAAACTTTGTTTTGATGGATCTCAAATGTATTTTCTTTTTTCTTTTTTAGAGATAGGATCTCACTCTGTCACCCAGCTGGAATGCAGTAGCACAATCAGAGTTCACTGTAACCTCGAACTCCTGGACTTAAGGGATCCTTCCACCTCAGCCTCCTGAGTAGTTGGGACTATGGGCACATGGCTGATTTTTAAAATTTTTGTAGAGACAGGATCTTGCTATGTTGCTCAGGCTGGTCCTGAACTCCTGGCCTCAAGCAATTTTCCCACCTTGGCCTCCCAAAGTGCTGGGATTACAGATGACAGATGTGAGCCACTGTGTCTGGCCTTTTTTTTTTTTTTTTTTAGCTTGAAAAGTACATTTTTTTTTTTTTGGTTTTTTTTTTAATTTTTTTTTTAATTTTGGCATATTATGGGGGTACAGATTTTAAGGTTTCAATAAATGCCCATTTCCTCCCCTCCCCCCAAAAGTCTGAGTCTCCATCATGACCATCCCCCAGATGGTGCACATCTCACTCATTATGTATGTATATACCTGCCCCCCCTCTCCCACCTGCCCAATACCCTATTACTGTAGTACCTATGTGTCCACTTAGGTGCTACTCAGTTAATACCAGTTTGCTGGAGAATATATCTGGTGCTTGTTTTTCCATTCTTGGGATACTTCACTTAGTAGTATGGGTTCCAGCTCTAACCAGGAAAATATAAGATGTGCTATGTCACCATTGTTTCTTAGAGCTGAATAGTACTCCATGGTATACATATACCACATTTTATTAATCCATTCTTGGATTGATGGGCACTTGGGCTGTTTCCACAGCCTTGCAATTATGAATTGTGCTGCTATAAACATTCGAGTGCAGGTGTCTTTTTTGTAGAGTGTCACTGGATCATTTGGGTAGATGCCCAGCAATGGGATTGCTGGATCAAATGGTAGATTCACTTGTATCGCTTTAAGGTATCTCCCCCTTTTTTTTTTTTTTTCAAAAGCCCTTTCCAGTTCTGTGAAATCAGGTTCCAGATTGATGTATTCCTCACTTCACTTGTCCTTCCTTTTCTTTTTTCTCTTTTCTCTCTTTACCAAAGTTGTACTTACTTCATTTTTTTTTACCCTTACCATTGTAGCTATTTTTAAGTGTTCAGTCCAGTGGTATTAAATGTATTCACATTGTTGTGTAACCATCACCAATATCTATCTCTAGAACTTTTTCATCTTTCCCAACTGAAACTCTATACCCATTAAATAACAACTTCCTATTCTCCCCTCCTTTAGCCACTGGCAACCACGATTCTATTTCCTGTCTTTATGAATTCAGCTACTCTAGGTGCCTCACATAAGTGGTATCAGATAATATTTGTCTTTTCCATTTCACTTATTTCACATGTTTTCAAGGTTCATTCATGTGTAGCATGTGTCAGAATTCATTTTGTTATTTTTATTATTTTTTTTTATTTTATTTTTTGAGACAGAGTCTCGCTTTGTTTTTTCCCAGGCTAGAGTGAGTGCCGTGGCATCAGCCTAGCTCACAGCAACCTCAAACTCCTGGGCTCAAGCAATACTCCTGCCTCAGCCTCCCAAGTAGCTGGGACTACAGGCATGCGCCACCATGCCCGGCTAAGTTTTTCTATATATATTAGTTGGCCAATTAATTTCTTTCTGTTTATAGTAGAGACGGGGTCTCACTCTTGCTCAGGCTGGTTTCGAACTCCTGACCTCGAGCAATCCACCCGTCTCAGCTTCCCAGAGTGCTAGGATTATAGGCGAGAGCCACTGCGCCCGGCTCATTTTGTTATTTTTTTGAGACAGAGTCTCACTCAGTTGCCTGGGCTAGAGTGAGTGTCATGCCTTGGCGTCAGCCTAGCTCACAGCAACCTCAAGCTCCTGGGCTTAAGCAATCCTCCTGCCTCAGCCTCCTGAGTAGCTGGGACTTCAGGCATGCGCAACCAAGCTGGCTAATTTTTTCTATATATTTTTAGTTGGACAATTGATTTCTTTCTATTTTTAGTAGAGGTGGGGTCTCGCTCTTGCTCAGGCTGGTTTCAAACTCCTGACCTTGAGTGATCTGCCCGCATCGGCCTCTCAGAGTGCTAGGTTTACAGGTGTGAGCCACTGCGCCCAGCCATAATTTCATTCTTTTTAAGGCTGAATAATATCCCATTATACGTATATACTATATTTTTATTTGTCCATTCATCTGGACATTTGGATTTCATGGCCATTTTAATTGTTTCTGGCTTTTGGCTATTGTGGATAATGCTGCTTTGAACACTGGTGTACAAATATCTGTTTGAGTTCCTGCTTTCAGTTCTTTTGCGTATATGCCCAGAAGTGGAATTGTTGGGTCATATGGTGATTCTGTGCTTAATTTTTTGAACAAGACTTAATATATTTTATATTAAAATTGATCAGGACATTTTTATTTTAATATTGTACAATAAAAGAGTCTATTATATTTAAATGCTACTTAAATTTATATTTTAAGATCATATGACTCTAATGTAATTCAAGGGTCTTTTATGCCCTGCCACTTTCTTTGAGTGTTATAGTGTTCCTTAAAGTCATAAAACAACTCTGTAGAAGGAATTCATCATCAAAACATATCGACTGGTTAAAAAACGAAGAAATTTATCAGTATAAATTCAAATTAGAGAATATCATATTGAAAGTTATAAACTTAGTAAATTCTTCTCTTCCTCTACCCCCACCCGCACCCCCATTCAGCTGCCACTGTTGCTTAGGTATAACTTTTCTAAAGAGCTGCTGTGTTTTCCTGAAACTGTACAAGTTCAGACCTGCCTAAGAAAGCCCTAAAGACTTAATGGAAACACTATCCCCTATACACAACTGCAACCTGGAAGAGTTTAAAAATCAAATAGCCCTTCCTTAGATTGCATAACAACAAAAATCAAAACAGAGCTTATCTAGGGAGAACTAAATGACCTCTGAAGGCCTTCATGATTCTATAACCAGACATACCCACCTCCCAAGTAGCGTTAATAATAATATGCAGAGACAACCAGTACTTACATTTTTTCATTTTTCCTATAATTCTGTTCTTCAGGGAGGAAGTGAATGACAAGTTACGGGACATGCCAGATGGGACCTTCTTGGTTCGAGATGCATCAACAAAAATGCAGGGAGATTATACTTTGACTTTGCGGTAAGTACTTTTCAGCCTTTTGGCTAGTGCTCTTCCAGCATTATTTTGGTTCTGAATATACAGATATTTCTGTATTTTATATAAATCTTTATATACACAAATTTTCATATTTTTATTTAATTTATATACATAATTTTATTTCAGGTAATTATTTTTTCAATGCATTAAATATTTAAACATCTTATATAAGAATGGCAACTTTTTTTAATGTAGCAATAAAATAAAAAGTCTAAAATCCCAAAATCTAAGGGAGTAAGAAGTACATAGCTGACATTATGAATGAAATAGAAGTCATGGTCATCGCCTAAAGTTATTAATGAATCTATCCTTCCAATAACCCTATTTTTTCCTTAATGCAGAAAGTAGAACTCAATGTAATTTTGGCTAATAAGGATACTAGAAGATGAAGCCTGTATCACGCCTTTCATGTGGGCATATTAGAATCTCTTAAGTGGTGGTTGGATGACTTTTCATATTTACAAAAATGGGACACATTTTTAAAAGGTTAAAAAAACTACATTAGATATTTCCACATTTGATTTTAATGATTAAAAGAGCCCAATTACAATAAAGTCTTATGATTTTTTTAAAGTGATTAAAGAAAAGAAAATGATAACAGCAACAATAACTGCTAACTTTTCTTATACTAAGCACTTTATATGCAATACATCATTTATTCCTCACGACTTTATTGCTATTCTTACTTTATAGATGAGGCAACTGAGGCTTAACTTGAAGGTCACATAGCTGCACAGTGGCAAAGGAAGGGTTAAAGTACAGATTTATCTAGCTCTTTGCTGCCTTTCCAGCCTAGTGTGTTTAGGAAAAATAATGCCATATTTTATGCTAGAAATTTGAGGCACTATATTAGTTTCTGGTAAAGACATTAAGAAACTGGCCCAGTGCAGTGGCTCATGCCTATAATCCTAGCACTGTGGGAGGCCGAGGTGGGTGGATTGCTTGAGGTCAGGAGTTCAAAACCAGCCTGAGCAAGAGTGAGACCCCGTCTCTACTATAAATAGAAAGAAATTAATTGGCCAACTAAAATATATAGAAAAAATTAGCTGGGCATGGTGGCACATGCCTGGAGTCCCAGCTACTCGAGAGACTGAGGCAGGAGTATTGCATGAGCCCAGGAGTTTGAGGTTGTTGTGAGCTAGGCTGATGCCACGGCACTCTAGCCTGGGCAACAGACTGAGACTCTTGTCTCAAAAAAAAAAAAAGAAAAAAGAAAAGAAAAGAATGCCTTAGCACTTGAATTGTGCTAAGGAATAATCAGTGTTCTACAGTGGTTCATTGAACACATTTTTCCCCCACTCCACTCAGGTTTCTGTCTCTATCACTCTACAGGAACTACTAAACCAATGACCACTTCTCTGCTCTTACTTTACCTGACCTCTTATCAGCATCAGTCATTAGACACTTCTTCCTAGAAACAGTTTATTATCTTGGCTGTTATGATATCATACTCTCCTGATTTTCTTCCTAACTCTAGGCTGCTCCTTTGCTTGATATCTAAATGTTAAGTGTTCCAGGACTCAGAGTGAGACCTCCTTTTCTATTCTATATTTGTTCTCCTAAGGTGAGCTTGTCCTGTCCTATGGCATTAATACATGTGATGGTTGAACCAGGTGCAGTGGCTCACGTCTGTAATCCCAGTGCTTTGGGAGCCCAAGGTGGAAGGATTGCTTGAAGGCCAGGAGATTGAGACCAGCCTGGGCAATGTAGTAAGACACTGTCTCAACGAAAAATTTAAAAAAACAATTAGCCAGATGTGGTGGCACGTACCTGTATTCCTAGCTACTTAGGAGGCTGAGGCAGGAAGATTGCTTCAGCCCAGGAGTTTGAGCCTGTATTAAGCTATGATTGTGCCACTGCTCTGCAGTCTGAGTGACAGAGTGAAACCCTGTCTCAAAAAAAAAATAAAGTAAAAAAAATAACATATGTGATGGTTAAATTTAGGTGTCAACTTCGCTGGACTAAGGAATACCTAAAGAACTGGTAAAGCATTATTTTTGAGTGTATCTGTGGGGTTGTTTCCAGGGGAGATTAGCATTTGAGTCAATGGACTGAGTAAGGAATATCCTCCCTTCAGTGTGGGTGGGCACCATACCATTGGCTGAGGGCCTGGTTAGAACAAAAAGAAGGAGGAAAAGATTTCTTCTCTGTCTTGGAGCTAGGAGACAGTCTTCTTATCCTGTCCTTGGACATCAGAACTCCAGCCTTTGGACTCCAGGAATTATCCCAGCACCTTCCTCCTTTCCCTGAGTTCTCAGGTCTTCAGTCTTAGACTGAGAGTTACACCATCAGTTTCCCTGGTTCTAATGCTTTAGGACTTGGACTGAATCATGCTACTGGTATCCTAGTTTTCAGATGGCCTGTCATGGGACTTCTCAACCTCTATAATTGCATGAGTCAATTCCCTTGTATTTCATGTGTGTGTGTGTGTGTGTGTGTGTATAATCTCCTAGTCTGTCTCTCTGGAGAACCCTGACTAATACAGATTTCGGTACAAGGAGTGATTCTAGAGGAATTGAATTTTAAGGATAAGTTTCCTTAATTGGTTTTGGGTTTTCTGGAATTGGCTCTCTAACCTGCTTAGACCTAAAAATGCTAAGGATTCTACTTCTAATAGTAGAGAGTACTGATAGTCCATGGCCTGAACTGTTTATATAGAGATATGCAAAATATCTGCATTTGGTACCCCTAATTTACCACTTTATAGGAGGTAAGGAACTTGGTAGCTCTGTATGTGATACTTTTGAACATTTATAGAAAACTAAGGACTATAAAGGCATTGGTTGCTCCTAATGTCACTGGACAAAGTAATGAAAGAAAAGAATGAGTTCAGGCATTTGATTTCCAACTCTATCTCTGCATAAATAGCATAAGAGCTTCTAAGTGTCCCTGAGTCAGAATCTTTTCTCCTGTAGCTACAGGGCTGAAACTGCCAAAAATCAAGCACAAGCTCTTATCATGTGATTAATTGAATGACAATCAAAGTTGAACTCTCAGCCTTGTAAGGTGTCTACTGTTAAGTTGAGGACATTAGTTGGGAAAGAATGGGATTCTGTAGGTTGGGATGGGATGTGTGAGAAGACCCTGGTGGAGGCTGGGGACATTGAGCTCCTACATTCTGATGAATCTTATTTGACAGCAGAAAGGGCCTCCACCCTCCCTCCTGGGGCATCCCTACCCACTGTGGCCTTTCTGCCTCTATATGAGAGGATTAACTCTGAGAAAACCATAATGGCCTCCCCTGAGGCAGTTGCTAAGCAAGACAATGCTGATTCTCTTCACCCTCTTTGCTTCTAGACCTATATAACTAAACTCAAGTCCCAGCAGGCCCCCAAAGGTGAGGTACAAAGTGTGACCCATGAGAAGGTATGCTAAGTACCAAAAGAGCTACTTGGATTTTCTAATTTATACAAGCAGAAATTGGGGGAACATATATGTAAGGTTTTTCGGCGGTGACGAGAAGAAAAGACAGAGAGAGAGAGAGAGAGAGAGAGAGAGAGAGAGAGAGAGAGGGCGCCAAACCACGTGGCTTTATTATACACTTGTGAACAAGGTTCTGGGGCCCCAGAAGTCGCTGCCTTTTGAAGGGGCTGAGGCCTTTTATACCCTCTGGGTGGGGCTAGGGACTTTTGGTGGGAAGAGGTGAGGATTTTAGAAGGGGCTGGAGGTATTTGTGGAATCCAGGAGTCAAAACTTTCTTATCCGGGTGGACTTCTGGGCGTGGTTCCTCTCAGCTGGGCCTGGCAGTTTTGTCCTTGGAGGGTCTGGTCTCATGAGCCTTTTCTTTTTTGATCTAGGGAAGGGAGGGGGCCGCCACCAGCCTTACAATACATATGAATAGATATGTAGAATGTGGGATAATGATAGAAGGAAGGTAAAATTGGATCAGGCCACTTTTATTGATACTGGCCCAAGCAGAGATTCTGCACTTAATGTACAGTTTAGGGAGTTAGGAAAGGCACTAACTGTTTGATTTGTTGGCTGAAACGTGGATCAAAAAATGGCCTACTGTGAGTGAATTGGAGATGCCTGGTCTCCCCTGGGTTGGTGTGGAGGAAAGGATTCAAAAGCTTTGAGAGATTGGAATACTAGAGTGGATTTGTCACTTAAAAGCTATTCCCCACACTGGGAGGGTCCAGAACACATACCCTTCAGCAGTACTTTAAGAAACAGATTTGTGAGGGGAGCCCCAGCATCCTTGAAGAACTGGTAATTGTTCTTCTCTATAGGCCAGACCTTACACTGGGAACCACAGTCACTCAACTGAAAAACTTAAATGCAGTGGGAATAATTGCATCCTAGGGTGGCAGGGGCCAAGTGGAAGCACTCAGTGGACAAAGGCAAGGTGGGCATAGTTACTATAATAGACAGCAGAGGCAGAACAACAATCAGAATAGTCTGACTCATGTAGACCTATGGCAGTGACTAGTTAATCATCGTGTTCCTAGAATGAAATCGATAGGAAGTCTTCTAAATTCTTACTTAATAAACACAAAACTTTCAGGTCAAGTGACCAGAAGTCTAACTTGAATTATAAAAGCAGAGAATCATGGCCCTTGAATCAATTCTGAGATTTGAGCCAGTTTACAAGGCAGAAAAGTGATGGTCTTAATTCAATTTAATAAATACAGCTCAGTGCTAGTTACTCTGCAAAGATTCTAACAAAGAGTTAAAACTTTTATCTCAAGGAACATATAGGCTAGTGAAGGCAAAGAGAATAAGAAAATGCTTTGAATGAAAGTTAAAATAGCAGGAGAGGTTCAAACACTATGCTTTGAGTGCTGAAATGAGGAAAGGTGATATACTGTTAAGAGAATATAGAAAGCTGACTTTCATGGAATAAATTGCATTTGTAATGCATCTTGAAGAAGGGGTAGGTTTGGACATGTAGAAACTGGGAGGGGAGTTGCAGGAATAGATAACAATTGAAAAAGAGATATGGAGGTGAGAGATTATAGCCATGTTCTATAGGATGCAGTCCTCTTTGGCTAGAGTGTTAAGTTTGTAAAGAGAAGGAAGTGGTAGGGAATAGAACATTGGAAAGGGGTCATGTGGAAAAGGGCTTCGAATTCTAAAATTTGGAGTTTGTATCTAATATTGTAGGTAGGCAGGGAGAACCATTGAATTTTTCCAGCAGGGAAGTTGTGATCATGATATATTTTAGTAGATTAAAGAAAACAGATACTAGTAATGAGTTGGAAGGCTATTATAAATTGAGAAGTAATGGTGATTCAGAATTGGATTTATTCTTCAATCATTTAATATTTATTGTGTGCCCACAATGTTCCAGGTACGGTTCTCAGTAAAGGAATGATGAATAAGAAAGACATGGTCTCTATAGAGTGTTTATATTCTTGGTGGCAGGGAGGAGATTAGGGAGAAGAAGACAAACACATAAAAAAGAAATGTGATAATTTCATAGTGTATGAAGTACTTATATAGGGATACATGGGGTTATATGATAGAGAATATGAGGAAAGGGAATTTAAAAAAATTTTTTTTTTTTGAGACAGGGTCTCATTTTGTCACCTGGGCTAGAGTGCAGTGATGTCATCACTATAACCTCCAACTCTTGGGCTCAAGCAATACTCCTGCCTCTGCCTTTTGAGTAGCTGGAACTACAGGCACAGATCACCATGCCTGGCTAATTTTTCTATTTTTAGTAGAGACAGGTCTTGCTCTAGCTCAGGCTAGTCTTGAACTCCTGGCCTCAAGCAGTCCTCCTGCCTCATCCTCCCAGAGTGCTAGGATTATAGGCGTGAGCCACTGCTCCTAGCAAGGAAAGGGAATTTAAGGTAGTTTTTAGAAGGAAGGCCTCTCTGAAGAGTTGACCTGAGAACTGAAGAGTTAGAAAGAGCCAGCCAAAAAAGTGTTTCAGGGAGAGAGAACAGAAAATGAACAGACATCAATTTGGGAAAGATTTGGTGGATCTAATAAATACAGAGACCTTTGTGGCTGGCTTACATTGTGAACCAGAGAGTCACAGGAGATGAAGTTAAAATTAGGAAGGACCAAGATTGTAGTGAGCTTAATAAGCCATGGTAAGGAATTTGAATTTTATTTCTAAGTGCCAAAAAATTAGCCAGGTATGGTGGCACATGTCTGTAGTCCCAGCTACTTGGGAGGCTGAAGTCGGAGGATTGCTTGAACCTAGGAGTTCAAGTCCAACATAGTGAGACCCTGTCTCAAAAAAAAAAAAAATTGATAAAGGGTTTCAAACAGGGGAATGACATAATCAAATAATTGAATACATAATTACCTAGCATAGTGGCTCTAGGAAAGGAGTTAAGGAGCCAGAAGGCAGTGTGGAATTGAGACCAAAAGGAATTTGGCAGTAGAAGAGGTATGAGGATGAGGGGGAGTTGAAGGTGACTGTGGTTTGAGCCTGCTAGGCCTAGAATTAATGTGTCATTTGTAAAAATAGGAAAGTGAGGAGTAGTTGTTTTATTGGTGAAGAAGGGATAGATACTGATTTTTTTTGTTAGCATATGTCTTTTGTTAACTCATACACAATTGCTTATCTTCTGGTTTGTTGAAGCAGTAAGTTAGACAACATTTGCCACCATGATGTCTATCAAAGTGGCTGGCCATAAAAACTGCAGCACCACATTCATCTGAAGGACACTCCCGACAAAGGCGACTAGTTTTGCCATTCTCACCCACCTTATAGTGTTTCAGGACAGCCAACTTAACCTTTCTCTTATGTTTATTATTCTTGGGAATTATATAAGACTTCCTTTTCTTAGCACCATCACAAACGACATTTCAACACAAGATGAAAAGCGGACTCGTTTTGAATGTTGTCGTCAAAGTACATCCCTCTTCCAGTTGCTTGCCAGCAAAAATCAGTCTGTGCTGATAAAGAGGAATTCCTTCCTTATGCAGGATCTTGGCTTTTACATTTTGTATTGTGTCTGAGGGTTCAACCTCAAGAATGATGATCCTCCCCATAAGGGTTTTTATGAAAATCTCCATTTTGATGGCAGTTCCACAGCAGATGGCAGATTGGAAAGGAAGAGTGCTGCTCTGGCCCACAGCAGTTTCCCTAGCACCACTGCCACTGAAAGTCCTACTCCCTTAGGTGTCAACACAAATGCTTGGCTGATGTCCAGATACTGATTTTTAGTTACTCCGGAGCTGCAAGGTAAAAATGTATCTAGGATATAGCTAGAGATTTAGGTTTAATGCTTAGGAGAGAGTAGAGGGCCAGAAAGTATCAAGTCACTTTTATGGATAGAGTAAATGGGATTTTAAGGAAAGAGTATATAGAAGGAAAAGAAGTAGAGGCCGGAGATATAAATTTTTAAGGGAATAATGGTGTTTAGAGTCAGGAAGGAAACAAGGTTGAAAGAAGAGTAGTGTCGTAGTGTCATCAAAGTCATGGGAAGGTAAAATATTAAAAAGGAAAGTGGCAGAGGAGAGGGAAGGCCTGGGATGTAGAGCAAGGGGGCAGAGTCTGAATTTGGTCAGAGTCATTGGTGATTCTCAAATGAGAGGGTTGAGAGTAAAACCAGACTATAGAGAGTAAGTGGTGAGGAAGTAGAGGTTTTTCAGTTCAGTAACCATTATTTATTAATATTAAATTGGTAAATAGTATTCATTGTAGGAGATCTGGATACTTAACAAATTTTTTTTTTTTCTTTTCTTTTTTTGAGACAGTGTCTCGCTTTGTTGCCCAGGCTACAGTGAGTGCCGTGGCGTCAGCCTAGCTCACAACAACCTCAAATTCCTGGGCTCAAGCAATCCTCCTGCCTCAGCCTCCCGAGTAGCTAGGACTACAGGCACGCGCCACCATGCCCGGCTAATTTATATATATATATATATATATTAGTTGGCCAATTAATATCTTTCTATTTTTATAGTAGAGACAGAGTCTCGCTCAGGCTGGTTTTGAACTCCTGACCTTGAGCAATCTGCCCGCCTCGGCCTCCCAGAGTGCTAGGATTACAAGTGTGAGCCACCACGCCCGGCCTAAATTTTTAAGAATCTGCTATCTGTCAGGCATTGGGCTAGGTTCTGGGATATAAAGAGGAAGGAACATCATGATTCTTCTGTTCAAGATTACAGTGAGGGGCCAGGCGTGGTGGCTCACACCTGTACTCCTAGCAGTCTGGGAGGCCGAGGTGGGCAGATCATTTGAGCTCAGGAGTTTGAGACCAGCCTGAGCAAGAGTGAGACGCTGTCTCTACCAAAAATAGAAAAAATTAGCCGGGCATGTTGGCGCATGCCTGTAGTCCCAGCTACTCAGGAGGCTGAGGCAGAAGGATTGCTTGAGCCCAGGGGTTTGAGGTTGCTGTGAGCTAATCTGACACCATGCCACTCTAGCGGGGGCAACAGAGTGAGACCCTGTCTCAAAGAAAAAAAAATGATTACAGTGAAGGAGAAAGATATACAATTAAAAATTCAGGGGTAGTGTGGGGAAGGGGCTGTCCACTGACCTGTGCATGATGGAGTGATGAGCTGAGAGGGAAGGGGCTCTGGAAGGAATTTAAAAAAATTCACTATTCTTCAATTTCTTCATTCTTTCTCTCCTCTCTACTTAGAGTCTGTGGTCCATTATTAAAATTACCTGTGTGTGGCCAGGTGCAGTGGCTCATGCCTCTAATCCTAGCACTCTGGGAGGCCGAGGCGGGCAGATTGCTTGAGGTCAGAAGTTCAAAACCAGCCTGAGCAAGAGCAAGACCCTGTCTCTACTATAAATAGAAAGAAACTAATTTATCTACTATAAATAGAAAGAAACTAATATATATAGAAAAAATTAGCCGGGCATGGTGGTGCATGCCTGTAGTCCCAGCTACTCGGGAGGCTGAGGCAGCAGGATTGCTTGAGCCCAGGAGTTTGAAGTTGCTGTGAGCGAGGCTGATGCCACAGCACTCATTCTAGCCTGGGCAACAAAGCAAGACTCTGTCTCAAAAAAAAGAAAAAAAAAATTACCTGTGTGAATATGTCCTCAACAAACTTGCTCCTCTCAAGATCCCTCCATTATAGTCACTTAACTAAATGCCAACACTTGTTAAATTCACTTCTCCACCTAGTCCTTGCCTATATCTGGGCTGCTGAATGTGGAGAAAAAAACACTACCACACTGACTGGTGTCACATTAAATTCATGACTGCTAACCTTAAGTGGGCCTTTAAAACTGCCCAACTCAACTTCTCCATTTCTACAATCCATTTGCCCTCCCACTTTCCTTTATGACAATTTCATATGTTTTTTTTTTCTCTTCAAATCGACCACTTTCCCCCTTTTAACTATAGAACTTGCTTTATATTTCACTGATAACATGGACACAGTCAGAAAAGAATTCTGCTTCTGTTGCCACAACTATCAATATATTTACACATTAGTGTGAATATTCTGCATGTTCCAGTGGATGGAACATGTCCATGTCCAGGGTCTATATATCTGTTTGTGAACAGGATCCCATCCCATCCCATCCCTCTAATCCACTCTAGGACATCACTCTAGTAATCATCTTGTCCTCTTTTTTTTTTTTTCCTTTTTTTTTCTTTTCTTTTTTCTATTGTAGGAGTAGAGTCTTCAGAACAAATGTCCTCTTTTTTTGATCAACAATTTTTGTCTCACTAATGACCAATTTCTGTCAGCATATAAATGTGCTATATTATCTCCCATTTAAGAATAATAAATGGCTGGGCTCACACCTGTAATCCTAGGTGTGGCTTGCACCTGTAATCCTAGCACTTTGGGAGGCCGAGGTGGGCAGATCGCTCAAGGTCTGGAGTTTGAAACCAGCCTGAGCAAGAGCAAGACCCCATCTCTACTAAAAATAGAAAGAAATTAATTGGCCAACTATATATAGAAAAAATTAGCTGGGCATGGTGCTGCATGCCTGTAGTTCCAGTAACTCGGGAGGCTGAGGCAGAAGGATCACTTGAGCCCAGGAGTTTGAGGTTGCTGTGAGCCAGGCTGATGCCACGGCACTCTAGCCCAGGCAACAAAGTGAGACTCCCCCCCCAAAAAAGAATAATAATTAAAGAAAATTCCTTTGACCCTCTATTCCTTTCTAGCTGTTTCCCTATTTCTCTTCTCTCATTTATAGCAGTATTCCTTGAGATACGTTGTCTGTGGCATTCTAACGCTTATTCCATTTTCTTTTTTTAATCTTCATTTTCATTTATTTTTCTTTTTCTCAAACAGATACTTTAGATTGCCTAAGGCTGGCCCTTCCACTAGGGGTTATACCTCTTTACTTTAGTATGATGGACCCAAGGTTTCACTTCTCACAACTTCAGCAAGGTGTGAGTTGTTTTTTTTTTTTTTGAGACAGAGTATTGCTTTGTTGCCCAGGCTAGAGTGAGTGCGGGGCTGTCAGCCTAGCTCACAGCAACCTCAAACTCCTGGGCTCAAGCAATCCTGCTGCCTCAGCCTCCCGAGTAGCTGGGACTACAGGCATGCGCCATCATGCCCAGCTAATTTTTTCTATATATATTAATTGGCCAATTAATTTCTTTCTATTTATAGTAGAGACGGGGTCTCGCTCTTGCTCAGGCTGGTTTCGAACTCCTGACCTTGAGCAATCCGCCTGCCTCGGCCTCCCAGAGTGCTAGGATTACAGGCAAGGTGTGAGTTGTTAGAGGCACTTCATAGGGTCCCTTCCATCTTCTCTGCTTCCATCTGGGGCCTGGACCCAACAAATGGCCTGGTGTCCAAACACTTCCCAAATCCATTTATTTCTTCTCAACTCAGTTCAGGTTGTGGGGAGGTGCGTCTACTTTGGGGAAACAGAGATGGGAGTTCCCTGGAACTAAAACAGGCTACTGCAGCTGCTAGGGCCATTCCTTGCTCTCTTACTTTGAAAAGAAGTTGTTCCTACCTGTGAAAACCCATGGCTTTGACCCGAGGCTGCTCCCTGCCATTCCACCAGGGCACTAATGGGCCCACCCAGGGACACCAAACTCTGTTACCGAAAGTTTGGCACTTGCCCCTGAGGCCACATCAGAAGAACAAGGACAAGTGGTTTGAGGAGAAGGAAAGAGGAGTTGATTAATTTGCCAGCAAATGAGGAGGTTGGCAGACTCCTGTCTCAAAGTACTAACAATCTCTTCTAGTTTCTTGAATGTATGCCAGTCAGGCTTCTATCCTTACCATTCCACTGAAACCATTTCATCAGGGTCACTTAGTGATTTCTACTTTGCCAAACCCAATTATTACTAGACTCAGTTGATAATTTCCTCTTTGCTGAAATGCTTTTTTTAAAAATTGGTTTTTATGGCCAGTTGCAGTGGCTCACACCTGTAATTACAGCACTTTAGGAGGCTAAGGTAGAAGTATTACTTGAGGTTAGGGGTTCAAGACCAGCATAGTGAGACCTCATCACTACAAAACATAAAAAAAATTAGCTGAGCATTGTGGCACGTGTCTGTGGTTCCAGCTACTTGAAAGGCTAAGGCAGGAGGATTCCTTGAGTCCAGGAGGATCCCTTGTCCCAAGCTATGATTGGGCCATTGCACTCTAGCCTGGGCACCCCCCCCCAAAAAAAAAAAAGAAAGAAAATTTATATCTCTAGCCTAGACTTTTCTCCTGAACTTCAGACTCTTTAAGTAGGCTGCTATGCTGGGTCATCTGCTTTTGAATGTTCAGTCAGTATCTCAAACTTAACATGTCTAAAAACCAAACTTTTTTCCCTTTTGAACATGTTCTTTTTATATAGCCTTTTTCATGTCAATAAATGATTCCATTCTTCTAATTGCTTAAGATAAAAACCTTGGAGTCGTCTTTATCTTGTCTCTTTTTCTCATAACCAAGCCATCAGCAAATCCTGTCATCCCTCTCCCCAAAATGAGGGCCGGGCACGGTAGGTCACACCTGTAAATCCTAGTACTCCAGGAGGCTGAGTTGGGAGGATCTTTTGAGCTCAGGAGTTTGAGACCAGCCTGAGCAACAGTGAGACCCCATCTCTACTAAAAATAGAAAACTTAGCCAGGTGTGGTGCTGTGCCTGTAGTCCCAGCTACTTGGAAGGCTGAGGCAGGAGGATTGTTTGAGCCTGGGAGTTTGAGGCTGCAGTGAGCTATGATGTTGCCACTGCACTCTAGCTGGGGCAACAGAGTGACTCTGTCTCAAAAAAAAAAGTATTAAGAATCTCACCATTTCTTGTTATCTCCACTGCTACTAACTACCCTTGTCCAACACACCATCATCTCTTGCCTAGATTTTTTTGGGGGAGGGGGGACAAAGTCTGACTCCATTGCCCTGAGTAGAGTATCGTGGCATCAGCCTAGCTCACAGCAACCTCAAACTCCTGGGCTCAAGCAATGCTCATGCCTCAGCCTCCCAAGTAGCTGAGACTACAGGTGCATCCCATGATGCCCGGCTAATTTTTAAAATATTTTTAGTAGAGACAGGGTCTCACTCTTGCTTAGGATGATCTCGAACTCCTAAGTTCAAGCAGTCTTCCCCCTTCAGCCTCCCAAAGTGCTAGGTTTACCGGTGTGAGGCATGCCTAGCCATCTTGCCTAGATTTTTATAGCATTTTCTCAACTGGTCTTTCCACTTCTACCCCTGCCCACTTTGAATAGTCTTCTGTTATTTTTGAGACAGAGTCTCACTCTCGCCCTGGGTAGAGTGCGGTGGCGTCATTATAGCTTACTGTAACCTCAAACTCTTGGGCTCAATGATCCTTCTGTCTCAGACTCCAAGTAGCTGGACTATAGGTGCATGCTACCATAGTCAGCTAATTTTTAAAAATTTTTTGTAGAGACAGCGTCTTGCTATTGCCCAGGTTGGTCTCAAACTCCTGGGCTCAAGCAGTCCTCCTGCCTCGGCCTACCAAAGTGCTGGGATTACAGGCATGAACCACCACGCTGGCCTGAAGAGTCTTTTCTCAATTTAGCAGCTAGAGTGAGCCTTTTAATACATTGACTGCCACCAAAAAAAACAAGAAAACAGAAACTTTCCCTTGGGCCCACAATGTTTTATTATGAAAATAGAATAAAAACTTTGAATATAATTTAAAGGTAAACATACATAGAATGATTTTAATCAATCAAATGAAATTGATTGGCTTTTATTCATTTAATCCACATTTTTATTTTTATTTTTTTTTTTCTTTTTTTTTATTTTCTTTGTTTCATGAGAATTTTGCATTTCCATAATCCACATTTTTAAAATTAAGTTGTCAATATTAATTTTAACAATAAGAATATCAACAAGATTCTATGTAGGCTTCATGCAGTCCCAGGGTCAAAACTGGAGTGAGTTAAATACAACTCTCAAGGCAGTTAATGTGTTAAACCACAAAATAGTCATATCATTTTGTTCAAAACCTCTTGTGTTCCCCCATCTCACTTAGTAAAAGCCAAAGCCCTTACAGTAGCCTACAAGTTGTTATGATATGAGCTAAGGTCCTTTTACTTCTCTTACTTTGTCTCTTACTACTCTCCCTTTTGCTCATTCAGCCTTAGCATCACTAGCTTCTGTGCTGTTCCTTGAACATGCCAAGCATACTCCTACCTCAGAGGCTTTGCACTTACTGTTCCCTCTGCCTGGAAAACCTTTCCCTCAGATATCTGCTCTGCTAATACCCTCACTTCATTTAGGACTCTGCTCAAATGTCCCTTGAACAGAGAAGTTTTCCTTGAGCAACATATGTAAAATAGCAATCTTTCTACCACCAGAGCTATCTCTTCCCTTTACTCTGCTTTTTTTTTTCTTTTTTTGAGACACAGTCTCACTCTGATGCCTGGGCTAGAGTGCCGTGGCATCAGCCTAGCTCACAGCAACCTCAAACTCCTGGGCTCAAACGATCCTTCTGCCTCAGCCTCCTGAGTAGCTGGGACTACAGGCATGTACCACTACTGGCTTATTTTTTCTATATATTTTTAGTTGGCCAATTAATTTCTTTCTATTTTTAGTAGAGACAGGGTCTCACTCTTGCTCAGGCTGGTCTTGAATTCCTGACCTTGAGCAATCCGCCTGCCTTGGCCTCCCAGAGTGCTAGGATTACAGGCGTGAGCCACCGCGCCCGGCTGTGGCTAATTTTATATATATATATATATATATATATATATATATTTTTATTTGTCCATCTAATTTCTTTCTATTATTTTAGTAGAGACAGGATCTTGCTCTTGCTCAGGATGGTCTTGAACTGCTGAGCTCAAACAATCCACCCACCTCGGCCTCCCAGAATGCTAGGATTATAGGTGTGAGCCACCGTGCCTGGCCTTTTACTCTGCTTTATTTTTTTCTAATAGAGTTATCTCCATTTGATATATCTAGTTTATTTTTATGTTATAGCTTGAGGTATTTTTTATCCTCTTTAATAAACTGAAAGATGGCGATATATTCCTCAGGCTCTTAAAACTGGAAGCTCCATGAGAACATGGAATATACTTAACTTGTGTATCATAGTATCTGCAGTGTGTCATATAATTCCTGATACACAGTAGATGTTCAATACATTTTGTGTATGAATGAATGCCTTTTAACTTTAACAAAGAGACTAGCTTGCATTTATTGTGAGTATATGTGTGGGTGTACATAATGTATAGTAACTATACATGATTAGATGGTCCTTCTAATGTACATTTTATAGAAATAGTTCATTAGCCATCTAAATACTGACCTTGTAAGCATTGTTTAATTAATTTATTTTTAAAAATATTTTTCCTTTTTAATTATTATGAGTACATACTAGTTGTATATCTTTATAGGGTACATGTGATATTTTGATGCAGGCATACAATGAATTTAATCAAATCAGGGTAATTGATCAGGCATACAATGAATTTAATCAAATCAGGGTAAAAAAATCTATGACCTCAGGCATTTATCATTTCTTTGTGTTAGGAACATTCCAATTCCACTTTTAGTTATTTTAAAGTATATTATAACTTACTGTTGATCATAGTCACTTTATTGTGTTATCTATATATATATATATATATATATTTTAGACTAGTCAAGTGTAGTAGTGAGAAGGGAGAAAGTAAATCTAACTATATTTTTGAACCCATTAGCATTGTTTAATTGAAATCAATCCATAGGTTAAAACCTATATGTTTGACCTTTCACAAATCCCAATGCCTCATTTATCATATATAATAGCATGAGATAGATATGGAGGCATATTTTTTCTACTAAGTCTGCATACTGCTATAAGAAGAGTTCAATGAAAATAGTATGGCATTTTGCTGTGATATAATTACTCAACCTGTTATGGTTTTAGATTATGCCTTATGGAACTTACAAAGTATTGCTATTTTAAACTTTGATTATAAATTACCTTTTTTTTTTTTTTTTTTTGAGACAGAGTCTCACTCTGTTGTCTGGGCTAGAGTGCCGTGGCATCAGCCTAGCTCACAGCAACCTCAAACTCCTGGGCTCAAGCAATCCTCCTGCTTCAGCCTCCCGAGTAGCTGGGACTACAGGCATGTGCCGCCATGCCCGACTAATTTTTTCTATATATTTTTAGTTGGCCAATTAATTTCTGTCTATTTTTAGTAGAGATGGGGTCTCGCTCTTGCTCAGGCTGGTCTCGAACTCCTGAACTCAAACGATCCACCTGCCTCAGCCTCCCAGAGTGCTAGGATTACAGGCGTGAGCCACCGCGTCCTGCCTGTAAATTACCTTTTAAGGGGCCATTTGGATGTGTATGACTCTGTAAACAAAGGTGGTCTGAACTATCAAGCATCAAATTACATTCATCTAATATACATATAGCTCTTCAAAAGCTATACTTTATAAAATAGTTGAATGACTTGAACCATTTATATGTTGTGATGGCCTAAATAGTCATTTCTGAGACTTATAAGCAAGTATAAAAGACAAAATAATGTAAGATGCTTGATTAATTACCCAGCTGTAAATCATTCAAGGAGCTTATGTTTGTGCATTAACAATAAAACCTTGAGTGTGTTGGTGACTATGTGACAAATGTTTATCATCCCCTTCATATAGAGATGGCATCTACTTCTTCTGCAAAGACATAATAACCACCTAGCTTTAGATCCTAAAGAGATTATCTGTTCTCCCTGAGAAAATATTGTAGAATTTAAATTAGAAAATTCATTCAGAAAGTAAACAAAGTATACAATTTGCTTCTGTTAAGTTATTTTTGGGGCTAAATTTATGGATATTAAATGCTATGTAGATATGTTGACATTCAATAACCTAGGTATTATATGGACAAAACAGTAGGTGTGAAAATAATATGATATTATATATACTTCTATACACATAATTATATATGCCTTTTTACCCCTTCCAGCCTCATTAGCAGAGTAAAACTTCTTTATTTTGTGACACTAAGCTTTCATATCTCCATATGAAAGTAGTACTTCATACTTCAATAGAATTTGGGGAAAAGTCTACAGTTATTGTCTTGTTTCTCACAGGAAGGGAGGCAATAATAAGTTGATAAAGATCTATCATCGGGATGGTAAATATGGCTTTTCTGATCCTCTGACATTTAATTCTGTGGTGGAGCTCATTAACCACTATCATCATGAGTCTCTTGCTCAGTACAATCCCAAACTTGATGTGAAGCTGACGTACCCAGTGTCCAGGTACCAACAGGTATGATTATAGTTGTCCTTGATAGCTATTGAGCAAGTCATTATTTAATAGCATTACTTGATTCTATTTACTAGGCTTATCAGTTTTTAAAAAAGAAATCTAGTGATTTTAAATTTCCTAGTTAAGATTTTAGATATTTTTGGAGCTTATTTTATGATGACCCTTCTGTAATACTTGTTACATGTACTTATTAACTTTATATAAAATCTTTCTGTTTATGCTTCATTTCTTAATTTTTAAAGTATTAATTATTTTGATGTGATTTAAAGGCTGATCTTTTTTTTTTTTTTACTCCCCTCCTCCCTAAAGGCTGATCTTAATGTTAACAAAAGATTTAGTGTCTTTGCATGCTTGATGTTAATATGGTGACTTAAACTTCTGTAGCATAAATATAATTTAAAAATACATAGATGGGTAAGGTGATATTTTCCCAAAAAAATAGATATGGAAAAATTCATGTATCAGAATTGTTAACATTCTTTATTCCTTTTGTTTACCTCTATAGGATCAGTTGGTAAAAGAAGATAACATTGATGCAGTAGGTAAAAAACTGCAAGAGTACCACTCTCAGTATCAGGAAAAGAGTAAAGAGTATGATAGGCTATATGAAGAATATACTAGAACATCCCAGGTTAGTATATTTTTGTTGTTTGGGTTAGTAAGTATGCAATGTTACAGTTACATCATATTTTTGATAATTCATTTGATAATTTTTAGCTGTCTTAATATCTTAAACAGCCTTTTTGAGACTTTGATGATATAAATTCCCCTCTCATTTATAAAACTTCTTTTATTTTGATGATTTTCTATCTGTGGAAATTGGCCTACTCTAAAATCAGCCATCACATCATATTCTAGAAAACAGGAAGAAAGAAAAGGAAGGAGAAAGGAAGGCTCTCTATTTTTAAGGTGATTCCCTTGAAAAAGCACACATTGCTTTCACTTTTATCTGCTGTCTAGAACTTAGTACCATGGTCACATCTAGGTGTGGATCACAACTAGCTGCAGAGGAAGCTTTGAAATCTAGTCTTTATTTGGTCAGGTGTGCCCAACTAACTTTTGGGGATTTACTGAGGAAGAAGGAGTGGATGAATGGAATTACGGGGCCACTAATAGATTTAGCCATGCTATTTTTAGATCATTAACGTTAGTAATTAGTAATCATTATTTTATCATATTTATGATATAGAGCAAAATTCTATAGAATAATCTGGTTCTTTTCCTAGAACTCCTTATTTCTGTTACTACTTTTCATTCTTTTTTAGGTAGACTTGGATTGGTTTAATTTGCCCTAACTTTTTGCTTAGTACATAAAAGGTGTTGGAAATTTTGATAAAGGTGAACATCTTCAAGGAAGTTTACCCTTTGTACTATTTGGGTCAGAAGTAGCCTAGGAAAATATAATATTCAGCCACATTTCTCATGTCCCATTCTCTTGAAACACAGGTTTTTACTTTGAACATCAAATGATTTATAGAACCATTAGTCCATGTTGATTCTACTAAATTCCTAGTGAATTCTTGGGGCAACAATAACTTGTCAGGGTCCTTTCTAAGAAATAGATAATAATAATGGATTTTTTAGTGTATACTTTTTTTTGTTTTTGAGACAGAGTCACACTCTTTTGCCCAGGGTAGAGTGCCCTGTCGTCAGCCTAGCTCACAGCAACCTCAAACTCCTGGGCTCAAGCGATCCTCCTGCCTCAGCCTCCCGAGTAGCTGGGACTACAGGCATGGGCCACCATGCCTAGATAATTTTTTCTATATATTTTTAGTTGGCCAATTAATTTCTTTCTATTTTTAGTAGAGACGAGGTCTCGCTCTTGCTCAGGCTGGTTTCGAACTCCTGACCTTGAGCGATCCTTCTGCCTCAGCCTCCCAGAGTGCTAGGATTACAGATGTGAGCCACCATGCCTGGCCAGTGTATACTTTCTATTTCATGAATTTCTGCTTTTATCTTTATTATTTCCTTTCTGCTTTTTTTTTTTTTTTTGAGACAGAGTCTTGCTCTGTTACCTGGCTAGAGTGCTGTGGCGTCATCGTAGCTCACTGCAATGTCAGACTCCTGGGATCAAGTGATCCTCCTGCCTCAAACACCCCAGTAGCTGGGACTACAGGCGAGTGCCATCACGCCTGCCTCTTTTATTTTTAGTAGAAATGGGGTCTCACTCTTGCTCAGGCTGGTCTCAAACTTCTGGGCTCGTGGGATCCTCCCGCCTCGGCCTCCTAGAGTGCTAGGATTACAGCTGTGAGCCACCGTGCCTGGCCATGTTTTCTTAATATTGTCTCGTTTCCCTTGTAATTTCTTCTTAGAGTCATGTGTTATTTAATTTCTAAATATTTGGGACTTTTTAAGATGTTATTTTTACTGGCTTCATTTTGTTACTAGTGAACATATTCATTGAGAGTATAGTCTTTTGAAATTTTTGACTTATTTTATGACCTAGCATATGGCTCTTAGTAAACTTTTCCATGTGCACTGACAAAGACTGTGTTCTGAAGTTGTTGGTATAATGTGCTATAAATATCAATTAGGTTAAGGTGGTTGATAGTTTTATTCAGATCTTTTATAGCTTTATTGATTTTTTTTTGCTAATTGTTCTGTGAAGGAGTCTTAAAATCTCCAATTACGGCCGGGCGCGGTGGCTCACGCCTGTAATTCTAGCTCTTGGGAGGCCGAGGCGGGCGGATTGCTCAAGGTCAGGAGTTCAAAACCAGCCTGAGCAAGAGCGAGACCCCGTCTCTACTATAAATAGAAAGAAATTAATTGGCCAACTGATATATATATAAAAAATTAGCCGGGCATGGTGGCGCATGCCTGTAGTCCCAGCTACTCGGGAGGCTGAGGCAGAAGGATCGCTTGAGCCCAGGAGTTTGAGGTTGCTGTGAGCTAGGCTGATGCCACGGCACTCACTCTAGCCTGGACAACAAAGCGAGACTCTGTCTCAAAAAAAAAAAAAATCTCCAATTACGATTATAGATTTGTCTATTTCTCTCTTTAGTTATGTCAACTTTTGCTTTATGTATATTGAAATTCTGTTATTATTAGATTCCAAGACATTCATGGTAAATTTACCCCTTTATCAGTATGAAATATTTTTCTTTATATCTGGTAATCCTCCTGAATGAAGTCTGCTTTGTCTGATATATCCCTACCAGCTTTTATATGCTTATTATTTGCATGATACATCTTTTTCTGTTCTTTTAGTTTCAATCTGTTGTGTCTTTGTATTTAAGGTACATCTCTGATAGACAGTTTATAGTTGGGTCTGGCTTTATTTTTATTTTTATTTTTTTATTTTTTTTTTTTGTTTTTTTTTTTTTTTGAGACAGAGTCTCACTTTGTTGCCCAGGCTAGAGTGAGTGCCGTGGCGTCAGCCTGGCTCACAGCAACCTCAATCTCCGGGGCTCAGCGATCCTCCTGCCTCAGCCTCCCGAGTAGCTGGGACTACAGGCATGCGCCACCATGCCCGGCTAATTTTTTGTATATATATTTTTAGTTGGTCAATTAATTTATTTCTATTTTTGGTAGAGACGGGGTCTCGCTCAGGCTGGTTTCGAACTCCTGACCTTGAGCAATCCGCCCGCCTCGGCCTCCCAAAGTGCTAGGATTACAGGCGTGAGCCACCACGCCCGGCCTTGGGTCTGGCTTTAAAAAAAAAATAACAGCCTACCAATCTCTCCCTTTTAATTGAGATGTGTAATCTGTTTGTATTTCTTGTAATTATTGATATGACTAGGTTATGTTTACTGTTTTGCCATTTGTTTTTTATTTGTTCCATCATTTTTTTTTTTCTGCAGCTCTTTCATTGTTTTCTTTTGGGACAAACTTTGTTAGTATTCCATTTTAATTCCTCATCTAGCTTTTTAGCTATATCCCTTTTTTTATTTAAAGGTAGTTACTCTCAGGATTATATTAATAATATGCACTCTTAATTTATCACAGTCTATTCAGAGTTCATATTGTACACTCCATCATGTAAATTTAAGAACCTTGCAACCATGCCATTCTACTTCCACCTTCTGTTGTTGCCGTATGTTTCACATCTGTGTATGTTATTTGCATTAAGCATTCTATTGTCTTTTAAAGAAATTTAGAAAAGAAAAAAAAGAGTCTTTTCCATTTATACATGTTTACCAATTCTAGAATTCTTCTTTCCTTCCTCTAAATATGGCCTTTCCTCTGGTGTCATATCTCTTCAGCTTGAGGAACACTCTAATAATTCTTTTTTTTTTTTTTTTTTTTTTGAGACAGAGTCTCACTTTGTTGCCCAGGCTAGAGTGAGTGCCGTGGCATCAGCCTAGCTCACAGCAACCTCAAACTCCTGGGCTCAAGCAATCCTTCTGCCTCAGCCTCCCAAGTGGCTGGGACTACAGGCATGCGCCACCATGCCCGGCTAATTTTTTCTATATATATTAGTTGGCCAATTAATTTCTTTCTATTTATAGTAGAGACGGGGTCTCGCTCTTGCTCAGGCTGGTTTCAAACTCCTGACCTCGAGCAATCCGCCCGCCTCGGCCTCCCAGAGAGCTAGGATTACAGGCGTGAGCCACCGCGCCCGGCCTTAATAATTCTTGTAGGGTAGGTCATTGGCAGCAAATTCTTTCAGCTTTCTTTCCTTTTAAAAAAATATGTTTTTAAATTGATGTATAGTAATTTACACTTTTAATGGGGTACAGTATGATATTTTGAAACATATATACAATGTGTAATGATCAAATAAGGGTAATTAGCATATATCTGTCACCTCAAACCATTGTCATTTCTTTGTGTTGGTAATATTGAAAATCCTCTCTTCTAGGTATTCGAAAAAATACAATAAATTGTTTACTGTAGTCACCTTACAGTGCTATAGGATACTAGGATTTACTCCTCCTAGCTGTAATTTTATATCCATTAACCAACCTCTCCCTAACTTCTTTTCCTCCACCTGTTTCTCAGCTTTCATTTGCCTGAGAATGTGATGTGTGTATTTTGCCTTTATTGAAAAAAAGTTTTTATTGTGGTAAAATATACATAATAAAATATCTGTTATTTTAACCATTGACAAGGGTACAATTCAGTGGCACTAAATACAGTCACAATGTATAACCACCACCATTCTCTGTATCCTAAATCATCCCCAATAAAAAGTTTGTACCCATTGAACAACGAATCTCCCCAGCCCCTAGTAACCTCTACTTTCTTTTTTATTTTATATGGTTTTTTTTTTTTTTTAGAGACGAGGTCTCCTTATGTTGCCCAGGCTGAACTTGAATTCCTGGGCTCAGGTAATTCTTCCACTTCAGGCTCCCAAGTAACTGGGACTATAGGCTTACACTACCATGCCCAGTTCTACCTCTATTTTCTAACTCTATAAATTTGCCTATTCTACCTTATGTAAGTGGAATCATACAATATTTGTCCTTCTATATCTAGCTTATTTCTCTGTGTTTTTAAGGTCTGTTAGTATAGTAGCATATATCAAAATTTCATTCTTGTTTTATGGCTGGATAATACTCTGTTATGTCTATATACTACATTTTGTTTATCCATTTATCTGTTCATGGACATTTGGGTTGTTTCTATCTTTTGGCTGTTGTGAATAATGCTGCTATGAACATTGGTATACAAATATTTTTTTCAGAATTCTGATTTTAGTTTTTTTTAATATATAATTAGTAGTGAAATTGCTGAGTCCTGTGGTAACTCTATGTTTAACCTTTTGAGAAACTGCCAGTTTTTCCACAGCTGCTAAACTATTTTACATTTATACCAGCAATCCCATTTCTCCATATCCTCCCTAACACTTGTTATTTTTCATGTTTTTTAAAAATATCTATTCTAGTAGTTGTCACATGGTATTTCATTGTGTTTTTTTTATTGTTGTTGAGTTTTAAAAATATATTCAGGTTATTAATTCCATACCAGATACATGATTTGCAGATATTTTTCCAATGCTGTAGGATGTCTTTTTGCTTTCTTGATAGTGTCCTTTGATTCACGAAAGTACTTGATTTAGATGAAGTCTAATTTGTCTATTTTTTCTTTTGTTGCACATGTTTTTAGTGTAATATCTATGTTGCCAAATCCAATTGTTGATTTTTTCCACATTGTTTTCTTCTAAGAAAATTCTATCTATTTTGAGTTAAGTTTTGCATATAGCGTAAGGTCAGGGTTCACCTCACTCTTTTGCACGTGAATATCCATTTTCCATCACAAATTTTTTTTTTTTTTTTTTTGAGATAGAGTCTAGCTTGTTGCCCAGGCTATAGTGAGTGCCGTGGCGTCAGCCTAGCTCACAGCAACCTCAAACTCCTGGGCTCAAGCAATCCTTCTGCCTCAGCCTTCCGAGTAGCTGGGACTACAGGCATGCGCCACCATGCCCGGCTAATTTTTTATATATATATATATATATATATATATATGTGTATATATATATATATTAGTTGGCCAATTAATTTCTTTCTATTTATAGTAGAGACGGGGTCTCTCTCTTGCTCAGGCTGGTTTTGAACTCCTGACCTCAAGCAATTCGCCCGCCTCAGCCTCCCAGAGTGCTAGGATTACAAGCGTGAGCCACCATGCTCGGCCTCCATCACAAATTTTTGAAGGGAATGTTCTTTCCCAATAAGATAGTCTTTGGGCATTCATAGAAAATCAACTGACCATAAACGTATGGGCTTATTTTTGAGCTTTCTATTCTATTGCAGTGGTCTCCATGTCTGTCCTTATTATAGTACCTTATTGTTTTGTTACTGTAGCTTCATAATGAACTTTGGAATTGGGAAGTGTGAGTCTTCCAACTTTTTTATTCTTTTTCAAGATTGTTTTGGCTATTCTGGGTCCCTTTCAATTCCGTATAAATCTGAGGATCAGTTTTTCCATTTCTGCAAAAACTGCCATTGGGACTTTGATAGGGATTGCATCGAATCTGTATATTGCTTTGAGTAGTATTGTAATTTTAAGTCTTCCAATTCATAAACACAGGATGTCTTTCCATGTGTTCATGTCTTCTTTAAATTCTTTCAGCAGTGTTTTGTAGTTTTCAAGGTGTACAAATCTTTTACCTTATTGGTGAAATTTATTCCTATGAATTTTATTCATTTGGATGCTATTGTAAATGGAATATTTTTAAATTTCCTTTTTGGATTATTCATTGATTATATATAGAATACAACTGATTTTGTGTCCTATACCTTTGCTGAATTTGTTTATTAGCGCTAATAGTTTTTTGTGGATATAAGATCACGTCTTCTGACATGGTTTATGGTTTACTTTTTCCTTTCCAATTTGGGTGTCTTTTATTCCTTTATATTGATTTTTTTTTTTTTTTTAGTCAGGGTCTTGCTCTGTTGCCCAGCTAGAGTGCAGTGTCATTATCAAAGCTCACTTCAGCCTCAAACTCCGGGCTCAATCAGTCCTCCTGTCCCAGCCTTCTGAGTAGCTGGGACTATAGATACACGCCACCATGCCCAGCTAATTTTTCTATTTTTTGTAGACATGAGGTCTCACCCTGTTGCTCAGGCTGGTCTTGAATTCCTGACCTCAGATGATCCTCCTGCTTCTGCCTCCCAAAATGGTAGGATTACAGGAGTGAGCCACTGCGTTCAGCCTTGTTTCTGATCCTAAATGGAAAGCTTTCTGTCTTTCACAATTCTGATGTTAGCCTTGGATTTTTCATATGACTATATTAGTTCCTAGGTCTGCTGTAACTAAGTACCACAAACTGAGTACAACCAAAATTTATCGTCACACTAGTCTGGGGACTAGAAGTCCAAAAATAAAGGTGTTGGTAGAGCCATGCTCCCTCTGAAAGCTCTGGGGGAGCATCCTTCCTTGCTTCTTCCTAGTGTCTAGTGGTTGCTGGCAATCCTTGACATTCCTTGGTTTGTAGATACATCAGTCCAATCTCTGCTCTCATTATCAATGGCATTCTCCCTCTGTATCTCTGTTTTATCTTTTTATAATGACTTCAGTCACTGGATTAGGGTCCATCCTAATCTAGTATGACCTCATCTTAATTTACTAATTATATCTGCAAAGATCTTATTTCCTAATAGGGTTATATTCTGGGGTCCCTGGGATTAGGACTTGAACATACATTTCTGGGGAACACTATTTGATCCTTAACATGGACTTCATCATGTTGAGGAGTATCTTTTTATTCATAATTTATTGAATTTTTTATCATGCAAGAGTGTTGAATTTTGTGAAATGCTTTTTCTGCATTAAAATGATCATGTACTTTGCCCCCTTTCATTCTATTAATGTGGTGTATTACATTGACTGATTTTCATTTGTTGAACTACCTTTGCATTCTTGGGGTAAATTCCATGTGCTCATGGTGTACATGCCTCTTACTATGCTGCAGAATTCAGTTTGCTAGTACTTTGTTGAGGATTTTTGTATCTATATTCATAAAGGATAATGGTCTGTAGTTTTCTTGTTAGTGTCTTGGTCTGAGTTCAATGTTAATGTAATGATGGCCTCATAGAATGAGTTAAGAAGTGTCAACCTCTTCTATTTTTTGGAAGAGTTTGAGGATTGTTATTAATTCTTCCTTAAATGTTTGGTAGATTGACTAGTAAAGCCATGGGCTTTTCTTTGTTGGGAAGTTTTTGATTACTGATTAAATCTCCTTATTTGTTATAAGTCCATTCAGATTTTCTATTTTTTCTTGTGTCAGTAGTTTGCCTGACTCAAGGAATTTTTCCATTTTATCTAGGTTATCCAATTTATTGGTATATGGTTATTTATAGCATTCTTCTATAATCTTTTTTATTTCTGTAAAGTTGGTAGTAATGTTTCCTCTTTTCTTCTTTTTTTTGGAGATAAAGTCTCTTTCTGTTGTCCAGGCTGAAGTGCCATGGTGTCAGCCTATCTCACAGCAACCACAAACTCCTGGGTTCAAGCTATTCTCCTGCCTTAGCCTCCTGAGTACCTGGGACTATAGGAATGCATCACCACACCTGGCTAATTTTTTCTATTTTTAATAGAGATGGGGGGTCTCACTCTTGCTTAGGCTGGTCTCGAACTCCTGACCTCAAGTGATCTTCCTGCTTCAGCTTCCCAGAGTGCTGGGATTATAGGTGTGAGCCACCACGCCCAGCCTCTTTCATTTTTTATATCAGTAATTTGAGTCTTCTCTCTTTTTTTCTTAGTCTAGCTAACGATTTGTTAAATTTTTTTATCTTTTCAAATAACCAGTTTTTGGTTTTGTTAATTTTTCTCTATTTTTAAAAATTCTCTCTTCTCTAATCTTTATTATTTCCTTTCTTCTGCTAGCTTTAGATTTAGTTTGCTACCCCCCCCCCAAGTTCCTTAAAGTATACAATTAGGTTATTTATTTATTTGTTTTTTTGAGACAGAGTCTCACTCTATTGCCTGGGCTAGAGTGCCATGGTGTCAGCCTAACTCACAGCGACCTCAAACTCCTGGGCTCAAGTGATCCTCCTGCCTCAGCCTCCCCAGTAGCTGGGACTACAGGCGTACATCACCACACCGGCTAATTTTTTCTATTTTTTTGAGAGATGGGGTCTTGCTCTTGCTCAGGCTGGCCTCGAACTCCTGAGATCAAACGATCCTCCCTCCTTGGCCTCCCAGAGTGCTAGGATTATAGGAGTGAGCCACTGCACCTGGCCTAGGTTATATTTTTTAACTTTTATTTTATTTTATTTTTTGATATAGGGTCTTGCTCTGTCGCCCAGGCTAGAGTGAGGTAGCATTATTATAGCAACTTCAAACTCCTGGGTTCAAGTGATCCTCCTGCCTCAGCTTCCCAAGTAGCTGGGACTATAGAAACACACCACCACTCCTGGCTAATTTTTCTCTTTTCTGTAGAGATGGAGTCTCATTCTTGCTTAGGCTGGTCTTGAACTCCTGGCCTCTAGCAATCCTCCCAGTTCTGCCTCCTAGTGTGAGCCACTATGCCTGGCCTACAGTTAGGTTATTGATTTGAGAGCTTTTTTTTTTTTTTTTTTTTTTGAGACAAAATCTCACTTTGTTGCTCAGGCTAGAGTGAGTGCTGTGGCATTAGCTTAGCTCACAGCAACCTCAAACTCCTGGGCTCAAGCAATCCTACTGCCTCAGCCTCCTGAGTAGCTGGGACTACAGGCATGTGCCACCCTCCCGAGTAGCTAGGACTACAGGCATGTGCCACCATGCCTGGCTAATTTTTTCTATATATATTAGTTGGCCAATTAATTTCTATTTATAGTAGAGATGGGGTCTTGCTCTTGCTCAGGCTGGTTTTGAACTCCTGACCTTGAGCAATCTGCCCGCCTTGGCATCCCAGAGTGCTAGGATTACAGGCGTGAATCACTGCACCGGGCCCTGTTTTTGTTTTTATTCATCTCAAGATATTTTCCAATTTCTCCTCTCATTTTTTCTTTGACCCATTACTTAAGAGTGTGTTGTTTAATTTCTACATATTTGTAATTTTTCTAGTTTTCCTTCTGTTATTGATTTCTGTTTTCATTCTATTGTGGTTGGAAAAGATACTTTGATCTCAGTCTTTTTAAATTTATTAAGACTTGTTTTGTGGCCTTACATATAATTTATCCTGGAGAATGTTCTAATGTACTTGAGAAGAATATGTACTCTATTGTTGTTGGGTGGTATGTTCTGTTTTTGTCCATTAGGTATAATTAGCTTATAGTGTTGCTTAAGTCCTTTATTTCCTTATTCATCTTCTGTCTGGTACATCTATCCATTATAGAATGTGGGCTATTGAAGTCTCTAACTATTGTAGAATTGTCTGCTTCTCCTTTCAGTTTTGTCAATTTTTGCTTCATATATTTTGAGGCTCTGTTATTAGGCATATATATGTTTATAATTGTTATATATTTTTGATGATTGAAACATTATTAATATATAACACCTCTTTGTCTCTTATAACCTTATAATCTATTTTGTCTGATAATAATGCAGCCATCACAGCCATCTTTAGATTCCTATTTACACAGAACATCCTTTTCTATCCTTTTACTTTAAACTTCTTTGTGTCTTTGCACCCTAAGTGAGTCTCTTGTAGACAGCATATATATGGATCATGTTTTGTTTGAATCTGTCTGCCAGTCTCTGCCTTTTAATTGGAGCATTTAGTCTGTTTATATTGAAAGTAATTACTGATTACTGATAAGGACTTCTGTTTCCTTGTCTTGTATGTTTTTTATTATTCAGTTCTTTCATTATTCCTTTTTTTGGGTGTGTTTTTTTGGGGGATGTTTAATTGATTTTTTTGTACTGTGTCTTTTTGATTCCCTCCTTCTTCTCTTTTCTATATATTTTTTAGTGTTTTTCTTAATGGATACTTTGGAGATTATAATTAAATCTTAATCTCATAACAACCTAGTTTGAATAATACCAATTTATTATTTGATACATTTTCTCTTTCTTTTTCTTTTTTTTGAGACAGTATCTCACTCTGTTGCCTAGGCTTGTCACAACTCCTGGGCTCAAGGGATCCTTCTGTCCTGCCTCAACTTCTTGAGTAGCTGGTATTATAGGCATGAGCCACCATGCCCAGCTTATTCAATACATTTTCAATAGTATATAAACACTCTGCTCCTATACATCTCTGTTCCTCTCCCTTTATATTATTGTTACAGATTAAATTTTTTTACATTTCATGCTTATTAACATTGATGTATAATTATGGTTTTATGTAGTCGCCTTCTAAATCATGTAGAATAAAAAGGGAGTCACAAACCAAAAGTACGATAATACTGGTTTTTATACTTACCTGTGTAACTTTTACCTATGTAGTTACCTTTATCAGTGTTCTTTTTTTCTTTTTAATTATTTATTTATTTTTTAAATTGAATTAAATTTTTTTTTTTTTTAGATACAGTCTCGCTTTGTTGCCCAGGCTAGAGTGAGTGCTATGGTGTCAGCCTAGCTCACAGCAACCTCAAACTCCTGAGCTCAAGCAATCCTGCTGCCTCAGCCTCCCGAGTAGCTGGGACTACAGGCATGTGCCACCATGCCCGGCTAATTCTTTCTATATATATCAGTTGGCCAATTAATTTCTTTCTATTTATAGTAGAGACAGGAGTCTTGCTCTTGCTCAGGCTGGTTTCGAACTCCTGACCTAGAGCAATCCGCCCGCCTCAGCCTCCCAGAGTGCTAGGATTACAGGTGTGAGCCACCGTGCCTGGGCTTATCAGTGTTCTTTATTTCTTCATATGACTTCAAGTTACTGTCTAGTGTCCTATCATTTCAGCCTAAAGAACTCCCTTTAGCATTTCTTGTAGGGTAGTTCTAGTAATAATGAATTCCTTCATATTTTGTTCATCTGGGAATGTCTTTTTTTTAAATTTTTTTAAGAGACAGTGTCTCAATCTGTCACATAAACTGGAGTACAGCGCAGCAAACCTTTGTCTTCTGGCAATTTGAGAATAATTTGAAATACTTGTTTTTTATATCTTTGTCTACAGTTTATAATTGTTATCTGTAGGAGAATTAGCCAGCTATGAGCTATTTTAGTACTACTGTAACTCACGATGCCTTGTTTTGACCCTAATATTTATGTTCTCTACTTTCTCAGACCCAATGTCCTTAATCTTTATTTCCAAGCTAGTGTCTGGTGATTATTGTAAAAGTAGAGACTGTACCAGGAACTTCAGGACTGGTGGGGCTGTTTAGGAGATACTGGCCTGTGTATATCCCCATGGCTGAAATCACATTGTACACACAATCCTACATGCTGTCTCCTTTACCTGAAACTATATCATAAGACTTCTTAGGTCATTAGGAATTCCTAAGATATGCTTAATAACAGCAGTTGCCTTTGGGGAATGGATACTTTTACTTTGTATGATATAATTCATATAGAATTCAGCAGTAATTTATATTGAATTTAATGGGCATATTTATATAACTTTTATACTTTTTAAAGCTCAGAAAAATTCTAAATATAATTTCTGAAAAACAAATTAATATCTGTATAACGTTCTAGTAAATGTATGATCATTGCACCAATCCCTAATGTTAAATACTTAGGCTGATTCAGTCTGAAGAAGCTTAATAATTTTTTTTCCCCATTCTTTTTTTCTTTTTTTTCTAAATAGAGACAGGGTCTCACTCTTGCTCAGGCTGGTCTTGAACTCCTGACCTCAAGCAATCCTCCACCTAGGCCTCCCAGAGTGCCAGGATTACAGGCATGAGACACTTGCACCTGGTTACTTTTTCCCCATTCTATGCCTGAACACTGGCCTGATCATAGATAATTCATCTAGAAAAGCTAAAGTAATAAAGAGAAGCTGAAATTTGCAGTTAAACACACATACACATAGGTATACCACAATGCAAATATTAGCTAGAAAGGGGAAAAAAGGTTATTTAAATAATTCTGAATAACTAATAAAAGAAAACCTGAAAATAAAGTGGAATCAAATATCTCACATAGGAAAATGAACCATTAAAGTATCTCTGGCCATTGTAATCCCACACCTTTTTCAATCAGAACTCTGATATTCCATCCTTAGCCTTCCCCGTATCAGTTGAGAGCAATCACATCCTTCTTGTTGATGCCAGAAGCCTTGGAGTTATATTAAACTCTTGTTTTACACTTTGCATCCAGTTCATCAGGAAATCCTGTTTACCTTATCTTCGGTATATACTCAGAATCCAACCCCTTCTTACCACCTCCACTGCTAATACCTTGGTTCAACCCACTATCATTTCTTGTCTGCATTTACCACAGAGACCTCCTACCTAGTCTTCTTGCTCTTATCCACGCTCCTCTCTCCAATTCAGTTCTTAGCATAGCAGCCAGGGTGACCCTTGTAAAACGCAGGTCAGATCACAGCATTCCATTGTTTAAAACCTTGCTCTGGTTCCACATCTTACACAGAGTAAAAAGCCAGAGTCCTTTCTATAATGCTCAGCATGATCTGTGCCCCTCTTCCTCTCTGACCTCATTTCTAATAATTCTTTCTCGCTAACTGTGCTCTAGCCCTACTAACCTTGCTGTTTCTCGAATGTGTTACATCTGCTTCCCACCTTGGAGTGTTTACACTATTTCTTTCCCTGGAACACTTTTCTCTCAGATAGTCACCCAGCTAACCCTTTCATTCCTTCAAACTTGCTCAGATGTTATTGTCTCAATGAGGGCTATTTGACAACTTTAGTTAAAATTGCAACTCACACTCTGATCTTCCTTTCCCACTCTGCTTTCTTTTTTAATAATAACTCTCGCCTTTTAACAAACTATGTAACTTACTTACCATGTCTATTTCTTATTATCTGTATAACCCCCTAAACTATTATAAGTTCTAGGTGGGCAGAAATCTTTGACTAAGCTTGTTTGCTCTAATATCCCAAATGCTTCAGGTAAATGCCTGGCATAGTTAATGTTCAGTATTCATTGAATTTATGCAAGAGAATGAACCAAAAACACTTCACCCTTTTTAGGGGCCTGTAGTCAAACTCGTATGAACTGAGGTCTAGGGGAAGCCTAACCTTCCAATGAACAGAAGCTAGGAAAAATGGCTACTGTTGCATGTGGCTTTGGTTTATATACAGCTGCATTTCTGCTTTCTTGTCATGGCTGGAGAAAACAGAGAAAGCTCTGTATGTGGCCACATGTTTAGTAATATTGGGGGATTTAGCTGCAGAATAGGAGTTCTGAGCAGCTGATAAAGGACTGGGTGCTGAACTTGGAATCCCTAGTTCTAAAGTTGGATATAGGGGTAGATGGAGGCAATCAAAAAAAGCACTAGGTATGGGCTGGGCACAGTGGCTTACGCTTGTAATCCTTGCTCTCTGGGAGGCCAAGGCAGGAAGATCACTTGAGCTTAGGAGTTTGAGACCAGCCTGTGCAAGAGCAAGACCCTGTCTCTACTAAAAATAGAGAGAAATTAGCTGAACAACTAAAAATACATAGAAAACATTAGCCAGGCATTGTGGTGCATGCCTATAGTCCCAGCTTCTTGTAGGCTGAGGCAGGAGGATTGCTTGAGCCCGGGAGTTTGAGGTTGCTGTGAGCTAGGCTGACGCCACAGCACTATAGCCTGGGCAAGAGGGTGAGACTCGGTCTCAAAAAAAAAAAAAAAAGCAGTAGGTATAAGCTAACAGAGAGCTACATTTCTCTATGAAAATTGGGGGCAGCACTTGAAAAGGGCCTGGGCAGAGAAGAGCCATGGAGGTGTACAGCTTTGGAAGATGAAAGGAAAAGAGAGGAGGGACCCAGTGATTAGTGGCACAGGAAGTGTGCTAGGAAAATAAATATTAAAGAGTTGACATTGAGTAAGTGAATTCTTCTTAGAGAAGGGGAAGAGATTGTGTGCCCTCAGTCAAAGTTGGCACAGGGTGAGAATAGGCTGCGTACGGGGATATTTCACATCTGAATTACATATAATTAGGAAGAAGAGTGATGGTTTGGGATAAGAGAGAGCAGTTTGGCAATGAGGAGATCATGGTGACCTTGAAAAGAGTAGCCTGTGTGGAATGGTAAATGCAAAAGCCAGGATAGAGTGAGTTGGTGTGAATGGAAGATGTGGAAAGAGAGATAGCCCATATAAACAACTCTTTGAAGAAACTTATCTATGATTTGGAGAGAATTTAGGATTAAGAGATTTTTTTTCCCCACAAGTGGTGTTACCAGAATTTGTATGCTGATGAGAAGGAACCATTCGACTGGGAGAGTTAATAATGTAAGAGGGGCTGGCTGATAATATTGGAGTGAAGTATCTGAGAAAGAAAGAGGAGGTGAGACTCAGAGCACACATACATAAAGGGAAGGGAAGGGAGAGAATGGGTGTAGATACAGGTGGGTTCATAGTTTTAGTGGTAGGTGTAGTGGTATTGTTTATGGGGAAACTGCTGATTTGGTACTGATATTAAATACTTCTTTTCCCTTTGTTGTCCTACCTATCAATACACATACCAGTGTTAGTAAAGTCTAAATTCTTGATGTTTTCTTTGAAGATCCAGGGCCAGAACTTTGTAGGTAATTTCTAATCTTGTTTGCAAGGAAGCCAAGATCCTCCACTATAACAGTTATAGCATTTGTAGCAATATATTAATATTTAGATATGGGCATTCCAATATGTTTTCAGAATTATCTGAGATATGTATGATATAGTGGCAACTATGTGGACCATTACAAGATTCTAGCCTCTCTCATCTGCTAATCTTCTTATGTTCCAGCCCTACTAAGCAAATGCTGATCCCTGAACATGCCCTGTTATTTTATGTATATGCCATACCATGCCTTCTTTGTGCAATGCTGCATTTTCTTCCTCTATCCCAATTCTTTAAGACCTGGTTTAAGTAAATGTCACATCCTCTGTGAAGCTTCTGTAAAGCAATAAATAACTTAATAACCTCATTTGGGTGCCTCTACCATGACATGAAACAAAACCTTATTAGAGTTCAGAAATGTCTTCCACCTGTGTATTCTGAGGCCTAGTGGACAGGCTCCATGTTTCACAAATCTCTTTATCACCACATGGTACTTTCTGTAGAGTGGATTCTTAATAATCATTTGTCAAAATTAATAAATGCTGAAACTGGGCATGGTTATATGTGCCTGTAGGGCCAGCTACTCGGAAGGCTGAGGTGGGAGGATCCCTTGAGCCCAGGAGTTTGAGTCCAGCCTGGGCAGCATAGCTACAAAAAAACCCAGCCAACCAACCAAACAAACAAACCAGCCTAATAAATGCTGGATAAGTGAGGAATTCTCCCACAAGCATCAAAACTTTTAGAATTGTAAACATCAGGATAGCAAACTTTCTAAACCTTTATGCATATTTATTGGCTTTCTATAATGCAAATAACAAAATTTAACCCTTTGAAGATTTTAGGGGAATCATGATCCAGATGCTAAAATCTGCTAATGTCCTCAGAGCTCCTTGAAATGTATAGGACTGTTTACTCTGATGCTGAATGGCCTAGCCTACTGGGCCTTTGGAGTAATTGAGTCTGTTTTGTGGAATTTTTAGTTTCTAATCTTATTATTATTCTTCATGGATCTGACTTTAGCAGCTATTCTTTCCCTTTTCATTTTCTACTAATAAGACTAATCTAGTGATGAATCTGTTTGGAAAACTATGTACATAGTTTAGAAATGAGAGTAAGAATAAATAGACTTTATAGGGCTCTCTGAAAATAAGACTTTGTACTTTGGTGCATGGAATCCCCAGCTCCATCCATTCACTCCTTCAGCAGCTTTTGGGGATGAGCACTACAATAATAGGTGCAAAGGCAGAACTTGATCTTCGTCTTCAAGACTTCAAGAGATTAAGCTCTCTCGGCAGCTCAGAGACCTTTCTGTGGTTCTCAGCTATAACAGATAATGGTTCTTTTCACTTATTTCATAGTTTGAATGTTGTATTTTACATAGACATAATAGGGTTGGGGTTGAATAATAGGCCTTGCTTTATCCCTCTTAATTTGGTCTTATATGGGATTATAGCCAGAATTATAAAATTTGTTTTAAGACAAAGGTTAGGAAAAAAATAATAAAGATAATGAAGTTATATCTTTTCTTTTTCTCTCCTGTAGGAAATACAGATGAAGAGGACTGCAATTGAAGCTTTTAATGAAACAATTAAAATATTTGAGGAACAGTGTCATACACAAGAACAACACAGCAAAGAATATATTGAGCGATTTCGCAGAGAAGGGAATGAAAAGGAGATTGAACGGTGAGTCTACTTAATACCTCTACGTACATCAATGAGACACGACTTCTTTTCTTCCCTGATAATTGCCTATTCAACTGCAAACTTATTGAGAGTAGACATGGTAGCTTCTTTTCCCTGATAGCCCTAGTAGTACCCATTAAGGTGCCTGGAGTACATAATTGGAACTCAGTTGAATGTTTTTTGTTTTTTTGAACTGAAAATCAACTTTGGCAGCAGTCTAAGAATAAATTAGAGTGGAACAGTCTGTAGACAGGAAGACCAGGCTGAGTATTGCAGGTGGCTACAATGGTTGTGGTCATCTGGTTAAAAGGACCCAGACCAGAGCAATGGCAGAAAAGAAGGGAGAATTAGGAGAAATGCTGAGGACTTTATGCCTGACCAGATATGGTAGGTGTGGGAGAAGTCAAAGATTATTCGTAGATTTCTAGTGTAAGTGACTGGGAGATGGTATTATTCACCAAAATAGAAATATATGACTTCCTATTTCTTTCTAACGAAGAAATAGGAAAGAACTTATAGTTTGGGTGCAGAGGGAGATAAAGTAGCATGATAAAATTTTAATAGTAATATAAAGCCACATATGATTTGGAGTTAGAATCAATGAGTTTGAAGTTCCTGTGAGAACCTAAATGGAGCTCTCTGGAAGACAGGCAACTGGTTATTTGGATGTGGAACTTGGTAGAGAAAGGATTTGGGAGGCATAAGTATGTAAGTGATGTATATGCTAAGAATGAGATTACACAGAGAGAATGAGCAGTATGAGAAGTATTGGATTTGGCAACTAAAAGGATATTGGAAGCTTTTATCAAAGCAAATTTAATGGAATATTGCAAGACTGAACTTGATAATAAGTGGGTTGAAGAGTGAAAGGGATTCAAAAAGTGGATAATAAATGAAAATGAATAATAAGCAATGGAAAAACAAACTTATTTCTCATTAGCACCACAAATTAGTGTACTTCTGTGTGCATGAGTATAGAGCTAAGTGCTGTGAAGCAGTGTAGCTTCATGGTTAAAACCATGGGCTTGAATTCTGTGTTGGCCATTTATTAGCTGTGTAACCTTGAGTGAGTTACTTAACCTCTCTTAAATCCTTTTCTCTCCAAAAACTGTGGCCAATATCTTGTTGGAATGCTGTGGAAATTAAGTAATATGTATCTTGACACATGGTGGGCTTTCAATAAATGGTGATTATTATTATTACTAATGAAGAAATAGGAAAGAACTTATAGTTTAGCTGCTGAGGGAGGTAAAGTAGCATGATGAAGTTTTAATAGTAAAATAAAGCCACATATTATTGAGTGACAGAGGAGTAATGTGGATAGTTGTTACCTTGACGGTTCAGAGCATAGCAAACTTTTGTGTGTTGGAAAAGATTATAGCCATCATTTACTGAGTGCCTACCAAGACGTGCCAGGCAATGTTCTAGTCCTTTTACATGTATTATCACATTTAATTAACACAGTAACCCAGTGAAGTAGGTACAGTTGTAGATACGCATTTTAAACAGACGAGGAAATGAAGACACATAGGAATTAAATAACTTGCCCACAGCCCCCACATAAGTGACAGAGCAGAGATTCAAACTTAGGTAGACTAACTGCAAAGCCATTGCTCTTAACTGCTATTCTGTGCTACTCTTGAATATCACACATGTAGCTTTACTTGTTCAGTTGTGGCTGTATCCAGGGCTCAAACAAGGTCATTGGGATACTCTCTTTCACATTGTCTTTTGGTTCAGTTTTTCTCTGGGTTTGCTTTATTCTCAGGTAGGTTTCCCCTGTGAGGTGGCACTATGGCTGCTGGGAATCCTAGAATTGCATATTCTTAACTTAGCAACCTCTGTGAAAAGAGGGAATCTCATTTAACAATAGTTGAGCAAAAGTCCCAGAATTGACTCTGATTGGGTCAGTTTGAGTCTAATTCCCATTCCTGAACCAGTCACTGTGGCCTGAGGGTAGAAATGGGATGTGATGGAATACTCTTATTGGCCAGTGTGGACTGAGTGTGTGTTCACCCCTGGATCTGAGATGAGGGTAGAAAACCCTTACTGACAGGGAACATCAGGGCGCTGTTACCAGAAGAATGGGAATGGCTATTGGCCAGGCAAAAACAACAGATGTTTACCACACTTGAGATATTAGGACTATGCTCACACTATAGGATCCTTTTGTGTGGTTGCTATTTTAGCTTTAATATGTCACATATTTTCACAGAATTATGATGAATTATGATAAATTGAAATCCCGTCTGGGTGAGATTCATGATAGCAAAATGCGTCTAGAGCAGGATTTGAAGAAACAAGCTTTGGACAACCGAGAAATAGATAAAAAAATGAATAGCATCAAACCTGACCTGATACAGCTGCGCAAGATCCGAGATCAGCACCTTGTGTAAGTAGTGGGAACTGTATGGGAAGGTAGACACTACCTACCACCAAGTTACTACTGGCACTAGAGACATGAAAGGTAAAAGGAGAAATCTGTAATTGAGAAGAGACCAGTGAGATGGTAAGAACTTAGGAAAGCAGTCCTATTTGTTGTAGGGGGTACCAGAGTTTATCTGAAGTCTATTCATGGGGCAAATCAGAATGTAGGACTCTAATTCATACATATACCTTGGAAATCTCAGAGACTGGCTGTGGCATGAGCAAAGTGATACAGCTTAAAAAGTACAGATTAGCCAGGCGCGGTGGCTCACGCCTGTAATCCTAGCTCTCTGGGAGGCCGAGGCAGGCAGATTGCTCAAGGTCAGGAGTTCGAAACCAGCCTGAGCAAGAGCGAGACCCCGTCTCTACTATAAATAGAAAGAAATTAATTGGCCAACTAATATATATATAAAAAAAAAATTAGCCGGGCATGGTGGCGCATGCCTGTAGTCCCAGCTACTCGAGTGGCTGAGGCAGAAGGATTGCTTGAGCCCAGGAGTTTGAGGTTGCTGTGAGCTAGGCTGACACCATGGCACTCACTCTAGCCTAGGCAACAAAGCGAGACTCTGTCTCAAAAAAAAAAAAAAAAAAAGTACAGATTAATGTTTGCCTAAAACAAAAACTAGAATCTTTGATTACACGGTAGAACTACAGAAATAGAAATTACCCTCAGAGGCACAGGGAAGGACACTAATCATGGGAGCCTGCAAATAGGTATACAGAACAATCTCTTAAATGATTTTTATGTATAAGAAATGAGATTCTATATTTAAACAACAGAAATGTGTCTGTAGCAGGCACTTCAGCTAATTTGACTGAGTAATGAAACCCAACTCTTTTTATTTTATTTTTGAGACAGGGTCTTGCTTTGTTACCCAGGTTAGAGTGCAGTGACATCATCATAGCTTACTGCAACCTCAAAGTCCTGGCTCAGGCGATCTTCCTGCCTCAGCCTCCTGATTTGTTGGGACTACAGGTGCATGCCACCACACCCAGCTAATTTTTTTCTTTTTTGTAGAGATGGGGTCTTGCTATTGCACAGGTGGTCTTGAAATCCTGGCCTTAAAGGATCCTCCTGCCTCAGCCTCCCAAAGTGCTAGTATTTCAGGTGTGAGCCACCCTGCCCAGCTTGAAACCCAACTCTTTAATATTAGGGAAGCCATATGATTTGGCCAAATATAGGCATAATAGGGATATTATCGAAATATAGAGCGAAAGATATATTATCAGAATAAAATGTGCAGATTAGATTTTCAGAAGGACAAATGACTGCTTCAAAAAGGGAGAACCCATGAGAAAGGAAAATACTATATATATTTGGCTTTGTTCTGGTCATGACTAGACTGTTATGAAATATTAATATATTTATGGGTGACTTTCATGCATATAATACCACTCAATTCACACTACTGGCAGGAGAAGACAAAGCAAAGACCTCTAACTCTAGGTTTTACATAGACTTCAGGGTTCTTTGTGTGTGAAAGAGGGAGAGGATACATTATAGGCCCAGAGATTGGAACAGTGGCAGATGAGTTTCAGTAGAGGAAAATTTAGGTGACATATTTTGGGAGTAAATAATTACAGCTATACTATGCTGAATAGTTTTTAACAACACCCCTCTCAAGAGATCATTTCAGTTTGCTTCTGTGGCCAAAAGTAGTCAAGCAAGTGTACACAGCATACAGAAGAGCTTTGTAAACACGGCCAGGAGGTGCCTTATCTAAAAGTAAGGTGTGTCTGCTCTTGGAATGCTCATGTGGTTCTGATCACATCATGAAGCTGAAGAAAAGCTCAAGAAGGCTATAGGAAATATACCATCCCAAGGGGCATGAATAAGTGTGGTGTCTTTGTTCAGGTAGCTAAAACAAAATGTCATAAACTGAGTAGCTTATAAACGAGAAATTTCTCACAGTTCTGAAGCCTAGGAAGTCCAAGATCAAGGCACTGGCAGATTTGGTATCTGGTAGGTGACTGCTTTCTGGTTCTTAGATGGCACCTTCTAGCTGTGTCCTCACATTGTGGAAAGAGTGAGGGGTTTCTTTTAGGCCTCTTTCATAAGGTTGCTATTCCCATTCATGAGGGTTCTGCCTCCATGACCTAAGCACCTCCCAAAGTCCACACTTCCTGATACCATTGCCTTGGGGATTAGGATTTCAACATACGTATTTTGGGAGGATACAGACATTCAGATCATACCATTTGGCAAAACAGACCTTGAAAATTCCTTTAATGGGTTGTGTAAACTAAAGATAAAAGAGAGGCCAGGTGTGGTGGCTCACACCTATAATCCTAGCACTTTGGGAGGCCGAGATGGGAGGATTACCTGAGGTCAGGAGTTTGAGACTAGTCTGAGCAGGAGTGAGATCCCACCTCTATTCAAAACAGAAAAATTAGCTGGGTGTCCTGTTATGTACCCATATTCCCAGCTACTGGGGAGGCTGAGGCAAGAGGATCACTTGAGCCTGGGAGTTTGAGGTTGGCAAGGAGCTGCAAGGATGCCACTGCACTTTACCCCAGTCGACAGAGCAAGACTCACTCTCAAAAAGGAAAAAAAAAAAAAAAAGAAATGAAGCTTTGTCTAAAGGTTTGGAATGTTTTAAGTTAAGATACGGAAATCTGTTAATCAGAGACAAGCCACCAGACATATACCAAGATTCAAGTGATCTGTTAAGTAAATTGATGACCTGTAGGTAAGATTTAAACTTTGTCTTATATAGCCTTAGGCCCATTAATGAGTTACAAAGGATGTCTTCAAGGAAGGGGGACTTGATGAGGCATGTCTGACTTCTTTTCTCATGGCTAGCAACTCAGCTTTAGGGTATTTTTGGGTCCCATTGGGCAAGAGGGGGTCCATTGAATCATTGTGGGGGCTTCAGATTTTATTTTATTTATTTATTTAGTTTTTTGAGACAGTCTCGCTTTGTTGCCCAGGCTAGAGTGAGTGCCGTGGTATTTTATTAATAGTATATACACTCATATTAATTATTCAGCTTGCCACCCTGAATTTCCTATGGCTTGCTAAGGGGCAAAAATAGCTCTTGAAATTTATAGTTTAGAAATTTATTTATTTATTTATTTATTTATTTTTTTATGTGACCTCATTTGGAAATATATAGTTTAGAAATTTAAACTCAGTTCAGTAGGCCACACAGGAAGTGGGTCCTCTGGTTTAATGGAGATTGCAAATATGACACTATGCTCACCTAACTTATAATTTCAGAAACAAATACCCCACTGTGTGTGAATGTAAGTATGTGTGAACTTGTGGTGGCATAACCATCCAGAAAAGAAAAATGAAAAGTAAGAGAAGCATCTAATTTCAAGTAGCTCTCTGTTTCTGCCTTTTTGCAGAAAAAATTAATTCATCATGGTATTAGTTGAAGGAAAAGTAATAGGGAGACTAATGTAGGGAAATATTTGTCTACTCTTTGTTGAGATAAGGAAAAATACGTTTCTGGACTCTGAAAATTTGGTTAGCTTGGACATATGTACCTTGTACAGGCCGAATTTGCATAGTTACTGACATTGGTGTCTTTCCTCTGGCAGATGGCTCAATCACAAAGGAGTGAGACAGAAGCGCCTGAATGCATGGCTAGGAATCAAGAATGAGGATGCTGATGAGTAAGTTCTCTCTATACCGTTCAGTCATAGGGCTTTGTTCTCAGTATAAGACAGGACCTTCTTTATATATGCTAAATGTTGGTTCTCATTGTACTTGAAGACATTGAATGAAGAACTTTGAATCTCTTTTGAATTGAGTTGCCTGAAGAGTACCGTATAGGCACTTGAGTTCAGAGACCTGCCTAGCCACAGGAAATCTGGATGCATAAGCACTGGTATTCTGATATTCATGTTTCAGTTTATTGGATGAAACATGTGAATGCTGTGCTTTCTGTAACACAGCAAGTAATGAAGTGTTTTAAAAAACACCCAACTAATTGTAGTTTTGGTTTGTCATTTTGTGGTTAAAGATTTGGAAGAGTATTTTATTAATGAATTTGCTTTTATATCTAAGTAACCTGATTGTTAGAATAATGTATTAACATTTAATTTTAGGAACTATTTTATCAATGAAGAAGATGAAAACCTGCCCCATTATGATGAGAAAACCTGGTTTGTGGAGGATATCAATCGAGTTCAAGCAGAGGATTTGCTTTATGGGAAACCTGATGGTGCATTCTTAATTCGTGAGAGCAGCAAGAAAGGATGCTATGCTTGCTCTGTGGTGTAAGTCTTCTCTGGGGTTATGAAATCTGCATTGATTAATGCATTCTTTTGAAATCTGCATTGATTAATATAAAATCAGTGATTAATCAATCATTGATTAATATAAAATCAACCCCTCATAAAATTGAGATGATGGCTAGGGTATGGTGGTTCACACCTGTAATCCTAGCACTCTGGGAGGCTGAGGCAGGAGGAGTGCTTGAGCTCAGGAGTTTGAGACCAGCCTGAGCAAGAGCAAGACGCCATTTCTACTAAAAACAGAAAAATTAACCAGGCATAGTGGCACGTGCCTGTAGCCCCAGCTACTTGGAACACTGAGACAGGAGGATCACTTAAGCCCAGGAGTTGGAGGTTGCAGTGAATTATGATGACACCACTGTACTCCACCCAGGGCAAGAGAGTAAGACTTTGTCTAAAAAAAAAAAAAAAAAAATTGAGATAAGATTAAAGTACAGTAATGAGGACCCATGGCTTGGACCATTAATATTTGTACAAAAAAACCAGTTTTATGAAAAATGATATCTGAAATTATCTTGGGGTCTTAATTTACATGGTAAGCAGATTAGGCCCTGCAGTATTGTGGTTGGATTTTAGGTATCTGTGAAAAGTAATATGAGATCTTGAATTGAGAAAAAAAATCACTTAATTCCTTAGTAGTCTCCAGTATGCCTAGCTTGGTCTCCAGTGTCAAATTAGGGAAGGCTTGATTAAATAAACTATTTGACTTCAAAAGAAAAACTCTAAATTTTAAAATCAAATAGTATTCTGTGAGGTAGTGATAGAAAATGTGGAGGGATTTTTCCTAAGATGACCTTATGACTTTTTTTGAGAAAAGCCTATTTTCCTTTTAATGGAAAGTGAAATTCAGGGAATAACTAACCAGGTCTCGGTCAGGTTTTGTCTGAGTGTTTAGTATACTCCTTAAGATGGTGAACATCTTCACTGACAAAGACCACACTTAGATGTGAAGGTGCCAAATATACTGGGTTCAAATCCTGGCTCTACTGCTTACCAGCAGTGTAACTTTAGGTAAATTACTTAACCTTTCATTGTGTAGTTTCCTTATCTTTGAATAAGAATAATATTAATAATATCTACGTCAGGGTTTTTGTGAGGATTAAATGAGTTGATATATGTAATATAATGCTTTTAACAGTGACAGCACATAATAAGTAAATGTTTCTACTAATATTACTATGATCATGATGGACACGGCAAAAGACAAACAAAGATGGCAAAGAGGGCAGGGTGGAGAAGCTAGACAAAAGGATTCATATGAACAGAGTGCTTGGTGTTTTACATGATCATCTTGTCTTCAGTGGTCTACTTCTGTCATGGAGTCAGAGTTTGAATCCAAATTTGGTTTCAAAGCCCACATTTTTCTATTGCACCAGGCTTTCTTCATTTCACTAAATATCCAATATAAATAGAATCACTGTGAAATAGGTACCATTAGTAGGCTGTGTACATACAGAAGTGTTAATTCTAGTGGAGACAGAAAGGGTTGGGAGGTTTTGTGGAAAAGGCATTTGAGCTGGACGTTGAATGGGACGTCTTATGGGGAGAATATGGGGAAGGAATTGAAAAGTGCATTGGATTACTGTTATTCAAACATACAACTACTTACAACATTTCATTTTTCTCTCACTTGAGCTACTGTATTTGAGTGGAAATGACAAGAAAGGATGGTTCTTGCAAAGATTTGAGATCTTTTAAGAATAATAAAAAGAAGGAAGACAGTAAGCTCAGCCCTTAGTTTCATCCAGGTCACTGGATGGCAGCCTGTAGGTTAAGGAATTGTTTAGAGGTGCTGCCCAGGTGCTGCCCATCAAAGCTAATCCCTAGAAAACCAAGAAGCAGCTTGCATCTTGGGGAACTGTGTTCTTGTTCTCTTTCCTTTAGCAACAGATTTGACCAGACTCAGGTGCACAACCGTGTGGATTTCCCTTGCCTGTAAAAACTAACTGCAGTCATACTTCATATTGGAATTCATATTGAGGATGATTGGAGGCAAGCAAGGCTGGCACACAAAGACTTCTACTTTTTTGCCAGCCTCTCTTGCTATAGAAAGCCTGCCAGCAGTGATCTCACAATATACTTAGGACATTTGCTGAAGTAGGGGTCCTGCATAAATTCAGTTTTTTAGGACTTACATAGTAAAATTAAAATGTTCATGTAGTAGTATGTCAGACATGGATCTCTCATTTATTTTCCCATTCTACTTTCTGTTAATACAATCACAAAGAAGCCTAAGAAGAAGTTGTTAAACTCCAGGGCCTTCTCAGGCTAAAGACCTGTAGCTAGCAATGCATGTATTCCACTGGGTTGGGGAGTCAGGTAGTGAGAACTTGTATTCCTAATTATTGTTGCCATTTGTATGTAGATTTTAGACTATGCAGGGGGTCAGTGCCCCAACCCTTATGTTGTTTAAGAGTCAGCTGTATTTATTGTTGGAAAAATCCCTGAAGCACACAAACTACCAAAACTGACTTAAGAAGAAAGAGAGAGGCGGGCACTGTGGCTCACACCTGTAATCTTAGCTCTCTGGGAGGCTGAGGCGGGCGGATAGCTCAAGGTCAGGAGTTCAAAACCAGCCTGAATAAGATCAAGACCCCGTCTCTACTATAAATAGAAAGAAGTGAATTGGCCAACTAATATATATAGAAAAAATTAGCCAGGCATGGTGGCGCATGCCTGTAGTCCCAGCTTGTCGTGGCCTGTTTACAGGATGGAGGATGAACACAGAACATAAAACACAAATGCAGAACACAAAGAAAAACGCAGACACACGGACAGACGGTTAACTCGAGTAATAATACGCTGGGTCAGTTTTATTTTTATACTCTAAAAGATTAAAGTTAGTTCCTTGTAGTAACCACCCAGGCATGGCAGCGATAGCCATAAATTCTGGGGCGCGTAGCCTTAGGGAAGCAGATATCCCCTGACTCAGAATTTCAAGGTGGTTGCTCTAGGCACTAGGCATAGATACAGGACTGAAGTTAGCCAGGATGGGCAAGGTGAGCCACAGGGGGCATTTCTCATTCCCAGCTTCTCTTAGGATGACCCCCTAAGATCTTCGGCTGAACCCCTGCAGCTGTGCCTATATTAGGTCGCCCCTCCCTTGAGGGGGTCTTACCGATCATTGACTAATCAGCCATCTTATGGGGTGTTTATCGTGTGGCCTCCAGACACCCAATGCCATGGGGCGCAGCCGCTCTTGCTACTTGCAGCTCAGGTCCTTTGTTATGCCTCTAGGCAACACCTTTGTTTATCACAAGGACCTTGTCGGGAACAGATTACTTTCAAACACTCTGGGCAGAACACATATATTACTCACTAATTTTAATTCTTAAACTAGGAAAATATATGTCAGTCCCCTACACAGCTACTCTGGAGGCTGAGACAAGGATTGCTTGAGCCCAGGAGTTTGAGGTTGCTGTGAGCTAGGCTTACGCCACGGCACTCATTCCAGCCTGGGCAACAAAGTGAGTCTCAAAAAAAAAAAAAATAAAAGAAGAAGAAGAAGAAGAAATAGAGAATCTGAATAGAACTATATAACAAGTAAAGAAATTGAATTATTAATCAAAAACTACCCATAGAGAAAAGCCCAGGCTCAGATGGCTTCATGCGGGATTCTACCAAACATTTAAAGAACAATAACACCAATCCTTCACAAACTCTCCCCCAAAATAGAAGAGAACACAGTCCAACTCATTTTATGATGGTACTACCCTGATACCAAAAGCAAAAAAAAATCACAAGAAAAGAAAATTGTGGGCCTTAGGAATATAGACATAAAAAATTCTCAACAAAATACTAGCAAACCTGTTTCAGCTGCTTATAAAAAGGATTCATCCCAGGAATGTAGGGTGATTCAACATACAAAAAATCAATCAATGTAATAAATCATATTCATAGAATAAAAGACAAAAATTATGCAGTTATCTTAATAGAGACACACAAAAGCATTTGATAAAATCTACTCTTTTCGTGTTAAAAAACACTGAACACAAACTAGGTATAAGAGGGAACTTCCTCAACCTGATAAAGGGAATTAATGAAAAAACCACAGCTAGTATCATACTTAATGGTGAAAGACTGAATGCTTGTCCCTAAGATCAGGAAGAAGACAAGGTTGTCTGCTCCAACCACGTCTATTTTTGTATAGAAGGTTCTTGTCAGAGCAATTAGGCAAGGAAAAGAAATAAAAGAAAACCAGATTGGAAAGGAAGAAGTAAACTATTAGAGCTATAATAATAAGTGAGTTCAGCAAGGTTGTAGGTTGTAAGATACAGAGGTGAATTTCTATATGCTAGCAATGAACAATCCAAAAAGGAAATGAAGAGTCTACAGCCATACCAACTCTGAACATGCCCCATCTTGGATGATCTTGGAAGCTAAGCAGGGTCAGGCCTGGTTAGTACTTGGATGGGAGGCTGCCTGGGAATACTGGGTGCTGTAGGCTAAAAGAATAAAAAAAAACCTGCCAAAAAGAAGCGAAGACATGCCATTTACAATAGCATCAAAAAGATGAAATATTAATATCTAGGAACAAAACAAATGTTAATTGGTCAGACAGTGACTGCTAATAAAACAAAAACAAACACAAAAGAAGTGTTAAGAAGTTGTACAGTGAAAACTACAAAACATCATTGAAAGAAATTAAAGAAAGCTTAAATAAGTGAAAAGAGTCAGGCACGGTGGCTCAGGCCTGTAATCCTAGCACTTTGGGAGACCAAGGGAGGATCCCTTGAGCTCAGGAGTTTGACACCAACCTGAGCAAGAGCAAGACCTAGACCTGTTTCTACCAAAAATATAAACAATTAGCCAGGCAGGTAGCACATGCCTGTAGTCCCAGCTACTTGGAAGGCTGAGGCAGGAGGGTTGCTTGAGCCCAGGAGTTGGAGGTTGGAGTGAGCTATGATGAGGCCACTGCACTCTACCTGGGGTGAAAGAGTGAGACTCTGTCTCAAAAACAAAAACAAAAAATGAGTGAAAAGACATCCTGTGTTCATGGCTCAGAAGACTTAATATTGTTAAGATGGGCCGGGCGCTGTGGCTCACGCCTGTAATCCTAGCTCTTGGGAGGCCGAGGCGGGCGGATTGCTCAAGGTCAGGAGTTCAGAACCAGCCTGAGCAAGAGCGAGACCCCGTCTCTACTATAAATAGAAAGAAATTAATTGGCCAACTGATATATATAGAAAAAATTAGCCGGGCATGGTGGCGCATGCCTGTAGTCCCAGCTACCCGGGAGGCTGAGGCAGAAGGATCACTGGAGCCCAGGAGTTTGAGGTTGCTGTGAGCTAGGCTGACGCCACGGCACTCACTCTAGCCTGGGCAACAAAGCGAGACTCTGTCTCAAAAAAAAAAAAAAAAAAAAAAAATATTGTTAAGATGGTAATACTTCCCAAATTGATCTACACATTCAACACAATCCCATCAGAATCCCAGCTGGATATTTGAAGAAATTGATAAGATGATTCTAAAATTCATAGGAAAATGCAAGGGACCCAGAATGGCCAAAACAATCTTGAAAAAATAGAAAAGAGCTAGAGTACTCACACCTCTTGATTTCAAAACTTAGTAGTCAAGACTGTGAGGTACTGACATAAGGAGGGACATAGATCAATGACTAGAATTGAGAGTTAAGAAACCTCACATTTATGGTTGTTTTAACATATCTATATCTGTGGCCAAGTCTATAGGGGGTGGGGAAAACAATTTTATAAGCTTTGATTGATTCTTCCTCCTTTCCATAACAATTGCTTTCAGACTTCTGATCTTTTAGTGTTCTCTGGCTTCATTGTTATCTGCCTTAACAATTTTTTCTGTGGTTTGTCATTGCAGTGCCGATGGGGAAGTGAAGCACTGTGTGATCTACAGCACTGCTCGGGGCTATGGCTTTGCAGAGCCCTACAACCTGTACAGCTCTCTGAAAGAGCTGGTGCTCCATTACCAGCAGACATCCCTGGTTCAGCACAACGACTCCCTCAACGTCCGGCTTGCCTACCCTGTCTATGCACAGATGCCCTCGCTCTGCAGATAAAGAGGAAGTGGGGAGAGAGGTCGCTCTCTAGCATTCTTTTCTACAGTTTTTATTAGACTACGAGGGCATTCTTTCTACGTAGACTGCTTGTTTTGCACAAGAAGTGATTCTGTGAATGTGAAGTGGAGAGGCCGAGCAGCCGCTGGCCTGGATGGGGGCATTACGGGCCTGGGTTCTCTGCTACTCAGCAGTGCCACTGCACTGACTTACTAAGCTGGAAGCAGATGTTTTGGAGAAAGTCTATTTCATTGGGGTTTTTGTTTTGTTTAGCCAGGCACATTCAACAGAACTTACTAGGCTCGATGGGGGCTGGGGGTGGGGAATGTATTTGGAAGCCTTTGAAGAGTCCATGTCCTCTTTTGGTCTTTAACTCTGAGAATGCAACAGGGGCTTGGCTCTGGTGGGAGTTCTGTTTTGGTCTGGCAGTCTCTCTTCCTCCCCCTTACTCCCCAAAAAAGTCTGTTTGGGTTCTGTGGTAGAATGGGATTTGGTAGAAAAGACAACCAAAGGAAAATGGGGAGGCTTGGGATTTCATTTAAAGAATCTAAGGCAAGGTGGTAAAAAACCTTCAAGTGAAGGTACTTTATTTTACTAACATAATTTAGGCTTCAGCATCTCACATGCTCCTCCCTTTAAAGAAGCATTATGTTCAGAAACCAACAAAGTTTGTTGCCAGAACAAGGTTTGATGGGAGAAGACAGCACTAGTAGCTGAATGTATACTTCTGTACCAAAACTTGAAAATAAAAACAAAACTAGAATTTGTGAGTTTTAGCAAATGCTAAAATTGGTCAATGTAACCCTTCTGTCCTATCGTTTCTCAGAAATAAGGAATAGCATTCTTTTTTGTGGGGATGGTGAGCTTTGAGTCATAAAATGAAGTTGGTGCTCGTGTGGTGTTTCCTTAGCCTAAAGAACGATATGTTGTTTGAAACCTTTGTAACTTGTTTGTGTGCGTAAAGAAAAAGTGCAATCCAGTGCTTTTAGATGGCTTGATAAACCAAATAATGATATAGAACAACATTCTTAATTTGTGCTTCCCCAAGTTTAAAGGTCCTGCAGAAATAGTAAACATGGTTTATTTCCCTTCATCTCCCCCTCTTTTGCTGGGTAGGGTTTTAGGGAGCCATAGGTGGCTAAGGAGGGGAGTCAGGTTGTGGTCAGGGACCTCAGTAAATCACAGACCCAGGGGCCCTGGTGTCCAGGGTGAGGGTCATACCACATTATACATGTGCTTCCATACAGTGGTTTCTGAAGAGATGGCGTACAGAGTTTAGACTGTTGGTAGAAGCCATCTGGAAGCTTTTTCTTTTTGCCTTTTTTGTGATCCTGCCATTAAGGCAATGTGCACAGTCTGCCCTCATGCTCCAGTGGCCTTGATTTTAGGCCAGGAATCTTCTGCTCCATGTGGCTTAAGCCTTCCAGCTGAGTGAAGCTGGCCGAATGGCATGGGGGTGGGGGAGCAGGCATCTACTCCTGCCTCCATTATGCCCCACACGCATCAGTCAACACTCATTTGACCAAGTCCAGCTGCCTCTGAGCCAATCCTAGGACCATACTAAGCTCAGAGCAAGTCAGCTGTTTGAACCCAAAGCTGTGCAGTCAGACATCCTGGCTGAGCTAGAGAAGCCAGTACTGGGGTCTTGGTTCCTAAGTCTTACAGCTAGGAGAGCTCTAGTTTTGGGGGTGAAAGAAAAATACTACTTTCTCTAAGCACTTACCTGGGTGAGGGTCTAAAACATGAACCATGATGTAGATATTGACAAAAAATTTTGGAAAAGTAGTGATGAAGATAGGAAGGAAAGTGCTTATCTTTGGCTTTTCCTTGGCTTTGTTGCAGTTTCAAGATTGGGTGAGATAGAGACAAATGAACCGCCCTCAAATGTCACTGTTCTGACTTATGCCCTTGGTTAACAGCCATCACACCCCTTCCCCACACTGCCAGACTGAAATCTCACTGCAAGTTTTCCTGGGCAATGCCAGGCTAATTGCTGCTGGGGACACCTGGATGCTTTGCACCTGGTGTTGAACCTGGTTTAGGTCCCAGGAATCCATTCTATCTGGCACTAAAATGTTAGTGTGTTCTTTCAAAATAAACCAAATGGGTACATGGATATTTGCTTACGGTGTTGAACAAGGAAACGGTGTCCGTTCCTTTTTGGGCAGACATTGAGGGTGTGCAGGGAGACAGCAAGTGCCATCTAATTACCCACATTTGGGCTGGCTTGTGAAGGGCTGCTTTTTTTCAGTCCTACATTTCTTCACTTTAATTTCTGTTTTTCATTCTTGAATTCATTACTTTGTGGGATCTAAGACCCAGGGATCATTTGAGAAATTGGAAAATATCTTTTCTGACCAGTTGCCATATGACATGCCTGATCCTGAGCCAATGGAAATGGCAGAGGGACAGTCTGCCAACCACTGGGCCTGGTGTGCGTGGAGGGGTAGCACACTTCTCCTTTACTCCATGGCTTGGGAGCAGATTGTGACCTCCTTCATTAGTCTAGCTCTGTGTCCTGTCCCATCACCTGGGCCCTGGGACTAGCTTTCTTGGCATCTTAACTGCAGTCTCACAGAGGAAGATGGTAAAGACAGACCAAGACCAGAGGGGCTCAGTTCTTCTCTCCTGGCTAGAGAAGCTAGTCAGCAACATGAAAGTGTGGGGCTGGCTGGACATGGGCCTTAGGCTCATCTTTTCCAGGTGGAACTTTCACCACAGAACAATGCTCTGTCTCTGCCTGGCTGAAGATGTCAAACCTTGGCCATGGTTCAGGCCTGGATAGGCTGCCTGTGTCCTTACCACTGATCTGGCTAAGGATGAGGACTTCACACTTGCACTCCTCCCTCCAAGCCTTGATGGGTTCTCCTACTTTGGACCTCATGTGCTCAGAAACAGCTCTGAAAGTCAGTGTGGTATCTTCTCCTCTTCTTGCTGCAAGGAACCAACCCCATGTTTTCTCTTGAACCAAGGGTTGCATCTGGGCAATTCCTGGTTTCTAAGGTGGTCTGTTGCCAGTTAAGACCCTAGAGTAGGCCTCTGTGAGGCTTCAGACAGGTCCTCTGCTGCCAGCTGCTCAGCCTTGCTTTAGCTCTAGCCACTTGTGAGAACCTTATTTCCTTACAAGTTCCAGCATGTGACTTTGGTGCCCTGTTATGTGTGAAAAACCTATTCTGTTGTCTTTGACGTAGTCAAAAAAATTCATGTAGTTTACGTAAAAATATCTGATTCACAAGGAAGCCAACTGTATGTCTTGTGTTGGGACAGTTCATAATGTAGTTCCTAGGCCACTTTTGCAAATTGTTCTTGTCACCAGATGTGTTCAGACATTGCTGTGCAGTTGTGGGGGAGGGTGGGGGGAAGGTGAGGGGAGATACTTTTTGGTCTTTTTGTTTTTAACCTTCCCCAAGAGGGGACAGTCTGGCCAACTTGCTCCAGTAATGCAATAAAGACATTGCAATAAAGCAACTTTTTGTCTTCATGCTAGTGGCGGGGGCGGGGGACTGGGAGCAAGGTGGGGGTCAAGAGAGAAGACCGGAGCATTGAAAAGCCCTCTAAACTCCCAAACCGGCTCTCTAAGCATCAAAAGACCAGTCCCAGGGCTGAACTGGGGCTACCAGAGCTCTCTCGGGGAATCGACCCTAATAGGCATGATGCCAGAGTCCTGACCACCCAACACAGGACACAGGGAGACTCAGATACTGACTCTGAGAAAATTAAATCTGAGAGCCATTTCTTCCCCACCCCACTACCCACTCCTAATAAGCCCTGCTTATTGGTTCTCATTACATGTTTCTGCCCAGAATTGTTTCCACATTCTACTCTGGAGGAAAGGAAAGTGGACTCAGTCATAGTCTATCTTATTGTTGCTCCAGACCCTTTTGTCATCTCTTGCCAAGACACTTTACTGAGGTTCCTATGTGTTGGGAACATAATCAAACACTGACAATCTCGTTGCATACGATATTGCAGCTCTCAGCCTTGTCTCAGGGCCCACTGACATGTGTACTACATTACAAATAATCAGATTGAGTAGGGGAATAGCCTGTTGCTCTAAATGCCCTTGCCTATCTATGTTCTTCCTCCTCACCACTTTAGCTACACAGCACCCCCAAGACCAATGCTAGAAGTACAAATGGTTTCTCCTAATCCCAAGAGTTCTTCCTACTTCTCTGTTTAGGATGCTCAGATTTCTATCTCCTGCCCAGTTCTTTCTTCTGAACTCTACCTGCTAGCTGGTGTCTCTACGGGGAGCTTGGGTGTCCCACAGTCACAGGCACCTCAGACTTGTTTACTTCACAGAGAACAGGGTTGGGCTGGGCAAGGTGGCTCACGCCTGTAATCCTAGCACTCTGGGAGGCCAAAGTGGGTGAATCACTCAAGGTCAGGAGTTTGAAACCAGCCTGAGCAAGAGCAAGACCCCGTCTCTACTAAAAATAGAAAGAAATTAATTGGCCAACTAAAAATATATAGAAAAAAATTAGCCGGGCATGGTGGTGCATGCCTGTAGTCCCAGCTACTCGGGAGGCTGAGGCAGTAGGATTGCTTGAGCCCAGGAGTTTGAGGTTGCTGTGAGCTAGGCTGATGCCACGGCACTCACTCTAGCCTGGGCAACAAAGTGAGACTGTGTCTCAAAAAAAAAAAAAAGAAAAAGAAAAAAAGAAAACAGGGTTGGCTATGAATTCCTTTACCTTCTTACCATCACATCTACAAAGCTGTCTATATAACTATTCTCCTTCCTACCTGTTAATTTACAAAAAGTAGTCTTCCTCCAACTAAAGCCAATCCCTCCACACGTATTTTGGAATCTCCTTTTTCTCACCTTCTCAGGAATTTTCCATGGTCAATGATCAATTCTTTCACAACTGTTTCCTCTCAACTGGATCATCCCCACTGACATTTAAACATGGTTGTCTCTCATGCTACTTCTGCAATACCTACCCTTATCTCTTTTCTCTTCAAAGCCAAGCCTTTAGAAAGAGCTGCCTAAATGTGTTTATTTCTTCACCTCCATGCATTTCAGGACTGGTCCCACCACTGCTTGAAACTGTTCTCCTTGATGTCTTCAGTAATCATCCCTGTTGGCTGCTTTCTCCATGGAAAGCTCTTTCATTCAGAACTCATTCATCTAGGTTTCTTTTACATCTCTGTTCCTTTTTAAGTCTCCTGCCTTCGTGCTTTTGCCCTTTTACCTGGCAGCTTCATCCACATCCATGAATCCACTCCCCACCACCAGGTCAATTCCATCTGTCTGTCCTGTCCAAACCCATTGGAAGATGCCTCCTATTCAGCATGTTGAGTGCAGCACTGAATGCAGGGCCACCACTTAGCCCTGGTTCTCTTCCACTGTTTCATATTTCAGTGAATGGAAATACAATTCTTCTGGTTATGTAAGTTAGAAATGTAGTTGTCATCCTTGATAGCCCTCTGCCTCAGCTACCTAAAGTCCTTCACCAACCTGTATTTTACCTTCTAAATATCAATAAAACATCACTTCTAACTTCACTACCATCTCTACCCTTAATACTGGAAGACCTTTCCATTCTGGTTCCCCTCAAATCCATTCTCACAGCAACCAGTCCTCTTTTCAAAATGCAAATCTGAACCTGTGTAAAATACTAAGTAACTTAAAACTGCTATTAGGGAGAATTACAAAATTCTTAAAGTAGTCTGCCCTTTCCTGGATTCCAGATCTCATCCGTTCCCCCACTTCAACTTCTTTCACTGGCTGCATGCCCAGTATCTTAGGCCCTCTTCCTTTCTCATTCTACATGTTCCCTGGACAATCCTCATTTCCTGTGGCTTTATTTACCAACTATGTCATGATGGCTCCTAAATCTACGTGTCCAGCCTCCCACCCTTTCCCTCCTTCCTTCCTTCCTGAGACTGGGGGGTTATCACCACACTGTTGCTGTCTCAGTTTAGACCATCATAATGGGTCGTTACATCACTCTGTCTGGTATATCCATTCTGTTTCTAGCCTCTCTACATTGCAGGCAGAGTGATCTTTCTAAAACATAAATCTGATACTACTACTTCCCTAGAGTTACCTTTCAGAAACTCCTCACTTCCCTCAGAATAATCCAGCAGTTTCTCAAGGGGTGGTGGTGGGGGCACTGACACTTGAGGCAGTTGTCCTATGCAATAGAGGATGCTCAGCATCTCTGTGCTCACTCCTCCCATCCTCATTTCCAACCCCCATAGGAGGGCGGTTCTCATGAAAAGCTGCAAAATCTGTTTCTCCCCACTCCCTTCACCTATGGTATGATGCTTCTTTTTGACTAGGTCCTGATATACTTGTATTATACATGGGCACTTACCTCTGAGCCATCCCCTGCAATCTTCCAGGCAACAACCAACCTGTGACTGTCTTCCCAGTGCCCAGTACAGTACATCAGCCCAAGGTCTTCTGTCAATGAATGAATGAATGGAGGAAGTGAAATCAAGAGAGGACTGGATGGCTGAGGGACCAAGTATCCCCACAGATAGGCTCTGCCACCATGGGTAGAGCACGCCCTCTGGTGGCCCAAGCCTTCCCTGTGCAGGGCCGCCAAGAACAGCAGGGTACAGGAGGCACCCAGCTGATGGCTCAGAGGCATTTTCCTGCCTACAGGCTTGACAGCTCTCCTTCAGACCTAGGCACTGGACTGTGTAACAATCAGTGGCCCCTTGTGGAGGCACTACTCTTCTAGCCTTGGCACTCTACCAACACCCACTCCTTGTCCTGTAATGCCAACCTCCTGACTCCCCCAACGCCATGGTCCCATTTATGTCTTCCCTTCCCTTCTACACTATCCACCACCAAGTGAAGTTCTACTTATTGAGGGCTGCACCCAGCACTGTCCACCTCTGGTGCTCAGGCATTAGAATCTCACAGGAGAATACAACTTAGATCCCTCAAATGCAGTTTATGGCAGGGTTTGTGTTTCTATGAGAATCTAATGTCACTGCTGATCTGACAGGAGGTGGAGCTCAGGCGGTTATGCAAGTGATGGGGAGTGGCTGTAAATATAGATGAAGCTCCATTCAACTCCTGCTGTGCTGCCCGGTTCCTAACAGGCTGTGGCCCAGTACCAGTCCATGGCCCAGGGGTTGGGGACTGCAGACCTTCACAAAGTCTAAATTGGAAGACCACCACGTATGGTCCATGCCTAACCTGCCAGACCCATTTCCACTTTGCATCATTTTTGGTCCTTGAACATACAAGTGTACTGTAAATGCTGCACTTTGCCTGGATATCCTTTCCGAAGCCAACTCCCAGTCTGCCACACCCAGCAAACTGCTACCTACCACTGATTCTTCGTGTTTGACCTCAGACGTCATAGTCTCCGGGAAGTCGAGCTAGTTTATGCACCCCTCCCTTGAGGGTGGAAACTGTTTTATTCACCAGTATGTTCCCAGCAGCAACACAGCACCTAGTTATGTGTGTCAACTGAAGGAAAGAAGCAAGCGGAAGACATAAAAATGGTTTCCAGAAGCATGTATTACACAGGTCTGAGTGCAAGAAAGGGCAAACAACTGCTATGTTTGCTTTAAAACCTCATCTGGCACCAATTTCAAGTCCTGATGCTTTAGATGGCCCCCTGGTTCTTGGCCCCTCCAGAGAAGGCTGGGCACAGACTCCTGGGTGAGGGGGCAGCCTCTGCATGGAACGTCCGGCCTCCTGTCACCTGAGGCATCAGGCACTTTGGTGATGCTCAGGGCTGGATCCTCTTTCTCTATTTGTGCACACTCAGGCTCCCATAGCCAGCTTTGGCTGGGAACCTCACAAGGTGGATAGGCCAGCCCAGGGGCACTGGGCAGCTGTGTTTTCCCCTCCTGCTTGGGAGACAGGTTCTTAGGGTGGACAGGAATTGTGGTTTCCACATCCTGGAGGCTGGCTAGCCCACCTGCCATCGTTGCCTTTCTGCCTGGGGATGCCCTGTCTGGCCCCTCAATAAGGGATTTCCAGGACCACAAGCCTGGCTTCCCAGAGATGGAGGGGGCAGCAGAGCAACTGGTGGGGGTGGCTCCTGAAGATCTGGGACAAAGTGCTGTTAGTGCCTGGGTGTGGAGGTGCTGGGCCTTCCAGCAGCCTTCAGGGGGGATGGGATCCGTGGGTCCAGACCTAACCAGGCTGGGGGCTGGTGAGCAGCAGGCGGTAGGCTCTCCAAAGACTTCTGGGCTCCCGAGCCTCCTCTGGGGACCACTGGGACCTTCCGTTCTGGGAGGCCCTGGTGTGACCCCAGTCAATAGGCCAAGGACCACTGGGCCCTGGCTCCTAGGGTCTATGGGCAAGAAGGTATCCTCTTCCCTACCCTCTCCTGCTCCTCTGGGGGGTGGATTCTGGCCCACTTCTGGGTTAGGTGCCAAGCTCGGCTCCTGCACACCCTGACCATTCTCAGGCCCCTCATCAGTGTCATCCTCTGAGGAGTCCACCTCTCGGATAGCTTCTTGCTTCTGCAGTGACTCTCGTCGTTCGGCTCGGTCCTGCCGGAGGGTGCCTAGGGCCCGTGGGGAGGCAGGCTGCAGCACCCCCTTCCCTGGCAGTGGTCCCTTCCCGGAGAGCACACCCCTGGTCCCAACTACCTCCAGAGGGCTGACGTCCCTGGGTGGCAGTTCCTTCTTGAGCTCAGAGTGGGGCAGGTCAAGGCTATGCTTGCGGGAAGTGGCTAGCTTCTTCTCGGAAGCAGCAAGTGCAGCTGCCAGTTTCTCAGCAGACTGCACCCTCTTAAGTAGTGGTGAGCGGGGTGGCTCTGCACTCTTGGGCCGCGAGAGTTGCCTGCCTAGGGGAGGTGACAAGTGAAGCTTGGTGGGAAAGGCCTGGGCTCCATGGCCAGACAGGGGCGATGGGGAACGCTGAGGTGAAGCTGTTGGTGGTGGCGGAGAAGGAGTGTGGGCCAGTGGCGACAGTGGGATGCTGCCGGCTGACTTGCGCCGTGGAGAGCGGTACTGGCGCTGAAGCTTGGGTGCCAGACCATGTAAGGAGCTGGGCCGTGTGTGCCCAGAGCCGGCGGGGGAACTGGGCACGCTGGAGCTGGGGGAGCTGCTCTGTGATGAATTCCCTCCCACTTGGTACAAACAGACAGACAGACAGACAAAGGCAGAGCAGTGTTAGCAACTGAAGGGCAAGGCAGGGCTTAGCCCTGTAACGTCCCAGAGTTGTCCACCCCCTTCCTCCATCCGTTTCTCCCCGAGACTGCTGGATCTTCCAGGGGCTGTGCTGAATGAGAGGGGGCCTGCGGGAAGCACAGAGGGCCCAGGCACATTCCCATTTCCCAGTTCTCCCTGATCTGCAGGGAGCCCCTCGTACCTGCATGTACAGCATCAGGAGTCACTCGGTAGCCCTGCGTGGGAGATCGGGGAGAAAGGCTGTGGCTGTGTGTGGGAGAGCCCGGGCCACTCTCCCCTGATGACAAGGAGCGGTTAAGGGAAGAAAGGCTGTGGCTGGTGTGGAGCAGGGATGCCTGCTTGGTGATCTTCCGGAACAGGGAGCTCCTTTTTCTGCTGCAGAGATCAGAGTTAAAGGCTGAGTGGGCGCACACAGGGCCCAGCACATATCAGCACACCTGTGGCTCAGAGAAGACCCTCTGGACTAAAGCCCAGCTCACCTTTCTTGCCCATCCTTGCCCCGGCTCCTCTTGCTTCTTCGGGCCATCTTGGCCTTATAGCTGCCCTTCCGAGCTGGCCCCACTTTAATGGATGTGTTCTCCAGGGGAGTTGTTGAAATGGCCACCTTGTTTCCACTCTGGGGAGCAGAGCATGAGGCCTAGGCTAAGGTGGCGGCCATCCCTTGTCCCTGCCCTATCCCTGGGCATGGCTGTACCACAGCTCCAACCCCTGTACCAACACACATAAACCACAGGCCTGCCCCCCTCCTCACAGATTGGGAAACGGCTGCCATCGGAGCCTGAGTGGTTTGGGGTAGGAAGACAGAAGAGGCTCCCCCGTCCTCTTCTCTAGCCCTACCCCAGCTCAGAAGGATCCTTGGGCCTTGATCAGTGCAGGGACTGCCTTGTGGAGCCAACCCACTCCCATGCCACACCGATGCTGTGTGTACCCGCATCTGTGCTCAGTGCCAGATACACAACCGTCCCACTCGCCCTCCCACAGCTGGGTCATTCAGGGATCACAGCACGCAGCGTCCCCAGCACTAACCTTCAGGATCAGCTCCACCACCTCTGTGTGCACCAGCCCATGCACGGGTTCCCCGTTGACATGGGTGATGAGGTCACCCTGACGAAGCCCTGCCTCGCTGGCTGGACCACCGTCCTCCACGTGCTACCTCAGGAAGAGAACAGTCCTCACTGTGGAGTCCGAGCATGAAGTGTGGGGCCTGGTTCTGCTCACTAAGCTATAACCCTTATCACCATCACCCTTTGACACCTTAGCAGGGACAGATGGGCTCCACTAAGGGGAAGGTGGCAGAGTGATGAAGCTGGGAGACAAAAGGATGGCTGGACATACCCACACCATGTGGTGCACAGTGTAGACGTCGGAATCACCCATGTAGACGCGAATGGCCCGCAGGGTGAAGCCATACTTCTTGCCAGCTCGGTGGATGACGATGGGAGGCCTCAAGCTGCCAAGGGCTGGCAAGAAGTCCCTGCTTGGAGAAGAGTCCCGGGACGATGGGTTGGATGACTGAGAATGTGGGGACATGGGGCTGGCCAATGGAGAGCAGGTGTGTTCTGGAAACGGAGAAGCCAGGACTTAGTGGGTCAGAGGGCCCTGGCCTGCCATGCTCCTGGCCGGGCCCCTGTCCAGTTGTGGACCGCAGCACAGCTCCAGTCGCAGACACAGCCCGAGCCCAAGTGCATCTGCCCCGCAAAGGACTGTTACGTGCCCAGACGCTCCCAGACCCCAGGTGGGGGTGGAGGTAGGGGTGGGGGATGGAAATGGCAGCCAGTATTTGTTATGTTTCAGGGACTATATAAGCTTGTCACACATATTTAAACACTACAACTACCCTATAAGCTAGCTACTTTTAATATCCACATTTTTTGAGGAGGAACTTGAGGCTTAGAGGGGTTGAGGAACTTGCTCAAGGTCAACAACTATTTAGTGATAGAGCCAAGACCAAGATTTGAACCTGAGCTCTCTGCCTCAAAGCCTGCTCTTGCTGCAGGCTGCATCCTGCCTCTGGCGCGCGCGCACACACACACACAACCCCAGACACTAACGCATACTTTTAGAGACCTCCAGTTTCATAACAAAGGGACATGCAGTGACACAGTCTCTCAGATACCTGCTCCTCAACACAAGTACACACGTGCAGACCTGCCACATGCAGGCTCCTGACACAGGCCCACAGAGATTCCAAGGCCCTTCCTTCGTTTCAGCCCAGGCCCCCAGGGGCCTCACCTGAGGGAATGAGCAGGGAGAGGGCTGTGGCTGAGGCAGACTTGATCACTTTGTTGACAGGGCGAGCACTGCGCTTCTCTGTAGAGTCCCCAGAGAGCAGCCGGTGACGAGCCCTACGCACAGCCAGGTCACTGATGGCCTTGGCTGTGGCTCCCTCAGGCAGCTGTGGGGTCCCACGACTTCGGGTCTCCATAGCTGTGGGCCCAAGTGAGCAATGAGACCGTGATGCAGCTGAGCCTCCCCACTGTGGTATCCTCCAGACTAGGCCCTTTGACCACCCACGAGGCCACACCTGGACTAGAACTACTGATGTGGCCGACAGGTCCCTCATCCAGCTTTAGCTGCCGCTCCACTGGCCGTTCAGGGACAGCCCCCGATAGCCCCTCTCCAGATGAGGGTGTCAGGAACCATATACCCTCTTGCTGCTGCCTCCTGGGGGTACTGCTGCCCTCCTCAGGGAACCGAGGCACATCCACAAGGCCTGAGCAACGGCGTCGCACTGTCATTGGAGGGCTTGAGTCACTCTCTGTGTGGGACGACTCAGACACCGACAGTCGCTTCCGTAATCTATGAGACATACGCCTGGGGTGAGATGGCCCAGGCTTCCTTAAGGGCACACAGGATTATAGTAACAGAACTTTTCTCCTCAGACCTTCCTCCTGGAGCCACCCCTGTGAACGCCCTCTCACTGCCACCAGCATCTGAATCTCTGCCATGACCTGTGACAACTGAGGGACAGCTGTGTTGCCCACCCTAGCTGGGTTCTGGGTGCTCACATCTCAGGGGAGCCAATCACCCAGGTCTGGTCTCGGCCCTTCAGCCCGGCCAGGCTGTCCGAGCGGTCCTCCTTCTCCTCGCTCAGGCTGCGCTTGGTGGGGGGTGGTGTCCGGCGCTCCTCCAGCAGCGAGAGCCGCTCCATGCTGCTGTACACCTGCGGGCACAGGGCTGGGCTGGGCTGGGCTCTGACAACCCCTGGTGGTACAAAGTATCCTCGGCATGCAAAATCCAGGAATTTGAACCAGTCCTCTTTTTCCCTCCCCTACGGCCCTGAATATCTGGGGAAGCAGTCACTCTGCTGGTCAGATTCGGCCTCTCCCTAGCATTTCATGTCAGGGACGGGAATGGTTCTAGAAGCACTTGCAGATTATCTGCAGCCCTAGCCCTCTGCTCCTCTTTTTCTAGAAATGGCCCCACCTATAACTCCTGAGCCTGCCCCGGGTGTGTCCCTTGACAGGTCCTCTTTTCCAATCTCCCAGCCTTCCCCGCCTAGTCTGGCCTCCTCAGTCACACCTTGCTGAACCTTGGAGAGCAGGAAGAGAACTGGCGGATCTCCAGGCAGCCATCCTCACTCACTTCTTCCTCGTCCTCTGAGTCCACGTGGTGGTATCGCTCCGAGCGGGCTGGGCCAGACACAGAGGACAGTCTCCTTCAGAGCCTCTGTGGGTGGCCTCCTTATGACCCTATCAGACCTCAGCAGAGCCCTGAGAAGTCGCTTGTAATACCAAGTTCAGTGTGCACAGGTGTTTCTGGGCAAACAGGTAGGACCCATATTCCACCCTATCCCACTGGTGGCCTTACTGTCAAAGTAGCTGGTATCATCCTCTGACTCCAGCTGAGGAATAAATTCAGCCTTCTGGCGGAGAAGTCCTGTCCAGTCCAGACCCGTGAAGAACGGGTGCTGCTTCACCTCATAGGCACTGCCTGTGGACAGGGAGGGCACGGCAAGGGGGGGATGAGCTGCGTGGAGTCCGGTTCAGCAATTCAAGTAAGAAGCCACGTCTCAAGCAGCTAAACCCGGAGGCCTCAGTTTAAGCACCTTTCCTTCTCTGCCTACAGGGAGCAGGGCAGAGCTTCAGGGTCCAGAGGGGATGCCCACACCTGAACCCCAACCTCCAGGGTGTATAAGCTCAGCCTCCCTCCCCTCTTTTCCAAGCAGTGAAAATGGTTCCTGGGGCCTGTCCTACCTGTGCCCAGTCTCTCCAGAGGGTTCTGGTGGAGCAGTTTGGAGGTGAGGTCCTGGGCTTCTGGAGGCAGAGCATCATCACCCTCAGGCCACACAATCTCATCTGAAGTCATTGGGGGTGAGAGAGGAAGAAGAGATTGTGGGTAGAGTGAGGGGATGGAGAAGAGGGTCCCAGGACAGTGCGAGGAAGGGAGGCATAAAGGCCCAGGGCCTCTAACACTTTGCCTGGGACCCAGTCCTTCAGTTCTATGGGTTCCTAGGGCATGGCTTGATCCAGGGCGGGCGTTACAAAACACTTCCCCTGTCCTAAAGACCCAGCCCACCCTGCCTTTACGATCCAGACACACACACTCCACACACACAGAACTCACACTTCTGGGGTGTGCACACACACAAAACAGCGACACCTATGTACATACGGGAGATACATGGACACAGAACAAGCCCAGAGGACACCATGTGTGTGCGCATGCACCCTCACCCCCTGCCCAGAAGCAAGCATCACACACACACACACACACACACACACACACGCGCGCGCGAATTCAGAACAAGGTGTGCACATACATCATATTCACAGGTTTGGACTCTGTCTCCCCACGGGGCCAGGGTGATGGTACCTACCACTGATCACTTGTCCAAAGAGCTCCTCTGGAGTGTCTCCAAAGAAAGGGACGCAACCCACCAGAAACTCATAGAGGATTATGCCCATGGCCCACCAGTCCACTGGCTTCCCATAGCCCTGGCGCAGGATCACCTCGGGTGCGATGTACTCTGGGGTCCCGCACACCTGGGCACAGAAAAACCAGGCTGGCTCAGCATCCTGAGGCAGCTTCCTGGCATGATGGCTGTAGGGGTGGGGACAGTCCCACTCTGGAGCAGAAAAGTCTCTGAATGAAAACTCAGCTCACCTTAGTTAATGAACAAAATGAGTAGGAGCCCCAGGGAACCAGAATTGGAATTGCTGGTGGGGTTTTTCCTAATTATCCAAAACATCTCATTCTAGCCTGGAACCACCACTCCCTGAACCCTCAACACTCTCTGGCATCTGGTCCCAAAACTGGCCTCGGCACTCCAGCCTCCCAAAGAGCAGGAGCTGCCGGTCACGTGACCACAACAGGGACTTGTGAACAGTCACAATCTGATATGTCAAATTAGGGAACAACCAGGCTACTCTTAGGAAACTGGGCCACAGCTCAGTGGAAATTTGGAGCTGTGTTCCAAGGACAACAGGCCCCAGGAGAGCTGTGTCCTCCACTAGGCTGGGAGGTTTAGGACTGATCTCATATGAAACTCTGTGAGTGTTGACAGTTATATGACCTATTTTCTTCAAACCCTGAGGAGGAAGATGACTTTGAATTTTATATCCTTATGATTCTCATGGCCCATCCTGTTTCCAATCTCAATGCCTCCCTGGAACCAAAAAGAGAAAAGACAGGAGCTCCCAGTCTTAACATCTAGCTACTGGGTAAGCACGTGGCCTTATTCTAAGGCCTGGAATTTAACCCCCAAGGCCTCAACTATCTTCCCTTACCTGCTTATCCAGGAACTCCCGGGCATCCTTTTCAATGTGACCCTCATACAAATTTGTTGTCAGACTCATGAGGCCAATTTTAGAAAGTCCGAAGTCAGTGAGCTTGATGTGCCCCATGGATGTTATTAGGAGGCTGGCCAGAGAAACAAAATTATGGAGTTATTTTCTGGTATCCCAAGAATGCTGGTATTAGTATTTGCCAAATTTTCCCGCTCAGGCTTCTAGGGAGGTACTGGGGGACATAAGCAGGGTGTCTTCAGCAGGGAGCCAGGCAGCTATGGAAATGGAAATAACTCTGGCTGCATGACAGCTACATTCTGCATAAGCAACTAACCTGCCTTCTGCCCATCCCCACGACTCCACTGCTATTTATTGTCCTAGTTAGGGTGGAGAACCTGTGGCCTTGGGGCCACATATGGCCTTCTGGATCCTTGACTGCATCCAAATTTTAAGAGAGCAAATTATTTTATTAAAAGGGGTACAGAAGGAAAGATGAAGGTTTCTTGCCTCCTTTAGTGCTTAAAAAAGAACAATTCTGGAATCAGAAGGCTGCAGGTTCCCCACCCCTCACTTGAGTGGCTCACAATGCTCCTGTTCCAGGAAGGGGAAAAGAGGACACATATTTTTGTCCCATGTCCATGGCTGGTCTTAGGAGGAGGCTTGGTTGGGAGAAACTAGAAATAAGATCTCTTCACACGCTCTAGCTGAGTCATTTCATTTTGTGCCAAGGGCTTCACCCTGTATCCCAGTGCTTCCCTTTCAGTATCGCTGGCCCTGACATCTTTCATAAGCTCCGCACCTACCCATGAGCACCACAAACTCAACCTGCCCAAAACACATTCATGCCTCCCAACTGGATCCTCTTCTCAGTGAAAAATAAAAATGTCTATTACCTGCTGAGATCTGTGATAAGTGCTTTAAAAATGCTCTGGCCCTTGAAAGGTTTTCTAGAGAAGCTAATACAAGAGGTAGATATTAGAATCCCAATTTTAGGAGTCACATGAAGCTCAGGTAAATTTAATTAACTCACCAAGTTAAACAGCAGAAGAGTGGCCACTTGAACTCAGGTCTAATGTCAAAGCCACTTCCTACCACAGAGGCTCGTCACCCTGCACCAGTCCCCAGCTGGAAATCTGGAAGATGTTCTGTTTCCTCACTTTCCTTTCCACCCCCATTCAACCTTATCTTCCTTCCTTTCTACTCCCCAACACTGTCCCCTCTTCTTCACCCTGACTCTCTCTGGTGGTTCACTGCAGTGGTCACTCTGTCTCTTTCCACTGGCAGGAGATCTTTCTAAATCAAACCAAAATGTGATGTGGCACAAATGTATAATTATGTATACTTCCAGAAACAGAACATCTAAATCAAGAGCAAGTTGATAGCAAAAGCAAAGAATAAGTTATAATTTTGTTGTTGCTTTCTCTGTGCAGTCCTTGAGACTGAATCTGTTGTTGAATTACATCTTTATTTTTTTAGAAAAAAAAAAAAGGAAAAACCTCTTATCTAATAGGCCATGTGCTGATCACAGATAATCCTCTTTGTGCTACCTGCTAGACAGTGGATCTCAACCCTATCAGCCCCAATATCTCTTTGAAAATAAATATTTTCCAATATCCCTTTAGTTGCCCTAGAATAAATTAATACAGAATATAATCTATCTATACTCAATTAAATATAAATATATATATATGTATAGGTATGCATTGTGTATATATGTTTGGTTTACACTTTCATAATGGTTAATGATGTTGAACTTGTTTTCATGTGCTTATTGGCCATTTGTACATCTTTGGAGAAGTGTCTGTTCAGATCCTTTGCTCATTTTTTAATTGGGGTATTTGTCTTTTTAAATTGTAAGAGTTCTTTATGTATTCTAGATACAAGTCCTTTATTAGATATATGATCTACAAAAAAAAAAAAAACACCAAAATGTGAGCATGTCATTCCATCATACCTTTGGGTAACAGACCCTTCAAAGACTTTCTAGGATCCTTTAAAATAAAACCCAAACTTAACAAAAAGGCCTTTGAAGAGTCCCAGCCTATCTCTCTAGCCGTTTCTCTTACTACCCTCTGACGTACATCTAAGCTGTGGCCATATTGTACCATTTGAGGTCCTGAGCGGGCAATGCTCTCTGACACCCATGTGCCTTTGAACATTCCGCTCCTCAGCTTTAGAAAGCTTCTCCCTCCTGACCAATGCCCTCCCAGAAATAGCCTAAACACATATATTTTGGTCTCCCATTGCAGACTCAAATTCTACATGCCAAGGACTATATTTAAACCTAGAATATAGAGCCTGGCACAGAGTAGCTGTCGGTAAATGCTGGGACATTTGTTTAGCCACCTACTAGAAGTGCTGATTCTTTTGTTCTTGCTTAGCTTCTTCAGTGGAGCTCCTCAGTGACTCTTTCATGTCACTGAAGCCTATGCTATGCTCCTACCAGACTTTGTGGCAAAGGTCTTTGTATCTGGGGTAGTCAGGGACTAACGTACTAGGCCTAAATGGACGCACACATGAGCACTGTTTCCCAGCAGCCATTCTGGGATAGATTTGAAGGTACTCTGTTTGCCTCTATTTATCTAGAGGCCTAAGAGGGAGACCTTGGACAAGGGACCCAGACCGTGTGCATACTTGTCAGGCTTGAGGTCACGGTGCACGATGCCATAGTTGTGTAAGTACTCCAGGGCCAGCACAGTTTCCGCAAAGTACAGACGCACCATGTCCACAGGCAGGGCCCCAATGTTCTTCAGCAGAGTGGCGCAGTCTCCCCCTGCAATAAGCCCAGGCCACCATGAGGGGAGGATCCAGTTCCCTGCTCTAGTTACCAGCCTCGCAGTCTCTGAGGTCCCAGAGGAGTTTCATGGAATACCTTGGAGCTGGAGACTGTGATTCTAGCCTCTGTGGCTGGCACAGGTGGGAGACGGGGTGTAAAGAGGAGCAGAAAGTTAGGAGAATATGCCAATGGCTGTTAAGGCCATTGCTGAGGCCAGAGAGGGTCGGAACCCAGGTCTCTCTGCCTATAAGTTGACTTGCAGGGACAGGACTCAGTTATTTTAGGATGGAAATATGTACACTATAAACAAATTTGGCTGAGACGTTAGCGTTTATTTCCTTCTTATTGGCTTTCCTTTCATTTCTGAGTAAAGTGACACAATATACTTCCAGCATGTACCTATTGAGTTAAAAGGGCTATCTGGTTCAGCTTCAACTTCAAGACTTAGGCAAAATATTTTTGGAAGCTGTCCAGTGGAAAAAGGGAGAGGGAGGGCTCCTCTTCAGAGATATGCCCCATGTTGCTCTTCTACTCCATTCCCAGAGCACTTTGCATGGTTTTAAGGGGTGTCCCCTTTACAAGCCATCAGCCAGGGTAATGGCTTTTCTTTCTTCTGAGGGCCCAGATACAATCCTCCTACCACCCAATTCTGGACTTTCGCAGTGCTGCTATCTCCTTTGTTCCTGTCTGATGTCAGCAGCAGAGGGTGTATGGGCTTTGGGATACAAGATTCCACAGCTGCTGGCCTGCACACTCTGCCCGAGTGCCTCTCATCACAGCTAACCTGGGCAGGCTCACAGGAGAGGCAGGCTGCTCTGAGCCCACTGTGGCCGAAGGCTCACTGTGCCTCTGAGATCCTGAGGCAGAAACCAGTGCCAAAGCGGGCTACAGAAGCTGGGCCCTGAAACTTCACCCCATACAAACCTGCTGGTCCCTGTTTAGGGCTAAGTCTCAGATTGTGCCGTGGTCTCTATGCTAGGCCACCTTTCCCCAGTACCTTCGACATACTCCATCACCATGCACAGGTGGCGCTTGGTCTCAAAGGAGCAGAACATGCTGACCACAAAGGGGTTCTCAGCAAAAGTCAGAATGTCGCGCTCCACGAAGGCTTGTTGGATCTGGTTCCGCAGGATCAGGTTCTGCTTGTTGATCTTCTTCATGGCGAAGCGCTGCCGGGTGGACTTGTGCCTCACCAGGAATACAGCCCTGGGAAACACAGCCCAGCCCATCCCCCATGGCCCCTTAGCACCGAGCTGTGCTCTCCACCACCCAAAATGCCTTTTCTCACACCCTGATTAGTGCATGGAACAAGGGACCCGGGGTATGCACATTAATGACAGGGATCTGGGACCTCTGGCCCACATAACTCTTAAATTTCCTGATAGACAAAAGTCCTGAAGACACAGCTCAATGCTTCCCCAGAGCTCAGGGAAAAGAGGAGTGCTGGGGAGAGGAGGGGTGCTGGGAGAAGAGGGGTGCTGGGGGAGGAGGGATGCTGGGAGAAGAGGGGTGCTGGGGGAGGAGGGATGCTGAGGGGGGAGGGTTGCTGGGGCAGGGAGGGGTGCCAGGAGGAGGAGGGGTGTCGGGGGGAGGAGAGGTGGGAATCTTGCCCGGAAAAGGAACAGTGCTCAGGTGTCTGAGGAAACTGGACTCTTGCCTCCCCAAGAGGCTTCAGGGAGAGGCAGTCTACCCTGAGGCACGCACTGCCCAGAAGGCTGGTATCACACACTCTCACATGGAAGAGACCTAAGGCTGAATCAAATTCAGTCCCAGCCACACTCTGACCCCTGCCTTTACCCATAGGCGCCATTGCTGATGAGCTTAATGGTTTCGAAGTCCTCTTCAGAGGGTGTCTTTTTAGATGGAAGAGCTGCCCCACGACCCTGGAAGACAAGGGGAAAGGCAGGAGGCAGGCATGCTTCTCAGAGCCCACACGCTTGGGGAAGCTCAGGCCTCAGCATCGTCTCGGCTCAGCCCTGCTGTAACCTCCTGCCTCTCCTTCAGACATCCTCATAAAGAGAATTCATAGCCCTTTGCTTGGGGTCATGGCAGAAGCTCAGGGTCTTCACCTCAACTGAATCATCTGTCTCCGGAGTGTCAGGACTGTCATAGCTGCTCAACTGGGCCATTTCTAGAAATGAAACGAGGACACAAGAGAAAAGAGTGTGAGGCAATTTCAGGCAACTCAGTAGTCCCCTCAGATCACGTAACAGGTGCACATCAGGTAGGCATTAATGCTTTCTGCATCAGCCTGGATGCAAATCCAGTTCCATGGCACCATACTCAATATAGTAATAGCTTTTGGATGAGAAAACGAGCCATATATCATTGCTACTCCCATTTCTAGAAGTCCAGTGCCATTCACAAGGTCTGGCAAGTTCTATAAACCTGGGACCTGTCCTGGAAAACAAGACCTAAGCTGGGCTACTAGTGCCCACCCTGCAGCCAAGCAGAGAAGGCAGGAGCAGGACGCCCACAGACCAGGGACTTGGAAGCCCATGGTTCACACAGGAGCTCAGAAGAACAGAGATATCCTCAGAAGACCCGAGTTGGACCACCCAAACACAGGAGGATTTGTAAGGTGGTCAGCAGAAGAGGTAAGTACGCAGAGGTGACCATTTTTGCAAATGTGATTGTGGTCCTTTGTTGTTAACCTCTTTTGATCCGAGGCTCTAAATGCAATCCAGTTGGGCCCAAGGCAATCCAGGCTGGGATACATCAGACAGATGTGACCAATTCCAAGGAAAGGCTGGTCTGTCACAGGGTGTCTCCTATAGTCCTGAGGCCCCCTAGCTATGTCATATCCATGTCCAAGCTAAGCTTCTTTGCAAGGTGCTATTAAAGCTTGCCGTAGCCACCAGGAAGGATGCTCACCCTCTAGGGGGTCCCGTGTGAGGCCCAGCTGGCTAACGATGTAGCGGGGAATGTCACATTTAATCCCTTGTCCCTCTTTGGCGTGACCTTCAGCTGCTTCTAATAGGTGGTAAAACTCTTCAGGGTCAAACTCCTGTATCAGGGGAGAGAGGGAGTCCGTGGTGAGAGTCAAGTGAAGGCTGCTGGCCTCTTTGGTTTTATAGCACATAGCAGAGTGAGATGAACAAGAAGACCTTCTCTGTGATGGGACAGTCCCACCCCCAAATACCCAGCAACAGTATGAAAGCTGTCTTACAGGTCACCTCCAGATTGGACATCCTAAACATATGCTGTCTTCCCAGCAATAAGGACCAGAGCTTTCAGTTTCAAGAGAGCTCAGCCTGTTCACCTGGTTCCAAGCCTTCCACCAGCCTGATGGCATTGTCAGGAGTGTTCAGATGCCCAGTCCAGAGCAGTCCTGGCACACCCTCAGTTATGGTTCTCAAGAGCTTCGGCTCACGGCCCTACAGTGTGTGCATACCTTCAATATTTACTGAGCACCTCCTGTGTGCTAGGGGCTGGAGATCCAATGCTGAACAGAGCACTGTCCTTGCGCCTGCACATAATAATGAGGGTCTCATTTATTGAGTGCCTACTAAGTGCCACAATCTGGGTGAAATCCTTTCAGCAACTCCTTGACCTGGGTGAGGAATCGAGGCCCACAGGACATGCAATGACTTGTCCATGGTCACAGAGGTAGGAAGGAACAGAAAACCAGCATTCAAACCCAGGCCTGACTCCAAGCCCCTGCTTAGTCATGGACTTTATGTTCTTGAGGGAGAGGCTCTCTGCTCAGTCACAATCCTAACCCCCTGCTCTTGCTTTTATCCCCTCTGGTCTCACTGTTTTGGAGAAGTATATACTAGGACCTATCTGGATATAATCTATGCCAGACCTGTAAGTCATCTTAACTTCTTAATCTTCTCTAGTCCTGATCTAGTCAGAATGTGTATCCCATAAATACCTCTCAAATGCATCTTTTCCTCTCTGCTCTCCTACCATTGTCCTAGTTAGTTCTGGCCACCGCATCTCACATGAGTTGCTGTGAATGCCTGTGCACTGGTTTCCCTGGCTATTCCAATTACTATCCATGTTGCAGCCAAAATAATCTTTCTCAGGACTAAACCTGATGAAATATTTGATCAGAAATAAATAGGAACTAACTACTGATATATGCAACAATATGTATGAAATCTCCAAAAGCATAATGCTGAGTGAAAGAAGTCAGAACATACTATATGGCTTCATTTATATGAAGCTGTATAATGTGCAAACTTATCCACAGTGAAAGAAAGCAGGTAAGTGGCTGCCTGGGTGCAGGAGGGGAAAGGACTGACCACAACGGGGCACAAGGGAACCTTCTGAACTGACAGAGAAAGTCTCTATCTTGACTGTGGCAGTGATTGTACAAGTGTGTAATTAATTGTTCTGTTTTTGTTTTTGCTTAATTTCAGCATCTTACGGGGGAAGGGTATAATTGTTAAAACTCAAAATATTGAATACTCAAAGGGATATATTTTATTGTATATAAATTATAATAATAAAATTGGTTTTAAAAAAAGTAAATCTGATCATGTCACATTCTTATCTAAACTTTCTGGTATTCCAAGTGGCCACAGGGATAATGAAAAACTCCTGAGGGAGAACCAACCCCCTCCCTGATGATCCCAGCGTGGCCTGCCTGCCAGTTTATGCCCCTACTTGCTCAAACACACCCTCCCTCCACACCACTGAATGCTCTTTCCCATGCCCTCACCTGGCAAAGTCACACTCACCTTTCAGGTACTGAGTAAGCCTCATGCCTCCTGAGGGGCCATGAATGTCCACTCCAAGCAGGACTAAAGCACTTCCTTCAATATCTTCCTGCTGCAGCTTGAACTGACCTCAGTTGTAACATTTCTTGCAATATTATAATTATTATTTCCATGTCCTCCTGCCTCATCCTCCCTAACTCCACTATAGAGGAAGCACTGTGAGATCAGGACTCTTCTTTATACACGGGTGTACCTCCAGCATGAGGTAGGTACTCAGTAAAGTGTAGCTGAATGATTAAATGAAGGACTCAACTTGTCCAAACTCAACTGGCCTATGCTCCTGAAGCTCCCTGTCCCCAAGACCCTCACTAATCTGGAGCCTGCACAGCATGGGGGTGGGCCAGACTAACACCCCCCCCCCCCGCCACACCCCTCAGGACCACCTGCTTGTCCTCATAGGACCCTGTTTTGTCCCCCAATGCTTACAAATCATGTTTAAATAAGGACCTCAGCAACAGAGATGGCAGTGGGTATCACCAATTTTGCTGTCAGCAGGAAAATTCCTTTATAGTCCCTCTGCAAATCTCCCCACCTAACCTTCCCAGAGTCCACTCACCAAGCATTCCAGGAGCCGAGCTGGGCGGGCAATGACAATCATCAGCTTTTTCACCAGCTGCATCACAAAAGCCACCTCATTGCTCTCTGAGCGCTCATGAGCCTATAGAGAAGACAAAGGTCACTTCAGCAATCTATTGGCCAGTGTAGTTGGGCTAAGCAGGACCCGACCGGGCAGAGCTGATGACAGAGAGAAACGATTTGGGAGTACAGAGAGCTCTACAGAGCCAAGAGCTCAGAGAAGGCTAGTCTGCTGTCAGAAGGGCAAGTTGCTCCTCAGGAACCACTGGAGCTTTAGAACACTGCAGGACACCAAGGAATGTCACACAGACACACAGCTTTACCTGCTTCTCTAGCCAACAAGCTTTTCTTACCCTCTAGACACCAGCTCAAGGGGACTCTCACTGGGGCCTTCAATCATATTCATTGTCCACCCCAGACAGACTGTAAGGAATAGAGAGACCTCAAAGCTGGGGGGTGACATGACCAGACAGGTGTGTCAGAAAGGTCAGTCTGGCTGTGGTGTAAAGGCTGCACTATAGAGAGCAAGGCTAAACACAGGACAACCCATTAACAGGTGACTGCAATAATTCAAAGGAAAAAGGCCTAAGTCAAGGCAGTAGGAACAGAGACAAGTGGACAGACTTGGGCTACTGCAGAGGCAGACAGTAGGGTAGACCTGAGGGGTGAAAGAAGCAGGGGTAGAAGGTAACTGCTGCAGCTTTAATTTTAGGGAAATTTCAGTGAACAGATAACACAGGAACAATAAGAAGATATCCCACTTAGGTGAGGATAGGTAAAGAAGATGTATTTGTGATAGAGAAATAGCAGCTAGGCAGAAAACATAAGTTCAGTTCTGGACTTGTAGAGTCTGAGGTGTCCCCACTAGATCCTTTCCTGGGTATCTGCTTGGCCAAGGGAGACTTTCTCTTTTTTCTGGGAACCGCTCTGTTCCTAGGAGCCACATTTGTATGGTGTGGCTGCACCTTCCCTCCTTCCTCCAACGGCTGACCAATGTGGATTACTTACCTAGTCAAATTGTCTTTCTATCTACTTTTAAATTCTATCTAGGAATTTAAAAGTAGATAGAAAGACAATTGCTCACATCACTGTGGCAGAACTATATAAGAACTGTGAAAAAGGATGGCCATGTCCACCATGGAGAAAAGCAGCACAGAAGAAAAAAGAAAAATAGAGATGAGAAAGGGAGAATGAGGAGAATGAGTGCTTCCTGAGCTTCCTTTCTTAAGGCCTTGTTGTACTCCTAACTTCAATTCTCTAAGATCCACTTTTTCTTACCCTTATGATTAGTTTCCCATTAGTGCTTAAACTATTCCAAGTGAGATTTCTATTACTTGTAACCAATATGGGGAAGTCAAAGTACAGGAGTCCAGTAAGCAGCTGGGAGTGCTGATCCGGAGCTCAGGAGAACTATTAGGGTGGCAGTCACATGTAGGAGCCCTCAGAGACAGAGGAAAACTGAAGATGCGGGAACAGAGGAAGCCCATCAGGAAAATGTGGAGAAAGGGGAAAGAGGAGAGCAGACATTCAGGATGGTGCCTGTGAAACACCAGCATTTAAGGGGTGGGCAGAGGAGGAAACTAAGAAGAGAAAGACCGGTGAGAACAGGAACAGATAACCAGGGGAAATGGTTCAATAGGAGGTATTCGCTGTGTGCCACAGAGAGGTGAAGAAAGACGAGGATTGAAAGAGGCCACAGGATTTGTCAACTGGCCAACTAGTTCCTTGGTGACTTGTGTCTAAACAGTTTTAGTGCAATGTGGAAAGGCAGAGTAGAAGATAGAATACTGAGTAGTGAATGGGTTACAAGGAAAGAAAAATAGCAAAATATTAAATTTTAAAGTAGATATTCAAGTATTAAATTAAATTTAAAAATAGCAAAATAATCCCCTGACCCGAACACACATATATACACACACAAGAAGGACAAGATGTAATTATTTCCTTTTCTTCTTCTTTTTTAAGATTGAAAACCTGAGAGCTCCCTTTTCTATGTTCTCTTGTTTGTGTGTACCACATGGCACTATCGTGTCGTTTTATAGAGTTGTCTGCTGGGCCTAGCGCGTAGAGAAGCTGTGTCTCTTTCTCTCGTTCCTCACACGCTGGGCCTAGCATGGTGCTTCCCATACAGCAGACGTCAGTCAGTATTTGCCGACTCAATGCTAGAAAGTGTATGACCTCTGGGAGGTTGTTTATATTATTTCCTAGCTACAGTGAACCCTACCTACTTGTCAAGACAACCTTCCCTGAACTTTCCACCCAGAGTCAGCACATCCTCCTCAGTGCTCAGAACCTACCTCTCTTTAGAGCTCATCAACTACATTGTACTATAGCAAATAAAGCAAGAGAATTCCTATAAAGCACCCGGTGTAGTGTCTGGCACACTGTACACATCAATAAACGATATCTGTCATTTCTGTTGCAAGTACGTGTTGATGGGTCTATAACCCCCAAATGACAAATTCCCTAAGATAAAGCCTACATTGAATTTTTTTTTTTTTGAGACAGAGTCTCACTTTGTTGCTCAGACTAGAGTGAGTGCCATAGCGTCAGCCTAGCTCACAGCAACCTCAAACTCCTGGGCTCAAGTGATCCTTCTGCCTCAGCCTCCTGAGTAGCTGGGACTACAGGCATGTGCCACCATGCTCGGCTAGTTTTTTTTTTTTTTTTCCTATATATATTAGTTGGCCAATTCATTTCTTTGTATTTATAGTAGAGACGGGGTCTTGCTCTTGCTCAGGCTAGTTTCGAACTCCTGACCTCGAGCAATACGCCCGCCTCGGCCTCCCAGAGTGCTAGGATTACAGGCGTGAGCCACCACGCCCGGCCTGAATTCTTGTCTGTATTCCAAGGGCCTAGCAAATTAAGGAATAGATAAACTGGGTCCAAATTTAATGCTCTTCCTACAGTACCAAACGACCTACCCCCAGGTGCAGTCAGTCTGAGAAAATGCCTCAAGGTTTTGGGCAAGGCTCTGACTTTAGCATTTTAGAAGATCAATTTTAGATGTACAAGGCAGCTTTCAAGTTACTCTACATTAATGCATTACCTGATGCAGCAATCCCTGATTCCTAAATGTCTCTGGAGCACCCGTATCTATTGTTGGAAAACTGTTAGAATGTTATTCCTGGCCGGGCACAGTGGCTCAAGCCAGTAATCTCAGCACTTTGGGAGGTAAAGGCAGGAGGATCACATAACACCAGGGGTTGGAGACTAGCTTGGGCAACATAGTGAGATCCCTGTCTCTAAAAATAAAAATTGGTCAGGCATGGTGGCACATGCCTGTAGCCCTAGCTACATGGGAGGATAAGGAGGGAGGATCACTTGAGCCCAGGAATTTAAGGCTGCAGTGAGTGAAGTACCACTGCTCTCCAGCCTTGGCGGACAGAGCAAGACCCTGTCTCTAAAAAATAAAAACAATAATTAAAAAAGACAGTTATTCTTAAAGAGAAATAAACAGCTGCCAGTGATTTTCATAGGCCTTTGGCTTTCTAAAGTCATATTTTTACAAGGTTTGAATTTAAGTATTTCTTTTGAAATTAGAAAAAGGCATTTTTGTATAAGGAAGTACTTTTTCACCTATTAAATCAAAACTTTCTCACTGTAATCCCCACCCACTGGGCTAGTTATATCTTTTAGGGGCACGGAGAACAATCTGCTATCTTTTACATGTAAGAATCCTTCCAAATTTTTTTTTCTTTTTTGAGACAGGGTCTCACTTTGTTGTCTAGACAGGAGTATAGTGGCGCAATCACAGCTCACTGCGATCTCCAACTCCCAGACTCAAGTGATCTTCCTGGCTCAGCCTCTGGAGTAGTTAGGACTACAGGCATGTACCAAGAGAAAGGCTAATTTTTCCTTTTTCTTTTAAAAATTTTTTTTGTAGAGAAGAAGTCTCTTTGTTGCTCAGGCTGACCTTGAACTCCTGGTCTCAAGTAATCCTCCTGCTTTGGTCTCCCAAAGTACTGGGAGTGGCGTGATCCACTGTGCCCAGTCAATCCTTCCAGTATTTGACAGCAATAATCGTGACCATCTTTAGTCACCCTGTCTCTAGATTCACTTGTTCTCTAACAAAATTTTTTTAAAATTCCCTGCTCCTTATACTTTCTAGACGAACACACTGAAGTTATGTTTGATCATTAGACCTGGGCTCTCAGCTCAGCTGGTATTACTCTAGAGATAGGTCCTGGGTCTGGAGCTAGTAACAGTTTCTGGACTGGGAAATTCTCTAGTGACATGAAGAACTCTGGAAAGCAGGCACGTCTCCTCTCCCCAAAGTGTACTATGGTACAGTATGGGGCAGCTGTGATCTGAGTGGCAAGGTACCTGGGAACGTTATTTGAGAGGCCAACAGCAAAGACAACACTGTAGCATAAGGAGGCTAAGAATTCAATGTGTGCTTTGGTCTTGGCTATCTCTGGTTAACTTTACCTTCAGCCTCTTAGAGACTTTTCAAACTGGGAAGGATCAGGTCTCTAAACATGTAAGTCACAACTTGAGAACTTCTCACCATGCAAACGGAATGTTATCAAATGGATAAATCTACAGTGCAAGTCTTGGTCTTGCTTTCCCTTGGCTGAGGAGAAACAGTCTGAAGGCCCTGCTTAAACCAATATTTCTAGTAGAAGAGAGTCTACCACAGCCATTGGGATCACTTTTTGGCTTTGCATAACAAATCTTCTAGTCAAATACTCATGAACACTATGAATGTTGGAGCTTTAGGCAGAGTAATATAGCTTTGGATTTAGAAAAGAAAGAACTCACAGAACGGAGTTCTTTTGACACCAAGTAGGCTTCTCTTAGTAATGCAGGGGACTGAGGAGGAACTGAGTCCACTGGCACCACACTTGGGGGTGGGTGGCAAGCAGGCTGGGAAGACTGAGACCACCACTAATGTTCGGGTCTTAGCCTGGGACTAATAACCCAATACCACGTGCAGGTTTCACCAGAGCCCCAGCACAAGGACACTCACATCTTGCAGAAGTTTCTCCAAATTCTCTTGAAGTTCGTAGAAATAGTGTGATGTAATGAGGCCACTCCGAGATTTATCCAGGCAGTCTCGGGCCATTTCAATCACTTGATGATGAATAAAGCTCAGTGTTCCGTCTGCCAAGGGCAACACGCTGTCTGGAGTGTTGGAGGAAATGAACTCTGCTAGTCGCTCTTCCATTTGTGCAGTGGCCTGGGAATAAAAGCAAGAAAAGAAACATTTCCCTTCTAGTCCCAGCTCAGTTAGAGCTAAGCCTGAAGGACCTAGTAATAGCATAATAATGAGCTCCCTCTGATCCTGGTTTCCTGACAATGCATCTGGAAAACCTGGTAACTGGAGACATGGAAAGATCACCTTCAAGAAAAGATGCCTTAATAGTATATTCAAGGCCCTCTAACACCTGGCTGTGCCCATCTCCCACCACTCCCTGCAGAACAAGCTTTTTTGCTCTAAGGACACAGAAGTGTTTGCTGTTTCCCTCCTTTGCTATGTTGTTTCATGCCTCTGTCTTTGTTCATGCTGTTCCCTGTATATGGTTCCTTCACCCTGCGAAGTCTGCCTGGTATACTCCTCATTCTTCTAATCTCAGTTCAAGGATCATAACTATTCTGAGGAGCCTTTCATCCCCCCTGGCAAACTAGGGTTTCCATTCCTCTGTGCTTTCACTGGACCTCCCAACTGTACGAACTTAGTGTATGCACACTGCTGATGTCTAAACTTTTCTCTGGACTAGAAAGTTCTTCAAGTCATAGAGAGTTTTATTTATCTCAGGATCCTCTTACTTAACCTTAGGACCCAAGGGAGCCAAATGGATGCTCAGACAATGTTTTACTGAAGGTTTGAACCTGCCTGGTCACAGATTCCAAGTTGAGATGGGGGCTCGCAGATAGGAATGTGAACAGGGTCTGCATCCCCAGCAGAGCAGAACTGAAGCCCCTAATTGCACACTCATGTCAAAATGACAAACACACATAAGTGCCTAGCTGCCCATCTAGGACTCCATCTTCTTTCCTTTGCCACCAGGTAGTGATTTCTGATTTCTAGTGTGTGTTTAGGCAAATGTATACATACCTACATACGCATGTGGTGTGTGTGGAGAGTAAGAGAGGAGAGAGAGAAACAGTGGGAGTAGGGGAGAGAGAAGGCAGGTAAAGAATCTCAACACATTTTCTCTAACTATAGTTCATCTTATAGGAAGGACTTAGAGACGTGCATATGAATACAAACATGGAGTACTAGAATGACAGCATGTAATAAACAAGGAGGAAGAAACAAGTAAGATATATTTCTCAACTCTATATACTCCCAAACTTCATTATAAATGACCAAGTACAACAAAATGTATTCCAAGCTGTCTGTTCTGCCCTCTTCCTCACTCTTATGCTCTAGTGCCCACTGCAAGGCCAGAAAGCACGGATCACAGGGCACAGGTCCAGTGGAGAATAGCTAACACTCATTGAGAGCTTATGTCCTGGGCACTGTTAGAAGAGCTTAATGTTCATTGATCCTTACAAACTCCTGAATTGTAGACGAGGCAAATGAAGCTCAGAGAAGTTAAATATTCTGTCCAGGGCCATATAGCCAGTAAACGGTAGAATGAGATCTGAATTCAGTCTGGCTCCAGAATCTGAGCTCTCCCTCATGACTATGCTTCGCTGTGTGTGTCAAAAGGGAAAAGCACCAGGGCTTTATGCCATCTCCCTAAGCCACCATGTGTGTTCAGGAGACTGCATCCAAGTCTAGAGAAAGAAACTCCCAGGGGAGCAAGGAACCACATGCTGCACACTCCAGAGTGAGATGGACAGACCCGGGGGGTCTGGACAGAGGATGAAGAGAGAGGCGTTAGCGGCTCCATGCTCTCTGCTGTCGTGGATGTCAGCCTGCTGTTCCCTCTCAGACAGAGCTAGCCATGCTCTGCAGGAACAGGGTTTCTCTTCAGAAGGCCAGGCAGAGTGCATAGGCATGTGGTGTTAAAAAAAAAAACAAAAACGGGAAACAAGGTCTTAGTTCCACATACAAGGAGGCTCACAGCCAAAGCAGAGTTGTGCGTACTGTTTCTCAGAACAGCAATCTACCTTCCTCCCTCAGCATTTTCCTGCTTGAAAATGCAAACCCAAGTGTTAGCAAGCAACTCTGAGCTCTGTCTCCCCCACCCACTGCTCCCTCCAGCCTTCTGCTTGCCAGCGCAGCACACCTCCGTCTGTGCGCTCTCTGCGCCTGGTAATGGGTGCTGCTTAAGAAACCTGTGCTACCAGAGGGCAAATCTTGCAAAGGGTGAACCCTGATGCGTGGTTCCTCATGTGCACAATGAGGAATATCAAGTCTCCAGTTCTTTCTTTCTCCTTCTCAAGCAGTCTGGAAACCCTTGTCCTCCTCTTGGGTGACTTTCTGTTCTTCTTGATTACCCCTGGAAGCAGCGTCTTATTCCCTCACTCCAGAGTCTCCCCATGGGCTGGCTCCCCATAGCCACCCTCAGGGACATTGTCAGTCTCCTTCTGAATGGATCCTTACCTTGGGAAATCTTTCTTTGTACACATGATTCATCATTATTATTTCACTGTCAAAGGAAACTGGGGATCGTCCAGGACTAAATAAGAAAGAAACAATTGTTACTTTAGGGTTGTGGAACTATCAAGGAGGACAGCCACCTCCAGAGCCCCTGCCCCTCCCAATGTCTTCAGTACCCTGTACACTCCCCACTTAATGAGTGCTGGGTTTCAGAGCCTTTCTCATTCCTGCAGTTCCCAGTGTACCTTGCTCAGTTGAAAATCGTACCATCTGGAGCTGGTATCTTTCTGCAAGAGGCTTGGCTTTCACAAACACCTCTGCCAGGGCCTGGGCAAGCCTAGAAGGGAGGCTCCTAAGCCCACTGTTGGCTTTCCTAAGATGACCTCCCCCAGGACTCTGTGCCCTTTTAGTTTTGACCAGTGGGGTTGTGTACACTGCAGCTCTAGGAATCTCTAGGAATGCTCTAGGAATCAAAGAAAACTACCACCAAAGTAAGACTGTGTACACCTGTATTTTTTTCTCCAAACTAGCTGCAGCCAACTGGACTAACCTGGGCTCTGACCTAGGGGATGAATGAGGCCAATCCAGGCTGCTGTGAGTTACAAGTCTGGGTCATCTATTGCAGGGAACCAACATGTTTTTAGCCTTAATTTATCATCTTCCTTAATAAGCTAATACTTCCCATCTAGCCCATGTACAGTTACATCTCCTTAAAGGATTTCAAAGTTTGAGCCACACAACTGAATGGCTATTTGGGTCCTGCTCAGTTTAGTGTCCCTGACATGTGATCCCAGCTGAGCCAGGTTCAGAATTGTTCCTCTCTTTCTTCCCTGGAATGGGCCATGTTTTGTCTGTTGCATTGATGCACATTACCAAGGATTTAATAGTAATATAGCAGGGATTTCCCGGAGAATCACTTTGATCCTCTCAATCTCAATTGGCCTTAGCTGGGCACAGTGGCTCACACTTGTAGTCTCAGCTACTTGGGAGGATGAGGTGGAAGGATCCCTTGAGTCCAGGAGTTCGAGGCTGCAGTGAGCTATGATCAGGCCACTGCACTCCAGCCTGGGTGACAGAGTGAGACTCCTCCATAAATAAATATCAATCAATCTCAACTGGCCTAAAAGGTACCCTTTATTTGGTGTGGGTTGCTGAGACCACCGAGACTCAGGTGTTTCTCTGTGAGACAAAGAAAGATGCTGGGGACCCTAGTCACTGCTTTGTATTCTTGATCCTCTGCACTAAAGTCCTAGTCATCATTTTCATCAATCTCTGAACCTGAACCAGTCTTTGTGGTCTGGCCCAGCAAACTCCCTGTCACTCATCCTGCCAACATTACCTGAAGGGATTCTTCCTGGAAGGCATCGCTCCTCTGGGATCCACCCCCCCCACCGCCCCTGCCCAGTCATTAAAGTCATGCTCATTTTAATCTCCATTGTCTTCTTTAACCTGGAATTCTGGCATAGATTTACAGCTCATGCCAAAGGGAATGGACAATTAATCTAAGGAATTCACAAATAAATCAACTGTTAAGATTTGCTTAGTTTAACAAAGATGGGCCCAAGTGTTTCAGGAATAGAGACAGATTCAGATGGGCATTTAATTCTGCTTTTAAAATGGGCCATCAAGTCAGCTACCTGTGTCTTCAGCTGGCCTAGCTCATATACCCCGGGCCTATGGGTTCTGTAGCCAGACAACCATCAGAATTGATGACATCGTTACACTCTTTTTACTGAATGGAGTCTAAAGTATACTCCTACTGCTAACTACCTTTAAAGGGAAAAACAAAGGAACCACTAGACAGCATTGTCAAATATCTCTTGGGGTGATGTGCTGAGCTGTACCTGAAGCCAAAAAGGGACTGAGCTTCGCTGGGCTTGATTCACTCAAGCTGGCCAGTGTGCTATGTCAGGGGTCATCAAGCTACAACCTACAGACCAAATCTGGCCCACTACTTTTTTTGTCAATGAAGTTTACATATTATCTAAGGATGATTTGACAATACAGCAGCAGAGCTAAGCAGTTGTGACAGAGATAAATGGCCTACAAAGCCTAAGATATTTACTGTCTAGACCCATTACTGAATAAGTGCGCCAACCCCTGTGCTGTGCAAACAAGCTGAGATCCAGGTACAGTACAGTGGGCAGAGAACACTCCTCACCTGAGGCTGCGGGAGCGGGGCCGCATGGCTGGGGACTGCCGTCCCTCCTCGTCTGGCACGCTCTCTGTGCTGAAATGCTTTGTCAAGAAGTGCAGCTCATCGGCTGTAGGCTGGAAAGGCAACTGATGCAGCTTTTCCTGGGAGGAGCATGACGACTGGAGGGGAAACATTAAGAGACAGCATTAAAGACATGTCCAAGGGCAGTCCACGAACGGAGGACTTAAAGTAGTCTGGACTTCTGGTCAATGTAAACCCAAAGCAGGTCTTCTTTCCTCTGCTCCCTTTAGCCTTGACTGTGCACAATCCTGTTCACCTCTCGTCCTTCAGAGCCTTCAGCCCTGCGGAAGCCAAGACACTAGAGTCTTTAGGAGTTGTGCAGGGAGTTGGCCCCAGACCTTCCTGGGATGTGCAAACTTAGTAACTACCTAGGAGCCTGTTTAGGTGGTAAAAAGTGGATTCTTCTGCATGGATCCTTGGCCTTCAATGAAACTTCTAGCTAGCTGGAATAGTAAGTCATTAATAAATCATGCTTCCTGGCTCAGGACATGTTCTAAGGGGAAAACTTAAGGGGTTGCAAATGACATCCCCTTAAGTTTTCCCTTCCACAACCTTGAGGGAGCCGCCCCAGGGATGGCTCAGCAATGTTCCTTCTGAGAACTGGCTTTGTTTCGGCTTCATCCATACTCTAGGGACATCAGCAGGCAGGAAAATCCAGCAGGGAAGAAAATTACTTTCAGATCTCGACCCAAAAAATGGACTTGACCTGAAAACCATCATGAATTCTAACTAAACACAGCTTGCTGACGGAGGGTTCCTGACGAGGCCGATCACAACAGGCCATCTGAGGGGTGCCACTGCTAGTGCTGTCACAGGACACCCACAGACCCAGCCACAGCTGACACGAACCAGTCAGCCCCAGGATCGGGGAACTCCCCTTTACCTGAAAGGAGTGGCAAGGACAGCAGGCAAGTCAAACACCGTCAGCCCAAGTTCAATTACCAACCGATCAAGGATCTCGGCTTAACTATCTAAATCCATTTAGAGTCAAAGCTGCAGCCACAGTGAGAGAACTCTGCTGCAACAGGGTCAGTACCAAGTGAGAAATCAGCACTTTTTTTTTTTTTTTTGGCTAACAGTGCATGTTTTCTCTCATGAAATGCTATAATATGCGAAGTTGTAAACAGCTAGTGGGAGGTCTCCACAAGGCTGTCTTGGCCACATTTTTATAAATGATTTGGATCAAAGCTGCAGAAAGTATCCTCGCTCAACTGCAGCTAACATGAAGCTGGTGGAGCCACGTAACTCATGGTGGGAAATTTGGTACTTTAGAGTATCCCAGTAAGCTGGAGCGATGGGACGATTCTTTTAAGATGTATGAACAGGAATATTTCTAAATCTATAAGACTTTTTACCTTGGGTAGAAAAAAATCATTTGTTTGAGTAAAGGATTATAGATAGGGAAAGGGGTAGAAGATCTTAAGCTTAACAATATCAAAGCCCAGTGAGACCTTTGGATTAGTTTAAGAGTAATATGTAGGTCAAAGAAGGAAATGATACTCCTTCTCCCTGCTGGAGATTCATGAATAAAGATGGGAAGTGGGAAGACCTGAAGAATGCTGAAAGAAAGGGGGGTGGCTTATCAGCTACTGGCCTGTTTCTGTATGGCCTACAAAGTCTAAAACACGTCCTACATATTTGGCCCTTTACAGAAAAAGTTTGCCAACCCTGTCATCCTGGCTTTTAAAAAAGTTACTCAATGAGGATGACCCATTGTAGGGTCAATTGTGCATAATACCAATTAGCACATCTGTTGTGACTTAGGCTAAAACCTTCTCTAAAATAAATATAAGTAAACATTTTAGAGACAGGTTTGGTCTTTCGCTAATACACACCAGGCTTAGATATCAAATAACAATCACCCTTCCATTCTTTATTGAAAGGAAAAGATGAAAAAAAGAGGGAGAGTGTCTACCAAATCTTTGGGACACGGGAAGGGTGAACTGTTCTTGGTGCAGTTCTAGAAATAAGATTTGAGGAGTAGGGCAACCATGTTTAGAATCCCCCATGCCCGGCCTCACTGGCAAAGCCAAAGTCCATCTCACTAGGAGAGGGTGCTGGTTAATCCTTTCCAAAGGTACTGATGGGTCTGGCTATGGCTGTGAAGAAGGGTCACCAGCCCTATGGCCACACAGCTGCATCCCCAAGCAAGCCCCCTGAGTTTGGCTTTGGAGGAAAAGTTGAGAAGCATTTTGGAACACTGGATGGAGAGCAACAACCTGCAGGGAAGTACTTCCTTAGGGCAAAGGAGGCGTGGCCACAGATTTTGCTACTTACTGAGACAGTAGAGCTTGGAGTGTTGGTTCCATAGCCTGAAGAAGGTAAAGAGGCCAAAGACCAGCGCCGTCCATCAGTCCTACATAAGGAAAGAATATCAGGCAGTTTCTACAGGACCCACCCTGATCCCAGGACCTTCCTGTCTGTCCATCAGCATTTCTGGGGCAGCTGATTCACAGGTGGGCTCTTCCCTGTCTCAAGACAGCACTGCTTGGTCCAGTATATGTTTTCACATCCTTTCCTACATGGGGCCTATTGTATGTTCACCACAATGACAGACATCTCTGCCTGTAAGGAGTCCATGACTTTCAATAAGAACAGCTTTACTTTGATACCAGTATTTCATGATAAAAAACAAAGAGAAAAAAAAAGAAAAAAAAAAAAAGAAAAAGAAATTTTAAAAAAAAGAGAGAAAATAAGAACAGCTGTTATGTAATACTATGGTTTTGTAATAAATGTTTTTATATTCTTAACTTATTCACTTTCAGAGGAGCACTAACAGGGGAATACAGCTAAAGGCATCATCATATGGACAGAACTGCCGCTAAAATGGAGCCACTTCCTTTTTTGAAGGCTCCATGTGAAGGGCTCTTTGGTCTTTCCCAGGCCACTGGGTTGACCACCAGGAAGAAGGAGACCATCATCTGGGTCTAACTGAACATCGTTCGATGGCAAACAATTATGGGCTGCCTAGGATCCATCACGACCCCCAAACCCAGACTTTGAGAATGTGTGCCAAAGAGTGACAGTAACTTTACAAAAGAGGAGGGAAGTGACAGACCCTTGGTTGTTTATGTGGCTTTGAGGGAGACTTCTGCTGCTCTCAAAAGGATGTGCCCCAAAGCTCTCATCACAAAGAACCACAGCTATTTGCTTTGCTCTACAGGAGAAAGATCAAGCAGGTAACCAGTTTGTATCATGGACATGTGATTCTTTGCTTGGACTGTGGGATGTGATATAAAGTATTATTTCTTGTGGAGTCTGGGGGTATAGTCTGTTTTCATTGAAGCTGGATAAAAACTTTTTTGCAGCTACTCACAGAACTTAGAACAACAGCCATGGAAGATCTTTGCAGGTTCGTATTACAATTTTTAGAGTAAACACAAAGACCCAGAGGTTTGGGTGATTTGTTCAAGGCCTCACATTTGTGGCAGATACGGGGAGACAAAGACGCAAAAAAGAATAAATCTTGCTGGGGCTTTTCCTTGTGAAGCGTTCCTCCTCTCCACCACCAGTATCTAGTGGCTTCCCTACTCTGCTCTTTACGGGGACAGCCAGGGTTCCTTGCCACATGCACATGACTCAAACTTCATGCCACCCAGGCAGCAGCACATATACATTATAACTCTGCTGGAACCTAGTCTCTGAGCCAAAGAAATGTTCAGAAAGGTGCTCAAACATGACATTCTCTCTGACCTCTTTGGTGGGTCCTGGGAGCTCTGGACAATAAAGTCAGTCAATCCCAGGAAAAGAGATGAGACAGGTATTAATCAGAGATGGATTTCTGAAACCCTTGTCAAATATACTTTTTCACATGTGATTTTCCCACCTTTAGATAGAAATGGAAACCTGCTGCATGGCAGCTATTTCTCTATGTAATGAAGAGCAGGGGCCACCAGAGTCAGAAAGCAATGCCACCATAGGATGCCTCTACTCCTTCAGTCTGGTCATCTCACTGGGTGACTGAGGAAAGTTGTGGGAATGAGGGTGACTTGTCCCTAGGCTCAAAAGCTTAGAACTATTCAGCAATTCCTGCTCCAAGCATATGAGCTCTGAGCCTTGGTTCCAGCAGGTAGAGGGGGATCTCTTAGGGCCTCTTTGCCAGATAAGAAAGGCCCAATGTTCATACCCACATTCAGAGAAGAAGCATCATAACCAGTTCTCACAAAGCACAAAACCACAAACCACACAGCCTGGCCATGCACAGCAGTTTCCCGGCCCCTCTCCCCATCACACCCACTATTACCTGTCTGTTCTGTGTCCATGGCTGTGGTGAAAAAACATACATCATAGTGAGAACCAAAAGGAACCAGAGAGGGTGATCCTTTTGACTCCTGGCATTTGGTCTAGCTTGGCACAGGCAAACCTTCTGTTTAGGAATGTGTGGCAGTTTGAAGTGAAACTGTAGGACTGATGGGTCTATCCTTAGCATTTTATTCAATTTGTCTTTTGTGTGATATTCCAAACTACTATGATCCTGTAAGGCTCCAGCCTAACCTCAGTAACCTAGGAACAAACAATACTTGATACTCTGTTTGGCAGCGCTGAAACATGCCTCTGCACCCCCACCAATAACTTGCAGTTTTTCCTTCTATGTTCTAGAATAAGGCAGCCCAGAGATCCATGTTCCATGCACAGGACTCAAATGTCAGGCTGCCCAGCACTGACCTGTTTGGGTCTCAGTGGTAATATCAGGCTCCAAAGCCCCCTAAGTTGGTCCTACTCCCGAAGCCCAGGGAATGAAGCAGACATAGGGCATCGAGGGAACATGCCGTTGCCTCTACCTGGAATGGTCTACATACACCTGGGTCCTCATGCCCAGCGTGGCAGTTACTCATCTTTCAGAGAGGTTCTACATGACCACCAGGGAGACTCTCCTGCCCTATTCCCTTCCTGTTCTTTCGTGCACATCACGTTCTTTCCTGTCGTGGTGTTATTTTAGTTTATAACCATATATTTGATGTTTGCATGCTCATTTATTGTCTGTCTTCCCCAGCAAGTATTTGATTAATAAGCACTGATTGAGTGCTTATTATGTACCAGGAGACACAGCTTTCAACAAATTAAGGTATCCCTTTTAAAAGTGATTTGATTCTGGTTGAGGCGAGACAGAAAATACACAAATAAGAAAATATCAGGTATTGAAAAATGCTAGTTTGAAAATAAAACTAGATGATTTGGCTGGGTCGGTGGCTCACGCCTGTAATCTCAGCACTTTGCGAGGCTGAGGTGTGAGGATTACTTGAGGCCTAGAGTTTGAGTCCAGCCTGGACAATTTAGTGAAACTAGTCTGTACAAAAAAATCAGAACAATTTGCCAGGCGTGGTGGCGCGTGTCTGTAGTTCCAGCTACTTGGGAGGCTGAGGCAGGAGGATCATTTGAGCCCAGGAGTTTGAGGCTGGAGTGAGCTATAATGACACCACTGTACTCTAGCCTGGGCAACAGAATGAGATCCTGTCTCAAAAAACCAAACCAAAACCCTTTAGATTGAGTGTAAAGTAAGGAAGACCTCTCTGAGGAGGTGATATTTGAGATGATACATGAATAACAAGAATGAGTTAACTAAGTGAAGATCTGAGGGGCAGCATTCGTCACAAAGAGAACAAGTACACAGACGCTACTAGAATATAAGTTCCAAGAAGTAGGGACTATCACTATGTCTATTTTGTTACCACTACATAACTAAGCACCCAACATAGTGCCTAGCTCATAGTTGGGGCTCAGTACATAAATTTATTGGATGAATGAGAAATGACTCAGTGTCACCTATGGAGATCTGGCCACAAGTCCTGCTGTCCCAGCCCATACCTACTCTGAGGCTACAGTTCATACACAGTCCAGGCAGGAAGTCTTCAGCTGGGCTAGAAAAACAAATGCATCAATCCAGCATATTCTTTTATTGTAAGTGATCCCACCTGGATGAGTCCATGGAACAAACCTGGGTGAAATTTGTTTTAAATAAGGCAACTGGGTCAGGATGGGCACCCAAGTCAGTCACCAAACATCTCCTAACCTGTTCATGTTCTTATCAGACACAAAGACTCGTGGAGAGGAAGAAGATGGATTTCTTCTAGGTTGTCATTTGATTAGTGAGTTAACACTGTTTCCAGGAGTCTGTTCTTTTTCTGTTAGGTCTTTTTTAAAAAAATAGTCTAAGTATTAAAACTGCTCTGGCTCCAAGGTGTACTATATTCTCTATCCATTAAAGGTTCCAGATCTAAAACCATAATTTTTTTGGAGATCTTCATACCAGAGACTAACCAAGAAAAAATTAAAAAAAAAAAATTACTTTGCCAACAAAGTATCTTAAAAATAGTTCTGAAAAAAAATAATTTGTGTGTGGAGCTTAGGTCTGTGATCAGACAGACTCATCAGCTCAGGTTTCTCCAGGTGATACTCTGGCAACGCACAGGGCTGGCAAGGCTGGCACTGTGAGCCAGAGACAGGTTTACATAGCTCTCAGAGGAGAGACGTGGTAGGAGGAATATACGCCAGGCTCTGCATGCACCAAACCATTCTAAATTCATGGAGGGATAAGTGAAGTCCCTGTAGTTTCTTTATCCCCCTACACGAACCCTAGCTCAAAGCCAAGGAGAAAGGCACATAAAGCCCTTCCTGCCCCTTGGAACTAGCTAAGTTTGTAACTTTGGGTTTTCCTGGGAGAAGAGCCCATTCTCTCATCAATCACCCTGGGACAGCTCTCAATACAGAGTATAATGCTTTGCAACAGACCCTCAGGACATCAGGGACTTGTGATTAGGATTATAAAAATAAATCCACCTCTAATACCCACTCCCCCATTCAAACACAAATACACAGAGCACCTAGAAAGCAAAACTTAAACAAGATGATTATAACCTGGGTGAAGGAAGCAAAGAGGGAGTTTTGATGGCTGGTAGCCCAAGGTAATGCATTTGAAAGAGTAGAGACTTAATGGAGGAATCTGACATTTGACTAACATTCATGCAAGTGCCACATGTGTTGGTCACAGATGAGGTTTTTCTATCCACTTACCTACGGGCAGGAACAAAGGAAAAGTGAGCAGGTGCATTTGGAGAGAAATTCCGGGGACTGTCCAAAGGACTGTTACCTGTGGATGGGGAAAGGAAAAGAAACGCTCTGTGAGGTTTGCTTCCTAGGAGGGCTGACATGGCCTTCAGGCAGGAAATCTTCTCCCAGCATGGGCAATTAGCCTGTATGGTTATTTTATCAGGCCTACCATCAGTTTAATGATTCTCTTTACCAAGTTTCACAGCCCAGAGGTTTTTTCCCTTGTTCCCAAGGTGTCTATAACAATCCACATCTCTCACATATCCATTCCAGATCTACCAGTAACTTGCCTATTTCTGCTCTCCTAAGAACACCTCAGACTCCAATCTGTCAAGTTAACCCAACTTTCTGAAAGCTTAAAGAGCTCATTCAGTACAGATGGTATAGCCAAATACTCAAGCATTTCTCAAAGGGCAACAGGACTACTAGTCCAAAAGTTTCTTGCACATTTATCTCTGTACACTGCACTCAAGGGCTAAATCAGGACCATGAGTGCTTGAAGACAAAATAGAGGTTCTGAGGTAGGGACTCAGGATAGCAACGTTTCTTAAAATAGTCCATGATTAAGCCCCCAAGTCTGCAGAGCATGCCCAACTTCCTCATGGTATCGGAATTACCACCATCTCTTTATTAGTTGTCATGTTAACTTGTTAACTTAAAGCTCAGGTCTGAACAAAACTGTACTTACCTTTGTTCTGATCACAACAGTTCTTGAACCTAACTAAGCCTACCACACTTCTCTGATCTATCTTCCAGCTCGAGGCTTTTACTTAGGAGCTCCTAGTTTTGGCAGAAGTTGTTAACATGCCTCTACCCAAAAGGCTGTGTCAAAGTTAAGTACCATACACTATGATGTGATGACACCCACCTAACCCCTACCCACCTACCCACTTATATGCTCGCCTCTGTGAACCAATGTCAGCTATTAGGAACTGAAGCTACCCAGAAGCCCAGTAGTTCAACGTTCCCTGGCTTTTTCTTGGACAATTTGTTTCCTGCATAGGGTATGGATGTACCTAAGTACCATGAGCCTATTGTTTCCCATTATCTCTATCCAGTGGGGCCTTGGATAGCACTTAGTGTCGTTCTGTACTGATCTAGTAAAAACCAGCCTCTCAGCCAGTGCTCCTATCACCCTGTGCCATACCTCTCTATCAGTTATATGAAGGCATTCTCCTTAGTTGAACTAATTAGGAAGAGGCATTTTAACTTCCTCTCATTCCCAGTACACAAAATGCACAACTTTATGCAGTGGATTTGCTCTCCACCTAGTACTAACTCTGGGTTTTCCATGGTCTGTGTCAGGACTATCTATTAGGACCTATCCCCACCTCCTGGCTAGCACAGGCCACCAGGATACAGGAAGTAACTGTGAGTAGTTGCTTCCTCAGCCAGGGCTTAATGAGGATCAGGCCTCCTCAGAAGTATCAAGGCATCTTTCTTAAAAAAAAAAAAAAAAAAAAAAGTCTGTTCCTTTTTGATAGTGTTACCCAAAAGACTGACAAGTACCTACAGTTTGATCTTTGACATGTAAAGCTAGATGCCGTCTGTTGGTTCCCACAACAACTCAGCTAAAGCCTCAAGGACATGACAAGTATCCTACAATGACCTCCTACAGGCCTTCCAAGGACCAGGCCTGGTGTTGGTTAGAGGGTAAAATACAGACAGTTTCAAAGAATCTTCCAGGCAGGTGCTCACAGTAAAGTTATGGACACATAAAACACACAAATGTCAGAAATAACTAACACCAAGAGGAAAAAAGCATTAAAAAGAATGAATACACAGAGCATGACAGGACAACTTCAAGTGGGAGGACGAGGAGGGGATACAGAAAAAAATACAGGAAGAAATAATGTCTGAAAATGTTGCAAACTTGGTGAAAACTATATACCCACATATCCAAGAATCTTGAAGAACCCCAAGCATGAGAAAGAGAACTATATCAAAGCACATCATAATAAATTACTCAGAACTCACAATAAAGACACAAATCTTAAAAGTGGGTAGGGCTGGGGAGAAAATACGTTACAAAGAGGAATAAAAATGAGGATTATAGCAGATTTCTCATTAGAAACAATGCAAGAATACAGTGGAACAGTATTTTTAAATTATGGAAAGAAAAGTAAACTCTGCCAACCTAGAATTTTATACCTCACTGCTGTGTAGTAAAGAATTTGGCCTTTGTCCCCAGTCCCTGGAAAGGAACCTCTAAATCCTAGGAATTTCCCAAGTGATAGGAGAGTTTTTGTTATTCATGGTGGTGTCTGCCTGATACTTTATGCTAATGAGATGACTCAGGATAGTGGCTGGCCACACCAGAAAGACCAACAATATGACTGGAGGGTTGGGGCTTTGAGCCACTTGGTATCAAGCAGTGACCTCCCAGAAGTGGAGGGGGTCTAGAGATTGGGTTCAATCAAGTGGCCAATGAGTGAATCAGTCCTGCCTACATAACGAAACCCCAATTAACACTCTGTGTCCAGATTGTTTCTGGACACAAAGCTCCAGTGAGTTTCTCTGGTTAAAAATAATCTGTGTGTACTGTCACACATTAGTGTGCTGGCAGGGTGATACAGGGGGAGAAGGCACTGGAAGCTTTGTGTTTGGGACCCTCCCAGACCTCAATTTTTATGCATCTCTTCTTTTGACTGGTCCTCATTTGTATGTACCTTTTTTGCTACATAAACATACATAAAACTGTAATCCTAAACACAATGCTTTCCTGAGCTCTATGAATCATTCTAGTGAATTACTGAACCCAAAGTAGTAGTGAGAAACCTTAATATGCATCCAGATGTTCAGAAGTATGGGTGGCCTGGGAACTTCCATGCTTGTGGCTGGTGTCTGACTTGAGGGCAGTTTTATAGAGAACTGTGCCCTTAACTTGTAAAATCTGGCCTGATTTTGGGTAGTGTCAGAAGTCAATTGTATCAGCAAAAATATTTTTAAAAGACAAAGATGAAATAAAGATATTTTTAGATAAAAAAGCTAAATGAAATTCTCAACAAAAGATCACACTATAAGAAATACTTTTAAAATGTCCTTTCAGCAGAAGGAAAAGGATATCAAGTGGAAATAATGGATTTGCATGAAAGAATAAACAATGGAAAAGTTTACTAGATGGAAAAATATGGAAGATTTTTTATTAAATCTCTTTAAAAAGTAATAATGTTTAAATAAAAATAATAATAAGGTGGTGTGTGATTTATAACATGAGAATTAAAAGTTTGAAAATAATTACCTAAAAGTGGGGGGCAGGGAATGGAAGATTCTTATCTCATATGTGAAGTGGTATAATACTACTTGAAGGGAGATGATGATAAGTTAAAGATATATACTATAAATTGCTAATGTAACCACTAAACAGCCTAGAAGAAAACAAAGGATATAAAATGGAATAATAGAAATATTCAACCCCAAATAAAGTAGAAAAAGAGCACAGAGGAAGAAAAAACAGATGGGACAATTAGAAAACAAATAGGAAGATGGTAGATTTAAACCAAATCACATCAACAACCATATTAAATGTAAATACTCCAATTAAAAGAAGATTGTTGGATTGGATAAAAAAAAGACAGATCCTATTAAAGAAATGGAATCAATAATTCTCTTCCAAAAAAAGAAAGCACCAGTTTCAGATGTTTCACTTGTTAATTCTACAAGGAAAAATGATGCCAATTCTTTAAATTCCTTCCAACAGAAATACAAAGAACACTTCTTAACTCAGTCTATGGAGCCAGAATTACCCTAATATCAAAACCAGATGAAGCGGCCGGGCGCGGTGGCTCACGCCTGTAATCCTAGCTCTCTGGGAGGCCGAGGCGGGCGGATTGCTCGAGGTCAGGAGTTCGAAACCAGCCTGAGCAAGAGCGAGACCCAGTCTCTACTATAAATAGAAAGAAATTAATTGGCCAACTGATATATATATAAAAAATTAGCCGGGCATGGTGGCTCATGCCTGTAGTCCCAGCTACTCGGGAGGCTGAGGCAGAAGGATCGCTCGAGCCTAGGAGTTTGAGGTTGCTGTGAGCTAGGCTGACGCCACGGCACTCACTCTAGCCTGGACAAAAAAGTGAGACTCTGTCTCAAAAAAAAAAAAAAGAAAAAAAAAAAAAAAAAAAACCAGATGAAGGGGCCAGGCGCGGTGGCTCACGCCTGTAATCCTAGCTCTCTGGGAGGCCGAGGCGGGCGGATTGCTCGAGGTCAGGAGTTCGAAACCAGCCTGAGCAAGAGCAAGACCCAGTCTCTACTATAAATAGAAAGAAATTAATTGGCCAACTAATATATATAGAAAAAATTAGCCGGGCATGGTGGCGCATGCCTCTAGTCCCAGCCACTTGGGAGGCTGAGGCAGAAGGATTGCTTGAGCCCAGGAGTTTGAGGTTGCTGTGAGCTAGGCTGACGCCACGGCACTCATTCTAGCCTAGGCAACAAAGTGAGACTCTGTCTCAAAAAAAAAAACAACAAAAAACCAGATGAAGATATTACAAGAAAGGAAAACCATAGACCAATATCTCTTAGGAACACACATGTAAAAATTCTCAAGATATTAGAAATAATCAAATCTAAAAATGTATTAAGAAATCATATACCATGACCAAGCAGCATTTATTCCAGGTATGTAAGGGTGGTTCAACATTTGAAAATCAATTAAAATAATCCACCACCATCAAAAGACTCAAGAAGAAAAATCATATGATTATATGAACTGATACAGAAAAAGATCTGACAAAATCTAACACCCATTGAAAACTTTTTTTTTGATAAAAGAAATCAACAAACTAGGAGAACTTCCTCAACTTGGTCAAGAACATCTAAAGATGACATACTGCTAACATCATACTTAATGGTGAGAAAACTAGATGCTTTTCCTCTAGTATTGAAAACAAAGGCAAGGATATTCCTTCTCATCATTCTTATTCAATATTGTACTGGAATAATAACTGGAATAGCTAGTGGAATAACACAAGAAAATAAAATAAAAAATAAATAATTTGGGAAG